>NC_134179.1:37965193-39198800 GCF_964188355.1 Buteo buteo
GGATGGGCTTTTACTCAGGGGCACTGGAGTTCATGGCCAGTGGGCTTTGGACCTTTTTTTGCCTTTAGCAAAAGGCTAAAAGCCGTTCTCCACATTCTCATGAAATTGTTCTTGCTTTCATCTTTCCCTGCTGCTCCCCTCGGGTCCTCAGTTTTGGTTCAAAGGGACCTTGTGCCAGCAGACTTCACACCTGGTGCAACCCAGGGACAAAATCACTCCCAGGGAAAGAATGGGCAGTTTGTGCATTCCCATCATCACCAAGGGTTTCCTGCGACGGAAAATAGCTTAAGGTTTCCGAGGCTCCCTTCTCCCACAACAAAATTAGCCTGTGGGCAGATGTACAATCAGCACATCTCTATTTGTCTTGGCTGTGAGCCCTCCTCAGCCAGCATTGTCTTCTTTGGGAAACCAGTGAATTGCTTTGTATTACCCCCCCGCTTCCCTGCACTCGGACTGTCTGCTTTGCAGGACCCTGTATGCTTAGCGCAGTCCCAGGGTGAATTTAGTCCTTTCATTTTTAGCAGAGTCTTTTCTCTGTACGGCCCCACTTTTTTGGCTGTGGTTGCCATTTGCCACACTCGTAGTGAAAGGGCTGCTCATAGTGCTGTATTGGTACGTACAGACTGTTTCTCATTCGAGAAATGGGCATGGCAATTCTTCCATCTCTCCTAGGGGAATTCTGAAGAAAATATGCTAAATTATCCTAACCTCTGGTCTGTATGATTAGTGTATGTGATTACCGCATGTCAGCCAGGTAGACATATGTAGCAAGGCAGTGTAGGATGTTAAGATGGCTCTTCTAGCTATGGGACAACTCATTAACAAATACTTGGTGGTCACTTTGACCTGAGAGCAGGGGCAGCCCTTGCACTTTCCTGGTTCCCCAGGAATGCCCGTACTGCTTGAGAGCAGGAAAAAATCTCCTGGGGGTCATGTAGCGGTGTGAGACTGTCCCACGGGGGAAGAGTTTGGACTCCATCCTGTACATCTATGCAGCAGTCACTTGTAATCTTTCCTAATCCGATGAGAGTAATAAGTAGGTATGGACTCCTGCATGGATTTATTGGTCTGAGGGGATACCACTGGCAGAGATAAAGCAAGGGACAATATTTACCAGAAATAAATGTTGACGTTTATGGAAACCTAGAGTGTGTGTTCACATCTATTTTAAATGTTTTCATGAGAGCTACCTGGGAAGCTTCCATTACGGGTATATTTCCTAAAGAGTAATAAGTTTTTCTTTTAAGCTAATATTCTAAAGGGATAGATTAAATTAAAGCTTCATTTAAAAACTATTTCTTTTCTCCTGGAAGGTGAATAATATTTTTCACTTACACTGCTGCAGTCCATCATAATGTGTTTGTTTGCATGTGTAATTTGGTTATCTGGCATTACTTCAAAATCAGTATTATTCATTTCTGATGAGTAAAGAACAATTTGGGCCCTGCTCCTTTACATTAATCTCATAAATTAATCCCACTGGCTAAAATCTTGCCCCCATTGATGTTGACAGCAAAACTGTCATTGAGGCCAGGGTTCCACCTGCTACTCATATGCTTAAACACACATCTAAGGGTTTGCAGAGTCCACATTTTATGGACTTGCTGTGTGCCAGGGGGTATCCTCTTGTTCAGCCAGTAACTCCTACCCTCCAGTGGACATCTGAAGACCTCAGGAGAACAAGTCTGTTGAAAAAAATCAAAGTCCTGTTGCAAAAATCCTGACCTGCTTTTCATCTTCCAAGAGTTGAACAGGTTAAAGGATTGAAATCTAGGCTGTCCACACTGTTTGCACGTGGTGGTTACTCAGGGTCTGTGTTTCCCTGTGCAGTGAGGCAGGGATTGATTTTTGTTTGTATAGGTCTATCTCACAGCAACAGAGAAAGACATTGTAAACATGGGAAAATCTGATACAGAAAAACTGGCAAGGGAAGCTGTTCAGTCTTTTAGGACTAGTATATATGCATGCATTTAATGAATGGTATATAGCCCAGAAAAAAATTATTGAAACTTTTCAGAATTGTGAAGTGAAACATTGGGCTACGGATGGATGGTGTTTCCTGACTGAATAAGTATCCTTTGTGGTTGGCTTGGGTTTATTTTATCTCTTTATTTGTCACTCTCACTAGTCAGTAGAAGGTTTTGGGTTTCCTGGACTCTGCAGAGGATCAGTCATTTTCTCCCTGGGGCATTCTCAGCAGAGCATCTTCGTCCTGTGCATATTCACAGCTGACTGGGTGCACTGAAGTGCTCTTATTCTTTTTGTTTCTGGAAAAACTTAGTTGTAGAGAGGAAAATCAAAAAAGAGGGTCAGCTAACTGGGCAGGTCTCTGTAGGGAACTCAAGGACCTTGCTTTTGTTGAAATTGCTTGGAGCTTCATGATGTTAATCTTTTTCCACCTGATAAGTTACCCAGATACAAGAGGTCATGGTTAGTTTTTACTGAAAGGAGAAAAAGGTTGTTTTACTGGTGTGGGTTTTTTTTGGTTTTTTTTTTTTAAACTCAGGATGGGCTTCTTTACAAAAACATACAAATCCTGATCACAGCCAGAAACAAAGAGCAAATGACAGTGTCTTTGCACCCAGCTTTCTGCCAGCACTAACACAAAATGGTTTTTTTTTGTCTGTCCTGGGCATAAATTCCCAGTTCTTGTTTCCTTTTTTTTATGTTCTCTGCTTCCCTGGACTATTGCCACTCTGCTGCAGACACAAAGCGATAACCAGATAAGCTCTCCCCTTTGCACCTGCATTTACTCGCCTGCATTTAGGATGGAAGCGGGGAAGAGTCCTTCGTAAGGGCTGTGCGTGAAGGACAGCAACCGCATCCAAACGGCAAGAGTTTCTGCACACAAAGCGGAGATTGTCTTCCCTCCGCTTCCAATAGCTCCTGCCTACTCTGCAAATTAATCTTTGGATGCCTGAAGATGGGCACCCAGAAAATGAGGTACAGATAGTGGCAGTGTGTGACAAATTTAGATTAGGAGCAATCTGTCACAGCCAGGGATGGTATCCATTTCTGAACTCATGGGCAAGAAATACTCATTGCCATTAGTGGGAGCACAATGGGGGCCTGGCTTGCCCACAGTTACTATATTAAATGACCTGTAACTCAAAAGGTCTTGGAAGAAATTTATTATTCTGCACCCAGCACATCAGTTTGCAGTGACATTTAGCTCAAGACAAACTCTGAAGTAGTGATAAGCTAGTGGAAAACAAGGGGGGAAAAATAAAAGAATAAATTAAATCTAGGTAATTTTATTAATGATTTTTTAGTTTAAATACCTGTGGGTAATCTTGTTGCAATTCCACAGAAACAGCCCCCTTTTCAGAAGGCATTGCAGATCCCACAGACTTTCCAAAACAAACCAGGTGCTAGGAGGATTTTGTCACGGGAACTGTTTTCATTGTTAAGTAAAGAGAAATTCCCTCTTATTTCTCATCATTGATATAGATCCTTAGCTGACCTGCCAGAGTTTCCTAGTAGTCTGTTGACCTGTTGATGGTGCTAGTCAAGAATATTGCCCCCTTTGCTATATCCAAGTACATGTCTGTGTTGACATGTGTGTGAAATGGCTTCTTCAAACACTGTTCTATTGCTTTTTCAGTTTGGGAATTAAAATGGAAAGCACATTCACTCCTTAATATAGAAAGAAAAATGGAAATGTTATTTTAAAATATTTAAAGTGGTTAAAATAGCAATCAGCGTGAAGTGAGTTTGGTCCATTTTTTAAAAGCAGCCCCGCAATGGCAGGTGAATTACAGGCCATCGTACTTGGATCCAGTCTCCCTTCACATTGTGATGAGATTTCGTGGCTCTTTCATTCATTTATGGTAATGCATCCAATTATGCTTTAAGAAAATCAGAAATGAAGACAAGAGGTGCTTCTTGTTTAAAAGTATTTTGCATAAATGCAGTGACTTTTAATTTTTGGTAATGCCAGAGATTGATAATGCAGTCTAGAAGCGAATAAAATGCTGGCATATCCTCTGCAAGCTCTTCTTCTGTTAATAAATACCCTTGCTGCCACAGATATGTGCATCTTTGTCCAGCTTTGTCCAGCTGTGTGCTGTAGTACAGAGCCATCATTTTATTCTTTGGACAGATAAAAGTCCTGAATGTATAGGCCAGTAATTTGTTATACTTAGTGGCCTGATAGAGATTTCTGAATGTTACATGGACATATGAGGACAGGGCAAAGAGATTTGGATAGTCTGATGATCAAAATCAACATGTTAGGAGCACTTATTGTGCAGCATTTTGGTGGTTTTTCCTAGCCTGAATCTAGCTAACGCTTCAGACGTGTATGTAAGTAATAACTAAGTTATGCTTTCATAACTGCAAATGGCGACCCTGCGAGGATTGTACTGCACTTTTGGCAAATGATGTTTTCTCCAAAAACAGTTGTTTAGAAAAATCATGAATTATTTAACTTGTGCTTCTACAAACAAAAGACACTGAAATTATTATTTTCTCTTTTCTTTTTGGTGTTTTGTGTAGAAGCCTGTTTTTTGTGATATTCTTCCTTCTAACTCAGTTTAAGTGTGTTGCAATACCCTCGGTTTGACAAGTCTTCTACAATACCCTTCAGAGAAATGGTGGCTAAAAGGTGTCTGGGAAGGTACCCAGGGCTGTGAGAGAGTTTTTCGTATTTGCTGGGCCTGCTTATCATGAGGAGTCGGGGCAACAAGGGAGATCTCAATTCCCCAGTCTCTCGCCACCCATGGGTGTTTTGAGAGTGCAGACAGAAGTGCCATTGAGCCAGTAAAAAACCCCATTGCACAGGGAGACACAAGGACCGAATCTGTCCACCCCATGTGAAGATGTGGCCCCAAATGCCTTGTGTCAGTTTTTCAGGGGGCAGCGAGCTAACAGCTCCGCAGGAGCAATGGTGATGCCCAGGTCTGTAGAGGTGTCGTGCTCTCCGGTGGTCTGGGAGGTGCACACCCCATGGGCCTCCCCAAAACGATAGACCCAGCTATGTGGGTTGGGAGGTTGGGGGATCAACGTTCAAGCACTGCTGGTGATGAAATCCTGCAGTATCTTGAGGTCAGACAGCGACCTATTAACCAAGAATAGGCTGAAGGTCTTGATGTGCCGTAGTAGAGGGCAAAGCGTGCATCAGTGATTAAAAGCAAGTGTTGCTTGTGGTAGCTCATAAATATAACACTCGGCATCTTACCCCCTCCCAGTAGACCTAGATACTGGGCAGTGTTAACTCTGTTTTAATACTGCTATATCTATGACTGAAATCATAATATTTATGCAGGGTAGTTTTTCAAGAAGCTTACTGGATGTGAAAACAAGTTCCTGGGTTTTCCCCTTTCATGGAAGCAAGCTGAAGGTCAGATTTACAACGTTTCAAGCTACATTCTGTGCTCATTTACACAGCTGTAATCTTGAGTTATGCCACTGAGGACAAGCAATTGCTCCAGACTTGCAGGGATATAACTGACAGCAGAATTTAGCTTGGGGTTGCCAAAGCTCGACAGAAAAGGAGCTGTGAGGGTGGAATTTGGTGTTTGTGAAGTAGCTTGTGTATATTCAAGCAATGCAAGAGCCCAAAGATTTATTAGTAGTGTTTCGGAGCATTATTGAAATTAGGCTTAATTATCTGTGTAATTTGCTGGAACCAGCATTTTAGCATTTTTGATCAAGTATATGCCATTAATTTTAAACAGAGAGGTACCAGGCTGCACTCAAAAAGTGAAATAAAAAGATTTAAAAAGAAAGCCCACAGTTTCTAAACGTCATGTTTGGAAAGCTTCAAAGATTGTTGTTGGTTGAGTCCCTCTCCCCACTTCACAAACAAACAGTCTGTTCGCAGTTTATTCCTATGGAAGAAAGTTCACATCACCCCAGAGGGTTATTCCAGCAAGCAGGGAAAGGAAGTGTCTCCTTGTTCCCAGGCTTGCCGAGCTCTGCCATCCCTCTCCCTCCTGTCCTCGCTCCAGCCCCAGGAATACCGCCTGGAAACGGTGCTGGCCATCCTTGGAGGAAGGAGCAGAAGACGTCGAGCTGTGAGCAATAACCCACCCGCTCCTTTGCAGCGGTGGAAGCGTAAGGCTCCTGTTCAGACCTGTACACCTCCGTCTCCGTTCAGACACGCTCCACAGGTACCACTGGGTTCGCAGGTATCAGCTCCATGCCTAAACCTCTGTTTCTGCACTGTCTTCTTGCCAGCCCTCTGGTGAGGTGTAGCCCGTGGTCGCCTGAGCTCCCAGCAGCGAGGGATGTTCTTGTGCTGAAAACAGAGGCCGTGCCAAGGTGCAGCGGACCTTGCTTTTCTGCTGGTTTCTGTGGGAACTTTGGAGAGGACCCTTAGCCACTCTCTTTGTCATGTATTAAATAGCAAGAATGATGCTTCCCTCTTTCTGAAAGAGCGCTTTGAGGATACAGTCATTAAAATGTATGAATAGCTTGAACCTTACATGAACACTGTAACGTTGAGGGCTAGAGGAATGCCAATGCAGCCAGGTTATTAGCTGTCATTTTGCCAAGCCTCTGCCCAAGCAAGCCCTTGTTTTCTGGACAGCTGCTGAGTGGTGGTTTTCTGTGGTCAGCACTTCTCTAGTTCAGATTTTCACTTTTTTTTTTTTTTCCTTTATATCTTCTCAACCCCTGCCTCTGTGTAGGTCCCCAGTGGCACTGAGGTGGTCAGCACGTCATTTTTAGAGGCAAGCAGTAAATACAAAGGGGAGGATGCTATTATTGAAGTGTTCTACACCCTGGCTCAAATAGCGGAGAAGCATCAGCTCAGACTTTCCCAGTAAATGATTAACTTTTGTTTGTGCAGAGGACAGAGCCATGGTAAGAATGCAATTAATTACACTGGCAGCCCAGCCAGGCCAGCAGTCAGTGGTGCTCTCGCTTGCAGCTTCTGGCTCTGCAGGTCTGATTTGAGAGTAACTAATTAAAAGCAGGTGCAGGCTAGAAGACTTGTTGAATTAATGCACAGTGTCTTCTTTTCTGTGTTCCCAGGCGTTTGTAGCTCACAAGAAAAGAGCAGGCACTTGATGCTACAAATAATAATAGAGTGCTGATGATGGAGGTAATTAATCCTTTATTATTCTGGTGTGATAGGCTGCTGCTAGAGCTGTCATTCAAGTACTTCTCATGCAAAAACGTGTCTCAAAGGTGAAAGAACACGGAGTAGGTGAAAGACTGAATAGCGTTTTAATGGATTTTCTGGTGTTATGGGCACAGATACATCTTCAGGTTTTTGGCAAGATTGTCAAGACCGGACATTAGCCACACTATATTCTGGGCTCTGTCTTTGACTCACCAAGGCAATTTTAGCAGGCAGCAGCTGAAAATGAAAATTCAGGCTGGCTCAAATGACACACGGATATGGAATAGAAATGCAAGGCCATAACTGTGGCTCACTTGGGCTTTCTTTGCTTTTACTGCTTCCTGGACATCCTCAGTTGGCCACTGTCAGTAACAGGCTACCGACTTCAGTGGACCTTGGGTTAATCCCAGTGCTGTTCCTCCTGATGGTGCAGAAGGTGATGGTCTTGCCGTAAGGGAGACTGGCTTTGAGTGGAGGTAACGTGGATCTCTAAGGAGCTGCAAAAATAGCAAATGCTATTTTGGGTTATTTATTACCAGTAACAAATGCTGCAAAAGGTTGTTTGTTGCTGGTAATTATCTGTTCCCCAGATGAGGATCCTTACTGGTTCAAATCAAACTCCAGGACTCAAATATTAAAATTAAGGGTAAATTATGAACACATTGGCCTTCTGCTCTCTCTGTTGTCATTTACTTGCTTGTAATACCCCTTCCTCCCATACACGGGAATTTTGTGATTTTATGAGATGGCAAGGAAGAAATAACCTTCTGCAGTAGAAGCCCCATGGAGTGCCAAGCATTAGGAGACTTCAGCCTCAACACAAGGAAAAAACCCAAAACATAACATATGTGTTTATTTTAAAGACAGTAGTGATTTCGTGCTCTTCTTGTTACTTTGTGAAGAAAATCATCCAAAGCTATTAGGAATGTTTATAGTGAGAAAATAATGCTGAGTCTAATAAATGGATTGGATAGGACAGACTATGTTTTATTCAGTGTGGGAACCAAACACTGCCATATTGTACAGATTTGCTGATCTGGAAGAATTGTACTTACGGAATGCAGCTCAAAAGCTGAGCGCATGAATATGACAGTTTTCTCTTTTTTAATGCAGAGAATTTTAAGACAGAAATGTTGCTTGGAGAGTTTTCTAAGGGATTCTGATCAACTTACGTAAGTTCAGGAAATCGGCAATAATTTATTATCCTGCCATATTTTCCAGTGGCTTTTGTTTTCCTTGCATCATAATTCTTAACCCATTAAAGGCAAATTGTATTCAAGTATTTAGATGAGGGTTGTACTCTGCTACAGATTTTAGTGCTTACTCCATGTAAGGGGAATGGCTGAAGGCAGTTCTTAGGGTGAGGATGGTTTTTGATTCTTCTTCTCCTCTTTGCTAGTTACCTGTGGTCCTGTGGGAATTTTTACATGGTGGAGTGTTTGCCCTCACTGGGCACATAAAAAGGTTTAAAAAATGCTTTTCTACCACCATTTGTATTTTACAACAGTAAGAATCCTCGCTGACCTACTCCTGGCTGTGGGTTCTGATGGGAGAGAGCTTGGAAAGGGTGAGGCCCTAAATTACTGCTCAGGTCATAGGAAATTTAGTTGTAGTATGTGCCTGTAAATAACCATGTGTTGTGCCTGTAACAAGTACGATTTTTGTTTTCTGAATACCACACCTCTGAAATTTCCAGGAAGCTGCTGACAGTTGCTACAGAGGCGACGGCAGCAGTGAGATGGTTTTTGTTCATGTCTTCTTGTCTTCATTAATTTCCAGTGTGTCATTTCAGCTGAAAATATGCCATTGCTGTTAATGTGTTCAAAAGCATGATGTTGGCTAGGCGGCTGTTTATGTCACAGTAAATATTTGATGAGGAGGTGTGTTATTTTTAGCCACAATCACAACATATTATTGGGATTTATAGGCCGAAAATATGTCATCTAACACAGGATCATTTGTTACCTTTACAGTTTCCTGAGGGTTTTTTCCATTTTCCTTCATAATTTGAACTGGAGAGGTGGTGATTCAGAGAGTGTTGGTGTGAACTGTTGCACATAAGCTGCATAGTAGGGGGAAACATCAAGCCTCAAATCACAGGTCCCATGCTGATGGGGGATGCTGCAGCCACTGAAGCAATAAACCCAGGAAGGCTGTGCAAATATGTGAATGTACAAATGGATCTCAAAGCCGTGATTTTCATATTCCAGCAATCACTGCCGTAGGAGTGGATGACTGACAGCACAAAGGACTTAGATTTACTGTAGAGAGATGTAAATTGATAAGCCAGTAGACAGCCATCATTCTTCCTTTATTCTCTCTCTCTATCCCATGTCTTTCTCTGCTGGCATAATCAAAGCTGACATAGTGCATGCTATACCAAGTTATATTTTTCGTAATTATAAGACAGTACATGAGATCTGAGGGTGTTATTCAGGAAATGGCACAAAGCTCACTGAAATACAGGTTTTCAGAGTGATCCTCTGATAATGTTGTTTTTCACATAGATTCTTGATACTCAGACTCTACATCTATGTCTTTAAGCTGTCTGGGTGCTTTAAGAAGGGATGAGGACAGTGGAAAAAATGAGGAAGCTTTTCCTTTTATGCAGAAGGAAAATGTACAAAGTGTGAGATACTAGTTTTCTTTCCCCTCACCCTCAGCTGAGTCTGAAGCATTTTGCTGCACCATACATGTTTCCAAAAGTCAGGGGGGGGGGGGGGGCTGACTTAGGGGGAAGAGGTAAAAGAAGTCGGGAAACCAAAACAGAGATCATCTGGAAAGACCGAAAAGAGCGATCAACCTCCCCCTAAGCACTGACTGGTGTGGCATACCTCTCGTGTCTTGAGGCTGAAGGGTCATTTTCCAGTGATCCATCTCATTAGGCTCAGCTGCCTCTGACTTGAACTGCAATATTATTAGATCTAAAGAGAACAGACTATGAGATCTAATAGAGTTGTTATGATGCAGATGTGCTTGGAAATCTCATTTTTGCTCAGGTCTGAAAAAGTGTGGTAAAATCTGAACGCTAATATTGCAGCTCTTTGACCTCTAATACATACACTGAAAATTCAGATCCCATCTGGATTCAGTGAATGTGCAGCTTGGAAGAAGGCAAATGAGTGAAGCTTTCCTCGCTCTGGAGCTCCAGCAGGGAGGTGCTGCAGAGCTTCCAGACAAATCCCAGGGCTGTGAGTGATTTTCCATATACTTTCACTTAAAAATTCTCTAGTATTTTTATTGAATAATCAAAAGAGCAAAGAAAAAGAAAAAAATACATTTGGAGTTTTTACTTTAGTCATATTAGATTGAAAATAGTAGGGTAAACGGGATTATCTCACTTGATGAGGAAGAGATTATTACTTTCCATCCAAACACTGTTGTCTTTTTCCATGTCAGCCTCCATCAGACTTATTTGCACTTCCAGAAACAAACTGAAAAACCTATAGCTGTACTTCATGTATGTTTATGTGCAGGTCTTGTCTGCTCACTGATGCACAGGGTCTTCATGTGGGCAGGAAAGCACATTTCCATACAGTACGGGTGCATAGGCTACAGGCCCATAAAGAGAGAGTACGTGGGATGAGCTGTGTCCTTTGCATGTAAAATTTGATAGCATAGTCTCATATTTAGCCAGAATGCAGTTCGAGCTCTTCCTCCTGCCTTTGCTAAACCTGGGCTGCCGTCCGTGCTTGTTTTAGTCGCCTCTACAAAGATGGGCAAAACCTCTCTGCATGACAGTGTGGGTGAATTTATTTATTGCTGTGAAGGATGCTGCAGAGTCATCGGCAGATACAAAAGCAGAACAAGTTCTTGTTATTCGCACAAAGACTCTGATATTTGCCTTGACCTACAGCCCCTTTGCCTAAGTGGATTCTCACAGACTGAATCATTGGCTTTGCTCACCGGGGTCCAGACTCATGATATCTCAAGTCCTGCTTTGCCTCACCTACTTACATGCACAATGACAATAAGGTAGAAAGCAAGGTATTTCTCTCCCTTTCATCTTTAAAACAGGAAACTTCTTACATCTAGTAGCTCCTCTGCTTAAATATAGCCAACAGGTAGTTTCAAAGAGGCAGAATTGATTAATTTTTATTCTTCTTTAAGCAATTAACTCGGGTGCCAGAATTAGGAGTCTGTTTGTGTTAAATTGCCTCTGTAGTTGATGGAGAAAGAGAAATGCTTCTGAAGGGAGATTTAGATCTTAGGTGCCCTTTGGAAGTGCCTGGTTCCTGATGCAGATGATACCTGATTTCAGCATCTCAATTTTAAGTGCTTTCAATTAAGCAGGATGGACCTAGTGCTCTTCACAGTGTTGGGATCTTGATGAGAAGATGTAAGGAAAGGCACTGCTGGTCATGCACTCCTGTCAAAAGGCAGCTCCTTGTCATACGGCAGCTCGTGGATTTACAAAAGAAGGAAAAAAAGTCCAAATATTTTTGGCTAGAGCTAGTGAATAAAGCAGCATGTTGAACTACTAATAACTTAAGGGAGAGTGGTTATCTGAAATTCTCTTAGAGATCAACCCCAGGTGACTCCGAGTGCTTCTTAAATCTTTTGCTTGCATGCATTGATGCGCTCTTGCTCCTGTCATTGTAGGACTTTTCACCAGAAACCAGCTTCTTGGGGGATTATAGAGAGTACTTTGGGAAAGGACAGAAATTTCTCTATAATTCTTGCAGTGCACACATAGCTCCGTAAGAGCTGCCCAAACGGATGCTGCCAAATGATTTTGCATAGGTCACTGAAAAACTCTTTGGAATAGCTATGCTGACTTGCTATGAGCATGGATTAGTTTCAAACGCAGGAAGGATAGCTGCAAAAATCTTATTACTAATTTCCTAGGCCATCCAATTCACAGGACACCCATGCCAAAAATGTGTTTACTGGACTATTTTCTTAACAGGGTCATTATGTTTCCTTCAAGGTAATTCTTAAAGAAAGGGTTTATTTCTTCTCACTTTTTCTTGTCTGCTTCTCTGGCAGGAATAGGCCTCTGGGAGCTTCTTAGGAGTGAAAGTGTAAGAAAACCATCTTCCAGAATGTGTGCTGCATGTTTGTTGCTGCATATTCCTTCAGAATTTGCTTTTAAATGCATATTGGTTACAAAATAAACCCGAATGAGCCATTATACTCTGGTGTGTAATTATGTATTTAGGACACATACTGCACACAGCTTTAAAAGAAATCTTTATGGAAACAAATTGCATTACATTTGCAATAGCTGAAGGTAGTTGAACAACACCACCTCAAGCCTTTCAAAATACTGGAGTAATTTACACCATTTGCTGAAGTAATTATCTCCCAAGCCTCAGATTCCAGTTTCAATGCCTTTGCTGCATAGGTCCTGCAGAGGCCTCAGTATAGCATAGAAGACCTGGGCTTGGCTGTACAACAACCTTGATGTAGATATAGTGATGTACCACCATCATCATCCTGCGTGATGTACCACCTCGGAGCAGGATTTCTGGCCTGTGGGAGGGAGCGTTACATAGGTCTAACACTGCTCTGAGAGTGAAGACATGCCAGAGAGAGAGAGGCACCCCCGGGTGCAAGGGTGAAACCCAACTTTCTGTCTCTTCAAAGATGAGTGAGGAGCAGGGATTTAAGTCTTGGATGAACAGTTCTGGGATTTACCTGAGAGCTGGAGGTACCTATATGGCTGGCCAAGAAGATGGAAAGGTCTCTGGTTTCTTGTTTCAGGGATTCAAACTACCACTAGAGCAGTGCCGTGCATCTCCCCAGCTTTGACAGTGTCGTACCACATATTCTTCCTCTTTAACTGGTACTTGGCAAAGTACCTGCCTCTCGGGGGGGTGATTCTTGGAAATAGCCATGTGTAACAGAAATGACAGGAGGCACCTGTAAGGAAGCTGTGTGCCTGCCTGGGTTGATGGTATGGAGCAATATCAAGCGTGCTTCCCTGCCTTCAGACAGCAGTTCCCACATTAAATCTACAAAATGCCTTTCTCTGCACAGTACAGTTGGAAATATTAAGAGTCACACTTAGTGCTGGCACATATAAAGCAGAACTGCAGTAAACGAGTTAAGCATCCTGAGGATTTGAGTGCTGGGGTGTTGTTTTTCCTTCTCTGGAGCTGAGGACTCAAGAGACTTTCGTTAAACCTGGGACTTTGCAGATCTTCATGCTGATTCTGCCACTTATTTATTGTTTGGCCTCAGGCTAGTCACTTAACCTCTTGTTGCCCTAATTTCCCCGTCTGGAAAATTATATTTACTTACTTCTCCTGAGGATTGTGCAGGGCTTAATAAATCCCTGTAAGGGATTTGGAGATCCTCAGATGTGAGATGATACGGGACTGCAAAAGATTCATCGTACGTGCAAGGAGGAGGGAGCGGGTCCCCAGGCGGGATTGCCTGCCTGCCTTCCTGGCCTGGCCAGGAGTCCAAAAGCATAATCAGCAGGGGAGGACTGTACTGCCTGTTTTTAGATGAAGTACTCTTCCTTGTGGCCTTTTCAGATTTGCTGGAAGAAAAAGGAGGCGAGTGACTGAATGGAGAGGAGGGTGGCTGAGGTTAACTGCTTTCTCGTGTCGGTCCCCTGGATCTTCTTGTCAGTGCGATAACAGCTGGATCTCCCAGGAAGGTAATGATCTTCCCAGATACTCCGTCTTGTGGCAGGCTATTAGCGAAACCAGGCAGCCCTTTTGCTGCCCATTTCTTTAGCAGGGAAAAAATGAATCTCTGACCAAATAAAAAAAAAAAAGTTCCTCCATATAATTAAGCAGCATTAGAATGAGGCCTGTGCCTTTGCTGATGAACTTCAGTGAAAGCAGATGGTCACAATGGTATTAAAAACTAAAGACTTCAGTCAAGCTTTTAATTGAAAACAATTGGACCCTGCTGGATGGTAATTACCTTGGCTGCTTGCAAATAATATCACAGCACTGCTACCTATGAAGGAAGAACGGAAACTGAGTTAATAAGAACTGCTTGATCTGCATACAATAAACAAGGAGCATCCAAAACTATTTTTTCTGGTACCTTCTCCCCTGCAAGATGCTTTCAAGTGGTTTTCAGTGTGAAAAGGAACACAGAGTGGCAGAAATTGAAATGTGTGAAGCGTTTGCTGGGTTCATAAAATAACTTGAAGAGCCTGTCTTCCCCCATCTCCCTCCCTTTTTTAACAGCTGAAATCCCAGACAGGTCTGAGAAAAACAGCAAAACAAAATAAAGTGGAAAAGCTCTAGATTATCCAGCATTCCTCCTCTTCTGAATGGCAATGATAACGGCAGGCTGCCTTTATCTTGTTTTATCCGCTTTCTCCTTCCCTTGCCTGATCAACTGGAAGGCTGGGGCCTTCTAAGCAGCCAGAGTGGTTTTTTTTCCCCATTCTTAATTGGATTTTAATCATCATTAACTTAATATGCCTCAATTTCTAACAAAGCAAACGTAGGTGGCATATTTTGCAGTGCTTCTAAAAGTGGTCTGACAATTTTCTCACTCCCTTTTCTGTGCTGGGATCAGGTGAAGTTTTGAGGGCTAGCCCACCTAAAGGGTTCCTAAATCCTGGTGTGCTATGTATTTGTTGACACAACATGACATTAATACCACTTTACTATGTCTTTCCTGCTAGGGAAAATGCCCTGTATCGCTGTGGATGTGTCAGTGGAAAAACCAGTCCTAATGTTGTCTCTTTCAAACACAGGTCCTGGCTGTGTATACAATGAATCAAATCTTGTCACCTTCCACGTAAACACTATTTTTCATGTGGTGGTACTCTTGGGCATCGCTTTTTGTCCCCTTATGAGCAGGCCAGACTCTCTGCTGCTCCAGAAGGCCTCAGAGAGTAAGTAGCAGCTGCTGCAGTTTTGCAAAATTAATGAGTAGCTGTGAACTGCTAGTAAAAGTGATGCAATGATTTTCCATAACATATCATTTTAGAAGCAATGACTTTACCCGCTCTTTCTTTTCCTATCCAAATATTTGTCTTTTCAAGGCACCAGCCAAGAGTTTGTCTTGTCTTGTCTGGCAGCATGATGAAATGGACTTTTCCAGTATGTTTCATCTGGATTTGATGATTTTATGCCTGGAGTTCAACTTTCATTCACTTAACTCGCCATGATTAACACTGAGAGTGAGGTCCTGGACTCCTGGAAGTCAGCAGAAGTTTTCATGCTGCCGTTGGTAGGATTTTGCTTATTTTTATGTAATTGAAATATGCTTAAAGCTATACTGATGAAATGCCTCTGAAATCGCTGGCTGAGTGCAGTCACAAGACAGAAGTGTATCTCATAGAATCATTAAAGCTGATGGTTTTAGATGTTGCACTTCTAAGTTGCAGTATTCTCATTTGCACTTCAGGCTTCCTGGCGACCTTACCCTTGGCTTTTTCTCTGCTGCTGGGCTCTTGGAGGACAGGTCTGCAGTTGATGGGGCAGGTGTCCTGCTCTGTCTCATGGTTCTTACGTTCAGGCTGCTGGTGGGGTCTGAGCAGAATTTTGTTCACAGCCTTTACAGTCCCTCCTTTATCAAAGAACTTGGGACAAATATGCAACTGGGAAAGGCCACTTTTGAAAAGTGTCTTATGCTAGTGGCTGCAGTCATTTTATCAATTTTATAACAGCTACTTACTTTTAACTCTACAGAGTATGATCCCGTTGTAATTACTGCTTGCAACTTCAAGGAGCCGGTATAGAGCACACTATTTTAAAGGTATAAGTAAGGCATAAGCTCTATTGATCTAAAGTATTCTAAGCGATAAACAGCTGCTGGGTTTGATTAAAGCTGAAGGGAAGCCGAAGCATTTAATCAATCTCCAAAGCTGCTCCGAGTATATTACAAAGCAATTGTGATTATTGCTATTATATGACAAGCTATAGCATAATAAAGACAGAGGGATCATTTTTCTTGCAAGCATTTAGAGGTGTTGTGGTGCTTCTTCTCAGCCTGCCTGATGCCGTCACCTCTGAAGCTTGGCTAAGCAACAGAGCGTGCCAGCTCAAGCAGACTAATCCTGAAGGGAAAATGCAAGAGCAGGGCCTTTCAGCTTCCCAGAGTCTTCTCTGCCCTGCGCCTAACTGTGGACGACAGCAAGCACTTAGGGAAGGAGAAGAAGAAACGGGGCAAGCGTACAGTAATGCTGGCCACATCCTAACCCTCTCTGATCCTTGCATCCTGCACAGCTTGGGATGTTCTGAGCTGTGGGATATGTTTGTGCCTGTCTAACAGCCTAGAAGGGTCCTTTCTTCCATTGCTTTGCGAAATCTCTTCTTGAACCTTTGGACAGTCTTGGGCTTCACAGCATCCTGTGGTGCTGAGTCGCACAGTGCTATCACATGGCTTTGTAAAATAGTACTTTTTTGTTCTTGTTTTTCAACTTTCTGCCTGATGATTTCTTTTAGTACCTTCTTACTCTTGTGTTAAGAAAAGCAATGGGTAAGGGTTAGCTGTTCATCTTTTCTATTTCATAAACGTAGAGATGTCTGTCTCACCCTGCTTGGTTGTCTCCTTCTTTTCCAAGGCTTATTTAGTCTCTCCTTCTGTGAAGCTGACCTGTTCCTCTGACTATCCTTGTCATCTCTGCATCTGTCCCCTTCCTCATTTTGCTGCATGCTTTTTGAGAGGGCTTAACCAGAATTCCATATATTACTTTTAGATATGGGCTTTTCTGAGTTTATTTCTTCCTTTTTCAGGTGAGTGATCTGTACTTATTACATAGCTTATAAGCAACACGTGTCATGTAATTTTGAAGATACGGATATAAGAAGGATTTCTGAAAACTAAGGAGCTGCGTGAAATAATCTTAGGTTTAAAATTTATCTTACGTTGCATTTAAAATATAAAAATGGAAAGTCTATGAACAGAGTAGGACTTTTCCCCCAAGAAAATGTAATATGAAAATAAATTAAGTTTATTAAACAAAACCTAATAAATTAATAGGCAAATTAATAGATAAGTTTATTAAGCCTTGCCCTTGCTGTATTTTCAACAAAGAAGTTATAGCACTTAAGCCTGGAGAGGATAGCATTTGCAAAGGCTAAATTTTGCTAAGGGTGTCTTGTGTCAGTCCTCTCACTGGTTTCTTCAGTCTTTCTCCACTGAATATAGAGAAATATGAACTTCTGTGGGCCATAGTTGAATTGTTTCTCAAAATCAGAAAGTAAAAAATAAAACTTAAATGACTCATTTGATCTTTATTATTCACCTGGGGAGAAACACCAAAAGTAAATGGATCTTACACAGTGATAAATTAGTTAGGGCGTTAGGCATAGATAAAGTAGAATGGCATTAAGAAGTGATAGGTTGTGCTTTTCTACCTATATTAATTTAAAATTGACATTGCTCTTCCTTATTTTATTTCTTTTTGGGAGGAGGTGACTTGCACCTCCAGTTGCTAGTCAGCCTGAATTGCCAGCTGTTGGTGGAGATGAACTCCTTTGAGTTAACTCTTTGAACTAATTTTGGAAAAGCAGGGGTGGAAGGGCAGGCCTCTTGCCATCTTCTGTTTCTCTGTCTTGTTTTCACTCCTGCCTTCAAGCTGGTCCACGCTGTGTGGAGGGATCTCCAAAGATATGCTGTTGCAAGCTTTGCTTTTGCTGAATGAATCTCATGCATGCAAGTCAGTTAGCAGGCAAATGGAAGATGTCCTGGCTTTTGTTTCTCTATTATGATATCTCTTTTGAAACCTGAAAACATTTGAAGCTTCTCGTGACCTTCATGTGAAACCCTATGCATGGCCCTAGTGTGCTGGAGGCTGATCCTCGTGCAGTTATCTTTGTTGCATAAGATTCCTATTGCAAGAACCATTAAATCTTCTTTATAGTGGTTTCACATGAAAGTCACAAGTCTTCTGGGAAACTTATCCTGAGTTTCACTTTATAATGGTATGAGAGTCTTATGAGTCTTGTGAATGCAGGTTTTTAAGTGAGAATTTAGACCAGTAAATAAAATTTCAGTTGGGAAATCTCGAGGTCCTCCACGGATGGCTAGGCTGGAACACTTGCTCTGTGAGGGGAGGCTGTGGAACCTGGGCCTGTTCAGCCTGGAGAAGAGGTAGCTGTGGGGAAACCTAACAGCAGCTCAAGTCCTTGACTTAGCTTCACTATCACTAGTTTCAGTGTGCTGAACAAGTTGGACAGTTGAAACTACAGACCTAGCTGACAGACCTTTCCCATTGGAAAGTGGACTACAGCAGTCTACTGACAAGAGCCTTGTTTTCCTTAGGATGCAATTTGAGGAGCATTTCCCTTGCATTCCTGTGTTGTTAACTCAGTGGTGCCAGCAAAGGTCTGCTATGGCTACATGGCAAATCATCAGGGGAGCCAGTTCAGGTTAAAAGTTATCCTTTTCTGTTTGTTTGGTTTTACCTGTTTTTAAGTTGATTCGTCCCATGGTTCCATGAAAATACATCTTGGTGCAACTGAGGCATAGTGCAACAGTAGGAACTAATAGCAGGGAATGCTTCTAGCTGGTGCTGGGTTTCAAAGAGGCACTTTTCAGACTGTGGCTTTACACTCAGTTTTTAAGAGCCCCCTGGAAAAGCACCCAACTCCATGGTTCCACAGATCACCAGCTGAATATGACCATTTATGAAAGAAGACTTCAAGCCAAGTTTTTCTGTGGCAAAAATAGACTGCAAAGAATGATGAAACCCAACCGGTGCACCATACTTCACTTACGCTGTTTTGCCATCTTTTGGGTTGCAATCTAACTGTTTGTCAATTGGCCCCATCGTGCATTGCTACTGGGCACTGAGATTCATTGTAGGCCGACAAGACGATCAGTGTCTCCTGAGCAGTTCGGGATGGGACCTTGCAGCTTTTCAGGTCCTGCTGCTGTTTTACATTGGCTGCACTAAGACCAGCTAGCCTGGCTGCCGTCCTCTATTTGACCGCCTCAACCTTGTTGCTATTTTATAACCAGAGATTGAGTCTGAGCAGAAGGATGTGAATGCATGACACACTTTCAAGAAAATCTGTTTGTGCCAAGGAGGACAGGATTTTTGCGTGAGGTGGGCCTGATCCTGCACCCTAGTGCTCAACCTTGGCCTTACTTCTGCTGGGATCAGAGTGAATCCCGGCCAAACCCAGACCCGCTTCTGTTTATGTTCCTTTCTAAAACTAATCTCTTTTTTTCTCCACTATGCATATTTCCACCTTTGTGCTAATGAAAGCTCTGGATTGTTCCAGGGGATCGCATGGAAAATATCTGTGAGCTTTGGCCATCTCTCTGAAATACTACAGTCGATTTGGTGTTTGCTTTGGCGCGTTGCTGTGAAAGATTGTGGAGTGCGTGTGTTTATATGCATACGGGGAGAGAGGGCTCCTGCTCATTGTGCCTTTGTGAGGCTGCCAGACTGTCTGGCCCCATCTATTCTGCTGTAAGTGAAAAGGGCCTTGCGAGCGCTTGCTGCGCGCTTGGACTGGGGCTCCGCTAGGCACTACGTTTGGAAGCAGTTCTGTCAGCTTGAAAAATCACCTTTCTGCCCAAATGTTGTTTACTCCCCATTGTTGCAAGTAACGTGTAAGATTCCTTGTCAGGGGAGAAATTTTTTCCATCTTCCCTTTGTTTCCTCTGCGTACTGGGCAACTTTGCATACAGTGCATTTTGGTGGCCCTCCCGTGCCTGGCAGCCAGTTCCCCTTTGGGAACAGAGGAAGGAACTTCCGTACAGAAGAATGAGAAGTAATGTGTGAAAATCAGCAGTAAGTTGCAGCCCTGGTTGAAAGACCTGGACGTTGCTCTTGACAAAGGACTTATTTTCCTGCTGTAGCCCATTGCCTTCCAAAGAAAGACAAGATGGAGGTTTTCAGGTGGAAGGCATTTCTGTTCAAACTAGGATTTCTCTGCTCTGTGTAGAGAGATATTGTCCAGCTGAAAGCTCCCACAGCACCCTTTGAGAAGATGAAGGATGACTCCAGCAGCCCATCAGTGAATTTTCCTGCCTATGAGAAAGCTCGTTCTAACATTTAATGGTATCTGTGAGCTCCTGCTGAAAAGTCATGGGCCACAGGACCTGCACTTGACTAGTAATTATAAAGTACTTTGATACTGAACTTGGAGTCTGAACAGCAGTTTATAGAACTCAGGTCTCCTTTCCTTTTTCTAGGGGCAACAAGCATTTATCTCAGATTCCCTCTTCTGGAAGGAATAGCTGGAAAACAAACGTGCATTGATGGGAATTGCCAAGTACCTGGACCCAACTTGTAGCCCATCTGGCCTTGAATCCTGTCTGTAGTCACACTGACAATTTGGAGGAAGATGCAAATATTGCTGGAATGGATGATTACAACCAACCTGCAAACAAACTTGTCCACTGCTTCCTTGAGAGCTCTGTCTCAGCTTTTGTTTCAAGTGGTAGCTCTATTAATTTCAGCACGGGAGGTACAGTAACTGATGCTTAACAATTAATTTTTTTTTTGTTTCACCTGTCAAGCTTTGCTGGCCAATTTTGCTTTACAAAATCTTTAAGTAGGGAACATTGGTGTTTTCTTTTGTACTGGAGACATGAAGGAATTAAAGGATTCACGACTGTAAAGCCTTCATGAATAATTTAGGCTGTGTTTCCAACAAATATTCGCTCTGCTACATACGCACTGATACTGGGCTCAGACATTTGTGGTATCAGCAACAGTGCCGAACCCCCGTGAGCCAAAAGGAAACGGACTTTTATTCAGTGTCAGCCGTCAATCTGTTTCCAACCTTCAGCACATACTCTTGCCAATTAAGGACTTCTGCGTGAGATACCTGGCCTGTTAGCTTGCAACAAAAATAGATAGGCCCGGGCACCTTACGTTTACAACCTCCCCTACAATACATTGTGCAGCCCAACCAGCCTTGCTCCTCTTACTGCTCTGCTTCACGTTTCTCTCGTGAATAAATATTGCTGTACATACTTAGGCCAATGTACACAGTCACTCAGCTTCTCCTGCTAAATGATTGACCTACCTGAGACAGAAATGGCAAGAGTCTTCTCAAGCAAACCAGTCAGTGAGTTTCTCTGGGTCTTGGCTGGATGGTTTTAAGGGAGCTTCTTGGCATTATTAAGATTGATGAAAGCCTGGAAATGTATAGATGAGAGGTAGCCTGCATCAGACTTTCTTAGTCCTGCCACTGATGCAAGTCTAAGACCTTTAGGCAAGGATTTTCCTATCACCTTTTACGGTTTTTTGGATTTGGGGTGGTTTTTTTTGGTTGGTTGGTTTTGTTTTTTTTTTTTAATGTATGGAAATACTGAAAACAAACACACTGCTCCTGCAGCAGGGAAAGCAGCCTTGCTTCATCAAGAAAGCACCTTACGAAAGCTCTGCTAGTACAAGTGGATCCTCTAACTAGCTATTTCATACTCCATGCTTCAAAGCAATGACAACTCCACTAACATCAACAACCAGCAAAGTGAGGAATGACCAGCAGGACTGTCTTTTTCACTAGCACCAGGATTAAATGTTTGTTTCTGCTTCTTGAACCGCCGTGTCTGAGGGTTCAAAACGGCACTGCGCCTACGTCTGTCCCCTCTGCCAGGGCACAGGAACGCGCTTCTATAAAACTTGTCAGAGGCAAGCTGCTGCTGAGAGCTGTGGCATAGAGTGCAGCCCTATGCATTTGTGAAGATAAATGAATCGGGAGGAAAAGCGCTTTTGCTGTGCTGCTGTTATTTCAATGTGAAAGTGAGACCCTGAAATGCTCTGTTCTACTTCAGTAGCTCTAAGAGGAGCCTTTCTCCAGAGGTCTCCTGTACCCAGATTAATTGAAATAACTGCGAAGGGCTCTTTTAAATCTAATTCCCTCCCCCATGTTTGCAGTCTCTTTTTTTTTCCCCTCCTGTCTACACCCTCTCTTGAACAAAGAGCTTTAAAATGCTTTTCTAGAAAGGACTCAAATGTAATTCAGATGAAGTTAATGTGAAGTCAAGGTTGATTGCTCATCTTCCTGAAAACACCAGCAGCGGCTGAGCGCCGGCGAGTGTGAGACAAGAGTTCAAACACAACTGGGAAACTCGTGAGCGAACCGAACAAAGAGCGGGCTGGGGGCTGGGGATCGCGGCTCCCCCTCCTCCCTCTGCGACTTTCTCAGCTCACGCTGAAGCCTTTGATCACTGTCCAGCACAGGGTTACGTGACAACCTGGGCCGGGGCCAGGGATGTATACACGGGTGGAGGCTGCTGTAATCTGCGTATGCTCTTGATCCACCCTGTACCCTTATTTCCACAAACACTGCCGCACGTCGCGGTGGGGTGCATTGCTGCCGGTGCTCCTTCAGCTGAAACGCGGGACTGTCCCTGCCAAGCACAGCTCCCTTTTCCAGAAATGTCTCCGATAACAACGTTTCAAACAAATGTGCCTGTATTTTGTAACCGCTACTCTATTTTTGCAGGGTGCGTTTCTATTTGACGCTGAAATCTAAGACTGTGAGTACAGTAGCACTATTCAGCACGCAGAGTTCGTGTCTTTCAGAAGCAGCTGCTCTGGTAGAGCTGTGTGGCAGAGCACAGCTAGCTTGGGAAGGTGTTGCTCATGGCAAGAGCACTGCCAGGATCTCACCTCAGGAAGCACATCCTCCAGACCGCCTGCTTTATGGCAGTATTTTAGCTCCATATTCCTCTAATAGGGATTTTAATGCTGGGCTTAGTGGCTATTGAGATCTCCTGAGGCCAAGATGAGATCTTACAGATGTGCTACCACTATCATTCATACTTAAATGTTGACGTGGTAACGTGCAAAATGAGCTGTAACTCTTGAAGACAAAGGCTAATTGGCTCTAAGGTAAAGTGGATGGGAATCAGTGGTGGAGGTGCAAGCTGTGGTCCCTTGCGCTTTTCAGTTGCATTTATTTGTGGCCATTCCTCCAGCAGCAGGCAGGAAAAGGGACCTGGGTCCTCCTGTCTGCGTCTGCCCTGTGTCTTTTGATAAGTTGCCTCCAGCACAGTGGCACAAGTAGATTTTTTGTGATTGAAGACTGTCAGCAACAGGCTGCATGTCAGCTGTTATGAAAACCTCTGTTTTCTATTAAATCCTACAGCAAACCTGATACGGGTTCCATTCTTCTCTATTATTTCTATGGGATGGTCAGAAGATCCTAGAGGAGTTATACCATTCCCTATCAAAATCTCTCTGGCTAACTCCTACAGTACAGTCTTGCATCGCCCTCTTATTAAACGACACGAGGTTTTCCCAGATGGTAGATCCAGTACCCCTAGCAGGTTGCACAAAGGAGATTGCAACCCTGCAGTTATTATTCTAGTGCAAATGCTGCAACTGGCTGAAGAGGATTTAGAAATCTATCCCTTCTCTCTTCAGTTCCTCCCCGCCAAATTACTTCAAAGGTCCGTGAAATAAATTTTGCCCAGACAGATGAAAAACAGCGTCACAGCATCTCCTCATTCCTGCGGGTTTCTGCACAACAGGGCTAAAACAATACACGGGCCGGTGCCTGGAGCAGGAGACTGTGAAACCGCCACAAGCCTCCCGGTGCCGCAGCTCGGAGTCCACCGGTGCCACCGAGAGGGGCCAAGACATGTCGGGGAGATGGCCTGCGGCTCGGCCGTGGGTGCGTGCTGCGTGGTGCCGGTGATGCAGAAGAGCAGGTCTGACTCGGGGGCTGTCGCCTGGCACCCCATGGGACCCCTACCCTCCCTCCCTGCCGCTTGTGGCGAGGCGACGGCCGGGTGGGCTCAGCCCTGCCCCGGGACGGCAGCGCTCAGCGCCGGCTGCTCTGCTGGAGCATCCCCTGTCATGTTACTCTGGTGCAGCTCAGGAGTTACGGCGACAAAAATCCTCTGCTGTAGATGAAGATAACCTGTCTGATGCTCAACCAGGGAATGATCAGTCTCTTTGTATAGGGTAGAAGATGAAGCTGTAGGAGACTGGGATGCATTTATGCCTATTTACTTATTGCCGTATCCACACCGGGGACTGTGGTGCTGCTGAGGCAGCATTAGGAGACAGGACAAATGCCCGGAGCTGTTCCCTGTAGAGTGCCCCGGAGCCTGATGTCGCCCCCAGCACAGCCCCCGGATCGCTCAGCAATGTCCATCAACCCCAAAACTGTGGGCGAGGATGCGGCCCTGATCCTGAACCTGACCTGCAAGACTGCCCTGAGGTAAGATGCTGCGGTGGGTACGGCCTGAGGGAAAAATGGGTCTGGTTTAGGAGAGCTACCTGTCTTTAAGATGATTTTAAACGTTCGCATTTTTTATGCAGCATTTTGGAACGTTTCAGCTACTCCCATTTGGAATTCAATTCCTCTCCCTGTTAATCAATAGCAGGCCTTAACAAAACAATATCTCACAGGAGACACAAGCACACAGTGCTGAACAAAGCAAAACAGCCACTGCCTTACAGCAACGATTGCTGCTACACAATGGGTTTTCAAAGCTCAGTATATATTTTGTCCCTAGTGGGAAAACCATAACAAGACTGAATTAGTGGCTAGGCTTGCCAAAGGGAGAAATTAAAGTGCGACGGCTTGTCTGACACCTTGAAGTATCTTTATTTATTTTGGGGGAGAGGACAGCGTGAGGAAGCAAGATGCCCATTAGGGAAAACTATTTTTGGTTGCTTTCCAAAGCATGCAGCGGTTCTGCGCGCCTGAGGGCTTGGTCCGGGTCGGGGATCAGCGGTACTTTCTAGCGAGAGGGCTCCCGAGAGGTGCTGGTGAGTGTGGGCACGCTGCCTGCGCAGCTGGGGAGGTGCAGGGGTGGAGGTAGGAGGGTGGCTTTTGGGGGAGGATGGGCTGGGATTCCCTTGTCCCTGCCGGAGGAAGGTCGGGGCTGGTTTGCCGGTGCCTGTTTGGTGAGGGAGAGCGAAGAGGGAAAGACTATGCGAGATTCCCTTCCCTGCACGTGGTCACTTCCGAGCTTGCAAACGTAACTGCTCATCTGTGGATCTTGACAGCTCCTTGCTCTGGCACTAATGGGCTTCAGGAGCTCCCAGTGAGCTGCAATCGCCTTGGTTCAGGGCTCAGCTTGCACCTTTACAAGTACCTTCACCCCTTGCTGTTAACCTGTGGTCTCCTTTATTCGGCAGCTAAGCTTGTAAATTCACGTAACCAAATAGCTGCACTGTTAACTGCCTGCACAAAAGTGAACAACACATCCATCTTCCAGTGCCCAGCCAGCAGCCTAATGACATCCTCGCCGTGCTCGCGGGTACCTTTTCAGACATAACTGACTCTGGCACTACAAAAACAATTGTTTCAGCGCTCTCACAGGCCACACCGCTCATCTGGTCAGAGGAGGGAGGTTGCCTGAGCAGAAGGCTTCCCACCGACGGCCCCTGTGCACCGGTGCCCTGTGCCATCATCAGTCCATGCCATGGTCTGACGGCTGGCAAGGGAGACCTTCACCCTGCCGGTAAGCTGTGCCTCACAACCCTGGAGCAGGAGCATGCTTGCGGTGGTTTTATTTTGGGTTGTGAGCGATGTTTGAGAAGTACCTTGGAAAAGCCGTGCCTTAGTTTCCCTGTCCGTAAACTAAGTGTAATTTCCTAAGTAAAGCACCACTGGGAGGGCAGCTGCTAATGAAACACTAAAAGGTGCTGAGGTTTCTGTCCTCTCTAGTTCTTGCCAAAGTCTGTGGCTTGAATCCTCTAGTCTTGAAATTAATCTCGGCAAGAAGGTTGCCTGAATGCAGACCCGGTTTCCTCCGAAACGAGGTTCGTGTGATTGCTCCATGTTCATGTGTGGGTAGATGTGTCAGACCCCTTCCAAGCTGTCCCCATGAGCTAATTTCAGCTCGGTGAGGCAGAGAGGTACAGTGCTCATGGACAGTAAATCCTACAAGCTCTGAGGAAATCATCGGTGCAAGCTCTTTCTTCTGCTTCCTCCATGGAGGAGGCCAGGCTGCAAGTTCACCCTTTGCTAGAGACCCCACATGGGAGCTCAGCTGGGGACACTACTCACGGGAAACGAGGCTTGGCTGCTTTAGCTGTTGCTTGTGTTACTCCTTGTAATTGAAGAAGAAAAAGTGCAGCTTTCTGTCTGCAAATAACTTAGACCTGCCATTGACAGAGATCTGCTATGTTCCCTTCGTCGCCCCAAAGCAATCACAAGCAATCAAAGTTGGGAGCACGTGAGCTGGCAGGGGTTGAATGGACATTGCTTTTCTTTATTTGCTGGCTGCTTACCTGGTGCAACAGGCAGTCCGAGAGAATTTCTTAATTAACCAGGCTCCGTCCTGGGTGGCACGCGTACACCGCCAATGGGCATTATAAAAGCGTGGTTATTGTACTTTGGCTTGGGAAAGGCCCCGGCGTAGTTGTATTGTTAAGGAAGAAGTCTTGGAGGAAGGGAGAGAAGGAGTCTGGGCCCTGGTCTCCAGTCCAAAGGCTGTTTGTTGTCTTTATGTTAAACATCGCTGCATCTAACCTCAGGGGAGAGTGGGTGGAGGGTTAATTTGAGCTGCCTTTGAAAACAATTTTGAGCGATGCACAGCAAGATCTCAGGGAAACAGTGTTTATAATCTATATCCTGCCTCAAATTGCATAGGCACCGCACTCCTGCCCCACTGCCAAAATTAGCTGCAGTCATCAGGAAGCAGCTGGTGTCCCAAGCATGAGCCCTTGTGTTCAGCCATCTCTCAGTAGCTTTTAAATAGAGAGTTTTGCCTGGTTAGTGAGCATCACCTACTCTTCGCCTTTGCAGCAGCAGCAGGAAACTTCTCAGATGTGGAGCCTGATCCAGTGTCCTTACTCATGCACAGTTCCCACTGATTTTAGCCGGAGGCTTGCTCTGTGGTGCATAGTAGAAATGTGTCCCTCAAGAAGCGGACTGTCTTCTGTTCTCCCTGAAAGAGGGTGGGGAATCCACTGCTCTGCCAGCTGGCTGCCTGTACACCTTCAAAAGCATACAGGCTCTGATACACGGTCCTTAGGTTCAAATAGTATTAGGGATTTTGCCAAGCTAGGTGATACTGAGTTGAGACAGTTTGTCAATTTGCCTTCCCATCCATTGTATCCAGGTCACTTTCAGCTTTTAATTCACTCTGCATAAATTAGTGCTCCCTTTTCCTTAGTCCTTCAGAAAATGAGTAGCCACTTCTCCCTCCAGTCTGGACCTGGGAATATTTGGAAAGTGGCACTACATTAATTTCTGCCCCAGAGGAACTTTGCAGGAGAAACAGCTCTTTAAGTTGTTCAGTTGCCACAATACATTTGAAAGAGTTGGTGTCAGGGCTTTTTGTAATTATTTAAAATATTAAATAATGCAAACTAACAGAAGCAAGGCAAAATACATAATTTATTGAGGGGGGGCATTCCTCTGCTGTCCCTCTGCTCTTGCAGGTTTTACTCTGACAGACCAGCTTTGCATTCCCCAAGGCAGACACTTTTATCCTGTCTTTGTGACTGTTTTACTCCCATTTTCTCCTGGTGGGAATGAATAATTTCTGCTTTCCTTCTGTTTCTTCATCTCTGATGACTTCTTCGCCAGGAAAGAGGAGACGAACAATGCCAGGACCCTGCTCATTCTTTACTATTTTCCCTTTTCTTTCTCATCACCGAAAGACGGAAGAGGGAAATGACGGCAGGCACTCAATATCCACTCATCTTTTCAATCCAGCTCTTTAAATGCTTTTGTTATCCAGTGGCGTGATGGTCTTTGGCTCATTATTTACTGGCTGTTTAATTTAAATGTATCCCTATCAGGAAGCCGAAAGATCCAGTCTTAGAGCTCTTTCACATGATTTGTCTAACCACTCTCTACATTATTTATCATGGCTCTGAAATGTCTGGAGATTTTTTTTCTTTTTTTTTTTTCTTTTAAGCACTATGATTTGATCCAAAGCATCTGTAAAAAATCATGACTGACCTCCCATCTGGGCAACAGCTCAGCTCTGTCATGAGGCTGGGTAGTGTCAAGTGTGTGAGCTCTGTTTCAAAAGCCTAAAATTCCTGACAGGGTGAAATTCTTTTCTTACATGTTTGTTGACAGAAGGCAGGCAGGGAAGGGAAGGGAAGATCAAGATGCTGTGCCGCTGGGCCAGAAGTGAGTAGAACATCTTGTTACGGAAATGGCCACGAAAACGCTCCTCCCTGCATTAGAAAATTAGCTATTTAAAGCAGGATCGATTGCCAGTCCTCTTGTCATTTGGATGTGGCATGTGCAAATAATATTTCCTCATGAAAGAAAACTTGCAGTGATGACAGCACTTCCCTGGCTGTGTCCTGTCCCCAAGGGGAGGAACCAGCTTGTCCCTGGAAATGGTGTCTCCCTCTGAAGAGAAAACCCAGGGTATGTGTTTTGCTTTTCCTCTAAAACTTTAGATGAGTGAATTTTGACCCCCAGATGCCTTCAGAGCGGCACAAATGTGGCACAATTTCTAAAATGCATTCCGTCACTGGAGTTACATAGGACAGTGCTCGTGTGAAAGTAGAAATACACAGAGAAAGTGAACAGAACTATGTGACTTAGAGCAAAGCCCACTTTCCCTTGAGATCTGTATAACCAAAGTGGCAATACGTGCTTTAAAGCAGTTCTTCAAAACGGGTTGTTTTATCTTTACCAATGTCAGTGAGCAAAAATCCTTTTATTCTTGGCTAATCACAGTTCCTGACTTCTCACACGGTGGGGTCACATCTTTCAAAAAACTGGAGTTATCAAAGACACAGATATGCAGACTTGCCCCTCTATGTTTTGTTAACTATGTTCTGCTTATGTTTTTTTCCTTTTCTTCCTCTTAATTTTCAATTTTCCAGGGAGATTAATCCACGCCCGGCTTAAGCACCCTCAAACTTTCCTCAAGTTGAGATGCACATCTGGATCCCAGCTCTACAGCTTAAGCCCATTGCTGTTTGTTATTGTTTGCGTTGCTTCAGGCCCTGCTTAGGGATTGTACAAAGTGTTCTTTTTTAAAAAAATAAATATTGAAGTATCCGTACAGCATTTGAGAGAAGCACACTCCTTCTATAAGGTGCTGCCGCCTGATCGTTACAGAAGCACCGAAAAGAAACTTTGAGGGCACGTAGGGCACTGGGGCTTTGGAAAAAAAGTTTTTTACACCATTAGGGGCTTGAAATCATCCTCATTTCCATGTAAGCCCCTGTACCAAGTGAAAGGAGCGCACCAGGCCTTTGAGGAGCATTCACAAGGGAACTTAAAGACCTCGCTTGGCACAGGGATTGAATGAGATTTAGGCCAGCTGAGCCTGACTTTTAGAGGTAGGGATCTCCTTGTGCTGACTAATGAATCCTCGCAGAGAAAGAGTTGTTGAGCAACCCTGTTGCTGGACCCTGAATGCTGTGGAGATGTGGCAGAGCTGCCGGAGCTGCCG
The DNA here is from genome assembly GCF_964188355.1 of Buteo buteo. Lineage (NCBI taxonomy): Eukaryota > Metazoa > Chordata > Aves > Accipitriformes > Accipitridae > Buteo > Buteo buteo. The sequence goes on from NC_134179.1 coordinate 37,994,493, forward strand.
GAGGTATGGATCATCTTCTTGTCTCTCCTATATTTATCACCCTGCCCCCAAACTCCTTGTTTTATTTTTATTGGGATTTTCTTCAGATGAACCCTATTAAACGCATCACTAGCGTCGAAATTTGCCGATGCCAATAAACCCATCTGTTTTATTAACTAACTGCGGTCTCCGGAGTGTTTCTCACCGGCTGAGACACAAGTGGCCCTTTCTGCCGTCTCCAGCGCTGTGTGTCAGCGCAGGGAACAATGGGAAGGGACCCAGGAGGTCGCTGGCAGGAAGCTCCGCTTCCCCCGGTTAATTAACCGGCTGGGAGACTGAGGAATGAAGATAGCACATGAGACACACACAGTACAAACCGCTGAAACAATAAACAAACAAACCGAGGACCAGCACTTCCTTTTCTTATATTGTTAAGGCTGCTTCCTTAACTCAGGTTGCCCCAAACCCACCCCTCCAAAACCACCCTTTTAGGCTCACTGGTTCTTAACCTCTTCACTGCCAGTTCTTGCCGAAGGCATAAGCCAACTTTTGCCAAGGAGATAGCCGGCACAGGGCCTACCGCTCCTCCTTGGGGCTTGCTGGAGAAACTGGAGATCCCTGTTTCTGGAAGTGATAAAAGCACTTCTACCAAAAATTTAATGAAGGGAGACTTAGTTTGGCCATAAGGCTGCACGGCTGTAACACCCCGGTACCTGGACTGCACCCCGCGTTGGTACCAGTGTCCAGATCAGCAAGTGACTGAGTCTAGCTCTTAAAATGTTGATTTCCAGAGAAACTGGCCTCAGAGCCAAGACTTGGGGGAAACCCGGATCAGGGCTTTGTGGGTCCAACCCAGCTCCTGTACCACCCCTGCAGCCGTCCTCCAACGTGCCGTCGTTTCCCTGTCTCTGTTAGAGGGGGATCAGCTGTGCCGTGGGTGCTCCCTGTCCTCTGCGCCGGTGAGCATCCAGCTGCACGCTTCCACCGAGATCCTCTCCTCTGACTCCAGGACTTCTGCCCGTGGTCTCCTCCGCCATCCAAACCACTCTTTGGATAGGTCGCTGGTTCATTGTTTCTGACCTGTTAACGCCAGAATTATGAAAGCAGAAATCGGGCAGTGGCAACCCTCACCGCTCCAGGTAATTTTTGCAGATGTCTCATTGAAGAGCAGCCGGGGATTGTCTTTTTTTTTTGTGTGCACAGAACACCATGTGCGTATTTTACCCCACGGAGGCCGGTGCTAGTGGCACCGTGGAGCTGAGGTGGCGACGTAGCCCCACATCCATCATGCGCCGATACCAGTTGGTGGATCTCGCTCCACCGTGTCCTCAGCACAACGCTGCCGGGAAGAATTGCTTTTGAAAAGAGGTGCTGATGGTTCTCCCTGTCAGCCTGCAGGTTGGGAGCGAGGCGGGAGCAGGGGTGCCTAGGGAGGGGGCCCGTGGCCTGGCCCTGGACTGGCCCCCCCGGCAGCACCAGCAAAGGCTGTCCTGGGGCAGGTCCTGCCTGCTGCTGAGTGCTCCCAGCTGACAGCTTATTTGTTATTACTTTAAATACCCACTGTTTGTGTTAAGCACAGCAAGAAGTCTAGTAAACTGAAATGGTGACATTTAAAAACTGAAGTCTCTCAAGTAGATGTTTAATCTCTCTAATAAGGAAGTTATCTGCTAAATACCAAGTTTAACAGTTATGTAATAAGTCCATATCAAAACACAGATAATGACTGGTGGGGTATGGTTTAGCAATTGTGTTTAATTAACCTGTAAAGGCTTTCCTGCTTAATCTAAATTACACTTCTAGCCCACAGACTAAGGTGCAATGCTGGAAGTTTTGTCACTAAAACAGTTGCTTTAAGCGCTGCGGCACCTGAGGCTAATGTGGTGGCTGTGAGCACGGGGGTGGCTTTGTGCACGGGGGGTGCTGTTCATGGAGCCTTCAAGCTGGGTTGGGGCTTCCCTTCTCCCTTCTGCCCTGCCCTTCCCGACAGAGGAGCTGGGGCTCCTGCCATCCTGCCTGCCACCTCCTCCGAAGTCGTCCCCGGTGGCTTTGTCCTCTCGCTGGAGCGTGGTTACAAAATCTGCTGCACCAAGTCACGCATTGGGTGCTGCCAGCTCCAGCGTGCCCGGTGCCCGTTCCTGAACTTTGTCACCCCGTGGGGTGTCCATCACTTTTTTTAAAGGAGGAGGTCACATTTGAAAGAGTAGAAGAAGGTCTTAGTCTTGGATTGGGGTTTTGGGGCAGCAGGACACAGTGCAAAATGAAAGAATGTTAGTATACGGTCAGGGGAAATGCAAGCCTTGGCCAGGACCCGGGGAACAGGCAAAGGAGAACGAGGTAAAGTGAAACAAAGTCTGGGGGGGCTGAGCAATCATATAGACAAAGTGAAGAGTACAGTGAGAACCTTCAATGCTTCCTGTGTCTCTAGGTGAATAAAACAGGACAGGCACGGGACATCACACAGGCATAATGAAAACCAGTTATAGAGATTAGGCAGTGCGATAGGAAACCTGCGACAATTCTGCATTATCGCAGAAATTAAGAAGATCCACTGTCTTCTACCACAGGTGCTGCTGTATGCCCTTCAGCTCCGCTCAGAGCTGGAGCTCCAGCAGCGCTCTGCAGAGCCATCAGCCACCACGGGCCACCCTGGCTCAGGTCCTCTGCCATCACGCAGGAACCAGGCACCTGGAGAAATGGTGGGTGGCGTGGAAGGGATGAAGGACTGACATCTGCTCTGTGGTCATGGCATGCTTTGTTGAGAGGTCCTTGAAGAGCAGCTCTCCCTCTCCTTCTTGGGGAGACCAGCCTCCCTCTAACTGAGAAATTCTTCTTCCTGGCAGGCTTCCATCCTTAGTGCCTGGTATATTTTGGCACATTTCAGGGCTCAGTGGAGTGGTTTTGAAGCTTTTTCTTTTCTACTGCCAAAATCCCTCTGTGTCACAGTGTGTGTGCCTACAGCGCGGAGTCAAGCGGAGACATGATGGATCTGCACATCCAACCTTCAGTGAAAAGGAGGAAATGTGGAACAAACTCATCCTGAGCACAAGTCCTTCGATTTCAAGGGGCTTCCAACATCCAGAGTCACTGGTATGGTGCCACTCCCCTGAAATCTGCAAAGTGATGCTGCGGTCAACCAACTGCTGCAACGCGAGGTGGAAGAGCGGTCCTGTGACAACGGCTTTGACAGGAGCTGGGAAGGGGCACGTGTGCCAGTACGTCAGGGAGGTACTGTAAAAAACCCAGGTCCCATTCTTATGTCATGAATCAACACTTCCACCTAAATCTCCTTTCTAACTGATTCATTACCGTACGAATGCTAGCAGGAGGCTTCTGCTATATGCCTCTTTTCACAGTGTTAAGCAAAAGGCCAGGTTTTGCAGTTTAAATAAAGTATCTATTTATTGTGGAAAAGATAGGATGTGTGCTCTTTAGGACTTTACGTATGGCATGGATGAATCATGCAGGAGGTGATGGAAACTGGTTTTTAGGCAGCAGCAGTCCGCCTTTGCTCTCTCTGTAAATGCTCAGTGAGTCTGTACAGTGAAGTTGCTCCGAGAGCCTTAAGGAACAGCACAAGTAGACATGGAAACAGCTCTCTGTTCTCAGAAGACCAAAACACAATCCCTGCCTGGCTGTGGCACTGAAAATAACATAACAGCCCTTTCATCAGGAGCCCCCAGATTCTCAAAACCCTCTGTATGCTGTGCTTGAGAGACTCCTAAATGTAGAGAAACTTTATTTGCAGTCACTGGATTGGAAAGGCAGGTGCTTTCCTTCCTTCCTCTTTCTGCTGTGCAGTCCTTGTCAGTTTAGTTAACATCCTGAGTCCATGTGAAGCAGCAAACGTCACTGGGGGAATCGCCAGGGTAGGGGGGCATGCATGGTCTGCTGCCAGTTTTTCTAGCCCTTGCACCTCTTACTGAAGAGTGGAGAAAGCAACCAGCTTCGTACATCGAAGGACATAGCAACACAGGCTGGGCCAGTGGGGAGCTCAGCTTGCGTGCCAGCTCTGACTGTAAACCTGGTGGGATGGCTGAACAGGGGGGAAGAATGCAAATTGGAAAATACACCCAGAAGAGGTATGTTGTGACTTGTCTCCTTTCCAGCTTGGGGCAGTGAGACTGCCCTGAGCGCTCCATCTTTGTCTTGTGCTTAATGAAAACCATGTGAGTGCTCACATCTCACTTCCAAAGAGTCCAGGTCTCTAGGTGGTCAGATCACAGGGCACTGGATCATACTAGAGAATATTTGAGAGTACTAGACAGTCTCAGCCACTTTGAAGTTAAAAGTAAATGTCAACTCATGTGTGGCATGCCAGAGTATTTTGAGACAGGCTGAACATCGTAACATACTTCTTGATTTATCTGCTCTGTTTAAGGTCATTCTGGCCTTTTAGTTACACATCTGCAAAAGGAGAAACTAATTTGTATGTGGAGAAACAGTATTGTCCTGGACAGCAATAAGCCTGATGGAAATGTGGTAAACTTAGACAAAAAAATCCTGTTCTAACTGATGTGACTGTCCTTGTCCAGAAGAGATTCACTTCCTTTTGTGCAACATCTAGCATAAAGAAGACATTGTCCATCAAATGGTCCCAAACTAAATTTTACTAACCATAATGCCTTGCGTAGCCACATTTTGTGTTTTGTGGAGTCAGGCAAACCAAAGGACCTGGTTTTGCAGCAACTGATATGCAGGAACCTTCAGGCCACTATTCAGGTCCTACAGAATTAGTCTGATCTCAAAATGCAAACCAGCAGCTAAACAGCAGGGGAAGGGATGTACCGCAGTCACACCGGTGGTGTATGGAGACAGTGGTGCTCCCAGCTCTTCCCTGCATCTGCACCAGGATGATGTCTGGGATGCACAAGAGATTTTGAAGCTCTTGGATCTTTGGCCTTCCCTTTCTTCCCCCATGGTGAGGATCGCAGTGCTGGGTGAGCAACAGGGGCTGGTGTTTGTAGATGTTGAGTAGCTGTTATGTGACTGCCCCGACTGCAAGGGATTGGCCTAGGGGAGCCTGGAGCTGCCTCCCTATCCCGTGCCCCAGTGACGGTGAGCGCCAAGACCAGGATGCTCGTGCCAGTCCCGGGGCTTAGGGGATGGCGCAGCCAGCGCGGCACGTGGGGGCTGGTGGTACTCCGAAAAATGGTTGTGCCCTGCTGCTCGCGGCGTCTCCCTGAACAGTGAATGGGTGGTTTTCTGCAGACCTCTGAAGCAGCTGTGGCACTGACCTAAGGACCATGCGTATTTGGTGGAGTATACGGACACATGTAGAATTTGCCTGAGCTGGTGTGCTTGCAGACTGGGATGCAGGAGAGCTGTCGGAGGTGCATGTGCTGGATGACGATTTCAGCTGCTTTCTGTGGCATGTGTGACCGCAGCATGGTGGTGGGCAGCAAAGAGAGGAGACAGAGGCAGGAGGTGAGCACTGCGTCTTTCTAGAGTTCTCCCCCATGAAGACACAGCTTGATTCAACTAATGGCAGTAATTAGAGCTAATACTTTGGTAAGGGTTCCAGATTTCCTTTGTAATTAACTCCAGGGAGCTTACAATTTTTCCACCTACAGTAACCTGTCATATGTGCGGTGAGAATTTCTTGTCTTTTTCTTCAGGTTTCTTTTTCTTCCCCTTTCTTCCCCCCTCCCAATTCCAAGACAAAATTTGACTTTCTCCATTCATAGATAAATGGGACAGCGCTGATGGAAATAGCTCCCTTGCTACCTCTTGTATCTGTGAGCTGATAAAGAGGAAGGGTGTTTTGAGATCCTGGCCAAGAGTAACGTCCATGAAGTTACTGTTAATAGCTGCTGTTCTAAAGGCATAGGCCAAAGGTGGCATGAACATGTTAAGTGGCTTATTGATACTGCTGCTAGAATTAGAAACACTTCAGGGCCTTGATGTCGTTAGTCCTCAAAATACATCTGAGAAGAAAGTTTTTATAATTCCTGTTTTCCTGGTGGGGAGATTAGCCAGGATTGCTAAAGCAGAATTTAGGTCTAGATTTGCGTATTTATGCCAATTAATCATTTGCTCACATTGCTAGTTCCTTACCTGAACGAGCATTAATACACCCAGAGCTGAACTGAGACCCAGTTCAGGGCTCTGCTCCTCTTTTGCCATCTGTCTCTGGCCCTGACCAGTTCACACCAGCCGCATGCAGCAAGAAGGATATATATGTTGTTAGCAGATGTAGGTGGATATCTGCTCAGTGGCTGTGTCTGTCCTTCTCCCAGGATATCCTGGGATAACCTGCAAGCTTACAAATTTCCTGAACTTTAGGTTAGGTCCACATCTTTGTATTTAGCTTCAATTTGTGGCTCTTTCCTATAAACTTTTATAATTAGCACCTGAATCTGCTTGTGCTTTTGGTCTTTGCACTATCCAGTGGCAATGAGTTCCACAGTTTATCTTGGTGCTGTGTGAAAATGTACTTCTTTTGCTCATTTTTACCCTGCAGCCTGATGATTTCTGTGACAACCCCCACCTTTTGCATTGCAAAGAATAGTGAGTAGTATTCCCCGCTGAATTTTTACAAGCACTTCTAATAATCATTCTTGACATCCTGCATGATTTTCTTCAATCACATATCTCCTTTTTCAAGCTAAGGAGCCCTACACCGTTTAATCTTTTCTTATATGCCAGCTATATCGCTGATGATAATTCCATACTTAGTAAAAAATCCAGGTACCATCAAGAACTAATAAATTGCCCAAACCAACCAAGAGAAGAATTTTGTTTTCCAACCTTGTCCCACAGAAGCCACATTCAAGACAGAAGGAGATGCAGACTGCCTTAACATAACATTATGGCACTTTTTAGAAACCGCAGTTCTTACTGTCAGTTTAACAGCACAGAAATCTGAGCAACTGCCCTAAAATCGTTATCCAAATTAAATATTTCTGAGCACTGGCCTTTTAGTGGTAAGATCCGAACTGAGAATTAGTATTTTTCAAGTGTTTCATATGATACATGCTCATGAGAACAAATTACACGTGTTATACCTACAAATACCCATGGCCATGTATTTTTAATTTAACTCAGATCCTGATGTCAGTAACCAGAAAGACAACACAGATGCTTTGGGTCTCAGACCCAGATGTTTCGGTCGCTGTGACAACACCTGCGCTGACTCCGTTGGCAGAGCTAGCGGCCCCAACACAACTGCTGTCGCTGCGGAGCCCTCCGAGGAGCAAACAAGCCTGGTCCTCCCACCCTGGGGGCCTGGGCAGCAGCCCGAGCTGCTGGGATGCAGAGGTTTTTCTCCATTGCAAAGTTACCTCAGAAGCTCAAGGGAAAGCATGAGTGAAGTTGCTAATATTTCACTCCCTTTGTTCTCCGAGAGGCAGGGGGAAGGAGGACACAGCTTGTTGTTGCTTACAACAAGGCAGGTGGGGGTTTTTTTGGCTCTGGACTTTTTCTGTATTTACATTAGAATTTGCAACATGGGAAAGGTCAGAGATGGGGACATCCCAGTCGGGCACCTGTGCCAAAGCGGGGAAGAAATGGCAGTGGCTCAGAAGTTCTGGCAACCAGCGATACAGGGAATTTATCTAAACTGTAACTTAGCGAGTGGGCTCCTCTGCGTAACCAAATCTTTCACAGGGCCACTGGGGTGATTTAATCTTAGTGGTTTCATTTCATGCTTGTTGTTAATAAGGTTAATAAGTTAGTCTTTCTTTCAATGACTTTGCAAGTATACCTTAAGAAAGGCAGGATGAAGCTGGAGAAGCACTTGAAATACACTAGTTATAGACCACTTCTTTTTATTTGTGTGTTAGTAAACATTTTATTTCAGTCTCAATGCATTATATCTACATGAACACAGCTGCCAGGCAGTGCTGTTCATACATACCTTCCAGAGAGGAGCAGTGCTTGATGATTCAGTGAGACATCAGTGCTTTGTTAAAATTCGCCAGGTATAACTGGGGACTTCCCTGTAATCAAATGAGTAGGTAGAGGATACAGGGTTTTGTTTTCAGGATTTTTTTTCCACAGGCAGGTTGTTATTTCTGCTGAGAAGATGGGAGATACAATGCAAATGACAAAATCTAGGTGATGGCTCTATTACCAAGAAGCAGAAAACAGAATCAAATGGAAAAGAGAAGTACTAGGACAAGTGTCTCAGCAAGGTCAAACTGCATGCCAAAGGAGCTGCACGGCCAGTACGACGTATCACACCCAACCCAATTAACAAGGCTATTTAAATCTGAAAAATTCTTGGTTCGGTCAAAATTTGGCTGAAAGCATTTGAAGAAAGGTGGCTATTAAAGATTAGCAACAGAGAGCAGGAAGGAATATGTATATATATTTTCTTTATCAGTAAAGTATTTTCCAGTCATAAGAGCGTCTTGTGCCGCATGCTGATCTCACAGATGGTGCAGTAAATCAGGGCTAACTCTGCAAGTGTCAGTGGAATTATCTTGGTGTAAATAGTATCTGAGTTGGTCCCTAGCTGTGAAAGACAGGGATTGTCTTGGGGCGTAAGCATAGATAGGAGAACTAAAGTTTTTGCTGTTTTTTTACACACACACACACCCCCCCGCCCTTGGAGTCTGACTCACTTTGTGGCTTTGAGCATTTTGCATAATTGTTTTGCCTTGGTTTCCTCCCTGCAAAGTCAGCTGATAGTTCCAGAGGAGCTCTTGAGTGGAGAACTTTGATTATGGAAATTGCTATGGAAATGCTTGTTTATTACCGTTAATGGAAGTGATATAATATATCAGAAAATTTTACCTCAGCCAAGGGACTTGGAGGGCAAAAGGCACCACAGATTCACCAGCAGCTGGTTTTTGAAGTACCAGCTATTATTGCATATGATGAAGAGAACTTTCAGCTTTAAGGGGAAGATACCACCCAAAAGTAAAGCAAAGAATATAATCCTGTGACTGCATGGGTCAGACTTCAAAACTCAGTACAAGCTCCTTGTGACTTGCATATGAATTCAGTGTCAGGCAGTAGTGACCACAAGCCTTTCTTCTTTGATGTCTGTTCAGCTTATATTAAATTTGAGGGTGTTCTGCAATATCTCTGTAGACACATGGGATTTGGAGGTCTTCTCTCCTAAGGAGAGACTATAGGTTTATACAGCCCGTTGCACTCTTTTCCTCAGTCCTCTTCCAAAAGACACACCTAACTTTTGGTTAAAGTTTGTGAGGAGTGGGGTCTGTTTTGGTTGTCTGTACAGTGCCAGGAATATTCAGTAAAGCATGTGGGCATGTTACCACAATAATCTTATTTGAATTTGAGACAAGGGATGCTCACATACAAAAAATTCTACCTGTGTACTTCATAGGGGATGATGTGCTGCCAGAATGGAGCAAGGTGGCAACCTACTAGCAGTGATAGACCAAAGCCAAAGAGTGTTGTTTTCCTAATGTCTCAAATAAATAATCATCAGCTAAGTAAAGGAAAAGAGAGCTTCTGAATTTGCACAATGTCTGGAAAGAATAATACAGAAGCCAGCTCACCATGAACAAACAACACATCCTTCAGCTTTTTAATAGAGGAGGCTGGGATGTGCCAACAACAGAAGATTCCTGGCTTTACTATGACTCTGGACATTGAAGATGGTATTAATTTTTCCTAAATGTGACCAGGTGCCTGGCCTTCTTCCACAATCAGTGGAGGAAAAGGAGGTGATTTATCCAGCCTCTCTCTGTCCCTGGGCTGTAGAGGGAACTGAGTTAGACCAGATACTAACTTACAGACAGCTAAAATTAGCAAGATGAATTGCTCTTTTACTGCTTCATATGTTTAACAAATTGCACACTTTCCCCACAATTGTGTGTAAGGTCTCTGTTTTACAGGGAGAGAGGAAAGTGAGGCTGAGATGAACTGACTTCCCCAAAGACAGCAGCAGAACTGAGATTCAAACACACGTCCATCCAACTCCAGCCACCCCCCCGCCCCCCCCTTCAGATTATAGTGCCTATAGTATTATAGTAACTATAATAACTATAACAAATAACTAGTCACTGTGCAGGAAAGAATTTCTACTTCTCCTCATGGGCATAAAGGAGGGTCAAAAAATGTGGCTGAGTGGACAAACACAGCCAGCTCCATCAGGCTTGTTCTGAAATGTAGGGTTGCTTGTGGGACATTCAGGGCTCATTACCAAACTCTGCTAATTTCAGTTTTCTAAAGTTGGGTGGCAGGTTTCAGAAAATTGGGCTTGTGAAGAAATACACAGTGATTTACCTGCCTTGCCTGACAACAACAGCTCATCGTTGCTGTTGCTCTTGTTGCCGAGCATATGGAAGCTGAGTGCTCTCTGGATACTAGCCAGCCATCCAAAAGTTAAATTGATGGGAATTGCCATGAGGGTTCTAACTAATGGGAGACATAAAGAATGAAGCCTGTTTTATTTTTGCTTGTTTCTTTTCTTATGAGCATTTTCTTCACAGAACAAACCTAGATACGACTGCATGCAGCGTATTTCTTCTGCGTCTCCCCCCCGGGAATGACTTACACCAAGTTGTGATCTCTTTTCCCGTTCCAGCCCATTGCGCTCATCAGTTTATTCAACTGACTTTTTAAATGACCCTATTTTTCCTGACTTTGGAAAAAAGTGGCAAGAATCTAATTGCACTTCTGGGCACGGGTTGTAATGTCAGGGCGGCGGGATGAAGGGAGGGGAGCGAAGAACTCTGCTTCTCAGAAGGGGAAGAGCTCACTGGGCAAACCTGCTGGGGTGGCTTGGGTGATTTGAACATCAGTCGTCAGAATACAGGATGTGCTTTTAAGCCACATAGCTGGTGTCGGCACAATTCAGTGCAGGACGCTTAGTGGTTTCTTATCCGCAGGGACAGATGTTACAGAGAAGCTTAGATATGCACCTGTAGTTAGATTAAACATTTGAGGGCCTATCTTCTTCAAGCCATTAGAGCTTGGGGTCCCTCTTCACAGACTGCTGTATATGCACTCTCTGGACCAAACTGTAGATTAATAGCTCCGGAGATGGAGAAATATTTTTTTTCCTAAATCGCAGTTCTGTTTCATTTTATGTTGCTTGCTAGATTAAATTTTAGAGCTCTCTGAGTTTTTTTTTTATGCAAAGTGAGACCAGAAATTTTCACTGTTGTACAGTTTTGAAAGCTTTTTTTTTCTTTTTGCCGTAAGCAAAACTCAGGAAATCAAAGGTGATTCATCTTTAAGCAGCAAGTGATTTAAACCAAACAATGCTTTTTGATTTATGATAATGAAAAAGATTGCAGAGTGATGATGGGTCAGATGATGAAAACTCACACTGCACCGATTTTTATGATAAGTATCATTATATTCATGCACTCAACTAATTCTTCACTATCAGTTTTATTTGTGGGTTTTATTTATTTTAAAAGTTTTTATTTAGGGAATTTATTGGCAGGGTGTGATTGACAGCCTTGGAAAAAGAAGTCTGCTATTCAGAGAACGGATATAAAATTTCCTCATGCAGCCCTGCCAGTATGCCTCAGCTCATCAGGACCACAAAAAAAGAGTAAAAGAACATCAGAGCATCTTTTTGTGGTCACATTAAAAGTCTGGTCTGGTATCCTGTCTTCAACAGTGACCCATAAAAGCTGCCTGGGGGCGTACCATGAAAGAAGAGGAAATGCAGGGTGATACTTTCTCCCAAATATTCCCCTAGTCACCAACATTTGTGACTCAGAGAATTCCCACACCGGAGTCTCACACATGTAGGCACGCTCACAGCATTGTCACATACGCACACAGGACCCACAGCATCCTGTGGCAAGACATTACACTTTCTTAATTGCATTTTTTTGTGACAACAAAACATTTTTGACATTTGGTTTTTTTTGTTTATTTGGTTTTTGTCTTGCCACCTGCTGGTTTCACTGGATGCTCCCCAGTTTTGGACTGGAAAGAGGATACTAATTTCTCTATGCCACACACTGGGAGGGACATTTGGTTTCTGAACCTTTCCTTCAGCAACACAATCTCCTTTTTTGCTCACTTCAGGCCTAGACTTGACTTAGAAGATGACCATTAAAAACATTAAACGTGAATGAACACTAAAAAATGGAGTCAGTGCCAATCATAAGATTTTTTGTTTAATCAACTGCTTTTTGATTTTTAAGCTAAATGATGTATTTTACTTCTCTTGTGGATTTATAACTGCTGGAAGTACTTATCTGTCATGCTTTTAATCTGTTTTATTTTATTTTTTCCTGCATTATAAATTTAGACAGATTTTTGCTTATTTAAGCTTAGCTTTCATGAATCTGCTTGACTCCAGGAGCCAGAGATTTAAGAAATGGGTCAAGTACAGAGAGACTGAAGACAAAGCCATAAGAGCTTGCAACACTAGGATTTTTTTTGTTGTTGTAGTTGTTTTGCTTTCAGAAAACTTATTCAGGAAGCATCTAAACCATGCTTTACTTAACATAGGCTGCTCCAGACAGTCATGGATGGATTTTATGTTTAGTACAGAGAATCAGCAAAAAGTAGGTTTAGAAAGGGCCTGTTAATATCATCTAGCTCATCCTCCTTTCTGAGACAGGATTCCTGTGTTGTTTGTTTGTCCAACCTGGCCTTAAATTTCCTCCTGTGACAGAGAGTCTGCAGCCTTGCTAGATAACCTATTCCAGTGCTTAACTATCCTTATCGCTAGAAAGTTTTCCTAATGTCTAAACTAAGTCCCTCTTGCTGAGCCTAAGCTCACTATTTCTTATCCTACCTTCCCTAGAGATGAAGAATGTTTATTTGCTTGTTCTTTGCAGCAGCCTTTTAGAAAAGCATTATCATGTCCTTTCTTCCCTACACTAAACAACCACCATCCTCCTCTCTCTTCCCACAGGCCATCATTTCTAGACCTCTGACTGTTCACCCTACCCTCCTTTCAACTCCCTTGGCTTGGCACGTGTCTTTACTGAGGCACAAAAGTGGACCCACTGTTTCTTTGGAGAGGACATCATGCCTGGGGCGGTGCTGCGGGGAGGAGATGGACCATTTCTCACTTCCTACTAACACAGCCTCTCTGCTAATGCCACGATGACATTTTACTTTTACCCACAGCAACACCATGCTGTGTGCCCCAGCCATGCCCGAGAGCGCGTTTACGTCTGTGCCCAGCCCTTCGTGCAGAGATGCTGCCCTGCCAGCCAGCCACCACCACCTAAGGGCAATATTTTGCAATTACCCCTACTGAATTACACCTCTGCGTGGATCGGGGCCCCACATCTGGGTGCACAGCTGTCTCACGCCTTGGCTGGAGACCTTCAGGCTTCAGCTTGACCTGTTGGGGACAACACAACGCCATACATAGGTGTAGCAGAGATCTGCCTGACCACAATCACTTTATTACTAAAAGCACTTGAAAAATACTGGAGGCCCTGACCTCTCCCTGTACCTTATCTCTCTTGCACCTGGGCAGTGCTACAGGATAAAATTTCTCATGTCTCTCCCACAAGTTGTGCTTCCAAGTAATGGCCAGTGACTTGCTTTTCTTAGCTGTACCTGGGGCTTGTGTCTCTTTGGCAATGCATTCAGCTGCAAGGTTACAGCTCCCATTTCAGCCAAGCTTGTTCCACCTCTTCACGGGGACTCAGCTGATGGTTAAGAGTACCGTACTTGATGTCTCTGGACTGCTGTCCTGCCACATTTTAGGGATAATCCTCCAATGTGCTCAGGCATTTTTTCTGGGCCAGCTGGTCTGGAGTGCACTATAATCATGGTTCTCACACATCCTGGACATATCTTCAATATACCATAAAAGCTGGAGTTCATTGATGGTACCAACATATTTCACTCTTCACAGTAACTTCAATATGCTTGTCAATTTTTCACTTCATACACAGTGGCTTTAAAAATACATTGAAACAGCATTTAAATTATCTTAATGATGGTGTTGGCAATATCATAAACCTCTACTTCCTTCTTTCCTGCACTTGTTAGATCTGCCCAACCCATTGATGTCTGACACACTTTGCAGCTTATGAAAGTAAGGCATTAAAAAGACTTATCCACAACTCCTTTAAATGAGATAAGCTGGTCCTGGCAATCAGTGGTTTTTACCTCTGTCTGACCAGGGTTTCATAAGTAGCTGCTCCATGCTGGTCTTGTGCTGTGGAGCATCCGCTGTACCCAGTACTCCTTGCTACTGTACAGTCCAGATCTCTCTGGGCAGTCGATGAGTCACTTTGGTAGTACTTCTCCCCACTGCCAGAGCTCCCAGTTGTCAGCAGAGCTTCCTATTAGAATGATATTTGGCATTTCTGACAAATCTGAAAGAATTAAGTGTGGATCTGTTATTACTGTCCATTGCCAGGGCATCATCAAACCAACATGATCTCATTCGTACACAAGCACAGAGCCTGCAACCTATTGTCAAGGATTAAAGAAAATCCTGGAAAATTTGTGCACTAGTGCTGTCTTGTGATTTCCTTCTTGTTAATCCTTCCAGCCCTCTCTCCTCAGCCCCCTCCCACTCCTTTGCCAAAGGGGGAAGGCCAGAGATGAGAAAGATCTGACAAAGTGATTGAAATGGCTTTTTGCAAGGCACCTGATAAACTTTATTCACTGAAGCAGATAAACTTGTCCTTCATGAAAGGAGCATTAATGAGTTCCATCAATGTTGGCTGTGCAGCTCTTTATGGTTGTTTGTTTGTTTGTTTGTTTTGTTTATTGCCAGGAAGATCATAGACCTGGTGCACGGGGTGACAGGCCAAAAGAGAGGGACTGGAGGGTGGAGGAGATATTTGGTTTTAGATAAGACTGCCTGGAGTATACAGGTTACAAGTTTCACGATTTTCTGCAGAGAATGAGACTGAGCTGGCTGAGACAGCAGCTGTATTACCTTGAACTAACAACATCTCATTGACAGTTGTATTCTGCAGGCCTGTCAATTGCTCAGGCTTGTCAAATTACACCATGTCATTTTTATTAGCTTGATATCTGGAGAGTTATCTCAACCATTAGAAAAGGTACTTAAAACGACATCAAATGATTTGTATGTAACATAACATTGTTGTTGGGTTGCCAATCGCTAGCAGGCTTTCTGATGTTGCTTCCAGTGCTTCGCTTCCTGCTGAGTAGTAGCTTTTAATATAAAATAAAAGCCATTAGCAATGCTATGTGCTAAAGTGCTCAGAAACCGGCCTTACTCATATTTTGTTTGGTTGCCAATAGCTTAATCAGAGTTACCTTTTCTGAGTCATCGGTGTGACTAATACCCTTGTGAGGCCACCTAGAATAGACTTCCTCTGAAATCGTTTGTCCTCTTCCCACCGAGCTACCTCTGATCCATAAAGGCAACTTTGGCAAATCCCTTTGGTCTTCCATTGTACCACAGTCTACATCACATAAATAAGACTGATAAGTAAAAACATTGGTGTGTTTCCTCAGGGACATCATTAAGTGTTCTGCTGGAAGGAGTAGTGTTTGTCATTTCTGATGCAAAATAAAATGAGTAAAAAGTGACTTGCTCAAACTCCCATTCTGAAGCAGTGACAGAGCTAGGATTAGGATCAATCAACTGAATCCCAATACCGAGATTTATTCACTAAAAATAAATAATCCCATCTTCTCTAAACCCATCACGTTGGATTTTCAGATTCAGTCTAATTGGGAATATTGACATATCATTCTAAATATTCCACTCTAATTATACCCCACCCCCCACACCTCAGTTACTGTATTCCCATTTGCAAGGGCTATGTGTTAATTGTCAAAAAAAAATTAATTCAGCAGAACTGCAGCTACTTTGTGGGGGTGGCAAAGTTGTATTACCAGGCACCGACCTTTCCTGCAGAGTCAAGAGGGGGATTCTTCAGAGCCAGAGTCACGATCTTTTCTGTCCTAGGTGCAGAGTGCAGTAGAAGCCTTTCCCTATGGGTAGGTTATTTGGAGATTAAGGATATTTTAGGGAACATTATTTTTGACTGGGTTCAGTTTCTCTGGGAAATAGGTTTTACATGCTAAACCCATGTCAGTCCAGTAGATCTTGTTATAGGTAGTCAAGGCATTTGTCTACTATGAATGGTTTGAGAATTTCTGATAGCAACCTAGGGATTTTATCTTTAATCTTCTTATTGATAATAGTGAGAAGTTATCAGTGAGCATTGTGGCCTCATGTGTCTAGCTACCACGGTACAAAAGTTGCTCACACCTGTATGTGCAGCCGAGAGTTACTAGAGTCTTAAAGGACCTGTTCTTGTTTGTTTAACAGCATGGTTTCACAAGCATTTATTTTAATGACAGTATTATGTTAAGCATCTCTCTCCCCCACCTTTGTGAGGGTGCCAGCCAGTGCAATGCAGGGACTACTCAGACTAAAAAATCAGTTTGCTTGTGTACTGCTGTTAATCTAGCATGCAATGACAATGAGTTTTGTTGGATTGGCACGTGGCCTCACAAAACCAGCTGGGCAAGCAACACCGCGTCAGGGACCGCAGGGGTGGCGAGGACCAGCAGGAAGCGTGAGGGGTGACAGAGAGGGATGGTCGTGGAGGAAAGGATGTCCACACTTCTTAGAACAGTTAAATATTCCCCATTTTGGTGCCTTGTGAACACATACATTAGAGCAGTTGCCTCCTGTTTTGTTTCAATATTTAAGTGATGCAATCACTGGGGACCACGGGTGGTATTAGTCACCATAGGCAGTGTAGCCTGAGAGACTGCCATGGCACCTGAGCTGTGTAAGCTAACATAGCATGTGTCAGCATTTTTTTTCTTTAAATACTTATTAAAGAAAACCTTAATATTGTCTGATATAAATGCACATATAAATGTGTATATATATATGTACGTGTGTGTATATATATATGCCACTTCTTAAAAAAGCAGTATGTCTTCTGCCTTCAACAATACTTCACAATTCAACAGAAAACTACAGACATGTTCATATCTAATTAAATAGTTTCTGATCTAGAATTACCTATTTTTTTCCTCTGTTTAATGAGATTCCTCTAGCAAGGTCTGGGAAATAGTATTTTTTCTTTTTTCTTTGTGTTTTAAGTAACCTTTATGCTTCCATATGGCTTGCATGACTCAGGCTTTATCATTTATAGATTACAAAGTCACAATTAAAGTCCTAGATAAGACTAACAAGTTGAGCATGGCAGACAGAAGCATTCTTTTCTTTTTTAAATGAAATTCTAACTAAATTTTAAATCTGCAAAGAAGGCATAAATTCACAGTGCAATATTGATCACAAAGAGTTAATTTGTCTAATGAGTCAGTTCTGAAGAATTCTGTAATGCCTAACAAATGAAGGTTGCATGGTGTGGTGTAATCATGTCCTTCCCCACCCTCTGCTCCATCATGCCATTAAAACTGCATTGTTCTTTATAATGATGCTAAATGATTTTTTTTAAGAACTCATTCTTTAAAGCAGTAGATTTTTGATTGCATATTGCCCTGGATACTTATATGCTGTTTGTGCAGTTGTCATTCAGGTGTTTTGTATTTTCTACTCTTGGTGGGAAATGTTCACCCAACTCTGATTTACTATTATTTGTAATAAAAATGTGCTGTTCTCCAGTAAAAGAATATGTTTTCACAATACTAATGTAAGACATGCTTTTCACTTTCATGTTAAACATTTATGTTAAACTTTCATGTTAAACTTTCATTACCTGAGGTCAATTAATCCTAACCAGGTGGTTACACTTCACTGCAGAATGAAAGGAGGGGAAAGGGTGTTCTGTGCCTGGGGGGTGAGGTACACTGCTGATAACCTACTCTATCTTTGTGCCTTTGCTTGAACCAAGATATTTGAAGATTGTCAAATGTCTGTTTTCTAGCTTTTGTTAAACGTAACATTATTTATCTCAGCAGCAGCTCTCAGAGTCCACAGCACTCCTTACTAAGTGGATGAATAGGCTTATTTATTTATTTATTATTTTTTAAATTTTTTATTACAGTGAGTACAGACTAGGACAGGGAGAAGAAAAATTCCCACAAAAGCTGGTAGAAATTCCTGTAGCAGAAAAGAACCTGTGGTGCACAAATCTTTGAATTCCCACATGCACTGGGCTTCGGCTCCCCAGAACCATGAAAAGCACTAATTTAATTTAAGAAAAGAGAAGAGGGACTACAGAAAGGAAAAAACCTTCGGGAAAATGCATGCATGTGACCCTCTGTACTACCAGTTAAAAGGCAGAGCTCTGCTCCTCACGCAAGGTCTCTTGAACGCTCTGGACCATCCACATGAGACGGTGGGATCAAGAGCTGCTGAAATTTGAGTGCAAGCTTCACGTTCTTCCTCCTTCAGATAAGCATGTATTTATTCAGGTTGCTTTAAATTACTTTTCATTGATCCAGATATTTCATACTTAGGATGTTTGATACTCAAGCTAAAATATAAAAAGGTCACATACAGTAATTAAAAATATATTCTCCTCATGAAAACTGAAGGGGAAATTTAAGCTTTAATTAAGTCAGAAAAAAACCTGTAAAGCATAATTTTCTTATTCAACAGCTTTTCCTTGAATGTATTTTGCTTTAGGCACACACACTCAAGGATACAGTAGTGCATTTATTTGCTTTTTAAAACTATTATTAAACATGTTACAAATTCTTTATCCCTGTGTGCAATCAGCAGAGCTTTCACCTTGTTCATCTTTGCAAAGTCTTCATTGCTGATAATGATATGTGAGCCTGGAGGAATTGTGGTAAGAAATTTTAAAATTGCTGTGATCTAAAGAGAGTGACAGGCATTTCAAAAAATGTGTGTACATGGGTCAGGATAGGTCAGCGTAAAGATTTTAGCAGTGGGATGACTATAATACACATGTTTAAAAGCAAGTCCTTAGGTATTTAGTGTGCTATGTAATTTTTTTATATAACTATATATGACCTGTCTCCCAGAAAAAGGGATGACTTTAGATGATGCAGGGCCTCAGACAAGCATTCTAGGGTAGTCTTAAACAAAATATATAAGATTTTCCAGTCTCCACTCCTAAACCCCTATCTGAGACCATGTCTCCTACCTCTGACAGGCTCCAAACACACACCTCATTTCTGCAAAACCCAATCCCAGACCTCATCCAGCTCCATTCCTCACCTGTCTTGTTTCACCAGCAGAATGCCTGTGCCCACAAGTTTTGTTTTAAGAAGTCCTATTCATTTGCTTTGTCATGTCCTCAATTTCCATTGGAAAGTAGAAAAAATCACCTCAGTTATGAAGGAGGTATTTGCCAAAATTCATTTTGGGGGAATTTCTGGAAGCATCACTTCTTCCTTGCCTATGACTCAGGGACAGATGACTCCTTTTCATTATCTAGGAATTGACTGAAGAGAATCTGTTGCTTTTACAGATGTCAAGTGCATCTGACAGTATTTGTCCTTGTATTCACGTGCATGCTGCAGAAGGCAGATGCTTTATCCTTTTGTTTTCCTGATCTCAGATCCCCAGGAGGTTAAAGAGAATTAAATAAAATGTAGAAAAATTTTAGCATCAGAGGTTTCAATATTGTTAAGGGGTTTAGTATATCATAATTGTTCAAGACTTTGCTGTTTCCTTGTGGGTCTGTTTCTCCCTCACTATGATTAAGTTCATGGTGAAGTCTCGATAAATATGACATTTAATGCAATCCTATTCTTGGTGCTATGGAGACGTGCCTTGTAGAGTGTGTCTACTTCACTTTGGTCTACCGCAGCGTGATAAGTTCAGCATGCTTCTGCCAGATCTTCCTAGCTCCCTGTCTTTGTTGTTAATAGCTTAATATGCATGTAAGTATAATACTTGGCAACTTAACGCAACATTTGTCTTCATTAAAGTATTTCACAGACCTCAGTTAATGAAACCCTGTCACTGTGGTTTTAGGTGGGAAAGGCCTTTTACAATGCAGGAAAAATGGTGACAATGCAGGACAGAGATGCTAAGCTTAGATCTCCCAAGGTGCTCAGGTACCTAGGAGCCTGGTTTTGTGTTATGGTCTCTCCAGTGGCAAAGCCATTTAAATTTTTTCCTGTCCCCTCCCACAGCTCTGCCTGCAGTTTGTCCTTCCCCTCAGCCACAACAGTTCTGCTGTTTGTGGGACCTTCTGGAAAGCAGATCGGTAGCAATGTGTAGCAAAGAGTACATTCTGGCCCCATCTTATCCAGCCCTTAATGAGGGCTGATACCAAGGAGAGTTTTTGCCTGTTAAAGATGGAAGTAAAACCAAACCAGGACTTCAGATTTTGCTCATGATGACAGCATGATGGTCCCTTTCAAAAGAAGCATGTGCTCCTTGTTGTACATGCACAGAAGGAGACAACCTTTCACCCTGCCTAATGTGAAGGAATGTTTTGTGAGGGTAAAACAATACAAACAGCCCTTTCCAAATTTCTGTGTGTTTTCTTTAGTTTTTTGTTTTTTGTTTTTTTTTTTTTTTTTTTAATATGCATTTGTTCAGTGACCTCCTTAAGCCATGACTTCACAAACAGGGGACAAGGAGGAGTAAGAATTAGTGCCTGAGATTGGAGGGAGGGCAAGAACTTCATTAACCAGCTTTGCCAGTAAAGAATTCATATTTCGGAATAATTTCTGTGGAGATTAATAGGAGTTTAGTATAGGAAAACTAGAGGGCTCTCAACCTAGGCAATGTGTGTGCCGGTCTGTCCATATTAGGTTAACATGAATACTAAAATCACTTTGTCCTCTAGCTGGTCACAGCTCTCTGCTTAACAACTCAGCAGGCTGGGATATGGGTCTTGCACTTGACCTGCTGCTTAAGCTTGGAAATCCCAGTTCCTCCAGCAAAGCAAGGGCAAACTCCCATGGAGCCAGCATGTCACACTGCCTACACCATGGGGTCCGTGTGCAATGTCAGCTTTATGCACTGTTTCTTGTAATTTTTATTTACCCTCTCTATATAGGTTTTAATAAAGGACGTTAATGAGGACTGAATGGCATTTATTATCCAGACAGCGTATCATGGCCAGTTAGCCTGATGGATTGGTAAGAACACGTCTCAGCTCCATACCATTATTCAGTCCTTAATTAGGGAATTTTTCCTTAGAAAGGGTTGAACTGTGACACCATGCAAGCCTTTCAGATTTACCTCATGTTGCTCATAAGGAGCAAGTGCTTCTTGTGCACGCTCTAGAGGAGACAGTCTTCCACCAAGATCCATGAAGGGCTTTGCTTGAATTTCTCATCCAGCAGACTTCAGTGCACAAGGGCTGTGTCTGCATGCAGAAGATCCAGGCAGGTATAGCTGCACTACTCCTTTAACTTCTTTACTTTTAAAATGTGTTAGAGGTACTTTATTTCTCCAAGTATGGAAATCTGGGCATGCCTGCATTGCTAGGTAAGCTGTAGTACATATCCAGGACTTACCTCTAGATGGTTCATCAGCTTTACATCCCTAGTTCTATTAATTGGGGTTTCTTTCTTTTTACCGGACCAGCAAACCTCTAGTTGCAGAGTCAGAGACTTGCCAAGCTGCTGTAACAGCTGAGCTCCCTCTTTTAGTGGGGTCTGAACAAGATGCTTGTCCTCCCAGAAAAACACCACGGGTATGTCTGGCCAAAATAAAGCCCTGGTGGCATGGACAGTTACTGCATCAGGAAAAACCTCAAAGAATGTTTCTTTCTGTGAGAAAGTGATGCAAGAGGACTGTAAGAGCAAACCGATAGCAACCACTCAGTGCCTCCTGTCAAGTGAAAGAAAAATGTACTTTGATCCTTTGGGAGATGCATTTGGACGTAGCTAGTCATGGAATATTTAAAGGAGCCTTGGGGGGAACTTCTGGTGAGAGAGTTTAGTTTGCAGCCACTACCTGTGGTAGCTGCAAACTGTCATGTTTGTTTTTCCTCTCCTGGGGAGAAAAAACCAATGCCTGTTTTCAGTGACAATGGGGGCTTGCCCTGTAAAACAACTTTCTCTATGACTGTTGTGTAATGTTTGTGGGGAGGCAAAACTGAGCAAATCAGATTTGTTTACAACAAATAGTACTTGCTCCTCGGAGACTGTCATGATGCAGCTTCCCCAGTTCAAAATGATGCTAATTGGCTTCCACCTAGTTACCAAAGGGAGGCTCTGTGATTTCAGATATGTCACCTGCTGGAAATGACTAGAAGACCAAAAAAGTATTCAATTCCTCAGGGAGTGTTTTTTATCCTTTTAAATGAGTTTTTGTGTGAAGAGGTATTTGATAGAATATCCCCAGTGTAAGATAAAGAGTTTCCCTGTGTTCAGGACTAATTATCCTCAGGGACACAACAGACTGAACAGCTAGATGAGCCAGAAATAAAATGGTATCTTGTGGCTGTAGTGGGAAGTAGGCAGTTACACTCCTACCATACACGATTAGATGGCTATCGAGCTTGTTATTGTCAGAGAGGAAATGACCAGCTTTCTCATACAGAGCCTCCACAAATAACAAAGTACATGTGCGTTGCAGCAGCACTCTCTCTCTGTTGTGCATAGGTAGATGTACATCACTGGCAGCCTTTGCCGGTTGTACGTATTTCAGACCAAACAGGGTCTTTACACAGTCAAAAGGGAGAACTTTTTGTGTATGTGGTATTGCACATGCTTTTGATGTTTACAGAACACATATTTAAAATACAGATCTCTTACTGAAGGATGAGAGAGCATGCTTTTGTTGGTCTTTACAAATCCAGGAATAAAAATGAGGTTTTGTTGTGTTTGTCCAGTGCTTGAGATCTTTTTCTGTTTTCTTTAACTCTTCAGTTTTTCTCAGATATTTTTCATTGACACTTAGTTCAACATTTGAGGCTCCAGGTTGTGACTGGAAGCAGAAGGGTAAATGCATGTTGGAATTGTTCTTGTAGACTGAAAAAAACTGCTCAGATATCTCATGAGAATTTCAGGGAAAAGTTTAATTTTGCTTAGGGTTAAGGTGTTTTGTTGTTGCTTTTTTTTTCCCCTCCCCTCCTCAGAAAGCTCTCATTAAAGCCAGCTGTATTTTTGCCTGAATAAGGACCACAAGTTCTAGCCAAATTTTGCAGAATAAAAAGTTCATCTGCTCCTTAAACTCTGGATAAGCATCTGAACTCTGTGCCACATTCCTAAATTAGGTCATTCCCAGCGTGAGCCTCCCTCCAGGAGAAACCCCGCCAGGCCACGCCGCTGGGCTTTGCTGGGGGGGGAGGCTCACATGGGGCAAAGAATTTGGTCCGTGGGGCAAAGAATTTGGTTCATGGGGCAAAGTGGGATGCTTGGGGAGCACCGGGACCTCGCAGCAGGGGAGGGGGTAGAGGGGAAGGGTGGGGGGAGAGGGCGAGGGGCAGAGCGCTTGTCTAAGGCTCAAACACGGTGCGATTCGCCGTGTTTGTTGGGATTTGCCGCGTGTCACGTCACCCTGACAGTGCTGGAGGTGAGAAAAGCCCGGAGGTGAGAAAAGCCTAGAGCATGGGAGGGATGGGCGCAATCTCTTGGCCGGCTGAGGGCACATCTAGCCGCGGCTGCTATTTATATCTGGGGGAGACGGAGTGGGATGGCACACACAGCCTCCACGCCGCTCACCCTAACTGTCTGAAGGGCAAACGCCTCCGGTGGAGAGGGCAGTTTCTCTCTCGGCTCTTTTAGGTGCCACTCGGAAACGGCCTTTTCTGACGAGAGCTCGTTGCTGTCGGTCTGCTAAACCCGGGGCTCGCGCCAGAGCGCAGCGCTGCGGGAGCGAACGCCAGCCCCAGTGGTCCTCCACCCCGCCTCCCGGGGCTGAGAAAACACATCAGCAGCGAGTCCCTCTAAAGGACCGTTTGGAAGCGTTTATTGCTGAAGTTGCCAAACAGAGAGACATAAAAAGGAAAAAAGTCCCAGCTCTAGCCAGCGGATTCGTGCCTAGCACGGTATTTTAACTAACTGTTGAGCCTGAGCGCTCAGAGTGCCTTTGAGAGCAAGGTGTGCCCGGCGAAGTGCCAAAACAGGGCTTGTCTGGCTGAAGGAGCGACCCTTTCGGCATCGTCCCTTCCTCCAGGCCCTCCAGACGATGCCGCTGGCAGGACTTGGGGAGCTGCCTCCCAGCATCCCAAGGATTCCTCAATTTTAAATGAGTGTTGTGAATGCGAAGGCAGAATTCATAAATTACAATTCTCTAAACGGGATGCTTGTGACTTGTGCATTCACATAATGCGGTCGCAAAGCTATGAATTTTCTGATTTTTGTCACAGTCTGATAAGATTAAAAAAACACAGTTATATTCGATCCTGCTGACTGAGTTGCAGAAGTAATTTCTTGTTCAATTGAAATCTAAAACTTTGGAGATTTCATGTCCACTGGGATGGAAAGTAATTTATCAATTCCCATTAACTTTGGCCACCAATCAGGGAAGTTTTTCTTTTCATTTTAGCAAAAACGATAATGTATACCACCTACATTTTTATATGCTGACAGGAACTTCAGAAAGCAAGCAGCTAAAGCTGGGCTCACTGCCTGTTTTGAAAAAAACACCCTTTTTTCTAAGAAAAACAGAACTTTGTATTTGGTCTGCAACTTTTATGAGGAGGAAGATTCAAAAACCAAAACCTGTATGTTTTCAGACTTGCCCACTTTAAGTTACTTTGAACAGCTTTGTGGAAGCTTGTGGTCTTTCAAACCTCTTATTTTCATACTTGCACATCTGCATTTCTTTTGGGACTTGCTCTTCTAATACACAAACATTTACTAATGGTCTTACAACAACTACAGATTACATTTTTTCCAAGGCCTGCAGGCAGAAAAGGGGAGGTTGCCAATCCCTTACAAAAACAAGAACAGTGACATGAACTGTGTTCATTTCTTGTAAAGATAAATAAAACAAGAAATGCAAAGAAGAGTCATTTTGAAGGTTGTTTTAATTCCCTGAAATTCCTACATTAGAACATTTGGAGGAAAGAGAGACTTGCTATTAGTCAACTGTATTGATTTCTGCCACTAAGGAAAGTGGGAGAAAAAATATTTACTGTGCTAAACTGCTGGAGCTTTCAACCAGTTCATATCGAAAGCTGCCTCCCGCGGTCTTCCCTCCCTGGCTTTCCCTCTGCGGAAGGGAAGACTGGAAGAGGCACCGGGGCAGAGCAATGAGAGGGAGCTGCTTTGTGCCTGGCAGCCTCCTCAAAGGAAACAATTGCCTGCTCCTCACTGTTAGCAGTGTGTCACAAAACAATTTTCATGATCGTGACAAATCAAGTACCTCTGTGATTAAAAGATGGTCATCGTCATTGTTCCATCTGGTTCCTCTACATGGCCTTCTCGGGTGCGATGAGTACTTGCAAACATAGTTGTTAAAATGGTCAAAAAAATAGTTGTGGTTGATTTGTTTCAAGCTGCTTGATATTTAGGCTGAGTTTCATGGGAAATTACGTGGGTTTGTGTTTGGAAAAACTGGAATAAGTGTCACAGATTTTAGGGGGTTTTTGGTGTTTTTTTCTGTTTCATTTGCAAACATTAAACGTTAAGTATTTGCTGTTTACTTTCTTAACAAAAGACAAGCAAAACCAAGCTCAGCCATTTCACTAAACTCTTAAACGTGAAGGTTGATAGATGGATAGATATATTTTATAGTCTGGCTCTACTCAGAGAAGTGGCTGGGTAACGATGGTGTCTTCTTCCTCAGCATGACTGCTACTTGTGTGCATTCAGTCAGATCTTTGACTTTATGACAGAAATAAGTCTTGACTGCTTTTTACTCTTGTTAGCCCTGCAGAGACTACATAGCTAAGCATCAGCTATAGCCAAGAGCTAATGAGCTCGGTTTTTCAGTGGTGAGCATTGAAGCCTAAGTAGCTGAGACTTCAGCAGGTTATTGATTGCTCCTTACAACAAGAGGATAGTAATTTCCAATCAATTACATCTATACAAGCCCAATGAAAACAGGGGACATGGACAGATATAGGCAAAGGCTTAATTTATCTGACAGATTGTAGTTTTATTTCTGGTGATATTTGAAATGGAAAGGACATAGTTTCATTGTCAAAGTCCAGGTAGAACTTGAAGGATCAGGAATTAGAAGTTTTTTCATTGTAAACTTAGTGCATTTGAGACTGAAAAACTGCAAGCATAGGACCCCACAGTACTATTTTGTAAGTGCTTTTCAGGACAGAAGGCACAATGTAAGCACATTGACAAATGGGGGGGAAACTTGAGAGACAAAGGATCTTTAACAATTGTATCTGGTAGGACTTGTTTTTGCTAGGAGTAAAGAATGGCAATTATTAAAGATTAATAGAGATGTGGGTCACCTAAATGCTGACAAGTATGAAGCATCCAAAAAGGTCCGAAAGGGTACACTAGCAAAGTTGATAGACTAATAAATGAGCACCCCCCCCCCTTTTTTTTTTTTATTTTCAGAAGTTACCAATATATTTAAAGACATATATTTTCTCAGGAAGACTAGATTCTTGTGGACAGATTCAAACACAAATAATTCCAGCATCCACATTTTTCTGTGCTGAAAGAAAAGGTCACTTTAGTCTGTAAGTGTCCTTAATTTCAGGTTAAAAAGAAAAAAAACCAGCCACAATACCATAGTTCTCAAAAGAAATGAACCCCAAATAAATCCAAACATACTGGCTGTGTACCTGACTTTTAAGTCTTAATACAATTCTAAGTCTGAGAAATCGAAATGAAACAGTAATGAAATAGAAGGCTGAACTTCAAAGATTAAACTTAGGTTTACCCTTTCAGGGCTATACTTTAAGACATCATTTCTTTTCATCATTATTCAATTTTTTGTAACTAATAGTTCTTTTAATACAAATTGGATTTCACATTGAAACTAACTAGATGCTATATTATATATAACACTTCCTAGACTCGATTCTTAAGGTTTTGGCTATGACTTCAATGCTGAATCATTAGCGTTTGAAACTGCAGTACATGGTAAGTTGCCCAATAGATTTTCTGTGATGTTCCTGAAATTAGCCCATGAATTTGTAAACTCCTTTCAAATATCTGAAAATAACTGCTGTGACTGTAGAAATCTGAGGTGGAGACTGAAAAGAAGATGTGATATTTTGTAATTTTTGAAAATTATGAAAAGTATAAATGGGAGAGCCCGGGGAGCTGTAATGGGGACTGCACCTGCTAAGTCCATTTTTCATCAATAAAGTAATGAAGCAAATGTTAAGGGGTGACAGCTGATGAGCAATCACACCTTTATACATACATAAAATAATCTCTGACATACCAAATTGATACATATTTTTTTAAAATTGCTGAATTTTTAGCCAATGGTAATGATGGCATGACTGAAATACAGCTGTTTCTCAATATTATTAAAGAATTTGATACAATGCCTCCAACCCTGAACAATTATTTCTTAGCAACTTGGGTGTAAGTATTGTCTCATGCATGGAAAGAGTCTAAACAAATGGTGGTGATTTGCAGCAAAATATTGAATCCTGGGAGGTGCCCAAGTAAGGTGGTGCTGGGCAGTGTGATGTTAGATTTTGTTTACGGTGTTTATTAATGTTTTGCAAGAGAAGTGTAAACTGCACATTAATTATGTTCCACAGGGACTAAATGCGGAGGTGTAGCAGAGGATGGACTAATCACTTTATCACTTGTATCACTTGCTGGGCACTCTGAGCTGGTATAATTTAGTATAGTCCAGCTAAAAGTGGGAATAAATTCTCCCTGATAGGAAATTTATTTCCTAGGCTTGTATGTGGATCTGTGTTTTATTCCCTTCAGACACTATATATCTATTCTTATATGCCAAGGCTACTGGCTTTTCTCTTATTCTGGGTGCCGGGAACACTGAATGGTTCTTAAACTGCTTGTAGATGATGAGAAGTGCAAATAAAACAATTTTATTAATGATGAAAAGAGGAAGCGGATAAATATTGAGGCTCATGAAGCGATACAAAAAGGACCAGAAAAGGCTGGCAGAGTGGGGACAGGCTGCTGCTGAACCAAGCGTGACTTTATTCTTTGGGTGCTATATATTTACAGGGTGTGCTCACCGTCATCCTGCGGAGAATGAGGAGGCCATAGCCACCATGGAAAAGTATCACACAAAGGGCACGGTATGATGCTGTGCTGATTTTTGTAGCAAAATTTCTCTAGTTCTTTTAATTCTGTTTCCACCCTGGCAAGGACCCCCTGGCTGTGCACTGAGGAGACCCTGCTCTTTCATGGGGCAGAGGAGGAGGAAGGGGAAGACGGAAAACAAATCCCCCATATGGGCAGGCCTCTGGAAGAGACTTGGGTTATTGGTCTGGAGAGTGGACATGTGTTTGTCAACTGGAACCCTCTGGACAGGAGGTATTTCCCTGTCAAAATGAGTTTTAAGGAATTTTAAAGCCAGTGCAAGTGCTCAGCAGCCTTTGGGTATGCACAACGGCAGAGTTGCGGGGGTGACCACAGTAGGAGCAGTCTAGCTGAGCCGGCTTTCATCAAAGTGGCTCAGGTGTCAACAGCCCTGAAGTTGCAGGGTAAAAATTTCAGCTTTTGCTCAAACCGGTCAAGCTAAAACGTGGCAGCTGCTTGTGCTCTGACTGCACCGAGGCTGGCTCTCGGGGCAGGTGCAGACCAGCACAAGCTTCTTGTCCTAGATCGTGTTTTCTGTGAGGAAAGAGTTTAGAAGGGCAAGTTCAAAGGCAGTCCAGGCAGTCAAGGCCAGTGCATTTGAGGCTGCTGAGAATGGTGCCTGTAATTCTAATAGTATTTAGCACATTGCAATGGAAATGAAAACCCTGTAACATCTTCCAGAGACCCTTAAGATGCTTGGAGACAAGACAAAGTTTTGATTTAAATCGTTGGTTTAAGTTACTTTAAAGAAGAAGAGTGCCTTGAAGTAGCTTAGTTATGGACATGCATTTTTCCCTTTTGCCTCCGGTGTCAGCATGAAAACTTCTAGGAGAGTAGGAAATGGGGTGCTTGGAGTGGTAATACAATGAACTTCTAGAGGAATATCTTGCCTACCAACACCTAAAAGGCTCTGTGTTACCAGTGGTTTGAGCTAGGGAGATGTCTTATTTATTCTTTGAGAGTTTTCCATATTGATTGGGCTTAAATGTGCTCCTTCTACAAAGATGTCCATCAGAGTGATTAAGTCTTGCATAAAAAGTGCAGTAAATTCTGCCTGGCTCCAAGAGACTCTTTTGCAGTTGTTTGGCACTGGAACTCCCTCCCCAGCACCCTGTAAATCAGGTACCACCTGGCAGTTTTGAGTTAGTTCCCCTACCTTGTCTATTTTAGCAAGCGCTGGAGACAACTGCATTTGGCTACGCGCACAGTCATCTGGGACCTCTGTAACGTCAAGGCTGGAAAACTTGAAAAATAGAAGGCACTGGGATGGGGATTAAAATCCTTCCTCCTGCTGCCTCCAGCCTTAGGCCCAAACCAATGGAGAGGCAGCTGCTGGAATGAACAGTAAAAAAAGGGGTGGATTCTCATTGTGGCAGGCGCTGGGCAGTTACCTTCACAGAGGTTGAGGGACATCTATCTAGCAGTGCAGGGGGTGTGCTTGGGGTTTCTCTGCATACAGGGGAAGCTCATCCAGTTTAATGCATCTTCTGCGGCATCCTCTGGGCTGCTAACTCAGATCTAGGGAGGGTAGATGTCGTCCACTTGCTCTCGAGTGCCATGTGGGACACCACCTGCCCGTAGGGGAGTGAGAAAGGAGATGTTCATGACTGTCTTTCAACATGGAGATTGCAACTATGCTTTTCTTGGGCCTCTGAAGTCAGGAGTCACCTTGTTCTCTCTTTTCTTACAGCCATAAGGACCATCAGACACTGCCTTTCAATCATGAGGGTGGCATTTAATGAGGTGCCTCGTCTTTTCACTGGTGGACAACCTATCAACCAAGGTGACCTATGCCATTGGATTCACTTAGCCATGCCTAAGGTGCCCTTGACAAGATGTTAGCATGCCACTAGCACCCATCTGATTTTGTTTTGCTTCTCTGCTGCTGCAGCACAAATTATAGGGCTGAAAGCCTTTCGTGGTTCTTGGACTCAGATATATCCTGCAAACATTAAATATGGTCTGATTATAAATGCTGCTCCATGGTCTGATTTAGCATGCCTTTGTTGGGCAAACCTCCTGGTGACACTGAATGACTCTCTAAGTGAGGAAAAGTGGATTTTAAAGGACAAATTGTTTGAAACATTTGTTGGGGAGCTAGTTTGAAAAGAATAACAAGGGGAAACCGTTTTGTATGGAAGACTTAATTCCTGACTGAAGTATATATAGCAATTTTCATTTACGGCTTCATATATATATATTATATATAATACATATATTTTCCTCTTGAAGGGAAGAATTGGGGATTTCAGGCTTTTGAAACATTTCTCTCTGTCAAGGGCACAAGTCCATAAGTTGTGATTTTTGGATCACTACTTCTTTGCCGAGCTAGTCTAACTCGGGAAGGTGGTAAAGGTTTTAAACTGGCAGAGATATGCCTGAAGCTTGCTTCAGGCATATTGGCATCACAGCTGCCTTGCTGATTTGCCAGCAGAAAAGTGGTACCATATAGACTGATTAGAGGAACATGGATAAGGGGCCGGTAGAGGATTCCAGATAAAAGAAATAAATGAAACCTTCAGGAAGAAGCAAGTTTTTTCAGATGTTTGATTTTTTTAAATTCCCCCCCTCTCCCCTGAAATGTGTTTTACTGCTCTATTTTGAGAGTTTGTCATCAACTGGTGTGCCAGTTTAGTCTGAAATCATGTGACTTGGTAAGTTTTAAAGAGGGCTACTCCTGGTTTACTCCCATGTGAATGAGACGTGTTGTGCATGAAATCAAAGGCATTTCTTGTGGAAACCATAGTTTTATACCAGGTTCTTAATTAACATAACAAGCCAGGTGAGAATGCATTTTGCACCTGGTTCTTGATGACACGTTGCAGCACAAGACATTCGTGAAATTTATATCCAGATTATGATTTCTAAAATTTGATGCTCTTTTAGATGTTATGGTCTTTGATTTGAATCTATCTAAACATTGACATATAATGCTTTGTGTGTGTAAACATACTTTCTACTTTTCATTTTCCAATAACCACAGGGAGGTTATCGACAAGATGGAGCTAAGTTCCTCACAGGATTTCATGCAGGGTGGATAAGAGAAAACAGGCTTTAGTTGAAATGAAAGGTTCAGACGGCATATAGTCAAGCAGTGGAGCAGGTTGTCCAGAGAGGCTGTGCAGTCTCCATCCTTGAACGTTTTCAAGACCCCGACCACCCTGGTCTGATCACATAGCTGACCCTGCTTTGAGCAGGAGGTTGGACCAGGGACCTTCTGGGGACCTTCCCAAGCTGACTTGTCCTCGGATCTTATGATTATTAGTTGCTAGTCTGTCCAGTCTAATTCCAAAAATTATTACGGGGAGCATTAGGTGAAGATGGAGGTCCTTTCCTAAACTGGAAAACATTTATAAATATGGAAGTGGAGCTGGGACGCTGTCATTGCTTGATGAAGATTGATGTTCAGAAAGACATGTTTATAAATCATCAGGATGGGAGCTGAACTCCCTCTGGCACTGGCTGAAATGTGATTTCTACATATTCTTAATGTAGTTCTTCGCTCAGCTTGACCAGGGCCTAGGAAGGAGACTGGTGGTTCAACTCCATCCCTCTTCATTTCTTGGCCTCTCCAGGGCAGCAGAGCAGAGATTAATCAGTTGTGAGCAGTTTCTTTGGGTTTACATGTTAGTAAAACTGAGGACACACCAGGTAAGCTGGGGTTTATGCTGACAAACTCTCTGCTGTGTTACAGTTGTTCCCCTGGGACTTTCTTCTTTGAAGCCTTAAAACTTTTTGAAGAAACTTCTTGCCTGCTTTTGGCTCTTTGCTGCCAGTGAAAAAGGACATTCAAATCCCCTTCTCAAGGTTTTTCCCCTTTTCTGTTTCACTTCTGCCAGCTGAGCTACGACTTCCACTTCTCTTAGCAACCCCGGCCAGATCTCCGCCTCCTCCTCCTCCTCCTCCTCCTCCTCCTCCTCTTTCCTCTGGTTCCGCAGGCAATGCTAATGAACCGTTTGCTGAGAACAGCATTTGCAGCATCCCAAATGATATCTTCAGGGACCATTTCCACAAGCCCAGCGCTCCTCCACTTCTGCTCCAGGTTTTCTTGCTTAATTGGAAATCCCTGTCCTGAACGCCCATCCAGGACCCTCACATTTATTTTTTTCTCCAAAGGGCAAGTTAATTCCAGCTCTTACCCCACTGACTTAAGTGGACTTACCACTGGAACATGAATATCTCATTGTCTTTCACTTCTGAGTACCACTAGTACTAAGATAACTGCAGTTTTATGAGCTCTGTGTTTAGTGACTGCCATTAAAAAAGCAGCACTTTAGTGCCCTCTGATATTTGAGCTTTACTGTGGTATTTGTAGTATCTTCTATAGTGAGAACAAGAAGTACTGCAGTAAAGACAAAATTTGAGGTACCATAAATGTTAAATTTATTTTAAACGACCCACTGCAGGCTGACAAGAAAGATATACTTAATACCTTAGTCTATAAATATAAAAATTGATCCAAGTCTATGTCCCCGGAAAGTGAGAAAGAAGTAACATTTTTCTCTCAGAGAAGTTGCCTCTTGTGTGAATGAGTTACCTCTAAACCTTCCAATGTTTAGGTTATTCCATGATTAGGGACCTTTGGTGGCAGTACCACAGCTTGTTTCTACTGGCCCAGTCTGCTCTTAGGGGAAGATCACCTTTGTGAGGACCTGGCCTTGTCACATGCAGGAGAGTGCGTACCTCTAAACTGTGATTGCTCCAAGTCTGAAGGAAAAGTGTGTTGTCTGAGGCTTTCAGCCCAAAGCTCTGGGCAATTCTGCTAATTTCATCCTGAAGTACAAATAGAGCAGCTTCAGATGTTTAAAGCCAGCTACCAACAGAGAGGGCCTAATTTTTAAAGCTGCTGGCAGAGATGGAAACTTATGGAAAATTCCCAAGACTTTTGAAAATTGCAAGGTGTTTTACAAACGTTCTTCATGAGAGGATTTTTGCATACGTTTCTTCTTTGGAGGGAAGACAAACCAGTTGCGTTATTAATGAAAACCAATCCTGTTTAGGAAGAAATTGCTGCCATACAGCCAAACTCCTCTCTTTGTTGCAAGAATACAGCTGCTTTGTTCACAAACCCTTGAAGAGTTATGGTATTTTTCTACCTACAGTAATGAACGTGCGAGGAAAGAAGAAGGAAGCTGATAGTCCTGTAGCCCTCCTTCCCTTTGCTGCTAGTGCCCTTGGGTGCCACAAACACCGCTGTACCCTGCAATGCAGCTATGACTGCAGCTGCGTACGTCCCCATTTACATCTTTGTTTTCTGCTTCAGCCTTCTATCGCACTTATAGCGCCTGGACCTGTTGGCATCTGAGGATCAACATGCTGCCGCTTGCCCACCTCCTCAGCTACAGCCCCTGCCAAGATCAGCATCCAGCCAGCCGTAAGAGCGTGTGTTAGCAGTTGGACAAGTTTAGTAGTGCATGGTGAACCCTGTTATGCATGTTTGGGTTCCTCCTGTGGCCTAGGAGTTTGCCACCTCTCTTTTTACCCAGTGCTAAAAGGCTACGAGACATAGTTTGCACAGAGATGCAAAAAGGCTGTAGCAGTGCCTCACTGCTTCATGGGTTGAGTCATGTCATTAGCAGTGCCCTGGTGCTAAGAGGCTCTGTAAGAAGCCAGTTAAAATAAAATTTTGTTGTAGAAGAACATTTTATAAATGGAGTGCTGATTTCTGTTTAGGTGTTTTTGTAGTGTCAGGAGGGGGACTAAGTAAAAGGATGTCTCCTGGTTTGAGCTGGTAAGGTGGCTTCTTTTGTGGTGGTTTTAATCCAAGGCTGTGAAAGGTGACTAGAAAATTTTGGTCCTCAAATGAAAACATTTGAGAGAGGTCTAATTTTCAGAGTAGATGTACTGAACATGTTTTGGAAACTGGACAGTTAGGGGGATCTCAGAGGATGCTCTGTGAATCTGCCATCCTTTCATGAAAAACTAGACCATAAGCTTTTGAGGACAGGTATCTGTATTTCCTTTGTTTATAGACACAAGTTGGCTGTCAAATTAATGACACAACTGGATGAGTTAGGTGGATGGGCAGTGCAAACATGTCCAAGAACTTCTTTAGGTATGTGGGTCCTGGATAGCAGTATTTTTGCTTTTTATAATTAATTATAGTTATGTGTAAAACTATTTAAATATAGTTATGTGTCCTAAAATTAGGAAACACAGTAAATGGAGATGTTATTTGAATGGTGTACCAGCTTCTGCATTTGAATGTTACAGTGTGCTTAATCATCCCCAGTCATTAAGGAAATTCTGTGTATGAGTGTGTCCGTGGGCATGCATGCACATTTAGCTCTTTCAAGTACCCATCTGGGTGACTCTGTTGCTTCTTCAAAGAGTATAGGGTGTCTTTTAAATCTCTGTTAAGCCACATTTATTTTATTTGCCTTTTTTTAAAAGGAAACATTCTTCCTTTAAACTTACCCCCCCCCCCCCCCCAACTTTCAAAAGTGCCTTTCCATAAAGCTCAGGGGTCATCTGACATGCTTTAAAAGTTCAAAACAACTGCAGCAACAAAAGCAAGCCCAGCAATTTTCTCTGAATTGGAATACGGAGAAAAATCTTTCCATTGCAGACACAAATCTCAGCTGTATCATGTTCCCAGCCCTGTTCTTTTCCTTTCCCATTGGATGCCTGAGGAAAGAAAGGTGTTTGCAACCTGAAGGAGAGAAAAGCTAGTTCAAGTTAATATTAGACAAATCTGAGCGGGGAAGCAGGGAATGATTTCTGAAGTCCGAAATGCGTTTTTGGAAAGGACTATGACAACTTCCTTGTCACCAGCAAATAGAAGACATTTTAGCATGATGCTTCTTCTGACCAAACGCTGCTGTAGCAAGGCAATGGTTTGAGCCTCTGCCTTGTCCTAATGGAGGGAATTTATAGTTTGAGTATCAATTCCACCTGGCTCTTCTGTCAAAGCCTTCCAGGGTGGTTCTTGCATTTAGAGGCCAGAAAGGCCTATTGTGATGTCCTAAATAAAGCAAGTAATGGAATTCAGTCCACTGATGTCTGCATAAAGTCCCTAGCTTCTATTTGAGCATAGGCTTTAGTAGACGTCCAGTTTTGTTCTAAACACATCAGATAACGAGAAATCTATTGTATCCCTCAGGAAGCCATTCAAATAGTTATTCCTTCTCTCTCAAAAACATGCATTTCATGTTGTGTTTGAACATTTCTAATTTCAGCTCCCTGGTGTTTCGTATCTCATTATCCAAAGATGTTAACATGCATTCAACATCGGGCTTAGAGGAGATCACTGGAGCAACTGTTGCCTCAGCTGCTCACCCACCCCCTTCTCAGAGGTTGCTGCCCACCAGAGCAGGGATGGCTAAATGCCTCCTGAAATGAGAGATTTTACAATGATAAACTGATCCTGGGCAGCAACTTGCATGAAATAAAGGCTGAACTGGTTCTTGCTGCAGCCATACAGTTTGATCTGCTGCTGCATGCATATTGATATTTTAATGTACTAGACTGAGGTATCTCTTATCTCCACGGATGCAGTTATGATCAAATATCTTCCTAACCTTCTCTTTGAAGAGCCTGACCTCTCAGTCTTTCACTGTAAAATGTGCATTTGAGACCTCAAATCAATTTTGTAACTCTTTTCCGAGCGGTATTTCAACATGCAGACATGAGACTTGGATAACCATTCCTGGACAATCGTTCTGCAAGCTGTGTTTATCTACATAGACCTCTCCTCAGTGAAAATAAGGTGAGCCCTTCACACAGAAGCTTCTTCTAAATAAAGTTCCTAATCCTGCAAGTGTGACCTTATGTCAGACTCCTCCAGAAAAATGTGGGTAATGAAGCTTTGATACTTATACCCCCCGTTTAAATACCTCTGAGAAACAAAGAGCAAATGGCAAAATTAAGGTCATTTGAATTACATTTTTTTTCTTTGTTTTTCACTGCTGTAGTGGAAAAAGTTAACAGAATACAAAACTTTAGCATTGAAAACACGTTTTTATTTGATTTTTAAAGAGAAGTACTTTCTTCCAACAAGGAGCTGGCAGTTCAAAGTGGGATATTAGGACTGTTCATTTCCACTCAGAAGTTCACTGGAGTAGCTGTAATACATTGTGTGACCAAATTAATATGTATGAGAACATCCAATATGTGCATGCAAAACCTCATTGTTTTTATGGCAGCTTGTTATGCAGCATTCAATGAAGTCAGCAGTGTAGTCTGAATTCAAGTTACTTTGCAGTGAATTGGAAATCAGGAGAAGTATGAGCTACCTTGCACTGCTGGAGTAGGTGAATTTCATTAATGTTCATTTTGGGAATGATTTAATGATGAGCGGTTGATACATTGCCAGCTCATAGTCAGCTCAACATCAACTCATTAGCAGGAAGCTGAACTCTCTCTGAGTTGTTCTGAGACTTGTACCTCAAACAACACTTAAGGGAGAATCACAATTTTATTAAAAGTAAAAAGTCTTCAATGTGAGAAAATTTTTTTAAAAATAAGGTAAGAGTTTATAGAAGTAATGTTGGAGCTGCCTTGAAATTACTTTCCAGGAAAGCTCTCACCCTTAAAAAATACAACATGAATAACAGGGTATGTCTCTATCTTTCTCATGCTCACATGAAACCACTATTCTTTGTAACTGCTAGAAGCTGCTTGTGTAGAAGGCCTGCTATCTTCTTATACTTTTAGATCTAGGAAATCAACACTGAATTTAATTTAAACCCAGTATACAAAAACAAATCAGTAACACCGTATCAAAAGCACAGACTACATCTGGTCTCGATCAGTTTATGTACAACATTCAACACACTTGAAAGCATACCACCCACAGCAACATCTCCCAGCGTGCTGAGAGCTTCCAACATTACCTTCCTTGCTTTCTTTTCCTCATTTGGAGTGTATTCTTTAAAAACAGACAAATAAACAGACTTCATTTTCATGATTCACATTTTCCGTAATCTTGGGTCTGAGGCAATGGCTCCACCTTTTTTTAAGCTATTCCTGCATTCCCTCATTTATTGTCCCAGGCACCAAACAATGTGATCCATAAACTCCATTGACCTGGCATGTACTTTGCTGCTCCTAAGGCATTTAGACCCCATAGACTCACATTTCTTTCCAAATACGTTATTTGGGGATCCCAAATACCTGAGATTATCTTTTAATTGTTTTTTTAACCAAAGTACTGATGTATTGACTTAATTGTGTCTGTTCTCATTTATCTGCTTAAACAAGCAAGAAATACTAAAAGATAACAACATTGTTGATTGATCTGACTGCATGACGTTTGATGCAATCCATAAGGGTCACAAAGTCAGTATTAGGTTTGCAATCACAAGAATTCATCTCCAAAAATCTCAAGGAAGAGGAAAGCTGTTGGCACTAGGAAGAAATTCAATTCCTGTAGTAAAGAATCATTTGTTTTGCTTTATTCACCCCAGTGACATATATGAAGGCGATGTCAGTAAATCAGCTGTCAGCTGACAGCAAAACTTAGCTCCAAAAAAATAATTGCAAACTAGGATCTGCCACTTCCACGCCTGGTAGTTTAAAAATACTAATAAAAATAGGAAAACCTGTGACAGGAAACTGATTTATACAAACCCCAGCAAACCTTTGTTATTTGTAATGTGCAGTTTTCCACCCTTTAGAAATGATTCCTGAGAGAAGTTCATAGTCTGAAGATCTCATTATCCTGGGGATGTTTTAAGATGTCCGTGCCCAGGTCTGGACTTGGGGGATGGACCCTATTTTTGCCAGCCAAGTCCAAACAGTGGATTCTTGGGCGTTTTTTGTCTCTTAGGTGCCTAGCCAGCTCCCGTAGCATAAGAAGAGAGAGCAGAAGCTGATGGTGTTTTTGATGCAGAGGTGTTGCACTTTTCCTTTGCAGGCAAGCCAAAAGCTGTGGAAGAAATGGAAAAAAGAAAAGAGAAGCGGAGCCAGAAAGCCTCAAAGAGAATATTTGGGAAATTCTTGCTGAATTTTTGGGTGATTGTATCAATTTTGAGCACCTTGGAAAAAACACTGTTGTTTTTCTCCTGGTGTATTGTATTTGTTCGAGTAGAGCCATTAAAAGCGTGGGCACAATAGTCTGTGAGGCAACTTGTGACCCATGCTGCTTTTTCTTGCCTTCTTCACCCTAGTTAAACTTTAAAAGCTTCCCACATTATTGTCAAATGCTTCTTGCAGCTAAGAAGATAAATGCAGCAAATCATCTTCTGTTAACAGGTGAATTACAGGTTCTCCCTACCAGAAGAACCGACAAACATTTTCTCTAGAACGCAACAGTCTGTTTTCATTGAGCTTGGAATGGAAAATGCAGACAAACTCTGTGAACTGAAACAGTTTTGAGAACAGAAAAATGGGAAAATTAGGAACTTAATGTTTCGCTGTGTACCAAGAATGGCTGTCATATTATGCCAGGCACTTTAATGAAGAAATTAGCCATAAACATTTAGGACTGTATCTTCAAGAGAATTCTAACCAACTTAGGTGTACAAAATATTTACACTGGAGGCAGTGAAAAGTAAGCTAATGAAGAAAAGGTATGATGTTACATCCAGACCAGGTAAACTGTGCAGGGAAAGAGAGGCTATGCATTTCTGTCCTACAAGCTACCTCTGTTCTGCGACTTGTAAATTTTCCCTCATTTGAATAGTCTCACCTAGGCACCTGGGTCTCTGCTAGGCAATAGGAACTACCTAATGATCAGGAACATATTTCAGAATAAGGAGATTTATGCTTACGCCTGTCTCTTTTCCATGCCTAAAGCGTGCTGTTTTTCTAGAAATAACATAGGGTTGCGATGACAGGTGTTATGGTTTGTTGCGGGATCCAGATGTTTGATATCGGTGTTAGACGCTGTGGATACAGAGCTTCTGGGTCAGGTATAAATGGTACCTGGCCGTGTGAGTTAGGGCACCAGAAAGCCAGAGGCCACGGTACCTCCTTGTCTGCCCCACTACCTCCTTGTCCATCAGCTGTTGTACAACACAGCCTGGCTTGGCCATGTCTTTGTCCTCAGCTTCATCAAATGGTACTGTTTTCTCGTCTGCTGCAGGAGGCTCTCATGATGAAGCTAAATACTGCTTTCCTTAGTTTTGTAGGCTACTCTTTTTATGCAGGGCAAAGCGAGCAGAGTCTCCTGAAATTGCTCTGCTATTTTCCCTTCATCCTTTATAATTTGTAACCTTTTCACTATCCCCTGCTGGCTTGAATTGGGTGGCGAATCAGCGCTTCCTGCTTGCTAATGCCAGGCTGCAATGAATATGTTTTACACTGCGTTGCAGCCTTTCTGCTGGATTCAGTTCTGACATAAGCTGGTGGGACAGCTTGTCACTTGTCACTCCCATGATGTTTTCCTTGTGAATGGAAAGGATTTCCTTTGGCATCCTTTTGCCCAAAGGACAGTCAGACACTCTTCTCTTGCCTGCTCTGTTTGTTTTCTTCAAGTGCTAATTGCTCTGCTTGTGCCTGATGCAGAGAGGCAGTTACTACCCTTTAGAAATTTGTGGTAGGCATTAACCTAGGGCACCGACACAGGCATTTTTGTGACCCAAGGAAGACGTTAAACAGCTGAGGTAAGAAAGGGGATGACCGTACCTATGAATGAAGCTGGTGCGCTGTGGAAACCTTAGCCAATTACCTCTGGATGAAGAAACCGTCAAGGTCTGCTGGCCGAGACGTTGGAGGCTGTTACCTGAGCAGTTCCACAGGCCCCAGGCAATGAGCCAGCGCAGCTCCCAGCCTCTGCCAGCCCATTAGCTGCAAACTACTAATATGACACATCCCTCACGACTTGTGTCCTCTAAAGCCAGTGCTGGACTCAGTCCCAGATCTGAGCTCCTACACCATGCGTTTTTTCCAGAATTTCAGTTTTTTATTAGAAACGAACCAGCAGACATAAAAGCCTAAGCATTCCTTGCTGCTTAAAAAGCACACGCAGTTGACACCGCGATGCATGCTTTGATGTACAACAGCACTGGTGAGAGGTGTGAGCACACTGGGAACCTCACTAAGGTGCTGATGCTGCAGCCCAAAGATCCATGAGACCCTTCCCAAATCACCTTGTGAGAAGTCTGCGTGAGAAAGACATGGCAGCTCCAAGCCTGCACTTTCAGGGAAATACCTCTACAGGCCTGAACAAGCATTGAAATAAGTGGAGAGGAAAAAGAGTTTGCCTAGACTTTGCTTGGCTGGAAAGGGAGGGTAACTACCGATGCTAATGCTTATTGGGTGTGGCAGAAGGCTGCAGCCCCAGCACGGCATCCCCTGGCAGCACTGGCAGCAGGATGAGTAGCTTAATGAACAGTGCAGCAGGCTTTTCACCGGTACAACTAACACTTGCACATTTGCTTTCCAGAAGGACACTTTTCCTCCTATGTAAGACAGCTCAAAGCTATTTGAAGCAGGCACCAGCCTTGTCCAGGAAAGCCCAGACAACACCGACATCTCCAAAAGTGGGGGAAAAGCAGCTGAGTGAACACAACAGCAAAGGGTTAACAGCCCAGCCAGCCAAAAAGCACAGCAACTGTCCCACACTGGCATTAATCTCACGGAGTAAGCGGAGTCTGGGGAAACTCCTTCCTTCCTTCCTCTGGTGGAAGGAGGCAGCTGGGCAGAGCCCTGCCAGAAACACGGTGCTGGTGGGGCCGTGGGTGACAGATGCCTGCTGGGCGAGCAGAGGTCTCCTGGAGGAAAACCGACGGATGCCGGGGCCAGCGGCTGCACCGGAGGACCACAGCATGGGCTGGCAGCACTGCTGGGGCTAGGTCGCTTTGCTTTGAAGAGGAGAGGAGGCGTTCACCAGTCTGCATGACAGCGCAGACAGCCCAGCCTGAAACAGCCTTGCAGCCGTCCAAACTACTGCTATGTCAAAACATCAGTCACCTTTGGTTTTTGTAGTGTTGCTCTCTGTGGACTTGTTTTTTTATTGACGGATGAATGCCTCAGTCTATAGCATTTACCCAACTTTTCCTCTCTGAAAACTACTGCATAGGAAATCCCACAGTAGCGACAGGAAGAAGATGAAGCCATGTCTGCACGCTGGCATCAGACACGGGTCTGTCACACACACCCCCCCCGTTTGCAAGAGCCTAGCGGTTTCTGCCAACAGTGTATTTTTTCATCAGCCTTTATAATTCAACAGAACCCATTCTACAGACTTCTTCATACTAATGCAAAGATGCCTATGTAGGCACTACCCGCCCCTCATGGAGGGGCAGCCCCATCTGGGTGCATTGTGCCTCTTTAGCTGTAACAGAGAAGCCGATTGCCTTCTGCATAGGCAGCAGTGGCCACAGGTGGCAATAGGTCTCTCACCTGAGGTAACTCTGTTACTAATGATGGAAACAGCTGGGCCCACTTGTGGTCTTTCAGTCCTTAGGCTATTTGTTACTGTTCCTCAGCAGGTAGCTGTCAAGCTGGCAGCTGAGCTGATGGAGGAGTGTGGGAAAGTCCCTTGGTGAGCCTGGGTTCGGTCCCTGGGGCGCTTTGGTTGCTTCTGAGTGGTGAGTGAAGCTGGGCTGAGCTGAGAAATGTCTCTGTAGTCTATTTTGCCCAGTTTGTTGTGTCAGTTTGGACCTTCGGCAGGGGCACAATAACTGATGGTGAGCATGCGAATAATGTTTTAACCTTGTATAGCTGTTTCTGCAATAAGTGACCATGAGCTAAGAAAGGAAGGAATTTGATCCATACGTTATCTCAGTTTTCTCTGAATACACCCATGTTGCTATTTAACCTTGCTTCTGATTTTCTGGTACATAGAGCCAGGTCATTTAATATTTAGATGTGTTGGCTTATACTCAGGAGCAGACTCAGTGCATTGTTCTTTCTGTACCACCATGGTTTTCAGCCCAGGGCAAGGGTGTCATACATTGGTACCAGTTTCAGTTGACTCTGGCTGATGAGACTATAAGCTTGGACAGCTTGGTGAAAGATATGTGTCCTGTTCAGCCATTGCTCTTGTGTCACTGGTATCCCCTGAGGGAGGAAGCAGACGGGCACAGGTAGCAGCTAGTGCTGCCATCAGGGTCGCTCTCTGGCCCACAGCCCTGCTGTGCACCCAGAGTTGGCAGCTGGCTTAACACTATAGTGGAGAGAGTGGTGTAAAGAAAAACCCACTTCTGAGCCCATTTGAGCCAACAGAAGTTATCAGTGCACCCAACTGCCCGTCAGCCAGAATAACCATCCCTGCAGCTTGCTTGGTGGAAGGTCCCTACTTGGCTCCAGCTAAAGCAGGCACCTGAGCCTTCTGCTCATGCTGCCTGGGGACATGGACAGCCTCAAGCTGCAGGAGCTTGTGAAGTTGCTTGGTGAGCCCCAGGGCTGGCGGACAGCACGGTTTGCTGTCCTGAGGGCTGGTCCCTCAGCTACGCAGTACGTCACTGTA
This sequence comes from Buteo buteo, assembly GCF_964188355.1. Classification (NCBI taxonomy): domain Eukaryota; kingdom Metazoa; phylum Chordata; class Aves; order Accipitriformes; family Accipitridae; genus Buteo; species Buteo buteo. The sequence continues at coordinate 38,036,740 of NC_134179.1, forward strand.
GTCCTGCAGGGAAGGAGCTTGGCCCCAACAGCTGAGTAGCTATTTCTGCCCTTCTTGAAATGATATTTCAGAAAATAATATTAACCCATAAAAACTTAACTATTCAGATTATGACCACAGTCTACCAGGTGCTTTGGTGTTTAGATATCCAGGAGAAGAAAGCTTGCATTTTCTCATGCATGTGTGTTTCTGAGTATGATGTTCCATTAACTTTTTTCTGTCTGTGTGTACAATTAGATACAAGCTTCTTGTAAGATTATGCAACTTTTGATAAGAGCACTCTTCTGTTTTGTGGTAGCTTTCACAGTTTTTACAGTCACTGCTTTGTTTGGGTCAGGCTGTAATCTTTCTGCAGAAGCTCAATGTCTCAGAAAAGTTATGGGTCTATCAAGAAGCAGCAGTTTAATTTTATAGGCACACCTGTGAATTTAATTCTCTCTCTAAAACTTCTCTTAAGCCCTTAAAGGGTCATTCCAAACTCAAGGGGGGAAGCTTTGATTGCATCATCTCAGTAAACTGCATGATATATAGACATACTGAACCTGACAAGTGAGTGTTCATTAATCCTGAAACATGGCCAAGTCACTTATAATTCCAAAAGGTACTGCATTTAAAATGAAAAGTTCCCCTTACGATAAAGGCCCATTTATTATTTTTTTAAAATTTATTTTATTTCTTACTGCTGTCATCCATTAGTAACTGCCAACAGCTGCTAGTAAGGTCATTGGTAGTTGAAAGTTTTCCTCATCTGAAGAAATGTTAGTGAACTATAAATTATAGCACATGGATATTCTTCCCCCCCTTCTTAAACTGAAGTAAAAAATTTTTTACACACTACATCAAATCAGCTCATAGAAAGAGTAATTTCTACTGTCCTGAGGGCTATGCCAAAGGGGAGTGGGACTTCTGAGCTGGAGCAAACCTGCCTTCTAGTGCAGCCTCCCAGCTTGCTTTTAGAGACGATGCATTTGAGGCTATCGTTATTAAGTGTTGCATATAACAACAGTACTTCTTCCTAGGGTTTCACAAAAAAAGCCTTTTCTACTTCAGGCAATAAGGCAAGTGAGATAACCCTTTGTCTTGAAAAATTGGCAGTAGCTGTAGAACATCTTTTAAAGATTCCTTTTAAAGCGATGTCATATGATAGTGAGTTTTTAAGTCCAGTTCTCTTAACAGTAGCCCAAGTCAAGTCACACTTCAAATTTATCCAAAAGTTTGCTAGAAGGGAGAAAAAGAAGAAAGCAGATGAAGAAAATGTATTTGTCAGCACAGGCAGCACCTAAAAATCTGGGGAGGATGACCACGACCACACAAAGTTACTTGAGCACTGTTTAAATTCTGACTAAAACATTTCTCTTTTACAGTGAAGTTAACGACTGTCTCTTATTGTGTGCTCCTTTTTACCTAAAGCAAAAGTACTTATAAGCTGTGGCCAAGCCTCTTTATGAGGTACCGATAACCTGACTAAACAAAAGTACCTGAAATCTCTGGACTGTCTATTCTCAAGGATATTCACTGCAATTTTGTAATTTTTGGCAATTTAGGGAAGGTAAAATTGCCACTCTATTGAAGTCACTGTGAGCTCTGACATTTATTTCAGTAGGGCTAGTATTTCTGAGAGAGTCCATTACCTGAGGAGCTCCCTTCTTATGGATGGTGGGTAGCCCATGTACTTATCTGAACCTGTTACACGCTTATCTGATCCTGTTGAGGTTTTTCTGTCACTACATATGAAGCATATCTATCCTGCTTTTTGGTGGAGACTTTTTTTTTTAAATACTGAGAAAGGCTGAAAAGCCAAAGGGGAGAGAACTGCCATGATTAGACGTGCACCTTGGGGAAGCTTGAGTGCCAATCCAGCTAAGTATTTATTGATGCTGGCTCAAGCTGAGGGGATGCCAGAGACCCTCCGCAGAGCAATCTACATGCAGTAGGCAAACCCTGTGCTTACAGAGCTTGGTTAGGTAGAAGCTCTTTAAAGCTGTCACTAGGCAGAACAATGTACTTTGTCTTCAGTGACAAGAAAGAAGGGGTTTTGTTTTTTTTTTTTAACATAGGACAACTTGTACCATGGCTGTCACACAATGAAAGGGCAGTGGGTACACCAAGGCATTTTGGTTTTACTGGGAGGTGAATTAGCAGAGGTTGAAACATTGGGGTCTAGAATAATGCTGACCTTGCCTAGCCGTTAATAAAACCTGCAGGCACCTGTGGCCCCTTGCATTTTACAGCAAGATAACTATTGCAAGTTTATCTCAGCTTAAATAAAAAAAGCAAACATCCTCTCCCCACCCAATACCTTTGTGGTAGAGAAGACAGTACCCTCAGTCCTGAGAGACCTGTTACTTGTCTGGCCTCAATAAAAAAAATTCTCTTTATATTCTTTGTAATTGAATCTTGTCTCTGGGACAGGACAAGTGAGGGAAGAAAGACTACATGAGACTGGAAAAAGAGAGGGGAAGTGCAAAGGAATGGAAGAGAGATACAGGAAACCTGATTAATATACAATCATCCTGGAAAGCCCTGAAGTATTCTGATTTCTACTTTGTCTTATTTATACATCTTAACACTGTTTTCTGTTTGTTCTCTAGCTCTAGAAAATGATAATTGCTCCATACTTTGCAGATACTAATGGCTTTAATAGATTAAAACTGTGGTAATGTCTATGCAACCTAATAAAGCTGGGTAGTTTGTAATGCAGTGCATTAGGATTTCTATTCTTACTGTGTTGGCAAGAGGGAATATGACAGCAAGGGAAACAATTCTAAGAGCATGCAAACAAAACCCAGGAAAGACTTCTGAGTCTTACTGACTCAGAATAAAATGAATTTATAATGAAAGCCTTCACAAAAGGGAGCCTTTATTTCTTCACTGAATGTTATTTTCTAGAGGTATTTGACAGTGTTGCTCATATCTTGGAATCTAGAGAACAAAGAGAAATGATTTTCATTTCTTTTCCACTAAAACATTCCCTTGATGTTTGAGTTCAGTTTTGGTAATACTCTAATAAGTTGCGCTTATATACAGCTTTCCATTTTAAAATCTGGAGTATCGTACATATACTGAACAACCTCACATAACCTTATGGTGTTGGGCAGTGGTAACATCCTTGAATCACAGGAGTGGAAATGGAGGCAGTGAATGTGGTTTCCTTAGTATCCCCAATAAATGAGGCAGAGTTGAGAGGACAGTCCAACAGATTTAATCCTGTTTTTTTTTCCCTGTATGTGTACTGTGAAGCTGGATACCCAGTTGACTTTCTGGGATCCCTCTGGGTGGATTTTTCTCCTTTCCCAGAGGAAGAGCCTAGGATTGCAGAAACATGTCAGTGGAGAGTAGCAGTGAAAAAGACTGATAAGCTTGTCTGTGGGTTGGCACTGAATGTGAGTGAGGACGGAACATGGCACAGAGATTAGGATTTTCAGAGAAGTATGGGTGGATCTTCCTATAGCAGTTTAGGGAAGTACTTGAGCCGGATATTTAGTCTGAACCAGCATGACGGTTTTTATTGTCTACAGATGCTACTGTCCCTTGCTGTTATTTCCCATGCCTGTGAAGGGGGAGGACTTACCCTTGCCTCAACTGGTCCTGTGCAAACTGGGTGCAACAAAACCAAAAAAATGCCAGTTTGGGAGCAGGTGTGGTTAAGCAAGGGCACATGGTGCTGTCAACAAACCCCTACAGAGGGGGGAACTTTTGGCAGAAAGTGTGGTTAGCTGGAAATATAGTGTTTTAATGTGCTTTGTGTGTATACGTGGAGCTTGCAGAGTTGAAACATAACATTGGGTTTTCTCCCAAAATCTTGTGTTATGTCTGAATGAATTGTTTCATTTTATGTCTGTCTCCTGGGTTTTTTTTTATAAAAGTAGGATTTTGATTTCTCCTTTATAGAATGCTGAGGAAGAGATACTAATCACCTTGTAGGTGTACTTACTGCCTACCACGTGTTTGCATACTGTAAGCTGCTTTTGCTTTTAATTAAAATAATTGTGATTGGTTTATGAAGGTGGTTTCCAAAAACTCTGGCACTGAGCTAGGGACAGAAACAAAAAATTCTGAAAACTTCACTTCAATTATGTTTGTTATATATACAGTGCATTCGAAAAAGCTTTCTGAATTGCTGCTGCTTTGCCTGTAAATCTGCCCATCAAATCCCCTTTATATGCCCACTGCTAGGTACCAAATAAGTATTGTGTGAAGCTATTATGCTCCTTGCTTTCTCTGCTGTATACCTCTAAATGCCTACCGACTGCCTTTCTGAAAAGACAAGAGATCATTTTGTATAAGGTCCAATACAGGCAGGAAAGGAGAGGTAAAACCATGTGGTCTCTCGCATAGTTTCCTTTTGTATCATCTAACATGGTTATCTTAGCAGGAAGAGTAATTTTGGTCTTTTGTGTGTGGATAAATGTGATAGGATTGAAATATGAGTCTGTATCCACAACACCTTGAATGTATTGTCCTAGAATATTGCATCAGATTTAATAACATACAGGACTGGATGGACAAATGCCTATCTGATCTTTTTTCCATTAACTTTACTCATAATGAAACCTAAAGCAGGGGTTTCCTTTCCTCAAGCTTTGAGGGGCTGTTTCCCTGTTTCTACACACCAGTGCTCTGCTGCAGCACAACTGGGTGCCAGCACTTGATCTTACCTCTGAGTTGAACAATCAATGAGAAGAGTTAGCAAGAAGTTGTTTATGCTGTGCTAGATCTCATTAGGATTTTTTCACTATCATGGTAATCATAAACTTTTATGGGATCAAATAATTTCCAGTAAGGAACAATTATATGGGGAAAGACTGAACACGGGTTTGCCTGTTGGTAGGTGTGGCTGCCAGAGATTCATCTACCGATTACTGTCTCCATTTTAGGCTTTCAAAATAATGTTGGTGAAAAAAGGAGATTTTAGCCCCTTGTAGGAAACACTTACAGAATTGCTGATTTTAATGGTTGCTCTTTGGCTGTCTACTAGGTGGTCTCTGTTCACCTCTCTTTTCATGGTGCCTATGGAGGAGCAATGGTACGGCTGCTTCCTAGCTGAACCAGGGGATTCTTGAGCTGGGGCTGACTAGTGATCTCAGTGCAGGTGTAAAACAGCAATGTTCATTCAATGAAAAATGTCTTTTTAAATACACAGTTTCTGTGTGTATGCCTGTGCTTCTGCTGACCTCTGGAAGTACTCTAATGCTCTTCCACTTGCTATGCATACCGTCTTACAAGTTTTGAATTCGATAAAATTCTATTCAGCAGATTCCACTGTTTCTTTCCTACATCTTGTACAGGTTGATTCTCTTATTAATGAGAGAGAAGTCATTTAACAATGTTAATTCCTTTGTCTTGTGACTCTTAATCAATTGAATAGTAAGAACCCATTGTGCTCTTTACAGTTATTCGGGGTAATAATAGCCCTAATAGTTATTTGTAAAATATTTTTTTTATAAATACCTGCACCCACAGTTTTTAATGCTTGGATGACATGGGAAGAAGTGAGTCACTATTGTCATGCTAATGCAATTTCTAATAACAAGGGCTTATGAACTTCTTAAGCTTTAATTACATTGTGGCAGGACATACATATCCTCTAACTATATTGACAAGTTTTCTACTTGCTGTCTCCTGCTTTTACCCTTGATGAAATCTCTCAGGCAGCTCAGCTGCTTGTGGGCCTAATATAAAACTGGAAAGTGCACATGACTAGATAAACTTTGCTTTTTTTTAATCATGGATACGATGTAGGTGAATATTCATGCAATGATTTTAGTCTGGTTGCATCATCTCAGATGGTGAGTGTAGCAGAGCTGAAGCCTGAGACAGGGAACTGCATGACTATGGGCCTGGAATAGGCTCATGTCCGTACCACAGGAGTGCCCCAAGAAGCAGGGCTAATGAGAAGGTGGGTGTGGGACTGCAGCCTGTCTCCTCCTCTCATTCAGTCCACACTTCAGTGTGGAGTATTCATAAGTTTTTCCAGGAAATTTTAGGCAATATGCTAACCTTTGTCTGGTTGCGGATGGGAAACTATGACTAAGCACCAAGTGATGACTACATGGATCTGACCAAAAATCCTATGTTTGTCTTCAGATTCATCAGAAACTCTGATCTGAGATGACATACTATGTGGCCTGGGTTCTTGGAAAGCTTTGCAAGTGTGGTCCATTTAATAATAAAACTTGAAAAAGCTGTGTTTCTCTTGCTTTAGGATATTGCTTTGGCAGTTTCATGGTGTGGTCATGTCTTCTGTTCTCATTTTTGTCCTGCCAGACAAGTCTAAAGTGTAAAGACAATGAATGGCTTTTGGGCCCCTCCATGTAACTTTGGTTGATCTTTCCCTTGCGGTAAGCAAACCAGAAAAGTCCTGGCATGGTTTTTTTTTCCTGCTTCCTTCTTTTGGCAGCAGTACCTGATGGTAAGCATCAGGTTTACTTTACTTTCCCTTTCCAATCTTGCTCTACAGCTCAAGGCCTAAATGCTGTGATTCAATTTATTCTAGCTCTGCCTTTCCTGTGGGAATGGTGTAAAGAGGAGAAAAACTACCAAACAGCTGCCTTCATTATGCTGGACCTCTAAAGAGTAGGATGCTGGTACTGAGGCAAGCCAGAAGTCACTCATAAACAAGGAGATATTGCCTTTATGTTATATCCCTTTGCCATTAGTTTTCTATTATCCAGCACTATCATGAAGATCCTATGAGTACTACTAATATGATGCAGGGTTCTGCTCTGGCAACAGTCCTCTAGAGCAAGCTGCTTAAGGATGACTTATGAAATAGTGCAAAATTAGTAAAGCGAAAGACTGCATTGTGTTTAGAGCTGAAATGAAACCTGCACATTCCCATCCTTTGGGATAGTTGGGAGAGGAAAAAGATCTGTACTGGACTGAAGCAGACTTTTTGAAATATTTGTGGAATGAAAAAATCTGAAAAAACAGGTCTGAAAACTTGGAAACAGAATTTTAGCATAGCATCCAAATCCAGGGCTGGGGTTTGGTTCAGATAAAGTCTCTGAGCTGCCAGCTTTATGGTGGGCAGGGCAGGAGTCCAAAGCTCCTGGGAATCTCATCTCCCCATTAAGGACTACTGACTTAGTCTGGGCTTAGTCTCAGGGGTCTGCCTTTGGAAGCCTGGAAGACATCTCGCCTTGCCTCAGTAAGCATTTGGTCAAATGGTCTGCAGGGGTCCTGTGTCGGCAATTTGGCACTGATTCTGGCAGGTTCTTACTCTTCCATTGGTAGGTAGCTGAAATTTCTGCATTCCTACAGATGTTTTGTTTTACAGGGTATTGTTGGTTTTCAGCAGCAACAAAATATTTCATTGAAAAAGGTCTCTTCCACTCATAATTATGATGTCCTGAACCACAGAAATGGAAGCCACATATCTAAACTGTTGTTATGTTTCAGGTAACAAAGGGAGCTTCTCCTAATTGCCTTCTTGTTTTCTACTCTGTTTTCTTTTTACCAGTGTAATAAATACAGTCTAATCAAAGATGTCTTCGCAGTTCCTTCTGAAAGGAGAGGTAATTACTGAAAACTAGTTCTCTGCTATTCGCAAAACTTTAGCACCATACAGATCTATAAGACCTCAACATCTCTCTTGTCTCAGGCGAAAAATGAATCCTGTTTGATGACTGACCTTCCTAGGAACAGAAGGTTCTCCAGAAAGACATCAGATCTATTGGTTCCCAGCTGCTGCTAGGTAAAAATCATTATCAGAGCACACAAAGGGAAAACTAGTTGCACGAGTTGCTTAGCTCGATGAACATATGTCTTAGAAAAATCCCTAAAATAATATGAACCAACCGAGACATAATATGTCATTCCATCTCTGGGCCTTTGAGGGGAAAGGGCTGTAGCTTAAAATTGATAGGACTTGTGGAGGTGAGCAGTAGAAGTCAAGTAGTTAAAAAAAAAAAAAAGGCACTTCAGAATTTAGTCTTAATTTGCTGTCTGCCTGTTCTGGGAAGGGGAATAGATGGTGCAGGGTCAGAAAGACTCTCCCTTGGTAGGCAAGTTGCTTGCTTTCTCACTTCATGTGCAAATGGAGACAGCATGTGCTCAGTCTGCATAACAGATTAATTCCATTAATCACTTTAATTCCCCATTAATAGAGTAGCTGATGATTGGCTAGCAGGGCCTCATGCTGCAGTCAGATTTTTTGGGGTTGGGGCAGAAGTGGCATGTGATGGTGAGAATCTCCTTGGATATATCTGGCTGAAATATCTGGACCTTAGTCTAGTCCTTTAAAGACTTCATTTAAATGACATGCATCGCTTGACATCATTGAACTAGGCTGTGACTTTACAACTTCCCCCAGCAGTAGGCTGAGGTAAGACTTCTCAGCCTTGGCATCATGTCCCTTGCTCTTGTAGTATCATGCTGCAAAAGAGTGCAGTGAGAAGATCTTGTTTTACTCTTCTGGCCCAGTTGAGCTGACTGCTAGTAAAAGGCAGGCAGAGACAGCAGTAAGCCAAGGCTCTCCCTACCTGTAAAAGGAGAGAATGGTTTCTCTTTCACTCAAAAACGCAGATTTTGTGTGTGGGCAGCCTTTGGAATAAGGAGACTTCTTCCCTTACCTCTCTTACTAAAAGAGGTCCTAATGGATATGCCCAAATCTGTCTCAGCAGCTTCAAAGCAAAGTTGAAATCCTCTGAAGATAGTAGATAATTATATTCTATTGTCATAGTCTATGCCTATTACCTGCTCCCTGTAAAACAGCTGAAAGGAAAAATGTTTCCCTACACTTTTTAGACAAAACTATTACAGTTAAGGATATTTCTGAGACTAAAATAAGAAATAGTAATTTGAGAAATGGTTGTAATTAACTGTCACTTGTTTTATCCTCATTAACGTCCCCCACCGTCCAACAAACATACCTACACATGTAGCCCTCCTTCCTCAGTTCATAGGAAATTCTGTCCTCTGGTGAAATGCAATATAAAGTAGGATATAGAGCATGAATCTAGTAAGACTGTATTTGGTAATCCAATTCTGGGTTGTTTGTTTCTTATCCTTTATTGCTCCATTTTGTCCTTACTGAAACTACAATATGTTGCCTGTACTACTTTATATTCCCCAAGTTTGCTCTCTAATGGCTGGGTATGCCCAGCAGTTACGGCCACTCAGTTCTGTTCCTTTCCTTCAGAAGGGAAAGTTCAGGCTTTTGGTAGGCTGTGAAAGTCACACCATTTATAGTCCTCCAAGTTCTTGATTGCTGTAATCGCCTGCTGGATGACTTTGTAATATCAGGACTTGCATGAAAGCATCCCATGAGGACCAGGCAGAGCTGATTTCTTTAGATTCAGGTTGGATAAAATCCTCTGGCTACTGCCTCTTATAGGAGAGTTGTCTTCTATTGGATAGCGAATCCTTAAAATGAATTCTGTCACTTTGTGTAATTTTACATTTTGTACTTTTTTCTTGTCTGAAAGATCATTCAGGTGGTGATCTAAGATATATAGTATTATTCAGCTTCAAAGGTACAGCATGTGATGTTGGGAATTCAGATATGAAATTGCTGGCACACTGACAATAAGACTTTTGTAGGTAAGTTCAGGGAGAAAACTTATTTTTAATTAAAATCAATTATCATGAAATTGGAGGTTTTGATCACTAATTGTCCACAAAATGATGGGAAATTTTGAAACTTTAGGTTTTGAACAAAAGCTCTGTCCACTGGCATCAACAGGCATGTCTCAGTGAATTACTTTGAGTTAAGATTATGTTCCAGTCTCTGAATTTACACTGTGTGAAACCAGTAAATGTTGTGGAAAAGAAGCAGAGGATAAATGCTGAAGGTGTGCCTTTATTGCAAAGCTGAGGTAATATATCTTTACATTAAGTCAATACAGCTCAAGAGATTGAGGATGCACTGAAATTACACGTGGGTGGCTGCATCCGTGTCAGTGCTGTGCTCGCTCATGTACGTATGAGACTGAGACTTCTGGGGCTCTCACTATCACCGCTGTTAGTGAGCTGAGCTCTTCTGTGGTGGCTTCTTTCTCCTCCCGCTGGAGGGTTAGGGAAGGAATGGGAGCTGGTGGCTTTAGTGATGCTCATTTCCTTCCACTCTGAAGTGTGATTATGCAAATGGTTCATTTGTACTGTTTGAGCTGGCCTGTTTAAGTTAGAAGTGCTACAACACACGAGCTGAGGGATTTTTATGTTGTTGCTGTTGGTTTGTTTTTGGTTTTTTTAATAGCAGCCGAGTCCTCATGTAAGTTGTCATTGGCAAGTTGTTCAGCAGAGCTTGCTTAGAAAGGCACAGACCAAGGCTGCCTTCATGCTGGGCAGGCACATTAGCAGAGACACCTGAAACTCATCTTCAAAAACAGGGTTCAGCTTGACTCAGGCTTGTGTTTGGATGAGCAAGCACACCTCTCATCATGGCTGGTTTTTAAAAAAAAAAATAAATCTTTATTCTGACCTGTGAGTTTTGATGTTGCTATCTTAGGAGAAGTTTTGTTGTCATTGCCTGTGACTAATTACAGTTCCCCTGCAGTCACTGGCACACACAAATTGTTCTTAAATTTTGGGCATGTATCTCGCATCACAGCAACCAAGGCCTCTTGGGTTGCCAACCTCAGCTGTGCCCTCAGCATACATGCTGAGCTAAGAAGTCATGACATTTTTCAGGGTTTCTTTTTTCCTCTGTGCTTCATGGTTTGAAGTGTATTCTTTTCATGTTTTCAGCTCTTCTCCCTGAGAGCTTAAAAACTTACTAGAAAAGAAACAATGAACATGAAAGACGCTTATGCAAGTCCTCAGCTGCAGCTGTGATTAGAGAACTAGAATAATGACATAACCCTAAGAACTGGCAATGCCACAGAAGTATGGCTGCATCCATTCAACAGGCCTAGTTGGGGGATTAGAAGAAAGTGTGGGGATGGTACCAGCAAGAATATTGCACGTCATTATGTTAATAGAGAATGACTCTGAAGCTGTCTCTGTGGGTCAACAGTTTGTGCTATGAAGAGATAGCTCATGACTTGGAGATCTCTGTCCAAGGATTTGAAGTCTGCTGTGGTATCTCTGTGCTCATCTCCTGCATAATGCAGCCCATGCCGGAAATAATTTCCATTTGAACAGATGGTTTCTAGAGGGATAATGGGACTTCTGGTGGGAGGAGACAATGAAATACCAGGGAGTAGGAAGTTCTCCAGAGTTTCAAGAGCTTTGGGAAGCCATGGTGGTAACTCATCTCCCACATCTCACCTCTCCTAAGACTGGCTTGTTGCCTTCCTCTCCCTGAAGGCACTGGCTCCCACTGCCTCTCCTGCTTGGTGCAGTTCTCCTGGTAAGTCGGGAGGAGCCGTGTCTTCCTCCGCTCTCCCCAAGCCCTGTTCTTCACCGGTGCAGTTGCCAGGCTGGAGTGCAGGGCTGAGCCCTGCTGCACTAGGGTGAGGAGCAGAGCGAGGATGCGGACATTAAGCATCATAAGAATTCTCAGTTGTGCTCCTGCTGGCAGGGCTGCCCCCACGCATGTGACAAGCCTTCTCTTGGCAGTGGGAGCTCTGCAGGCATGTGGTGGCTATTCAAGCTGGGATGAGTACTTCTTATCTCCTCATATACAAAATAGGCAGATTACTGCTCGCTGCAGGGTGCTGACCTGTGCAGCTAACTGCTGTGCCGGTGGCTTGCTCCATGTTCATTTTTCTATGTTGCTGTTGCCAATATATTAATATTAATGTTCTTTATTAAGGAAAATAGAAGCAGCAAAAATCACCTGGGTCACCAAGTCTAGTCTCTCATGACAGCAGGCAGCCAGAGAAGAGATGTTGGTCTGGAGAGCATCTGCTCCTCCAGCTTCACAAACACCCTGTCACAAGCAGGGTGGCTTTCGGTGATAAGGGTCAAGATTAATTTCTGTTCAGAGTACAACAGTTCATGAGGATTTCAGAATCCAGATAGTCTATTCATTGAAATGTTAATAAGATTCCTGTTTTGTTTTGAAATGAGAGGATCTTGCTTCTTTACCCTTTATTTCCCTTTCTCCTCTTACTCGCAATCTTGTTTTAGCAGTTCAAGACAGAGGCTTTGCAGATAAGAAACGCTCTTGCTTTGGCCAGGGTGAAAGTCTCTCCTGGATGAACTTTTCAGAGGAGCACATGCTGGATGCGAGTGGTTCAAGCAGGGGCAGCAGAGCTCTCTCCACCTCTTTGGACTTGCTCCATCCAGTACACCAGTCTTGTTTTGTTTTCAGAGCTCCAGTCCCAAGAACAAAGGCCTGTTTTACTGAGGCAGGCTCTTACAAAGACAGAAAATGCACCTTTAAGGCCTCTACAAGTGGCCACTGGGGACTTGCTGCTCAGAGAGGACAAATTTGAGATAACAGCATAGTTTCTGTGGGAGCCTGACTCCACTTAGGAAAGGATGACACTTTCCCCACGACGTTTTGCTGGTACCAGAAATAGAAGCAGGCTGCTTCTGTGTACCACGTGGTTTTAATGACTTCATAACAATGACATGAGTAACCCTGTGAGCATGCTGTAATGGTGACAAGAAGCTGGAGATAACATTGTGAATGGTTTTCTCATTACATATTCTAGATACAGAAGTTAACAGAACATGAGTCCAAAAGTATATGATTTAAATAAGACCCAAACAATTCTACATCACTCTGAGATTTCTTTTGGGAATATGCATTAAAATTAATAGACAAGAAATTGGAAAGGTCCTGCTAATATTATTAGTTACAGTTTTATTCATTGCAGTGATCCAGAGGTCCCAATTTATCTTGGCCCAATCTATGATCACACACATGTGTGCGCTAAAAAAGTTCCTATCACCACAGCCTCAGATTATAGCACGACCCAGTGATGGCTCTATTTTCATTTTAGGGACAACTGTGGTCCTCCTCTTCAAACAGTAGAAGTGGTTAAACCCTTTGGGGTGTTGTGATGCTCTGCAGGTGGTGGTCTATATGCATGTGGGTGCCCAGGTCAGAGGAACATCCTGGGCCCTTCAGGTTTCCATGGCACAGGGGAACTACCAAGCCTTGGAAATGACAGGGGAGAAAGTCACAAAGAAAAACTTTGGGCACAGCTTCCTTATGAAACACCAAAAAGGTCAGGAGAGAGAGTGTTTTTAGACTGCATGCTGATAGGAAGATGCAAATGAAGAAGTGATCTCCTGTCGTGTGACACCCGGCAAACAGGACTCAGTGTTCCTTGTTGGAGAGCAGGGTTTCTGTAACAGATACCAGGCTCCACTGCCAAATGCTTCCTCCTGATAGAACAATTTGAAAGATCCCAAATTTTTGGGAACTATTGAGTTCAGAGAGAGTAGCAACACAGCTGAAAGTGTTATGTAAACAACATATGTTAGATGTCTGATGTGCGGAGCTGGTTTGCTCCACATAGAGCGCAAAAAACTGCATAGAACGTAGGAGCCCTATCTCCCATTTTAACAGCGCGAAAGAGCACTAAAGAGCAGAAAGGTGAATCTCTATTTAATTTTAGAGTAAGACTATGGTTTTTTTCCTATATTTGATTGGATGTTTGCATAAGGGAAACTGGTATGTGATTTGGATTTCAATGAAAAGGCCCAGTCAGAATGTAGGCTCAATAATTAGGCTTGGATTCCTCTAAAATGACTTTTGCCACCTAAAATACAGCCATTCAGGCCTAAGGCAGCTGTCTAGGCACTATCCATAGCTAAAAGAGGGGTATCTCCTGAGGATCACTTAGGCCTTTTTAGAAGGACTTCTAAAATAAGCAGGGTGATTTGGTCTTTCTTCGTTAAGGTTTAGATGACTTGTTTATTCTTACGTGCTTACCCTTTATATAGCCAGAGGTAGCTGAGAGGAATCTTGTCCTACGGTGTCCCAGAAGTCTGTGTTTAGGAGGGTGTGTGGGCAGGACCGATCAGAGATCAGTGCTGGCCGTGTCCCTGCTTGCTGAGCTGCTGTTCGAAAGCCCAGCCCTGCCTGGCCTGCTGCAGCCTGGGCAGAGTCCTTCGTTTTCATGGCATCCGACGACGAGTTACCGCAACGGCACTAAAAAGTCCCCTGCGAAGTGTTATTTTTCTCAGTCTTGACTTGCGTGTTCTCAGTCGATTGCAGTTTCTGCTTTGTTTCCAGATTCATATTCAAGTGCTGTCGTATTTGCTGGTTTTCTTGCGAATTATGCTGCTGGTGCTCTGACAACCGAGCGCTGCCTTGGTGGTGGCATTACTGCAGGGCATTTGTGCTGTGCCTACAATGACAGGGCCTGACATTCAAAGCTCGGCTTCATCCAGTTCCTTGAGGGGGGCTGAGAGTGAATTCTTGCCTGCGAGCTGCAGCCTTGATGCCAAATTTTTTTTAAGGAAGCCTGTATCTCGGAGGTGAGAGCTCCCCTTCTTCCTGCTCATTAGGTGGTAGGATCTGCTACAGTGGTTCGACTCCTACAATGCCACAGGCAAGAGTTGCTGCTGCTTTTTGCATTTTTACCTGGATCATTTGCATTCTGCCTCTCTGCATTTGAGACTTGGATTAGGTATCAGATTCAAGAGGAGGCTGTAAGACAGAGAAGCATGCTGACTGCTTTCTAAATCAACCCTGATTACAGATGAAAAATTTGTTTCTCTTATATAATATATATTTATGAAAGCATTGTGTCTCTGCAAACATTAGCATTTTTACCAACTTATAATAAATCAGTCAAAATGAATCATTCTTTGTGTTTGTTCATGTGTATTGTTAAACCTGCCTGTGTGTTTTTTGATTTCTGAATGTTTATTTTCTGTGGTGCGGGGTTTTTTTTTTTTGACTTGACACAATTGATCTTAGTGCATTGTTTCCAATATCTAGCACTTGCGCTGCAGATGAGAGAGACACAAATAGAACGTCAGATCCCTGCTTGGTTGGGGAGGCATTTGAAGAGGGTGACAGCTACTCAAATGGTGGTGAGGGAACAAGCAGACGTGTGAGGGAAAACCCAAGCCGGCTGTCATTGCAAAGACACTGTGATGGTAGAAACCTTATGCACCAGTGCAGTAAAAAGGACTAGAAAATGGGTCAAAAATTCATGCATTCCCTCCACCTGAGTAACAATCCCATATAAGCATGTGGATTCAAATGAAAGCGTAGTCTAATCTTGGGTCCTTGGGATTCTGGGTTTCCTCAGTAAGCTATCTTGGTGCCTTGCTTCTTCCCTTTGCTACTTCTTCCTCTTTCCTTGCTCTCATAGGGGAGAAAAAAGGATTTGCTTCCTTTCAAGTTTTCCACACTCTACTTCTACTGATCAGTTAAGTCTTCAGTAATTCCCCATTTCTGCTTGTGTAATTGCCCCCTTTAATAACCTGTACAGGTATGGATTTCCTCTAGTTTTTTACTTCTGAGACCCAACATAATTTTAGACCATAAATAATATTTTTATACAACTTTTCAGAACTGTACTCTTGATTGCTGCACTACCTCCTTTCTCATGGTCATTCTCTATGGCCCCGTATGGTATGTATAGCCCATCAAAGACAAAATGAGATGTTTCTGAGTACCTCCCTGTCCTTTTGTATTGGCATTTTGGACATATTAGTACATTTTGAGTCTGCAAATGGCCTCACAGCTTATGGATGTCTTTCAAATATTCACAAATAGAAGGAACTTCTGCAGCTCATGTCTTTAAGCTGCAGAAATTGTGCTGGATGAGTTCAGGGTTTGTTTTGTGCAAGGTGATGTGATGGGATCTGTCTTAAGACTGCTTTTGTAAGACAGCTTCAACTAAACCATGCATGGCTCCACTCACCGCTCAGTGTCTCCTGTGCTATTCCTGCCCAGCCCTGTGTGGCACAAGGAAAAAAGGTAAAATTCACCTCTTGGGGTAAAAAATGCCCAGAATGGTTTTACTGGAGCAAGAGCAATGGGAGGCAGAAGTGGTTGGGCAATTCCTCACACTGGGGGTTTTGGATGGGAGCACCCTACAGCAGGAGCGAGTGGCAAATGGATTTGGGGAAAGTAACTTGCCACCACCCCTGGAGCTCTGCTGCTGGCACTGGCCATGGCAGTATTTCAGAGCTGTACCATCCCATTGCCGATGCTGTTTGGCAGGATTTTGCAGTAGAACCCCACAGGGACTCAAGAAAATATTGTGAACTCCTCTAGCTGTTGCTGCATATTATCAACAGGGCTTTTGGGGCTGGTGTCTTTCACAATGTCCCATCCTCCTGCCAGTATCTTCTTGTCAGGACCATGCTCTTCAGCAGGTCTTCCTCTGTGCTATGTGGCAACATCTGGGAACAATTAAAAAGGGCACAGGTTAAAATGCAACTAATTAGTAAATACAATGGGAATTTTGAGATACCTGCAAGACGTGTCAGAGAGGAATGAGCCCAAGTTCCCAAATCACACCAGCACCTTTGGGTGCCCAACCACAGGCTGCTGAGGTTGGGACGTTGTTACTTGTGTTACCTGTATGACAGTAACGCCCGGAGGTCCTAGTTGGGAATCAGTGTACCACCATGCAAGCCACAGTCAGCACTCCCTGATCACTCACACACACATGAAGGAATAGGCCCTGCCCTGGTTTAATCCACATAAAAAGATTTTCATGAGATTTTTCCCTACTCTAATTACACAGGGCTAACTAAAGTATTTGTACAGCTTGCTCTGAAGTAGTCTGAGCTCCTTGCAGGCTGGGTCCCTGTGGAAGCACTGTTGTTTGTCCCTATCGAATGTCAGCAGACAGCTTTCCTGAAGGGACAAAATGACTGCTTTCAAAGGGCAGCCCTACCTAAATTTGCTCAGGCTTGTTTCACGAGAGAAACTTGGGCACAATGGCTTGTTTCAGCTTTTGTCAGTGGGGGAAGCTGAATCATGGGTAAAGCATACAAGCAAGGAGTCACACAAAATCAAGATATTCCAATATTTGCTGAGTGGTGCTTGCATGGCTTTTGTTGGGTGGTGTGCGTGTAAAAGGCTTGCAGCCCCAGTGAGGTTTCAGAGTAGTCTGGTGCTATCGGGGAGGCCACTGGTATCTCGCCTGAGAAGCAGAAATTCTGTGTTGTGTTTATCTTTTCCTTGTTGATAAGCAAACACAGATATTTGAAACTCTCCTCTATCCTTGTGGTTTTCTCATGGCTGTAGTCTCGTGTACAGAGCCAAAAGGTCCAACAGAATGTTTGTCCCACTGTCAGATAACCAGCAAGGGCTGGGTGTACACAGGGAGATGGGGCTGGGGTCAGCTTGAAGTGAAATTTGCACTTTTTAAGTCCCTGCATTGGGGCAAGACAAAACCACTTCAAGTTTTCAAGTTTTCTCAGCTATAAAACAGGGAGAAGATGAATCTGTCCTTATAAAACTTGGTGCTAAGTACTGTTAGAAAGTATCTTGTCATGGCAGTATTTTTTCCACTCCTGGCACTAAATGATTTTTTCTTATTTTAGTTTCTTAAAGCAATTTCATGCCTTGATAAAATATAGTCATTTTTCTATGTTGTGTGTAGTAGAGTAGCCACTCTTGAGCAGACCAAATATATTTTGTTCCCTCCCTGTCCTCACTGCAATACAAAATAGCAGAAGTAATTAGTCCACAGTATGGATGAATTGATTAGATTTTCAGCTTGGGGAACAGATACATTTTAAAATGAGAGCCTCTGGAGCAGTATCTCCCTCCCTAGTACGGAAGTTGACTGGAAATCACAACAGCACTATATTCCTGATTCCTCCCCCCCCCCCCCTTTAATTTACTGTGCAATTTAACTGAGGCATTTAAACTGCCTGGCCTTGGTTTATCATGTGCTCTGTTCCACCTGGGCAAAAGAGAGCTGTGCAGAGCTGGTGTTCAGCATACAGTGAATATGTAGCAAGTCTTCTTGAATGGAGGGGGTGCTCTGGGTTGGGCAGGGGGGGCAGGAGAAGGGGTAGCCATCAGGACCCCCATGGTGCTGACTCTGTGCTCCCCCCTGTCTGTCCATGCTGGCCGCTGAAACAGCTGGATATTGCAGAGTAGCACGAAGGGCTATGGGCAACCTCTTTGAGGGAGACCCCCGCCAGCTTCTCCCTGTTCCTGCTCTGGGTGAGCATAAGGGGGAACGAAGCTCCCGACTGTGCTCTGCGGCTTGTGCAATGCCTCAGTACTTAAAGATCTTTGGATAAAAGGTGTAATTAACTTCTGGCATTATTCTGTAACTTAAAAATGGTTGAAACTCTGCTTAAACCCAAATTTAATTAACTTTGTTTTAAACAAAGATTATTCTAAAGCCTTTCTTCCAGCTGAGGCTTTAGCTGCCAAGTTTCACTGTGGGCCATGCATTTGCATGGCAGAGTATTACACGCTCCTGAAATTAGTGGTTTGCGATGGAAAAACTGGCAGACTTGGTTATATCAGCATTAACAGGCATTCAGGATAACTGAAAATACTGGCCCTTGACAAAAATTGAATTGCAAGAATTGAATAGATTTTTTTTTTTTGCTTTGGGTCCTTTCACTTTAGCAACAGATTCCTGCTGAATTTATACCTGGGCTGTACATGTCTATGACTTCCCTCTCTGCATCTTCTACCCATGATCTTGGGGTGAGAACGCAGACCTCCCATTTAAGAATTGCAGTCCTTCTGCCCAATTTCCCTGCGCGCCCACGTGTATGTGATCAATGGCCGGGGACATTTTAGAATATCCCGTTTCTCAGGTCAGGCAGTATGATGCCCTTTGAAAATCCCTATGTCAGGGAAGAAAGGTGGAGGGGAGGTGGGAGGGATGCTCATGTTTCACGAAGTCCACAAACTGCAGCCAGACTCAAAAGCGCTTAAGCACAGCCTGACTGCAAAAGGAATTCAATATTCCATTCTCCAGAGCGAATGAAGCTGATCAAAGAAGCTGCATCTGAAAAGACAAACTCTCTCTCTCCTGTCCCCTTCACTTCTAGACTTGAAGGAAAAAGTATGAAAGATCACTGTGCTACAGGAACTGCCAACCCTCGTTTCTGTGGGGAAAATGCTTTTTTTTTTCTTCTGTCAATCTTCCTTTCTTATATCAAAATACTAGTATTTATTTTTTAAAAGGGGTACACTTAACTTTACATGTACTGCAAAACTGGCTTCTAAAAGGATAGGACAAATTCAGGCTAGAAAAATCCATCAGGAACTGCTAAGCAGCTCTAAAGAGAGCTGTAGGTGCAGTCTCTGGATAGACTCCGAGAGGATCCAGCACAGAAGCGTGACTCCGTGCCTGCCCCTGCGCTTCCACCCACACGGTGATGCCTACGCAGGGACCCAGGCAGTTGCTGCTGTTGGAGACGGGTGAGGCAGCCCTTCGGTTTGACAGGGGCCAGACATCGTGTTGCCTTAGCCTGGTAAATATGGAACAAGATGTCATTCCCTGCTGCAAGGAAGGGACAGGTCCACCATGTCACCGACCTGCCCGTGTTGTCTGTCCCCTGAGGACTCATCTTGCACACTTAGCTTTTGGGAGCTGATAAAGCTGTTGGTGCTGAGCACCTTCCCTAGCAGCATCCTGCTCTCCCTGCAGAGTAGCTGCTGCCCAGGGATGCCGTTCATGGCTGTGGCCACCTCGGTGGCCACTCGAGGTGGATGTTTTCAAACCCCTTGTCCCTGCGGGAGAGCACAGAGTACTGGAAACGCTTCTGCACAGGCAGCCAGATATAATCCTCCAGGCCTCGGGAGGACCCTCAGAGAAGTTTACATTCAAAACACCAATGCTGAAAATATGAAAGCGTAAAACTGCATCAGATCAAATAGTTATAATTATAGCAAGCATATGAGACAAAACCCATTGTCATTTATCTCTCTGGGGACACCACACTTCTTGTTTGAGCCCTATTATTGGTGAAGTATGAGTTCTAAAATTATAATAATTAAAATGATGATTATAAAGTGTCAGGGATTGTAATTTTTTTTTATAGCTGGGAACAGTCTGTTCATTATTGAAGCAAAGATTTGGCTTTAAATACACATCAGTTTAAAAGGCAGTGAGAGGGGGAGCATGTTGATGTGAATGTAGCGAGCACACCCGAGTGCTGAGGTCCCTTCTTGTGCTGCACACTGGATCTTCTTTCTCCTCCATCAGGCATGGAGAAGAAGGGACCTATGGTGAGGGACAGTCCTGGGCAATGGGCTGGAAATGTGTCACTGCTTGACTTTCTGGGGGCCTGCTGGTGATTGCTGCTGCTTTGTAAACACCAACTGGATGGCTGCTGCAGCCCACTGCTGGGATGTGGGAGCGGGGAATATGTTATTCCCATTTTCTGGAAAGGCAAGCTGAGGATGAAAAATCAAAGAAAACCACTAGAGGCATCAGCAATTGGAGCACAGGAGCCTTATAATGTCAAATGCACCTTCATTTCATCCCTTGCATGGTATGTCTGGTGCTGGAGCTGCTTCTCATCATGAAGTCAGGGCTCTGTCTCGAAGCAGAAGGTGGGGTGTCCCTGGCCAGGGCAGCAGCCTCTGCCAAATGTGGTTACGTATATCAAGGAGCTGGCTTGGAGCTTTGTAGGTTGCCAGGGCTAGACTGGGTAGCTCAAATGAGAGAATGTCTTGAATGTCTGAGATTCAAAATACTTTGCATTTTCAGATCAGCTGAACTTTTGGGATGAAATGGCCCCAAAATGTCAGCTATGTCTGTTCTGTGTCAGAAATAAATGGAAGCCAAGTTGAGTGTTAGCTTCGGGCATCCATCCAAAGATGTGGGAGAGAGGAAGAAACCTATACCATAGATTTCAAAGAGCCCATATGTCTAATGTAGGACTTGCTGTCTGTCCCCTGCTGGATTGGGCTCACCTCCATGAAGAAGGGGTTGGGTAGCATCTGAGGGATGGAGGGGAAGAGGAGGAGAAAGGAAAGGGATTCAGAGAAACATTGATAAATTCTATTTAGTGAATAACACAATGCGTGTAGCAGCACAATGGCCTTTTCTGCAGGCAGATTATCCCAGCCAGAGTCTTTGCTATATTAAAAAGAGGGGGAAAAATAGAGCACCAAAGAAAAGGAAAGGCGGGCTGTACAGCAGCAATCAATGCTGCCCTTTGTGCTGCCTGACATTTGAGGGACTTGTTATCAACAATTGCTGGCTGCTTTATCTAAATGTATCTCCCCAGCTGCCAGGCACAGGGCTGATAGGCAGCGGGATGTGCCGATGGCCCCAGCTGATACCGCAACTGCCCAATTCACCCGCCTGCCTTGCTGTCAGGGACCAGCCGGCCGGCTTCTGTCACTCCGCTGCTGGCATGCTTGTACCTACCCCCGAAAGGGGAGAGAGAGGACATTTTCCCCCACCACTCCTCCCTTTCCCTATCAGCCACTTCTTTGTCTTTTTAAAGGAGAAGGAAGGAAAAATAGACCAAAAAAGGCCAAATTAAAACAACAACAAAGTCAAGAAACTTGGGATGAGGGAGACGTGTTGAAGAAAGGAAAATTTACTTTATTTTTTTGTTTGTCCTGCAACAGCTCTGTCATCTGCTGCTCTGGCAGAAATTGCCTTATGTGCTCTCGCCTTCTCTCTCCTGCTTTACTGCAAAAGAGTGATAAGAATAATCTACTGCTTGGCTGCTAGGTTGTCTCTTAGTGTGGAAAATGCTTCTCTAATATTTTCTGTTTGTTTATACAACATACATACTTGTGTCTATGTAATGCAGGGAGCTGTACACACAAGTCTGCATGCAATTACTATTAATTTTTATGACTAGAAGTTGATGAATGGGCATAAAAGAAAGGTTAGCTTGTAGCATCTCCTAAATCCTGGAGGGGGTGTGTGTTTTGTGGTTTGTTTTTTTCTTTTTTAATAAAAAAAAGTGTGTTGCAGTCCAGTTCCAGCCAGAAAGTAGTTGCTCTTAGGTGTGCAAGCTGCCTAAAGGCAGTTTAATTCTTGCTAAAAACTAGCCAGTTATTGACAGGTTTTAAAGTACAAAAGCTCTGGATTGGTGTGGCCTCTTATTTCAAGAGACAGCTTAAATTATTACCTTTGCTGCTAAAAAGGTTTTGAGGTCTGCATGGAAATGTCAGCTCATAGGCTTGCGTGTATATTTACTCTTGCTTGGTGCTAATGAAGCCATTAAAAATGCAATATGGCATAGCTGAAAGATTTCCCTAAAAATGAGCAATGTCTGCTGTCTGTGACTTCTTCTGAAGCAGCATTTGAAAAAAAAAAAGTAATACATAAGCACAGTAATACAGAGGCCACTGTATAAACTGATCTGCTCTTAATGATTCTTCACTAAAATCAGAATGTAATTAGAGCTCTCAATAAATGGATTCCAGGAGCATAGAATAAATTCTTATCTGTCTCATGTTCAGCTGTCTTATGTTAATTTGTATATTTAGCGTATGTTTACCAGTTACAGACCCAATTTTAAAGTGTGTGCAAATTACTACCTTGACCGTAACTGAAAACCTCACACGCATGTAGTGAAAATTAATCTTGGCAGTGTGTTTTCAGGAAATTCAGGCCTATTTAAAGCACCACATTTTTTTTGATCATTGCTGTCTCCGGGAAAGAATTCTGGCACCTTTGTCCTTGCATTTCTTCAGCAGTGAGTTACACCTACTTACATCAAAAGACCCAACAAGGAGAAAAGCAAACATGCAGGATGGGTATTGCAGACTGGAAAATCCCTCTGGAGAGTGAGAGCCAAAGTC
This sequence comes from Buteo buteo, assembly GCF_964188355.1. Classification (NCBI taxonomy): domain Eukaryota; kingdom Metazoa; phylum Chordata; class Aves; order Accipitriformes; family Accipitridae; genus Buteo; species Buteo buteo. The sequence goes on from NC_134179.1 coordinate 38,059,304, forward strand.
CAGGTACCAATCTATACCTGTTTAACAGAAGAATAGTGAGATTTTAATAAGATACGAGAATTGCCTTTCGAAAATGAGACAACATGTTAGTGCTTCAAGTTTCCAAGCTGAGAGCAGATGCTGGTGAGGGGTCTTTGATAAAGCTCTGGCTGAGAAAGCAGCCTGTTAAGACTCCAGCCCTGACCTGTGAACTGGATACTCTCACTCCTCTCTGCAGCTCCTGGTTTTGGCTGGGTTGCAGAATTCTTTGTGGAGCCAACGCTGCTCTTCTGTATGAGAAACGGGAACGATTTCACTATGCAGTGTGGAGTGACGTTAAACAGAGGCCATTCTGCCTAGCTTTGTAAATCATCCAAAATATGACAGAAGTGCTTTTAATTAATTAATGCTGGCCAGCGCTGAGCCTGTTTGCCTTGCTGCCCGACCGCACGGAACAAGGTGAGAACATCCCGCGCCTCCCGTTACTCCTCAGCCCTTTGCAGGCGCGGGCAGCACACCTCTCAGAGCACAAGCTCAGACATGCACATGGTATAACCTTCCCGAGCATTTCTCTTTCTGTGGCATTAGGAAGCCAATTCCTCCCCAGAGCATGTTTATATCAATCTAAAATTCATTTCAGCTGAAATATTTATGATTTGGGGGGGGAGGCAGGAGGTCTGGGTGTTGAGTATGGTCAGATCAAGTTAGCTTCAACCGGCAAGGTTGACAAAAGTAGTAATCTCTCTGTCCCTCCTCCCGTACCTAAATGAGCATTTATTCCAAGCCCTTTCTTAATGCTGTAACATAATTCATTAGGACAGCCTTAATGAGCTGGTAATTAGTCTGGTGGGAGGGGGTGAGGAGGGGAAATAGAAATGCTAGACAGAGAGAAAGTCGAGCAGGCTGGGGCACCTTAAAGAGCCCTGAGAGAGCCTTTTGTCAACAAAATGGATCGGGCTTGCAGGCAGTAAAACTTTCAAATGACCTTCGTGTCAAAATATTAGGCTGCTATTTTTCGCTAGATGGTGGTTTCATAAACATAAAAAGCACACATATCATTCAGAGTGCTGTAAAATTTGTCTCAAAGATGTGGTGTTTTCTTCCCTCCCCCCCCTTTTTTCTTTTTTTTGTTGCAAGACAAATATCACCTCTACACGGTACGAGTGGGGGATGGGGTAAGGGGAATGGCATCTAATATCACAAACTTCTGCTTAGTCTGAAAGTAATGTTAATAGCAGCTCATCTTTGTTCTGATAGTTTTAAGTGCTTGCTCTTTCCTTTTTTTCTTTTTGTGGAGGGGGAAAAAAAAGTAAAATACATATATCACTATACATGCTAGAGACAGATATTGAGAGATGGTGATAGGTTCACTTGTAAAATTCAGGAAAATTACTTAGATGTTCATAATTTATGGCAAAAGCTAGATGTTAATATTGCTCTGTGATTTAGAAGACAGATGTGGTATAATATCAAAACCAACAACTCATTTCTGGACAAGTGAAGCATCAAAACAGTTGGCTATTTAAGTGCTTTTCCTTCTGTGAAATCTCTATTTCCAAGGTTAAATTTTGACACGGGGTTGGAGGGTAGAGGGGTGACTATTTTCCACAAGGCAAGGAAACGATTACTCAAAGCATCCACTCGTTTTGTGTTGTGCTTGTCTTTAGGCTCCTTCCCTTTCTGTCCTTATCTAACAAGCCCCAGAGTGGTGGGAGGTGTGTAACTTGAATAAGTGCAGAAGGCTGTTAAGACATCGCTTGAATTCAACCGTAGGAACATGCAAGCAGCAATAATGGGGAAAAGTAGCCAACTCAACAAAAGCAAAAACCAAGGAGATAGCAGAAAGACAGAAAACTTGACTTACTGATCTGTTGTGCAGTTAACTATTTCTTTCTCTGCCATCCCATCACACCATGCAGGAGTGCCAAGCTGTTCCCTCGCTGCCTCCTGTCTCTCACCTGTATTTTCTCTCTGGACACCCAAACCATTTATCACTTCTGAACAGCCATTGCAGGTGACGCACTGGCAACAAGGCCACGGCCAGCAGCCCAAATCTTCCCCCAGAATTGGCCACGACTGGTGATCGCAGAACTTGGGTAAGGGGAAGCCAGAGCTGGGCTTAATAGACATCTGGCCCAGCTGCCTGGCCACTAGTTTCTGACTTGGGGTAATTGCTCAGGTTTTAGACAGATGTCGTATGAAATGTTTCTGATGTGGCTGGAAGTATCAGGACCTGACCCCACCTGAGGAATTTCCTACACCTTTGGTGTGCCAAATGGACTGGCCTATGCCCAGTTTGTGGCTGAGGCTGGAGACCGACTGGGTCCGAGCCCGTGGGCGAAGGCCACGCGGGGCTGGCTGCCTTGGGGATCTGCAGCTTGATGGGCTTTCCCTTTGAGATCTGGAGGCCATCTTTCCCACATAAAACATGAAATTAGAAGAGAAACTTAGACAAGTAGGAGATGATGTCCGACTTTTTCTCATGGACCCAAGCAGAACAGGAAATTTTACTTGCACTTGTGAAAAGTGTAAGCCTCGATTTTCACACTGCTCTTATTACCCATTGTGTGGAAAAGAAAACAACTTGGATTTTTTTTTTTTTTTCACTACTAGAATTAATCTCAGGTACTTTGCCAGTATTATAGTTGTGCTTTGTCAGAAGAGCTGAATATGGATCACAATGTCTTCTGGAGAACAAATTGTTGCGTTAATAAATGGGGGGGAGGGGTGTCTTTATTTTTTTAAGCTAACAGGAAAGATACACTGTATCTTACAGCATCTGTAGCATACAGATCCATTCAGAAAGGCTCCAGGTGTGATCACTTTAGCATGGGGCAGAACACTGGTATTGCTCTCCAGTGACATTGAATCCTGCTGGCTGGCTACATCAAAGCTACTGATGAAACTCTATTTCCTCCCCCTCCCTTTTTTTTTCTTCTCCCAGCCCCTTTCTGGAAGAGGCAATGACTTTGTTCACCCTCTAACATATTATATTCAGGATGCTCCAAGCACACAGTACAATAATGAAGTACCAAAGCTCAGTAAAGAAACCGGATCTGTTCATAAGCTGCATAACACGCCTATGATGTCACCCCCCAAAAAGTGTCTTCCAAAATCTGCTTTTACCGCACAGTTGAGACTTGGAAGGTTCTGTCACATAAATAACTGGTAAGGCTGCAAGATCTGCCTATCTTTCCTTATTAGAAAGTTTTTTCTTTCTTTCTTTTTTCTTTTTCTTTTTAAATGTATTTATTTTTATTCCCCAAACCTTGATTTGGGCTGACATTTTCTCTGCTGGGTGTCTGTTGCAGAATGAAGTTCATTGTTCTCAGGAAAAGCAAATTTTAGCAGGGTTAAGAGAAAAATACATGCTAAATTCTTGTGACTTTTCTTTGCAAAATCCTACTACCACTGGTCAGGACTGAAAGACAGTATTTTGAGTGGGGGCTCGCATTTTTAGAGGGATATCTTCTCCATCTCTCCCTGATGATTTGACAAGTTTAGCCAAATTCTTAATTTTTTTAAAATCTGAAGCATATATAAGCTCAGTAAACATTTCTCAGGTGACAGAAACATGTCCTAAGAAGAGGAGAAATAAAGCTGGAGGGGAGAGGGAGGCTGAGAGAGGAGCTCAGAAAAAGAAGCTGAAATGCTGTTGGGAAAGAGACTGGGGCAGCACATATGGGATCGAGTAGGTTTTGAGGAATACACAGGGGATGGAGCTGGGGACCTGGCTTGCCAGGCAGGAATTAATTGCTTGTGTTTAAGTGCCTGAGGAATGGAGGAAGGAAGCACCTTGATGAAGAGAGGGGGACTGTGAGGGAGAGGCTGGACAGATTAGAGCAGAAATGAGGAAGAAGGTCATGTGTTGTGTCAGTAAATACAGAGTTATCTGTGTCCATCATAGCAAATGCCTCCCTCCTTGCTCCAGAGTACCTGGAATAGCATCTCAGGTCCTTGAGTTTCAGGATTTGTCTGCTACCAGCAAATAGCCACCGCATCGATTGGCAAAGCCTTCCGCCCCCTCTGAAAAATCAAATTGAGTCCCAAATTAGTGGTTCCTTTTGGCTTAATATCCCCGTGACTTGCTTCTATGTACCGTGGAAGTAAATTAACTGTGAATTAGTGCCAGAGCCATAAGGAACTCACACAGAAGTTAATAGTTCTGTCTTCATAGCAGGGACTGAATAATGTGCAGCAGAGTAAGAGCTAGGCGAGTACACAGAAGAATACAAACAAAATATTGAAGAAATGCTGTCTGTGCTGATGCAAGGGTTCCCAAGGCAAAATATACGATTATGTAATTAAGAGTGGTATCTTAATGCGGAGGCAGTGAGTAAAGGCTCTGCAGGCATCCTTCATTCCAGCGTGTCCTAGCTCTGCTTTGCCACCTGAATAATGATCTTTAACTTACACATTTTGTGTATTTATCATTGCACTTTTCACCTACCTCCTGCACAGTGTTGAGTGTCAGCAATTCACTGTACACCATCCCTCAGTAGCAATGTTATTTTTCTTGCTCTGGAAATGCCAAAGCTAAAGTTGCCCACATAACCGCAACTCTGGTCCCCTGTGTAAACACATTACAAGACAGTCTTTAATTACATAAGCTCTTTTTTTTTTCTTTTGTTTTTTTTTTTCCCTGCTGCATGATGCTCAGAGACATCTGGTCATAGCATTCAAAGTGTGGCCCAGGCCTTATTTACCTCACACCATTCAAACACTGTACTGAATACAAAATTATTGATTTGCTCTTGGGTGTTTCAGCTGTGCTCTCAGCAGAGCATTTGAGCACTTTATGGACACACGTGGATTTGAATTCACAGCACCCCTGTGAGACAAGAGGGTGACAGTATTCCCATTTTACAGATGGGGAGCTGAGTCACAGGGAGATTAGGGTCAAAGGACCCACCGATTTTGGGGCCCCAGTTTGATGTTTCTGAGTACTTAGTGTTTTTATAGCTCAATATATGTTCAAAGCACAGCTCCCAGAGACTTCAATTACAGCTTCCAGCACTCAGCACTTTGCAAATCAGCCCCCAGGGTTTCAAGTCAGGCATCCAGAAAATGAGGAACACACAGTTGGTGACCACCTGTGGTTTATAACTTGGCCAAATGTGTGTGGATTTTCATGGTAATAGCAAAAGGCACCTCTCTCATTCCTGGGTGATGCTTTTCTCTCTCTGTCAAGCCAACTGATCCCTGCAGTAAAACACAGGGTGCTGCTAAGGTCTCTCCGTGGAGCAGTCCTGCACCTTGTGCAGGAGGGATGCAAGAGGAGGGGACCATTGTCATTACTAGCAAAACAATACTGTTTTATGTCATTTGTGGCAACAGTTGAAATCACCTTTGTGAAAATTTTAACATGGCTTTTCAGTTTCTAATGTGCAGCAGCTCACCTCCCCAAAGCCTTAAGCCTCAACAGTAAAATTGGGCAAAGTTATGGGAGACTAAATGCATGATCTTAGACTGGGAGGTAGTGGGCACCCTGCTGCAGGGGCTGCTGGCTGCTCTGTTTCTAAAGCTCTCTAGCATTACACTGAAGGTGAAGGGGTGATAAACTGAGGCCAATACTCTGCTTCTGCATAGTATTGGTGTGGGAAAAGGAGTACCTTTCAGCTGTATTCAGCCTGGGGCAAATTTTTATGGCAGAGTGATGAAACCCCTGGATTTGATATTTTTAATGGAGACCTCCCTGGCAAACCACAATTATGGCTATGCAAGTGGCTTTCATAAAAAGCATTTAGAATTTGAGCAACATGGAGCTGGAATGCCCAGACGTAGGTCACTACCTTTGATAGTATTAACAATAGAAAGATAGCAGTGAGCATGGTAGGGAGGATGCATTATATAAATGAAATAATAAATATGATTTGTTTTCCTGAAATACAGAGAGGTAAAACTGAATTAATCTCATGGTTTTATCTGTATTCCACATCTTGTTCTCTGTGCTGGCAGATGCTTACTGCTGAATAAGATGAAACATAGCTGATGAAATGAGCTGGAGGTTGCTTCAATTTCACAAGGAGAGAAATACTTGAGATATCAGCTCACAGAATTGTGTAAACTGGGGTGAGCTCCAGTGTGGGGAGAACAGGAGGCACGATACATTGGAAGATGCAGGTGGTTTGGGCTGAGAGAGGAAAACTACATTGAGAATTGATCCCTGGGAACTGCTGAGATCTGGTGAGATCCTGGGAAAACTCAGAAATTATTTCAAAAGAAGCCAGTAGATCCAAAAGAAAGACACAAGACACTGGGAATGGACCTCACAACAATCCAACCTCCTTAGAGGAGCAATACTTGTGAAGAAATGGCTGCTTTTAATTTGCTGGGTTTCTTATTTACTGTGAGTTCACAGTGCTGATGATCAGTCTGTTCCTTAGCAGCAGCTTATTTTGCTTATTAGTTTTTCCGCTGTTCCACAAGAAAACTGAGAGGAATTGCTGGTGGACAGAGTCAGATCACAAGGCAGCAGCTCCTCCTACATTGACAATAATTAAAGTCCTGCTCGTATGTTCACACTTGCTGTTACCATTGCAGGCCTTTCAAGGTGCAGTGGACTGCCCAGCATCATGACTTATTATCATAAAAGCTTGGTTATGAGAAGGAAGCCTTAGACCTTGGAGAAAGCAGTGGATAGATTTCCCCCTACTGTTTTCAAATAATTCCCCTTGTCTCTAGGTTGGAAGGTATGTTCTGAAAAACAACATTTGAGACCATCCCTTAAAAATATGGAAAAAAAAAGAGAAAAAAGATACCTGCAAGGAATAGAACAAGGAAGAAAGCATCTTCCTTACCTGAGTCCAGCTGAATCCTGCTCACCTTTTGTTAGCAGCTACCTTCTATCGATGAAATTGTTTGCACCAGGTAGGTGAGCAGGATTTGTTCCCTGGCAACATTCAGAGGGCACAGAGGAGAAGCAGCCTATACCCAAAGGAAATGAAAACAAACACAAAAGAAACTACTTCCCAGCTTCTTTTATCAGCAGTCCTTTACAGGTCACCTTTAAAAGGTTTGCATTTATGGCATCAGTATTTGAACCTCCTTTCTGTACAATCTGTGTGTGTAGGCTGAAGCAAGGCTCTGAGTGCCTGAAAAATGCAGAGGCTAATTACAGCAGTGTGAAAGTAAAATAATGAGAGCTCGAGAATGTGACTGATAAGCAGTTAGATAATAGACTAACAATCAGGATGTCTGTAGTCCATCAAAGGGCTAATGAAGGTCTCTATGTCCTTTGCTATTGCCTGAGGAGGATGTACAGATGGAAAATATCCCAGAAATGGCATTTAAGGATATACACCATGTACTGACTGCATGGTGATATAATGATTGGATTCAGTGAGTGCTTAACCTATGGATAAAGTAATTACTCAATTAAAAAGTGCACACTGGACACTGATAACCTAGTGGGACATGCTTGGAACAAATGTTTACAAAGGAAGAGGTGCTTGGTTTCTTTTCACTGAGGCTACTACATGCAGTCTGGCCACCTGCCCGCCAAGCTGGGCTTGTAGCCCGCAGTGCTACATTGGTTTCAGTGCCCCAGCAAGGTGGCACGGCAAGACTTGGGGGGACTGGTGCCTGGGGATGGGCAATGGAGCTGCTGGTCTTAGTTAATGGGGGCATCTGGCTCACACGCTCACATGCGTCCCCTCATGTGCCACAGAAATGCAAGAGGACCTTTACTGATAACAGCTCTGTGAATGTTGATGCCTCTGCTGTATTTCCAACCTCTGTCAGCTGACTGACTTTTCTTGGTAAACAGGCAGATTCTGACCCTTTGGGGTGAGCTGTTCCAGACAGGGATATGGGGGAGTTGAGCACTCTGGCAGGCTCAGAAAATGGCAAGAAAACAAAAGAACAAACAAACCCATGACCAGGAAAGATTAATAAAAAAAGACATTTTGGCCATTTGGTCATAAATAGTACTGCTCAATAGCACAAGAAATCATGCGGACTGTGCAGGGAGACATAAACCCACTGAATTATGTATTAATATGTCATATAAAAGGAAAAAGTACTAAAGAAATACTGTAGGAAAAATAAATAAAACCACCATTAAATGTGAACATGTCCCATTTGGTCAGTTATGCCAAACATAAAACAACAGAAAGTGCCGTTTGGAAGTTAACAACACTTTTAATTTTACTACTGACTTTTCCATTATAAGCCATACAAAGGTGTGGTTAGACCATTGGCTCAGGAATTGATTTTATGTCTGCGCTCATCTAAATCACTGGGCTTTTAAAATATATATCTAGATCTGTATCTCTCTGTGTACATGTATGAAGGAAGAGAGGAAGAAATAGGTTGGAAAGCTAGGGAAGCGTGAGCTGGCTGATGTTAAATTGGAGCTGATACCCTCTCAAAGGGGCCGTTTGGGTGAGAGGAGCCGGAGCTGAAACCTGCTGGCGGTGGCCGTGAGGCCAGCGCTTTCCAGCCGTGGGGTCTGTGGAGGTGGGATGCGTGTACGCGTGGAAAAGCGAGGTCCCGCTCGCAGCTGCCCAGCCTGTCCCGTACAGAGGCGGCCCCACTCCACAGCACCCGTGGGGGATGCCTCAGCCCCGCTCGGGTTGTGGCTTCGATTTCGCTCTGTCCCTCAGATGTCCCCATCTTTAATAACGAGATGACAGGTGCCGCAGCCGGCCGGCCTTGCGGAGCTAGCTGGGGAAGACGGGCAGGATTCCGGAAAGGGGCTGCCCACATTTGCACAGCTGGGCCCGCTCTGTCAGGGTGCCAGGACCGTCGGTCTGCCCACCGAGCTGCCTGGCGCGCCGCCGAGCGGGCTCTAGCTGCCCTTTTTCCTGCAGGAGGGCAGCTGGGGAGCGGGGGGGGGGGGGGGTTTGCTGCGAAATGTATCCGTCGAGGCCAGGCTGCTCAGATCCGGACGCTGCTTTGGGACCGTCAGCCGTCGCGAGTCTTTCCCTTGCTGGGAAAGGCAGGGCCGCAGGGCCACGTTGCCTGGCTGTGGCCAGCTGACGAGCCCCTGCTCGAGCTCAGCTGCAAGCACCAGGGTGTCCTCTCTCGCACACGAACCTCTGGAGGCATTAAAATGAAGCAAAAATATGGGGGGGGGGGGGAACACTTCGCTAGCAGAAAGCGCAAATGACACGGGAAACGGCTGTGCCGCTGCTTCATTAAATGCATTGGCCTGCTAGAGCTGCATTGCAGATATCCTCTCAGTGTATTTCGAACAGCAAAATTCCCTTTGGTCAACCGGGCTGCGATTCAGCCTGCTTTTCTCAGTCTGCCCACGGCGATGCCGGTAACATCTTCTCCGGGAGGGGAGAGGCCGGGAGCTGCGGCAGCGACGCCTGGGCCTGGGCCTGGGCCTGGGCCTGGGCCTGGGCCTGGGCCTGGTGCTCGGACACTTGCGCCAGGGCTGCTCCCAGTTGCTGCTGCCCCTTGTTCCTCTTCCCCGGCAGCGGCCTGGCAGGACCCTGCTGTCTGGACCGACACCGAACGGAGGCAGCGAGGCCTGCCGGAGCTTATCTTCCCTCCTGGGGGTAAACGAGGATGCCTGTAAAATGCGCCGCCATGGATGCGTCCCCTCCGCCAGGGCGAGAAGGGCCTCGCTTGGGTTTGGTGCGCAAATTCACGGAGCCAGGTGTTTGGGGTCCTTTTTGGCAGAGCCCATCTCCAGCGCTGAGAAAACGCTGCCTTTTGATCCTGTTTTGCTTTAATTCTAGAAGCCTGGGACGGTGTTATAGGACATGAGAAAGAAAGAATAGGAGGCAAGTATGTAAATAATCACAATTAATCTGAAGGTCTAATGGCTTGCCTCGCTTCCCACTGTAATTTACCATATGCTCTAGTACTTGTGTGAGACTCCCTGGCTCACGTGTTGTTAGTTTATGTAAGTGTGCACAGACCTTTGGCAAATTTGTATTTTTATTATGTAGAAGCTAACATTTAGCTTTCTTGTTGTGGGTATGTTGTAGCATATGTTAGTGTTTATGTTGCAGGGAAAATGAATCTCTTGACTAGAAAATATCTTCTTCTAATAGTCTAGCAATTTTTTATTTTGACCTTTTTTGTAATGATGTTTTGTCAATAGCAAAGGCAAAGCTGAGTGGGACAGGTCAGGTAAAGGCCAGTCATCCGTGTGTGACACCCATGGTATACCGTTTCTTCTGTGTCCTTGAGGGGATAATCACATCCAGGTATGATTCAGAAGGTCAAACTGAATTGGAGGGAAATGATTTCTCAGAAGTGGGTACGAAATGGGAGGTGGGTTCCCCCCCCCTCAGTTGGAAAAGCCTATGTATAGCAGGGATGCTACACCTTTTTTCTTAGTTTTCTGTGTATATGTGTTCACATATTCACATTCCTTCACAAATTTTTTTTCAATACAATTTTATTTTTAACTTTGTCATGGCAAAATCTTCAATGTTTTCAGTGGGAAATGTGTTTACATCATTGATAATCTGTTTTCTCCAGGGCCAGCAAAGAGGAGCCCACAATATGTTATTACTGGACCAAGGCCAATAGATAACATGCTGTGATTTTCCGCAATTAATGAGAAAAAGAAACCACCTTAGTTCTAGCAGCAGCTTGAAGAGTTTCAAAATTTGGGGTCTAGTTTTCTTCCAAAGGCCTGTGTAGGAAATGTCAACATTTCTCCGAGTTCCAGGGTACCTGGATTGGGCATAAAGCCTGAGCCAACCCTAATGGTTTGCACTGCAGCCAAACCAAGAAGGAAGTCCCCACAGTGGGGTCCTCTTGCACCCTCAGACTGAAGCCTGTCCTGTGTGGTCCCCAAGCTGGAGCGAGCAGGCATAGCTTGGAGTAGTTCTCTGAGGCTGCTTCTGTGTCTGGAAAAGCCATCTGCGTGTTAAAGGGAGAGCGGGAGTGGTCTGTCTTTTTCTTTGGTTCCCATTAATTTCGTTTTACATCATTCCCATGTGCTCTGGGCCTGACCCTTGGTTTGGTTTTGGAAATATCTGCCTTTTGTATTCACAGAAAAATCTGATTTGATTATCTGCAGTCCTATGACTTTGTATGCTGTGTTCAGGTCAGATTCAGTAATTATTGTCTATAAGTTAATAGCTGTGGGTTTTTATGACCTCATGTGATGTCTCAGGCAATGCATTTGAATTCACAATGAACAGTGACAAAGGGTGCTTTTGCCTGTGTGAATATTAGGTTCTGCACTTGCAGCACTGTGAGCATTGCTGCTTGTGAATTCCATGTAAACCAGACTGGGAAAATGCGGGGAAATCTTTTCAGTTCAGAAATAGTCTCCTTGGAGTCCACGTGACAGGCTGTATGGGAAATTTTCCCTTTATTTCATGCAGTTTTGCTTTGACTGCAACACATGCACGTCTAAAACTGTCCTCTCTGTGTTGAAAATAATGGGACATATTATGACTGAAGTCCAAAATAATTACTACTATGAGGATTAGAAAAGAAATTATTGTTGAAATATGCTTTTAACCTTGATGTGACAGTATTTACAGAATTGATGTTTCCTGAATCTCTGCAAGCAGTATGTTCCAGGGCTGCTGGACATAATGCAAAAAGACTCTGACACTTAATGATTTATAGCACTACAGTGTTTCTGTATAAGCTGCAGCCCAATATCTACCAAGTACAGAACATGACCTGGGCAACAGGGAACCAAAACTTCATTTAGTTATATGGAAGCCTAAACTGAGCACTGCTTTAAAAATCAACAGGATCTTAAAATGAGTCTCTTAACCAACTCAGCAGCAAGTGAAAGATTCTGGACATGAGGAGGGTATTTTTGACCAGCTGTAGGGACAGCTGGATTCTATGCAGCTTCCACTCCAGGGAAGCCCGTGAGAAAAGATATATCCATAATCTGGTAACTGTCCCTGTTTCCATTTTTAGCTGTTTTGTCTCTTTGGATGCTACATCAGAAACAGTTTTTTGTTTCTTTCCTGCCAGTTTCGTTGTAGCCACCCCTTCAGTGCTCTCTAATGTGACACTAGCAAGCAGAAATCTTGCTTCCAAACAATTTTCCAAAAATGGCAAGAAAACAGAAAATTTGAGGTTCTCTGGCATAAAGCCATCCATATCCATTCTCATTAGATAAGGTTAGTTGGGTTTTGGTTTTGTTTCCCTTGAAATAAGAAGTTTGTTGACCCTCTGAAAATAAGATGTCACAAACCACCCTAACAGACATATAATGGAAACGTTGAGACGAGCTCTCTGTGTTAGATGGGCAAAAAATACACGTGGGGGAAAATATCTGCAGAACTATGACAATTTTCTGTATGGTGCATGGCCAGCATTCATTCACATTGTGAAAGCATGAGAAAGTAAACAAGGGGCTTGAATATTTTGTTATGAGAGTTTTCCAACAGTACTGCTTTTTCTTACTTGGGTGCTTTCTGACATGTACCACAAAGATGGGGGGATGTTTACCTAGGAAAGGCTAGATTATTTTGTGAGTAAAATGCCAAGGAAAAGGACCAGATCTTCACTGTGGAAACTGTCTGCACTGTTCAGTCTCCAGTGTCTTCAAAGCACTTACCAGGTGCTGCAAGGCAACAGCTATTAACAATGCACTGTCACAGCGTGCTCAACCTCTCCCTTCTGGATACACACCAGTCCACTCTGGGTGTATCCCCCAAATTGGAGTCACATGCCTTCCAACTGTTTTAATCTGGGCAGAGTCCAGGGATTGTCTCTGATCTGGGTTTCTAGGAACATTTTTGTGGCATGGAGTCTTTCTAGGACTGCTTTCCAAGCTGAGATCCCAGAAGCACAGAGTTGTTCTTTTCCTAAGATCTGCAGCCCAGTGTTCCTCATGATCAGCTCTGTTAGCTTTCCTGCAGGAAAAAGGGTGCCCTGCAGTACAAACAAATGCCTTCTGATCTCCTTCTTCTGCCTGAGATTTATCTTATCTCCTTGTTTTCCCTTGCCCTGCTCCGTTCTTCAAAACCCTTGGAGAAAAATGTTTCTTTATAATTTTGTTCCTCCTAGTCTAGATCGATGCTGGTGCTGATAGTCCTGACTGAGCAATCTATTCTGAGACAGAGATGTAGCCACCACTCAAAAAAAAAATTAGGGCAAGGACTTACAGCAAATATTCATGAGGGTTTAATGTACAAAAAGTCCGTGATCTCAAAGAGAATTCACAAGCTGCACCTTGATTCCTTGATCCATGGCACACAGATACTTACCCTGTGTCTGCACCACAGTAGCTGGTTTTTTTTAGAAAGCTGTGTTTGCAGACAGATTTTTCTATGCTTTCTAAGCACATCTTGAAGAGGTTTTGGTTTGTTGTGAATAACCAGTCACATCAACAAACCAAACTGTTGCACATCTCTAATTCTGTGGAAATACAGTACATGCTGGTAAGTCTGACCTACTAGGTGCTATTTAATGCTGTTAAAACATTCTCATGCAGGATTTCTACTGGGCAGAATCCAGCTTTCTATGGAACACAATGCATTTGAATTGGAACAGATTGTTCCTCCTCAGCCTATCAGTAAAACCATTGCACTGGCCTGACGTAGCTGGAAACAGCTCTCTCTAACATCTTTAAGTCAGAAAGATCTGAAGTTGACAAAGTGTTTGTGGCATCTCTTGTTTCTTGCTATTTTTCTCGATAACTAGCCTCTGGGGAAAAGTCTTCAAATCCTTAAACAAGCTGAAGAAAATCACTCCCTCTGATCTGCACTCCTCAGTGGAAACTCCTCACTGCTTGCTCTGCACTTGTCAGTGGAGGAGCCACAGGCGGGACATCAATGGCTGTTCCACCTGCAGAAAGGGCACTCACTGCGGAAAAGGGCCCAGTGGCTGCACTGGCCAGGAGGAGGGATTTTCACCTCCTTGATGAACCTTCGTTGGCTTGAGCAAAAGAAAATGTACATTTCCAGAAAAGCCTGGAAGGATGCCTGGTCTGCAAAAATGAATGAGTCTTCCAGATTCTTGTTTCTTCCCTTTCCGAGGGAAAAATTGAGGGATCCGTATAGTTGATGCTTGACCCTTTGCACGGCAGTGTCAGATGCTAGCCGCTCTTTGCTTTCCAAGAATGTGCTTCACTGCTATGTTTTGGCACAATATAGGTAAATGTTCCTATTTTTGCTTTTTATGATCTATCTAAACTTTTATACCAAATTTGCTACCATGAACTCTGAATATAAATTTGGTTATGGGCCAGTTAAATACAATATATATAGCCATTTGGAAACTTTTATTACAAACCACTTGCTTAACTTCTTACTGCACATGTGCCATTAGAACAAATGAATCACAGTAATATTTTGCATCACGGTTGCACCTGGCAACGGAGGATCTTGAAGCATTTACGAAGTAACTAGATTTACTCTGACTATATTTTGCCAGCTATCTGTTTTTTCCAATTTGTGTAAGATCACCGTGAATGATTCCTTTTACAGATTTGAGTTTTTTCTCTTTGTGAGGAGTCCAGTCCAGTACTTCCTCCACTTCCTTGATGGTTCTTGTAAAGCATTATTGCTGAGCAATTCTTGATCTTTATACTGATCATGCCAACCAGATGCATAAGTAACTCGACGTGACTAGGGGCCTGATTTCAAAAATCACTGCTCAGAAATATTTACCTTACATTTTTATCTTTCAATTAGTGTTAGTTATAAACCATTAATAAGGAATACTTGCCTAAAATTTACTCTTATGGGAATCCCTAAAATTTAGGCTATATCATGAAAAGGGAACACAGAAAGGGTGCACATTTTTGAAATTTTGGAGGTATTTGTATAACAATAGTTATGAAACGTGTGCTGAGAAACCTCAGGCCCAAGCATGGCACTCTCTTGTTATTCCTTTTATCATTTAATGTCACACAGCAGTTTTGTGACAGAGTAAATTTGGAAGAACCTTCAAACTTGAACTCTTATCACTGGACGATAGCTCCTCATCTGGAAGAGCTGGAAGGACAACAGATGTGTACAGAAAATGTGCAAGGAAAGGTTCCCAAATCTTTCCGTGCATATCCAGGGCTAGCAACGTGCTGGGGCTCTGCATGTATTCTCCAGGCAACGCTCCTGCTCCACCACTGAGCTAATTCTCCAGCTCTCACTGCTGAAGTAGTTCTTTCATGTTACTTCTCCTCTTTTTCATCTATGGAGAAGCACAGTCAAAGCACATCATTAAAAACTCTGGAGCACTTGAACATTTCTGTAAAGGAAAAGATGCTGGTTAGTAACAATACCTTACCGCAAAGAGTCATATACGTATGTGTGACCTTGACTTGTATCAGAAACGTCAGAAACCCGTTCACAGTAATGCTTCTCATTTTTCCTGGAGGCAGAGAACAAACTGGCAGTTCAGCTTTTAGGAATTGCTTTAAGTTGGGAAGAGTCAATGGACGAAGCTGCATCGTGCTGCAAGTGGGTAAAGCTCCTTTGAAAGAAGCACTCGCTCTCTTCAGTGATTTTGTTCCTGCAGCAGTGAATTTGTTCCACTGTCCCTGGCTCATGAGACCACCTTTTCTTTTTCTAGTTTCTTTCTCTCTCTTTCCCTTTTATGTCTTAATTCACTGCTGTCATGATTTATACTAGCAATACAATGTGCAAGACATGAAAATCTATACATCTATCATACCCCCATCTGAACACTGGGACATGACATTTCAAAATTGTTTTTTCCCTATACATTTATCATACATTTATTTTTATTTTTTTTTCAAAAGGAGACACTGTCTTCTGTGGATTGAAGCAGGCTGAAGATGGTCCAGCACCTCTACTATCCTATTTCATGTACTCCATGTGGCTCATGGGGTAGAGAAAGGGGCAGGAGCATGGCTCTGCTGTGGTTGTCTGTCTGTTCCTTTGGCCAATATTATGGAACTAAATATTTTATGATTCTTGTAGAGGCTGAGATACGTACATTTAGCACGTTATCCATCAGTGGCAATTTGAGGTTTAGTGTAAATGTAAATTGTTCTTTAGGGAAGAGTAAGGATCTGTGATGGCTTGTTCCTGCAACTGGCTGATCTTTATCAGCCTTGTGACAGTCCCACAGGGACAACTGGTTGTAATTAGCTCATTTATTATTGATTCAGTCTTTGGACAATTAATCAGAATTAATCAGGGTTCAGTGGTGTTTTAGAAGTCTGAAAATATGTACATAAGAGCTAGGGATGCCTGAGCGTGCTGAAGGAACCATGAGGTGAACACTGTCCCAGAAACCGACTGCAATTCTGCCTCTTTCAAGGTTTAGAAACAGGTAGCAAGTTTTTGAAGGTATCTTGCTTCCTCTCCCTCATCACATCAGTCACAGTGTAACTCTGGGAGAGGCTGAGCATAAATGACAAAACACACTGCGAGAAAAGGTTCTTAAAAAATTTCCAGCCCAATCTTAGATCTTTCTTCCCTAGTCACTCCCTCTGCAGGCAAAGTCCTGCCTCTCAGAAGCTGTAAGGCACTGGAGCCTGAAATTAGCTGTGTGATCTTATTACTGCAGCCTTTGTGCTTTTTTCCACACATCCGCATATTGGTAGTTACTCTTGTTCTTTATAATTTAATTTTAGACATAACATAATCTTCTTGGAGTAAAAGCTTGTGTCTCTTTGTGTTTGGTTTGTTGGTTTTTTGTTGTTGGTTTTTGTTTTTTTTTCCCAATAAAACATGAACTGTAGTGTTAGGCAAAAAGTTGGTGCAGTGTAAGGACCAGATATAAACACGTTGTAAAATCTGTTAACAGTTTTAACTTCTGTTAAAAATGGTCAAAATTTTTGACCAGAAAAAGAAAATCTTTGGCATAACAGACCTGGTTAGAAATAGCTTTTCATGTAAAAAAAAAAAGTTTGGTTATTTTTTTTTTTTTCCCCCTATGTGGAGCTTCTGAACACAATGGAAATTTATATTCTTGTTTCCACTGATATCTGTATGTTTTAGAAATGAATCCCTTTTTTTTTTTTTTTTAAAGTGTAATTAGGTTTTTGAGTTTGGAAGATAAGCCATCATCTGTCTTCATTTTAGAGGGTTTCTTGCAAAAGTTTTTAATGTACATTTTTCATGAAAGAAATTGCCTCCTCTTCTCCCCACTCCCAACTACTATTGTTTAACTTACACTTGGATTGGAAATATCCTGAAAAAATAATTTGTGATTTTGCAGGCAATGTGATAGATAATTTGGAAATGAAAAAGACAGACAACTGACTAATGCTATAAAAATAAAATATTGCTAAATGCTGAATGTCTCCTGGATGTGCATTAATTCTGTTTATATTAGATCTAAGCTAAGTACTAATTTTATTAGCAGCAGTAAGTCTAAAATTCAAATACACAGTACTGTGGAGCAAGTCAATGTCTGTTATTGGAACAAGAGTAATTAGCTGAGTAATTAATTGAACCATTCTTGAGTATTTTTTCAGTCAAGGTATTTAAACTGAATACGTTGTTCTTTATCTCATCATAACGAATTGTTCACAGAATGTATATGTTACATTCTGCCACTGACATATGGATTCTACCTCATGTCATTAATACAGTGGTTAATATCCACAATTAATTAAATAGTTTTGGCACACTATCCCATCCATGTCAATGAGCAGAACCGGATATAATTTGAAGATTCAGTGGTTTTTTCTGTGTGTTTGAATTTTCCTCTGAAGGAGGTGGAGATGCCTGGATGAAGAGGTTTTAAAGTTTTGTTGAACTTCTCCCATTTTTGAGTTAAAGTACCCTGGCGTGTAATTAAGACTGAGGCGTTGGTGCATTATAAAATTATTGCCTATGACACTTAGTATTTGAGATTAATTTAGCCATAAGTCTTGTTGTCTGAAAGATTTAAGAGTAACATTTTAAATTAGAGTCCCAACTATGCATTTAATTTAGATTTAATATGACAGTTATTTGTTCTGCTAATAAAAGCCCCATTGCATATTAAAAACATATTAATTGAGGATTAACACAGATGTAGTAGATTTAGAAATCTTTGATGAAAGCATTTTAAAGCATCAGTTGGCATTTATGATTACTGTAAATATATTAACAGCATTAACGTGACCATCTACTTATAAATCTAGCAGATTTTGTCCAATTAAGAACAGAATGCTTCTGGTACTGTGGCCAGCCATCTCAATTGAGCTTTTTTATACAGTGTTTAAATTACAGCATTTTCACTGTTTGTAGGTGCGGCCACTGCAGACATGCAGTTGCTTTGCTGGTTTGTGAATGGAAACTGGTAACTGCACACTGACTGCGAAGATCATGTACAGAGTGTTGCCTCCTTGCAAAACAAAGATATTTCAAAACAGACACTTCAGTCTCTTCTGGAGGCTGGAAGCCTCCAACTAGGAGGTGTTTGTATATTTGCACATGCATAGTGATTGTATTACTCAACTGGAGTGGTTGTATGCAGAAAGTTGCTGCAGCTTCATTGCAGCATGGTATAGGTCAGCCTGGGGCATTCCACTGCCCTGCCTCAGTGGCATCCTCTGTGCTTGGGAGGCAACATAATTAATCCTAGGGATAGCTGTCAGTGTTGCGTAGCTCATAATTTTCTATGAAATATCTGCTGGGGAAAGCCTCTGGCTGTGCTAATTGACAAGGTAAGGCCAACTGGAGCTGTTGGTGAAATCTTTTTGTGGACTGTGCTAAACTGATGTCCTGTGCTCCCGTTCTCAGGTTTTTGGACAATGTGGTTTATGACCCAGGAAGGGAGGAAGCAAGCAAGCAAGGAAAGGAAAGTCTACATCTCCTCCAGCAGACCTTTTCATGGAAGATCAGGGAATGCTACAGGTATTGGAAGGTGTGAGATAACATTTTCCTTCTGTGTGTGTATGTGCAATTTTTTTAGTTGGTTGGCTTTTTTGTGTGATGGCAGTTAGTGGGAAGGAGGATGTGCTTTGCCAGTGCAATAGTCTTCTGCTTTTCTTTTAACTTTTAGGGAGGTAAGAAAAGAGTGGACTATATGGCTGTGCTGCTCTGTGGCTCCAGCCAAACTTGTTTTCTGCTTTCTGCCTTGCACAAAAAGTAGCCCTCTTTGGCTCTGCTGATCAGTTAATGCCTCAGCAACACCCTGTCCTATAATCCTCCTACTACTCCCGCTCAGTAAGCTGCAAGCCAATTTCAGGAATGCACCAAATTTGATGTGATGACAGCAACATTCCCTAGTGCGCTGCAAGACACTGGGCAGGCAGTACACATGGTCTTGCCTTGAGGGCTGTGATGCAGCCTTGTAGCAGGATCTAGTAAGGATGTATTATTATAAATCCTTATCATGTTTATTTCACTTTTCATTCACATTCCTTCCAATCTTTTGATATTTAGCCTCAGGGCAGATTCAGCTATATATCCAAAGATGCAACTTTACATTGAATTAATGTGTATCTCTTTGCCAGTTAAGAAGTTAACAAAAAAGGAGTAGGTGTCACTATTTTGCTTATGGTGGGAATTTGACGACGCACTGAACCAAGCACAACACACTTCCAGAATCTTAACTAGTTTGATTGCACCATCGACACTGTTATTTCCACAGTCCCGCTCTCCGGCATCTGGCATAATTGGAAGCAGCAGCCAGCAGGTATCAGATGTCAGTATGAATTGTCTCCTGCTGCGTGAGCACTGACTATGAAATTGATTTGCTGTCTTTTTTATGCAGTTTTGTAATGAAAGTAACGTAAAGCCCCAAACAGACAAATTCCATATTTGTGTACATACAGTTAAAATAGGCGTATGTATAAAAATTAGAGAGGGGAAAATATATCAACAGGAAAGCAGTATAGCACCATCAGGCACTGCTTCCTCACAGGCGGTTGTGGTGGCAGTCCCCACTGTGTTTCTGAAGAAGCGGAGCTAAACCAATAGCTGGAAACCAATTTCTTTGGGTACTTGTATGGATCAAAAGCATAAAACATGAGAAAGAAGAACCCTTCAGTGACTGAATTTATATCTCTATTTTACTTACTGGCGATAATAAGGCAAGGGAGAGACACTGTGGAAAACAAGTCTCCAACCTTGAGCAAATTTTCCCCTGATTTGCCATCAGGATGATCGAGACCCCTAAGATGAGAAAACCGGCCTGAGCAAAGTCAATGGAAAATTTCTGTTGATTTACTATAGCCAGGATGTTGCCTTAGGGCACGTCAGAAATAAACGACTGTCTCTCCGCGCCTTCAAGATGCTGTCACACAGAGCAATTTCACACATATAAAGGTAATGTCTGTGGGACTGGGATCTTGACCACCAATTTGAGGAACTATAAGGGAGGATTAGACCAGGTATAAAAGCGATGCCATCATCCCAAGCCTTGAGAAAAGCCTTTGAGCACCCCGTAATCATTGCTGACATCTAGGTAATGGCAGTAGGAGCATGGGAGGCCAGGCTTCGCTGGCAAGAACTGGCACTTCTTCTCAAGCAGGGTTACAAATAACTATGAAACAACCGTGTTTATGGGTCTCTCCCTCAGCTTGAGGCAATACTTGGCTTTGACACAAGAAGGCTTAATCAGCTCCTACTGTAATCAAATTATTTAAGATTTTTCAAAGAGCAAATTGCAACAAGTCCCCTTCCTAAGAAGTCAGGGTCAAAAACGGTTTTAGAAAAATCAGCTTGAGCGTTGATTACTTTGCATGGCCACCTTTCAGACAAGTGCAATGGAGAAAAACATTCCCAACATCTGGTTCAGTGGGGCCCAAGTCCAGTGTTTAATTGTGTTTTTGCTCTGACACCCAGTTGCATAGCAATAAGGGGGAGCATATGATACAATAATCTATATATAGGATAGGTGGGGCCGAACCTTTGACTGGAGGCCAGCTAGTCTGGTATTCCAATCTTGGTGCTGACACGAAGGCAGCCAGTAGCCTTCGGCAGGTCACTTGAAGTTCTTTCTAAATTTCAGAACCTCTGTTGATGAGGGACCAGTCTGTAACTGTCTTGTGACTGACAGTTGTCATAACTTGATCCAACAGGCTATTTCATACACAGCCAGATCATGGGTGCCCAGAAAAACTTTCCCCCTATACTGGATAAGTACAAGGTAATTTACAGGGAGCTGGCTGCTCTGCTCAGAGGGCAGTTTGCCCACAGAAGCAGCGAGATACTGCAGTTTTCTTGCCTGCAGAAGCAACCAACCTGGTTTGAATCTGACCTCAGGGGGAGATGGAGGGCAGCCTTTTGAGCAGCTGGCCCCCTTCTTTTTCCCCACACAAGGCACAAGCAATGGTGCTTTGGCTCCTCGTGATGCCTGGACTGCTTCCTTTCCTCAGCCATCTCCTGCCCTAGGTAACACCTCGCTTTCCCTATTTCTGAGACTAGGTGTGATTCCAACAGCAAGCCTACAACCAGATGCTTACCCTATCTGAGAGACTTAGGCCCTTTTCCACAGAACCAGAGTTTCAGTCAGCTTTTAACCCTATACTTCCACCCCAAGGATGAGTTGTAATTCCACCTGCAAAAGGGTGCTGTTATAGAAATGGTCTCCGCAGCTCACTCCCCAGAGGGATGTGGCAGAAAGAAATCCTCCCACCTTCATGCCGAAGCACTGCGTGGGCTTGCTGAAACACAGGATGCTCCTGACTTAGCCAGCCCAATTTGCCATTATGTTCTTCCCTCATTTTCTTCTGAAGCTTCCCTAAGGTGTGCGGGCATCCAAAGGCGAGGAAGAGGAGGAAGGGGACTCTACTATTCTTCCTGCAACTGCAAAAAATTACGTGTTGTACTAGGGAAGCTGTTGCCTACTGCTCTGGATGTCATTGAAATCAGGAGAGGAACAGGGATGTGACCCAACACCATTTCCTCTCCTGTGTTAAGGAAGGAAAGTCCCATCATTTATTTTAAGGGTGCTGTTACCAGAGTCAACAAAATTTTTCATATTGATGTGTTCATTGGTGGAGAAAGAGGATTCCCACAAGAATGCAACAAAAATCTGGATAAATTAAACAACAATCTTACAGCAGTGCATTTTATAATGCATTTTACAGATTCTTCCAAGCTGTGTCCTTCCAGTCTGTTTCCTTCCCTTCATTGTTGTGCTGTGGAGGTGAGTGAACAGTAATGCTGGGCATCACGGTTTCTGAGACCCTGTTCCCACTCCTCCCCACAACACATTACTGTCATTTTACAGTGACTTTTCTTGCTTTCCAACTTCATCAGACCCCTTATGGGGATTCAATAACCCACATTTCTCAATAGAAGTTGAATAGCAAAATCCAGTATAGTAGGTGAAGTCTCTTCCAGAAGTGGCCCAGAAGGATCCTAATGTGCTTTTTCTCACTTCTCTCAGGCGACTGTTCAACTTTTGCTGCTCTTTTCCTCTGATTTATTTCCTTAAAAGGAATGGGCCAGTTCAACCCTCCACTCCTGGATTCTTTTGAAAAGACATTTCAGGGGGATTAGTGTAAACAGCATGGTTAAATTCCTGTCTGCATCTCGCTGAAAACTTACCCTTCAGCTATTGTTTTAGTAGCAGTAAAACTTTTGCACCTGCATGAATTTTTTTGAATGTTTTACTGTTACCTTTATAGCAAATGTTGCAGCATGCACATGCGATGTCAAATTCCTCTTGTGAGCATTTGATTTTTATTGACATGAATATGACACAGATGGACATGAGAATCTGGCTGTTGACTCAGTCCCTTGGTGCCCTTTTGTTCATGTCTGTGACCTGGTCACAAAGTACATAAGTTTCCTGCTGAACTACATGCAGCTGCCTGGCTGTAAAGCATGTGAGAGCTTTATTTGTCCTGCCTGCAGCCCCAGATCTTGGAACCGGCTCCCAGATCCCTCCTGGAGTGGAGGTGGGTGATGTCACCGTGCAGCCTTCCCAGGGATCTTGGCCTGTCTGGAATCCACCGTCAGGGATTTGTGGGGCATTGCAGCCTGCGTTTCAGTGTACTGCTCCCCAGTAAGGCTCTGGGCTTCCTGGGGCTTCAGAGCAGTGCCACCCATTTTTGTCAAGGAGAACAAATGTAAATGACAGGCAGAGAACATAAACTGAGGCTTGACTGATTCAAGTCCTTTTCTAAATTTATTTTAACAGATTTACCCCCCCCCCTCCCCCGCCCCCGCCGAAATCCCTTATGCTGTCAGGAAAACTGCTCAGGCCTGTTTTCCCATTTTTTGCTGATATGAAAGACCTAAAGATCTGTCTTGATCCAGATGCTTCTTGAGGCAGTTGCACTGCATTGCATCCCACCCACAGCATGCTAGGCACACAGCTCGTTGTCAGAAGGAGTCAGAAATGTTTGGGTCATGCAATGATCTGCAGGTCTGGGGCACTGGCAGGCGGGTGGGCAGTTTTGCCTACATGCAGTTTGTTCTGCAGCTGCCCGGTACAACCTCAGGTGTCCAAATGGCAAAACGGTGTGTTGCTCAGATGGCACAGATGTTTATTAACTAGTCTGTCAAGAGTTGCATGTCCTGAAGTTCCACCTCTACCACGGGGTGTCTGGCAGCACGCCTGGGGCCCAGGCCTCACCGTGTTAGATGAGCAGAGTGACGCTCCTTGGTACAGGGTAGGTAGTCCCAGAATAAGATGAGGTTACAGATATGGACAAAAGAAGATGTAAAAACCCACCAAACCATAAAAACAGTCTACGCACTTCTCAACAGCCTTAACTGAAATGATATAATTTCCTACTACATGCAGTTGTTTTGCATATCTGTTTTCTTTCTTAAGTGGGAGTTTGGTTTTGCAGTTCACATTCCCCCAGAGTGATCCATGCCTCCCTTTACCATCTCCCAACACGTGGAGCACCACTCTTCCACCTCTTACATCTTTGGTTTTCTTACATCCCCATTTCAACACTAGCTAGTGATCACATGAGAATGCAATACTAGGAAATCATTTGGTATATTTTTAGCGGTGCTTGGGCTGAAGTAGCAATGAGAAGGGAGGAGTGCCAGCCACATGTGACCAACCAGCTGTCTGTGGCCCACATTTTGGAAATCACTGATTCAAGTAACTGGCAATAGGTTATGGAAAGTTTCCCTTTTAGATTGCTATTTCAAATTGACCCCAAACTAAACAAGGTAGGAAGGTTGTCTTGGCTGTAAACAACTTTACAATATGTGAGCAGTCTTCATCCAGTTTCTTTGTCTTTTAATGAAAGAGAAATATTTTAATTGGAAGTGAGTCTCTTTTGTGACTTTTCAGCTACAGGAGCAGCCGTAACATTGCTATGGCTGGGATGGAGAGGCTACATAGCTGGTGTGTGCTTCTTCCCCACTCTTGGACACTTGGTCATACTGTGATAAGTGCTGAGGTCTTGTCCGCTATTGTGTGGAGAGAGGGGAAACCATGAAGCAGGTCTAACTTCATAAATCTCAATGTGACAGCCATGTAGCACACACACACCCCCCCCCCCTTAAACATGTGAATCTTCTTCCTTCTCCAACTTGCTGTCATGCATATCTGTTGGCTATGACTTCCAGCTCACCACCTTTCCTGTCTTCTTAATCCATGAGTATTTTAGGAGCCAATAATTCCTTGTCATCTGGCACCTATTGCTATATATGCATCAAAGGCAGCCGCCTGCTAGAGTTCTGCATGCTTCTGGGGTTATTTAACTGCACATATAAGTAGATCTTGCATTCCTTGTATGTCACCCATCTGTGAAATCCCCTGCACCAGTTTCAGCCAGGCTTGCTTTATCACATCCCCTCCTTGCCAGCCTAACAACCTGCTCCGGTCTGTTCCCTGTCCCACCAGGGAAGGGGGGACTGTGTCTTTAATGTGTATTGTCCTGAATCTTATGTTTTTCAGCTTGATTTCTCTTGCTGTCCCTCAGACCATCTCTGCGCACAGCAGAAAGTGGTGACAGGACCCTTCTAGGCCCCAGCACATGCACAGGGTTGGGTGAAGAACAACTCCTACATGCTAGCCACCCCCGAATCCCGAGACTGATAATCAGCCAGGTCTGCTTATGGGAACAAGACCCCAGCCTCCAGCTGACATGGGGAAGCAACCAGAGCAGCTCAGCGTGCACCCTGCTAGGGCCACTCCATCCCAGTGTAAGATTTGATCCTCCTTGCAGAACTGAAGCCTTTGCCAAGCTCCCTGCTCTGCATTGCCTGCCGAGGAGGTGACAGGCACCACGCGCCAGACGTGATGGACGTTGTGGGACTGAGTTCCTATGTGTTTTGGCTGGAGCCAGTTTGATTCCAAAGAAATGCCCCCAGCAACAATCTTTCAACCTCCAGGGAGACTATTTATTTTATTTTTTTAGGAATGCATTTTGTAAATCACTCAGGTGATGGCAAGTTTATGTATTTGGATGGCAAATTTATGTTGCGCTATTAGTTTCAAGGAAATCCAATTGAGTTGTGTGGATTTTGGACTCTTGACCTTTAAGCAGAATGAGTTTTTTGAAGAAGTGTGAAGTAACCTGTTCATCTCCATGAGGTGTACTCTGCTGAATGAAAATGTCCTCTGCAGAGACACAGGAGATGTGAGGGGTGTGAACTCCTGTATTCATCTCAGTCAACGGTGGCTCCCTTCCCAACCCACTGCCAGTGCTTGGGACACTGTGCTAAGCACTGACCTGGTGCATTTTCAGTCTTGCGCTCTGTGTTTTGCAGAAGCTGCCAGGAAGGTGGAAAGGGCTACCCTACTGCTGGCTCCCATGAGGAATGACAGATTCACCGCCCTCACTAGATGGGACTTAGGGCAAGGGTTGCCCAGGTCCCACTGAGGACGGGGAAAAGGCAGGGAGGACAAGGAGGGGTTCATATCTTGCCTTGGACCTTGGTAGGGCTGGGAGCATGGCTGTGCTGCTCCAAGTCCTGTCCTTCTTCTCCCCTGCCGCCCCACTGCCCTTTCCCGAGACCTCCCCTGCCTCCCTGCACAGCTCCAAACTTCTCCCCTCTCCCTGGCACATGTGCTATTTATTTAGCTTCAGTGCCATCTGAGCTTTCTGCTCTGCTGGTTTGATTTCTCTCAAACTACAAACTCCTTTGACAGAGGCAGACTATGACAACATGCCTAGCTCCTCTTTCCTTTTTTCCCCGATTTTCTGCCAGTGGTCAGGTTTGAACTGATATTGGCTGGTTGCAGGTCAGGTTCAAAGGCATCAAGCACTGTCTGAACATCCCCTTGAGCTACCAGCTCATGTGAAAATGAGTAGTCTAGAAAACCTCTGTGATTGCACAGAGTAATCCACTTTATGGGTGAGCTCTTAGGGCTGACAGACTTCTCATTTAATATGGGGTTTCCCATATTTTAGCCAGAAATCCTGCATCCTGTGGTAAAGGACAGGCTTACTAACTCCCCTGGTATGTTTTCAATAAATCCTGTAGATTTCTAGCCTGAAATATGGAAAATAGTCCCACCTTACCCTTTTCTTCACAGCTTCCTTGATTGCCATAGAGCTGCTACCTTGCCCTGCAACCAGAGGTGGTTATAAGGCAGCAACAGGGTATAGTGGGTCCGTAAATGGTAAATGGGGAGCTGCACAGAGGAGAAGTGCTGGGGCAGTGGGGTGGGAACATCCCATGTTTTACACATGCTGATTTTAAGGATGTTGCTTCCCATTTTATTTCTCAAAAATTAACGGACACCATAGAGCAGCTCATGGGTGTGTTAAGTGATTAACACCCAAATGTGGAGGGAGAGACAAGAACTATAGCCACAATTTGCAGCCACTGAAACTGCCCCCCCCCCCCCCATTTGTTGTACACTTTTCTTAGGAGTCACTTACGTAAATGTCCCCAAATCTGGTGTACATAACCTACACTGATGCCCACAAAACTCCCGATCTTTGTGAACATGTGAATTTTAAAGCCTTTGTAAAACCGACTGTTTAAACAAAGATGAGCTTCTCTGCTGTAATTGTGGGGGAGAGATTGTTCTGCTTGAGTCAGGGCGCACATCTTTAGCCTGTTTAATTCAGCATCAGCTTGGATGAGACTCTGCTAATTGACAGCAGCCGAGGATCTGGCCTTTTTTTTAAGGAACTTAGGGTAAAGGGAAATGACGGGCAGTGGCTTAGAATTCACAATACTCAGGTCTTGTGTGTTTTCAGTGTACAGCAGTCATAAACCATCATTTGATGAATATGGCCTGAAGTGATGCAGGCAACTTATTGTAATTTTTTGCTGTGCTCTGTTCAGATTTATTTCCTAGTCAGTCAGGTGGGACACCCTGTAGATTAAGACTTAGCACACACATTTTGAATCTGTAGACTAGTACTTGAGGTGAAATAGGAATTGCTTTATGTTTCAGAGCAGTAATGGCCTGAATTGC
Source organism: Buteo buteo (assembly GCF_964188355.1). NCBI lineage: Eukaryota > Metazoa > Chordata > Aves > Accipitriformes > Accipitridae > Buteo > Buteo buteo. The sequence goes on from NC_134179.1 coordinate 38,086,430, forward strand.
CAGAAATAACCATAATAACAAACTGCTTGTTTCCTGAGTCAGGCACATACTGCAAACAGCCGTAGTCTTGGTGCACCAATGCTCTCCCTGTTTTTTAATGAAAATAACAGGGATGGGAAATGGTCCAAGAAGAGTTTGTTCCCTTGGCTTGTCTGATATGCTTTTTAAAACTGTCTGCTGCTATGAAGTAATATAATTACAGAACCATTTAAAATGTGTGGGTCTTCCAAGGAGAAGAGTGGATGGGTTGTATGTAAACATGGAGTTGTGCACAGCATGTAGGCAAAACAAAAAGCATGCGGATGCTGAAATGTCTGTTTTCTGGGAGGTCTTTGTGTGACTCTCCTAATTTTATTAGAGCTATTTTATAGAATTGGACTTTCCAGCTGACAGTCCCTCCCTTGCTTGTGTGTCTCTCTCAGACATCCTCCCCTCTTGTATCCACCTTCCTGTGAGATGGTTTATCCTGTCACTTGCTTCACAAGGACTTTTCAGGGTGCTCTGTTCAGATCAGCAGCCTGGGTGGGTTTGGACAAGCCTGCCAGCCTTCTGAAGAAGGGTTCACATCAGAGGATTTAATTGCATTCCCATTCAAAGTCTTCACCTTATAAGAAAGTCCTCTCTGACTCTCTGGCTTTCCTTTCTTCCCAGGACCTTCTGCATTCCTGTCTCGTGTCATGCATTGGCTGTGAGACTTCCCTCTTTGAACCACTAAAACTTCTGTAGTGGTCTGCTTAGAAAGGCTCATGAAGGCACCAATAAAGTTCAGGCAGGACCACCCAGGCCTGCATCTCTGCTGACAAATGTAAGGCCTAAAATTGTGGCAGCAGTGGTGGAGATGGTAATACAGATGTGTGATGTCAGATGCATTTATCACCGTGGGGTAATGGCCGTGTGTCAAAGCACCGCTCGATCCCTGTAGAAGTGGGGCAGACCTACCCGTGTTCCCTAAGCAGCTGAAGACTTACTCAGGGAGCATTTTGGGATGTGGAGACTTTGACTTCTCTGGTTTCTGCCAGCTTAAAACAGGAATTTCTTCTTGACTTGTGGCGAACTGTGCCAAAAAATAAGTCTGATTCCCCCTGATTTTGTGCCATGCAAACACGTACCACAGGCTCTCATGACAGAATCGGCAGCTCATGTCAACAGAGACTGAGGGAGGGAGGAACCCAAGGAATGAGCCCTCTCGTCAGCCGTCCTGTCAATCGAGATCGGTCAGCTGCTGCTTATGATGAAACAGGTCTTTGGGGGATTTCATTCTGCATGGCTGGCCAGCTGGTATGTGTTTCTGTCTGGGCTCTGCAGCCCTGGCCCTCATTTGAGGAGGCAGGCCTTTTGTTTTGTGTCAGGCTTCAAATAGTTTGGCATCTGTTGGTTTGTGTTGTCTGCTAGACCATTTGTTGCATTAGCGAGCTTCCTTCTAATCACAGCTCCTAAGCAGTCTGCTCCCCTGTGACAGTTTCTGCTTTAAAAAGTAGAGGTAGATGTGTGCTGGCTGTGAACTCCCGAACTTGCTGTTGTTGGAGAGGTGAGGATGTTTGCACACAGGAGAGAGAAACTAGCTACCAGGGTTTGCTTCTGATTAACTGGTTGGTCACACTACAGTTTCTTACCATCAGGGCATGTTAGTGGCGAAAAGTACAAGTCGTGTAATCCATACTTCCACTGCTTTGCAAACGGTGGAGCTGATGGACAGAAAAGAGTGGTAGCGATTAGATCCACAGCAGTGATTCACAGCCTGGGATTATAGTTTCTGCAATTTGCCTGAGTTTGTACAACCCAAATATCAGATAACATTACAATTTACATTTTCCATGGAACACTGTCTCAAGAACATATTGATTTGTGCTGCATCAGATTACTCAGGGGTTGGTGAAAGCCAAAAGGAGAATTTTACTTTTTTTCCTGCTGACATTTGAAAAACAGGATTACACAACTTTGCATCTAGCCCTGTGTAACTTTCAGCGACCAGCCTTGGAAAGTCGCTTAAGAATTACAATTTTTTAAGCTTTCTTTAAACAGTTAAGAACTCTCTTCAAATCCCTTGAAGGCAAGCATTAGCCCATTCCTGCCACCTTAGTCACAAGCAACATGCAGAGCAAAGCAGGGGAAAAAGAAGGTAGACGACTGTAATTCACCCTTTGGTTTCAGCATCACCCTCTTTCTGCCTCAGATGGACCCAGAGCCTGCCAGAGGTTTGCTCATTTGTGTTGCTGGGCTTCTTGATGATCAGCCCTGACTTGAAAAGTTGCTGTCTTTAGTATCAGTGAGCTACCTGGAGAAGGGAGGATACTGCTCAGAAAGGGTTTCTGAGACTCAAGTGGGATCAGTCATCCCTTGCCTTTCCTACTAGTACTGCCCGTTGTGGCAGCATCACTTTGATGGGAAAGTGGTCCTGCCACTGCACGGCCTGCTGCTCCCCCCTCCATACTGCGGCATGCAATACCCACCCCCCCAGTGGTACTCAGCGTGGTTAATGCTACAGAATCCAGATGTTCAATATTTGATTTTTTAAAATTCTTTTTTTTAATTCAGTATTCTTTTGTCTATACTCTCAAATTACATTGTTTCCAGAAGAACAAATTAAGAGATTGAGCCATTAAAAACCCTAATGTTAAGCCACCTGCTCAAAGGTACCCAATTTTCAGAGGAACTGAGCCTCTGTGTTCCCCGAGAAACACAATTTTGAAGCAGTAAAGTCCCTGGGCAGTGCAATTGCTCAGTACCTCCCCCAAAATCAGGTCACTCTTAATTATATGCCTACTTTAGTCATTGGATTTTGGCCTCAGATCTAACATGTGTGTGTGGAAATGAGTGGGGAGGGGGAAGCTGAGATTTATTTTCTTTAACTTCTCAGCTGCTTTGCTTAGAAGCCACAGACTGCTCTTTGTAAGCATGCAGCTGTGGCTAGTCCGTCACACAGTATTTTATTTTAGGATGAGACAAGCACCAAGTCAATGTAGCTCCTATTGTTACTTGTCTGTCATCCTACGTTAGCAGAATTCAACGCACGCAGTGTTCGCCAAGGAGATGTGGCATTAGAGCTGCATATGTAGATGAAGGCTCTCCAGATGTGTTGTACTGAAAAGTTCAGAGCCCGGAGCATGCAGCGGTTGCTTTTTCTCCCCTTGGAGTCTGTATAATTCAATGAGGCACCACAGACTCGATAGTCTCAAAGGAAGTAATAGCCTTTGCCACAGCGGGTCACTTTCTGATGCAATGGGAGGAGACATCTTCGCAGTGCTGCGCCAGGAGTTACGCAATCTAAAATGTCAACTTGAAACATGTCCAAGCACTGCTCAAGAAATAGCTGTAGTGTTGAACGCCCAGGTGCTGGAGATGCTTGGGTACTCAGAGAGTATAGCAGCTCAGCAAAATGACTTTCGACGTGCCTGAGAAAACAATGGCACTTGCAGAAATTGAGCTATTGAGAGATTCAATTTGTAGGGAAGGAGAAGAAAATTACCTAATTGTTTCAATGCACTAGAAGAGGAATGTATTTCTTGGTAGGGAGAACTCTTGTCTTGATGTAATGGTATTGTTAAATCCCAAGTCTCTCTTCAGGAAGGAGGGATGCCATGGGTCTATTTGGGATCAATGAACTTTCCACTCACTTCCCAATGTTATTGTGGGCTACATTTGCCTTCCTTCACAAAGGATGGTGATGTGTGGGCTTTTGTAACAGTCAATCTCATCTCTTTTCTTGCTTCCCAGTTCACTTCCTCAGCATACTCCATTGCAAGGACAAAGCGTGGGGACCCGGTGTGAAGAATGATTCTGCGGTAAGGTAGAGAGTGTAACCAGCCCAGTTTTGATGGTCTCATAATATAGGTATCAGTTTTGTTGCATAGGCATTTTCCTGGCTTCACAGGATTTGCCAAGGTAATGAAACCACTCCATGGGGAAAAATGTTTCTATGATATTTGCTTGTGTATACCAGACATTACAGCAAGATGTCTTACTAGAGTAATATCCAAGTATTTCATTCCAGGCATTTGAGTCGCCCTTCACCAGTTCTTTTGCAGGGTTCACAGAAGTATAGGCAACATTGAATTGCTAAAGAGGAAGGTATGGAGACAAGTCATGGTAAGGCTGGCAAAAACCAAGGGTTAAAGAAAAAGGCCCAAGCTAAGCTGGGTGGGGCTGGTTCAGGAAACCAGATGAAGAGCCTCAGAAAGTCTGGACTACAGCTCCAGAAGCCATTGAAGAGGTACAATGGTGGATCCTAAAAACGGTGCAATGGATTAAAAATAGAGTCATCAACTGTGGCTGCTACTCATCACACTGCCATCTCCTTCTCGGTAGTAGCTGTAACAGAAAGTCTGATTTTACTCGGCTTATACACAGAAAAAGCAAGGGAAGGGGCCATGGCCTGCTCCCGGCAGCCTTGCAGCCCAGAGAGTTGCCCGTCTTTGGAGGAACTCTATGTAGCCTTGTCTCTTACGTTCAACAGCGCCTTTCCCAAGCTTATTTAAGACTTAAAGGAAACTCAAGCAGTCACAAAACCAGTTACTAAAGGGGATTTCTGGAGATGGTAGATGATGGAGGGGGGACACCATCAAGGTCAGTTCCTGCCGTTCCCAAATGAATGTGCAGTCTGTGGTGCTGCATGGTGCAGGAGGGGCAGAGGGAGGTCTCCCAGTGTCCTTCCAAAGCTCTGGCACAGGAACTTGGGGAATTAAACACACCAGAGCAGAGTTAGGTTGCATCCTTGGCAGATAAGTGCTCACCAACGCAAATGGCTTGGGAAGAACATGAGGGGAAAAGAGATGTAAAATCCACTGGTCCATAAATGTGATGTGCATCTTCTCCCTAGATGAGTTATGAAGGAATGCACCACTTGGGGATCGGACTGCAGGGAACAGGCTGAGCGGCAAGGGGCTGTGATGATTGTGTGGAAGGAGGACATAAAAAGACATGAAGTGACATTTAATTCCTCAACTTTTCTTATCCCTTATCTTCATCCAAAGTGATCCTGAGAGATTCAAAATTCTGGTAGATACTTTTTTGACTTTGCAAATTGGGGAGTGAATTACAAAGTAGAAATAATACATATGATTTTTAATGCCAAGTGATTGGCAACTCACAGTAGCTAAGTATTTTGAAAGATCAGTTTGTAAATTCATTGTCTAAAATTTGTTTTCACAAACAAGCCCTGAGGCAACTAAGAACATAGGAATAAATTAATAGTGAAAATGACCTGTTTGCAGATAATTTCTTTAAATAAAAAACCCAGAGTTGATTTAAAGAGAAAACAACTATCCTGTAGTGAATTATTTGCTCATATCTGGTTCTGAGACATGTGTCATCTCTTCCCGTAGATTTCTAAGCCTTTATGCATGAGTCACTAGTGATATGATGAAACAAGGGATTTGCATGAAAAAAAATTCCGCCATCTTTTAAAAACACATTTCATCACTTCTTCTGTGTTTCTAGCTTCTCTCTCTACACTAAATCAGGATAGGAACAATATATATAGACTATATACCCAATGATACTTGTGCAGTTGTTTGTTTCCACCAAACATTCATATTATTCATGCTGTTATTTTTTAAGCTGTTACTGATCGAGACATTTTGAAACAATTTTTCTTCAGCAGCATGTACAATGTTTTAGGGACATGTTTTGGAGAGCTTGCTTCTACAACAAGGTTTATCATCAGCAGATCTTTTAAAAAATTATAATGTGTGATTTTTATTCTTTGCCAAAGTATCTTTTTTTCCATGGAAGACTGACAGTAATTCGTTCTGCAGTTGTCTGTTTATATAGCTTCTAACTGCATTTCTTTTGTAATGATGTGCTGTGCATGCCATGCATGGATCCAAAAATACAACAATACAATAAATTAGAGAAAGATGATGATTGATTTAAGAGACCTATTATTTTTACCACACTCTGCTACCGGCATACCGGGACTGCAGTTTTAACCAGCCGTTCCACTGCTATCAGTATCTTTTAGATAAGCTTTAAATAACCACCAGAAAAACACTCTGGACAGCTTTATGAAGATAATAACAGCAATTAAATCATGATTCTTTGGGGAGAAACCCTTAGCAAACCACGGATGAAAATTTCTCAGCGAGATCTCCTCCGTCAGGCGTACGGAGGCAGAGAAACGCACCGCGTGGGAAGGATTAATAGGGCCCTTGTTGGGCTGCAGCTGGCGTCACGCTCCAGCAGGTGGGCAGGATTTGGGCCACGCGCCTCCATCAGACCCCCGTGCTCCTACCCGCCTCTCGCCCCATCCTTCTGGCAGCTGGAGGGGGCTGCCCCGCTGCTCTCCCCTCCCTGAGCCATGCCCGGCAGCTGTGCAAGGGCTGCGAGGAGCCCCGCTCCCCCCTCCCTCCCTGAGATCCTTATTTATGGGAAAGGAGGAGAGCAGCGGTGCGGGGATGGACAATAACCGTGCGCCGGGACGCTGCTGGGCTGGGGAGGGGGAGCACCCCTGGCTCTCCAGCAAGACAAACAGCTGAGCCCTCCCCAGGCACAGCATGCCCTGCCTTGCTGATCGTGAGGGCGTGGAGGTATTTACTCATTTCCACGGTTTCTTGCAGGAACGGATTGCACGTCGAACAGTTACTGACACCTCACTGCGGTGGTCTGCCACCTGTTTTCTGGTGGGTTATGCTGGACTTAAGGCATGAGAGGCTCTGGGTTGCAGGCTTGGGGACTCTGCAATGGGACCTACGGCTTTGCAGGAGGCTGCTGCTGCACAAAGCGTGAGGAAGGGCACTGACGTTTAGCTGTGGTGGGGTTAGAGACTTTACTCTCTTTTTCCTCCTCCATGCTCTTTGGAGGGTTGCCCCTGCTCAGGGCTAATAGCAGCAAATGGGCGGTGGTTCCTCGCTGGTGGTGGGGCATGGCCTGGCGTGGCACTGCAGGAGGCTGGGATGGCACTGACCCGTACCCTGGCACACCGGCTATGGAGGAGACAACGTCTCCTCACCCTGCCCATGCAATCCCAGTGGAAGAACGTTGCTGTGGACAGCAGGACCTGTGTGTATCCTAAAGCGCCCGCTGGACTGACAGCGGTGAGGCATGGTGGAGTCCTGTCTCTGCCTGGGACTGACAACCTGAGAGCTTTACCTATGGTGAAATACTGTCCCTCCAGGGACGGGTGAGCCCTGTCATTTGCTCTTTACTCTTTCTAGGATAGCAGTGGAAGTGGGGCTTGGAAGTGAGGCTTACCATCTGGGTAATCCCCTGGGTTTCTTTGCCCCTGGGTCCCCTGCTGCCTGTTGCAGCCACAGAGCGAGACCCAAGTCCAATCTGCATTTCTGTGAGGAGACATCCAAACGCATGTCCTGCAGGCAAAAGCTGCTGGCCCGCTGGTTTGGCAGGCGCTGGCCAGGAGCAGGTTCCCCCTTGATGATGTCCTGCTGATCTCCAACAATTTATTGAGAGGTGCTACAGCCAGCAGCCCACCTGCCAAGTGTGTAGACCACTTCTCACAGCTGCCAGTCGGTAGCTAATGGACAGCTGGAGCTTGTCCAGAGAGCGAGAAACAGTGGTGGGAGTGGATCCCTGGCTTTTCCTGCTCTGGACGCTACAGCCCCACAGAAATGGGAAAAGCAATGACAAGCTGCAATCTTGTTTCAGGCCTCATGTGAACACTGAGATGCAGAGCTGTGGAAAGTGGGTTTGTGAACCAGAAAAGGTTTGGTAGAGAAGGAGGAGAGGACATCATGGGTGGAGTGGCAATATCCAAAAAGCATGAATAGCAGTTCCTGGTGGGTACAATTACCTAAGTCATTGCTTCATTTATATTCCTCCCATACTTAGCTGAGTGCTCACTGACTTAATGGTGGCGTCCCAAATGTCGTGAGAGTTGTCCCTTTGCTAGCTTTGTCGGGGAATAAATAAAGCCAAGCAGTTAACGTGGAGTTGTGGCTATCTGAGGACCACTACTTTTGTGGGAAAAAGCTCGGCATTATGCATGTGGACAGCGAGCCAACAGTGAAGCCAAATTGAGGAATAATGGTGCCTTTAGATCTTCTTTATCCAAATGCCTGCCATGAGGGTTTTAAGTTTTGAAAGGAGCTTATTGCTTTCAGGCAGGACTGTTTTACCACAAGAAAACTGGAAAGAGGAGGAAGAAAGAAGAGGGGAGGGGAGGGAAAAAAAGGAGTCCTGCATTGTATAAAACCAATTGGGACTTAGTGGAAAGTGGAATTGGTTACTAATGATCTGTGGCTAAGAAAGCATTAAACACATTCAAACTCCAGCCTCTGTGATGACAATACTCAGTGGGTGAGAGGAAGGCAACGTGAATGTCAGGGAAGTAGGAAAGAGCTGTAGTCCTGCCGCAGCACGCTGTGACTGCTGCCCTGGTTTCACCGCTCAGCTGGAGCCTGGAGGCCTGATGCCCACTGGGTACCAGCGATGCGGTCCTACGCTAGTGATTAGCAACTGCTTTCCTGACTGTTCCTTTTGCAAGAACAAGCAAACAAATTTTTGTCGAATATCTGTTCGTTCCTCTCAGAGTCCTGCCAAGAGTTCATTTGAAAGGGGGTTGTAAGGAGCTTGCCCTGCAGCGGGGAAGAGTAGGTGTTACCGCTGCAGGACCTGCTAGATAAAATCCTATGGCTTGTGTTACACAGGAGGTCAGGCTACACGATTATTGTAGCAGTTCTTGCTGGCCTTAAAATCTACGTCACTGTCTGCTTCAGCAGGGCTGACTTACAGCCTAGAGGCTGTAACACAGGTTGTTTTTTTGGTGAAATGCTGACGTTCGACTCTTCCTGCTGCCCACTACCTGTGACTTTAATTTATGCTACCCAGAAGAGCTCATCTTATGCACTGGGTTCATACAAACTGCTTTAGTTTTCATTTTGTTTTAAATATTTGTAATGCCAGGGACTTTTGTTGTGGTCACAGGCTCCGTGGGGAGAGAACACCTGAGATGGGTTTTTGCACCCCACATCTGTGGCACATCTTCTCCCTCACCCTCTACCTAGACCGCTTGCCCTGTACAGCCCTCCTGAGAAGTGGGTCCTGAGAGTATCCCTGCCCTATCCTGGTGTCCCTGCACTGCTTACCCCTGCAGCCAGTACCGGAGAGTGGGAAGAGCAATCTTTCTGGGATCATTATGTTCCTAGCCTGCAAACATGTCAGGCAGCAGAGAGGAAGGTGAAGGCGAAGGTGTCTCCCAGTTCTGCTGGTGGGCATGGGTACCCCAGTGCTGGACAGGCCTAAATGCAAAATCTGGCTCCTGTTACCGTGTCAGCCACTGCACCCTCAGGTGAGGAAAAAGCTCATGAATATGTGCCAGTATCACTTCACAGTTCAGGCAGTGATGTGCTGCCAGATAGACAGGTTTTGTGTCAAAACCTCAATCCAGTTCCAAGAACTGAAGACATCTGGAATAACTCTGTTTTTCTGTCTATGTGTATGTCCAGGGCTCAGCCCCACGAGGTGGTGAGGTTGCCTCTATATCATGAGCCGAAAGGGAACGAACATAGCAGTTAGGTAACCAGCCTCTCATTTTATTACTTTGTTAGAATATTTTCTAGTTTGATGACTTCAGTCACAGGCTTCTTTGTTTATTTGCTCTGCTGCTAAACTGTGATTTCTGAAATCACTCCCTGTTGGCCCTTTTATAATTCTCAGCTTCCCTAATAACCTTAATTTTCTGTCCCAATTTTCATCTTCAGTGTTAACACCTGCTATTTTATTTTTTCTTTGTAAACTGGAAACTCTTATGGCACAGCTCTCTTTATTAGAGGGGCTATGGTGAACTGACATATCCTAATAAAATCCTGTCTTCATTTGGAGCTCAGATACTAAGGAAATTTGAAAGAGGTTTAAAACATTTTTCTATTCAAACAATGAAAAATCATTTGTATTCAGTAATATTGTAAAGGAACTTCAACAGAAACAAATGGTACGGCCATTTCAGTTGGACTATAGCTTTTGATCTTGCTTATGTATCATCTGAATTATTAGGAAAGGAAAGGAAGAATCCATTACATATGATTGTTAATGTAAATAATGTAAAAATTATGTCATTTTTAATGTGTTGAAGAATGCACCTAAATGAACCAGTAGACACTGAACTGTTTTTCACTCATCAGGAAAGCACTGTTGCTGGGAAATCTCTTCTTTATGCTTTCTCAGATATATGAGGCCTAGTTGTGCTAGTTCTCACGATCACAACAGATGAACCGTGAAAGAAAAATTTGGTTTTCTTTAACAGACCTGACATGTTTTGTTTTGCAGGTAAAACCAGCCTCTCCTTATATACCTCACTAGGTTTCTGCCTGGAATTGTTCCCTAATCTTGGTCTCATTTGCTTCTGTGTAGATGTAGTGAAAACTGTCTGGCAGTCCCAGGTATCGCCCAGTTTCCAGTGAGGGTGCATCAGGCAGAACTGGCTCCCGAGACTGAATCCTGCATCAGTGTAAACCTTGGCGTGACATCAGTGGCATGACTCTGGATCTGCATCAGTGGACATGAGAGGACATTTTCCCTCTTCTTTTGAGAATTCTCCCAGTCTTCAACAGAAATACAGTCCCATGGGGCACCTAGTAATGTTTAACTTCTCTTGTTAGCTCTGAGTCAGGGAAAGTCAATTATCTCCTCTAGGTAGGGATTGTATTGAGAGTGAATTCCCTCTTCCAGTTGTTTTGGACCATAACTGGTAGAGGAAGAGACTTCCCACATCACCTCCATAATAGAAAGATGATACAAGAAATGGGAGTGCAGAGGATAATGCAAAAACAAGACATAATGAAAGTAGTCTCTGACAGGGTGAAAGCTGAAGGCTGTCTCCAAGCAGACACCCTGGAAATGGCTACCTTAAGCAATGTGCAGGGACTCTGACTACACATGTCTATTCTTCATGTTCACAGTTTGGTCACTGATGCATGTGCATTGCTTGCAATACAAGAATTTATGGTTTGTCTTCTTAGCATTTGTTTCTACCCTTGGTTGCTCTTGGTCTAAACTGAGACAACTTCCTGAAGACCAATAGTATTATGATGACTTTGAATTCATGCAAAGAGGAAACTGGAAGCTACAAATTGGTCTAGTGCTTTGCTCAAGTGAAGTTCCCTATCATGCACTGACCTCTAAGTCTGTAATCAACACATTCATGAAGTAGGCTGAAGGTATATGATTAATTATTTGTACCAATATCTCCAAAAAGTCCAATTCAAGGACCCTGGGCCTGAAGAGGTAGATACAGAGCAACTTGAAGTCCTTCCTCCAGAAAATAGATGCTTTAGATATTGAACAAGATGTGCCAAGTGGTACAGATACCTCTTCTGTGAGGGCCATCTCGTTTTGTTTGCTTTAAGTCTAGCTTTTATAAGCTTCATTTGGCACTCTCTGCTTCTTGCAGTGGATAGACAGCGAACAGTCATTTCCTATCCACTCCACATCATTCATGAGTTTTCAGAACTCTGTAAACCATTCCATAGTTTATCATAGCTGATCTTTCTCTGAGCTTTTTCCACCTCAAATATGTCCTTTTTGGGGATGACGGGACCCTAACTGAAAAAATATTCAAGCTGCAGATGAACAGAGTCATAATTATGTTTTTGTTTTGCTTTTTATTCCTGGCATTTGAGTTGGTTTTTGACTGCTGTTGAGTACTGAGCTGATGCTTCCATGGAGCTTTCTATTGTAACCTCAAGCTCCCACTCCCAAATGGTAATTACCAGCTCAGTGTCCATCATTTTATTTCACTGGGAAGGGTATTTGTTCTGTTGCAAGGACAGACTTTCTGTTTCATGTCTTTTGGCCAATTATCTATTCCTACCAGGTCCTTCCCTTTTATCCCATGGCTGCTAAGTTTCTTTAGAAATCATTCATGGGAGACTTTGTCAAAAGCATTTTGAAAATCCAGTTGTGCTTTGCTTGACTGCCTCACTTGACCCATATGACTGTTAATTTCAAAAACGTCTAACGGATTTTACAAAGCAGAATTTCCCGCTACAAAACTGACATTGGTTTTTCCGCGTAGATTGTATTTAGACATGTATCTTGGGTAAAGCCTGTTCTTTATTGTAGCTTTTATGAATTTGTGCACTAGAGTTACTAGCTTGCAGGCCTGTACCTCTCTGGATCCTTCCTGGCACAGCATTTGCTAGCCTCCAGTGTTCATGGTGCCCTAAAACTTAACATGGGAGATCACACACCCCTACTGTGATTCAGCTATTACCTTCTTGGATTTTCTCAGAACTCTTGGCTAAATACCATCCAATCCAGACAACTCATTAGCGCTTATGCTAATGTTACGATAGCCTCTCCAGAGTCACTTACATTTCAGATGGATTCTTTGCAGCATTGCCTTCCAAAAAGGCTTCTAGTGAGGAAATATCCTCAGTTTCTTCTACAGTGAGCAGTGATGCAAGTATTCATTCTGCTTTTCTGTAACAGCCTTGCCCTCTCTGGGTACTCAACCTGGCTGTCAGTGGTCTCCACAGACTGCCTGCCAGGCTTTTTGCTCTCATGTGCTGGAAGAGGAATTTAGTATTACTTTTGATTGTTCCAGCCAACTGTTCCTCAAACTCTTTTTTTTTGGCCTGCCTAATTATATTTTTGCATTTAATCTGCCAGAGTTTATGAGCCTTTTTATTTTCTTCATTTGGATACAGCTTCTGCTTTTTGAATGATGCGTTCTCAATTCTAATAAACTCTTTTACTTCCCAAATCTTTAGCTCACTGCTCCATCACGCCTGCTTCTTTTTATTGTTTCTCAAGTTTTTCCTAACAGACAGCATGCACTGAAGCTCTGCTTTCAGTAGAATGGTTTTTGGTAGTCCCTGTGCTGTCCATAAGTATTTCATTCTCTCAGCTACCTCTTTTAGCTTCTTCTTTAACAAATTTCCTCATTTTCATATACTTCCGTTGCTCAAAGTTTAGCACAATTGTGGTGGATTTTTGACCTTTGCTGCTCCAGAGAGGATATTGGATCTAAGTATGTTATGGCCACTGCTCTTGAATCGTGCTTTTCTTGTGAAATTTTGAACCAGAACCTACATAGTCTATAGTACCATGACACAAAGTATTTTGCAAAACTGAGATGAACAGAATTTAGGGTAAAAAGCAGACAGCTCAGGTACTTGTACCAGTATCGATGGAATTGATTTGAAGGCAAAACAGTAGAAAAGGTTTAAGAAATTATTTTGAAGTATTAAACTGTTATGGAATTTATCACAGACCAGGAAAAAGGGTAGTGTGGAGATGGACTGTCTGAGGCTAATATCCCTGGAGGAGCAGAGCTGGGATCAGCTAGATATGATGTGATGGAGTGACTGCAGGTGGTATCAAGAACAAGCAGAGTAGAGGAAATGGTGGATCAGGAAGGTAATTTTGGTAGCAGTACTTAGAATGGATTTGAAGGGTGATCAAGCAACGTCATGGTTGCAGGGTGTGTCATGAGGAGCTAATACAGCCTTCCTCCATACTAGTTCCTTTATGCAAACAAAGCTTCCTCTGTGCAAACTGGGTCAACATCCTGAATGCATTTGGACAACTGGGCCACTGTCTGAACCAGTTCATATATGAAAAACTGATTCAAACCCTATAAAAGGTTAAGCTGAATAATGCATGATAGAAATTAAGGATTAGAAGTTGTGAGTAGGGCTGATGGCCTTGAAAATATACAAGTGCTGCAATGCTATGAGATTACTTGTGCCATACTGCCTAGAAGATCCTGCAGTAAAAGGAAAACTAGGCGAAAAACCTCAGGTCAAAAATGCTAGCAGAAGGCTAATCCTTCAATTAATTAAATCATTGCAGATGAACCTTTTTTATGCAAAGGAAGCAGGTAATTTTGCATTACTGTTTTGCACCTGTGGGCTTTATTCACTGAGGAAATGTAATCATCAGTCCAGGCAGTGCTTTTCTCCTTGCTTCCCAGCCCCTGGCTTAGAAGTGAATGTGTGCAGAATGGATGTGTGTGGTACTAGCTATATTTTTTTCCCCTGATTTATTTGGTCCCATGCACACTGAATATATCAGGCATTTGTTTAAGTGTGCCTTTCTGGGTAACTGTGGACTGGAGGAGTATTGAACTTGGTATAATACGAATCTCTCAATAAATAAAAAATCTCCTACTAAATCTCCCTTTATAAAGGCTGAGAAGAGAGATCTGTAGCATTCCACCTGTGTATGAATCGATTTCAATCAGCCTTTAGGAGGTTTCAGGCTGCGTTAGCTGTAGGATAGCATAGCGCAGCAGCAAAACTGCCCTCACCTCCCTTATTGACAGGTTTGTTATGAAAGATGGAATATTTAGATTGAGGAGATTCATCCCGGTACTGCAGACACCCAGCCCTCTTATCTTCACTTCAAGTCTGTTGTAATGCTATCCACAAGCACACCAGCTTCCCCATCACATGCAACAGGACACCAGCTTTTCTGGAGAAGCCTTTTCTGGAAACTAATTAGCTCTTTAAAGTGGAGGGGCGTGTGGGAAGGAAATATTTTCTGGTTACTTTTTTTTAGAGCAATTGCTGTGTTTAGGAAAATGGGCCGACTTTCCAATTTCAGAATCCTCTGATTCAGATATGGGCAAGGTGAGAGGTTAGAGGCCTCGTTGTTAATGAGAGAGGCAGCCTCTGATTTTCACACTAATTGAAGCATTTACATTTTTCAGCAGAACTAAAATGCAAAACTAACACATTCCTTGGAGATTTATAACCCCATGATGGATTCTCCTATCCTCTCTCCCTTAATTATCCCAAATTATCTGAACTCTCATGAAGAAGAAAGAAATTAATATTAATATTCCATTTAGAATATATTCTAAAATGCAGTAGAAAATGGAAGCAATAATAATGATAAAGAGGGTAGCTGAGATGATTTGGAATATATAATCTTTCTTCTCTTCATTGCTGCTTCCCTATACTAGAGTAAGCCAGGAAAACTCTGTCTTGCACTCATTTAGCAGAGCAATTTTTGTGCTGCATTGACTTCCAGTATATAAGTAAAAGCGTGGTAAAATATTGCTCTGTCTGTTAAATGCAATATTTTGGCTTTGTGGCTTGTTCAGAAAAAAAATTAAGGACAAAAATTGGATAACTTTTTCAGAAGAGTATTTGTACATGGGGGCAAACAGGCAGGTTAAGCTCATCACTGGAGAGTTGATAGGAACAATAGCAAGAAGAAAAAAGCAATTATAAATGACATGAAATGAAGCAGAAATTATAGTTTATGTCAAAAGAAAGGTGGGAATTACAGTTATCTGAAGAGCAAACAGCGGGGTCAAACTAACCGTAAGCTGCAAATATAGAATCTGTATAGGCTGTAGGCCAGAGGAGAGGGTCTGCTTGTATGAAAGAGATAGGCGAGAAGGTGGGAGAGGAAAAGAAAGAATGTCTCTTCATTTGGATGATGACACCAAAGTACCTGGTAAATCTCCAGTTAGCCACTGACTGACTACTGGTGATGAGTTACAGGTTTGTAACTGGCCTTTGCCACTCAGAGATGATTCCCAGCTGCTGCTCCCAATTCCTTGCTCCCAACTCTAGGGCATTGGCTTTGGGCTCCCAGTGCCCTGGGAGTTGGTAGTTATAAGACACAAGTGAAGGGGAGGCTTAGTTTTGGTTTAGAAGTGCCCTAAGATAGAAGATAACCTTGAGAACGGCCCTCAGTAGTGGGATACCATTCACACTGAATGCAAATGTAAGCCCAAGTTTAGCTTTAAAACTGAAGGCAGTTGCATTTATATAAATCATAAATCTGAGTCCCCTAACCACTTATTCATACTGCATACTGTTCTGCGTAAATTTGTTCTGTGTTTCCATTAACAGACACTCACCAAGAGGAGCCAGAGACTTTCAAAGGACCCAGCACCTGTGAGCATCTTGGCTTACAACTGCTTTGGTGTCATGCTGTCAGCTGTATTTAGAACTATGTTATCCCATGAAAGTAATGTTTGATTTCTCAAACAATATTTTGTGTCAAAAATGTAACTTTTTAAAGGCAGAGGTGATATAGGCTAACCCCCTACTCTCCTATTTTCATAAACCCTTCTTTTCTCACTGTCTTAGTACAATGTTGGCAGGTTACTGTAAGGGTGGAAGACATCAACCAAAATGAAGCCCATCTGCAAAGCTGTTGCATACGGCATCGCATATTGGGCTTGAGGATGGATTGTGGGAGAAAAGACTTTCATATTAAAAAAAACCAAAAAACCAACAACAGAGAATGATATTAAAAATCGTGCACAGACTTGAGATCAGCTGTGAACTAAAAAAAGCCATTTTGCATTTGCTTTTTAGCTTCAAAATAACCTTTACTGTTTTTGTAACACTTTGCCTGCTCTGTTTTGTTTGCTCAGCTTTCAGAGGCTGAAGATGTGTTTGTAAGAAGTATTGAGACGTGGAGCTAAGTCTAGCATCATACAGAAGCTGTTCACGGTCAACATCCAATACAGCTGGCGCTCTATGGTACGTGGGACCAGGCATACTTACCATTGCAGGTGGTCTTACCTCAGCACTATCTCAAGGTAAAAATGCACAGAAACTAGAGGGAGGATGCTGGGGACAGGCGCTGCAGCCCCACGTGTTGCGATGCTGTACATGCAGCAGAGCTAGCCCCTGGATTGCGTGTGGCAGAGGGTCCGCAGCACCTGTGCAGAATTGCACCCAGGAAAGTGCTGCACAGGACTGTGCGTTGCTGGCACAACCGCCTCACTGTACGTGGGTTATTGTACACCGGTACAATTGGGATGTTGTGGGCTGGGTGGTTTGGGTTCGTTTTCAATCTGGAGCATCTGTGAAAGGAAATTGTGTTTCTTAACCTCCTCCAACAGGCAAAAATATTTGGGAAGGAACACTAGGTCCTAATGCAGTGTTTTGTTGTTCTGTTCAATATGGTGACATTCAGTCTCGGGCAAAACAATTTTGTGATCCTGCCTCCTTGGCTTTAAAGTGAGAATGAAAACCAAACCAAACCAAACCCCACTGCTAAGGATATTAGTAGTAGCTACAGGGTTTTGGTGTGAATGTGTGTTTTGAATAGTTACTAGTGAATATGTGACCTTTAAACATAATGGAATGGGGAAACTAGATTTTATTTAATTTAGCCTGATGTAACAGTTTCAATGTTATGCATTGCAAGAACATTTGCAATCGACCATTGAGAAACAGTTATGTGATGGATAAAGCACTGGACTGGGATTTTATTCTAGGCATAGCCGTAGACTTTCTACATCAATTTCTCCAAGAAAATTAACTGTCCCCCTTAGCCAGGGCTTTCTTATCTGTGAAAGGAGAATGATAATCCCACAATACCAATCTATGACAAAAACATGAATATTACTCGTATTTACTAAGCAGATTAAAGTTTTCTCTTGTCCAGTTATTTCAGAAAACAGCTATCAAGAAAACCTGACTAAAGAAATGAAAGCTGTTACATTACACATCTAGTGTGAATTGGCTGACACATGCTAGACTGTTGAATGTCCCAGGATGAAAAATTAAAATAATTTGTTTAAAGTATTGAACAACTGATTGCTAAAAGTATCGTATGACCAAAGACACCTCTTACTGACTTCATAATCACTGAAAATTTCTGCAGCAGTCTTATAAAATGATACAGCTTAGTTACATTCCTCATTAATTTCATTCAATAAGTAAACGATATGGGCTAAAATGTGACAATTTTATTATTAAAACTACAATTTGATTTCCAAATACCTCTTTGATTTGTTCTGCGGCAAACATTTTATGGATTGCTTTCTTGTTCATCATTTAATGAGCAGCAAACTATTCTGCAAACTGTCACAGAAGAAAATAACACAAATGAGAGGATGAGGAAATAAATGAAACAGTACATGCTATAAGCTAAACAAAATAAATAAAAGGTATCTGTGCAAGCCTTTTATTACATGTCTTTTTCTGTATTGCTCTGGGTGGAAAGAAGTATTCTACATTTCTTCATGTGAATTAGGATAAGACACTGAATTCCAGAAGCTGCCTGGTACCTTTTCTTTAGTCAGAAGGCCAACAGTGTCTTTTTTTCATTCTTGTTTTCATTTCCTCACAGCTATCTCCTGTGCATCACATATAGAATCTGCAGTGGTGCTCATTTGCAAGAAAAGTGCCACATGTGTGTACACGATGGTCTGATTGTGAAAGACTTGCCTGCCTTTCCCTTTATGGAGATCCCAAAGGCCAGATTTGTCATATAGTCACTTGGCTATGAGTGTGTAATTAAATGTAAAGCACTTTGGGATGTTCAGCTGTATAAAGTATTGCTATTGAAATGCAAGTTGTTTTTCTGCAGCCAAACACAAAAGGAAAAAAACAAATAAACAGCAACAAAAAACAAATGAAAAGGTTTCTGGGGATAAAAATGTGAACACTGTTAGATAAATAAAACATTAGAAAGAAAGGAAAATACTTCCGGAAAACAAATCAATAAGATAAAAAAAAAAGATTTATTTGAGAAAGTTGACAGGCTTGCAGAAATTTCTAGCTTACAAGCTATTTACAGAGAGAAAAGATGATGAATCAAGACACAATCATCAAAGTAAAACCCCTAGATATTAAAATTTTAACTCTAACTTGTAGGGAGTCCAAATCTTTTCCTCTGTGACATAAATTCACACAGGCAGTAGAAGCTTCCAATTACAGAGTTTATTCTGTATTTTACATCCTTGGAGATAAAGTTTGTCCCTTTGTAAGTGAGTGTGAGATTCATTCCTCCCCAATTTATGGTTGTTATGCGACATATTAGGAACTAGAACTATTTATAAAACCAGAAAAAAATCAAGGCTTAACAAGCCCATTGGTGGATGGTTCTATTTATTCACTGCAAAATGACGTTTTCACCATGGTGAAACAGTGGCAGGATTTACCCTGAGCTGTGGTTTGGCTGTGGACTAGACCCCAGGTATGCAACCTTCCAGGTAAATGCCCTGACCACAAGGTTGTAGAATTATAGGTATAATCATGTATTTTTTTCTCTCTGTTGGTTTTGGTGGTTCACGTCTGATACAACAGAGGAGGGAGCTGCATGAAGGTGTCCCCTTCCAGGGGAGCATCCCAGCCCTCGCACTGCTACGTAGGCAGTCAAAGAACAAATATCACCACATTCTACTCCTCCTTGCTGCTTTTGGAAAGGGACCCTGTGTCTAAAACCAGGGACACTCGGCTGTTCCTTCTCCCATCCAGGTTGGTTTAGGAGGTTACTGCTCCTCCTCCTCCTCGTAACCCTCCTCAGCGGAGGTTACCATCCCCGCAAGATCTTCTGAGGGACATTCTGTGTCGGGGAGGTGGGGGACAGCTTTTGCAGCAGGCCAGAGGCACGCATGGTCCTCCGACTCCAGCTGTGCTGAGCGCCTCTTTTTTTTCATTGGAAGTGTCATAAGTGAAACTCTAACCAAAACAGTTTTAGTTAGCTGTTTTGGCATCAAATACAGTGAGACACAATGTATACTGCACACATATTTCCCAGGTAACTTCATTAGAGATTAGACTCCTAATTTCAGGAGTTTCAGCCTTCAGTGATGACTTCTCATCAAAATTCATGTCCTGAAAGTCCTGGGTTGCTTTAGCTTTGGTAGCTTTCTTGTACTGGATCATATTAGCTCCTCTTATTATCTCCCAGTGGGTCCATGCTGAATTGAAACTAATGGGTTGATGACGGCTGTCTTTACAGAATGTTCATGCTTCTCAGTTTTGGATTGTTATGTGTCAAAGGCCAAAGAATAACAGAAGTGGGAATTGCCTTTCAATTTTCTAGTTATCCTCTGCACTTTTAGTTATTTCTGATAAAATGTCTCAAATCTGTCAATTCACCCACTCTTAGAAGTACAATTTCATGAAAACTAAGTCTTCTCCCTAGTTTACAGAATACGTAGCAACAAATGTTTCCATGCCAGGAGGACTTCAGAGCAAGAAGTTGGGCTACCTTTTCATGTTTTGCTTAAACCTGCTCATTTTGGGCTAAAGTGACTCTCCTGGAATTTGATAGTTAGCTCAAGTTATGCTGTGCACTTTCACTTTATTAGTAGGTATCTGAAATCGTTTCAGTTAGACCTGGCAAACTCCAAATGTTAGCTTCGTGTTTCCCCTTCATTTGGACAAATAATCCAGTGTATTTGATTTCCTGAACCACATAACTATAACCTATTAAGAAAACATCTTGCTGGTTGCTTTGCTTCTGCCCTAGACTGAAATGCAGTGGGAAGATGGGAAAAGGCCTCAGCTGAATTGAAATTAGAAAGAAAGAAAGAAACACACTTGCACTATTGAAACCTGGATCCATAGAAGGTAGTTTTTAGGGTAGCTTTATTGTTCATGTGTTTCTAATAACCTTCTCATTTCATCTTATTGTGAGTAAGGGGAGATGATGTACTGCCATGAATGCTAGGGCATGGTCTAAGCTCCAGCTTTCATTATTACTTCCATTATCACAATGGATCTTCATTGGCCTGAATTGCTAACATTCTTATAGGAACGATAAGACTAAAATGGCACTACCCGTCATTCACTGATGTGTGAATCGACAATCAAATGATTGATCAATTTTTCTGCGCTTCAATAGCTTCTTTCAAGCCACACATCCTGAGTTACTGTATAAAATGCTGCAGTTCCAGCTAAGTTTTTCTAAGGCATAGGTAAAGTAAATTAGGCAATTAGACCTAATCTTAGATTTAAAAATTGAAAATCCATCAGTGCCTCTGTCTTGCAAAGAAAATACATTTCAAAATCTAAACGGAAAAAGTATCCTTACAAAAGAAAACCCTTGTAGTCCCGACAGCCTGCCTATGAATGGTTTTCATGAATTTCTAATATATTCTTCTTTTGTTCATTTTTTCAAAAAAACTTTGGACCTTAGAAGCTTTTAAGAAGGAGGAGGAGTTTTGAAAGTGGAGCAACAGGAAGTGCTAAATATTTTATTAGTGATTTATGAAAACATGCTTTTGCTTTAATCCTTTAATAGAAAAAAATCATGACAGTTAGCAAAATGATGAGGATTAATGTATGAAAATGTATTGCATGGCAGCTTCTGAGTAATGGATTTATAAACAGTTTCTTTTTTTTTTAAATTTTATGTCAAAATGGATTACAAGAAGACTAGCAAATTATTGTAGTCAGATCAAACACAATACATAGTCCATGAGTTTTTCTGTAATGTCTTCTGTGTCCTGACTGAGATCACCCAGTCTTCATCTAGTTCATTCTCTAACAGGAATGCCATGCTACTTTTGTTCACTTCCTTGGTCTAAAGCAAAGAGTAAAGCAGGTGAACCTCTGAAGAGTTTTATGTAGGAGAAATGCTTTTTGATTTAAGTAAGGTTTCATCCAAAATCCTTTTTGCAGTTGTTGGTGAACCTGTGCCCTTCATGGTGTACAGGTAATGATTCACTTTTAAACACTAACATGACCAGAGCTGTATGTTCTACATGATCTGTCAAAACTACAAAACAATGAAGAGCTGCAGAAGGAAAAAACTAACCCCAAAGATAAAGGACAAAAGTGAGACAGAAACCATCAAAATAGAAAAGTTGAGGCAGACAAAGGCTGGGTAACCATTTTGACAAGCTGACTGGAAGCCACTGTGCTTTATGCTGTGAGGGCTTCATCCAAATTTCACTGGTGGCATTAGAAAAGCTTCAGTGGGCTTTGATGCAAACCTAATTCAGCCGGTTTATTGAATGATTTCTTCATTTTTGTGACACCAGTCTTGTTGCTGAGCAGGGATGAGGAGGAAGGGGACGAGGGGAGGCCAAAGGAAAGTTGACCACACAAATGTAATGTTGGAGGCATTAGACTGCATGGGGCTGTTCAGCCTCCACAAAGAACCAAACTTATTCCCATGGAAACCAATGTTCAAAGATGAATAAGTAGCCTGGCTCTCAGCAGCTCCCTTTCCTTTTTCTCTTTTCTTCTTTCTTGAGATGTTTTGTTGTTGTTTTTGGTAAAGAGAAAGAAAGAGGCTCTTCACCTCCAAGCAGCTTGAGAAAAGACTGGCAACATTCATTCCACTAATAAGCTGGCAATTAATGCAAAGAGGAATGTCCTGGATTTCTCAGAGAGAAGTATTTTTCAACAGGAGCTAGTCAAGATGTTGATGAGGTTTTCTTTCTCTCTCTCTCTTTTTTTTTTTTTTTTAATTTTGTTTTGTTTAAATGGGACGTACACTTTCTGGAAAAGGGGGCTGCTAAACTGGTGTTGTAAGTCTGCCCTCACGTGTTGGATTTTAACTCTTCAGGAGAGAAAGTACAAACGAGCTCAGGGGAGTCCACTACATGTATTGTGGCACCACCCAGGTACAGATCCTCAGGTCTGCTCGTTTTTTTAATTTTGAGTTCTAGGTGCTGATGTGCGAGTAGCAATGGGTTACACACAGAGGGAATACACAGAGGCATGCACTATCCATTTGATGTAGCAGATATCGGTCATTATCATTCCTGCACTAAGTAGTAATGAATTCAAAGGGAATTTTACGAAGGTGTTGCTGATGGCATCAGTGTTATAATGTGTTGCAACTGTTGACTGAAGTAAAAAGAGACAGCCAAAGGTATGCAGAAAAACAGAAGGATTATCAGCTAACTTTCAATAAGTAAGAAAGGCACTCTCAGTCTCGGTAGTCTGAAAGAAATCCTTTGCATTTGGCTTCTTGTGAGGAGAGTTTCTGAGAATAGGAAATGTGGAGAATAGCGTCATGTGGGAAATTTCCAGTGTGAGTCAGCATGAAACTGTGCTTAGATGCGGTATGAGTGGTTCTGCAGGCTTTGAAACTAATGAAGCCAGGTGTCCTGCAGGCTTGCATCTGGGGCCGACTGACTTTGGTGTCTCTGAACGTATCAGCGCCTGCTGAACTTTTGGTGCAACAAGCATCTATAGACCTTTTCCGTCTGAAGGAAGACCTCTTGATACCTAAATGATGATGTCATGCTGCAGCCTTTCCTTTAGCAGGGAATAAATTTTGGTTGCTCCCCTTTTTCCCTCTCCAGACATCTGTTTTTACAAAACTTGTAGGAACATAATTGTCTGTGAGAGCTCTGTCCCTCTATTCCACTTGGCTGACATCAGTCAGTAGGCTCAAAATTATAGGGAAACCAGCCAGACAAAATGATTGCCTAAGCCCCATTTCCTTAGGAAACTAGGCTAAAAAGTTAATATTAGCAATAACTCCTGAATTAGAGCTACCACCAGGGGAATGCAGCGCGGCCCTGAAGCTGTGTACGCCAAAGCACAGTCTGATGTGTCGCTCCCGTTGTGTTTTCACTGTAAACTTTCTTCTGGGCCCTGTCAGCAAACAAACCTCCCTCCAGCTGCTGTGTGGGTGAACGGTCGTAGCAGTGTCCTCAGCAGGGGTGAGTCAGAGCCTCCTCGCTCCTTGGCTTACCCACTGGTGGTTTTGGGATATGGACCCCTGCTCACCAGAAAGGGATGGAGACCACACATCCATTTAATCTGGACATTCCCTGGCCTTCTGAATGTTTTGGACCTGCACTCAAATCAGCAGTTTGCAATGGGTTTCATCTCCTCTTACTGAGTAATTAATTTCCATGGCAAATTTTTTTTAAAATTACCGAGTCATTCATTTCCATGGCAAATTTTTAAAAAATCTTTTAAAAGACCTACATGTTCTTCTCCACCTGACTATATGAGTGTCAGTTTGGTTTAACCTGTCTATCTGCAGTCCTTAAATTGTTTTTGAAGGTACTTTTTTAAAGTTTTGTGTTTTCTTTCTAGATAATTATTTATGGATGTGCAGTGTGAGAAATGTATTTTCTGCTGCACGGAGTAGAAACCTGGGTCTCCATTGCTGCCGAAGGTCTGCATTTTTATCTGCACTGTGTCATTCATGGTATGTATCCTGCCTTTTCTCCTTCCCCTTTCTCAGAACAGTGCTTAAGAAATTGCATTTATCTTTGCAGAAAATTGAAATGCTCATCTCTGTTTCAAAAAAAAAAAAAGGAAAAAACACATTTCACAGCAGACTCTTCCTTCTTCATCACATATGGTCAGTGATAGTTGCCTCGCTGAGATTCATTCAACTCCCAGTGTGTTTTAAAAAGTTCTTTATATACTAAGAAAGGCATATGGCCAAAGCTGCTTGTGCTGAGATTTTTACTGTGTGAATATGAAGCTGGGCAATGGCATTGCAACTGCTTTCCAGCATGAGCTTATCTTCAGTATTTTGTTTTATCCTGAGGCATTGACCTTTCTATTATCAGCCTCTCTGAAAAGAAGGAGTACAACCATGTCTTGTCTGTATCATCTTGTTTATGGTTTATATGTGGCTCAAAGTTCTGCCAGAAACTTAGTGTCATTTTACTGCCTGGTTTTACATTCTGCCTGTGATGTACTAATTATCAGGGTGTGACAGAGCACTTATTTCCTATCATAAACCAGGGCTGTTATCCAGGAATGAAATTTTGTTTGAGTCATGAAAGGATGTAACAATATGAAATATTCTCCGAGGGCCATATTCTGATCCTGTTGATATTGATGGGAATGTTACTTTTGTCTTCACTGTGAGAGCCATGTAATGAAAGACAAGGGCATTACAATGCCTGCTTTTATTGTTTTTTTAAAAGAAACATTTCCCCACAGTACTGTGAGCACTGGACAGTTGTATACCTCAGCTGAGTACCTGGTGCAGCACTACCACAGGGTATTTAGTATGCTAGAGAGCCACAGTCTTTGTGGATGTAAATCAGCGTAATTCCTTTCACATCAGGGGCAGTGTACTGTTTTATATTATGGGGAAATCTTGCTCTCAGCTTCAAGCTGCCATTTCCTTCCCCTTTTAGAACAGAAAAAAACAAAGACATTGCACTTTTAATCCATTTCTAGTAAGGGGAGGATGAGAGGAAAGAAATAAAACGATTTGGAGACTGTGTAGTAGTTTCCTAGTTCCCTACTAGTAGCACACAGCTAATGCACATGACTTAATGGGAATACACTTGCACTCAGCCGCACTTGCCTACGGCAGAAGAGATAATGAAGTATTTCTGCTTATACCATCACAAGCCCTCACTTGAACAGCAGAAGCACAAGTAAAGACCAGATTCAAACCAAAAGAAAGGTTGAACAGAGTGCAGCCTCCAGCCTGGCCAGGGCTGCTCAACACCGCTCTTGGAGACACGGGGTGGTGTTGGACACTCATGCGTTGTGTTAGAGTCTCACGTTGCTGTTGGTATCAGTGTTTTGTATATTCACAGGCTGATGGCTATTTCTTCCTCCTCTGTGGAAAAGATGATAAAATTAAGGACAAGTAAGAAAGTTAGTCTTTTGAGCCAAATTCCAGCAGACTAGGCAGCCCACAGTGTTCAGAACATGTGTGACATTATATTACAGACATTTCTGGTTATAAGAGCAGACATCAACCCTGAACTTGTTTTCATGATTAAAATGAAGCCAGAATGTCCCACCATACTTTTATAACACTGGAATGCAAATTTTGATTTACAGTTCCAACTCAATTCCTTTTCTTACTGATATTCTCCTCCCCTTTACTGTCCTCCTGAGAAGAAAAAAAAAAAAAAATTGCATCTTTTACTTCTATCTTAAGCATCTCTTTCCAATTTTCTACAGCCTGGACCTTGACAATTTTGCAAGGAAATAGATGGTTCTTCTGTTCTACATTTCCCATAATTTATTGGCTTCTAGCACCTGTCAAATGCCACATTTCCTCCCTCTGGGAGCATGCTCCCATTCATGTAACCCTCCTTCCCCTGGAACTAGAGAAAGAGATAAAGTTACAGGTGTTGGTTAAGCCACAACTGTTTCATTGATCTTTCCTAGTTATATGGAATGTTTCTTCCTAAGTGTTTTTCCTGTGTAACTTTACTTTCAAATAGAGCAGCATTTGTTTTGGTTTTGGTAAGCCTGGAACCCCAATTCTGCTGGTGCACCAGTGAAAAATGGAAGTGATTCCCCTGATCTCAGCAGATCATGCTGGGTTAAACCTCATCTGCACAAAGAGTTCTGGTCTCCCTGTCATCTTGTCCAGAAAAGAGATCCCTGTCTGTGAATAATCCTTCAATGTGTGCTTCAAATCCACCCCTTATTTGAGAAAACACTCAAATATACTTTCCTGAATCAGGAATATAGAAAATATTCACTTTTTTAACAGGACAATTTCATGACAAAAAAATCAGGTATGTTAATCAGGTATATATTACTTATTTTCTCTGGAAGTGATATATCCTTTGTCAGGACTGGGTCTCTTTCTAACTGATGTTCAGTAGCTGAATCAGAAGATGAAATTGTGAAGCACACAGTATTGGGGAGGACATTTCCTCGTGCAAGAGGTTGGACATAGTCACCGCTAGCTCTCTCTGCATCACTGAAATCCAAACAGTTGGGCTCATCTCTGTGCCTTCCAGCCCAGACATTCAAACACTTTAGTAGTAATAAATCCTAAAAAGCACATTTTAAAAACTAATGCTATTAGCCAAGGTGGGCGTTTTGCACAACTTGAGCTGGGCATCTAAGCTGACCACTTTAATTTTTGATTCTGAACATTCTTTCTCCCTCTGCTTCTCCTGTCCTTGCAACAAGACACTGCTGCCTGTGTGAAATGGCAGGAGACTGTCTGTGTTACTAAAATAAATCATTACCTGTGAGGTTTCCAAAAACCCCAGTTCCTGTGTCCCCCCCTCCGTCAGGGTCAAGGTGAACGGCCTCCCCACACACTGCCTCCTGCCTCTGCCCACGGGAGCCTCCCAAGGTGTATCTACATACATGTGCATACATATATGTATATCTGTATGTGTATATTTTAAGCCTCTGTGAAATGAATTTCTATCTCCTTTCAGCGTGACATGATGGAATTTAGAAAATTTCAAACTCATTGGTTCAGGGGCTTTTCCCGATACTTTGACAGCCCTACATCAGGTGAGGGGGCTGGGTGACACGAGCCAGAGGTTCTCAGTAGCGTATGTTTTTTCATCTCAGCCTATTGAGCTATCATCTTTAAAATATTTCTTGTAATATCTCTTTGGAAGTACATGTTTTAAAACTGTAAGGAGGATCTGTGAGCTTTCTGCTATGTTTATTCAATCCTCAACCATCCAAACACTTGAGAATTCAAATTCTTCAGCTAGGCTTAATGACACTGAGTCAGAGTAAAGTTATGTGCATAGAAGTCAAGGGTAGAGGGCATTGATGTTATTCATTTTTAGGTGGTTATGGGGTTTTCGATATTAATGTTTATTACTGAACAATTTAAAGGAGAACTTGGGCTGTACCTTTTCATCAATGCTTGCTACTTCTTACCTTGCTGCAAAGGTGCTCTTTAGGGGGGTCTGGGATGTGGAAATTTGTTTGTGGAAGTGCTGCGATCTGTCAGTGCAAACCTGAAGGCTCTATGTCAGCCATTCCAACCTCAAACCTTGCTAACAGCTACAACTGCTAGCTCTGTGTAGGTTTACGCTGCTAACCACTAAGCTTTTAGGTCAGTGACTTTGCCTCCATTTTCCAGTTGATAGAATGGGGAAAAACACTTTGGATGTCTAAAATGACCAGCATGAAGCATCACGTTGGGCTGTACTGTGATTCTAACACGAAACACAAAAAAATGGGTAAGAAAATTTAACTAGACAAAGAGCCTGCCCATTTCCACATCCCAGCTTGTTTGGGCCTTGCAGGTTGGTTGTTTTTTTTTTTTTTTTCTCTTCACTTGCCTTTGACCCTCCTTTTTCTGGTCCTGAAGAGTATGAGAAGGCCAATTTGCTTGTGGCCTTAGCAGTTTTGGTCAATAGGACTGCAGGAAGGAGTGCCGGCCTTGCACTGGAGACCTGAAGAAGACAGGCTCTCGTACAGTTCTGGAGGGGAAATTGTTCAGATAGTCTGGCAAAGACGCACATGAGCGTGGGAACTTTGCAGTGCTGGTCTGAACTAAACCCTTAGGGACTCCTCACAATTAATATCTCACAAACTTCTTCAGGGCTTTATCCTGACCTCATCCCTGCTCCCATTCACACATACAGAAAGCAAAATTCTTGTTGAGTCGCCCTTAGGAAATGTTCAGAGGAAATCTCATCTTTTTTTTTCCTAGCTGTACTTTTTGCTCTGCTAAAGCAGCCGTTGGACAAAGCCAGGTGCCATCCTAGATGTACTATGTGGACGATACTGCTGAACGTAGCCGGAGAGTGAGAGTCTCTTCTGGCTTGCCATGGGTGTACAATGGTGCAAAGCTCTTCATTTCATTTACATGGTGTGAGAAAGGTCTTATCATCTCTGCTGTGAGAGCAGAGGAACAGGTACCTTTTATTTTTCTGATGATTTTAATTCTGATTTTACTCAGACCTTTAGATGCATTTTTGCGTATTTGTCTTTAAAATTTTGAGCTGGTAAAGGAATTTGATCAGAGAATGCTGACTGCAGGAAATGGAAACTTCTTTTGCAGAAATATCTCACTTTAATGAAGTAAATATCATGTTATACTCAGATCACTCCCATGAAATTGAGTATTTGTCCTCAACAGCATGGTTTTGGGCTTTACGGTGTGTTGCAATATTCATACTACAATTATAAAAAATGCATAAACATAGAATTGCTTTTGGAATATTTTCTTTCTCAGTAAAGTTATGAGATTATTGACTTTTTACCCCCATTCTGCTTGAAGGAAAATTGAAGAATCTGAGAATTTCCCACAAAATTGAAAATCCAAATTTTAATTAGCTTTACTAAAATGACCATCTTCCCCACCTTGCATTACAGGATTTTGGAAAGAAAGTCCCACCTGTTTCTTCACAGCATGTTGGGGAAGAATGGAAAGCAGAAGGACAGGAGAGGGAGGTGTGTCTGCTGGTGACTTGAAACATGAGCAGGACCATCCATTCCACTTTTATCTATAAAACCCGTCCTGGTGCGAGACAGCTGCCGCCTCTGAAGCCTTCTACATACCTCTTGAAATTCCAAGGATCTTTCTTTTTTTAACCTGTATTGTATCCCCATTGCCCTTGAGATCCTATATTACAGCTGCTTTCCTCAGAAGGGTTTGATAAGAATACCTCTTTTGGACCATGTCAGTGTTAGAGAATTGCTGTCAAGCATCAAGAGATGCTCTCTCTTCTTCCCCTGGGGCTTTAAAGATGCTATTCTAAAATTAAAGTGTTTGGTATAGATAAGATGCTTAGGGTTATAATGAGGTCAAGAGTTGCTGACAGTTTCCAGCTAGATTTTTTTTTTGGTAAGTTGATCAGATCTCTTGCTGTGTTATTTTCCTTTTTAGACAGATAAATATAGACAGACCAGGTAGAGAAACAGTCAGGTACAGGAAGCTTTTGAAGAATATTTGGAAATTATTCTGATTGCATTGTCTAAGTCAAGTTGCCCCATTTGATTATGCTGGCATCCTCTGCAATGCAATGTGACATGGAATACGTGATGTAATGAGATATGCCCGCCAAAATGCAATGTGCTTTGTTTTAGTCAGAATGTATTAATCCACTTACTGAATAATTGACCCAAAGAGATTCTGTCAAACAGTATTAAATTATTCACTGGATTTCCAAACCAGCAGGCAGTGTCCTTTAAATATTTAAGAATAATGTCAAGTAATTTTGCACACCAAAAATATTCTTTTTTGTGTTTGTAGAGGTTCTGTGGCTCTTCTCTGTTGTTTAAGGAGGGCAGGATAATTAAATCAAAGCCAGTTTGCCCTTCAGAGGTGCCATGTGAGTGGAAGGGCAGAGGGTCTCCCACCTACCAGCACCCTCAGAAGGAGAAACAAATGCTCACCCAGTTCGGCTGTCAGACCCGGCCAGATGCCGTACCATTAGCACATTTTCACTGCCTTGCCCATGCATTTTAAAGCAAACCCCAAACTCTCCACATACAGACACGTATATTTTACCATGTAGCCGGCGCCTGGGCAGTGAGGTCCCCCAGAGAGGGTGCAGCGTTGCCGAGGCTGTGAAGTGCCCTGCTATTCCCTACCCTCAGGCCTCGCGGTACCTCTCTAGGTGTGCATTATGAGATAACAACCTTGCCGGATCAATTTTGGTGTGGAAAATAGGTTTCCTTAAAAAAGGGACACCAGTATAGCAGCATTCAAGTTCTACCAATTACAGTGTCTGACACCTTTCCCCTTGAAGGTTGCATGCTGAACGAGTGCAGGGTATATTTCTGGCTTGTTTAAAAAGGATGAGGACAGGCATCTGATAGCTTACCTTAATTATTCCATTTCCTCCTCCCTATATACATTTCCAAAATCTAATTATAGTGCTTGTGGCCCCTGCTATCAGCCAGTACTCAGAGATTAATATAAAGCCATGGGAAGGACAGCTACCTCCCTTCACACTTTCTACAACATCGCAAATATATTCCAGCAGTCTTTTGATACTAATATTTTGATCCATTCATTATTGTGTTAGCATCGGCAGTGAGCAATATTTACAGTTTATAAGCTCTTCCAGGACCAACTGTTCATATTACTCCTATTAAGTCCATTCAATTTTCCACCTGAAATACCACATTTATCTAGTCAGAGTTTGACTTTTTTTTTTTTTTTTTTTTTTGGGGGGGGGGGGGGAGTGGTGTTTTTAATAATGAGTTTTATTTAATCGTATGTCTGCTTCTCCCAAAGAATACACTAAGGCAATCTGTTATGTATTGCCAATCAACTAAGATGCACTTGGCTGCATTCTCAACTTTATTATCTAGGTCCTGATAAGGGGACATTTTTGTGTGTATGCATCTGTGTGTGTTGAGGTGCAATTGCTTATCTGTTCTTCTGCGGCTTTATTTAGACTGGAATTTGCTGCAATGTCCTCATGAGTGCAGGAATGCTGTCCAGGGGTGTGCTCTGTGTGCAGTTGGTGGGCAGCGGGCAACCCTCCTCAATACGTTTGCTATTCCAAGCTGTGAGTATTGTCACAGCCCGTTCTTTTTCGTAAACAACCAGACTCCAAACCTATTGAATAGTCTTTATTTGTCAAAATAAATAAATACAGTAATGATTCTCTTGCATCTGCTTTCCCTTAAAGGTGTTTAGATTAGGAGACAGCAAACCCTATGACTCTGCTCAGCCACAGTTTAATAAACGGAAGCAAAGCCCAAATGGAACAAAAATATATAGAAAATTCTTCATCTTCTTATTAGTATTATCATTGTTATTGTTACTTAAGGGGCAGGGGGTCAAATTAGACCGGTATTGAAGATGAACTGCAACTTCTGCAAGGACTAAAACTCAAGAATTATGTAGGTTTCTGAGCTTTTAATGCTAGAGTTGTCACAGACATCATGCAATTCAATGTTTTGGCACTTTGGAACAGCAACAGCTAACCAAGATTTGGCCAAAGAATGCACTGGTCCATCAGTTTGTCTGACAGTTGCCATCCCGTGGGCTCCCCTGCTACAGCCCCTACTCACTGCACAGGGAAATTCACTCCCAGAGTGAGAGCTTGTGAGAGACTTCTTTCTGCACCAAACTTCCATGTTTTTCTCATACTTCTTGTGTGCAGAAATGCCAGGGTTTGTGCCCAGTTGCAGTGTGTGAAGAGCATGACCAACGCCCCTGTTAGCAGTCACTGCATGCAGCAGAGTTGATGGATGGAGCTGGTTGGGAAATAAGTTGCTGTTTTATGAGAAATTCTGTGGTTGCAGAGGATTTTTCTGTTAGAGCAGGAACAAACAAAGCTATAGTAATTTCCAGGGGAAAAAAAAAAAAAGGAACTTAGGGTCATACCAAAGGCTTAGCAGAATCAAAATCTTTGATTCTAATTTTGGCCTCTTAAAAATTCTGTATAATAAATGTACACATATAAAGGAGTTAAAAGCCATAATATTGAAACAGAAAATCTAAATCTTCTTTTTCAGGAATGACAGGCTAGAGCACTGTGATCTTCCTTGGATAGTTAATTTCTCTGTGCTTTAGGTTTCCCTTCTCACAGCCTTTTTTCTTGCTGGTCTACCGATATCCCAGGTGGTTCAAGCCCAGGCTTCTCCTGCAGCATGCTGTTCATCCCGTACCTGTCGAATGGGGCAACACAGAACTACAGCAATGACTCTGCTGTTTTGAGAGGGACTTCCTCAAGCAACATCCACCACTGTGGAAGATCAAGCCAACGGGAGAAGAAGGGACGGCAGTGTCCCAGGGACCTTCCCCAAAGGGTATTTCTTTCTGTGGGAGAGTGCTCAGGGCGGTGGAAGCTCTCCACCAGCCCCAGCATGAAGGCAAAAAGGAAGAGCAGGACTGGTGAAGGTCAGGACACGATTCTGCTTACCGTTGCCTTGGGCAGAGAGGATCACAGTTGCCGTGCAGGCACCCTTCCCCTCCGATGGATTGGAAGGAGAATTTCTCCCCCCTCAGCACCGGGGGAAAGCCCTAGGGTTTACAGATATTCCCTGCAACGTTGCCATGATGGGGGTCTTGCAAGCGTAATCCTCCGTCTGCATCTGAATACAGAGAGGTAGAATGATTTTCCCCAGTCACACAGCTAATGGCCATTAGAGCTGGGGTAAAAACCTCGTCCTTCAGTTTCTGGTGTAGAGCAACAAAACCCACATTCTTCCTAATACAGGCTATGAGGCCGAGCCTGTGGTGTGGCACTCTATAGGTAACAGATATATACCGCATAGCTTGCATAAACCCAATGAAACGGGTTTGGAGGCCTTGCCTTGCCCGGGAAGCCAGCAGGATGCTGAAATGTTGCTGGCTGGGTGGCAGTCCTGCAAACCCAGCTTTTCAGGAGAAAGGCTGCCGAAGCTTTACAGAAAAGCACCTTCCACCTCAGGTGCCGCAGCACTAGCAGGCAGGGCGCTGACACGCTGGGACGCGCGCTGCGTGCTGGTGGGCTGACACCAGCGGGAAGCGAACGCCTTTTGAATGACTTGGTGCCAGGGGGGACATGCACAGCATCCCGAGGCAGCCTCAGTGAGACAACCGACTGATTAGATATTGAGGTCAGGCGCTGAGATACCAAGGTCGTGCCACGTCCTGCTTCCCTCCTCCAGCTGGTCCCTGATAAAACAGCAGCTGGTAAGACCACCAATCAGATAAGGTGGCAATTTTCGACAGTCTCAAATTATTGTTGCAGCAAGGGAGGTCCAGATAAGATCAATCAGACATGGGAACGATTTACCAGTTCCTGATTTTTTTTTTTTCTCCTTTTTTTCCCTTTCTTCTTTCTGAAGACACAGCCTGTCTTGTGAATGTGAACACAGGGTGCAGTCGTGGAGTCCCTCACCGTCCTTGGAACAAAACACAAGGGTTGATTTATGGGCTGGATTACTGGGAAACGGTAATTCTTTGCTCTTTATGATGTTTTGTCGGAAGGTGCAGTACCCTCCAGTCAGAGCAGCGGGATTGCAACGAGGTTTTTACAAAAGGCGTGTGAGAAGGGGGGTGGTGGTGAGTACGGCAGCTTCTCTAACATAGCAGTTAATAAGACACCAGCACATTAATCATGTGACAGGTATTGAGTCTAACAGGGCAAGGCAATAGTTTTTAAAAACAGCCAGTTAAGTTACTACCTGGTAGAAAAAGGCTGACTGAATGCCACAGGGTTTATGCCACTATTTGCAATTAAAGTTATTTTTTATCCCTTTTTTTTTTCTTTCCTGTTTGAAAGTTTTTAAATGCCTTTTTGGACCTGTAAGAAAATCAGAGACAAACCACGCAGGGCTGTAACAGGGGGCTGCGCATTCCCTTTCCTCTTGACCCACCGTGCCGTGGGCTGTACCTCCGGCGTTTGCAGAGGACCGCGCTGTGGTCCCTCTCCTGTGCCATGACCCCAAATGCCAGACAGAGCTGAGTGACTCCTGAGGGTCACGGCGCAGAAGAGAGACAACAGGACTGTGACACAGCGGGAATATATTCCTGATCACAGGAGACCTGATTCTCTGCTGCAGCCTAGAGATGTGGCTCTTCTCTTTCATGTGACTCTCCAGGCAGCTTTATCGTTCCAGACCATGTACACCTCGGCCGCTTTTATCACCACCCACCCCACTGTAAGTGGCAAAGTCAAAGGGGAGGAAGAGTTGGGGTAATCCTGATGCACAGCTACAGATAAGCCCATCCCTCCTTGGTGTCCTTTATTTAAAGGAGCTCCAGTCGCTTTCATCCTGCAGTTACCAATGTTAGAGTGCAATTTATTTTTCATTGCTGAAACATGTTCATTACCAGAAACACTAAAAAAAAGGAAGAGACCAATACTAAATGAACCATTTCCCATGATTTTGTCAGTTTTCTGCATGTGCACGTGTCCTTCATTTTGAGCCTTTGTCAAACACTGCTTGCCACGACAAGTTGGGAGCATTGGGCAAGACCAAAGCAGGCAGAGTAGTCATATATGACTAGGTAAAGTTTTGTCTTTCTGCCCATATGACAAATAAAGATTTCCAGGACCATGTCTCTTGGCCACTATTGCATGATGAAATAGGCCCTTAAAGTAGGATGCAAACAGATGTCACCATTGAAAAAGAATCGTAAGAATTGCCTTCCCAGAGGATCAAAAGTCCATCTTGCTCATTAATCAGTCCCTGACAGTGATCAAAGCCTGATGTTATAAGGGACGATAAAAAAATAATTGTAATAAACAGAGACCAAAATGCACCTTGCTCCAATCTGGTGCTATGAGGGAAAAAAAAAAATGTCGTCTTGACTCTGGACTAATGATCAGCAAATGCCAAGCAATAAAAGGTGAACAGCATAATTATGTGGCTCTCCTGCTGAGAATCACAAAATGGAGTTTCATGCTCAGTGCTGGCAGTGACTGCCGTAAGTACAGCTTCCAAGGGGTGGCTATGTGCAAGATGCAGCCCATAAATTTGGGGGTGGATCATATAGGTAAGACACCTCACTTGCCTGAGAATCCTCAATTCCAGGAGTGCCTGTGGTCGGGTCTGAGGAGCGTCCTTTCATACAGTGGGTATGACGACTGTTGCAACTCAGTACAGCTTTTTCTGAGTTGAGGTATGTGAGCATTGCTCCACTGGAGGCAAGGAAACCATAGTGATTCTGGGCAGCTGAAGACCTAGCCCACAGTTTTCAAATGTTGTTTAGTTTTGGTTTGCGTTTTAAAGGTTGCAGATTGCATTTGGAGGTCTTTGTGTTTGGTTTTATGGACTCAAGAAGACTTTTGACAGTAGCAGTGATGAATAATGGCTGCGTGGATGTCATGATGCTAATCAGATGAAATTTGGTTGGTTTTTTTTTTTCTTTTTACATATTTTTTGTGCTAAAGAGTTGAGCTGAGACTAGGAAACATGTGCCTAGGAAATAATATCTCTAGCAAGTTCTGATATATTTTTCTGGAAAATAATTTTAAATTTATTTTATGTTCTCCCAGCTATTTCCTGTCTGCAATTTCTCTTCACATCATAGCATCAGAATATAGTGCAGCTTACAAGGTAACTGAGGGAGATGCTTAAGCTCATTTTAGCTGAGTGGTAGTTTGAAATAACATTGCTGCAGATATATTTCTTCTGGAATCTAAGCCAGTTTAAAGCAGTTGGCTATCTCGACTTCACACTGCTGTCTGGGATATAGATATACGCTTCCAACCCTTAGTCAATTAACAGAAAATATTGACAAACGCTCTCACACTTTAATATTTGTTTCTTAGTGAAAAATCCCTCCCTAAGTACATTATGGTATAATTTCACTTGTAGCTGACTAAATACAAATATAACCCATGCAGTCATGTTTGCCACCCATCTCTGTCTCCGCAGAACTCTATGGGCAAATCCAGGGACACTGCGGTTCCCAAGAGCAGTGTGGTTGGCTGAAACTGCTGCTGCTGGCCTGCCCACCCATTCCTAGCCAAAGGAAAATCTTCGCCCCATCAAACTCACTGACAAAACTCTTGTTGATTATTTGTGGGACCAAAATACGTATTGCAGCAAGCAGTCAGAGTGCACAAAGAACAGGACTGCCTGTTTTCTCTCCCAGAAACAACTGGACTTGGCAGCTGGACTGTCACTTTGAGCGTTGGTGCTAAACAAATCACCTCTCTGTCATCTTCTCATTCTTGCCCAACATAGCTCTTTTTTCACTGTGTTGTTCTGAGCGCATGATATAATTATCAACATTAAGAAAGGTTTTGTTTCTTTATTCCAGACTTGGCATTTGGATTATGTTTGCCTTTGGGTGGTTTTTTTCCCAACATAATACAGAAACACAGGGAAGCATGAAGTTGTTTTATAATTGCCAGAGCACAGATAACTCGCGAGGGGTGTAAGTCCACCTAACTCCCACCCAGACTGGCTCCATCTCACCTAGAAGCCCTGTCTGCATTCCAGCACACCCAGGAGTCCTTTCCCTGCAGACACTTGCAAGAGTTAGATAATTTCCTAATTAGCCTGAATGCACTCCAATGGCTCCGTTTTAGTTGCGCGTCTGTGCTTGGAAGGAGCCGCTTTGGTGCAACGGGCACTTTTCTCTGAGCCAGAGCTGTAGTGCAGTGGAAGCAGAGATGGACAGGCAGCTCACCTCCACCTCGTTCCTCAGAGATGTCTGCGAACTTTCCTGAGGGGCCGTGCTGTGACACCACGTAGGCAGGTATAGCCCCAACTGCTTCAGGACTGATCCCAAGGGCGGCAGGCATGGAACAGCTCCTACTCCTTCGATCTCTTCTCTGTGGTGGAGGAATATTTGTGGCTTAAACCTTGGGATTATCTAGAGTCCTATATGGTCAGTGGAGACTGAAGGGGTGATTAAGTTATATGGATAGATCACCCTCTGGAGACCTGTGAAGGTAGCTATTTATTTGCACTTGCTAGAAAATGTAGGAAGCATCTGGCTTCAGAAACCTAAAATTTTCTGAGGCAGCACCTAAATAGGACACTCAGAGTAGATGGACTGGGTTCTGCTTTTGCTTAGTAGGCTACCAGTCTATAAAGAAATTAAAAAAAAAAAAAATTAAAGAAGAAAAAAAGGGGAAAATGAAATCTTTCAGCAACAAAAGCCACTTTGCCTTTTGTCATTCTCAGCTCTTTGAAAATGCCTCAAACTTTCTTTTTGTAATTGCTATGCAAACATTTTTGATGTCTGTGCAAAAACATCTGGAAGCTTACAGTGGCATCTGGACATAAATATTAAAAGATCAACAAAAACCTGATGTGAATTAGCCATGTGGATAGCCATAAAAACCACAACCACAAAAACCTGCTCCAAGTCTTTGGTTGGAAAGTGGATGCCTTCTCACTTATTTTTACTGTGTGTATGAACTGGCGTTCAAAAAGTGAGTGGTCACTGCTCTGTCTTAAGAGAATGGTGGTTTTGGGGTGCTCAGGTCTCGCTCTAGCATTCCCACTGGGGAGGTGTGCTGTGAGGAAAGAAACGTGACTCAAAGGTCTATCTCACGTAGGGCAGCTGAAGGAAAACAGCAACCCCCATCCAGCGCTCACAATGTCCAAAAGCAAGCTAAAATGGTAATTCCATTATTGTTTTTTAGCTTATGGAGTCTAGTCTCACAGCTTTTGAGCCAGTGTTGCAAGTCGTTTTTTTCAAAAGTGGCAAGGACATGAAGACACCTAAATCTCTTTGCTTTTTAATGAGTCTGAGGTGCAGATAATAAAAGGTTTTAGAAGGTGACGGAGTCAAGCATGTAAACGCGTTTGATAACCCAGGTATTATTACCTTGATTTTCTCTTGGTAAAAACAGAAATAATAGCTTTTCCCCTCCAGAAGTGAATACATGAAAGATTGAGTAGTGCTAGTATAATAGAGATCCTTTATATTTTCCAAAGAGAACTGGAAAATGCGCAGTTCAGTGGATATGGATCAGCTAAGCCGTGCTGGATCTTCTAGGTGCCATCACTTGCTCTCGTCTCATCCTTTTCTCATTCTTACTGCTTTCTTCCTGGTCTTTTAGCTTTGCTTGCTCTTTCACTGTATGCTTTAGTGCTATTCACCTCGTTCTTAGGAGTGGTCAACTGCAAGTCGTATATATCCCACCACCCGAGCTGGACTGCTTATGGAGTGGACTTGTTTTTATAAAGGTATTTTTGTTTCTTTATTTTCTGAAGACATACATAGTATTTCATGATGGAAACAGAAATGTTGTAACTGGCTGTTGCCCTCTGCAGTTGCTAACCCATTGGGATATTCTGGCTAGGACCAACTGCAAGAAGAACAAATTGCTCTAAAAGACTCAAGAATGGAAACACACAGCTGTTTGTATTTGATTTCTGCCCTAATATTTGGTGAGGACTCTATAATTTAAATAAAAAGGCTCATTTTTCCCCAATTTAATGTCTTTTTAACAGTGTGGGAGTTATAAACATTTTAATAATTTTACCACTTTCATATTTAAAAATATGCCCTCTAAGCATTTACATTCAAGATTTGTTTTTCTTCAGATGTGTAAATAACGCATAGCAATTTGCATCTCATGCATAAATCTTTCTCCTGTTGAATGCAAATTAAAAAATAATAATAATCTAGCCCCCAACCCCTTTCATTTGCTTTTTTTTTCCCCCACCTGTTAACTGGCTAATTCTTCCAAGGAGAATTTGGGGGGTTTATGTGTGTTTAAAAAATTATCTGACTGAAGTTTACTTCCAGTGAGTAATAAGAAGCCTAGAGCTGATTAACGGTGTTTCCTTTTCCAGTCCTAATGAAACTTTTTCAGGTTTTATGCATCCCAGATGAACTTATTTTAAATAGCGTGTGTGTGTGCGTGCACAAGTGTTGCTCTTCCTTGGGATTTACCCCAAGTGCATTTAGTTTCTCTGTACCTTGTAGGACAATATCGATGCCGGCTTAATCAATTTCAATTTGCTTTTAAACGAGAAATGAAGCATTTATCAGGATGAGCCAGGAAGGGCTGAATGGACATTTCATGTTCCTGAGGTCTCTTTGTGAAATTTGCTCCAGAAAGTTGCTGGAGCTCCACATTTACAAGCAGCCCACCTCTGATTTGCACTTACCACCTTGTCTGCATACCCCCTCAGGATGGTTTTACTCTACAGGTTTCCTGCGCTGGCAGTTTCTGTGCCTACTGATCGGTGTCGTGGGTCTCAGCCCACTAAAAATACTTTCTCTGGAGAGCCTTGCTGCCTTCATAAAAACGCGACCGAAATATCTCATTGAATCATCTTCCTCAGCTCAGACTGTCTCTGCTATTTATGTCTGTAGAGTCACTTCTGCCTCTCCGGCTGCTTCCCACCGAGAGCCGGAGCCAGCCCAGGCAGACGTGCCGCGGTGCCAGCAGCGTCAGGAGCTCTCCGGGTGGGTGAGAGCCTTCTGCTCACACGGCGAGCCCCGGCCGCGCGCTGCTGGAGATACGGGGTGTTGCAAACTCCCCAGCTCCTGGAGGCAGGTGCCGCTTTAGGGATGGGATCTAAGCACCCTGGCGAGTGGTGGGTGAGCAGTTCTTCCGCTGCCGCCTGATCGCAGCGATGCTAATTTTAAAGCGGTGAGGGAGAGCAGGGAGGTGAGAGCAGGATGGTCCCAGCTGTTCATCCCAGGGAGGCGAGCGGCACTTTTATTCGGAGAAGGAAGGCAGGAGCTCCCGTTTCACTGCACAGGCCGGGGGAGTGCGGAGAGGAGAGGAAAACTTTCCCTAGATTCCTGTTTCGTTTCAGAAAAGTGTTTTCAAAGACTCATCCTCTCTTCCCCTCCCACAGGTTATATTTAGTTTTAAGCTCTCTTGGCTGCCGCATTGATAGCTCCTTACCATTTCCACTGCAATTAATCAGAGCAGGGTTGATTATGCTTTTGTCTCTGATTGTGTAAATCAGGATCCTTCTGTCTAAAATGAGGAGAACTTTGCTGCCTGGGCACCCTGTTGCCCATCCCATCCCATCCCATCCCATCCCATCCCATCCCATCCCTCCAACATGGCCAGGCATGGCTGGAGTCATGCGGGAGCCATCGCTCCTGTGCTGAAATCATGTGGAGAAGGGCTGAGGCGAAGGACGAGGCAAGCGTTGTGGCTTTGGTGTGAGGAGCTGTGAGATGGACGAGGCCACGGTACCAGGGACCCTGTTGCCCACTTCCACGCTGCCGTACGAGAGGGAGATGTGAGGGGCCGGAGGGCTCTGCCCTGCCTGCTCTGCAGCACAGCCTGTCTCATCATTTCCAGTACACTGCTTCAAAATGCAGTATAGGGGAGCGCTCGTGCAATAGGAACTGAGAAGAAAGAGTAGTTTGGATAGAAAAAAATATTCACGGTAAGGAAGTGAGAGTCACAAGGAACTCCAGGTCCCAGCAGCCACTTCTAACAGCCCACAGACGGCTTCTGTCCCCGTTTCACAAGGAGCAGCAAGTGTGGGAGCTTGGGGAGAAATCACAAGGGCTTTGGCCCTTTCCATGGGCCTGCCTGGGTCACCCTGAGGCAGTCAGGCTCTCACTGAGATCAGTGGTCGTTTTGGGAGAGCTTGAGCACAAGAACAGCTGTGAGATGCGTGACGCCTTCTGTGTATTTGTAGAGGTTAATTGAAAGAACAAACTGTAGTTGTAGGAGTCTCCAGCGTGGCCAGGCTATAGAGCTTTGCTGGCTTTTCAGCATTTGCTCTTTTCCTTGATACTGCACAGCCCGTGAATCCGGCTGGAAGATACCTGCCATTGTAGAGAAAGGTGTGCCGGCGAATCTCCAAGCTCTTTAAAAATACATATTTAAACTCAGCACTCGTGGGAGTGACTGCTTCACGGGTTTGTAGTCTGAGGTGCGGAAGGGTTAAAGTTATTTGCCCAAAGACTTAAGATGCAGAGCTGAGCAGGCAGCAGGGCTGAGGAGCTGCGGTTCTTATTATGCCACTCCAAGCACTTGTCCATAATCCTTCCCTTTCAGTTAGTAGCAAATGATTATTTATAACATTGCCTCTTAGAAAAGTGAGTGCAGTAATGCTCTCCAAAGCAACCCAGGTCAGAAATCTTCCAGTTAAACTAGCTAGAACTGCAGAAAATATTTCTGAAGGACAGACACAATATGCATCATCTTTTTCTTCCACCTGCCTAAACACTGGGCTGTGTGGCTTTGCTCTGGTTTTAAATGGGACTGATGAGTTGCAACTCCAATTCAGCTTGCAGGGTGTAAGGTGATTTTGCTGTATCTTTGGTTAGCAGGTCACATCCTTAATACACCCTTACTTGTCAAGCAACAGCTCTGTAGGCAGAGATGAAAGCAGACAGAGAGAACACGTTTCCTTTGCTCATATAGGCGAAGATGAGAGGTAACATGATCGTGACCTCTGAAAGTCAGGGACGGCTCTGAGGGTGGGTGACTCGAGCCAGGACTTCTGCTGATCATATAACAACAACACATGCTGGTGCCATAACACAGACATGGATTAACTCTTCAGAGTGGGATGTGTTTTCCCAGTTGGCACTAAATTGCACAGGGTCCTAACCCCTGCAAAGCCAGAATTAACTGGATAAGGGTGTCCTGTAGTGTTTGTAATGTTAACTATTTTTTTTTTTTTTTAATGAGAAAGCAAGCAAGCTGATTCTCAGTAGATTACGTTGCTAAATTTTTGGGTGGAGAAGAAGCAACTCCTTGAGTGAATTACATCTTCAGATGATGTCACAAGGACCATCACTTCAGGGTTTTATTGCTCCCTAAGTAATGTACTGTCTGCCCTTCCCCAAGAATCTAGTTTTATACCATCGACAAACAGCAGGGGAGCAAAAATATCATCTGCAGGACATGGTAAGCTCACACAAGTAAATGTGGCCATAAACTAGAAGTTAGCTAGTGCATTTACAGATGTTCATTCTAATCCAGATGCATCTACTGTACCTCAGAGGTCGCGTAGACATAGTGCAGAGGCTGCTTTGCCATGTTGCATGGAGAATTGATGAAGTCACATGATGCTGTTGTAACCATCTTTTTTTCCCCCAGCTGCTAAATTACCTTATAATGCACTAAATAGACATTCAATATTTTCCTTATATAAATTTATCATGTAGCAATTACTGCAGTTAAACTCAGTGTGGGTATGTGATTGTAAATGGGAGGTGGTAATCAGTGTAATTAGAAAAGGAAAAGATGTGCCTGCAAAACAACCTCTGCATTACAATATTGCCCACACTATAAACACCCTACCACGTGTTGTGTCCCTTCTCAGTTACACAGTGTAAGCCCTGTGTTGATTCAGGCTTGAATTACACAGTAAATCTTGTTTGTGAATTTATAGACTGTCCTTTTGAAGGCAGAATTGTGCCAGCCTATTTATTTAAAGTCCTTTTTTTACTGCAGCAGCATGCTTTTGAGATGTAATACCTTATGCGCAAAATCCCTGAGTGACAGCAGCTCTGCAAGCTCATGATGCTTATAATACATTACATATTATCAATAAAATGTTGCAAGACATGTCATAGATTTATTAACATAACTTTAAATTATGGGTACAAGTTTGACCTATCTGTTGATGGATTAGAAGTAAAGCTTGGATTGTTAAACAGAAGTAAAAGGCTCAGGGCATCATTAAACAAACTGTTTCAAGCAAAATGTCTGTATTTCACCATAAAAAGTCAAAGCATACCTGAGAAGTTACCTGTCCCCAAGGCAACTTGCAAAGTTTAAAGAAAACCAGAAATAGCTTTCAAGTTTTTTTTTTTAAATTACATTTGCCATTGCCCTGATATTAATTATGATCCAAATTGCTCCCAGAAACCTTCACTGCCCTAAAATAGTTTGCTCTCTGTCTCTCCCCATCCCCCAAAGCAAACAGGAGAAAATAAGCTCTGAACTGCCAGGAGATCCAGAGAGCAACCAAACCTTTGGTACTGGTGACGCGTAGATTGCCTGCCTGTTGTGTCGCATTACTCAGCTGAGATTCATTATGTCCAGACTAGAGAGTGCAGTGACAAGGAGGCTCCAAACAGAGATTTAGAAGTGACTCCTCAGACATGCAGGAGTCTGTGCTGGCAGCTGCAGCTGCAGAATTTGGACGTTAGGTCACAAACAAATCTTTTACCAATTTGCTGAGAAATTTCTAGGATGTTTGTGCATGCTTAGGTAGCTTGACTAGTTTTAATTTATGGAGTGGTTTTTCTTTGTTTAATTGTGGCTCCTTTGCCACATCTGTTTGTGTTGTTCTCTTTGTGTTGGCACTGTTGTTCTCACTTTGAGAACAGGGAAAAATTTAAGGCAAGTCATTTAATCGCCTGAAGTTAGGCAGAAGAACAAGGATAGGGCCAAGAACAGCTCATGGATGTCCTGTTTCCTAGCCCTCCACTTTATCCTGGAAATATTCTTTTTCTTCTGAGTGTCATTAGGAGTGGCCTTCTATAGGAGGATAAGGAAGGTTCTCCTCCCCGCCCCCCCCCCCCATGATTTAACTCTTTAAAACATTGAATTTTATTTTTAGGATATGAACTTCTGTTTTGGGGTGGTGGGGGTGTTTCCTTAGTCTAGTAAAGATGGGAGCTGGAAGGCAAGAAGCCCAGAAATGACTGCCTTTTTGCATTATTTCTATAATATAATTTCTGGATCAAGTACAAAACCATGACTGAGAGACACCTCTTCCATTGACTTGGGAGGGAAGGGAGAGAGACGTTTAAAAGAAATGTGTCCAGCTGGTGAGTAAGCTGGCACGAAACACTGAGTCGTTAGTAATGTTTATTCTATTAGAGTAGACAGTCTTTTGCTGTTGACGAAAAAGCTAACTCAGTCCATTACACATTAAATTAAGAGAACACACACGTGCACTGTAATCACAACTTTCTCTCCCTGAGCACTGATCAGTAATAATTACCTTTTGGGTAGGGGGTGGAAGGAGATAACCTAAATACTTTCAGGTTAATTATTACTCTCCTGTGCTCAGGAAAATCCTAGCGTTTTAACAACCTTTCTGTGCCTGAGGTCCCTTGAGACCTCAAAGTGGCAACAACAAAAGAACATACATCTTTGGACAACAGTGCTACAAGTCATTCTGCTGCTTTTTGGGGGGTTGTTGTTTGTTTGTTTGTTTTTAATCTCTCCCAGTGTGATGTAAAAAGCTTTCTTTGCCAAGTTTAAAAAAAGTTAGTTTTCACTCCTACAGTCTCATATACTGAATAAATAAAGGCACAAATAAGAGCAGCTTGAGCCCTGCAGTGGAGTTCCCCATCTCTTTCTGTTAACCTTAGAGATCACTGTGCTGAAAACTAATAGTGTCTAGTTGTCAAGAAGCCAGAATAATGACATTTTGTGCCATTACTCTAATGTGTTTTTCACTGTGCATTTTCTTTAATTATTTGCATGAGTAATATCATTATGCATTCATGCCAATACAATTCTGATAATTAATTTACATGATGGCAATTTCTTAATGATTTTGATGTCAAAGTTAATAGCAACATCTGATAGTTGATCTGTTGGTGCTGACATAAATTTAACTTTTAATATATTAATGCCAAAGCCAACAGCAGCATCAAATTACATTGCAGAAAAATAAAAATCCACTGAGTAAAAACTTCAGGGGAAAAGACTTGGTCCTTGCCCAAGGTTTACAGGTTCAAAATAAAACCAAGGCCCTTAGACATGATACATGTCAGAATTTTACTTTATCTTGCTCTATTTATTTATTCACATCAGTAATATTATTGATGTCTGATATTGAGGAGATCAAGTTATACGATATCGTGTAAAAGATGATGTTCTCCTGCCTCTAGCTTGGTGCATATATTCCATATATTAAAATGAAAAAAAAAAAAGCATTAATTAAGCTTTTATCTTTCTGGTTCTTTAAGCATGAACTCTAAACTGTTTTGCAGTGGGGGAATTTAGGA
Source organism: Buteo buteo (assembly GCF_964188355.1). Lineage (NCBI taxonomy): Eukaryota > Metazoa > Chordata > Aves > Accipitriformes > Accipitridae > Buteo > Buteo buteo. The sequence continues at coordinate 38,131,022 of NC_134179.1, forward strand.
CTGGTGTCTGAACCTGAGTTTGTACCTTGGTTCTGTGATTTCAATTTGCACCATGTGGTAATAATATCAGCAAAATAGTTATTATTCTGGAGGCACAATTATTGTGGAGGCAAATATTGTTAATATCAATAAAACAAGAAACAGGGCAATGCATAATAAGGTTTGAGATCAATATTTTTAGTACATTTTTGCTATATGGAAGAGATGCGTAGATAAAGAGATAATTGCATGTGTAACTGTATATATATACCTATCTTTTTATATAGACTCATGTAAGTATTAGAAGACAATTAACACGGAATAAAACCACATTCTTCAGTCTTTGTCCAGGTGCTCCGAAGATCTCTTTAGAAGTTTGTAAGTATTTTTATTTACCAGTTAAATATTTTAGTACACCTTAGTATTGAAAAAATGTATGTGAAACAAATGATGATAACCATAAAATGGTGATGGTTGTTTTCCCTTTATTTTTTTTAATCAAAACCAAAGCCTCATTCCATGACACAGTTGCTAACATAATATTTATTCCCACTCGCTTCAACCAGTTAAATATATAGATGAAATGTTAAAACCCATTACAAATAAAATTGATCCTGCTGTGTATTTCAACCTTTTCCCCAATTGGCTTTTCATCAATGATATCCACCGAGGCAGTGCACATTTCATTTTATTTAGTGAGCAGATAATTATACAGCCTCAATTAGACCTTCCATTGCTGGACTATAAGGACCTGCTAGTGCAGACCTGGATCATTTGCCTCTAAAATGCACCACTTTTCCTTCTTCAGTGTCCAGGAGCAGGCTGTCTGTCCCTACCCGCCGAACAAGAAGCCTGTGGGTCTGATCGCTTTAAGCCTGGCTTATCCTTGCTCTCAAAACACGAGGACACATACATGCTTGAAGACAACCCCCAAAACTCAGACCTGTCGGTGGGGACCTTTAGCCGTGCCCATCCTGCGGACATGAACGTCACTCCACCCGGAGACGACTTTTGTTGAACGATTTGAAGAGTCCCGCTGGCTGTGGCGAAGGTGCAAAGAGACAGCAAAAGGAGGCCAAGGTAGGTGGATGGATTTTCAAATGGCTGCTTAATACAGTTTACAAGGAAAGGCTAACTTTGGCCCTAATGCACCGCTGTCCGGAGGCATGTAAAGCGTGCAGCTGCACGGGAGACCTTCGACAGAAACACAGCTTATCTCTGCGAGCTTATCTCTCACCCCTTCCTGCACTCCTTGCTGCCTGCCGCTGCCGAGCCGGAGCCCGAAGAAAAATGCCTGGTACTGGGCCCAGAGAAGGACCCAGTGGCAGGGGTTTAGGTCCCAGGGAGGTGGGAAGGCGAAGGGACAGGAGAAGCAGCAGGCAGGGGCAGATGTGGGAGCAGGAGGCACCTCTGTTGGGAAGAAATTGTCCTGTGTAAGAGGCCTTCCAGTAAAGAAAGCTGATGGCATGAGCAAATCCAAGGGGCTATGTGTGGTGCTCTTTGCCCGTGCACGTGCCATCTGTGGATACACACCATCCACGTGCCCACGGGCCCTGTGCTGAAGTTCTCCTTTCCTCCTCCTCTGCCCTTTGCTTCTGGAGAGCATGCTCGGAGATAACTATCTGGTGCTTAATTCCTCACACGTATTTCTGGGGAGCTGTACTTTGGAAGAAGCCTGTGGGATGAGAGGGGCTTTGCTCAGAGTTTGAAGCTGCCCTATGCAATGTATCATGAATGTAGGTGCGCAGCTACACAGCTGCAAACTCCTGTAAATGCAGTGCTCTGGTGGAGTGCAGGAGAAGACCATGGAGGAGAGGAGATGCCTGAGAGCCCTTGGACTCCAACCACCCTTTGTCAGGACACACACATCTTGTAGCACAACCAGATGGTTAGACTTAAGCTGAGCCCACCTTAACCTTTTGTTCTTAAAAGAGCATTGGGCTGAAGCAGATACTAGAGGTACAAGTAAGGACAGTGAGAGAGAAGGCTGGAAAACAGTCTGATCTACGGAATGGGGATTTTTTTGTTATATGGGTTTTATCAAATGCGTTTCCTCCTCACACATTTGTTTGTGGTGGAGGTCTGGAGATGCTTTCTGCTATCAGAATAATTTAATTGCAGAGCCTTCTTTGGGGGGTGGAGAAAAGGGAGATTTCTTTCTGTGTAAAATTACCCTGTATTAATTAAAGATTATTTTAATAATGACTTTTTAAAATAATAGCATTTCACATTATGAGACTTTGAGAAATGAGTGGAATACTAACTGGCTGGCCTTCTTCCTTGGTCTGCTGAAGGCATGTTTTTTAGCTGCTCAAGTTTCCTTTGGAAACAGGTTAGTCAAGAACACATCTCGGTTTTAAGAATAGCTGCTCAACAAGGAACAGCAGTGTAAATGTTATCTTTATTCCAGGTGAGCAGAAAATCTCTTAAAAGCATTTCTGAGGAGTGTTAGCTTTGTGGGTTGATTGTTGGAAGGTGTAAGAAATATGACTGTGATTGTGGTTTGCACACTGAGTGACTCTCCCCCACAACCCAAATGGCTTGCTTGCGTGTGGCATTTCAGAAAACCCTTTTTTTTTGCCTCTGAGCATGTGGAATGTCTGTGCAGAAAATATTTTTTTTTGGTGCAGGGCTTGTCATGAGTTGGACACAACATGTCTGAAAAGTAGTGTAGGAGTTCGAAAGGGAGGTTTTAAAAATTCAGATGTGTCTGATGACTGGGAGCATTACTAATGAAAATATGTTTGAGTTTAATGTTGAAACTAAATGTCCCATAGAAGAGAACGACATTAATTTCTTCCCTCCCCAAAACTCATACTGAAATTTCCAAAGCCTTAAATCTGGCCCAGATAACTTAGCCTCTGAGTCAAAAACTGCTCCCTATGCCTCACATAAACGCCCACGCCCAGGCTTCTCATATTATCTTCCATTTCTTCAGTCCGCCAATTATTTGCTACACCCAGTTATTGTGGGCTATCTTAAATTAGCTCCCCAGTGACTCAAACATTTATTAACTGCTCAGGTGCTAGGAGTTTGGCATGTGCACGAAGCTCCAGGGCCTGGGATGTTGCTATAGACGTCGTTTAGGACACAGAAGGTGGTCGTTCTCTACCCTGAAGCGTGGCAGAGGCAGCAGGGCTAATCCCTGGGGACGGGGGGTGACTGGGATGTCCCTACTACCCAGAGGTCTCTGCCCACCTTGGCGACAGGGCTACTGACGGCTGCTCTAATACAGGTCTGGCAGGTGATTCTGGGAGAATGAGTCCCCCTGAAGGCAGCAGATCCCTTGTCCATCTCCTCTTGGCCGTGCTGGCAAGCTGTGCCTCCCAAAGCCAGCGGACCCCTTACTCCTCCCCTCCACCACGGAGATGAGGTTCACAGCGTCCCTTCGAGTCATGAATCCCGAGGGACGTGGTGGCAGCCGTCCACTACTCACTTTCTTTAACCAGTTGCAAGCTCAGAGGTGTGACTGTGGATATGATCTAACTGCTCTGGTCCTTGGCGCAGCAGTTGATTTCTGCAAAGGCAATAATTAGTTAGTAGGCAGCCTAGCTACTAAGTACAATGCTCATTGTTTCTCTCCTTGACAGCTAGCTCAGGCTGGTTATTAGCACATAAAAACAGCTTTCACTTTGAAAGTCTTTTTGTTCCCTCCTTCCTCCACCACTACATTGCCTTTGCAGAAACCACGCTGAACCCACATTACGTCGTGGCTGGAGTTGCAGACCCTCTCTAAGGTGCCATTTGACAGACTGGTCCAGAAGTCTCAGACTGGACTAAGACCAGAAGAAGCAAGTGGCGTGTTTTGGTGGAGGGAGCCTCTCAGTTCCCACTGCATGCACTGCTGCACATTGAGCTGGGAAAAAGTTTTGCAGGAGAAGCTTCACATCATGCTATGTGGCAGCTGTCTAGCAACAGGAAAATTATCTACTCTGGTACTTGTTGCTGAACTAGGATTGATTATGCTGAGTCCTGTAAGCATTTGGATGTCTCAAGTCTGCAGACAGCAAAGAGCTTTCACTGTAACTGGATGGTCACTAATGTCCATTTATTCCACTGTCTTTGTCACCCAGAGCTTTCAGTCATGCAGTTTACCAACTAATTGTACCAAGGAATGTGTTTTTAATACAATGTGTATTTACAGTCTGTAATATTGGAATACATAAAGCCTTAAAAAATATGTTATGTTTGACTCCTAAATCATATGATTTTACAAGGGGTTGTGTATATTTCTGCATCCACTTTAGACTTACACACATACAGTATTTCCAATTGTTTACATATGTTAGAATCTCTTGCATTTAAATAGCTCATTATGCAAATATTTATGAAATACATGGATATTTATTTTTACTGTACTCTCTATTCAATCACTGAGCTGAGATTTAATGTCTAAACTTTGTCTGCAGTCGCATGTGCAGTAATGAATTATGAGTAATTATGTACTATATACAATTATACAACAAAAATTACAGATTCAAAAAATATTAATGTTGCAAAGCCAAGCACCCAAATTTATGGAGCATCAGAGGTAAGGTGCAATCCTAATTCAACCCCCAATTATGCATGTGTGCCTTATAATATGGCCCTTACTAGCCATACTCCGCTTGTCCCCCAACTGCTTTCAGCTGTAATGGGTGCGTGACCGTGCCGCAGGCCAAGGCTCTAGGCTCCAGCCAAGCTTTGGGATCAGACCAAGGCCAAATTTGCAGTGTTTCCCAGGCAAAAACTTTTCCCTGGATTTGGTCACCTAAGCAACTGACCTGGCTCAGCGAGCATGTTTCTGATTTTCCCACCCCAACAGCAAGAGCTTGCAGCAAGAGAACACCCTGCACTAATTCACCTCTCAGTCTAGAGCCATACACCGAGCAGGACTAATTTTGCATTTGAGACATTTGAAAGAGCACTGTGTTCTCATCTAATCAAAGACTGAGCCTGAAGTACATTTCGTTGAAAGGTTTTTTTGACCAGAATATCTTCCACCAGGAAATGCTGCTTTGTTGGAATTGAAATGTTTTGTAGGAACATTTTGCTTGTGATGGTATTTCTGACAGAAAAAAATGTGAGCGATTCAAAATCTGGAGAAGGTATTTCTCACTGCTGGTTGTTGCACTGTAGACCTCATTTCTTTTCTTTTGGTTTCAGACTGTGTATTATTTATATTTACTATTCAAGAGTTAAATGTTATCAGATCACCTGCACAATGACCTTGAAATATTTCAATCCTGTTAATTCTGATATTGACCAATGTGATTGTTAGAAGACTTCAATAAGTTTGGTTTTTAGCAAGTATGGTTTTTAATGGCCTTTGTGCATGCACAGTACTTTCCTATGTTTTAAAAAAGCAAGAAAATTCCAGAAACTTAATTTCAGCAGAATTTGTAACTGCTGAGGATGATACCCCATCAAAAAAAAAAAAAAAAAAAAAAAAAAATCAGTTCAAGTGGATAAAGTTTTCCCAAGTTATAAGCAGCCAAAATAAATATAGAGATTAAGTTGAGTGATCCCAATAATAGATGGCATCCTCAGTTCCATCTATTACATTGCAAACAATTTGTCCTTGGAAGTTATTCTGAAAACAGTAACTGTATTTCATTTTTAAAATAATACAATTTATAGAGAATTTGTAACACAAAGAGAGAATATTTGAAGCCAGTTTTTTTGGTGTTAGCTGAATCAGTGATGAATATGAAGTACACGACTGTCTACAGGCAAAAATTATTTCTTAAACTAATTTTTAGCAATACACATCCTGCCTTTTAATAAAAGCCAGACTAGAGAGCAATGCTCTTGAACTGGGGACAGGTTGGACTACAGTAATACCATTTGGATAAAGATTTCTCAGGATGCTACAATGAATCTGATCCCAAATCTTTTCTTGCCAAATCACAAAACATTTTATAACTTCCTGGGGTGATTATGTTAATTGACGTGTAGCTGGGCACATTCTGGCTATGGAAAAAGGTAAAGCAAAACAGTGATGAAGGAGACTCTCATGTAGACAAGCTCCAGGAAATATTAAGATTCTTATTAAAAAGCAATACTTTCATAACATTTCGTACTAAATAAATAGTGTTTGGCTAGTGTCTGACATAACAGATAGGGATGCTCTAATTCATTATGCGGGTGCTGCCTCTGGAGACATTTGAAAACAGGAGTGCTCATGGCAGGCGTGCTCAGAAGTGTAACCTGGGTAGTAAGAAGTCCTCCTCCATATGAGGACTTGTTTGGCTTGGCTGCTTGTTCTCTGAAATATTAATGGGCTGGGTAAAAGAGATCACCCTGGTTTTCCACAGACCCTTAGCCTGAGGTGGCCACAACCCCTTCCAAGCTTTTTTACATTCACTTTCCTACTAGCTGCTTGTTGTGGATCTTAATAGAGAAATCAGCTTCTGATCTTCCAAGGACTGAGATTTTTTAACAACTTTCCTACAGGCGTATTGAGGGGGAAGAAAGCCAAGAGGGATTACGAAGTGAATCTCAATGCGTTTATGAAAGGGATTATAGACCAGCTTTCCCTTCAACAGCAGCCAACTGTGGTTGATGGTTCAGGAGTTTCCTTTGTTTGCTCAAGGAGACTTGTCCAAACTCAAAAGGACTAATGTCTTTTCAAAAGCTTCAGGTCCTCTTCGGAGGCCAGCAAAAGCTTGCTGAGATGTGGGTTCTTGCTGCTGAGATGCAGACCCAGAAGTCAGACATGCCAACCTTCACTCAAACGTCATTGGGGTCCTGTGTCTTCTGGTGGCTTCTTCTCTGAGTCCTACCTGTCTCACAGTGTGGTCTTGGGAGAGTCAAGCTAGGTACACATCACATTTTCTCATCTAAAACAATGGCAGAAGCATTCCAAAAACCACTGTTATGAAGGCAGTGATGGGAAATGGCTCGGAGATGCTTGAATGAAGTGTGGTAGATGTGCAAATCATTACTGCAGTAAGGCTGCACCACAGAGTCCAGCACTTGGAAGGCGTCACCCCATGCACTTCTACAGCCTCAGCTTGCTCTGCTCTAAACTTAAGACTGTCATTCTGTTCCCCTGATCTCTTCTCCCATCACCGGCAAGATGTCCCATCGCACAAGTTCTGTTCCAGGTGGGAAGCAGAATGCCTTTAAAAAGAAAGAGAAAAAGGAAGGCAAAAGAACAGACACACCTGTGCATTTCACGTGTGACTTCCACCCACGCCCTGCCATATAGCTACAAAAATGTTGTGTTTATTTATATATAAATAAACACACTTTTTTATTGCTGCAACTTGTAAATAGGAAATGAAGTCACAATCCTCGAAATTATAATGGCAGGCACACAAAGACACAGTTGCTGGCACGGAATTCAATTAACAGATAGCAATCACCCTTGGGTGACTGTGTGAGGTGGAAATATACAGGCATGCTAATAAGTAATATCTTAAAGCCAAGGCGTTTATCAGCCAGCAGCCAGACATGGGCATAAGTGTGGGCAGACAGCACTGCTCTGGGATATTTAATAAAACCTGCTCTCTTCATCTGAGGATTTGTGTTTAATCATTTGGTAACATTTTAGAAACATCCAGGCTGGGAAGCTTCTCAAATGGAACTGCTTAGGTCAGAAAACGTAGAGAGTTATTTACTGATACTAAAATAGCCAAAGGAACAGAGTGGATTCTCGGTAATATTAACAAAATTCTTTGTTGCCATCTTTTTGACCTTTTGAGTTTCTGGGGTATGCCTGCTACGTGAATCACAGCCTTATCTGGGGAAACATGCAGAAGGCGTTCATTAATACTGGGAAAGCGAATGATTGAACTGCTGTTTAAAATAAATTTTTAACTCTTTTTTGCTTGGTTGAAAGCCTAAAGCTAAAATAGTTTTCTTCTAGGCTCCTTGAACTTTAATTTGCATTGCATTTGGGGCTTTCAAAGGCTTCAGGCAGGCCAAGATTTGTCATCCACTGAAAGATGTTCAATTTAAACTTTCTCATCAGGGCTCTCTTTGTGCCACAGCAGTCGGTTGACTTCGCAGGGCTGTTTTGCATGGCTAAGTTCCGCTGCTTGGAGGAAAGGCAAATTCGGAAGCAGTTGTGGGTTTCTTTAAAGGAAGGCAGTTCGACTTAGTAAGGTATTTGTTAGGAGCTTCATGCAGAAGAAATGTAAGGCCTGGTGTTAGCGCATTTTTGGTTAAATCTCTAGGGTTAAAGCACTCAACCAACAAAAGCGGTTTGGAGCAGGACAAATGGAGACCGGCCAGCCTAGTCACGGGACGTGCAGAAAGCAGCATATGTCAGACATTACCTGGGAAGGCCTGGAGGCTTTTGGCTAGGAAGCAGACGGTAGATGCTCTCAGTGCTTTTGGTTTCACCTCTGTTTTGAGTAAGCAGTCGTGCCTTTTGTGGTCATCAGCTCTACCCCTGCAACCGGGCTGGTGGCCGCGGGAAGCCCGCAGTGCTTCTACTCCTGTGCCGGGAGCGGGGAGCAGCCCTCTGAGCATGCTGCCTCAGGAGACCCCGCTGTCCCTCTCGTCGGTGTGGCTGCCTACTTTGCGTTCTTTGGTTTGAACATTTGTGATGCCCACGAAGGCCCCGGTGGTCACCAATAGCTATGTAGAAGCTGAAGCGGTGGGGTGATTGTCGGGTTTGCACAGAGTCTTAGCAATTTTGCTTTGTCAAAGGAATCATCAAAGGTGTAGGTGGGCTGCAACGAATGTTGAAGACGGGCTGTGGACCTGCTACAAGCACCCTCCAGCACCTACTCTCCGTACCTGTTCCTTTTCCCTGGGGGATTCATGTGATCTACAAATCAGTGGCCAGAGCCTCCTTTGCCAGCCGTTTCCCACAGTGCTGGCATGCAGCCCAGCCTGGGCTGTGCTCAGGAAGCTGTAAAGTGGCTCTGAATAGCTGCTGTGAAGCCATCCCTGTGCTGCTCCTGTCACAAAGAGTTTTCAGTGCCCGCCTCGCTAATGGATGGGTTTCTCCTATACAGAGTGCCGAACAATGCGGTGATACATTCAGGTTCTATTAGTGTGAGTTTAGCGTGGCCGCATTATTCATAATGGAAACAGCACAAGAGAACTGCACTGTTCCTCCCAAACAGGAGACCATAAATCCTGTAAGCCACACAGCACCGTCGAATGGTGTGTTTTTCACCACTTATTTTGCCGGGAAGCTATTTGTATTCCCTCTGTATGTAAACCCAAGCTGTCTTAATATTGCAAGCCCAAACTGTGTTGGAGGAGGTAATAACAACAAAAAAATTGCAACCGGTACATTTGAGAAAACTCAGTCATAACTCTGTGATACCAAGGCTTGGAACCCGCCGCCAAGTAGGAGGGGAGCGAGAGCTGTGGCAGGATGATGTGCCGGCTCCTGCGCACGGCTGGAGGGGCTCAGCCCTCGGCCCATCCGCCGGTTCTGGCGGTGGAGCCCTGCGGTTGCTTTAGGACTGAACGGTGACCTCTGTTGCTGTGAAGCCTACATGTGCGGATCCGCGTACGTATGGGACAAGGAGAGACTTTGTGCTTCTGCTCGCTGGGTTTCCTTTAATACCCAGCAGCTGCGGCCGCGGGGGGTGTGAAGTACGCGCAGCGGAGATACATTAGCGGGCAGAGTGTAGGTAAGTTGGTCAAAAGTTCAAGACAATTGTAATGTCCTGTGGGGAGGACACATCACCTACCTGACATAAATCAGGCTTTGCAGGCGTCAGGAAGCAGTTCATGCTGTATGACGGTTTGCTGCCATGCTTTCCGACGGAGACCGTCTCCGAGGGAGCCAGCCTGGGTTCGCAATGAGAGCAAGCAGCTGCTCGGGAGGAGCGGGGCTGAAGCAACTGCTTCACTTCACGTAGGCACAAGGTGACTGCTACAGAGCCGAAGCTGACTTTTTGCACGCTTCTGCACTCGACCTAGTGACCCAGAAGTGAAGGGCTACACCAGCTATTGCCAGTCCTTTCAGCTACCGCCTCTTGCAAAACTCCTGTCCCTGCTCCAGAAGCCTTCGCGGCGCCTGGAGGCCAGGCAGCCGCTGCCACCTCATCACCCATGGCCCGAGCGCTTTTCCTGTGACACCGCACAGCACTCGTTAAAGGAAATGTTCATTAGAAGAACCGTATACATTCTAGATGGTGAGTGGTACTATTTGACTCAAACTCGATGGCCCAGGGGAATTACAGAGCGGCGTCTTGTTACTTTTGCAGGAAATATTGTTTGAAATGGTGGAGACCCCCCCCTTTCTCTCCTGCATCGACACCCTTTCAGGTATGGCCATTAAAATAATTAACCCTGGGCTGACAGAGGAACCTCTGATTTCCCAAGTCTTACAGCTGAAGCAAGCTCTCTGCACTCCTCCAGTTACTTCGTTCACCGTTGGTGTTAACACTGGAAATGCTGACAGTAGCTACTAAAGGTTAAGCACATTTGTAGAAAATCAATAGCGTGATGCCATCTTCTCCCTCTCCCCTCAGTTTCTGGGGGGGAAAATGGCCCCTGGGTATATGAAAAATATAAGTTAACGTTTCTCCAACTCAGAAAGCATGCATTTATGCAAGAAGCTTAAAGAATATCTTTTATGATCCTAGTATAGCAACGCTCCTCTTCATTCAGTGCTTGGAAGAGTGACTGAGGCTTCTGCAGCGTGGGTTATTATGCAGGGCATGTGTTTTAAAATGTTAAGTACCTTGATTGTCTCTCACATAGCTAGTGCTGTCAGCAGTTTGCACAGTGCTTTTATGTGTCTTTTTCCTCCCTGGTACACCTGTGTTCAGTTCAGAACTGATTCTGCTTCTGAAGCAATTCATTAAACATCTTCAGCGCGCCACTTCTGTGAAGAGGTCAATTTGTTCTTTCTGCCTAGAGATGCAAAACTCTGGGCTTCAGTTGGTAAATGCAAGTATTAGATGCATTTCTCACCGTTTAACTTATGCTTTCCTTCAATCTAGCCTCTCTAGCGATCCCTTCCTTTAACATATGCATTTATTATTCATGAAATGTGGAGACTCTTGCTCCTGTATCAGTCTAGGGCAGGTACAGTTGGGTACTCTGGCACGTACACACTCCCCTGTTCACCCTCCTCTGGAGGAGACATTTTTCAAAGGAGAGAAAGTAGCTGTTTCTTTCTCTTACGTTCCTTTGTCTTTCTTCTGAGGTGCCAATGTTGTGGTGGGCTGGTACACACTCCTGTGATGAGGATCCTGGAGCACAACCAGCCTGAAGGTGATTCCTAACGCAACTCATGCACAGGCTGCTGGATACCTGCGGCATGTCTCTGGCTTTTGGTCGTCTCTGAGGTGGCCTCTCTGGCGGTTAAAAACAGGACTCTGGGAAGGAGTCATATCCTCAAAACCAATTTTGTAAGTTTTTTTCCTCACCTTACTGCTTGAAGAGTCGATTCATCCCTAAGTCTTATATCCCTATAAACCCTACCCTCCCAGATTCACATGTCTCTCTGTATCCAATACAAGAGTAGTTGTTGGGGACGGGGTTATTTTGGGGGTTTTGTTCTTGTTGGTTTTTTGGTTTTTTTTTTTGTAAATCTGGATATTTCAAATATGTAAATTGACCTGGATCACATCTGCGCATACTAGATACAATAGGGTTATTACTAAAAAACAATTTTTAGGCTGAATGAAGGTGGACCAAAAGGAAACTTTGCCTTGATCTTGCAAGGATACTTTTTTCCATAATTCTTACCATTGTTCTGGGGTCACCTTTATTTCGCTGTTGCAGCTAAGAATATGGTGCATGGTGTTTGGCTAGCTCACCAGTTTTGGAGGGAGCACATTTGCTGAAATAAAAATTGGTAGGTCTTCATAAAGTTATCCTGAGGACCTTGGTCAATATTTAATGAGTAGGCCTGGGGCAGCAGATCCTGAAGTAGATGGGACCATTTCTATTGGAATATCAAATATCTCATTAAACTGTCATCCAAAGACAGGTATGGACATTCGGAGTTGATATCTTCTCTGAACAGTGATGTCTTTTGTTAAATTCTAATATTGCTTATTGCAGTAGTTACAGCTTGTTTTGGCAAGGTTTTTATTTAATGTAAGTGATTGAATATAGTTTTCTGGGCTGTAATTTGCATACAATATAATTTCTGTTCAGAAAACTGTGGGGTTTTTTTCTTTTTTTTTCCTTTTTTCCTTTTTTTATTTTATTATTTTTAAGTCAGACTGATAATTTAAGATGCAAAACTGATTGCAAAAGGTATCTGGAGAGTATAAATTAGTGGGGACCTCAGAAGTAACAGACTCTCAGAGCTAGTGGCTTGTGAAAACGTTGCAATTACATTCCTCCTAATAAAATAGTGTTTTGTTTCTTCCTTTTATCATAGAAAGGGTCTGTAGAAGTACATACATGAATCACTAAAAATGTCCAGTTCTCAAGGATGCTGACCAACTCGTTATTCGTTGTTTTGATTCAGATGAAATATTTTCAGCCTGTGGTTCATTTCCAAACAAACAAAACCAAAAAAGCCCGAACAGTAAGTGATGCCTCACATTTCCTGTTGGAAAAGATTTCAAAAGCTTATAAAATGTCTCCAGCCCATACAATATATCATGTCATATTAATTTATGGTAGTCAATGAACAGTCAGAAATGGTGGAGGAGAGAGATGGAGAGCCTATAATATTCTGCTTTATTCAGAACTGTATATCAGAGGGCTTTTTTTTCCTTTACACACAACTCAGGCACAGCATCTCTTCTTTGCTTCACAAAAAAAAAAGAAAGAAAGAAAAAATCTGCATATTTGTATTATATTATGTTCTTCAAGTAGCAAATTCCCTCTGCCAACTATCTGTGGGTGTGCAGCCCTTCCTCGGGAACATGCTGTATCTTCTGAGTTCCTGTGTTTGCGATATCACAGTACTTTTGCTCTGCAAATCCATGAATGGGGCCATTATGAGGGGCCGCTGGATAATTAATATTCTGAGAGGGGTAGGCTGCTAAAAGCATGTTTAGTGAGGAAATTACAAGGCCAATAAAAAAAAAGGCTTTGCAAGTTCCGATTGTATTCTTGTCTTCTGTGGGTCTAATTTTTCAAGGTCTGGCTGGATCATGTTGAGGTTTTCTTTCATCCCTTTTTTTCTCTCCACAACAGGAGCTGAGGCTGGAATCTAAGTCCAAGTTAATGAAGCTGCCTCAAAGTTGAAGAGGGAGAGAATAAACCACAGCTCTGAGGCACAGACCACTGGAGATTCCTCTTTCAAACCCTGCCTCTGCCGCTCACTGGAGTTATTTGATTTGGGAACAAGATAAGAATTCACAACATCTGATTTGTAGAAATAACCTAGAGGAAGGAAAAACAGTCAGAAATACTAATTTCAGATATCATTTTCATCTCTCAGTTTCCTAATAGTCTTTCCCAGCTCTAATAGCATTACCCAAATATAAAGCCCAGACTTCGGGGAAGCTGTGCACCGACTGACAAATGCATCTCCAAATAGCCCACAGTTCAGCACTTCTTATTCTGTCAATACTCTGTGACCAGGGAAGGTTTGGAGCATAATTCTCTCCGAATTATTCATCTTCTCCCTTTCTCTTTTTTTTTTTCCCCCACGGTAAGAAATACAGCTGGCAATTCATTGCTGATTTCCCAGGAGTGTTATTCATAGAATCATAGAATAGAATCATAGAATGGTTTGGGTTGGAAGGGACCTTAAAGATCATCTAGTTCTAACCCCCCTGCTGTGGGCAGAGACACCTTCCACTAGACCAGGTTGCTCAAAGCCCCATCCAGCCTGGCCTTGAACACTGCCAGGGATGGGGCATCCACAGCCTCTCTGGGCAACCTGTTCCAGTGCCTCACCACCCGCACAGTGAAGAGCTTTTTCCTTACATCTAACCTAAATCTACCCTCTTTCAGTTTAAAGCCATTACCCCTTGTCCTACCACCACATGCCTTTGTACAAAATCCATCTCCAGCTTTCCTGTAGGCCCCCTTCAGGTACTGGAAAGCAGCTATAAGGTCTCCCTGGAGCCTTCTCTTGTCCAGGCTGAACAACCCCAACTCTCTCAGCCTGTCTTCACAGGAGAGGTGCTCCAGCCCTCTGATCGTCTTTGTGGTCCTCCTCTAGACCAGCTCCAACAGGTCCATGTCCTTCTTAAACTGGAGGTCCCAGAGCTGAACACAGTACTCCGGGTACTCATGCCAGTTTATTTATGTATTTACTATTCAAGAGCAAACTCTTGAAGCTCCTTGTGGTAACCAGCAAATCAAACCAAGAGAGGCAGAGGGCTGGCCGTCACACTAAGCGCTGTAGGGCTGAACGCAGGCATCGTGACTGCTATTGCCCCTGACTGAGGGAGTGTGAGGAACAATTCATCCTGCTTGATGCTCAGGACCACCCAGGCCTTGGCTAGCATTGGTAGAGAAAAGTAGTCAGCATTCTTAAATCAAGCAAAGGCTCTGCTATAAATGCCTAACCGTGGCAGTGGAGCAGCTTCCACAGTTGGCTTCACAGGCGTCTTCTTTCTTCGGTGCTGGTAACGTATGATTGGCAGGCAACGGGCATATATTTATGGCGAACTCCTTCGCACACTCAAAATCTAGGCTTCAGATTTGTATTGATTAAAGTCAGGGCGGTGTGCATGAGGGCAGGGCCACTGCGCCCTTTATCCATTGCTTCCCCCCGGGGCAGTGGTGCAGCCAGGGGTTTCGGAGCATCCCTTGATGGTGACCCCCTATGACCAGTGGGACCAGGAGGCAGTGGCTCTCAGCGCTGGACAATCCGGGGAAGGTTTCTGGGGTGGGTATATGTCCTGCAGGTAATGGCATGGGGGGACACCACAGCTCCCCAAGAGGGACACACGGTGGGTATTGCCTATGGTGACCGTAGTCACATTCCTTCTCTGAAACACAAGACGTTATTCCCCCTTCAAAGGTTTGGATTCATGTGCTACCCGTTGCCCCACACTCAAAATTTGGCCCTCAAATTTTGTCTTGATTACAGTTATTTATTAGGATTGCGTTTTAGTAATTTTCTCTGGAATTTTGTTCTGCATGCCTTCACAAGGATTTAATTGTCTTCAACAGGCCATTTAATGCAAGTGTGTTTTAGCATGTTAGCGTAATAATTTATTGTGTTAAAGTGTCAGAACTGCAATTAGGAGAAATCTATATTAAGGCTGATAAGAAAGGGACATATTCAACTTGGAATGTGGTCAATTGCAAAAAAAAAAAGGCATCTCTAATACAGCACTTGTTTTTAAGCTCCCCTCTCCCTATTCCTGACCTCTTCACCAGTATTTCTGATAATTTATACACATCCATGTTACAAGGTCCTTTGTTTCGGTGTGAAAAACCTATACGAATGAGGTTCGATGATTACACGGAGGAAGAAGTGAAATTACTGTCAAATGCTTAAAGAAATCGAACTGAAAGAGTTGTTATTTTTCTTTATTGACTTAGTATTGTTCCCTTTCATAACAAAGGATAAAAATGTGATTTTGAAATTGTTGTGTTCCTTCACATGGTATATTGGTTTCCATATGGTAGGAATCTCAGTTGGAATATGCTGATTTACACTAGCAGAAGTCCTAGCTGCTTATTTGAATGTCATCTTGCTATGTTATCTTGGTAGAGACATAATGTTCCTGTGTTTTTCGTGTGACCTTGTCTCATCTGCAAAGCTCAAATTCCGTTGCCACTCTGGGAGAGGTTACTGGTGAGAAATGTTTGAGCTTTAAATGTATTCTTAATTTTGAATAGGACCCATTTTTTTATGTGGTGAAAACCAGGCTTAGATCCAAACACCTCTGAAATTTGAGAAGATTCAAACTTGAATCTAGACTGAATTGTGCAACTTATCTATTTCTAAAATATAGATAATTCAGTGTGCAAAGAGTGTTCGTGCACATGCACATGTGTCTATGCACACACATAGACACAACACGCCTATATTGATACATACCCACACAAAGGGTTGTACTTGGAAATAATAAGTGACTGACTTGTCTTCCACCAGAATTCCATCAGTGTTGACTATATTTCCTAAAAAAAGAATTCAAATTAAAAAAGTAGTTAAATAATTTCTTAAGTAGCTAAAGAAGTTACTGATGGGAAAAAAATCAAAAGAATCAATGGCAGTTTTTTGGAAAATATCTCTCATTGCCCATGAGCTAGATTTTAGACACGTCTAAATTGCTTCTTCATAACTAGGGTATTTTAAAAAGTTCGTTAAGTTCCTCATCATTGTTCTGTACTGATGTTAATATAAGATTTTGGTTTGAGGAGGACCATAATAAAAAGGAGGACCCTCTTTATGTGGTTAATACAAGGTAAATAATATAAATGTTGGAAGTGTGAAGCAGTGATTAGCAGGAGGAGGGAAAGGATGTTGTGTGGGATGGATGGCAAAGCAGGAAATCAAAATGTGGAAATGAAGTAGACGTAGAAACATTCTGGTTGTTCTGGAGAAAAATCACTGTCTGATTTTTGGTTTTGCAGAAACAAAGACAGGGTGGCCTGGATTTGAATCCTGTTTTACCAGCAAATCCAGCCTTCAGGTTCATTTGCATAACCAATTCCAGCTTTGGCTCACATCTGTTCTGAATAAGCAGTTAAGCAGTTCGGGTATTTTTTGGATCCCTGTGGGCTGGCAGAGAAAAGATATGCAGCACAGAGGACTGAAGGGGATGATCTGTTTAACTTCTGCTAGCCTGTACGGATGCACCTCCCCGAAGGCAGCAATGGTCAGACACCTTCATTCCCAGTACTGACTGGTGTACTAGGCAGAAAGTGCTGCTCTTGCAGAGGGAAGATGTTCCATGCTCAGTGCTTCAAACACCTATTTACAAAGGTTTTAAGTAATTTAGGAGCATATGAGAGCTGCCTCCTAGAAACTGGGAGCGCTTGGAACCTGGTGCGGGTTCCAGCTTGATGAGAGGGGGCTCAGGCTGACGCAGGAAAAACAAGGAAAGCAGCCAAGTGTCATATGCCTCCCCAAACCCTCACCTATAAGCTGGTGCTAAACCTCTGCTGTACTGCAGACTATTTCTATGAGAGTACTCAAATGTACAGTTAGCACCCCAAATCATAGGAGCTGACTTTCATCAGCAGGTTTGTGGCTGTAGGGTTTTTGGGGGGTTTGTCTATTTTTCCACCTGGGTGTGACTTTAGAGCAGTTCACAAGCCTTTAAAATGGAGAAAACCAACCTTTGGCTTCATTTTCTCTCTCACCCGTGGACATAATCAAGTTTAAAAAAAATATTGACTGTGCTGTTGAGGAAGTGCAAGGCATGGTGTTCATCATTTTAAAAAGACAGATATTTGGTTAATGCTGGCACTCCAAAGACCCAGACAAGACTGCATCCCCCTGGTGCAACGTGCCCTGCAAATGCAAGGTACGAGACAGCTCCTGCCCCCAGGAATTTGCCTTCTCTGTTCATAACCTGCACGGAGGGAGGATATCATGCCTGAGGCAATGAAAGGGGCTAACTGGAAAGCTGAGAGCAGAACCCAGATCTCCGGCCCAAACCCTTGCATGATGAGCTTTGCTCTGGATTGCTTACGGTTTTCCCACAGCAGCCCTCTGCTGCGCTAATTGGGATTAGGTCCCCATTGCACTTAATGCTTCCTGAGCACAGAGGAGGAAGCAAACCCAGTCACGAAAAGCTCGACAGTTGTAGCTGCTTAATTGATGGGGTTATTTTAAATCCAGTCAGTTAAATTGCTGCGGACACCCTTTATTATAGCCTAGGCAATTTTATTTCAAGTTAGCTTTAATCAATTAGGAATTGATTTTAGCTAAGTCAGTATAAGAACATCTGATCTGGTTTCACAAAATTGGTTTTAGAGAAGTGAAATGGGTGCAAATTCAGCATGGGCCCAAGGAAGGCTTTCTCTTTTTGCCTGCTAGTGATCAGGTGGAGGATGTCCTAGTAAAACCCCAGACCTGCACAGCCACGGTAGATCCTATCCCAATCTTAAATCCTGGCAAACTAAAAAGTATAGAAAGGGAGATAAGGGGCGTTACCTGAATGAAGGACTCTCTCCCCAGCAACTTGTGCACATATGCACAAGCACACCCTTGCCCTGACTGCACTGGTCAGTGGAGGAGGTTTGGGAGCAGCCAGCGAGGTGCAAGCTAAGAGCTCGCTAAGTCTGCCCTGTCCAGGCTGTGACTGCCCAGGCCACTGAAGCAGCAGAACATCTTGGTCTTGCTCCGTGTGTTTTTAATGCACTTGTTTTCTGCCAGGTTAGTGTTTTAAAGAGGTTTGCAAAGATGGCTGAGGTGGAGGTACAGCAAGGAAAGTGGCTGGGAGTGGGTGGAGGTAGGAAGAGGAAGCGGGAGCTCCACTTTTTGGCAGAGGTGAGGCACTATATTGTGAAAATGGAAATGCCAGGAGAAGTGAGAATTATCAATGGAGAATTTTGTGATGTGACCAAATTCTAATGCTGTCTCACCTTCAGGACTATGAAACATTTGCAAGGTTATATTATTCTTTTGATGCTTTTTTCCCCAAAAGATTATTCTGATATTTTAACTGTACTGTAAAATTGGTACTATGTTTAAAAAAAGCCCGTCCTGTTATCTTCAATTTGCTGCTGTTGTTTTTATCATGATCGTTATGAGTTCTCATATGGGAACTCTTTATCACAGAATGTTGAAATCTTTCATTTCTGTTCTCATAAATGGTAAGAACAAAGCTGCTGCAATCAAGGACCTGCTACTTCTGGTACTATCAGAAGAAAAAAGCAGGATTTCTACCTAGGAGTTGTTTACTTTGTGCCAGTGCTGTTCCCAAGCTTGATTTCTTCTGTAGGTGCAAGTAGTGTTAATGAGGTGTTAATGTGTATGTAGGTGATGCAGTCATAGATTTTGCCTTTGATCATTCGGTGTTATTTCCTTTTTTTTTTCTTCCTTTCCTTTTTTTAACCTCGAAAAGCTGTTT
This sequence comes from Buteo buteo, assembly GCF_964188355.1. Lineage (NCBI taxonomy): Eukaryota > Metazoa > Chordata > Aves > Accipitriformes > Accipitridae > Buteo > Buteo buteo. The sequence continues at coordinate 38,149,858 of NC_134179.1, forward strand.
GCACCATGAGAACCTGTTGACTTAACAGAAATTTCTCCAGGAGCTGAAAGAACTTCTGAAAACAATGCACAGTAAAACCCCCACTGACTGCAGTAGGGTCAGTATTGTTCCTTTGATTACAATTGTTTGAAGAGGAAAAACATATTCCCACTGGTTTGCCTACATACAGTTTTGTACTGCTTTAAATATAGGCTTGAAACTAGTATATTGAAAGCAGTATATAGACCCTAGTACGATGCAGGTTTTTTTATTATCAGGATGTTTATGCCAATCTTGCCCGATCCTACAAAGGCAGAGGAGCTTATAGTGCCTCCCTGTCTATATCAATAACATAACTTCATTTTTTTTTTTAAAATGCACCCTTAAGGAGCTAACTTGGCACAAAGACTGGGTTTATTAACCTTGAGTTTCTTCGCTTAAAATTATTAACACACATGAAAAATGAAAGCAAGGCATTTAAAGTGGGAAAGCTCCAGAAAGAAGAAAAATGATGCTTTCATCTTATTGATGTGGGCTTCCTTATCCTGTCACCTTTGTTATCGCTCTTACTTGTTCTTGCTGACATAAAGCAGCGTTGCCTCGTGCTTATCTGAGTCTCATGAAAAAACAAACAATTGGAGAGTCTGTGTGTGTGTATGTGTGTGTGTGACCTTCATAAAGTGAACACATACAAAGCGGACTTGAAAAGGCGTTGAGTTCAGTGCTCGTGTCTCCTTCCCTGGACTCCCCACGCATCTTCTTAAGACCGCGACGCCTGGAACAACCACATTTTCGAGTGGACGACTGCATGGGTATCTGCATGCGCTGCTCTCGGGGGACCCTGTTGGCAGCAGTCATCCCTTACAAGCTGCCAAGAATGGCCTCCACCGTCTCAGGCACTGCACAGCCCAGCCAGCAGACGGGTCCTGCCCTCTGCGCTGCAGCCCGTGCCTTCTTACTGGCCTGGCCATGCAGAGCAGAAGGGAGACGTGAAGCGCACAGTGGGAGACAACGGCGTGGTTCCAGCAGCCGGTGTGCTGGGACTGAGACTTGGGGAGGGCTGGATGTGGGAGGTTTCCTGAGAAGAAGCAAAGCCAAAATGGAAAAGGAGGGGAAGTGAGAAAGAGAAGCCGGGAAAGACGGATGCTCAAAAGAAAACCGTGCAGGAGGCTGAAGGAAGCAGCCCACCAGCACAAATTGACAGCCCAGTCAAAACTGTCTAAAAAGCTCTGGGAGCAGCTGGAGGCTCCCAGTGCTGATAGCTCTGTAGCTTTCCCTCCTGGCTGGGGTCTCGTTCTCATTGCGGTTTTCCCCCACAGGCCACATGGCAGGAAGAGGAATCAGGCTTGAATCACAGAGAAATTATTTAAATCAGTCAAGTTAGGCTCCTGTTCCAAATCCTACTTTAAATGATGCCTGTCTCTCCCTTGTAACTATAGAAAGCCCTGGATAGGTTATCCTTGCCAGCCTTAAGTCAAGCTTTGGAAGTACTCCTCTTCCTTCTTTCTCCTAATTCACCTGAGAACGAGGTGGGAGAGAAGGAGAGTTGGCTCATTGTGTAAAGTTATGTCCAAGGGTTGCGGAGATGTAGAACTGCTGGGAGACCGGGTCCCACACTACTCAGTCCCCTGGGTCCAGAGGTTTCTGCCTTATCTGCTTCCAATGACCCCAGTTCTGCCTGTTTCTTTTTGTTTGGAAGAACACACAAACTCCTAAAATAGGGGAGGGAAAGTTTAAACATACCAGCAAAGAAGAGGCATAGTGAACTATGCACCTCTGTGTGTAACGCTTATTTATAAGCCTGAGTGGGGTGTCTGGCTTTGCTAACTGAGCCTAAGCAAGCCTGCCGCAGCAGAGGCGGACGTCTCACAAGGTAAAACGGGTGGCCCTGGAAGCATTTGCTATTTGCAGTGAGCAGCTCTTGTAACAGCTGCTATAAATTTCCTCATCTTCTATTTCTTCCTCCCCCACCCCGGGTTTATGTTTTGTTGTTCCAGTTGGGGTTTAATGTGCTTTCCAGTTTCGTCTATTTTTCTTTTTGAGTGTGTTTTGATTTCTTCGTTTTGAAGGCGCTGTCGACAAAAGGTGCCAGCCTATTTAACAGCTGCCTGGAGAGAAGTGCTCCGTAGATGCAGACTGCAGGCGCAGCATGGGTGAAGGCATCGGAGGGCAGCCGAGACATCGCTTGGGCGGGCAGCACTGTGTCTCCTCAGCCTCCGCGTTCATTTGCCCCTTCAGCTGGGCTGCTGAGAGCGCATCATGGCCGATGCTGATTTTTGGAGTGGGGACTTAGTGCTTTGGACGTGAAAGCATGCCATATGTTTTCACACCTGAAAGCTTTTCAAGGAGAGATCTGAGATGTTTCCTTTTATGCGCATACATTGAACTTTCTTTGCCTGGCTTCAGACTTTTTTTTTTTTTTTAACACATATGGTGATTGCTTCCAATGTGTGCTTATAGAAACTAGAGACATTTGCATTCGTAGTTTAGGAGAAGACAGGGACTTGACAGATATTTGATTTGAGTTGGCTTGTTATTTCTAGTTCTGGCTTATTGCAACCACAGTGCCTACTGCTGTATCTCTATTGATTGCAGACAGACATCCTGAGGGATAACTCTGTCTTCCCTTTCATTTAAAAAGGAAAAAAAGGCATGTCTCCAGCCCTGCTACTTGTGAAGACAGACACAAATATGTAATGCAGACTGTTTGGTGAGATTGAAAGTGTGTCACTGTGAGCTCTAAAAAGTCGTAATTTATTCACCCTGTCTTCTCTGTCCTTCTCTGAGGTGCCCTTGGCGACCCACAGCTCTGGTGTGCAAAGCTGTGCTGGGAAAGCTGCGAAAAAGAAGTGCTTGCCATTACTTGGGTTAAACTAGCGAGAAAGTGCTGAAGTGAAACTGTGAAGGATAACCAATCCAAATTCAAAGCTTTGCCAGTGCCACAGCAAAATTGTGCCTGACATCCCCCACTCCTACGCCCTTATTTGTGTCCAGCCAGGCAAACTCTACCTGAGCCCTGGGTTTAGCAGTTTGGGATAGTTTCCTTGAGCCTTACCCAGAGAGTAAATGGCTGGGGGGGTTGGTTTACATTTGCATCTCTACAGCACCAGAGTCCCTGGGAGCTTCTCTGGCAGCCCAAATGTTGTTCCTAGCAGGGAAAGGCCCTGACCATGTGCCATTGTCCGCATAGTGCAGGAGGAAAGGGCAAATATGAGTATCTATCTGCTTGTGTGGAAGAGCTTGCCTCTATCATTACAGAAATGGAATCAAAGGTTCTGCTCCAGTTCTTCAGCACTGCTTTCTCTTTCTTGACTGACGTACTTGGGCTGCTGTTCTGACTTTCCTTTAAGGCACTGCAGGGTGTGACTGCTCTGAAAATGAAGGCAGCTTGTACAGGTAGAAGTGGGCTAGATTAAAATCCTCTGCCAGCAGCAGTGCAAGTCTTGTAACAGGATCCTCAGCACAGGTTAGTAGCCCAGGAGTTTACCTCTGGCCTCCCTGTTGCACATTGCCTGAGCGTCTGTGGGGTCTCTGCTAACAATACCCATGCCTCCTTGTTTAAAGCCAGCATGGCCAAGTTCTCAAAATCATTGAGGATTCCCACAAACTCAGGTCTTCACCTCATAGGATGAGAAGACAGTCAGTCTTTAGCTTTTGTACCTCATTCCTGCAGCTCCTAGAAGTGGAAATGAGGCTAGGAGAAATAGCAAACATCATGCTTCAAGCCTGAAAAATCTGTGGTTGCCAGGGTACAAATCTCTCTGAAGCAACATGCTTATTATGTTTCATTTAGTGAATTGATCTGATGGCTTCCGTTCCTGTGAAGCCACTGTCTCACGTGTTCATTTAGGTTTCCTCCCTCCCTCTAAGCCCCAGTACATACACCTTTCTAAGCTAACTACCTTGTTTGTTGGAAGGAGACTTCTGCTCATTCCTGCCCAATGAGAGAAAATCAAAATCCTTGCTGAGGAGCAGTAAAAGAGCAATGCTGTTGCCTGGAATTGCATCAGGAGCTCCTTGCTTATTAGGCTCTGTAAGTGCTACAGCAGGCAAACAAGTAGCTGAGCTTGTTCAAAAGTCTAGGGATTCTTTCTTGCATTAAGTTAATTAGTGAGAAATGAAACAAGCAGCTAGCGCGTGAAAGAAAAGGATTAGGTATCTCATATCTTAGTAGCTCAGTGGAATTGCGAGGAAAAGGGATCCTACTTGACACTGATAAGAAATAAGTGTTTTATCCTTGCTTCAATTTTGAGCAAAATTCACTGTGTGTTTTACCTGCTGATGGACAGAGAACATTTGGCTGCTGAGGCAAATGTGATAGCAACAAATCCAGAGAAACTTGTGTGAACAGTTAGTGCTTGGACACAGTCCTGCCTGAACCACTTGCTTCTGGCTGAGAAGCACCATCTCCTAATTCCCTTCTGCACTCACTCCAACGGGAGGATACAGGGAGTAGGAAACTCACAAATGAACACACTCACTCCTCCCCAGTGCTTAGCAGCACCAGGAAAATAAGGCAAACAGATGGGAGCCAATGTATCATCCAAATGAAGTCCCACCCTTTGTGAAAATGTGCCAGCTGAAGAAGAGACAGCATTCTTATTGGTGTCCTTTGCCATAGATAGCAAATGTGACTTTTTTTGGCTCAATGGTAGCTAGCGAGTGCTTTACTTTTTTCCTCCTTTGGGTGCTTGTCATCTTGGCCAGGTGGCATGTGAAGCTTGGGATGTGCAGAAGTATGAGACTTTCCAGAGAAAGCTCCAGATGCCCTTGGCAAACTTTTGTTTCCCCTAAATCCTTCTTTCCTGCTGTGTCTGTGGCTAGGGCTGAATTCTGCCCAGAAAGACTAGCAGTTACCTAACAGGCTCTTGAGCTGTATTTTAGATGGACAGGATGCATTTCTGCCTGGAGCTGCGGTGGCAGGTTTTCCTTGCCTTGCTAACAGACTTCATGTCGTCATGAACAAAACTCGCTTTTAACGGGTCTTGGGACCCCTCTCCCCTTCGTGTGTTTCAATAGTGACATTTGGAAATATTACTCAGGAAATCTCTCGCCATCTGGGCCTCTAGCACCTGCACTGCTGATGCTCCCTCGCCTCTCTCAACAGCGAGCCCCTCTCTTCCCCCACAGCTGTCCCCTTCAGACTCTCTCTTCGGCCTTTCAGCAGCTTCTCCAACAACAACCAGCTCGTGGATCCTGGCCAGCCCTTTTTCCCAGCCTATAAATGCGATGGTAGCTTTCTCCACTTGCAGTCAATGTTCAGTTTCCATCACTTGCCGTGAAGTGAAGAACACTCCTGCAGCATTTGAGGAGGTACAGATTTACCTGGACATCTCCCTACCTGCTTATTGGTAAGAAGCCATTGCTTATCTGCAAAATTCGCAAGCCAAGTGCTTCTTCAGCCTGAGTTTTGAAGCAGCAGCTCGGGGCTGGCTCCTTCCCTTCTCAGCTACAGTGCAGGCTCAGTGTGCCCATGCCAAAGGCTCTTACCCTCAGCTTCAGTATCGCCTCTGCTTTGCTGTGTGTCTCCATCAGCAGTAAGCAGCCTGCTGAACAGCCCTCTTCCTCTGCTTCATCCTCCGTGGGGTCAGGAACAAGTAAGGGTGGCTAGGAGGAGTTTTGCCTGCCAGCTCTGAAAGTGCAAAGTTGGTGTCTTCCCATGGCTGATGGTGGAGCTGAGGTCATCCCACAAGGTACCTGTACACATCCAGGCACTACTGCTAGCCTCAGCAGCCTGCTAGGACCGTCACTTGTTGTGGTAGCTCCCTGGTCTAGCTTAGGTCTGACGGGCTTGTTATCTACTCTTAAATAAAGCTGGGGGGTGGCTGGCAGCCTTTCCTTTCTGGACTCCTGAGACCTGCACCCAAGGTCACAAGCAGGGCAAGCTAATGGACTAAATGTGGGTAGGTGGGTATGTGCAATTTTAAGTTTTACACTAACTTACAATTATATGAACAATACTATAAATATGTATACATATGTATAGTTACTGAGGAGAACTGTGAGTGTATCACTCAGAATCCACCCAAATTATAACACCACGGCAGAAAGCTGGATCAGCTCTACTGAAGCCAATGGAACAATGAATCGGATTAATGTCCTGTTTTACTTGGGTAAAGAAGGATGTTTACATAAAGTACAGCATTTCAAAATGGTCAAGGTTTCTTTTAAGTCTGTGAATATATGTGATGCAAAATGTCCTTTTCTAGCTGATAAGAGTGTTGCTAGAGAGTTTACTAGCATGAGTGGTCTTTTCCAAATTAATTTTATACTTTAACTAGAGTAAGTACTGTACTGCTAGAAGTCAGAGAGAAATGGAATGAACACTGAGTTCTTCTCTCTAGGTTTCACAGTTAAGTATCATATACTGAAAGGATGGACAGACTATGGGAGTCCTAAATACCACTAGCGATTCCATCTAGCTAGTCAGTTTATGTAAAATCATTGACCTTGATCCGAGGATAGACCTCTTTAACACAATCAATACAGGTGCAATCAGATAAGAACATTCTACTGTTTTATTAAAGTGCATCTAATTCAAAACTCAATAACTCTCACAAATCCTTAATCAGAGAAGACATCCTGGGAGGTATTTAGGTGAGTGATCTTATAACTCTTGCACTCTCCTTGTTAGGATGGCATTTTACAAATAGACATGTCTGTTTCCTCTTTACTCTCCCTGCCATAATTCTTTCACTATACAGTTGTGTTGATTATCATGCATTTATCAAGCCTTTTTTTACTTCATTTATTTAGAGGGATTGCGTCAAGTGACAGCTTCTGCTTACCCCGTCCCCCAGCACCACTGTGGCCAAGCATATAAATGCAAATGTGGCTCCCTCGCTGGCACACTGGGTCCTACGTTCTAGTCCATGGCTTAGATGTGTTACGCTATAGGAGGTGCAGTGCTAATGCATGCTCTCTAACTCAGGGTGGCCTGGGATAATGAAAGAAAACAGTCCATGTGCAGCATTATGTGCTAGTTTAAGTAGAATAAAAGCCAAAGGCAATGACTGTATTTTTAGAAATGGTTTTAGATCAAAATGATACATACTGAATAAGACAAAATAAGCACATGGTAGAGAGCTCTGAGAGCACTGCTTACAGTGAGGTAATTATTATTCTTTCCAGGTGATCCTCAGCGTGTTCCTTGGTAATGTAAAATAAATTGTAATTTGGAACAGTTGAGCTGAAGGCTGATTTTTTTTTAGTCATTTATGTTCATATATGGCAGGTTTAGGGGATTAGGTCTTTAGCATAAGTGTAAATGGCTGCACATGCTTAGCTAGACCCCTGGTTCCCTGCATTACACAAAACAGCACTTATGCAGTCTATATAATAACATAAAAAATCAAATAGGTTTGTAACTATATACAGCACAGAGAGGCTCAAATAGCTGCAGTACTGCAACAGTCGTCTTAACATATGTGTCCAGTGACAAGAGAGGACGTCTAGATCGTGGCTTCTCACAGGCAGGAATCTTCCAGTTGTGATTCTGCTCCTTTTACTCCCTCAGACTTGAACCTAGTTATTTGGAAGTTTCATAATTTTTAAATTAAGAAAAATTATTGTGCAAATATTTTGGGTCTTCCTCAACCTTTTTCCTCACTTTGTTTCAATCGAGGTAATGCCTACAAAGGACATGACCTATTATGTAGTAATTCCCACATGCACAAAATCACCAACATCTGAGGTAACTTCTCAGATGACCTGGAAAGTGCTTTCCAGGAGCAGAATTCTGCGTCTCCTATACCAAGTGGGCCTACCCACTGGGAACAGTAATATCTCCACTGGTGGAAACAGGACTGTGCCCTTTCTGTGAAGGGTGGTGAACTGTGATCAGCTAAAGCAGCCCGATGTGCCAATTCTGTACATCCTGAGCTCCATCGAGGATGCTAGACTGGGAGCTCTTGTGTTTGGCACCTGAGTTATTTTTTTACCGTGAGCCCAAGCCTGTAGCAAGCACGTTGAGTCAAGACCAATTTGTTCGGCTGCAGCAATGCTGCACTGCCCACCACACAGCAGACTTTTGAATATATCTAGCCTTTAAAGCATCGGATACAGTTTCAGACACAGAATTCATTAGGGCTGTGAGCACAACCTGTGTGCAGGAAACATGTCCTGTATCAGAGGAAAAGAAGTGTCTGTGCTACGCCAAAGTGAAAAGATGAGCGTGTGGCCAAAACATGACTGAAGAAATCATTGCCTCTTAGTCAGACTGTGAAAGCTACCATTAGGCAACTTTTAAAAATGGGTGTATTTTCAAGAACAAAGACAAGAAGCTTCAAGCCAGAAAAAAATCAAATGAGAAACTGGATGCAATTTTATTATTTAACAGTGAGAATGAGTAACCAACCACAGGGCCAAATATGAAGAAAGGTGGTGTCTTTGTCATCCAGATCAGCCCTGGATATTTCTCTCTGAAGGGGAAATAAATATAAGATACTTCAGTCAAGCAGAGATCCTTGACCTCAACAGAGGAGTTACTGCTCGAAAGGTGATGGACTAACCTAGTTAGTTGTGTACTGCACAAGGTTTCCCGTCTGGGAAAACCTCAACTACCAGCTCTCTCTAACAGGGAGTGTGGCCTGGGCCAGCTTCTTCTGTTGTAAGGAGACAGATTGAGGGCAAGAGTGGGGAAGGACAGAGAGCCAGGGAACCCTCCTGAATCTAGTTTGTTGACACTACTACAGCTACTGAGAGGAGCAGAAGAGTCGATCCTTCTTGAACAACCAACACAGTAGTAGTTGCCATCATAGATATTCTGCCCTTCTTTTCTATTCACACCAAGAGCGTGAATTTCCAGGGGCCTGCTGTAGGCAAAGCAGGGCTTATGTCTACTTTGCTGTTTCTGGCTGCCTGCTAACCTAGACGGCTTCTTGCTTGACTTATGCCTCATCTCTACACGCTCCCTTGTCCTCCACGTCCAGGAGCGTACTTGCTGCATGCAGCGAACATGATGCAGTGATTCCTGAGGCACTGCAATCCCTCTCTGATACAGCATGATGCTATGTTGTCTTAGCTCGGGTCATGAGGTCGGTGAAGTATTAGCACTGCGCTGTGCAAGACTTAGTCACTCTGTCATTAGCATGATCTTCTCCAAAAGGCCAAGCTGATTTATCAGATTCCACACGGTGCCTGGGATTAAAGGACTGATGAAACTGTTATTTCTTTCGTTTTGGTTTTGGGGTTTTTTTTGAAGTTTTTTTTTTTTTTCAATTACTGAGCAGAATTGATTAAACACAAATATCTCTTCAAAACACGATTTCAAAAGATGTGCTGGATAGTGGAATGGCTAAATGTAAAGGCATGCTAAGTACCTTGGCCTTTGCCACAAAAGGCATTGCTGATTCAAGCCATTACATAAAAGCAAGGACTTTCACTGCTTCTGCAGCACTGCAATGTCTCAGTAGTTACTGTATCTGGCCTTATCACTCTCCTTCTGCAAGGCAAAATAATACTCTCTTTTTATTTTGTAATCAAAGGTGATATCCTATCATCTCTGAAAGGTGTTTCTTATATGTTTCTGCTTTGATAAATGCAGCCCCCATCATCAGTGGAACAGAAATGAAATTAAAAATTACCTCTGCAGACTTCTGTGTGTTGGGCCCACAGTTCAAAAGCAGCCTCATATTGGGGAGTTGGGGAGGGGGAGAAGCTGGTGTACGGACGTACACAACACTTTAGATGAAGAGTTAAAAAGGAAAATACTGTTTCTTAATGCTAACAGAAGAAAAAACAGCAAAAGACAGGGAAAAACAGTCCAGATGCTGCATTATGTCCACAATGATATGTAACAATTCCATATTAATCAAATAAAGCCATAGGCTGTAAGTTTTGTGCTTTTGCCAGATGGGTTTGGCTCTGAAGGATTCCCACACCCGGTGGAAAATAAGGATACAAGAGATCTAATTAAAAACGGGAGCTTGAGATGCACAACAAGACTTTAAACTCTTCTTGTATTTAATGGAATTTGCTGTGGTGCTAAAATAGTATTCCCCCCTGTCATTCTGACATGAAAAACATTAGTGAATATTTGATTTTACTGTGGAACAAATTATGGTAATAATGAGTCTTTGAGAGAAAAAAAAGTGCTCAAACTGGTACAGTCTCATTTAAAATGTGCATGTTAAAAATAGAGCAGATATACACAAAATGCTGTGTGCTACTTCATCAACAGACTGTTATTTTATGAGATGCATGCCCTTTCAGTGTAGTGCTTGACACTTAACATTTGCCTGTCTCAACTCCACTCTTACTGCAAACTCCATTCTTCTCTATATAATTTGGGCATTGGGAATGTATGAACAGTCAGGTTTCAGCTCCTACTCAGCAATTCAAAACTTCAAGGTCAGATGTCAGTGGGCAGAAAATCCTCCCTATCTTTGCAACTGATTCTCAGAATTAGACTTTATGGTGTGAATGACTGCTCATGTCCAGCCAAACAACGCAAATAGCCAAACAAACATTTGTGCTGGATTTGTTAAACATATTTAATTTGCACTTAGTTTCATAATGACGGTTGAACTCCAGGCAAGAAAGCAAGGAAGACAGCTCAGAGATGGATGGACCTAGACGGACTTTTTTTTTTTTTTTTTAATAATGAGGTTAGCAATGCACCCATTGCTGAAGTGAGTGCTGCCACTATACAGATGCCTCCTGCTACGTTTTGCTTTTAATGTTGCATTGATTTTAGAAAAGTTGATGAGAAAACAGCTTCAGCTTGCCGCTTGAGGATGAAATGGAGTCACTAGCTTCTGAAATCCAGCTCTGGCAAGGAAACTCTCTATGACCTTGACCAAAGGTCCTTCAGCTTCACTTTTACTTCTTCCTTGGTAAAATGAAAATAACACTGGGCTTGCAAGATTTATTAACAGGGACATTTCAATGAAGATAGAAGGCACTTTGGTGCACACTGAGATCAACAGAAAGACTTTCACTCATTCCAGTAGGTTGGGTCGCATTGTCAGCATGGGAAGGTGTAAAAAGTTTCCGTGTCCAAACAAGCCCCGTGGATTACTTGGGAGATTCTCTGGGAAGGCAAAGAGATGGTTGTCCTGTCACGTCTTCTAAGCAGCGATGGCTGTGCAGCTTTCATGGGAAGAGGCTGTAGGAGGAATGTGCTGAACTGATATGCTCTGTACACTGCTCCTGCCTTGGCATTCTCTTTTCAGCAAACATTGCCCACTTTCCAGAATGTCCCAGCCCTTTTATATGTCTGTAATTACAACTTGAGGGAGGTGAGTGTGGCATGGACAGGGGGAGAGCCACTTTTGCCCTCATAAACTTCTCTTCATCATAACTCTCACTACGATGGCCTTTATCAGAGGACACCTTCAGAAAACTCTGGGGTGAACCTGACTCAGCCTTTGCAAATTTCTGTGTGCATCTTCAGCATTACCACCGTTTGTCTTTTGCTGGTTATGAAAGAAGATTCCCTGAAGGTTGTAGCTCAAAAAAAAAAAAAAAGGTATCACTGACTTTTTCATTAGCAGGAGAGGAGGATTTTGTTTTTCTGCCTTTAAAAATCAGAAGTACGTGTGTGTCTTCTATGGCTTGGGTCATGTTGTTAAACAGAAATGTAGGTATTACAGCAGGGATACAATTTTCCTGCAGATGATATTAAGGTGAATTTTACCCTATTTTGTGAGCCAGTGATTGTTCTCAATATCAGTGAGTTAATGACAAATGAATGAGAATGATGAATGTCAAATGAAAGATCTTTTTGTTATAGCTGGGTTGGCTTAGTTTTATAAAAACATCTAAAAAATTAAAATTAAGCAAGGTATAATACAGTATGGATTCCTTTCCTAGGGATGCATCATATAAGCCCTTTGCACTCTATTGAGTAATTAAATGAAAAAGGGTTGGGCCAGAGAAGATGTGAAATGGATTTTTGTCACTGAGCAAGCCTATTAAAATCACTCTGTTTCACACAGCCAGCAATGTGATGTTTAAACAAAGTTTGTTTGGCAGTGTGGGTCACTGTGGGGCGGGCTTGCCCACATATGCAGCACACAAATGTAGGCTAAGGAAAACAATAAATGTGGACTGTCAGGAGATCTTATGAAGAATTTTCATAAGATCTTACTCTTAAATAGGACAGAGAAAGGAAATATCTCACAATCAAAGGTTCCACTATCTTCACGGTTAGCCGCTGTCCCAGCCAAAAATGTAGGACACATTTAATATAATCTCACTGTATAATGTAATCAGACTGTCTGAGGGATATCTTATGCTACTCTGATAGTCAACAATCAAGCGTGGTCAAGGACAGTCAAATTGGTTTATTGCACATAACTTGGCAAAGGCTTAGGAAAAACGTGTATGAATTTAATGGCTCAAGGCTTTTATTACTTACCCAATAGGTGATTTTTAAAACGTACTTCCTTGCCTTCACGTCAAATGCAAAGTGAAATGGATGGCTTTAAAAATCATTAGTCAGAGAGAGGGAGAGAAAGAACAGCATTCCTTTGATGTCAGCCTGCAAATTGGTCTAAAGAGAACCCGAAGGCCAGCAGAGAAAGTCCTAGAAGACTCAGGAGAGCTGTAAAGGGTGACACTACAGGACACATGTCAATTTATGTGCAATAGCTCGGAGATTAGAGGACAGGTTCATGGAAGGGTTAGTAACTACACAGCTGGAGAACAGACTCCTGCCCTGCGAGACTGTGTGCTTCAATGGGGCCTCAAGATTGAGCCTGCTTAGATAACCATGCTGTAGAGGTACTATAGCTATCCTGCCCACCTCTTTTAATTTTCCTTTAATGGAGAGAAGTTCACAGGAATGACTCAGGAAAACAAGGAATTCGCATGGTTCATGTATGAGAATGCGAACAATCATTTGATTTGGGAGAAAAGTAACAGGTTTGGGGAAATGCATTCCCATTCTATGGAATGGAAGTTTTTTTCCAAAATCATCATCAGATTATCAGAAAGGATACAAGAAGCAAGTCAGAATTATTTTTTTCCTTTCTATTACAAAGCCCAGTTAGTAAATGTTAGTAAAGTAAAACTTTAACAAGTGATTTAATCTTATGATATGGTATGATACAACTCATGCATTCATGCCACATAGTCTCTGTTAACTGTGAACAACCAAAATTGATTTTAATTTCTATTGCAAAAAGCCACAGAGCTGGTGCCCAGCCTCAGACAAGATTTGCCATTCACTCGGTGTTGGTTGAAAAGGCAGAGCTCCACCAGCCGGAACATGACCTGCAGAAACAACCTGGCTTTTCCAAAGAGCATCTGGTGTAACACTGACTCCAACCCTGTGCATCTTGTAAAACTTGACAAGATCATGTTGAAAAGCAGAAAGGCTTTAATGCAGGATTTTGTGGAAGTGACCACTGACTTCAGAATGTACACAAAAGTACGAGGTAGGTTGACTGATTTCTGTCATGATATTTGCCCTGGAGGCTTGCTGGAGATATTTCTTTGGCTGGGAACAGACAGGAACATTAAAGAATAATTTGTACTCCAATTAAGATTTTTCTTTTTTCTGGATTACCTCTGACTTTTATCACGAGCTTGACATCTTTCATTTGGTCTTCATAAATTTACACCGCACAGTTAAAGTTCTTTGAGGAGTTTAAGTTTACAACAGGATTGAAATATTTTAAAGGACGCAGTAAATCCCTTGATAGCCTAAATGGATGGAAACACTCTAGAGTAAAAATTAGTTAGAGATTAATTCATGGCACTTTGTATAGGCTTGGGGAATTCTATGTGTTGGAAATGGCTCCGCAGCATGAGCAGTCTGCTGGATGGGAGAAACGTTCCCTCTCACCCTCTCCTCACTCCCCAGAATGCGTGTTTAGGGGAGGGAATCCTTCTGGATTCACTATCCTCCCCATTGGAGCCTCGTTACTGTCAAAGAGTTTGGAGAAGATGAAGGACATCCCTTTGTGTACTGCAAGCTTTGGAGAACATATCATGTGTCATAAAAAGAACCCAGAGCCCAGGAAAGAGATGGGTACACATTTAAAAGATTTTAGAATAAAAATGACTAAATGCAGCTGGCCATAGAAAAAGGGTTTAGGATTCCTCTTCTGCTGGGAGAAGTGACTGGAATGTCCCATTGTAGTTAGAGCTAGCAAAGCTTGCTACTCTCAGAAGTCTAGTTGAAATGAAATCAGGACTTGGAAGCAGGTTTACATCTTATGTGGAAAAAACACAACTTGTAGTGAGGAGGATATTGTTAGAATCAAAAAGACCCTCTATAAGGTGTCATCGCTGGAGAATCTTCAATCGTCCTCCACTCTCCAGTCATTTTTAAAAGATGGACAGCAGAAAGACAGGGGATTCAGGAAGCCTGCAGGAATCTCCTCTTCCTCCAAGTAATCAGCAAAGGCTGGAACTGGTATTTCCCCTAGGGAATCATCATTTTTTTTATGCTGTAGAAGAACTCTGTGAAATAGCCCTTACCTTTTCCAGTACTCCCTTTGGCTGAAAACAAATATACCCTTTTGCAGAGCCTCCAGGTTGAGAAAGTTCATGTGCTTCTGGGGTGGGTTAGCCTTGGCAAACAGTCAAACTCCCACCCAGCTGCTCGCTCACAACCCCTGTCAGCAGGGCAGGGGGAGACAATAGGATGAGAAAGCTCATGGGTCAAGATAAACACAGGGAGATCACTTACCAGGTACCATTGCAGGCAAAGCAGACTAGACTTGGAAAAAATTAATTTAATTTATTTCCAATTAAAATAGAATCTGGCAGTAAGACACAAAGATATAGGACACATTTCTTCTCCTCTCTCCCAGGCCCAAATTAACTCCTTCAGTCCAGACCCTTGTACCTGCTCCACAAGCGGTGCAGGGGGCAGGAGGGCAGTTATGGTCAGAATACAGAGGTTTAGCAATTTCTCTTTCCTACTCCTTCTCTCACACACTTTTCCTGTGCTTTGATGTAGGCTTTCCTCACAGGCTGCAGTCCTTCAGGAAATATCTGCTCCTTCATGGGTTCTCCATGGGCTGCAGTTCCTTCAGGAATATCTGCTCCACCCTGGAGCTCCTCCTCTGACCTTGGAGTTCCCTCTGCTGTTTCTCATTCCTTTTTTGTTCCCTCCTTCTCTCTCTCTGGCTCTCTCTGTGATGCTTTATCACAAAGGCACCACCTCATGAGCTCATCTGTGTCCTGCAGTGGGTCTGTTGGAGCCAGCTGGACTTGGCTATGTCTGGCACAGGGCAGCTCCTGGTCTTTTCTCCCAGGACCCACCCCTGTCGCCCTACTGCTGCCAGCAACTTGCTGTGGACACCCAATAAAACTTTGCTATTAGTAAAGTGAGGCTAAGCTTTGACTGTGTTTTGACCAGCAAGCTTTGGAAAAATGGACATTTTTTGCTCACTGCACTGTGACTATTCAAGCCTTCTTTATGATAAATCAAAGAGCTTTTTGGTACTATTAACTAGGTCTACTTTTTTTTACCGTCCTGTTCAATTTAAAGCATGCCGTGACTCAGTCTGCAACCTGGATCCAACTGTGTTCCAGGAGAATTTTTATTTGTCCTGGAGCCACTGGGATTTGGGCAGAGGGCACATAGCTGGACTTCTTGGCACTCAAATCTGAAAGGACTTCGTGCGTTTCCTAATAAAAAAAATACAGAGGTCCTTCTTAAAAACAGTGTTGCACAAGCACCGTTGGGTGACTGCTACAGCTTCTTCATGACTATCACCTTCTGAGCATTAAAAATCTACCCAGACTGTGCTGGTCCTCTCCTAACAGTGGGAGAACAACCAGCAGGCAGCTGGTGAAAGAGCTGCTGTGAGGTGAGCACAGGAGCTCCAGCTTCAGCATTTTCTTTGTGAAGATTAAAGGTCCAAGTGTGTCAATCACCTTCTCTGTAAAGGTCTGAACAGGCTGTCAGAGTTCAGTATTTTCAGCTCTTTAGCAGATTATCTCTTTTATTTCTAGAGGTAACAATAGTTCTTAGGTTAAGAGGGAGACAAAAGCCTCATTAGTTTTGGAATTTCAAATGAACTCAGTATGGCATTGAGGAGATTTTTTTCCATAGGAACCTGAAAAGTTGCTTAAAGGATGTTGTGGAAAACAAGGGAAAGCCTCCTGCTTAAGGGTCTCTGTGCTAACAATACACAAATATAAGCAGCCTTGGCCTGCAGCAAAGCAACTTGGGAGCGTGCTCTACCCCGGCCGCAGCCCCTCTCTGCTGGGAGTGGAGGTGGTTTCAGAGACCACAGCGTTTCAGAGATGGAGGGTTAGAAGAGCCAAGGGTTCCTGTTGAACCCTCTGCTCACGGAGAGGCCGAGTTAAACGGCCACGACTGCAAGGCCTTGCTCTGCCTGGGCAGGCGGCGCTGACATAACTTGGGCAGAGATCTTACAGGGTGTCGCTAGGCCTCTGCTGCTCGCGGCCCTCAGGAGTGTCAGGCAGCAGATGGGTCTCAAGCCGTCTCACATGTCCCGCTCACAAACCAAAAAATGTAACTATATTTCTAGTTTGGTCAAAATCAAAACTCAATATGAAGGTGTAGGAATCTTTTTTTGTAATTTTCTTCCTTTTTTCCCCATTTGAGGCCTTACTAAAGAAGGGATGTCATCCCTTAGCTCTTCTTCGGCTCTGTTTTTCCTGGTTATCTCAGCTAGATTTTTGTTGGGATTTTTTGTTGTTTCTTTTGGGGGGCTGTTGGGGGTGTTGTTTTGGGGGTTTTTTTGGTTTTTTTCCCTTCCACGATATGATAAATTCAACCACTTTCTAGCAGATTCTCTATATCAAGAACCAGTATCTTCACCATGATGCTGTTTGGGAATTGGGGATCATTTTTTCTTTGAAGTAAAAGCCTTTGTGTCGAAGCTATACTTACAATGAAGCTCATTATTGACGCATGATCCTCATCCAGCAGACCCAGAGTGTACTGGTGAACCAAGTGGCTGCTCCAAGAGAGAGCACTGGGACAGAGAGGACTGGGGACCTTGGAGCCCACTCAGGAGCATTGCATTCCCATGCGGCATTTTGCCCTATTTCCTCCTGCCCTTCCTGACAGGGGAATGCTTTTTGTAGGAGCTTCATCTGCTAACTTTCCATCACTGAGCTACTGCTGAAATGTTCTTCTTTTGCACTTTCCGTAAATGTGCAAAAGAGAAAGAAAGGAAGGATGAAGAAGTATATTGGAATTATACTGAGCACATTTCTTTTGAAACTCTCATCTATAAAAATGAGTACATATAATTTTGCAATTATAAATATGTGAAATAAATGCATTAGTTAAGAAGTTAGGCTTTCAAAAGTGCTAATTACTAACCAAATGCATTTTACAGTGTTCTAATGAGCACTTTTTCATATCATATTAACATCCATTAGCTATATTCATACTAGTAATGCTAATAATGTGCAAAGCCATTAGTTAGCTACAAAGTCAATAATGGATGATAGTGATTCCAAACCTTCACTGCACTAAAAGATTTCATACTTTTTTTGGCAGAGTGGGAAAGTTAACCTGAATTTTCATCTGGCTATTGTGAGTGAAGAAGTTCCACAGCGGTAACACAGATGAATGTGGGGGTCAGTTATTGAGGGCCTATGAAATAAAACAGGCACACTGCTCCACCTCTGTCTTTTAGAAAGCAGAAGTTGGCTTCAAAGCCAATTACCCTGCCTCCTGAGGAGGGTTCTGAACACATCTATTCATGGACTCTATCTCAGCTGCCTTGTAGAGGCCTCCATTAGTAATTTCCCATTAAGAAGTTTCAGCATCGCTTCTTACCCAGGATGTTTTTAAAGATAACTCTGGAATATTTCTTCTGATATGTTATCTGAATGGATATTCAGACAGATTATGCTGTTATTCCTCCTTTGAAAACATTCACTGTTATTTTGCCAAATATGTCTATAAGACATAATCATTATTTGGGTGGTAGATTGAACCAGGAATGGTTATGTGGAGAAATTCTAGTTGAAGTTGAACTACACTTGCAGCCACATTTTACTGCTTGCTTAAGGAAAACATTTATAAGCTTATTTGCAAGTAGAATATTTTATTATACTAATATCAGGAACATTTTATGCTACCAGTAAAATGTGTGCATTGTTTTAGAGACTGTTCCTGGGTTGTAAAACTAACCATATATCTTGTAAATCAACAGAGAGAAGAAGCCTCAGTGGTTGTCTCAGATATTAAGGATACAGATTTTAATAATAGTGTGTTCCTGTTTAATTTTTAATTTATTTAACCACAACATCTTTTCTAACTTAAGGCCTACAAAATGCAAATATTGAAAACTTCTTTAACACAGAATACACACAATTAACTTCCTGCTTTATCTTCTTTTGCAGGGTGTTAACTTTTGGGAATAAACTGCTCTTGGCTCTAAAAATGAACTCTTAGTCCACGTGTTCATGAAATGGATTGAGCTCATTGTGGTGCTGATTGACTGTAATTAGATACAAGATTGATGCACCCAGAAGAAACTGTTCCACGTATCTCATCTGTCTCTGGTACTACCTATTTAATCTCTTTACCAGATTTTATTTTTCCTTAACAAACCAACATATACCTATTGAGCAGGTGACATTATTCTTTCAGTGTAGGATCCAGATGGGATGAACAGAGTGAATGTGGACAGGACAGGTTAAAATCTCTCAACTCAGTGTAAGCACCAGCAGAAATGGGTTTGCAGCAAAAGTCCTGTGTCTTCTTACTCCTACAGCACGGGAAAGCCACAGCCAACAAGAAAATGGAGTGGAAGACAACAGCCCATGCTGCATCCTCTTCCCATGATCCTGGTGCTTCCTCTCGTTGTCCCCCTTCAGGCCCTGACATGAGGACTAAATGATGGTGGGACTTTCACTGAGGGGGGGAAATTTGGGGGCCAGGAGAGTCCTTAAGAAAGATAAAAGCATATGCAGCACAATTAGGGACTTGAAGCCCACTACAGCTCTGCAGAGGCTCGAGGTGTGATTCCTTGCCAAAGTGAACTAAATCAGAAGTAACTCCATTAAAGCAGGCAGATTAAAACCTGTGTGAAGGAGATCAGAAGTGGGCCCCATGTGGGAAAACACAAAGCACTTTAGATAATTGTGTGGAGAGCAGGGAGCAGAAAAAAGTAATATCCTACCTGACAGAAATCTTGATAACCTGGAAAACTGGGTGAAAGCTGGGAATGTAAACATCCTGTCTTGAAAAAAACAAAAACCCAGACAATCTCTTGACATTTATGAAAGACTTGATCTCCTAATGAAATTAAATACTAAAGAAAACCTAACATATTTGAACAGTGCTTGTGGGACTCCCCAGGGAAGGAAGAGGACTCGTAAAAGCGATCCTCCCTGTGTTGCTGGGAGGGAGGGGACTGCAGGCTTGGGAAGCCAAACTGTAAGAATCAGATAGAAGGACAATACTAACCTTTTATTTCGTCCTATGATGTTAGTGACCTGGACTCAGAGGAAAGAATTTATTCCTGAAAAATGCTGCTACAGAAGAAGGAGCATGGGTATTAATCTCCTGCAGATCAAGGGAATACTTTGGAAACAGAAGGCAAGTCTCCTGGGGCTTGGATTCTAGAAACAAATTGGAGAAAAAGACTCTCGAGCTGGGCTTAATCCATGGTACTGCCATTCAGGGACCGACTGTAATCTGTTTAGGCCCATATCCTGTGTTTACAAGTACCAGAATCAAATGCTGACAGTACTCAGTAGTGCATAATTAAATTCTTACTCCCCATTCAAGTCTTTGGCAAAACTTCCACTGACTTCAATAGTGCTGGATTAAGCTTTCACTGAATGTCATGAGAATTTGAAAAGCAAAATCAATCCAGATTTTGCAAACGGTCCCTTGTCTTTCTTGTGGATCAGACCAAAACCATAACCTAAAAAAAAAAAATCCTGTAAATGAAATAAGGATAAGGATTCATATCATGTGTTCTGAATACTTTTCCAGAAGATATGTAAAACTGAGTCACTTGGGGGACTACAGCCATAATAAGAGTTGTGTAAATATCATGTAGCAAAAAATATTCCTTGGTTAGTCTGCTCTTTTTGGCATAATACTTCTGGCAGAAACATATACATTTATTTTGTTGTTGTAGCTCAAGAGCTCCTGGTGAGTAATTCCTGCTCTGCAGATGGTATATGATGTAGATGATTCTTTAAGTCCAATTTTAAGCTGTAGTGCTGTGGTTTATCACAAACTGTTTTGCTGTAGTCTGATGGCAGGAACTCTGAGAAGCCAGTTTCCAGTGTTAATTTTGAAATAAATCCAGTTGCTTCATAGGTATATCCCTCACTATTAATCTACAATTTAAAAACAACAAGAAACAGGAAAGCCTGGCTGTAAAGGAAGTTCTTCCCTCCAAAGCCCCTTCTACACTGTGTGGGCCAAGGTTGCAGAAGTCTGTGAAACTGGTTATACTGCAGAGATTTTTCTTTTTTGACAAAATAAGTATCATTTCATCTTACTAAAAAAACCCCACACCAAATCAAATTCACTTTTGAAAAGATTACTCTTATGTAGAAATAGCAAATATGTTCAAACCATTAATAAACCACAGCTAGAGACGTGTGGAATGGCAGGTGACCTGAGTTTCCTTCGATGGTTTAGGGGATTATTCCAGGACTCTCTGGATAGATGTTTGTCAATAACTGCTATTCCCAGACCTCAGTGGCTTTCTCATAGCAGTGGCCTCTTGTCCTTGCTGCAGTTTCCTTAGGATCAGAAGGAAATTCCCTACTTCCTACTAGGAAAGATGAAGCGGCCATTTTTTCAGAGAAGCAACAGCTAGGAGAAACAGTTCACCCAGTTAGCAGAAGTCACCCCTGCTCTGGTGTTGTTACTGCCCCGTGAGAGGACTAGGCTTTCCACTCTTACCAGTCGAACTGTATCAGTAACACTCCATCCTTCAGCCCTGTCTTTGAGTTGTCAACATTTTTCTTTGGCTTTAGTAGTGACATAATAGGCTAAGTAGGGCTCAAGCAGATACTGCATTTCTATGGGGGCACCAGAATAAGACTGCAACTGCTGTGATCACTCACCAGCATGACAGACCTGGACTGCCCTTCTCTGGCTACATGCTTTCTCGCCTGTCCCCCGCTGCCCCAGTATTCCCAGCTCCCCTTCCCTTGGACAAAAGGAGTTGTCTGTCTCTGTCTCAGCTACGCCTCTGTCTCCTTTTGCCTTCTGCCCCTACCTGCCATGCTAACAAGGGTTCCTGGTACACAACTACAGTGTGTAAATAGGATTATGCTTTTCTGACACTTCTCATAGAACAGTATCAGCTGTACGTTGTTTCTCAGTGATTTTTGATTACACCTGAACTTTTTAAAACATGTATGCAGTCAGAATGTTTTTACTTTGTGTGTTTTGCTTTTTGAGACAGTTTACCCATGCTCTTATTCCTACTACATTTCCTCAGTTTGCTGGCAGGTTTTTTTTTCTTTTTCAATGAGTGTGGGAATTTTACCTATCAGATTGCACTGGAGAAGAAAACATATCTTTTCAAATATTTATGGGAATAAAATAATAATGCTATTATCTACACTCTTGATTACCAGGATTATCTCATTGTATATATACAGATCCTCCAGATAGGCAGATTATGTGATCAGAAGGTTCTTAGTGGGCCCCAGGCTCAGAGAGCACATTAAAGCGGATCAAGCCTGCTTTAATTCATTGCTGCTCCGCTAATGCTCTTTCTCAGGCGAATTTCTGAAATATGTTATTGATTTGGGGCACAGTGCAGTGCCCACTGAGGTGGATGGACAGCCATTGACTTTGACGGACAATAAGCTGGCACTTGCTTGAAGCAACAAGGTGTAAAGAAACACGTATTTCACTTCCAGGGCTAGAGGCATCTCAGTCGTTCATACAAGTTGATGGACCTTGAGTATCTCAGTCTTATTTTTTTAACTTTGTTAACAAATGCCTCTAGAATCTAGTGAACATGTCTCTTTCTAGCTATAAACAAATCTGAGGCATTTAAGGGAGTATAGGAGAGGGCCAGCTGTGTCCCTTAGAGAATAGAAAGGAAGAGGAACAAATGTTTTGGCTGACTGACTGAACAGTTTTCAGGCAGGCAATGGGACTTGCTTATAAAGTGGTTTTCCAAGAAGCTGACACCTTTTCATGGCTCAGCTAGCATGTAGCAGTTTAAGCAGTGAATAGAGGAAACCACCCTCCAAATATGCTGTGGCCATCAGCAATTTTTTTGAGAGGCATGATTGCTTTTTGACTAGGGTATGTGCTCTGAATTGCTTAAGCATTTTGAGAAACTTCCTTTATAGAGTTTGAAAACACAATAATGCAGAGATGAAAGACTCCTTTAGAATTAATGATGGGGACAGAACTGAAGTGACATCCATGCTGAAATGCCACTATCTTAAAATTTTCTTTTCCACTTACTGTGTTTCTAAGCGTGCCCATGGCTCCCACCCTTTGTCATGTCTGTTGGCAAATCACAGAGCCAAGAAATGTGGACTTCAGCAGTGGAGAGTGTTATGGGGTAGGAATGAGTTTTTGACATTGAGTCTGAGAAAAGTAAAGGTAGGAGAGAAGTAGAAAGGTCTTTTTACTTAAGAATATAAAAGAATATGAAAATTGTGAGTGATAAAAGAGAAGTAGATGAGAATAGGTGAATAGATAATGTGCCTCAGAAGGGGCAATGGGGGTAGACTCAACAGTTGAGGAAAAGAGGCCCTGTGGATTGGGGAAAAAATTTGCTGCACCTCATAAACAGAGGTAGGAGACTTGAGTTTAAAATTCAAGGATAGGAAATAATTGAAAAAGGGCTCTAGAAAGTTGTGGCAGCCAAGAAGAAATGACAATAGAGTGAGTTCAGTAACAGTGTTTTGAAAAGATCAGGCTCTAGTGATTTCGTTGGGCAATATTCCTTTCCTCACTCCTCTTGTGTCACAGGGAGGAGCATAATCTATCATTTATTTATATTTAAAATGTAACTATCCCACATGTGAGATGAAACTCAGAGCTGGTCATGTTTGGTTTGAGAGTCCACCTCAGGTATAGGGTCCTATGAGAAATTTTCTACTTGTCAGGCCTCTAATATACTCTGACAACATTGTGCCATGGCATTCTAATCTTCCCTGAGACCCAGCGACTGGCCTGGTTGCGATGCCAAGCTGCCCAGTTTAATTTGGTCTTCTCTGAACACCGACTTTCAGCATAGGAACAGTGCTATGAAGCAGAGGTGCACTTGTGTGACTATATCCGCAGAGGAAAAAAAACCAGCCTTCCAAAATAGCTTGTCTATATCCTTTTGGTGGTCTGCTTAATGTCCTGGCCCAAATAAAAGGAACATACCTTCCAAAAATCTTATCTTGGAGGCAGACAGGAGTGTTCTTTCCCAAGGGCAAAGCTGAGAAGCAAAAGAGAATACTGTCAAGCAAGATCCTTCTTTTTGTTTTTAATTTAAAGAAGGAGGGTTTGGTTAAGCTTGGGCTGGATGGCTTTCAAATGCAAATACTCCAGGTTACTTTAGGCGAACTTGATATCGTCTTTGAGTCAGACTAGTCTCTTAAAATGTAGCAGGGCCAAAAAAGGACTTGTGATTAAGGAGACTGCACATCCTTGGTGTCCTGGAAGCGTGCCAGGATATGAGATGATATTTCAGTCCTTTGCATTCCTAAGAATGTCCTTTTGTCCCATGAAAGGCTGACATCTTCCTGTGTCATAACGAAATGATGAGCCAGGGAGGGAGGTGTCTGTCTAATGAATCGGTCTGGAGACCAGCTAGTAGGCTCCTGCTAGGCTGATTGACTGTTGCTTTTCTGGGCTCTGATGTGAAGGGGTGTCAGGCTCCGAGGCCAATTCCTGTCCTCTGGCTGCCCCCTGTTGGCTTGTCCACCAAGTCTGCGGTGGACCTGCTGTCCCCCGTGTCTTCCGACAGTACTTGTAATGGCTGGACCCAAAGGAAAAAAAGATGCTCAAGGAAAGTCACTACTAAATGACAAAAGCGCCTTTTTTGTTTCTGCCTTAACGTGAAACAAAGTGTTGGGCTTTTTTTTTCTCTTGCCAAACACTGTATGGTTTAAGTTTAAAAGGGTGATGACCACACAGTTGAGGTTTTTGGATGCTGTGCTGGAAGCTGGCAGCTACTTTCGTTTCTGGCTATATTTACTTCCATTTCTGATTCATATTTTCTTTCAGTGGCCTTTTTGCACACAAAACCTCCTGTGCCAAAATCATTGCTAGCTTTATAAGCATAAAACGGCTACATCTGCTAAAAAATCACCCTTGTATGAAGAACTGCATCCAAAATTCCAGATAGGTAAACTATTATCAGTTTAGGTTAAGCATATAAAAATGTGAATGGCAGAAGGTCTGCTCTCAGCTATTCAGGTACAAGTTGCACTGCAGATGGTGGGAACTCCAGCTAGCTTACTGAGGGGCAGAATTGAGGCATTTCTGCTGTAAAGCAGTTGGGAAAGATATGTCATTTTCCTGCCACAGTAACTTATCTCCCCATAGATCCTTCTTTAGAAGGACATAAGAACTCTTCTCCTAGACTAGGGGGCCATCTAGCTCAATATACTAGGCTGACAGGGCTACCAGCAGATGCTTAGGAAAAGTGTATAAACACAGGGCACGTACAGCATCATCTTTCCTTTGGTGCATCCTCTTATCACTCAGGAACCACCATTTTTGAGACTTATTATGCAGAAGTTGCATAAGGGCTGTCACATCTATAGCTACTGTTGGACTAACTCATTGTCTAAAAGTTGCTGTGTTACTCATGCGTATTCACATATAGCCCTGCTAACTTTGTGAAGTCCATGCAGCTGTAGAGGCTTGTCTCTACCATTTTTGGACTAATATATCATAAGCAATGCAGTGAACTGATCTTCCATTCTGGAGCCATTTTGAGTTCTATTTTCACAGCTACGATCCTCACGTGCTCCCCCTCTTCCTCGCCATGATGTGTGGGCAATTCACACCCAGAAAATGCCAGCTGGCCTACCTCACAGGGCAGCTGTGTGCAACTGTCTTTTCTGAGATGCCAGGTGGTCAGTCAATTGATGGGCTGTCCAGAATGTTAGCTATGGGCAGAAATAGTATTCCACAAGTCTATGAAGTGGGGAAATAGATGGAATGACTGTCCTGTTTTGGCCCTTCAAGCATGCAGCAGGAGAAGGAAGAACCCTCTTCATAGCTCCATGCTGCAGAATTACAGATGTCGAGGTGGCTATAGCTATGACCATAGTAACTTAGAACTCAACACTACCAGTCTTATCTTGTGTGGCTGCATTACAAGGTCTGGAAGTCAGAACTGCTTTTCAGGCTGTTAGATTCCTGGGGACAGCAGCAATGCAAGTTGCAGAACTTTCCCAGGCCTCCAATTTAAGGTGATCGTGAGGTAAAATGAAGCCAAGAGCAAAAAGTCCAAAGTCAAAGCAACATTGAGGGTGGGAGGTGCAGGGAGGTAAGAAGGGGAGTTGTGCTACATAGGGAGAAGAGCCAAATAAGAACCTCCAGTGACTCAAGCTGTCAGAAAGAGCATGTCCTTCTACCAGAAGATGTATAGGAGGCCAAGAGGAATGGGATAAGCAGCAGTGCTACGATACACTTTCCCATGCGAAGCACAGCCCTGCTTTCTAGACATTCTAGGAGTCAACTTTGTGGCTGTGCCCATACGTTCTGCACTTCACCACAAGACAGCTGAACGCCAGATAATCTGATCTACCAGTCAGTTCTGATGTGAGAACTTTTCAGCAACTGTTGACTGCAAAAGACAAAGATCATGG
Source organism: Buteo buteo (assembly GCF_964188355.1). Classification (NCBI taxonomy): domain Eukaryota; kingdom Metazoa; phylum Chordata; class Aves; order Accipitriformes; family Accipitridae; genus Buteo; species Buteo buteo. Next base: position 38,175,544 of record NC_134179.1, read on the forward strand.
TGTAAGGCAGAAGTACTCTTCTGAGACAGGTAATGGATAGAAATAGGATTTGAGGCCTGTCCAGCAAAGGTAATGGAAAAAAGTCATGCACTCTAGCTATGAGCATGGATTCTTTCTGTCCAACGTGCCAGTTTGCTGCATTCACAGATGGTGTATCAAGGGAGCCCCAATGGCCAGTTACAGCAATTCCTGCACTAATGTGAACAGAGCTTTTGATTTCATGGTTTGAAATAAAATGACCCAAATATAATTACACAAGCTTATTAATTTATTTGTTATGGGTCGGAAACCCTTCATAGTCTATAGCACCAGTTACAAGAAGGGCCAGGGGGATTAAAGCTTGAATTTAGCACAGTCAGATTCCTATATGGAAATTGGAAGAAACGAAGCACTAAATTGCATGTTTTATGATGATATCTTATTAAGGAACAATTAATGTCCAACTTTGAAAGCACCAAATTCATTCAGTATAATAAGAACAGCCTCATGAAGGTTTGAGCTGAATGATATATACACTAGTTATGCCCATCTATCCAGTCCTGGAAACATGGATAGATCTTGAAAGTTACCAGTGCAGGATAGCTATTTGTGGCCGATGTAACATGGGCTTTCTGTCTGCACAGGAAATTTCTACAGTGCTGCTGGCGGCATTACTGGCAGATTTAGTAAAGTCAGGGAACTGTATAAAGCATGGCAGCCCCTGTTCCTCCTGATGACATCTGATGCTTTGTCCTCAGGGCTCTGGGAACATTTCAGTTTTCAGTATACAGAGGTATTAAGATTCATCTTCTACAGAGGGAAAAGGATGTTGCTGGATGAGACTTCTTCCATTCCCAGTGCATTAGGGTGTTGTCATATGAGGTGTGTGCGTTGAGTGGATGACTATAGTTTAAACACACTTCACTGTATTTGAGGGCTTAAGGAAAACAAAGAGGCTGTCCCATCCAACTTCAAACAGAACAGGGAGTTGGGGATTTGGTCTGTCCGATGGGGTGCTACCAAACACGTGGGGTCTTTGTCGACGCTCTCAGGGAATTATTATTTCTGTGTGCCACAGTGGAGAAGCCACTTGATCAATGCATAGATGTTAGAGTGTGCTCTTCTGGCATGCAAAAGGTTAGACCTAGTCAGTTAGACCTAGAGTTAGTTGGGACCTTCACACAGAGCACCTCACAAGTGGACAAATATTGACCATTGTGGATTTGATTTGAGCCCAAGATGCAGAAGCAAGGGAACTGCACGCTGACTCAGACTCCTCACACTGCCTCTTACAGGCTTCTGTCTTACATGGTGGTGCAAAGCATTACCTTGTGTTTCTTCCTTGAAAAGTGTCTTGATGTGTGTGACTCAAAATCAAGGGAAAAATTGTTCAGCAGGGATAAAAATGAAACTTCATTCGTTTTTCTCTCTGGTGTTTTCTCTCCTTAGTTCATGAGAAGGATACATATGATGGCTGTGTCAGTGTTAGCGGTGGAGTCCATGAGTACAGCTTCAGTTCAAAAGGCACTTTATGCCCAAGTGACAAATCTGGTGACATCCATAACACAGGCCTGCTCATAAGCATAATATTAGATAACATGGCTACGTGTCCTTCCTCAGAAGTGGGAGCTATGATGTTGAACCCTTTTAGGTGAAAAGGATCTCAACCTGCATCCCGTTTCCTGGGTAAGTGTCCTAACGTGATGGGAAGGGAGCATGCCTGAGGTGGGACAGTGTTTCAATTCCTTTTCCAGAGGTTGTACTAGATTCTTTTGTGGAGGTACATATAGTCAGTGGGAGATGACAACTTTCAAACTACAGCGCAAGCATGATTATTTATAGAATTTTTCCTGCCATATGCTGTAATTAAGAAAAACCTGGATAATGGTGATATCTCTAGCCCTTTGATGGAGAAAAGCCTTGCTGTTAAATTAAATGACTGTTCCATTTTTTTTTTTAGAGGATCTGGACTATTACCCATGACTGTAACGCTTTTTCTAAATTGGAGTAAAGATGATGCATTTGTCTAGGGCAATAAAGCTGAATCCTGCAGGTGATTATTTTATTGGAATTCATAGAAGCTTATTATAGAAATGTAAGAAGGAATCAGGGCATCACTTCAGAAGGAGAGAAAAAACTGACCCTAACCTTCTCTCGGCACTGAAATGAAACCCAAAGTTATTTCACATTAATTTTATAGAAGGAGTCTTATCAGGTCTCTACTCATGTTTGACATTTTGCCAAGTTCTTTCCCTCCTGGTACTTTTCTCACAGGATGCAATGAAATTGAGCCTGCATACATTGCTTGGGGCCTCCTCCAAAATCCCAAGCCATGATTTCAGGACCTGCTTTCCTCATTCTAAAGATCTTGTTGCTGAGCCCAGATCTTTCGTCAGTGTCTAGCTGCAGTCTGCCTGCCATTGCAACCAAATGTCGCACCTTCCAGGGCAGCTGGGGTGCTGAGGATACTTCAGTATCACAAGATACAGTGAGCAATAGCTTTGTTGAAGGTGGTGATAAAGGGCCTCTGGAGAAATGTGAAGACTGGTTTATACCTCAGTGATTTCTGTGCAGTATAGCATCATAGAATAGAATCATTTAGATTGGAAAAGACCCTTAAGAACATTGACTCCAACCATAAACCTGACACTGCCAAGTCTGCCACTAAACCATGTTCCTAAGAGGACATACAGGATTCATCAGTAGTCATTTACCTTACTACTGTAGGTAGCATAGATAAACTAGCTTTACACTACCAAGCTCAGGTGCTGCTCAGCGCAGCTGCAGCAAGATGCAGCAAAGCATGGGTTGCACCTTAGGCTGGAGGTGCTGAAGTAGCTCACACTCAGATCTGTGCTACATCAGTTTCACCCATTAGGGGTATATGAGCTGTCCGGTTTAAAGCTAATTTAGCTCTGCCTGCATCACTTCTCCCTTCAGTGCTACTATTCTGTTTTGTTAACATACCCAATGGTTGCAAAGAAAGAGTGGGAACAGGGATAGTAGCAGTCACTGAAGGGGAAGAGAGCCTTCAGGATTTGGTTAAGGACTAAGCTAAGGAACTGATGTAGGCAAAAAGCTTCAGTTTTCCCCTGACTCTTGAGATATTTGGTGGTACTGCTCAGCTTGTCTGAAGGAAATCTCTTAGCAAAGAGCAAAAAACCTGACCCTGCTAGAGGCAAGGGTTGGATTGGTAATGGTTAGGTCAAAACTTGACTCTCAGGAAAATGCTTAGGAGAAGCCCACTCACCATGGCTGCACTACAGGGCTGGTCATTTTTAAAGTGAAGATCTTATGTGATAGCCTTTCCACACTTCTTTTCCCTGCAGCCTGCATTTGGCTGCCAAAGTACAGCTGATGTGCTGGTGCTGCTGATCCCGCAGTGCCATGGTCATAACTCTTCTTTCTATTGCATTACACAACTCCTCATCAAGACCTCATGGCTGCAGTGTCAGGATTGAATTAAAACATCATAAAGGAGTCTTTGGGGACCTGGAAACAAGATTATTCTGAACGCAGTGCAGAATCGCAGGAGAAACGTGCCTCTGACTACTTGCAGGTACCCAGGGCACAATTCAGGTGACCAAGAAAGACTAGCCAAGAGATCTAGGATCGGACAAATCTTATACAGTAAGCTTGGTTTCTTTGAAATATACATAGGGGTCCTAATTTCTGGTATGCTTTTTTGAGTAGCATTGCTTGAATTCTCCAAGAAAATGAAAAGATGCTGCCAAAAAGCCCCAGAGTGCTGAGGCATGAAAAGGAGGAAAACAAGTCTGCTTCCTTTAAACCTTGTTTGAAACACCTTAAAAGGTTTCTGATGTCAGGTAAAAGTTATAAACAGAACTTACTCCCAAAATTTCTAGGAACATACTTAGTGACTAATTTAGTTAGTTTCATTTTTCTATAAAATAGTAGAAAATGAAATAGAGCAGTACAAACAGCTATCCACCTAATGGTTATCACTGTGCCTTCACCTAGAAAATTACAAGGTTTTTTTTTTTATTTCTGTCCCTGGTCCACTCCCGTTAAGCTGGGTATGCAGTGTCTCCTACAGCCCTATTTTTGTGTTTTATTCCTGAAAAACTTGATTCACCACCAGATTACTCCCATTTTACGCTAGGGTAATTCCACTGATTTCAGCTAAATACAGTGAAGTTATTCTGGAATGATAAAGCAGTGACTACAAAAAATTATCTTGTAATAGTCCTTATGGCCCCTTCTTGATTTATGAACGGAGCATTTCAGTGGTTATGGTTCTTAAGAATTAAGACAGTCGAGTCACCAGTTTGACAACAACGCCTTTGTCACCCTTTTGTGTGTGTGCGTGCATGTGTGTGAGAGAGGGGGTCCCTCCTGTTGCGTTATCTCTTTCCAGCCTGCCTGGGTTCCAGCTGGTCCCACTGCTCGCTTGTCCAGCAGCAGTGTTAGCTCACTGCACATAGGATAAGCCATTTCATTCATGGCTTCGAGCCAGAGCTGCAGACTGCCAAGGAAGGGAAGGACCTGACGCTGCCTCCCATTGCTGCAGATGAGGATAACTCTATTGATTTCAGTGGCATTAAGCAGCTTCAGAGCCAGAGAGGAGCCTCACCTGCCAGGATTGGTTCCTGTATGGGGAAGGACAGCTTTCTTCTCCCAGCATTCCTTGAGTGTATACATGGAGTTACCCAAAGAGATGCTGGAGGAAAGGTGATGTGTCATCTTTTGGGGATTGGAGAGGCATTTTGTATAACATTGACTATCTTTTGCTTGGTATGCCTCAAAGGAAATATTGGGGAACAGTGTTTCCTTTCTGCCCCAAACTAAGGCTCTTTGCCAAGTTTTTAAATATACATATTTAAATCAACCATTTAGGAAATTCATAGCATAGGCCAGCCCAACCTCACCAACTGAATTTCCTCTAATAGGAAAAATTAATTCTGCAGGGACAACATTTCATTTATTAGGTTCCCAGGGAAAATAAGGGGTAAGAACTGTAAAGATGAAGTTGGCAGCCAAGGCTGAGGATAAAGACTTGAAAGAATCCATCAATTCCAGAGGGAATGTGCAAATTCCTCTAATAGGCCTGTGTCATCTTTACTGGAAACTGTTTAAACATGACTAACATTGTGAATGTTTGGCTGTACAACTGTGCCTCTGTTAGAGGTTAACAGTGGTTTCAGTGGGTCAAATGCTTAACATAATTACTGCCTGGGTTCAGGGTGCTTTGGAGGGCTTTTCAGATCCTTTATGCAACTTCTCCCATGCCACAGTGAAGAATGGCTACTTGACTTTCTCAACATTGCCAGTGTTTTGCTGCCACCGGCCAAGGGACTGTTTCTCTGCTCCATTGAGTCTGAAGGATTTAAAGTGGAGGCTTTTTCCAAGTCTCCACTAAATGCCTTTTTGCTCCTAGCACTTCTTAATAGACCGTCACTGGTCTACCTGTCTTTCATCATATACAATTCCATTCCAAGTGCATAGATTCCTTGGGTCTCAGGCAAGCGTGTGTTCTGAGGCATTAAAATGCAAACCCCAGTATGGGACTCTTGAGGGTTGTGTGTCACCTTGCTGTCATTGCCCTCTTTGGACATTTCACGCTAATAACTGTGATGGTTTTTCTGATGCTGTAAGATGTAAATTTGGGCATTAAACATTATATTCCCTGTTTGGATTGTGTTTTCTCCTCTCTCACCTGTGGCTCTTTTCCACAAATTATGGTTTGTTTTATAACAGATGCTGCCTTATATTTTCCTGATAATATTACTGTCCTAGTTGATAGGCAATATTAATTATATTAACATAAAGAGAGCTGCATTTTTTCCTTCATATTATACACATTGCTTAACTGCATTTGGCTTGCCTCTAAGCAGAAGTTGGTTTTATGTGTTCCTGAAGGAATAAATAAAAGGTGGGATTTTTCTGTTTGTATCGTTAATTGGTTTGGTGGTTTTTTTTCAGTAAGCAGAAAGGAGAAAATGTTTTCTCCATCAGGCAGGCTGGCTTGGAGGGTATGAAGTCACCTGTACAAGCAGTGTTTCTTTATCCAAATTTGTAATTAATTCTACAGACAAGAGACATCCATCTGTCTATCTATCCATCCATCTATTCTTTGCCACAATTATTTATACTGCACTGTTTGAAAAGGTTACTGTGAACATTTCAGTGCCATGATTTTTTCACTCTACTGACAGGGTTTGGCAGTCAAAGGTGGCTGGTGGTGTGAATTGCTGTGTAGAATGTAGATGCTTAACTTCCTCTGCAGCACCCAAGAAGGTCCCAGACATCTGGTATTTCATGGTCCTGTTTATTGAAAACAGTTCCAAGTTTACTTTCTGAGGGAATCTATTGGTAATCTTTTCCCAGAGATTTTTGTTTTTATGTGTTTTCTTGAATTTTCAGCTGTTTAGTATGCCAGAGAGTAAACAAGTCATACCTGCCTGATCTTCTCTCCCACTCTTCTCTACCCCTCTCAGGACAGATTCTTTCCAGTCTCTATTTCTCCTGCTCCTTCTCACTAATTTTTTGCAGGAGTACAAAGGACACTGAGAGGAAAAGAAGGATGACTGTACTTTCTGAGATGAAGAAGGAATCTCTATTTTTAAAATAGAATAATGGAATAAAGTGGTTTCTCCTCTGTATATGTAAAGGGAGTCTGAGACCTTATCCATCCCCTGTGGAACTACTTTTTATGACTTCTGAATCTTTCTCTGAGAAGATGTCTTGAGAATAAATATGGTGCTGTCACAGGAGTAAGTAAGTTTTGTTTCTAAGATTTGCTTTCTATTAGAGTCCAGCCTGGCACTTGAAGCCTAAATGATGCAGGAATTTCAGAGGTGTTGCCCATCAAAAGCTCTTACTGGCTTCATTTGCAGTTCTGAAGCTCCAGGGACCAAACTGATATAGGCACCTAAGTAAGTCCTGAAGTGTGTAACTGAAAGCACACCCATTTGAAACCTCAGCTCCTGGTGATTCCAAGTGGTCAGTGAAGCATCTCCACATGACCTAGAATTACAGCAACTCCAATACTAGAAAACGAGACTGAATGCTGTCTCTCGATGCTGCTAATGCATTGACCACTGCGAAAATCCACTCTCAGCACTGAAACAAGAAGAAAGGTTTTCCCTGATACTCTTTAATGTTTAAACTTTTTATTACTTTCATAAAAAAACCCACAAAGGAATGTAACAAATAAATAATGTTGAATGTTGGTACAAATTGAAATATAAAATGCTTCTATTCTACAATAAAGAAGTGATAAAACTGACAAAATAACAATCAGATATAAAAGATTAAAAAAGGGGAAAAAATGACAAATATAAAACTGGATTTGGTGAAATGTTATGGTAATCTCAAAATAAATAGTATCACAAATATTATATTAACACATTGGATCACTCGTTCTGTTTTTATGTGAAATTATTACCCCTAGAATCCTGCTGACATCCTGCCAGAATTAACCATATATATAGGAGGCCAGAAATCTTGTGTATATTGTAAGAAGGGATTTTATGACAGATGTCCCCAGTTGTAAAGTAAAAACAAAAACAGAGAAAAAAATCAAAGCAGCCAGCTGCTGAAATACTGTTGCTTGCTTTGTATTAACTGGTTCTTCATGAGGTTTTTGTCCATGCGGTTTCTACCTTTAGAGCATGTCTACTGGAAATTTTCTTTTGGCAATGACTTCAGATTGGCCAGTCCAGTCCTGCTACTGTCTTGGGTGTCCCTGCACTGCACTTCATTGTGTAGTGGAGACCTGCATACAGACTGCACCATGTGCTTGGTAGCTTGCTTCAACATCAAATTAGAGTAAGCTGCCCTTCTCAAATTTTCTTTTAGCTTAGGGTGAGTGTTCACAAGGGAAGTGAGCACTGGGTCTCCTGGGTGCTGTAAATTGCCTTCTGTGCATAAGCTTCCCCAGGCAGAAAAGCCCTTGAAACCTGACTCTTCCAACCAAAAGTAGCTGTGGACCCATGCTTTGAGGTCTTCATGCCCTCATGAAGGACTGAAAGACCTGCTATGGTTCAGCTTGTTTATTTTTCCTTAGGTCTTTACCTGGTAAGTAAGAATTTCCTTTCCCTTAATCCCCACACTTTCAGTGGGCTACCAAGTCAAGATCCTTCTTGCCTGTTCTTTTCATGGATCTTTACTTGTGAGCAAGGCTTTAACTTTTAAGTAACTTAAGTTACTTTCTGCACAGTGTCACAACTTGAGATTGGGAAAGGATAGGCGGTGCTCCTCTCCTACCCACGTAGTTGAAGCTAGGCTAAAGCCTGGTGGTCAGGGCACTCTCCACCAAAGTGCAGACTGAAACCTCATCTTCCAGCCTCTCACCCAGGGTGCAAATGGTAGCTTTTACTGCTGGAGATGCTGTTATTTCCAGATGAATTTAGTGTTGCCAGGGTTTCTAATGACACAGTGCAAATATCTTATCACCTAGCTCCAGCGTACCTGAGAAATAGGACCCTGGCTGCTCCTGTCTGCACAGCCTGCCCTGGGCATGAGTGGGACCTCCAAAGTGGGGACCGTGGGAGACTGCTCCATGGGGTGATGGTGCCAACTGGTTAGGGTATTTCCAGAGTCAGAGGGACTGCATCACTCTGTGACACCCTGGGGCAAGGGAGGAAGTCTGGTGTTTGCTCTACTCCAAAGATGAAGAAAAACTCTTGAGAGAGCAGAATTGACCTGGCTTCTCCCTGTCTATTCATATAATATGAAACTAGATATTGTCTGTCAGTACTTGTATTGTAGATCTCTCAAGCAGAGCCACATACCTTTTGCATGCTAGGCAGACGCTCTGAGTTTATGTGGATAAAAGCTCCCTGAGGGGGGACCATGGCCCAGATCCGATAAAATATTCACGTTTCTCACTTCCCACTTAAATCAATGATCAGCTATTAACTGCAAAGCGTTTCAGGAGTACTCCTAGTGCCATGGCAAGATCAAAGAGGAGCAAGATCTTAACCTGGTAGTGAGATATTTGTACAAGGAATGAGGTATTTCCAGAGAGCAAGACATATACAAGGAAGAAAAATAGGCATACTGAAAGCAAAGAACCATAAACTAGATCTTGGAGTTAATGAAGAAATTCTGTGCATCCAGAGTATTACCTGTGTGGACAAGGCCTGTGTGGACAATCCTCTTCAAAGAGGAATGAGAAGAGAACAAGAGAAATCAGAAATATTAGTTCTGGGTTAGTTCTGTTACATCCTTCTTGCATGACCACAGACAAGCAATCTGAATGTGGATTATCAAAAGAGTTCAACTCACATTTAAGCACCAACTCAGCAGCATCAATGGTGGTAGTAAAAACAGCAGCAAAAATCTGCATCTCAGGCTGTTTTGAGAAACAACATAAAATACCATAAAAATGGATGTGGCTGGGATTACCCAAATATACTTTGAAGAGGGAAGAAAGAAGGTGATCTGAGGCAGAATCTCAGAGATTTGAAGTCTCTCAAAAATGAGAATTTTAGCTATGTTGAAGTCACCTGAGAGATCGAGAAGGGTGAAATCTTTGACAATGATGAGATCACTAAAGTCCTTCTTTTTTTTAATGTGGACTGCTAGGAGAGGTGTCGGAAAGAGTCTAGAGTAGAAATGGAGGAAAGGACTTCAAGCTTTGACGCAAGCAGCATATTCAATAAAGCTGAAGGTGAAAAGGAAGAGAATGAGAGAGTGGGGGGTTGGAGAAGCAAAGTCAAGATTTTTTTTTCTTCTTTTTTCCTAAAATAAGACTTACTGTGATAGAAGAGCCAGAGGACACTATTGCTGAAGGGTAAGCTATAGGGAGATCATATAAGAGTTCATGTCATGGAAAGAAGCATCTGGGGCAGGTGGTGTGCTCAGACAAGAGAGCAGACAAGAAAAGTTTGCAGATGAAATGAGAGAAAAGAGTTACAGATGAGGAGGATGGAAGACAAGGCCAATAAATAGGAAGAAAAAATTCAAGGTATACCTTGATAATTTTCTCTAGAGAGGAATTGGCAAGGTCATGTACGCTGGTAGAAATGAAATCTGGGAAAGCAAAGGTAGCAAAATGGCCAGAGTCCCTTTCTTCCCTCTTTTCCCTTGGTCCCAGTATGCCACTTATCACAGTTAGTCTCCACATTGAATCCTCTTCTCCTACTACTCATAAAATCCTTCCCAGCTGTTGCAGTTGCTGTGGCAGCATTAAATATTTGAGGATGACCATGTTAGGCAATGTGGAAATGACAACTACTGATGGATCTTGGACACATTGGTCTCCATTTGATAACACACTTGCACTGCCCCTGCTCTTGCTGCGCAAAGGACCATGTCAGTGGAAGGAAGGGAACCAAAAGCAAGGGGGAGAGCAGGAGAAGCAGATGAACTATTAATGTAGATGGGCTGCAAGACGATTGTGATGAAAAGAACCAAGAGAATCTATAGCTAAAATTAGAGGCTGATGGAACTGGAAGGATAAAAGATGGCAACATGGACAGAGGGGAAAAGAAGTATCAGCTACAGTGCTGTGTGGAGGATAAAGAATGGGAAAGGGAAGGAGAAAGGGCTTAGAGGGCAAGCCCAACTTCTCCACCATGGCCAAAGCCAGGAAGGGAAGGGGAGAGGAGGAAAGCCCTCTGTAAGTGAAGGAGGCTGCAGACAACAGACAGAGTTCTAATCTTTGCCAGAATGAGATTTTCACAGCTCCCACTGGAAAAATTGGAAAGCCTACTTCCTCAGCTTATGGAGGGCAAAGGAAGGGAGGGAGACAGGAGAAACTTATCAGTGTCTGTGGAGAACTGAGACACAAGGTGATAGGAATGTTATATAAGGAAAAAAAGTAGATTATATTCCTAAAGATTTTATTTCCAGAATGTAATTAACCATAGTCACAGCAAAGCTGTGAGAGATTGAAGCACAGAAGGGAAGGTTTCAGGAGAGACTACTTTAAAATATACCTGCCAGGAGCCAGCTCTTAGAAAATCATTTTAATTTCCCCTGATCTTGTCTGGATACAGTTCAAAAGCCTTTTAAATCTTGTTTTGGCCTTCTGCCTTCATAGCTGTTTATTTCCTATGATTTTTATCCAACTCAGACTTTGGGGGCTATTTCCCTGAGCTACTTCAAATTTAGCTGATACATCCCTTCTTTCTTAGACCAATATCTTAAATAACTGGAACTTCGTAATGGTATGAGCTTTTCTGTGACAAGCAAAAGGAAATGGTGATGCTGGTTGCTTACTAAGAGCCTGGTGCGAGACAGGACAGTCCAACATTTAGACAACCTTCAAGCAGAGCTGACAGAAGACAGGACTTTCTGTCCTGCAGGTTTTTGCAGGCCTTCTAAATACAGCAAAATATTTCTCTGTAAGGGTTTGTAGAAACAACGTTTTTTTTGTAGGGGATCTTTCCTGGGAAGCTTCAACTCAGGGCCATTTCTACCCAAGAAAGAGTACCCCCTGGTTCACCTCATGCTGGGGCCTTTGGGGCTCTGCAGTGCTTGACTGCAGACTGATTAGACTTGCTTAGAGCCCAGATGGGAATTAGAGGTGACTGGGAAAATAGAGTTGTGCCCTTCTGGGTTTTTTTTTTTTTCAGTATATAAAGACAGCCTGAAAAGTATTTTCATTTTTCAACTCTTTACATTGACAAATCCTTTTTATATTGGTCATTCAAGCCTATTGTGGGCAAGAAAAGTACTAATGAAATGGTGGAGTCAGAAGACCCAGGTGGAGGGAAGCTGAAGAGAGAAAACACCACAGGCAGGCAGTTTAAAATTCTGGTGTTTTTCTTAACACCTATTTATCTTCAGGGCATTAACAATTTAGGTAAATGGCACCAGTATCAAGGAGTTACCACCTCAGTCCCTGCAGTTGTGGAGACAGAGGGACCACATACATTCTCAGTGGGCATGTCTACATGATTGATGATACTGAAACAACTATATCAATTATAAGTCCTGCTGCTTTTATTTTGACTGAAATCTGTGTAAAGGAACTTTCCTATTGGCACCGTGCAAGTTTACTGAAGCCAGCAAATTAATTTATAATGAACTGGAATGTTCATATTAATGTTATGCACACCAGCCTGCACTACCCCAGGAAGCAAAAGACAGCTAAGAGAGGGTTTCGCAGTCAGCATAAGCTCATCAGAGAATGTCCTGCCATCAGAACACATAGGCTTGCCCTTTGCAAGCAAGTGCACAATGTGTGTCCAGGGCTGAGTGTCCCTTTGGTGGTAGCTTAATTTCAGGCTGGCCTAAACCAGTCATGAAACCACAGCCTTGTATGCTTTCCTTGGTCTTGGGATTTTACTGCATTGACAAGATCTGAGGTCCCCTGCTAAAGCCAAGCAGAACAAGATATGGTATTGCCAGTCTTTTTAAGGAAAAGAATGAGAAGAAAAAACTGCCTCAGGGAAATAAATGTCCCCTTGCTTGATCTGATAAGACTGGTTAGATATATCCTTAGTGGATCATCTTTATGACAGGAACTTTCAGAAGCACCTCAGGAGCACAGGTCTCCTCACCAGCTCAAAAAGTGAGTTTCATACTGTGAGGCTGGCTGCAGGTGGTTCAGTGAGTGCCGATAGTTTTTAAGAAGGCAGGGTTTGTGTTTGCCCTCTTAAGCTCTGGCATAAAGGTTTGGTTTGGTTTTATCCAGACGACAACTAACGTGGTCAAGGTACCTCACTGCTAAATCCCGTCTGGAGACAGGGATCCTGTGTTTAGTACGAGGTAGCCACAGGCCTTTCCTTTTTAAGCACAAAAAGCTGTCTCTCATCATATCCAAGAGTTATTTCACAATAAAAACACAGCGAAGACAAGGCTCTTAAGTTTTACCAGAGGAAAACTCACTGAAGTCAGCCTCAAATGGGGTACAGGGCTGATCTTAGTGAATTTACCTTATGGCAAAACTAAAGCACATTTACCTCTGGCTACACAAGCATATTGCCTGTCTGGGGGGGTAACAGAAAGCACCAATATAAAGACAGTTTAGGTGAAGCCGGCAGTCTCTCCTCACCTATTTTACAGCACAATAAGGCTGTCTTGGTCTCTGCTGGTATTTCTGCAGCAGGATTGCGTATTAGTGTTAATTATCCATCAGCAAAAGCTACTTTTTTTTGCCTGTAAAGATGGTCTTAGCAAAATGGGGTTGCAGCTCAGGCAGAGGGCAGGAAAGTCTCCGCGAGGGCATTGCTGCTAAGACGCGCTTGTGGATGCAGCACGTACATCTGCATTCTTAGACACATTAGCGTCAAAACCCCCAGCACACTGGGAACTTAGTGTGGGCTAAGCTGTAATGCTCGCTCTCTGTGCAATGCTGTTATCTTATAATTTTGCCTGAGGACAGGCTTAGCCAAGCCTGCATACATTTATCCGTATGAATACCAAGTAATTCACAGAAAGCAGGAAGCAAACCAAGTGGGCTTGCTGGACAGGGGAGTCACGGTTTTATTTACAAGGAGCGAGTCCGTATCGAGCGCCTCGCTCCATATTCCCTTGTTACTTACACGTCCAGCTGGTTTTTGCAAAGATGCTTTGCAGGGCTTGTTGCTTGAAGCCTGCAGGTTGCTGACGTGGGGAGGCCTGGGATGATGGGCCACACCGGTTTGAACATGTCAGCTTAGCTGCTGTTTGCCTGCTACCATGGGTAAATGCACTTAGGAGCCTTCTCCCTCTTTCACCCCTCCGCTATTTTTTTTTTCCCTTTTGGTCGAGGACAGAGGAGCCTTTGAAAGCTTTTGATAAACTTATGTAATTGGGTATGTTTTCCAAAGCACGGCTCTGTTCTTTCTGAGGGCTTAGCTAAGAACATTATTCCGATTCTTCTCTAGGCCTTCAAAAGTGCCGATCCTTTCAAACATGTGCAGTGTGAAGGATTACAAATTTGTTTTTCAAAGGACCCCAAATCCCTGCTGCTTTCATCAGTTCCCCTCCTTGTGCCCCCAGTTTTCCTTTCCAGCCTCGTAGCCCCAGCAAAAAGCCGCAGGACGCTGACACTCCCTCTTCTCCTGTCCCTCCACCTCTCACTTTTTCATCTTCTTTTCAGCTCCCCCTGCCCATGCCCCCCCAATATTTTTTATATGCAAACAAAAGTGCAGAGACGCATTGCCATGGCAGCGATGCCGCAGTGGGCCCTCCCCTCCGTGTGGCTGCGAGCTCTAAACTTTTAAAATAATGGCCTGAAAAGAACAGGAAGGGGACAGCTTGGGGCAGAGAAAGAGAGCGAGGGAGAGCGCAAAAGCAATGAAAAGTGGGACAAAACCATTGGAAATGCATTCAAGCTGACATCACCACCCTTTCCCACAGTGGTCATTCACTTAGGAGGCTCCAGTGTCCATTCACTGTCTTAAAGCTAGCTTTCTAGAGCCCTGGGAGACCATCTTTGCCGGCCTGAATGCCTTTTTTGTTGTGAAACAGTGAACTGTTTCTGAAACCCTGCATAAAGGGCTGAGTAATTCACTGCAGTTGCCAGGAAGTCTGAGCCACTTGTGAACTAACAATAGTTAACTTTATCTGCCGGCCCGAGCCCCCCCCTTACAGCTGTAGGTCCCGAATTCTAATAAGGGCTTTACTCATGCCTCTGAGGTTATGGTAATATTTTATACATCTTTTTTCATTAAGACACAGTCATAGCTACTGTTGAGGCACCGGAGGCAAGTGCTGTCGATTGATGGGGGGGTGGGGAAGCCAGGGAGGGGGGAAAGAAAATAGCTTTTTATATCAGTCAGGCAGTTTGACCGTTTTATACTAGAAATACAAACTTGGTTTGGGGGAAACCAGGGAATGTAATTTTAAAAAAATCACATTAGAAACCCCAGAGTCAAGCAAGACCTTATGATTTCTATCTGTGAAACAGCCTCAGCTTTTCATATTTTGGGGTTGTTGTTTTTATTTTTTGCTCTCCTTCTTCTCTGTCCCTGTGCTGCAGGCATGATGGTGACAAGGAAGCAGGTGAATCATGAGGGAAGTAGATGAAATTGTTTGGGTTTCCCTTTTAATCCGGATTTGGATGTTGATGCTCAGAAAAATTCTGCACAGTGACAGCACAGCTGTGTATAAGTGGTGACACAAAACAGTGATTCATACAGTGGTCCTGCAATGCCGAGAACCGTGGTGTGCCTTTGAAAGATGTGGATCATCAATTTTCTTCTTTACTTTCTGAACTAGTTGCTTTCTTGAGAACTAACAAAATCAACTTCAGTGTAAGAAAAGTTCTGCCTTATCTCTTTGGCCTCCAGTGTTTTGAAAAAGAAGAAAAAATATTGCTTATTCCTCACTTTTAAGGAAATGATCACTCAGAGTGGAATTTATTTCAGAGCATCAGTGTGAACATTCCTGTTCAAGGTAAAAGACGGCACAGCTTGAACAACTCTTCTGTGTCTTTGGTGTATGTGTCTTGCTTGCTGTGCCTTGAGAAATAGCATTAGAAACACCTGGATGAAAATAAAAACACATCTTTCAAAGGTGTACACAATACTTTACTAATTTTTATAAAAAGTGATTGAAAGATGCATAGAGGTTTTGTAAAACTAAACCAGAGATGTACTTGATGTGTTCCCCTAGCACTGCAATACTGTTTTCTTGATCTGTACTCATGACACCAACCAATGCCTGTGGGAGCTGCATATGTTGTGGATGAGGTCACTACAGGGTCACTGCATAGTAAATAAGTTGCTTGGCTTTTTGGGTAAGTTCAAGTATTGAATCACTTTCATATCTTCTCTCCAAGTGACCTTTACCAGGGGGGAATACCATGCTCTGATGGAGTGACAGATTTGAACTGGCCCTTTTCCTGTCTAACAGCAACGACTTCTGAACTTCGCTGTGGGTTTGTCCTGACAAGAATGAAAAGCTGCTTTCAGAGGATGGAGGCTCACAAGCTGTGCGTTGTATGTGCACACACACGGGTGTGCATACATCCCCCACTCCCCAAAATACTCTCTTTTCCCCTAACGCAGATGAACTGCAAGAGCAGTCACATATCAGAATGGCAGAGCCCGCAGGTAGCAGGCAGAGGGGAGAGCGGGGATGCAGGAACGCCATTTTACAAAAGGTGTTTATTAATCACGAACTAACTGTAAAGTCATCAAAGCTACCCCCATGGCCCTGACTGAAAGCTCTGATCTACTGGCAGTGCGACTTTCTCTCGGCGTGGACCGCTTCTGCTTTTGAGCTGAAACACATGAGCTGAAGCTGACGGTGTTGTATTTTGACAACCCATTTAAATAAAATGAATTTATTTGCTAATCCCTTGTGGGGAGGCAGTTTAAATTAGAAGGACTAAGAGCATACGATGGAGAGAAAAGGACCGCAGCTTTCTAATTTACAGTGACCTTCAGGATTCACCATAAACCTTTACCACCCCCAAATGAACATTTCATCTCATTCTGGAAATAAGTTTTGATACATATAAAGAATCTGACCACTTTTTTACATGCCCAAATGCAGACGAAGCGCTTTTGAAAGCCACAACCTGTGACACGGACTTAAAATTTGTCCCTTAATATATTCATTTGCCGCATTTGTCTGTATGATGTAATCCCTCTCTAATCATCTCTGCCCTCTCAGAGCACCATAAATACTCCAAGTAACTGTATGCCTCAGCTAGATGCAATGTGATTTCATTCTTTCACTCCATTGGGCTATCTACCCACCAAAATGTGCAATACTGAGGGATCACCATCAAATTTGGGTGTGATAGGATGCCAGGGAAAAAACCAACACAAACTCAGAAAGGATTAAAAAAATACAGTACTAGTCTTGTATTTCAAACTGATAGGCAGGATTTCTTCTGGAAAAAGACAGTGATTGAGATTTTTTTCCTTTTTAGATAACCAGGTCAAGCATTTTACACCCTCTGTTGTGAAACCTCAAAACCTTAGCTGTGGAGTTACCTGGGATGGAGTGTCTCCATGGCTTTTACATTTTACTTGTGCTTTCAACTTCCATAAAGCAATTTCTTTGATCTCAGTGCCCTACTCAGCCCCTTTTGGCTCCTAATGCTTTTTGCTCTGCTTTTAGTGACTTCTTTTTTCCTGTTTCTAAGCTTGGTCTCTCTTTCCTTCTGTTCTGGCAGACCTGTCTCTGACTCCCTGAGTTTTTCTTATTTAGTGGGATTCTTTCTCCTCCCCTGCCACCTGGGCTGTGTCTTGCTTGTTTTTGTTCACTCCCCTGTCAAAGTCTTCTTTGTTTCCAAGCCTCTTCTGCTGGACTTTGCTTTCTTTTTTATTAGGAAGTTCTGGCTCAGAAAGCCTCAGCATCCTGTCAAGGACCACGTTAGCTGCTGGTAAGTGTGTCCTACAGCCCTAGAGCTGCTCAGAGTTACCTCGGGATCCAAAACTCTGTGAAGAACAAGTAGCTAACAGCACATAGCTTGCTCTGACAGTGCTCTGCTCTCCTCCTGACAGCTTCTGTCCTGGCAGCAGCAACATGAGAGATGCTCCATATTCATAGTGCATGTTTGACTTGCTATGAGGCTCCTGTGTGAGAAGATCTGACCCGACGGGGACAGTGTGAAACCCCAGAAGGTGATCTGTAAGAGCAGACTGTAACTTTGCTGGCCCGGTTCTTCCACCAGGCCACCCAGGCTTTTCTGCGTCTGGCTTACAAGAGATCTCTGCTGAACCAGAAACGGCAGGGGACCCTTAGCCATTGTATCTGACACTGAGGGCCACAGCATTCCTCCTCACTCTCTTCTTGCAAGGGCTGAGGAAAGGCAAGTGTTGTGAAAGCCTTAAGAGAGTTGTATTCGTGAATAAAGGGATGTTTCATCCCTATGCCAGTTGTCAGGTAGGATCCCTATTACAAGATAAAGTTGAGGCAGGAGAGAAGGCCTTTCCTCTCTGTACATCTTTAGAGAGTAAATATTCTAAAATAAAACTACAGAAGAGACAGTAAACCCAATGCAAGTCTCTGTTATACCCAGCATAAGCATACCAAAGTCATCGGCATGAACCCAACATTTGGAGTTTGCCTGTTCATTAGCTGGATCACTCCATTTTGATGGTGCATTGGTTTAGCACTGATGTAACACCTTCACAGCCAAACTCTGTGAGCCCAGTTTGAAAGACTGCAAGCATTTCCTTCAGGTGGCCAAGCAAGCAAAGCAAAATGAAAGCTGCTGGTGAGTGAAAGGAATAAAAAAACTGGATAAGAGAGTGTGATATTTCTCAGAGCCCTGCTGGGAACGCTGCAGGAATCCTAAAGAACACATCCAAGGTGGAAGGAGAGAGGAACATTTTTTGGCTGGAGTTGGTGCAAACGCTTACTGTGCAAGCACTGAGGGCAGGCCTGCCTCTTTTTTTAATGGCTAAGGGAATAGATGTGGTCGCAGGATAACAAGAGGCAAATCCTTTTTCTATTTTTTTAATGCTTGCCCGTCTGTGTAACACAACCAGAAAAATTCATTTCTGCAGTGGGAAATGCCACTGAAGAATCGAGCCACTGGTCCTTCATTCAGAAACCTGATGTTTGCCCAGCTATTCTCTCAAGCCATCTTTGCCAGTGAAGTCTAATTTCAACTCCATGTATGTCTTTATCTTTTCTGAAGCAGGAAATATTAATCACTAAATCTGATTGGTCTCACTGCTGCTTACCCTACGGCAGCTTTTTTAGCTTATGAAAACTGGTGTCAGTTGACATTGTCATCCACATGGCTTGATGAGTAAGAGCTGAAGCTGAGCTATTTCCATTATAAATAGACAATAAAGCAGAGAAGCTGATAAACGCTGAGGTAGGGTAGATTTCAGCAGGGAGGTTTTATGAAATGAAGTTTTCTCATTGGCCTCATACCCATCCTATTACTGGAAATGGAGCTGCCTATGCTCATCCTTTTAATGTTTTTATTAAGAGATCTCATCAAAAGACAGGAGAAGACTGTGCAGCCAACTGAGAAAATTAAGGGGGAAAAGGCTTATTGTTATATAAATGTCCCTTCCTCCCACTTTTGCAGAGCTGTTCTTGATCCTTTCAAAGCAGTCTCCCTTCGAGAAAAGAAGATGCTGTTAGCTCGAATCATACAAAGAAGAAATTACAACAGTTAGTCTTTTATGTTAAAATTTTAGTCCATTAATGCCATTATTATTTATCTAGCGCAAACTGAATGCTAGGGGCTTTTCAGATAGCAAACTCCGCATCCCAGTGCATGGTGTACGTGTGATACATGCAAGAGGATGTGTGAGTCAGCATCTAATTAGGTGCTGGCCTGCACCTGCGGAGATCGGCACTGGTATCCCAGCTCTGCGGCACACGGCTAAGCCAGACTAAACACGCTTTTCCAAGTTGCTCAGCTCTCGTCTTTGAGGTATGAAGCCTGATCTCTCAGTGTGTTACTTTTCCTGCTGGTCAAGTAACCACTTCCCATATAAATAAGGACTACTTAGCGTATGAAACTGGTGAAGGGAACTGGGGTTGTTTAGCCTGGAGAAAAGGAGGCTGAGGGGAGACCTTATCGCTCTCTACAACTATCTGAAAGGAGGCTGGGTGAGGTGGGTGTTAGTCTCTTCTCCCAAGTAACAAGTGATAGGACAAGGGGAAATGGCCTTCGAGTTGCACCAGGGGAGGTTTAGATTGGATATGAGGAAAAATTTCTTCACTAAAGGGCTGTCAAGCATTGGAACAGGCTGCCCAGGGAAGTGGTGGAGTCACTATCCCTGGAGGTATTTAAAAGACGTGTAGATGTGGTGCTTAGGGACATGGTTTAGTGATGGACTTGCCAGTGCCAGGTTAGTGGTTGGACTCGCTGATCTTTAAGGTCTTTTCCAACCTAAATGATTCTATGATTCTATGCTCTCATTAGAGGCCTCTGTGCACTGCTACAGCATGATACCTCAATAAATGCATTTCTTCCTCTGCCAGAACACTTTTTGATTTTCCGTACTCAGTTCCACAAACAAGCAGGGAAATTTCACCTGTATTTTTAACAAGTTTGCTCCATACCTCCTTTTAAAGTTCTTTTTTCCCTTTGAAGGATGAATATTTTAAATTAAACAGAAAAGGTAAGGGGCAAGCTGAAGGACGGGTGCAAGGCTTACAATGCTTAGGATGAAGTTTATTGTAATTTCCTCCAATTTTTTCCCTTCCTGTGCTCCCTTGGAGAGAAGTTTGAATGGAAAGACAGACAGAGTTGATTCTTGATTTCTCTAGATACCCGTATCGAGGAAAATTCACTACACTTAATTGCCTAAGCAATTGCCTAAGCAGGTAATACCTTCTGCTCTCAATAGATAGGATTTTCTAAGCTGATGCACTCACCTGTCCTCTAACAAAGTCTCTGAAAACTGGAGGTAAAAGGTTGACCTGATCCAGAGGGTCTCCTCCATTTTGGGTGTAAGGACTGAGGTTAAGCACCTCCATAGGGTCACTGCCACACATCACAGCTTCAGAGAGGTCCCTCTGGTGATAAACAGAAGCAGCAGGTTAAAGACAGGGCAGAAAGGGTGAAGTAGCTGTGTTTCTTCTGATCCTTTCCACCTGCCCTAGACCTTGAGCATGCCAAAACAGAGGTGACACAGGCACAGCAGAAGGGGACTCCTATTCCCTTTTTGAGGAACATCAGGGCTGGTCCTGATAAGCTGAGATGGAAAGAGCATTTCCATGTGCCCTGGGGCATCCTGTGGCTTCAAAGACAGCAAAATGCTTAACAGGGATGTGCCTGAGTTCGGGTTTCAGACAGCCCTTTCTGAAGCCAAATGCCTGCATGACATTGTGCTATAAACTGTGACATTAAAGACCCTGAGACCCAAGGTCCTCTGTAGGAGGGACCGTGGGCAGTCATCTCTCACCCCTATGCCAACCCTCCCCGGATTAGTTGCTCACATACCAAGGAGTATGGGGTTGGGACATCAGTGGTCCTGGACACATCACCTCTATATGGACCTAGAAGATAAAGACATAAACACATAGCCCATGCCAGAGTTGAACGTCTCTGAAGCCTTTGGATGTATAGTGCAATTCAGAGCTTGGTTTAGCTCAAACAAAGAAAAGGTCCAACAAAGATGTTTGGTTTGGGACCCCTGTCTATAGCACATTATAGTTTTGGTCCAAGTATATCTCTACTATATCTCTGGCTGCAAACCTAATCCTCCTTTAAACATAGGTTGATGCCCGTGTGCACACACAGGTAAATGCAGAGAGATCTCTGGGGAAGGCAGGCAGTCAAGTGGGCAATCCTGCACGTTGGGAGCCCACACAGAGCCCAGCTGATGAATAAATAAAGGAGTGCTGCCTTCCGAAGGTGCCAATTTCTTAACCTTTGGGATCATTAACAACTCCCTTCCATTGGAAAAAAAGCCAGCAGTTCCTGCATTTTTCTGAGACACAAGCAAAGCATTTAGCACCACAAATAAGCTCATAATTTGACAGGCAAAATGCCAGGAAAAGTGAAAGCAGATTTCTCCCTCCAAGGCCCTGAATATCTTAGTGATCCTTTACTTATTTTTCAAATGCTATTTCCTTTTTGTTTGATCACAGGTTTGGGTCAAGATACTCTTCAAAATATCATGCCCTGTCCATGTGCATTTTCTTAACCTTAACGATGTTCACAGTTTCCTGCTTTGTCAGCCAAAACAAACGCAACACAGAAATGCCTACGCACGTCAAGAGCAGTCGCCGAGTAGCTCTCATTTTTAATTTACCTACAGATGGATGTACGATCCATCCATGTTTTTTTTTTTTCCTTATGTGCAAAGCCAGCATCCACAGAGTTGGCATAACAAGTATTCGAGAAGCTGTATTTGCTGTGAAAATCATCAGAAGGAATTAGCTACAGTATGTGAACAATAACTTTAGATGGCAGGGCTACAAAAAGAGCTCAGGCTGATAAAGGCCATAGGCAGGCAGCATATCCCAGTGTCCCAGTGTTCTCCTCATCTAGGGAGGTGGTTCGGGGATGAGAGTAATGTAGCATGGGACTTCATTGCCTTTCTGTGGGACTGCTGCCGCATCAGAGCAAGGTGATAGTTGCAGCATTTGCATCAAGTCACAGTAAGTGAAATTGTGACTGAGTATAGGGAAAAAAAGAAGATCACTGTGAGAGTGGTTCAGCACTGGAGCAGATGCCCAGCAAGGCTGTGGACTCTCCGTCCTTGGAGACAGCCAAAACTCAACCAGACAGGCCTGAGCAACCAGTGCTAAGTTTAAAGTTAGGCATGCTTTGAGTGGGGGGTTGGACTGGAAACCTCCAAGGGCCTGTCCAGCCTAAACTGTGCCATGATTCTATGACAGGGAAGGACGAGATGAGCCCCTCTTCTTCTTATTCCTCCCTTCCTTTCCCTTCCCTTCCCTTCCCTTCCCTTCCCTTCCCTTCCCTTCCCTTCCCTTCCCTTCCCTTCCCTTCCCTTCCCTTCCCTTCCCTTCCCTTCCCTTCCCTTCCCTTCCCTTCCCTTCCCTTCCCTTCCCTTCCCTTCCCTTCCCTTCCCTTCCCTTCCCTTCCCTTCCCTTCCCTTCCCTTCCCTTCCCTTCCCTTCCCTTCCCTTCCCTTCCCTTCCCTTCCCTTCCCTTCCCTTCCCTTCCCTTCCCTTCCCTTCCCTTCCCTTCCCTTCCCTTCCCCTACTTTTTGGATTGGCATTTGGCTGCTTTTCTGCTAGGAAGACAAGGTTTGAAGGTAATCCATCACTCTACATACACACCTGGTTTTGAGGAGAAGCTCACATCCTGGTGGAAATTTTATGCAGTTTTTTCAAAATGAAATGGCTTGTTGAAGATCATGCAGTACATTGGCAGCAGAGCATGACTGCGCCCTGATAGTCTGAGCACTAATATTTTGCAGCCAGAGGACACTCTCTTCCCCGGTCCCTCTGAGGAAAGGAAAAGAACATTTCTGTGGGCAACCTCTGTGAGGAACCTGTCACCGTGGTGAAATGCCAGTTGTGATTATACTGTGTAAACCTCCTGAAATCCATGTGTCAAGTGGCAAAAAAATTAACCTTAAAACTAACCCCTACCAATGACATTAAAGAGAGAAGAATGACATATTTAATTTTCCTTAGTACTCACCAGGGAGAGAATGGACTCCAGCCTTGTTCATTAATATTTGATAAAAACTTTATTAATTTTCTTAAATAAAGGGTTTAATGTCTGACTTACACCTACTTCTTGGATCCCAGTGGAACTCATCTTCTTTGTTACCAGCTTTTGCATTTGCTTTTGGGATCTTTTTTTTAAAAAATCTGTTTTTTCCTCCTCTTCTTCTTGACAATGAATCCTAAAGAAGTGGGCCAGACTGCAGGACAAAGACATAGCTACAGTCAGGGTAGCTGTAAGAGTGAGAACTGCATGCTGTCTGAGTTGCAAATAGACAGGGACGTGTTTCTCTTGCAGTCCACAGCAGGATGCTAAAGGGCTCAGCCCCTCCGAAGGCCCCTGAGCTGATCGTACACCCCACTCGATGCAGAGAGGTAGCTAGCAGCACCACACTGTAATTAATTCGATAACTAATCACGCCGTGATGAGATGCGTGACTGAGGTGACTGCTGCAAGAGTGCTTTACGGCGTAAATACAAACCCAAGTCCTGGTGCCATGCAGGCACAGCCACAGGAAAAGGGACCCGTTCTGCAGCGAAGCCAGTCTGCGTTATGCATCCCAGCGGGGTGAC
The DNA here is from genome assembly GCF_964188355.1 of Buteo buteo. NCBI lineage: Eukaryota > Metazoa > Chordata > Aves > Accipitriformes > Accipitridae > Buteo > Buteo buteo. The sequence continues at coordinate 38,199,069 of NC_134179.1, forward strand.
CTGGGGATCTGGCTGGGCATCCCATGGCTCCGTATGCAGACCTGGAAAGGAAGGGTGCAGGGGAACCCCCCTCCGAAGCCAAAACTTCTCACTGGCGTGAGGCTGCCTGCCCTGACCACGGCCGGGCAGAGGGTACGGCACAGCCCCCGGCTGCTCCCTTGCCCCTACCTCCAGCCTAAAGCAAGTGGCAATTAGCCGAGGAGTGTGTTAATTTGCAGCGTACGCTTAGTACTCAAAACGGCTTTTGCTTAATTTCATGACAAAACGGATTTGCTTGCTGGCCACTGCTCAGCATTTATTGATTCTGGTGCGTGAACACCCAGACCGAAAAGGGAGAGGGGCCAGCGGGGCCACCTGAAGAGGATTTGGTTGAAATGAAGGAAAGCACCTCTTGGAGGAAGTTGGGAAGAAGAGATTTGGTTTGGACCAGTGCAATTTTTGCACCGCAAAAGAATTTGTAAGGGGTTTCTTGCTGTTCTGGATTTTCTTTTTTCCCCTCCCTGAGGTTGTGAAATTTCCCAAGTTATGGAAAACACAGGTCCTTACTCAGGTTTTCAGGTCAGCAAGAAATTTGTGATCGTCTAAGATGAAATCGCTGTGACTTTTCACTGGTTTTGTTTGTGATGCACGCCACATACAGGGAATGCATCACGTGCACCTTGGAGCTGAAAGATGAAGTCCAGGGAATGGTTCTGGATTTGTCTGCATGTAACAGTGATTAATTTGGCCAAAAGCCTGTGACAAGAGCAATCACAAATTATTTCTGAAGTTGATTGTATTAGTCCATCACACAGAAAAGGGAAACTATAGGCCCACTTTTCTTTCACCGGATATGATTAATTCCCATTGATTTAATCACTGCTGGTGTGTGTGTCAGGCGGGGACAGAGCAGGGGGAGGAGGGAGGACCCAACAGCAGAAACCCAAGCATTATCTCTAATGCTAAGTTTCCTCACTGGAAGTCACTGAAAGGCCTCAGCTACAGGATAATGTTCATACACCTATTTTTTTTCTGCTGTAAACAGCAAAACGTTTTATGAACAGAGTGGGGAATATGGATAGCCAAGTCAGGACTCCGAGATTACTTCACTGCTTACGGTAAAGCGCTGCAAGTCTGGATTTGAGAGGTTGCTAGTATCATGCGGCAGGGTCTTGACAAAGCAAACAAATCTCTGCAAAAATGGAAACACCTTCCCTGTGACAGGAGTGCCGCTGCCTACACAGCTATTGGCAGTTTGCAAAGCCTGTGTAATCGGTCATGGGGATAAAGGGCAGAAATATTTCTAGATGCAGCACTTTTCTGCTGATTTCAGGATTGCCCTGCAAAGCAATACGACCATTCTCACGAATTCATGTTCCCTGTTTCTTCTTGAGAGCTATCTGCTTTCTCCAAAAAAGAACAGTGTCTGTCAAGGACACCTAATCCCTATTCCTTGCTCTCAGGGGGTTCACTCAGGTGGCAAGAAAGACCACAGCTTAGCTGAGCGAAAGTGGGCTGATGTTCTAATTTTGTTCTTCTACTTTCCTTTTGTTTTACAATCTTTTTAGGACTAGAAACTTTCTTAGGAGATGTAATTCTCCTGAAATGGAGCTTCTGTCAAAAAAGTAGGGACAAGGGAAAATCTTAAGAAGTTTGAAACTTCTTGTTTCAGCAGTCTTTAACGGAATACTGCTTCAAAAAAGCCCATCAAAACGTTTTGGTTTAACATTTTCCAAATGAAACTTTTGGACCTTCTGTTTCAAAATGGCATTTTTCATTTTAAAAGTGACTTAAACTAAAAGGAAACAAAGTTCAACAAGAGAACTAAACACCTGGAAAATGAGGTGTGTATTTCATTTTGGGTTGAACAGTTTAATCTGAATTACCCCATTGAGAAACCCAAAATAATTTGCTGTAATCAGAATGATATTTTCCTGATTTGTCAACACTGGACAAAAATAATAAAAACATCTCTTACACGCCTCGACTTTAAGCTGAACACGTGGTTGGACAAAGTGGGCATTTTTTTATTTGATTTGCAGTGACAGCAAAACCTTGAATGACAAAAGAGCTGCCTAAGGTGCTTCTAATTTCTCTGTTGAATTGGAACAGATCGGCTGCAAAAACACAGCAACAGCAAACCCAGCCCAGTACTTTTTGGTGATGTGAGAACTACAGCTGCAGATAGTAAAGCGTATAGTGAAAAAAATGAGGCTGATGGTCAGCCCTGAAACGGGCCAGCTGCAACTAAATTTCTGAGCCAAGACGTACTACCAGCTCTTGCGAACTATTATTGTCTCTCATCTAAACCCAGCCCTAAGACCTATATTTTTTTGCTAAAAAATACCATTTTACTGACCTGGCTGCCCCAAACAGCTTCCTTGGAGCTCTTACCACATCTTCCTCAGGGCTGTGGCTGCTGCCCATGTGCACTGAGCTTAGAGGCTAAAAATACCACCAGCTACAAATGCTACCACACAGCAGGAGCATTTCTTTCTCCCTACGAAATCCCTCCGGGAGGATTGTGTTACCATCCCGCCTCGGCTAGCACATGCTGTCTGGGATTAACCGGCCCGTGAAACCAATACCTGCTGGGGGCCAGTTCAAACCCAAATGTGCCCCCGGACCAGAGCCCCCCGTGAGGGCAGGTGGGAGACTTAGCTGTGTTCCCTCAGAGGGGTCAGCATCTGTTTTACTGCCCCTCTTCAGGGGTAGTCCAGGCTTGGCAAGAGGTGGCAGTCAGTGCCCCCCTCCCCAGTCCCCATCGTGACTTCCCCATCATGCTCCCTGGCATTTGAGCCTTCTTAGTTCTGTTGCCCAAACCCACCTTTCACATGAGGGTTTTCCTCCTTCAGGAAGACTTCCAAATCTTTGAGTGCATGGGAAGGGGCTTGGTGAGGCCCCTGCCAGCAGTACCTGGACAGAGCAGGGAAGGAGTGTGTAGGAAACTTAACTCTGTGTAGACGATACCATCCAGACACATTGGCTGTCACTCCTTACCCTGTAAATCCAGTGCAATCTTACCAGCATGAGTAGAGCTTCCTTTTTTATCTGTGCATGAGGTCAACATTTGGCTTAGATTCTGTCCTTGCCATTGTGTATATATATGTATATGTATAAAAATATCTATGTAGATACATAGAAATTAAATGAAATTCAGCAACTTTGAAATTAAGAACACAAATGTCACTGTAGTAGCTTGAAAAAATAAGTGACGCAAGACTTAGCCCTTTCGGGCTACCCTTTCGTGTTGCAACAGCTTCTGCAAACAGGGTGTCAGGAGGGACTGGGTGACTAAAGAAGTTTGTGACGAGGCATGGAACCCTTCACCCTTGGCTGTCTGGTTGAGGTGTGACTCCATGAAACAGTGCCTGAAGCTTGCTCCCATCAAGAGCGGTTTGTTATTTGTGTTGTTTCTGCTTCCGTTCAGTGGACAGAGACCTCTCAGAAACCACCCGACCCTTTGGTCTGTGCTGAGGCTCCCATTGGAAAAAAGGCTATGAATAGAATAGGTGAAAGATGATATTTCTTTCTTTCTCCTAGTTCAGGGCCAAGGTAGACTGGCATGGCACCAAGGGCATAGCTGCACCTCCCCTGCCCTATGCAACGAGGGCTTTGGGACCCTGGATATACTTGCAGAATGTTTTATGGGCACTATCGCGGGGCGTGTAAAAGAGCAGTTTATTACAGCAGAAGCTCTGCTGATAGCACGGTGCCCGCAGTGCATTCACAAGGGTGGCTGGATTATTAAGGGATCTAAAAAGAGCCTTTTAGAAGTGTCACTCCTACACACCGGGGTACGGCAGGAGGTGCACAGCGGAGGTCTGTGTGTCACTCACAGCAGGGATTGCCGGCACAATGGCTTCTGGTTTTGCTGCCTGTTCAGTATTATTTGTTTTATGTTGATACTGTCGATGCACTTAAAGAGATTATATATTTTTCCCATGGCATAAACAAAATGACTTGCATTTTGCAAGGAGAGTAATGGAAATGAGAAGTCAGGCTTCAAGGGGGTATGATGGTAAGGTTGACGGCAAGGAGAAATAAATCTCGCATGCTCAACTTGGTCTCAGCTGACTGCCATTTCCTTAAATAAATTAATAAAGTCAAGTCCCCATGTTCTTATGTTATGAGGAGGGGGAGAAGAGGGAATGAGCTGTGACCTCACAGCGAGCAGCATTTCTAGTAGCTGATCTCTTGCCATTAACTCAAATCCAGCTTCAAACAAGACACGAGTTTGGTGGTTCTCCTCAGGCCAATGTCAAACCTTTGCCCTCCCCTTTCCATCCCTTACTTTGAAGCAACCCAGAGCTAGACATGATCACAGAGATGGAGGATGATGTAAGAACTCCTCTGAAGCCAGCCAGGCTTTGGGAGCAGCTCTGGCCCTTCTACCCTACCCCACGTCACCTCTCCCACCCCCCGCTCAAGCGCATAGCCATGAACTAGATTGAAATGGGAAAGGGGAATCATGCTATTAATATCTCCGAATTGCTGCTCCCTGGAAGGTGCTGAGCGTTCGTTCGTCCTTTGTTCCCAGGGGACAACATACTGTATGTTACAGCCATTTGTTGTTTGGGTTTTTTTTTTCCCACCCAAATACAGAACAGTGGCAGCTGAGCTGCTGTATGAGAATAGCATTAAAATGTGTAATGCACCATAAATAAACAGAAATAGACAGCCAGGAAGCTGTGGTAATCACTGCTTTGATGTAGCATGAATTATGATGTGTGTATATATGTAAGTGAGTGTGCAGGGGGGGAAGGTGGAAGGGGGGGTGTTAAGGGCTTCATGTTTCTGGCTGTGCTTGTTTTGACTCAGCTGCTGTTGCTCTGGGAAGAGAGTGAATGCAGCCTGCCATTTCCATATCTCCACCTTCGCACTGACAGCTGCTGTCCCTTGACTCAGAGGAAAGGGATCTCGACCTCCACCGCCTGTGCCCTTGGACTCCCTCCCTCCTCCTCCTCCTTGACCCCTCTGCCCCCGTAGCAAGGCAGAAGGGGGAATCCTGGCCATGTCCCAGGGACCGGGTCACTCCTCCTGCCACCTAGGGAGGATCCTCTAACAGCCTGGGCTTCAACATCACCTTCCAAAAGTAGCAGCTTTATGTTTCTTGGGTCTGCATCAGGCTGTTTTTTTTCTTTCCCTGCTGAGTTTCCACTGCTACTGGGATAGTGAAAGCAGCAATGGACGTGTTAAGAGTGGGGAGATGAGGTTATTAACAACTCGGCGTCATGTTTCCCTCAAGGTACTGAGCATTAAAAAGGTGGCTGTTGAATCCTAGTGCTCTGAGATCAGTAAGATACCCACAGTAGGTGGAAAGAGAGGAAAGCCAGAGGAAAAAAATGTAGCACGGGCGTCTCCTTGTTGATTATCTCCTATCGGCGTCCCAGGGACTCCTTTAGCTGGCACAGCAAGCCGCTTGTTTGGAATAATCTCCTGCCCATCCCTGCTACAGCAGCAAGACAGCTTATTAAAACAGCCTGGCTTTCTTTTTGTGCTCTTTGCATTAATGTTTTACCTGGAGCCAATAGCCTCCCTCTGAAAAACTTGTTTGGTCTGAATAGCCACAAATGAGTCTAACAGTGCTTAAGTGCTGCTCGGGTTCAATGAATTCCCTGACCTTATGATAATTTAGGTGTCACAGGGCACCAATAAATGCCAAAAACTGTCTTCCAGCCTGTAACTAGCTGCATAACCACCGCAGAGCGCCGCGGCGCTCATGCTCAGCCAGCCTGCGAGGGCCATTAACGAACCGTGAGCGGCAGAGTCCCTCCGGACCCACGTCTGCTCTCGCCCTCTTGCAGCTCCTGGGCCGGAGAGAGGCCGCTGCCCTCCGCTGCATCTTATCCCACCCGCCTGGTTCAGCTCCGGGCTCTGCACTCAACCCCGGAGTGAAAACACCAACTAAAAGGTCCGTTCTTGTACAAGAAGAGCCATTTTCAGCTGGGGGCGGGCAGAGAAAGCGCAGGGCTTGGCTCTGCTGACGAGCCGTCATCGCAGACGGGGAAAAGGTTTAAGAACCCAGAACTGGGAGCACTTAAACATTTACAAATTTTTCAGTCAAGTCTGACCAGCTTAGATAGTCATAATGACCTGCTGAGAATGGGTGAAGATTTCTTGAAAAGGTGATATATTGACATAACCAAAGGGCACGCACAAACTATTCGAGTGAAGTAGTGTTTTCAGCTAGGCAATTTCAATGGGAATTTGGCACCTGGAGCATCTGGAGCTATATTTTTTCCTGTTGTTGTCACTTAACACAGTTACTTTTTATTTTAATATCATTTTTGTGAAGAAGTAAGGTTGTTTATTGAAGTCTTTCTACATATAGGGACTGCAATGCATAAAAGCAGCAGGCAGCCCTGCTATTTTTCTCCGAGGAATGAAGATGCACCTTGGTGGAGCTGAGTTAAGGCTGTAACTAATCTCTTCCCAACTCAGCAAGGAACTGAAGGATGCAGTTAACTTTATGCACAAGCTTTAAAAAGTTTGTGAAACGGGTGAAGCCTTGCTACTGCGCAGCATAGTTGCACACTAATGGATGCATTAGAAAATGCTGTCACAGCACACATATATTGCCACACATGGTAATTACTCAAATTGCAAGACAATTATCGTTCCAATACTGAAACAGCTGACTTGCACTTGCTTCACAAATGCTAGAAACACCTTCCTTATTCAGACCTAGCAGGTCTAATTCTGTCTTATGTTGTAGCTCCATTGCCCTCCAGCAACACAAAAGGCCTGAGGAGGCCAGAAATAGCCTCTGGGGAGCGATCTCCAACATAAGATGTTCATCCCGGCCCATCTGTTGGCATACCACAGGGCCTCGGTGCTCAACTGTCTCATAAACCTCTGCCCATGGCCCTTGTTGGGAAGGGGCCATGTGTTTGACATGTGCAAGCGGAGAGCACTACCGAGCAGTTACTCAAAAGCAGCTTGTGGTCCTAGGGGCTAAATGAAACTCAGTTCAGGAGACGACGATAATTCATGAAGCGCCCCTTCCCTTCTCCCTCTCCTAGCCCCAGAATACCACCTTCTCCTCCCCTGCTGCTCGCTGGCTGTCGCCCTGTAGACCCTTGTTAACCCTTCTCCCTGCCGAGAGGTGGTGTCGGAGCAGGAGGGACAGTGCAGGATGTGGCGGGGAGCCAGTCATGGTGTATTTTGGAGTTAGCGATGAGCAGAAGAGGGAAGGGAAAAGCAGGCTGGGGCACCTTCATCTCAGTGAGCAGCTCCATGGGAAGGGTGGCAGGACAAACCCCGGGAAGCCCATAGTGTGCCAGCCCCTGTTTCTGGAGACAGCACAGCAAAGTCGGATGTCTCTGCCTTCATCCTGAGGCACCAGCTCATGGTGAACGGGCAGAGGGTCTCAGACAAGAGGTGGGACTCCTTGTCTTGCAGAGCTACAACCTCTCCCTGCCTTTTGCTCAGAACAGAAACGTCCTCCTATCTAGTTTTTCAAGTTCTCTGTGGCTCCGTCCTCCAGCAGGAATGGAGCTGATGGGTCTTCCCCCCACGGGGCCACCAGGGCCCTGGGCTTTCTGACCCTGCAGAGCAGAAGGTTGCCCCACTGTCCGCCTGCCAAGAACCGATAGTTAAGAAACTGGGTACCTTCTTCTTCTCTTCCTTCATTTGGGTGTTGCTCTCAGCATAAATCACACCTCTGTTGTGCACAATATTTTCAAAACTGTTACGCTACTGCAAAAATTATATAAACATGAGAAATATCGACTGCCCTCATCTCGAGATTACCTTTCCCTCTCTGTAAAGACCAGACTTGATAAAGTAACAAGACAAAATGGCTTCTCCTAAGTCATCTCTCTTTTTTGTTAGCTTTAGAGGCTCAAACCATCCAATAAGACCATGTTGGGTTTTAACACTCTTCCTTGATCAGAGGAAAAAATAAGTGTTAAACTTCAAATTAACATAAGGGGATTCTGCAATGCAAGAGTTATTTAACAATGCAAGCCTGACTATAACAAATTATTCTGCTAATTTCTGTAAGTATGCAAAGCATACTTTCACCAGCCCAAATGTCGGTATATCCAGACCTCTGAGAGTTTATGATTTCCTTTGCATTGCAGAAGAAAAATAGATATTTTTTTTTTAATGAAAAATTATTGACACTTCAGTTCTCCCCAACTAAAGTTAATGGAAGGTTTGTCATTGTCTTAAATGAAGTCAGAATCACACCATTGCGGTCCTGTTTAGTGTCATAAAATTGTCAAGCTGCCAGTTTCCTGTTGGCTTGCTAATGGCTTTTTTTTATGATATTTAAAGCAGATAAATTATTTGTATAATGATTTATTCCACTTTGCAATTAATTGCAGTCATTGGAATATATTTTATCTTACACTGAGGTTTTATTTTGCATGCTGAGGCCATTACATTTTCATTTTTTATGGTATTTGAGAGCTTTACATTTGTCCAAAAGATGTAACCATGCCAGTGAATGACTGGATGCAAATTCAGTATTCTGCTTTCAGACGGTTTATGGCATTCAGTCAGTGTCTTTGCTGAGAGAGGTTTACATTTTAAGGCTTTGGGTTTTTTGGGGGGGGTTGTTTGTTTTGGGGTTTTGGGGGTTTTTTTTGGTAAAACTTCTGACACATTATTGCTAGGATTTCAGGTAAATCCAGTGTTATAGCACTCCATGTTTTTTGTTTATATTTGCTGGGGTTTTTTTATTTTCAAGGAATAACAAGAATGAAATGTGTATATAAAACCATGGTACATCATAAAACATATCCTATTTGCACAAAGATACCACTAGCATGAAAATATCAGTAGTTATAAATCCATCTCCAAGAAAAATAACTATATTTCTCTGCATTCAACCAGCTGTTCATTAAATGGAAAAATACTTTCTCTAAATTGTCTAAGTTTTAAGGTCATGTATCTCCTTTTAATGGCTCAGTCTTTGAAGGAGCATTCTTCCAGTTGTTAAACTAGCTCTCAACATAAAGTCTTTTCTACTGTTTATGTGCATGAGGATGAAATTTGTATTCTCACAGAGAGCTAAAACAAGACTTATAGCCTTTTTCCCCTGAAGATGTGTTCTCCCACCTTTAAGATGCTTATGCTTTTCAGTTGTGGAAGTTTGTGTGAGCCATAGAAATCACCAAAGCAGACAAAACTGCAGATTTTTGGTATCCCTCTGTCCTTTGTATTTTAGAGTCTTCATTGGGCTCCTGACCTTGACGGAAGCTTGGTCATGTTTACTGTGAATACCTGAAACTTAGACAGCTAGAAAACATGGAAAATAAGATGTGTTACTCCTTGAGTAACTGTTCATAATATATGGACAGAAATAGAGCATTACAAGGAAGGTCAGCGTGGGAGAGTTCTTCTAGAGGTCCCGTGGGATGGAGTGACTGACCTTAGTATTACGCCAATACCAATGACATTGCACTCCTGTTCAAAGGCTCCACTGTGCAAGTAGCTCTACCCCAACCTAATCAAAGACAGCTCACCTGGTACAACTGAAAGTTAAAAGTGTAGAATTTTAAGCTTTTGTTATTTGCGTCCCTTTTAAAATACCTTCACTTTCACTGAGAGCAGCCTGCCAAGAGTAAGCTTGCTTTCACTTAGCCATTGTTTGCCACCCCTTAACAAATAGCTACCTGTGGACGTTCATGAGCCTGATAACATGGTCTAAAACCCCAAGGCAAAACCAAAGCAGAGAGAGTGCAAGACAGTAAAGTGTGGACACATGACCTGGTTTGATAAAGCCTCCTAAGAGTCTGGAAGACATCTCAGAGGTGAAGCCAGATCTTTCAAGTCTCAGCCTATGCTTTCATCTTAAAAACCAATGTTCCTCTCAGTTTCCAAGAAATGTTTATCTGGGTAGCAACTTCTGCATACTCTGTTCAGGATCAGTGAAGGGATTTAACCAACAGCAGTTGGGTTGAAAAGAAACCCTCCACCAAAACAAAGTTAAATGCAACTCAGGTGTGGACTAGTTTTGATAATTCCTGTATGCCTTTCACTCTCTGGCCGATATGACTCGAAATTAATGACATGCAACAGGCCATGCCGAATTCTGTTAATCTGAGAGCAGTAAATATGATCATGAATAGATATCAATAGTGTCTAAAGCATTTGTATTGATGCAGGTGACACAGATGCGAAAACACTGTTAGTTCTGGCTGTCAGTGTCCTAGCTATAATCAGTCTAGTGTCCGGGTTTAAATTCCTTAAACAATGTGGAGGTTTTCATGGTATTTTTAAAATAAATGTGATTGAGTGACAATTTACCCCCAAAAGTGAGGTTAGTATTTATTCAGGAACACATTTCTATTTAGTAGTTTTTAAATGAACACATAAATTAATAGATAAGCTTGTTAACAACTCTGAAATATAATTAGTTTGTTGATGTAAATTGTTACTCAGCAGGAAATTCAGGTCTGCAAAATAGCTGCACATTTTTAGTTGCCGACAGTCACAGTGCCTTAAATAAATTATTTCCTCAAGTTTCATGAAGCAGCTTATAGGTGTTTTTATTTCATTTCATTATTTTTTATTACTCTGATGGTAACATTTGTTCTTCTTTCATAAAACATCTTCTCCCAGACACCAGACATCTGGGAAAATCTGAAAACAGAAACTCCTCAAAAGCACCCACTCATCAGTCCTGCATCACAGGGTTAAAATTCAGAGAAGAAAATAATAAACTTTGTTGAAAAATTCCTGACTCCAAGCTTTGGCAGACAGAAAGAGGAATTTCTATATAATAAAGCAAGTTTAGCCATGTGACGGCAACTGATGTCTGAATGCTGCAGCAAATGGATGCTCTTTGAGTTATAGAAATTAAAGGTCAGTCATTCAAACACCAGTTATTTTATTTGACTTATGCAATTAGTGGCCATTACTGCCCATTTCAGCTGACTGGTAAATGTTTATTTGCTTTAGCTTCATGTCCCCAGAACAGCACAAAACAGTCTCAACACACTGATGTGTCTAGCGGCAAAAACCACCTACGCTGTAATCAGAGGTGTCATTGCAGCAAGGGCAGAGACATCTCTGGTGCAGTTAGCCTGGGTACCACTAGAAGGATGCTCTGCAGTATGGTCCTTAGTGCGTAACAGCTGCCTCAGCATGTACTCATCATTTCTAGGCAGATCTCTCCAATTTCTCCTGAACTCCCAGCGCCACAGTGTGCTGCTGCCACTGCCCAAGCTGGTTTACTCAATATTAGTGCAAATATGTCTGTTCCTGCTGAAATCATGACTCTTGCCTTTGTGAACATGCCCAAGGAAACAGGGATGCACCAAGCCTTCCTTTCTAAAATGCTCATCCAAGATTCGCGAAGTTTGTGTGGTGGAGACCGCTGGTAAAGGAAGTTGTCTGCCAACAGAAAGAGCAGAAAATAGAGGCAAAAGCGCAAGTGCAGGAACCGCAGCCTCACCTATGCTCTGGGGAGCTCAGCGACTTGCTGGCTGTCCGTGCTAGCTTGCTCTGCCACTTACCTACTGACAGCATGGTTGTGCAGATCCCTGTTCGTGAAGACAGTTCAACTGCCTTAAATGAGACTGCTTGCATACAGGGTGAGATTTTCATGATATAGACAGCTCAATGTTAGGAATTGAATGGGATCTAGAGTCGCGTGACGTACATACAGTCAAATGTCCAATGAATGTCACGGTGTGAACTCAAGCGCTACGCTTGGCTGGTGAGAACTTCATATGAAGACGGAAGGGCAAGGCATACAAATAGCTCATTCTTTATAAAAGCAATTATTTATTATTCATTCTTTTTCTTTTATTACCGGTAGAAGATAAGGTGAAATAAATGATTCAGCTCATATTCCATTATCACTGCAATCCTTTCTTGGGCTCACTAGTGATACAATTTATGCTTGTTTCTCCATTTACTACAATTGCCCTGTATCAGACCTTAGGCTATACCTTGCTGAGTAATTCTGATAGCTGGAAATAATACAAGGAGGATGTTTGTAAAGTAAATTATTACAGGGAAAAGAAAGAATTTCTATCACCATGATGGTGTTTGCAAAGGGGATCTAAATTTTCTTTCAAACAATACCCTAACTGCTTAAATCCTCTCACCTCTATGAATATTCATGAATACAAGAATGGGGGGTTACCTTTCCTGTCACCCCAAAAGACAAACATATTGATAAGGCAATATGAAATGGGAAAGCAATTTTGACTTGAGAATTTCTCCCCTTAGTCAAATACATACAGAGAAGCAGCTATGAAAATAAATAATAAGCTTAATAAGCTTAACTTAATAAGCTTCAATGCCAGGGTCATATCTGTGCCGGGTGCTAGAGGGATGGTGTTTGAGGGGGACAGATGAACATGCTGGTCTCTTCTGGCCTTAAACATCTATGAAATCGGGTCTCTCAGTTCTGGAAAAGTGCAGCCGTTTTCTCTGAGGCAGTCAGAGCAGGGCACCTTGAAGGGCCTCGAGGGAGCTGTGGTAACACCACGGTAGTTCAGTCAACGGGAGTAGCGCTAACATGACACTTGCAGAGTTCAGAGTGGCCTATGAAGGCAACACAAGGAGGAGCAGTCCTGGGTATTTTGTGAAAATTTCCTTCCCTCGCTACTGTTGGCAAGAGCCCTGTGGGCTGGGTAACTCCTCCGGCCGTGAAGCTTCAAGGTGAGCAGCTGCCCTTGGGCACCTTTGTGTTTACTCTTATTTGCATCTGAATTTGTTGCATGGAAAAATCCAGAGATGCATCCAAAGCTCAGCCTTCCAGCCCAGGCCTGGCACCAAGGACACAATGAAGAGAGGGGGCGGTTGGCACGGCGGGCAGGGGGGGAGGATTGGCCGCGGGGCTCCTGTCCCAGGCTTGGCACTGACAGCGAGGGACCTCCTGACAGAAACAGCGGCTGGCCACCTGCTTCCCTCTGGCAGGCCACCGGTTTGCAGACATTATCCCCAAGCAACGGGAGATGGGCTGGGCCCGCTGAAATTTGGCCAGTTGGGTTGATGCGCCGCTTTGCTGCTGCAGAGCTCGTTAGGAACCTCACGGCCCTTTCTGGACCCAGGAGATAAACGAGGGAATTCGTTAAATGCGTTGGCTTATTAAGGGTGACTTACCTACCTTCAAGGTTCAGTGTACCTCATTTGTTGCCCATCACAGGTAATTGTAGATGATTAAGGATATGAGGGCTATCAGTTTTCCGGATATTAGGTAACACCACTGTCCTTGTGTCTTAGCTTAATTTTTTTAGATTGGTAAGTGACTTCTGATTTACAGCAACATATGATATTTTTAACCCTTTTCTTTGCAGCTGGATTGTCAAAGAGGCAGGAAAGCGATTTTATTTCCAAGGACAGCACACAGTAAATTTCAAATCTTAGTTCTCCTCCAGTAGCAGTAAGGTCTCTGGAGTCTGAGGTACAAATCCTGGAGTCAATAAACAGCTAGTTCTTGGAGCAACTAATCCAAAACCCCCAAAAGGAGAAAAAAAAAGCATTTTCTCTGAAGCAGTGCATGGTAGCTGGCTCAAACTGTAAATACTTACATCTTCTGAGCAGGACTGAAAACATGAAAAAAGTTCATGATGATCATGTTTAAGTTCTAAAAATGGAAAACTACATGAAACTGAAGAGAGATAGTTAAAAGGACTGGGCAAAGGAATTAAATGCTTTGGAGGACTATGCTTTATTAGAATCTGAGAGTCATTATATCACATGTATTTAAAAAAAAAAAATCCCCAAAAGATTTTTAAAAAGCCAGCATGTTTAAACAACAGACTAGAGAAGGTCATTAGAAGTAAAATACTCATCCATTTGAATGTGGAAATCCTGTCCAAATGAGGAAAATAAAAGACAAGTTAAACTCATCCTGTTGAACATAGAACTCTAATGAGGCAAGCCAAAAAAAGATTTTGAAGAGCAACTTCCTACAGGCATAAAAGTGACTAATAAGAACTTTCTCAGAAACAGGAAGCCTGTTGGAAAGTCAATGGGCTGAGAGATGATTAAGGTGCAAATGGGATACTCCAGGAAGCTAGGGCCATGGCGAGAAAGATAAACGAATGATTTGCATCAATGTTCTTTTCAGAAGGGGTCACAGAGGTTTCCACACCTGAACCATTCTTTACAGGGACAAGCCTGAAGAGCAGTCTGAAATCGAACTGTCAACAGAAGAGATTTTCAGAGCAATTCAATAAAACGAACAGTAGCAAATCTCAAGGACCAGGTAGCATTCAACCAAGCATTCTAAAGAAGCTAAAATATGAGACTGCTAAACTACTAATTTCTGAAATCACTCTTGAAAGCAGAGAAATAGAAAGTGGCAAATTTGATGCTATTAAAAAAAAAAAAAGTTTAAAGAGCAGAACTGAAAAACTACTGACCAGTAAAATTGATTTCTGTACCAGACAAATTGGTACAGATCATAGAAAATAGAATTGGTAAACACATCATTTTGTAGAGAGAAAACATGCCTCACAAATCCATTAGCATCCTTTGAAGGAGTTAATGAGAATCAGGCAAAGGGCGTGCTGCCTGATATATAGTGGACTTGGGTTTTCAAAAAGTGATTCACATCACCAAAGGGTCTTAAACAAATTAAATGGTCGTGGGATAAAAAGGAGGTCCCTCACATGGTTTAATACATGGCTAGAAGAAAAGAAACAAAGATTAGGGTTAAACTGCCATCCTTACACAGTGGAGGAGTGGGGCCCGGTTGAATCCCACATGGTCCCTGCTGGGACCCATGCTGTTCTGAATTAGACTTGATACAGAAATGGGGATGCAGCCAGGCTATGCTCCAACTCCGTAGCTTTCAACTGTTTTCTTTGATCAGGAAAACAATTTAATTTGAGTACAGATTGAACAGCTCAGTGCATAGGCCTTTATGAGCAGGAGATCATTGCCAGGGTTGTGTTGTTGAGATATTGTGGGTTGGCAAGCGGGCTTGCAGAGAAACAAGAAACACTTTCTTTCTTCGGTTAGAAGCTGCACTAATGGCAGGCATGAGGGAATATGTCATGTATGCCTCAGACTTGACAGAGCTGGCAGATATTCCTTGTGTGTATGTCAAGCAAATTAAATGCTAATATTGACCCACCACCAGCAAAGACATTTGTTGTCTGAGGATGAGAGAAAAGAAACAATCTGCCAATCTGTAGGCCAAGATGTCTGAATTATGGTACTACAATAAGGAGCAACTTTTTGTCATTGAAACCTCAGGTTTTCCCACATTGTCACACTTAAACAGTTTTATTATCCTGTTGTATGAGTCAAAGCTCTCTTTGTGTTAAATTTGGAAATCCAATAATTCTAGGTAACTGTTTACTGTAGGTATATGGAGATAATTGAGTGTCAAAAGCTAATCATATCTGGTCACAAGTAGACATGGTTTTCTCTGCTTTAATTAAAGAGTGAGCTTTTTCAGACACTCCCAAACCTCAACCCATGAAAGCCTTAGGGCAAAGACAACCTTTGTATCAGCAGGTATGCATCTATGCTCTTTCTTTGATATTAAATCACTGTAACATTTCTCCTTTAGAGATGTTATGGTCCCATTAAATGAGATGTTGTTTCAAAACATATCTTTCAAATAAACTGCACTGTAACTGTTGCATACAACGATCATAACTCTGCACTAAGAATCTGTTCACAAACTGTATTGATGATACTTAGGGTTATGTTTCTAAGTCTTTTGCTTGCATAGCAGCTGTTTTGGGGCATGGTAGTTAGCGTGATTATGTAATTTTTACTTCCAAGTGGGTACGTAACAGCCTAACAGCAAGTCTTTTGTGTAAGAAATACCTGTATCTCACTTTCAGTGGAGCCATGAGTAAAGAACAGCTAAATAAACCTTTGTATGGTTTGGTATAGGTTGCATACATATAGACATTCATACCCTCATACACACTGCGAATCTTGGGCGGGGGGGGGCAGAGTGTAGAGTATATGGCAAGTACTGCATATCTGCATTGCATAATCTGCCTGGGAAAGTCCCTGTATGGGCAAACAATGATTTGCAGGAGTGAAATTAGTGAAACTCCCAAGAAACCACAGCAAAAAACTGTCATAATAGCTGTAAAAATCTACTTTCCCACTCTTACCATGATGGTGAAGTTAATGAAAATGATGAAATTAATGATTGCCTGATTGTGCTGTTCAGCACTGCCTCGTGCTTTGTGTAATAACAGGCCATCGACTGCCATCAAATTGCTCCAAGCTCTGGTTAGAGCAAATCAGTTCACATCAATTGACATGAACAGTGCTATGACAGGTTACACCATCTGAAATGTGGAGTTAATGTGCAAGGCGATGCCAATCTGATCTGACAGTGGTTTATAGTGACGGTGAGCAGCTGTCAACAAGGAAATGAGAGCATGGAGACAGAAAGCCTGGAATATCCACCAGGATTCTTCTTTACTTATCGTCACTTTGCACAGATTTGGTGAAATTGCTCGTATTTGCAAGGTTAGCAGGCAAGAATTAGGTCAAGTAGCACAATTTTATCCCTGAAGTACTTCCATTGAAATTAGTAGAATGATACCCACTTCTTTCAGGGCTAAATTCAGCCCATTATTGTTTCTGATGCATTTTGCACAAAATGAATTAATCAGTCGATGGGTTAAGAATAGGAAGAGAAAAAAAAAATAGTTTCATGATGTTCCTGAGCCACAGTTTGCTTGAGGCTGAAAGAAACTTCTGGGAAGTCTCTCTGTATCTTTGCTTTGTTCCTATAGTCTTCTGCAGGCACCTGTTGTCAGTCACTGTTGATAGCACGATGCTGGAGGAGCTCAAGTTTGGGCTGAGCTCTTAAGGCCATTCCTATACATATGATGAAACGGCAAACCCCACGCATTTCTGCATCGAAACTAGGATACAAAAACTATGTAATTTCATCCAATTCTGCTGATATTTCTAAGAGATTAGGGAACTACAAAACTGACTAAAGCAGACAGCTGCCTGAACTGACATCACATCACTGAATTTTTCACCAGTCATCTTCTCTTAATATATTTGTTAATTCCTGTCCCAGCAAGACTACAAATGAAGCTCAGCCCACCAGTGGAAAATGAGAATAAACATTGACTTAGTAGAAGATAGACTGTATCTAGGGAACAGAACATTTCTTCTGCTTGGATAATGCCCTTACCATCTGTGGGATGAGGTGAACAGATAATAAGTACAAATCTTTGTTAATGTAACCATAAAGTTTTACAGTTAAAATTGAAAAGGTCAAGCAGTGCAAAAATCAAGGTTTCTCTAGCAATCTTTAACTTGGCTGCATTCCACAGCTGGAGTATTTTCTTTTCTTTTTTTCTTTGTTAAATGTGTCATGTAATATATTCCTCTTTGACGCTAAATGTGTATGATAAGTATACAGGGCATGAATTGTGGTAGAGATAACTGTTGCCATGGGAACTCTAACTTTCGCATTTGCCAAGTTTGAATCTATAATAGTGCAATCATAAGATTGCAATGGGGGGGTGTCACATCCCTCTGACCCATCCCTTTGGAGGAATCCCTTCCTGCACACCTCCCTGCGAGCTCCATGCTCTCACACATCTGCCACCAGCAGGTCCCTACACCAGGGTGGGGAAACGCTGGACTGTTCTGCCAGGGTGATTTTTCAGAGAGGCCACTGAGGACCCTCCTGACCCTGCACACTTCCAGCTGAGCCTATAGGGCCTTGCAGGCAGGATCACATATGGCCTGCCTTGCCTTGTTCAAGGAGTTCTTTAACACAAGTGTTTAGCAACGCTTACCAGTTCTTTGGCAATTCCAGATGCATTTTCCCTTAGCCACTCACAGCTACAGAGCTACAATGGATCATATTTTATGTTGTGAAGTGCCAGTTGTATAGTGACTTCTACTGCATCCAACCAGAACCAGGAATCCCACTCCAGGGGCATAAAGAAAGTTATTTGTTCCCTGAGCGGTAACACCTGCAGTTTGCTAAAGAAATACACTGCAGAGAAGCATTCTTCTTTAGGCCCTTTTCCTAACCTAGTCCTAAAATGGGAATTGCTGCCTTGCTGAAATTCTGATGCATTAGTGTTTGTTTACTCCCAAATAGACCTTAAAACCTGAAATATCAAAAGCATGAAATAGAACTGCAGAGTGAAACATCTGCTTGTAGATAACAAAACTGTTCATTTCGTCAGCCTTTGAAGAGGCTCATCGCCTTGTGGGAATTTTATCTGATTCCCTGTATTTTTTACTGTCCTGTGGCCCTGAATCTCTGGCTGAAATATAGCTCCTAAGGGATCTCAGTTCATAGTGGGGAGAAGTCCAAACTCAGTGTCCATTGCCTACTCCTGCAAGCCTTTTCTGAAAGAAGATCCAAGCAGAAGTGATATAGGAATACAGTCCACTGGGGAAATGCCCACCCACTGTTGAGACATTTTGATACAGGCTGGTGAGGAAGCCTGGATGCCTGCAAAATTTCTGTGGGTATAAAACATTTTGTTCTCACCAGTTTTCTGTCCAGTGATTTTTCATAGCATTAAATTCAGAAGAAAGAGAGAAAGGGAGAGAAAGAAACACAGAGAGAGAGAGAGAGAGAGAGAGAGACAGAAAGGAAGAAAGAAAAAAGGAAAAAAGAAAGAAAGAAGAAGGAAAGAAGGAAAGAAAGTTAGTTCTGTCTCTCCTCCAAAACACACACAGTCCTAAAAGGAAAGTGACAGTCAACAGGAGTTGAAAGGTAGCTCCCCAAGCAGCAACCTTGTGTGTCATCACTTGATGAACAAAGTGTTTATTCTTTCTCTCTCTTGGGATGATCACCCATGCCAAATATTCTGGCACGTTCCTGAGCCTGCTGTCCAAATGATATTCACTTACTAACAGGAATGTTTGTCTCTGGGTAATGATCTAAGTTATACCGCTGGGGTTTGCAGGGCATGAGAATTTTCAGTGCTGGAAAGAGCATAAAAGGCCACCTCCTTTCTCTGTGGGCAAGCAGAGACTCTTCATTCTCTCCATGTAGGCTCTTCTTTGTCTTTAGTCCAGAGATTGTCTTAGATCCAAGTCAACCAAACAAAAGCTGATTATCTCACCTTTAAATAGAGGGATTACGGCAGAGAAGTTGAAGCTGGGTAACTGATCTCCCACTTGAGCAGCTGAGGGGGATAACCCTTCAGATGAAACAAATTTGAAGGAAGAGGGAAAAAAAATTGCCAAGCTGAGGATTAATGCAGAGCCATAGCTCCAAGCATCATGGCTGACATTTGACTCATCATTCATAGTTATTTGTATCTATATAAAAAGGGAACACAAACAAATAGCAATTTTAATTCCCTCTGCAGTAGCAAACCAGCTTTTCCTCTAAAAAGGTTCACCATAAGGGAAACTTTCTTGAGAAGCATTAAAAAGAAGAAAAATACCAATGTCAGTACTGACCTCTCTGTTCTTTTCCCATAACTCTACAACAAATTTTTTGGTTTTCTGTTAATGACATATATTTCCTCCTGCTTATGGTGGATAGCTTGGAACTAAATGGGCTACAATTTAATTCCTGGAAATACCCTCCCTAGAACAAATCTCTTCTAGGAATACTGTAGAAGAGGTCCCAAATCAATACAAAGAAACGCTCAGCAGGATTCAAATGTTACATGTGTGCAATGGTAATTTTAAGCAACCCTTTCATTTCCCCAGCCCTTGTCTGCTTATGCTGGTTCCCCTGGCACAAACTAAAGTATCTTGAAAAGTATCTTTCATCAATGCAAGGCAAGAGTGCTGACAGGACCCTGGGCTGGTTGAGGGAGATTTGGTGGTTCCTGGGACTCCCTGCACACAGGGATGCGTAGCCCTTCCCTCTGTCTGACCACAGCCTCTCCACGGCCTCTCCTGGGGGAGTTTATCAGCTATCTCAGCACTGGTGTGCCCACAAAGGACTTTCCTACGGTAGTCTGCTATGCTGCTTTGGGCTAGCAGAGAGATGGTGGCTAGTCTTTTTCTTCAGAGTAGGCTAACACTGAAATCAAGTTTCCTGGCCTGACCACACTAGCACTGTTTTGACTCTGAAATGTGTATATTGGTAAAGTTCCTACAGATCAAGAGTCCTAGCAGTAAGAGAAACCAGATGGTACAGGACCTTGTTTCTGTTCTCTGTCTAGCCCACAGTATTTAATGCTTGGAAATGTAACTGCTGAAGACAACTTTTTCACCAGAGCAACACATGTGGAAATGGGCCTGATTCTGCTATAAGCTGGTGCAATTTCAAGGAGATAATCCTGATTTATACTGGGGTAACTGAGAGGAAAAATCAGATCCATTATATCCATAAAAGCACTCATATTATAAAAGGGCTAGAATTTTGAACTGTCATTTCAATCAAGACAAATAGATTTTCTTGTCACCCATCCTTACAGCCCATGACAGCTCAGAGCTCTTGTAGATGGATTTTTGAGCTGGAGAAGGATAGGAACAAGCTATGAAAGCACCACAGAGTGTCTTTTTGGCATTTTAACTTTTCCTCTGGTCTTCTTTATATCATCATAATCTAGATAAGAAACAGCAGTGCACAGTCTGAGTACTATTTTGATGTCATGCTGGCTACTGAAGAAGTGGAAGATAGAGCTTAGTTCAAGTGCCAGACATGCATTGGCAAGATTAATTTACAGCAAAGTCAGAAATCTGAGTAGGTTTGAATTATGCTCCTCCATAGTAAAAAAAAAATCAAAAAAACCCAAAAACAAACCAACTGTGAAAATTGATGTGGCATAGTGCAGAGGTGAAAGAAGAAGCCAGTTTCATCTTGCTTTAAGGATAGCATCAGGGTCTAGTATTAAGCCAAGCTAGTACAAATACCTAACACTGGCATTAGAAAAGAAAGATATATATCTTCCCAAGTCAGGCCAAATTCTCCTTTTCTTTAATTGCTCTGGGGAAATATGGATTTATACCTGAACCAATAAAAGCAGGATGAACTCCTTTTCAGCATGCAAGAAGAGAAGAGACACAGATCACTCTGCAAAGCAAAAGGAAAGATTGCAAAGTAATTTTCACCACCAAAACACATTTTCCCCTCCAGTATGAAGCAGTGGGGAACAGCAATCAAAATTGATTGTTCCAGTTAAAATTCTGCATCACGATATTACCGAAAAAGTAGCATGATGAGCTCAGCTTTTCTGACAACGTGTCGCAGTAAATATAGACAGGAGCCTGTTAAGATTAAAGAGTTCTTTGGCACATCATACATTTTCTTGATTCACTGTGCATCATTAAACTTTCTTTTTTTTTATGATGCTTTGTTTATTTCATGGACAAGCCATTAAATTCAAATTACATCTTGAAGGAAATTTACTTCATTTGGGTCTTACTGTGGAAACCTCTCATTATCTGTGTTTGTATTTCTAATGTGGATAAATGGGTCAGATCTTAATAGCAGGTCAGCCAGGTGAGATGATAGTTGTAGACATATCAGTAACACTACACTTTTTTGCTTTAGCTGTTCCACTTCTAACTTTTCTGTGCAGAATCTTCAAATATTTATGTAGAGATGTATATCAGGGTGATAAAAATGGTAGAAAACCATTTTTTTTTTCCTCCAGCTCCTGAGCCGTAATTTTATGTTTTATTGCTGATTACAGTGACATTAAATAGTCAGTAAAACAAGTATATCTGCATCACACAGTGTATAAACAGCATTTCGGATGAGTGTCTAAGATGTTTAAAATTTTCCAGTGGCATGATATTTAAAATTGTACCCTTCCTTAGAAATCCCTTACCTTCTTTGGCTGCTCAATGGTAATGACTTTTATGAGTAAAGGGCTAGAGCTGTGTAATCAAAACCATTATACTGAAGTAGAAAGGCTTTATTTGCCATTAATTTGGAAAGAAATTGTGTCACTAAGTCTCTCCTTTCATTGAAAGATAAGCATTTTGTAACATTTAATAAAGTGCAAAGGTGAGTGCTCAATTGAAGGTCTTGTGAAATTCTTGAAAGTCTTCTAAACATGATCACAGTTTCTCTAATCAGTTTCTGACTTGTGGCCCTGAGAAAACTCCTTCTTGCCCTTCCGCCCTTAGGTTAGGATTTGCTTATGCAAATAGCACAGCAAATATGCCTAACTCGAAAGCAGTTTTTATATTTTTTTTGACAATAGCATTTCTAGCTGGAGCTCATTCAAACCCTTACTGGCTTTTGAGATACCAGTGACAAAGATGGATTTTGATTCATGGCCACTCTGTGTTATCTTTTAAAACGTTTGTGCTTGTAAGCTCTACTGTTTCTGTCTACGTTATTGTTTACTACATACGGATGCCGTTATGCAAGGTGCTGAGCTTCTTCAGCATGGACAGAAGGAGTCTAGCATCTTGGAAGATGTGCACAGCAACTTGCAGGATCATGTCCAAGCCCTAGAAACAGTCTTACTTCTGCTTACACACAGACCGTTGATGCCGAGTGACCTTTATGATAGTGCTAGGATTTCATTTTAACTTGCCTGTAACTTGTATTTATTTTAATGTTTTGCTGTTTGTTGAAAGCCTGGTAGGCTCCTGCATTATAAAGATAAACCTTTCTCTACCATTATACTGCATTATTGAGTCAGGAAGAAAGAGCATTCCAAGGTTGCCTTCCAAGATACATCAAACTGTTGAACAGGACTGTAGGTTTACTAATTATTGCATTTGATGCATACCTAGGATGTCAACTCAGCCTTGGCAAGTCAGGGCCTCTGGGAGAGACCCAGAGTTATTTGTACTTCTCATGCAAAGATTTTTCTCGAGATCACCTGCAGGAGACCTGATAGTCATTTGGGAAGAAAAAGTAAAAAGCATTCGTTACCTTAACTAGTAGATTCCTCTAGGGAAATTATGGAAATAATCAGTAACTGTCAGCCTAGAAGGTTGATAAACATAGTAGTTCTTGAGATAGTCACTGATTTTCATTCTGGTAAAGCAAGCCATACATATATTCCCCTAACCATCTTAAACCAATACCCATGTTATAGTCACAGATGCCAGTTTCCCCTTACCCATGGAATAGTGCCTCGCCTTGGAATCAGCCTGGTGTATCCCAAGTAGCATTATTAGCAGCAGGAGCACAATTGCTGTCCTTGGCTTTAGCCACTATAAAAAGAGGATTCTCCACTGAGTTTCAATCCTTCCCCTCACATTCTTTTTACATGACATGCATTTCAACCTGGGAGCGGATAGTAAGCCTGTCTTTCACAGCACGGAAGATCAAGAGCATAGAGTCTGTGGAGCATGTCTCCTACTTACTGCATGTAGGCCAGGACAACACTGCAGAAAGGGCAACTTAAACCTCTGCAGTTAGGCAGTTTCTCATCTTGTGATGTTCCTAGACACCATTGGTCCACTGATTCAGTGAGAGCTTCATCAGTGCCTTTACCTGTAACATCCCCATCTGCTCCAGAGGTCAGCTCTTCCACATCTACTGACAGACAAGGATTCTCCCTTGACACAAGTTGAGGTATATGCACCAACCCTAATGTGCTTGTAAGGATATTGACGGTGACATCCCCATTAGAACTAGATCCTGTAGAAACTATTCTTCTGACAGAGTTTCACATGCCTGAAGTCTTGTCCATGTGGCTGACAAAGGAGTTTGGTTCTGTTGGGCACATCCTTGTAATAAATCAGCTGTCTCAGTGGGATTCCTGCCTCCATTCAGCTTCCCAGACCACAAAGGTGAAACGAAAACCAACCTGCAGATCTGTATATGTTTTGTTCAACACTGAATAAGAGCGAGCTCTAGGCACTTCTCAGAAGTATATAGGGCAAACATTTCTCTTTTGGAGAAAGACGGAATTACAGTATCGAATTTGGTTTTCTCAGGACTCAGGAAGACTTTTCACTGTTGATCACACTTTGTAAACTGAAAGTGTTCATCTAAAAGAGTTCACCATGAGGAAGATGGCATTACAGCATTATGCTCCACTGAGCCTCCTGTCTAACGGTCTGTCTATATTTCTCAGCCACCTGCTACAGCATCCTATAGGGCACCTGCATAGCACAGTGCTTCCCTAAATGTTGTTACTCAAGCTATATTCAGCATCAACAACACACGTACTTCTCCAGTAAAGAAACCAGGCCATACAGGGGTGCATGTTATGGTCACTGCATAAATGCTGTCAGGCCTTGGAAGTATCTCCATTTCAGCACCTGTAGAAGATTTCCCTGAAGAAAACCTGCACGGTGTGCATTTACAGGCACTTTGACAACTAATTTCTGTGAAAATCAATGGGTTTGACATCTGAATGTCTTTAAAATTCTACTCCTTGACATCTACTGCTCTGAAGATGTGAAATGTTCTCTAGGGAGGAATAGTGGTCCCCACATCCTCCAGAAACATGACTGAGTTTGTGACATTTGTCCAGTCCTTTGAGAGTCTTGGCAACGCCTCAGAGGTAGCTTTGCATCAAGGTAAGCATGTGCTGAGGCACACTTGGAAAGAAGGCCTGTGTTTTAGTGTTTTGATCATTTTAAATTATGATGTTCTGAGTGAAGAACAGATGAAACACAGGCAAAACAATAAACCTTACTGGAGTGTATTTGGCTTCCTGGTAACAAGATCCTCTCTGGTCTGTTGGTATCTATATGATGCAAATAACCTCCAGGTGCCTGGCAGTCTGTTTAGCAAATATGTTGTAATCAGTACTGAAGAATTAGATTAGTTTGTAAACCATGCAATTATTTATTTCTTTGTCTGTGTTTTAATAAGATCGCAGCTGTTTCCTTATTCCCTACAGGTTTTCTTTTTATCATTGCCACCATGAAGGCCACACTGTAGTGCTGAGTAGATTGTTGGTTCAGTATTGGCATGCCAGTACCAACTGGACTGCTTTACTGGTTGCATCTCACCTCGTCAGGCCTCATCCTTGTGTCTGGTCAAGGACTGGTAGGGGACAGAGTGAATTCTTCTAATGGAGACAGTCAGGGAATAGGCTTGCTATTGTCATCTTCTCCAGTAATTTAGCCCACCTCCAGTCTCAGTAACGACATTACTTTCTTTCTTTTCTTCCTCTGCTTCTCCTCTATCGCTAGCAGACCTCATTCCCCTCTCTGGTACATCAGATGCATTCCATCAGTCGCCACAAAGTGCCACTGGGATACCACACCAGAGAGTCAACCCTCCTGCTTTCATTGGGTTGCTCCTTTTTCTCATAAAGTCCTAATTTGTATTCCTTCATAAGGCTATCTTCTAATATACACATTTCAGTAAAATCACTAGATCTCAGAGACTCAAAAAGAAGCTTGTTAGAAAAAATATAATGGCTTGTTTCTTGCTGTTGGATTTTCCAAATGTACTTAATTTCCTTTTCCAGCACCCAGAATGCACATCTTATTTTACTACTGTTAGTCAGAAATAAGCTTTGTTTAATGCATTGGGCTTTTTGCAAAATGTTATATTTATACTAGACTTTTTTATGATATTGATACTATGGCATAAATATTTTTGCAAGTGTACTATAAAACAGATTGCATCTCCCCCTCACTGTGACTTCAGAGAAATTTTTCTATATTTTTCTGAATGTAGTGGTGTCTTCCTATTGTTTCTGAGGCCACTGGTTCCACACATAGTTACTCATAAACACACACACGCAGAGACTTGCAAATTCAGTCATATAGATAGAGGATCATACAGATAGAAAGCTTTCAAAGAACGTAACCTGCATTTGGGAGCCTGGATTAAAGAGCCTTTCATGGATATTCAAAACCTGAACAAAGCATAAGGAATAATTAATCAAAATAAAAGTGAATAGAAAACCCTCAGGAATTGGTGAAATTTCTGAAAATTTTTCCTTATCCAAGTCAAAATTAGAAATGAAAATCTTTTCTATTTTTGAATGTCTCTCGTTCAGAAAAATAATACTGATGTGAATGTCTTGATTTTGAAAGTATACACTTTGATTTAGAGTTGCTGCAATCTTTTTGGAGAAAATGAAATAAAAAGTCAACACTCTCCCAGAAATAATTCCAAACTGAAGAACACAATGTTTCCTTTAGTGAGGTTGAGACCTGGCATTGGGGATGTGGTGCTACCTGCTGCTTTAGGTTTCTAGGTTAGGAGTTAGGATTTCCAGCTGAAGGGATACCAGAACAGGGATGCTGGTTCCTCACTCCAGACTGGTACCTGCCTGTGATGGCCAGTGATGGCTTGATGAAAGTGCACGCACACTGTAAGGAGCAGATGATGAAAGCTCA
Organism: Buteo buteo; assembly: GCF_964188355.1. NCBI lineage: Eukaryota > Metazoa > Chordata > Aves > Accipitriformes > Accipitridae > Buteo > Buteo buteo. The sequence continues at coordinate 38,225,169 of NC_134179.1, forward strand.
AGCTGTCAACCTCTTAAAAAGCCCTCCCCATGCCTTTTGCCCTCATGCCTCATATTCTTTCTTGTGCTGGAGTTCAGCCCAAGAGTGAAGACTTAGAATATCACCTGGCCTACTGTGTAAGGCCCACTGCCAAAACACAGGTTCAGTCTCTCCCAGGTTCTTTTCCAGGGAGAAATCCAAGTCCTCCTCTTTTTCTGGGCATACTCTAGCACTAGATTACACCAGTGGTGTGGTGGTAAGAGCACAAATCACCCCAAACCTTGCAGAGCTGTTGGGATCACACTGACAGGGAGGTGCCTCCGCTGCCTCAACCTGGGCTGTAACAAACTTTTGAGAGAGAAACATCCCCCCAGAATAGACACCTCAGAGCATGTGAAGGGAGTTAGGCATCCCCAGGAGTTTTTGCCCTAAGTTGCATCTAATGGTCTCAAGTGTCCACAGCATTAAAAAGTCCTAGAAGCCCACAAGACAGCATTCCTGTTTGCTGCCTCAGAGATTTTAGGCACTACTGTCCACAGTAGGTAGGAGTTAAGCAGGCTGGAGCCCATCCCTCATCTCAAAATTAATTCAGCTGGTTCGTTCATAAATACTGGCATGTAGTTGAAAAACTGCTGAGGTATCCAGAGAAGAGTAAGCAGTATTACCTGGAAGGGTCAGTCTGAAGGGAGATGACTAAAGCACAACAGCAGGAATGTTTTAGGGCCAATCTTATACCCTAATCCTCTAAGGAGTTGGGATCTAATTTATTACCCTCTTTTATGTGACAGTCAAGAGGGTAAATGAAATGCATTAACAAAATTTGCAGATGGTAATAAATTGGGAGGCACCAGAGAGGAGGGAGAAATACTACAAAAGGGCCTAGAGATTAGAAACATGATCAGAAGAAAAAAAAAGAGATTCCTTTTAGGAAAACGTAAGCTAGTAGATATGAGCAAAGTCAACCAATGCACACGTACTGTAAAGCAAATAGATAGCTGAAAGCTTTTCATTGGCCTTCGTTGTTTCTTCTGCAGAATATTAAAGTGTTTTTTTCTCTTTTTCTAGGGGTTCTTGTCAAACAAAGACAACACCACCAGACCCAGATGTCCTGGCTAGCCTACTTACTACTGCTGCTAGAATAAGCATGTGTTCCAGGAACAATTTATCATGCAATATCTGTTTAAAAGGATGCACCAGCCACACTAGATGGGCACATTTGATGGATGTAATTAGTATGTCATTCTGTAGGGTCTTACAGGGGTTTGAGGTGTATAAATGGTTGTTAGGCATCAGAAAAAATATTCTATGTTAAGGTGACTATGGAACATTAAAACTTTTTTCAGAGTTTGATTCAAAGACTACCAAAGTCAATAGGACTCTTCAGCATTACTTGAGAGATTTGGATCTGGCTCTCCAGGCTTTCTTTTCCCCGTCTGCTTGGCTGTGAATTCAACAAAACTGTGTGTCATTTGCATTGGGAAGGCTATTTTCACAGCTAGAAATCTTTTCTGTTAAAAAAGACAGAGCTTGGAAGAGGAGGAGAAGCTGGTCTAGAGAACAAAGCAAATTCTGCACTTTTTGTGGAGTTTTCAGCAATGCAGTGCACGTTTTCCTTTTGTTAGAGTGCCAAACGTGTGGTCTATTACACAAAGCAGGACGTAGGCCTCTGCTCGCCTTTCCCAGAGGCAGTTACTTGTAGCGTATGACACTTCCTTATTTTCTTGGAAGTCCTGGCTGCATATGAAAAGCAAACTCCAGACCATTTCTTTAGCGTACAAGGCAAGTGCACGAGTAACCTGGCAGCGCTAAATTCGGAGACACCCATGGAAGGTCTTGATTTCATATGAAGGAGGATGAAGCCGAAGTGATCCAATGCTAATTGCTGTGATAGTGTGCAAGACTTACCTTGAAATTTCTCTGTAATGCCATTTTGTTCCATCAACCAAAATAAAGTTATCACGAGCTCTCACAGCTGTCTGTAGTATACTTTGTGATGACTGTGCAGCATTGGTATGTAACCCCAGAATGTGAAAAGTATAATAATTAATAGGCCTGATTCCTTACTAGTGAGGTACCTAGGAGGCTTTTCATCAGCTTTAATGAGAGCTGAAAAGTGCTTTAGCTGAGCTATATGGGGAAGGAGAAGCTTTCTAAATTACATATTTCTTTAGCTCTGCAAAAGGTTCTTTGGGGGTCATTGTCTGCTCTGGGTGGAATGCACATTTCTAGCCACAAACAAAAGGACTGCTCATCCCACCTGACAAAGGCTGTTGGCAAGATAAGGAGACAATAAAATAAACTCCAACCTTTCCAGCTCTCAGGCTATTTGTTCTGCAAAAGCCAGGGAAAAAAGGACATGGTTTGTGATATGGCCAAAGGCTTAATAACTTAAAACTCCTGCAGTCCCAAAGGCCTTGAAGGAGAATAAATGCCAAACTCGGGGATGCCTCCTCCTTCAGCAGTTCCCTGCTTTTATAGCAAAGGCACTCCAGCCCAAAGGGATCAGTTAATCCTAACTGGGGGCACGGGATCCCTCAGGCTGTTGAAACCAGGGATAAAAGCAACAGTAGACTCCACAGCAGGTTATCAGGCAGAATTATGGCAGCCATATCTCCAGGCAACAGAGGTGCAGATAGTAATAGGAAAGTCTAGCGGAAAAGAGAAGAGCTGTGTCTCCTCCTCAGACAGAAACTAAAATAGATTTCTTGGACAATGTCCAGGAGGAGAAGCCCAGGCTCTCAACACACACCTAAATTCTCCATCTGCCTCACCAACAGCAGCCACGCTCCCTCAGCGAGCAGCAGGGATGGAAACTCTGGCAGGACTTCTCCCTGCCCCTGCTCAGCCCACCAAGGTTGTCCCAGTCTCTTCCAGGCTCATTTGCAAATAGCCAGCTCCCCTGCAAGCCTCAAGTTTGTCTAGACATTGGCTAATCCTTCCCTTGTGCCAGCTGGTTGACATCAGCATAGTGAATATCGCTACAAATCTCTGCACGAGCCAGGTCTCCTGGCACGCACATCATGCGCCTTTCCCATGCTACTTTGCTGGAATCACTGCAGAGAGAGGAATGCTGCCAACGGCTACCTGTTAGGGTCTCTCTGGAGCAGAAAAGTGACAGCTTCACAGAGCAACTCTGGACATCGATGGTGGACTCTCCAAATAAGTAATCAAACCTCATGGTTATTGCTATCCTCCTTGAGAAACCACTGTGGATTCTATTTCTTTGTCTGTACTTACCAGGAGTTAATCCAGCTGTTCCAAATGTACTTGTATCACTGTATTAATTTCCTTTTGAAGCCTATAACCTTTGATCACATCCAGGTAAACCTGAAGATTTGGGAAGTTGCTGTTTGCCACAACAGTAACTTCAGTCATCTCCTGCCACCTGGCTGATCGTTTACCACCACACAGGGCTGTCAGCATCAAACGGTCAGTTTGCTGAGCACTGGCTTCCTAAAAGCTATTCTAAATTCAATGGCATTCTCAGTCTCTATTGTGTATAAAAGAAACAAGAGAGCTTGTCAGAATAAAGCCATTTAGTGCATGCTCAGAAATACCTTTAATTGTTGCATGGCACTTAAATACTTAGAAAATCTTGAGATCAATAGATTGATCTCACTGAGTCATCTGTCTCCCACCTATTCAAATGTTCATGATCAGCATTGTAATTATCTCAGGACCTTTAAATTGGCTGTTAGGAGTATCAGAATACCAAAATGACTTCTATACCCCTTTTCCTAAATAAGGCTGTTCTGGGCCTCTTTGCTGTGGCAGAGCACAGGGACAATGCTGCAGAGGGGGAATATTTGGGGACAAGGCCATCAATTTTCACAGGAATGGAGTGGATCTCTGTCCTGTTGCTGAACTGATAAAAACTACTTTATTTTCCAGGAGACAACGTTCACATGGGACTTGCAGTACTTGTATGTTACACAAGAAAACAGAACTTATCCCTGTCTGCTCAGCACATTGATCTGTCTAGCAGTCTAATATCCTGACTGCAAAAGTTGCCAATATTCAAATCTTCAGAAGATGAAAGATCCCCACGTTGCACCTCACCAATTGTTCAGCAGTGCATAAGGGGAGAAAATCTCCTTGTTGATCACCTACCGTGATCAATTCATGCCTTGGGGCATGAGATTTAATTGCCTTTAACATTGTCTTTAGTGTGAAACAGTATGATTTGTAAAAATGATTTCTTAACTTTGTCTTACTCTGCACTGAAGGGCAGCAGACACTAGAACCGGAAACAACCGTTCAAGCACCAACCTCTGAGATGAGTTAATTAGGTTTTAAATGTATGCCATTTTAGTCAAATAAATAATAGCTGACTTTTACATCCATATAATAATAAAACTAGCTTTTTTTATCAGCTTCTGCATTGTTATACCAATAAAAAGCCACCCATACAGATGACTGAACACTGCAGTTTACAGTATTAACAAGTTTTTCCCCCCTTCTTTTTTCCTAGCAGGTTCTCAACCCTGGTTATCGGAGACCTCCAAAGCAATATATTTTAATGAACAAAATTAGGCAGATGTATCATCCACTGTGGGATTTGAACCCATTGTCACTGGGGAGAAAGCTGCAATTTAATAGATTAAGATGTCAAACCACGTTATAGGAGCTTTTGCGACTGCATATTTATCACAGTGTCATAGAGGTCCCTGGCAAACCAAAAGATTTTACTGTTTATTCACAGTGAAGACACTTAATTAATGACTAGGCCTAATCAGCCTGTTTTATTATTTACAGGGATTCCAACATGGCTTAGCTCAACTGATATGCAAACAAACCATCCTCAGCCTGCTCTAATTAATAATTCTGAACCAGACTCACGGAGTGGCACTGTCAAGTAGCTCTTTGGTGATTTACAACACCTCCTCCGCTACATTCACATTGCTTGCATGCAAATGAGCTGCCACCCCTGCAAATCCTTCATTTTAAAATACAATGTGCCGTCTTGGTAACTACAGGAATGCCCTTATCTTTGCACATGACTTAATGGAGACAAATGTCTGACTTGGGCAGGTTTGTGGAGACCTTCATGGACACACACCTACACAGGATGTCATTTCAGAAATGTTTAAGAGGTGGGGAGGAAAAATCCTCTATCGCTTCTGGCACAGTTGCTGCAGCTGAATTCTTTCACCAAGCTGTCAGCCCCAACCTCTCCAAAAAGGGGTGGACCACCCATTGTCTTGCACTTGCTAAATTCATTTCCATTGCTGCTAAATAGATGAAAGGCAAGGAAAATGTGTCAGAGTGCGTGGAAAGTTGTTAGGAAATCAGTTGACTCCAACTTCACACATAGGTACTGGGTGATCTCACCGAGTGATTGGATGCCATACTGGTCTGAGGATGGAAAGAGGCAGATTTTCTTCTACAAGAGGTTAGGAATGAAATCACCATAAAAATACAAATGGGAATTAATTGGAGTCATTTGCATCTACAAATGTTTGAAGAATATTTCACATTTTCAGGTGAATTTCATATTCACAGTGGAGCAACTGAGGAAAAGTAAAGGTGAACGATTCAGTCAGGAAGACATGATGCCAGCTGGGGTTGGCACTGGTGGATTCGCACCAGCAGACCTCATTTTCTCCGAAAGAGACTTCTGAATACAGAGGGAAAACATTATTAGCAGAGCAATATAAGCCAGGTGAAAATAGCTCATGACTGTGAGTCATCCCACTTGTGGTTGCTTCTTATTCCATTGTGAGATTGAGATTCTCCACTTGAGAAACACTGTAAAGTAGCACATCAGCAACAGAAAAGGTGTCCTTCAAACCTATTAGCTTGAATGCAAAGCCAGTGCTTCTTAGGCATCTATAGGAGCACCCGTCATGTTTGTTCAGCTCAGGGAACACCTGTGGTTTCCGGGCTGAAAGGTGGAAGTTCTGTACTGGGAAGCATATACACTTGCACGCATGGTTAGCTAAGTGTGTACATGTTCCCAGGCAGAGCTGGTTTTAGCATAAAGTCAGGGAGGTTAGATTGCTAGCACAAAATACACTGCCTATTATACAGTACGCAGCTTCCCAGATCTGGAAGGCAGGAAGCTCTGCAGCTCATGGAGGGCAGATGTTTCTCCAGGCTCCACATTGCACCAGGCGCCTCATCCTTCACAAAGATGGTGCTGAAAGGAAGTAATTATTAAAGGCTCACTGTCAAATTGAACTGAAGCTCCCTATGCTGGTGCCACCAAGGTGTTTCCTATTCAGTAATCTCATTAATGAGATGGATAATGGAATGGATTAAATTTATTAAACATGGAGATGATACCAGCCTGGGTGAGGCTGCAACACATTGAAATGAAAGCTCAAGGATGAAAGCTCAAGATTATCATGACAAATTGGAGAAATGGTCTGAGGAAAAAAAAATCAATTAATTCACTAAAAGTAAGTGTGGAGTGCTACATTTAAAGTATTGTACAGAAATAATGAACCACACAAATACAAGGTAGGAAATTAATTTCTCTGCAGTCATTCCCCAGAAGAGGATCTGGGCCTTATAGTAGACTGGAAACTGAATATGAAGCAACGTAACTGTGGAAAAAAAAAGGAAAACGTCATACTGCAAGTAAAACAGATGAAGTAGATCTGGCATTCTAGTCAGTTCTGGTAAAGCTTTAGCATAGGTAATCTTTCCATCTTCAGCACCACACTGACTAGTGAAAGTCCAAAGAGGATTAATGATATGGAAATGAAGGCTCTTGAGGGAAGACTAGGGAAAAAAAAACAAAAAACAAACAAGGCTGCATAATTCTGAAAAGACTTGAAGAGACAGATCATGGTCATCTCCACGAGAAGCTTACTGAAAGGGGTAGAACAGATTGTTTCTGTGTTAACTGGTAATAACACAAGGAGCAGTGGGTTTACTCCTGAAGTGAAGCAAATTTTAGGCCAGACATCAAAAGAACTTTTGACCTGGAAAGATAGTTTAACACTGGAATAGATTTCCTGGAGATACTAGAAAAAGTAAATAAGCAGGCACAGGGGCATAGTATCTATCAGGAATGATTTAAGCCTAGCTGACCCTGCAGTGTGTCAGAAGAATGCAATAGTAGACATCATGACATCCCTTGCTTCCTTGCTTCTAGTCCAGGTTATGACAGAAAGTGGATTATACAAGAAACAGAGAGCTATTGCCAACCATCGTGTGATCCCTTTGGTTTAAGGAGTCAGAAAGACTTTTGGAGGCAGGGTTGACTGCAGCCAGCACATGTGAGAGTTGCTATGGGTCCTCTAAATATTTATCTTTCTTCAAGTGTATTTTGAGATGAGAACGTGTCCCAAAATCACAAAGTGCTTTTCAAGTGTAAAAATCTATGTCTTAAGTGACATTTGTTTTCTAATAAAGGAATTTGTTGATATTCTTGAAGATCTTCAAAAGCTCTTTTTCCATGTGTTATCAAATACAGAACATGCACATTGTTTTTATGAATACAATCTCAACTTTTTATTTTTTATGGCAGGGCATAAGCTGCAGCATTAATGCAGAGAGGTTTCCTAAAGCTCTCTGTTAATTGTGCCTGGTTTAATCCACTTTGTGTCATAACCTGGACTAGATGCAAGGAAAACAAAAGACCAGATGAGGTGGATGCCCACCAGCAGAGCAGCTAGATTTATAGCTATAATTAGCAGCAGACATATCAAAGGGAATAATAAACCGTTACAGGCCTGGGCACTAGGAACAAAAAAAGAAGTCAAACTAGTAGGAAGAGGGTTCTCAAGAGATGTCTGCAAAGAGATGGTGGGCTGGGGTGGTCTGAAAAATGCAGAGACAGAGAAGGAAAGTATGCAAACCACCTTCCAGGCCAGGCGAGGAGTGGTCCAGCTAGCTTAGCACAAACGAGCCGTCAGATTTAGAGGGAGATGCTTGGTTAGGTTTTGTTTTGCCTTTCTAACCTGAAACTACTACTGATTCCAGGCCTTTTGCCCAGAAGATAAAGCTTTACTTTGGAAAGAATGTCATGTGTCACTGCAAACCTCTTTTGTCTGTGTTATTGATGGCGCAGTAAGGGTGGTATTCTAGGATATCTGAGATGGACTGAAATACTCCACAAGAGTCGAGTAATGACAGTGAAATATACTTGCAAGTTAAAGATATTGAACTATATAAAAAAATTACAAGTCTGCAATGATATGAGAAAAAGAAGCAAAGAAAAAAGACAAAAATAAAGAATGAGGAAACTATTTATACATACGATGTTATTTTTATTTAGTGGCTCTGCAACACCTTTTATAATAGAATACAGAATACGTGAAAAGCATTGAGGTATCTGGGATTTTAAACAGCTTTTTCCATCACAGTCAACTTAGGGACAGAGTTTCCTTAGACTTAGAAAGGAAACAAGGCATAGCTGGATAAAGCAGACAGGCAAATGGACAATTTATCAAAATGTTATGCACTCAACTAGATAAAAATTATTAATTTGTAACTGAGCTATTAAGAACTGTCAAGCCTCAAGTCAGGTTGGCAATTCTCAAGTTTGAGAATTCAATTTGTAGTCTGCAACATTAAATTAAAAAGACCCCCTTTGTGTCAGTCTTCACTAATGTTTGTAGATGTAACAGGGACATCTGGCATCAGTGAGCCTGCTTCTGAGTTATTGCTTACAACAAGGTTGAGAAGGAAGCAGAAATACTAAGATGTCTCTTCTGCTTGAGGTTTTTGATATTCTGAGACACTGCAGACGACTGTCTAAACCCCCAGTCAGACTCAAGGTCTGCCACACTCACAGCATGGTCCCTGGGCACTGCTCTGTTCCTCTGTGAAGATAAGACCTGAGAGGGTGACACGGGCATTTCTCTGCTGTCAGGGATCTCCTATGGCCAGGATAGTAGAAATAGAGAGAGACAAAACTTTCCTTCTTCTGGTCATTGCAAAGAGTAAATAGCCACAGGTCCTCCAAATGCAGTGACAAGAGACAGTTCCACAGATATCCTGTATACTGGGTAAGGGGAAGCCTAAAGGGGGAAAGAGGGAACCTTTCTCCTGTGTGCCTTTGTGATGGGTCCTCCTGCAAACTGGTGAGTTGTCTTTAGTAAAGGTTTGGGTAATTGGACTCATCAATTCCTTTTGCATAGCTGGCAACTAATTTATCCGTAGGTATACGGAGCAGGTGGAAAGTTGCAATATCAACCTCACTCTTGCATTTGTGAGATCTGGAATTAGGTTGTAAACATGTTTAGGGTCCTTGCTGGGTGTTAATGACAAGATTTACATGCATAATTTTACAAAGCAAATGCTTTTATTTTTGTACACAAAAGCCAACAAACAAGGTGATAACAAACACTTATCTACATTGTGCAAAATGTGGAATGGCAGCTCTAGTTTGTGCTAGCTTTCACAGGGAGTCTGGGAGCATTTGATACTTTGTGGAAAGGGAAACTCTTTGGTGTGTGCAGGAATGACTCTTACCTTGGGAATAATGGATCTATCCCCTCCGGTACTTTATAAAACTCTCTGAAGTCTTGTTTTACCATTCTGCCCTAACAGTGCTGTGTAGTAGCAGCGTAACAAGTTATTAACTGTTACTTATGGTCCTGGTTTTGGCTGGGATAGAGTACTACTACAAAAATTTTATGCTGAGATCTCCACCAGCTAAAAAGCATTTGAGCTGCCACTGGGTATGTGTGTTTTAAAGCAGTGAAGAGCAACAGATCCATACATGGGCTTTTCTGCAGCCCTGAAGGATTATTACTGCATCAGATAGGGCAGCTTGATTTCCATAGCTCTTTTGATCTATAGTGTCTTAGCTGACTTCGCCCAGATGATGGTACCTGCCACAGTGGCTATCCACTGTACTCCCAAATTTTCTCCATAAAGACTATATGAACACTCTTGGAAAACACAGGAGTGTTTTTCATGGGCTCCGGTGTCCAAAGGTGAAAGCAAGAGGCCACAAGGAGCCACAGCCATGATTTGGCAGTTTGCAGGGATGGGGACAGCGTGAGTCCTTGGGTGCACAGCATTCAGGTGCTGCTGCGAGGCCAGCCATGGTCATGCTATGGAGCTGGTGGGAGAACATGCTGCAGCCTCTTAGCTGCCATCTGTCGCGGTTAGAGTCACCTATACCTCCTGGTAGCCCTGAGGCCATGATGCTTCTTGGCCTCTGGAGTAAAAAGTATGCTTCTCCTACAGAGAGCTTGCAGGGAGCTTGATGATAACACTATATCAGCAACACACTGGTTTAGTACTTACTGTATATTTTTACTCTTGCAGATCCGGCACCTGATTCCTTAACTCCTTTTCAGGTAAACCTTCCATCAATTTCTGTCAGCCTTTATTCTGAGTGATGTTGGTGAGATACCTCACCTTTTCAGGAAACATCATATCTCTATTATATCTGGTGCTAAGAGCCCTCCAGAGAAAGAAACTTTAAGAGCTAGGTTCCCTGCTAGGGGACACTGGAGCAACTCCATTGGTTTCAATAAAGCTCTTCCAGTTAGAACGAGCAGGTTTGGTGCATGTTGGAGGAAGTGATGAGAAAGAGGACAATTATTATTTTTAGTTCTTCTATAACTTCCTACATGAATATCCAATTTCTAGGTCCTCACACAGACAAGACAGCTTTGTGTGACAATGCTTTCCTATAAAATTTTAATTTAATATATAAAATATCACCATCACTTACTTCTACCAGGCTATTACATATCTGATATGATATACAGATATATGTATGTATATAATAAATTAAAATGGACAGTAGCCATTAAAAATGTGTTATCTGGTTATGGTCAAAGTTAACTTCGATTACATCCAAGGGAAAATCATATTTAATATCATGTTAGTTAAAATATGTAATGTAGTTTCCCAAAATAAAGAGACTGCATCTACAGGAAAGTCTGAATTAAGGCTTTTTCTCAACCTTTAGAAATCAGTTTCTCTTTTATACATCAAATTCAATATTAGTATGAAAAGAAAAATTACATAGCAACCACAACTGAGACTGTATCAATTCTGTATTCTACTTTTCTGTGCAATGCATGCTTATAGTTACATGATAATGCTTAATCATTCCTGAAGAAATGCAGTCTTAACAATTATATTCTTACAGAGCCTTTCAAAGTTGCATATGTAAAAGTACTAAAAATAATTACCCAAATAAATGGTTGTATCCAAATAATCCCACAATGGATAATAAAGCACAAAATAGCCGGTGAAATCACAAGACTAATTTCAGAATTCCTTTCATAAAGATTTAAAACCACAATGATAATTTACATTTGTTCTTTTAAATGTAACAAAAACTTTATTTTTGACAAGATGGATGACATTTTAAAAATCATTCCTCATCTATCCATAATCAACTCTCTACCTCTGAGACTCAGGATGAATAGTACTGTGAATTTAAACAGGAGCTAAATCATGGCAAAAAATTGCGTCTTTGGAAATCCCATCCCCAAATAATATTCTCACCACTTTTTTTGTGGAGCATCTGGCAATGATAGTAAATAAATATTAAAAACCTATTGCTGAGCTGCATTCTATCGGGATGAAGTTATGAACCTCACATGGACAACATGGCTGATGTCCCTTTAGCAGATACTGCTCAATGCCTGGCTGTCCTTTTGAGGGGTTATCTAAAGGATGGGAAGGACTGAGAAGGAAAGCTTGGGCAGGAGGCAGAAGCTCTGAGAAGACCGTGCAGGGGACAATTCCTGATGACCCACCAAAGAGCAAAGGCTCTAAAGTGGTGTTGGCAAAGTGCAAGCTGCCAGGTAGAGCTGGCAGAGTCATCACAGAGTAAGATCAAGAAGGCTTGAAACTGGAGAGCCAAGAGGGGCGAGGGAGCAGGAGGAAGAGAGAAGAGACTGGCTCTAATAGCTCGGGAGACTATTAGAGCCATGCTCAGCTGTAGGGCAGCCTCTGCACAAATCAGTCGGTCAGCAGTGGTCTATGGGCCAGCAGCCAGACAAGTCTTTGTCTCCTCCCTGGAGTAAGAAATGGCTATCAGTCAGACCTGAGCAATTGTGATGGACGACTGGAAAAGGGAGATGCACTATTCATCAGAAAACCCACTGTCCAGGACTATTATATCCAGATATTGAGGGCACTACTACTGCAAACCGGGAATTGTTTAAAGAATTGTGGGATTCCCCCAAGTGTGAGCTGGAGGGTGATCTATCACATCAAACTGCAGCAATAAAACAATTTTGAAGACTATACACCCTTAAGCTAGGAATCAAATGGAAGCCAGTGTAGAGGAAAAAAACAACAAACAAACAAACAAAAAACTACTTTCAAACAGTTCTGGTTTTTAATCCATGTGAGAGAATCTATTCACTGTTTTGCTCATATTGAATTGGATCATCACTAGCAGGTGGTAGGAAATGAAGAAAATTTTGTTATAAGCTCTGTGTATAAAACTGATTTCAAGCACATTTTCTCACATGCAGGCTCAGGAGTTATGACTGCTTCAGAAATTAAGGTTTAGAGAATGATGAAAAATTTGGTCATGTGTACAGTCTATTGACAAAGGCAAAAAGTAGCCTATTTTAATAATTTTTCCTGATGACTGGAAATTGAAAGTAATATTTTAAAGAAAGGACTCAATTAAATTAAAATGAACATGGAGTGAGGTAACACATAGTTGTACAAAACCCCAGGCTTTAACCATGCCCCTTATGGCTCATTTCCTCAATAGCCCGGATAAGTGCATTATTCCACAGTAACTCATTATGTTTTCTACCTCCCTCTGTTCTTCTGCATTGTGAGGGTCATTAGTTATGTTCTCTTACACTGTTAGACACTGAAATACATTGAGGGTAAGGGGCGGGCAGAAGATTGTTAATTGCCCGCCTGATATTCTGGCTGTCCTGTGAGGAACTGAGAGTCAGTTGTTAGAAGGAAGCCAGTCATGGAAATACAGAGGCTGTGGGTTTTTGTAAATCTCACCTGTGATGAGAACCCATTCAGAAGAGACAGAGCGAGAGAGATCCTCCTCCCTGGAACAACTGCCTTGTAGAATTTGACTAAGGAGTTGCGAGACCTGTGATCTTCCTCCCAAAAATGCTGCTAATGGATATGGGCAGTGCTTGTAGCTCTCTGAAGCTGTTGCTTGCAGATTATACTTAAACTATTGGCCCGAGGGCAAAGTGAAGATGAAACGTTTTCAGTGGTTGGTCTTGTGTATTATGGAACTTTTTCTTTTCCTTGCTTGTCAGAAAGGCAATTTTTCACATGATCTTGTTGAGACCTTGAAGTGGCAGAGGCATATGAATCCCAGCTGGGAAAACACCAAAATATGAAGACCATAAGGGCACCAGTCTAGTTTGTGATTTTAAAAGAGTTTTCTCTGAATAGCCAAGAGAAATGTGATTTTGCCCCTCCTTTAATAAAGCCAAGGGAATAGGGTGCAAGGTCATTTTTTCCTTAGCAAAGGAAAAAATGAAAGAACATGTGAGAATCTTTGAAAAATCACACAGCTGACAGTGACATTGCTATTGTGCTGGCTCCCAGTCCAAGCAAGGTTCAGTGTTGGCTTTATCAAGATGACCAAGATGAGCTCCCTGGAGAGTGGAAGATAAATAATAGGCCAGGTCATCTATATATCTAGCTTTGGACATAACAAAAGAGCATCAGCAAATTTTACTTACACAGATATCATGGGACTGCTTTGACTTTAGGATTATAATTTTTGGGACATGTCTTTAAAAGATGACAGTTATGTCTCTTTGTCCGATGGATAAAATAGGTTGACTCTATAGGGAGCAATTGGCTGTGCATATTGCTGATGTTGGCATTTTGAATACCATCCTGAAGCATGCAGGGTGCACAGCACTCTGAAGCACATCTCACTTCCTTTAAAAGACTGGATCAGCCACAAGCCTTACAGGGGGAAGGAAGACATATATCTGGGATATGACCTGGGGAACAGCTCGACGGATATTTTGGCTGTTGAAGAGCTGTCCCTACTACCAGAACTCATGGCTAGTCCATGGATAGCCTAGAGAGGACTAAGGACTGAGCAAGGCTGGAACATGCCATCTGTGGGAGATGGCTATGATACCTGAAAACAGCCCTGAAATGGTGAGAACTAAGCTGAGGTGCCAGAGGTCATTTTGGATGAGATTCGTTATCTACACCAGCATCAAAACAATGTAGAACTAAATCTGAGGATCATGGAGAAAACAGGATAGAGTTAGTAAGTTGATAAAGGTGGAGGAGAAAAATACTGTGAAAGGAAAGATCTTATCTCCCCATACAGAATACAACAATCTTTATTAAGACTATGAATGTCAGCCATTATTTATTTATGCATATAATTTGCTAAAGGGTAAATCCAGACAAGACAAGGACTTCATGTTACCATTAGTGGTACGTTAATTAAAATATTTTGTTTTGCTTCTGGTTGCCATCTGGATTATGTGACAGAGAGCTGTATGCTTGTGCCAGGATGTTTGATGGGCTATTGAAATAGCTCAGCACTACAAGACAGCAGCATCCCAGCCTTCTTAAACCTACTCCCCTCCTTCAGTACTTCCTGCTACTTTTGTCTGAATCTACTCTTGCTCAAGTTATTGACACAGAAAAGCAAGTTTTGCCAAGGTTATTTCCTTATGCTTAATGAATTCTAAAACCTCTAAATGCCTTGGTCTTCAGGTGAGTTTTCTTCTGGTTTAAAGAGGAAAAAAAGCATTTCAAGAGCAAGATCTTTCCTCTTTGTTTTGTATGGTATTAGTTTCCTTCCCCGAGTAAACCTTTTCACTAACAGCTCTGTCCCACATGGGCACCATGAAAACTGTTGAAGACAGAGAATCTTAAAGGACTCAGTACCTCCTGCTATATTTGGCATCTGCATGTCTAAGTAGAGAGGTCTTGGAATTTCTCAAAGAAAGGAATTTTATTTCAAAGTGCCCATTCACAGGAAAAATACACCCAAGTACCAGAAAGCCAGCTCCACCTGCCCCAGAATCATTACTGCCATAGCTGACCTCATTGGGAAGCAGTTTGTTCCCATTTCAAGTCTCATGTTGCCCGATTCAGTTGTAGCCCAGCTGATTGTACAATAAACTCAACTAAGACATGGCAGGTCTCCAGTTCTGAGATCTTTGGCTGGCAAAAAAAGAGTTTTCATCCAGGTCTAGATTACAGTCCAGATGAATGGGCCTCGAAACCTACCACTGCTCTGGGTGCTCAGCAAAAGCTGTTACAAGTTCTGCAACCTTCATCCACAGTCAACATCACACATTGGCATTCACGGTCCCTTTAATACCGATTTTTTCTCTACTTTCTTAAGGGAGAGCTGGAAAACGCTTGCCTTCCTTCCACTCCCATTCTTGCAATCTAGCAAGGTGAGACTCTACTAATCAATCAGATGAGCTGCTGGTATAAGTGTAATCATATTCACCTTTAATAAAGCTATACGGATCCTACTGGGAAATCTGACTTCCAATTGCATTTGGATACTAGGGTTTTATTCTGGCAACAGTCACTTCTGGCAGTTGAAAGTACAACTCTAACAGCTATCAGACTGTCCTTGACCTGGAGATTGCTTTTTGGAACTGATGGACTCTCAAGTCTCTCATCAGTACTCAAAATATTGGATTTTGCTGGTGGGAAAACCATGATAACAAAGGGAAGTAGGCGTAGGGGGGTGCACACATAAAGACATGTTCCTGTGAGCAAGGCCTGAGGCATGTACACACCTTGACTGATATCCTGCCTCAACTTAAATCAATGATAAAACTAACTGTTTTCAGCAGGATATGTTTTTCATCTCTGCCTGTTATATATAGTCCATCTCAGTCTTCACTACACATTTTACTGCTGGTTTTATGTTAAGAGAATATGTAGCCAAGCTCTATCTATATCCATGTTTTTCAGCCTAGCTGCACAGACTGTAGAAAAATCATTTTTGTAAAAATATGAAGGAATATGAGGAGTCAACATATCACAGGAAAGGGATGATAAAATTGCATATTTAACATTACAGTTCAGTTAGCCAATCAGATTAACATTTCTACCATGTTCTTACCTATAAAAAACCCCACACAACTCTGTTTAATACCGATCAAAAGATCATATTCTGCAACAAATATCAATGTGTGGACTGGAATCAATGAATAGGATTAAGAGAGGATTGTGATTCTGAAAATCCTGTGCATAACAGCGAGATTGTTCCTTCAGCAGTGAACATTGCCAGCCAGAGTATGAGAAGATTCAAGCACAGGAAATTTCAGAACTTACTCAATACAGTAAAAGCAAAGTTTTCCAGAGAGCGATGATAACTTTTGAAGATCAGAACTAGTTTTGGGTCTTGATCCCATACAGTTTAGTAAATTTTGGAGAGATACTGTTAACCCTGAGCCCTAAGAGATTTCTTATGACATTTTCATTGAAACCAATGCAGTGTTACAGAGCGTGACCAGCCATCCAGATCTAGTGCTGCAGATCAAAGAACCAGGCTAAAGAAACCTGAGAAACAAGGAAGGACCCTACTTTTAAGGAAGCTCTTTTCCTTAAGTGGCTTTAAGTTCATGGGCTGTCTGTTTTCATATTCCTGGTGAGAAGTGGAAACCACAGCAGAGCAGGCCATCAGGAGAGGACTTGGGTCCTTCACAGTCAGCTGGGATTTTCCTCAAAATGTCTTACCCAGCAGCTAAATTTGGACAGTTCAACATCTATAGAGGTCAGCAAGTGATGGGTCTAGCTGGGGAAGGCAATAAGCAGCAACATGCTAAAGAAGGACAATCTGAATTATTATTCATCTACTTTTGGTAGAAGGGAGTGGAGCGGAGAGTAAAGGGACCTATCGTAGATTGTTTCTCTATGTTGTTCCGTTTCTCTTCTCTCTTTTTGTTCTTTCCCAAATAATGCGCTGTTTGAATAAGCCTATTTGATTCACTGCTTGTGAGCAGGGAATATATTGCTCACTAACTGTTCTGACAGCCAGATTTGGTTTCTCTCTAGTTTTGGATGGTGTCTCAAGATGATGTTAAATGTGGACATCTAGATGCAGAACCTGGTCCTTGTTGCTGCCAGTTGGGGCTTGGCAAAAGGGTTACCCAATGAAGTAGTATACATCAAACGAAGCTGTCTCCAATGTGCCAGCCAGCTATACAAAATGTCCCATTAGAAATCCATCCAGTATCTTTAATTCCAAGGAATCTGTTACAAACATATCCTAATAGACAGGAAAGCATTCACCTACTGTAATGAAGTCACCTCTGGGGTGCAACACAAGAGCTGTAACCATTTGAAGCTGCAGGAGGAGGTAATATATCAGCAACACACAGCTGATTCCTCTCATTTTCTACACAATACCATGCCAAAATTTCTACAGCTAAGCAAATAATATCAGACAACTTTGTATGGCATCTCCTTCACGTGGGTGGCAACAAGCAGCATAACATAAGGGCTATTATAAATATTATGAATCTATTTGAAAAAGAAGTCTCTTGCATTAATGTTCTGAAGCTTTTCAAGTTAATATGACTATTAATTTTTTTCAAATACCTTTCCAGCATCCTGAAAAAGAACCAAGAAATTAATTTTTCTCATTTTGTAACATTTGTCATATGCTGAGGTCTGCAGGCAGTTTACTAGAAATGTCCCTGTAAATACTGACAGGTTTGAGCAAAGACTTTGTGGAAGCAGAGTTTGCAATTACAGCCCTGTGAAATCCTGTGTTGGTTTCACACATGCTTTCTAGAGTGGTCCCACTGGGCTCGGCTCACAGGGGTTTGCATCTTCACCTGCAGACTTCAAGCAGCCTCAGTAAAAATGCATTTAAATCGGTGCATTTTTTTCTTAACCTGCTATCGTTAACACATACTCCAAAAAGCCCAGTTCTACATTTTACTTACAAGGCCCTCTGAGGTTTTATCCTAGAGGCCTTTTAATCCCCTCTCCTCAGCTCTTGTCACAGCTGAGATTTTCCCACAAATGACTCAGTCCCATCCCCATGTGGCACGACAGCATGGGGAGGACTGCTAGGTTTCACCCACATCCCCAGAGCTACCTCATCTGCTTCTCCTTTCTCTGTAGGAAAAGCAGGAATGGATCCTGCTGCAGAACTACCCAAGTTATCACTCTTTCAAATCTTCCCCTGAGGTGGACATATTACTTTGGGGTATTTCTCTGGTTCTCCACTATCCTTGAGTCAGGTAAAATGGCCAGTGAATTTACTTTTCTGTTAAAAATCTATAACTTAAAGTGTCCTAAACAGTGACGTTTATGTAAAGTTAAAGCAAATGAACAGTCAGTGATAAAACAGGTAGCACTATAAATCAAATCACAGCACTCTCTTTCATGCACTTTGTGTCTATAAATGCTGGGTTGGGGAAAGGAAGGCAAAATGGTATTATGGTAGAAATGGTTCAGAACATTTTTCTTGATTAACACTCACATGTAAGTAGCATTTAGGTAAAACAGCAACTTGCCCTCTAAAAGCAACCTGCACTCATTTAATACATTTATCAGCAATACTGAAGCGCAGTGTATTTGCTAGAAGCCATGAAAACAGCCCCAGCTCTGAACTGAATGGCTGCTTTTGTCTCCTTTAGAAACAGAAAGATTTTCCTTATCCAGGGAAAGAAAGAAGCCTTTTCAGAGAGCAAGACTTTGTGCCAGGTTCTCCGCCAGGCATCTTGGGGTGTTTTGAACGACCTGGAGAGGCCACGTCGCATCGGTAAGCCTAGCAGGTGGTGAGGGCCGAGGGGAGAGAGCACCTCTCTGCAGCTCCCGGCGCTGGCACCCACACTGCCATGCCAGGCAAGCACCCCCTGTGCAACAGCTTGTCACCTCCGGGGATGCAGCATCCTCTTTTCTTCCCCAGCCCTCCGCTCTAAACATCTCTGACAGTCCCGGTTTAACACCCCTGTCCTAATAACGTCCCTCTCTGCAGGTGAGAGAAGCAAACCTGAACTCTCTCCCGGGTCTGGCAACACTGGTTATTAATCAACCAGACAGTTCATGTCTGAGAGACTTAAGGGCATCCCTCTCGGGGGAGAACATGCTGCTTCCAGTGAGCTCTCTTCCACCATCTGCCTCTGTGAAATCTAAGAAACGGGATATTGGGAAGCAAATTCAGCACAGATGTATAACACATGAAGGTCTGTTGACTTCAGGGTATGTTTGTATTGCATTGAGCCTCAGGAATTTAAACCACAGTCTTTCCTCCCCTCCCCATTACCATTCTGATATAGATATCAGTAGACACAGACCATCCCACCTAATTCAGATTTCAGCATGATCATCAGTGGAGTTGCATTATGTTTTGTCATTTGTTATTTGGCTGTTTGCTTCTGCAAGGAAATCGTTTACATGGCACACACGAGACAGGCAACCATTATATAATTATGTTATTTTACCAGACTGAAATTCCCAGCCAACTGTGTGACTTGGGAGGGTCACTAAGCTCTATCTGACCAGAAAATACTCTTGATGGTACTTTGGGCTACAGGTGGGAGAGGCTGAAGGGACTGAAACAACACAAAAAGCTCATTAATATATAATTTCTGTAAAATGTGTTTGGAAGAGTATTTCTAAATGACTTCTTGATCCACACTTAGAAGGGCCAGAAGACATCACCCATGGCAATGTCATGCTATGATAGTCTGTATATCTCTGGGCTTGATGTATAGAGTGTAACAGATCTTTGTTAGCTAATGCTAGTTTGGAAGAAGAAGGAAGGAGACTGCAGAACCTTCCCTCTCTCAGGCTGTCTATACAAGTAGTAAGAAGCATCCACCAGACCGTCTCTTTTTAGACAGTACCGAAGGAATGGCTCCAGGGCCGTGCTCATTTAGTCTACCACATCTGAGTCTGCACTCATTTACCTAGTGCAAAATGTTCCTCTTTTACCTCCCTTTCTCTTAGGTAGAGCTGTATTTTTAAAACAAATAAAGGAGCAAATAACATATTCTTCCACATACACCGGCCCTGAAAAGGACAAAAAACCAAACAGCATGTGGAAATGTTAATCGTGTTGTTCAATGCACTTCTGGAAGAAGCTCAGATATGACAGTGCCGAGTATGGTACAAGCGCTTGAATAAATTGTACCATGAAGACTAAATCTAAGCAAATGTGAAGGGAAGGGTTTTTTTTGAAACATCCTGAACATGCTGGGTTTTCTTTGGTTAGCACCCACTGAATTAAAATACACAGAAACTAACAGGGAAATACTAGCTTTCTATTATAGATTAAGCCCCCTTATCCCTGCAATTAAATAAAGTGTTTTTTCCACTTCACCAGTCCTTCAGCAAAAACAAAGATAGAACTCAATATTTGCAATAGAACTTGGATAAAATGGAGGCAGAAAAGAAAACCTTTCAGACTGATTTTAGGAGTGGGAAACAAACAGGACAGCATAACTTGTCTTTTTTCAACTCTTAATGGCACAGCGTGACTTCTGGTGAAGTCTGCTGAAGCCGATGGAGTGGTACCAGGGATCATTCTGGCTCATGCTCTGAAACGGCCAGTAAATAAAAGCAGATCCATATTTCTCCACTGTTTTATGTTAAACACCTTCATGCATGTGACAATAGGAGAGGGAAGGAATCTTCCTCTTATGCATTTTCACATAGCTTCCTATGAGCAGAGAAACGACAGGGTTTAGCAGAAGTCAGCCTGGTGTCTAGGAAGAGGAGAGGTGCAGGGCTGTGAGTGACCTCCACCAGGCAAAGCAACTCACTCCATTCGGCTGTTTCTCGCGCAGGAATAGATGGGAGCCAGGAACCAGACTACCTGTCTCGCCATCTGCAGATGGAGCGCACGCATGCTTTTCAGTGCCCGTGACAATTTAGCTCATACTGAATATACACCAGGTGTACACGCTGTCTCTTGTTCTAAAATAAGGATTCACAGAAGCACAAGATTAATGGATGCCATCTATTCGCCTAGGACATATTGTACCCCTATCTCTAAAATGTTTTTTTTTTTAATATGACTTCTGACTGACTGGCAAGCAAAGTGGCACCTGATCTTCAAGAAAAGAATCAAGAAGCAACAAAAGGAGTTTAACTTTCAAAGTTTGTATGATAGCAATCTGATGGGCTTTTTGGGGGGAACAGTGCCATTACAGTTCCAGAAACATTGGGAGTGGCACATTGCCTGAAATAACTGTAAGAAGCAGCAGAACAAGAGTGAACTTTCAGCACCTGAGATTTATGTGTCAAAAATGCCTCAGCCCTCGTACATGTTTTATGAGCGTTAAAATAGAAAGTACAGTCCCTATGTCTCAGGTGGTGAACGAGCAATGCTTCTATAAGATTTAGCTCTTTCCAGGCAATTCTTGAAATTCCTTAAACCCCTGAAATTATGAGCGATTGCTCCGGAGCGGTGTGAGGTCTATATCTGGACTTCAAGCTGAGTTACCGTTGTTGGCTGTAATTGCAGTGGAATTTTTGGTGCCAGAGAGATCCTAGGAACCCATGGGGAAAAAGGAGAGAAAAGAAAAAAGCAGTTGTATTTTGAAGCATAGTTGTTTAATAAACATGCTTCTTTGATAAATAAGTCTGGGAACCTCTTCTGCTATACTGTGCCAGTGTGGGTAGGCCTGCGTTTACACACGGAGGCTTGGCAGCATGGACGCTTGACTCACCAAATATACAATATAAAATCTGCGATCTGATGAATGTGCCAAGCTGAGAGGCAGATTTTGTCAGCTTTGCTCCTGATGAGTAGGACTGTGCTCTGTAGGCAGCACCTGACTACTTGAGAAGGAAACTACTACACAACAGAGGAAGGTTGTCAGTGTTGACCAAAATGAGCATGGGTTTTTTTTTAAACTGCTAATGTGGGCAGAGTTTCCTTAGAAGAAGGAGGTTTTTCAATGGTCTTTGAAGACTCTTTTATCTTCATTTGTTTCCCACGTCTATCTGATTTTAAGCAAGCACCTGCTTGCTGCTAATCTTTTGCAGCCATATTCTTAAATACCCCGTATACAACGCTTGTTACAAGCATGCTGCTCTGGCTATCATAGAGCGCATGACCATGCAGAGATTCATTTTTAGAACAGGATGGTACTCCAGCAGCTGTTCTTTCAGCTGCATGCAGGGGCTTAACCAAAGAATATGCAGGCTAAAAGAGGAGGGAGGGCTCAATTAGCTGTCTCCAGAAAGCCTAATGTACTCCATTGCACCCATTTACAGCTAGTTTCTCTGCAGTTAAACAGGAAATCTTTTCCACAGTTTTATTCAAGCTCTTCAGTAGAATTTTATGGAGAATTAGATCTGTGGTTCAGCATTTTAAATACTAATTTAAGTTATAAGTTTAAGAATACAGTGTTGGGTTTAGTTCTATTAAGATCTATAGTACCTTTCCTTAGGACTCCTTATTCTTGGAAAATGTGAAGGCATGGGGATTCCTAGTTAAAAAATGCTTGTGTTGCTGGTTCACCTGAGGGGTAGAGGTGGAGGGGGCAGGGGTTCATGCAGTCTGACTGAATTCATCACAACTGAGTGATCCTTGCTTAGGATGTCAGGATGGCTTTCTGGGCATATTTCAGAAAGGATGAAAAGACAGTTAATGAACAGCATTTATTTTTCCTTAATGGGATACATAAAAAGAAACCAAGTTCAGGCTTCATCTCCCTGGGTCCCAGGTGGAGGAGAGAAGACATCTGCCCTGCCTACTTCATCTCTCCTCATTCCCTGGGAACCCAAAGTCCAGTTAAAGTAAGTTCTGCAGCAAATGGTGTTGACTGACTAGAGAGCAGTTACTTTTCGCCTGATGTGCACATCAGGTTTCTTCATCTATGCTGTTTCAGATAGTAACAGTTTCTCAAGTGTCTTTGCAAATGTGATGGCATGTCCTTTTGTTTATATGAGGTGATCAGCAGAGGAGATGATACCTCAATTAATGATCATCCACTCGCTCCTGTACACAGGGGCACACACATGTTTGGGCCCTTTTCTGACTGGGACTCTTACTATGGAAAAAAGGAGGCTTTTGTTACATGTTGAAATGTAAGTTATTCTTAGATTTAAGGGCCTGGTATAGTCTTTATATTCAAAGAGCAAACACCGCCACTATCATTATGAATCACTATTCCTGATGAGTCTAATTCTTTTTACTGCCATTACAGCAGATGCTCACATATCTATCCTCAGTGGCCAAATCAATCTTCCCAAACTCCTCATAAATATTCCAGGAAGAATACTAGATATTACAACAGCATCTCCTGGCCTTGGCAGGAGAAGATAGAGCTGCTCCTTCAAGTCGGCTTTTCAGACAGCTTATCTGCAAAGCCTAGGGGGACACCAGATATGGATCCCTTGCTGAATATTGCTGTTATACAGGCAGATATTCACAGTGACAGCATATTTCCCTGTTAACAGCCTTCAGTACAACATTTGTCTCTCTGTGGCTATGTCTCTTCTTTCAGCTTCATCCATCTTCAAGTGTGTGAGCTCTGTTGTGGTCAGTTATAAACTTTGGGGACTTTTAACATGGGAAATTTCCCAGGCCACAAAGCAAGTGAACAAACAGACATCCCCTGACAGACCCTGGAAAATAGAAAGCCTAGTGAAATAAAACATATGGGTTGCTCAAAACAGTAGTTCTTTAAAAGAAGTCAGATTCATAATCTCCCAAACTAAGTGGATTATCTGCAAATAGATTTCTCCTTACCTGATAATTTCTTTCTCCCTGTCATCTGTCTCTTCCCTTCAGTTGTTATCCATCACGTAGCATGGCCATTCCTGTTTTCCTATCTCCTCCTAGAAATCCTGCCTCCTATGGTCTCATTCTGTACATAATAAGTCACAGAAAACTAGAAGAAAAATATTTCCCATAAACTTGTGGGTTCCTGGCCTTAGCTTCTACCCTTCCTGCAACTCTGCTGGATGCCTATTTGGTCTCATGTTTCCTTTGCTCTTGCATTGGCTCCTTTTTTCCATAGCCATGAGTTACAAGAGGTCTTACAGGAACTAAGGGTTGAGACTCATCTAGGAATGAACCTATGGACAGAGGGCAGGTACATGAAAATAGACAGTTCCATGCCCAGAAGGTTGTCAGCCTGTGTTGGTGAGGCTGGCAAAGAGTGCGACAGGAAAAACCATGGAGTCATTTGGCTAGGGCAAGGCAGCTGCCCGGTGGCTGAGTCTGTTCTTAAGTCAGTTTATTGTTTCCTATGTACTAGACAGAACTGCCTCTGAAATGCTTGAGGATAAAATAGATGGATGGAATGTTACCATTCAGATCAATTTTTGCTTTGTATCTTCCATGTTCTTGCGTTTTTAAGTGTTTTTCAAGGCTGCCTGAAGCCTTTGATTGGGTGCTTTTTGGCATGGAGTTTGAATAAGATTGAAATCTAGTTAAATAAATATAATGAGATTCTGAACCAGATGAGTTATTCTTAAGATTTGCTCAGGTTTAGCTATAATTCCATCTATAGAATACTTGTAAGTATTAGCACACAGCAGCCCAAGAGAAGCATAGATGTTGTGAGATTGCAGTTTGCTTTAAGTCCCATAGTTGCCGCTGGGAGATTTCCTCCCTCAGTATCTTTTTGTTTTGCTGTGTTTTCTTTTGGTCAAAAGGGGGCTTTTGCTGGTGCCAATACAGTTTGCAGAAAGTAATCTTACCCAGTGTCCTCCTACAGCATGAAAGAACAGCACAAATAGCAGGTGGGGTTTAAAAGGGCATGACTCCATGTGCAGCAAAAAGCATGTGATTTCTCTCTTTATATATCTTTAATAAGAAGAAACATAATTGGAAAGCAGAGCATCGATTCAAAGGAGATTGACTACTGCCCGCTGTTTAACTCAGTGTGTACCAAGGCCTATGCATTCAGAAATTCCATCCAGTTTAGGATGTGGCAAAGCTGGATGAATACGAGCACATAATGTATATCCAGTGGGTCTCATAAGGGCCACTCGAAGTCCCAGTGATCTCAATCAAATCTCCCTCTGCCACAGCCAAATGGATTTGAATCTTCACTGCTTAATGACATTGCACTTGGGCAGACAGTTGATTCACTGGAGTTTAGATAATGATGAATCAGCATTGGATGTTTTCAGGGCAAAGGTAATAATTTCATTTTGTTAAACCAGGGTGCTCATCATTAACTGAATAACTTTTTTTGATTGTGTCACCCCATAGTGCCACAATAGCCTGGTTGTGGAGAGCAGAGGACCCAATATGTTTGGGTTTGTTTTTTCTCATACTGCTGCATACATGTCCCTTCCTTCCCATCCTACTGCCACGCAGCCTGACTCATTTTGCAGACCTATTGTCTTCCCTTGGAAAGTGAATCCCTTCTTCTTCCTGTGATTGTATTTCCAAGTGTGTCTCTAGGATTGGATGGACAAATTTGTAAGGAGTGTTAGGTGGGACACTAAAACTCTAGCCTAGCAAGTTGTACCTGCAACCAGGGGGAAGAGTAAGGCTCATCTTTACCTGATACTGGGTGTGAATATCACACTTTCCATGCCTACACCAGTCTTTCAAAATAGGTTAATTAAAATTTTCTCATAATACCTTTTAAAAGCATACCTAGTTAAAACCACCCTTGTTTAGAAATTCTTTCCACTCATCACAAATGTCATGGTTAGGGGGCAGGAGCTTCCAATGAGGATTTTCCATCTATTAGTTTGGACATCTGAAATAATTTTTTGCCATTGACAGTATGGAATCTTTACTGTTGCAGTACAACGCGAGTTTAGGAATACTTTTAGGTTCCTGGCGGTCTGAAAAGATTCACGGCTCCAAGTTAAATGTGTAGGCTTCTTATGAGGTATAAAGAGTCTGTTGTCTAAGAATTAGGTCCACAAAAGGCAGCATACTGAGGGGCGAGCAGGACTTATAACAGGAAAAGCCAGAAATGAGGTAGAGGAGGTAATGGTGGCGCCTTTCTTCTCGTAAAAATGCTGTAACCACCAGCACATCCTGAGCTAGACGTACTTTCATTCTTGGACGTTCCCTGACTGGGGCCACACACACGAGAGCGATGGGGGCAGGCCCCCGCCTGCCTGCACATACGCATGTGCAACTGCATGAACTGTCAAAATTAAGGCAGACGAGCTCATAACTGTTTATCGGGGGCTACAGCAACTTTGTTGTAAAGATTGGAGAAACCTCCCATGGAACCTCTAGGCAGCTGAGGTTTTAAGGATTTTGCATTTAGACTGAGACACACACAGCTGTGTGTTGGGCTCCTAAGCCTTATCCAAATCTCTTGATGAATGCAGATCAAAGTCTTTCCCTGATCTACAACATAAACCTACCTCCTCTCAAGAGGACCAACTCATGGCATGCAGTGTGGGTCAATCAGCACGACTGAGACATTTCAGATGGCGTTACCAGTCACAGCATATAGCCACATGAGCTCAAGCAGGATGGCAGAATGTCCATTTCAAGGAAACCATCTGTCAATCATAACGAGGCTGGGATTACAAATCAATATTTCTCTATTAATTTCTCAAGCAGGAGAGCGAATTAAGACTGCAGATCCTGGAAATTAGTCTGTGGAAACTCTTTTCAGTTACCATCAGCATTATGAAATGGTGTAGTTACACTCCAAGTTACAGAAGGTAATGTAATTCAAACAAGTAAATATTCCACTGTCTATTTGTACCTTATCTTTCTAAGGAAGCCCAAACCAAGTGAATGTTCTTCACCAGGTATGCAACCAATTTCACGGTATGTATGCAAGTAGGACGCCTTCCTCATTACTGTGGCAACCTTCTAATGTCCTAAAGCTTAAAGCTTTACAGCTCTAAGCTGTCTACAATTACAGCTGTCTACAAAACCAGTTGACCATCCCTTCTTCAGTGAGTTTATGAAATATTACCTTGGGAGGATATTAGTAACAGACTCAGTGAAACATGTAGAATTTGCCAACACCTCACAAATAGTTTCCATAGGAAATCCACAGCAATGAAGTTGATATATATTTATATTTACAAGTGAGATGGCATACACCATTCAGTATTTCTTGTTAAAGGTCCTCCTTTTTTCTTTCTGTTTTTCCTAGCCTTCATTAAAAACTGCAATTCATAAAAAGGAGCAAAAAGCCAGTCTGAAAATAACATAAACCAACAACATGCTACTCATGAATTTCAAAACATTCTCACCATCCAAAGCCATTGGGGACCATTTTGACTCTTTACTGTCTCAGTCTGTTGCTGAACATAATCCTCTGTCCTGGTATTCATTTCCCAAAAGCAACACTCCTGTTCTGTAATTCAGAGAGTTTGGACCCTAAGTGGCCATACTGCCAAATCTTGTGGGGCAAGAACCCTCTTTCTTTGCAGAAGCACAGCTCCTCGTACTCCTCAGTAAAGTTCCAAAGGTCAGTGGAATAAACCCTAGGCCCCTAGTGGCTCCCTGAGACCAGAGTAAGACCCACAGTCTGCAAAAGAACTTTTCCGTTTCAGCATACTGATGAGGAAGATAAGTTATATATTCATAAGATGTCCTATCTAAACAGAGAATTAAATAAAAAACCCATAGTAACAATAACAATGCATCTATATTTTTAAACCAAGAGCTTGTGTGTGGTTTCAAAATTTTTTCATTCAGTTATTCATGGCAAAAGAACTCCTTTTAATAATGTTTAGAGAACAGATAAAGGCAAGCAGGAGGCTGTAAGTAATGGATGTCTAGGAAAGCTGTCTTAAAAACAAGTACACCTGAGAGGAACAATTGGCAGACTGTTGGGACTTTTATGGATAATTACATTACACAGGCTCTCTTAATGTCAGATGTAATATAATAAATAGGCTGCTCACTTTGGTGTTCTCTATAGTCAGAGCTATCTGGAAGACAACTCTTCATTTTTCTGGTTTGTGTGAAAATTATATCTTTTTGTCAGGAGCTCTTTACTTTGCAGAACACCACACAGCCCAGCAGTTGCTCATCGCAGTTGTAATTAGATTATATCAAACTAGCAGTGTTGAAACACTGGTGCCCATGTTGTCTTACTCAGCTCTAATTCCTGAGCTCCTCCAAAGCACTGAGCTTGCCACAGTGATGCCTGCTGAGGATGATGGCAGTGATGGGAGGCAGGTGAGGATGGACCCCTCCCCTTGGAGGTGTTAAATACACCAGTCATCACGTCTCACCCTGAGGCTGATCTCTGTAGTTGGAGGCATTCTACACTTCGCAGAGGGTATTTAGGATCTGGTAAGACTGGCTATCTAACCTGTTATTTTCCTATAGAACCAATGAAATGTTGCTGAGATTTTTTTTTATAGCAGTATAAGTATATGAGTCACAAAAATACCTCATTGGGAAATACATATGGAGCCTATTTGCATTTTGCCCTACCCTGTGCACAGACAGGTCATTAGGTCTTTCAGGAAAGCATCAAAGAAGTGGCAGCTTTTGAGCTCCTGAGAATTGTGTTGGAGAGGCAAATCTCAGGTCTATGCTTCTGGCTTTATTCTCCCTTGCATGCCCCAGTGGTGGGCATCCATGATAACAAGGCATTGCTGGTCAGCCCTGCATTCACCTGGGCTCTCCTCATCTGGGTGCTAAAGGCAGGCTCCTGGAGAGCTGCCTATCGGAAAGTGCAGCATCCAGCTTCAGTTGGAGGTCAGTCAGTGCGTGCTGGTGCTTGAACTACTGCCCAGACATGCACACACAAAAGACAGAATTTGGGAGCAGAGGAGCAGAGTGCTTCCTGCTCACGCAAGACAGTGCTGGCAAAATGACGAGCACTACCTGTATGGTCTTTTTCTCCCAGCTTCTCCAACACAGTCAAAATGGTCATGCTACCATGAGGTGGAGGATCAGCTCTTTCCTATCAAGTGTCTCTATCTCTTTTTAATGATGGTGCTGAGTTTGGTGGATTAGAAATAAGCTGGACACTTAACCATGCAGTACTTCACTACATTTATGGATACAGCTTGAAGCAAGTGGATTTTTTCAAGCAATGGGGTGAGGAGAGTTCTGGTGAAGTCTTATTGATTGGGGTGGGTTTTGCTTTGGTGGTTTGGTTTTTTTGCTTGTGTGTTTTTTATCCCTCCCCCTCAACTAAACCTACAAGCCAAGTGCCAGTGAATGGGGTAGGTCTGCAAAAGGAGAAAGCTCCCGGTTTGCCCAATATTTACTAGGAATGGAATCTTGCTCTAGGCTTTTCTGGTAGTCATCTGAGGAAGAGAGCAAAATAAATGTAGCCATCTTTCAGAGTCTGCTTGAGGAGCCGATCTTTTTATGTTGTAATGACATGTGCATTTAATAAAGATATAGAGTATTCTGAGGAGAGTAAATCTACACCCTTATCTTAGAGACATTTAGAATGAAGATTTCATTTAATTGTGGCTCATTGCTGAGCACAATTTACCAAAATGGCAGTAAACTGCTATTGAACTGTAACATCTAAAGATGTCTAAGTGCTTGGATAATTTGTGGGGTTTTCCTCCTTTGGAAGTTAGTAATAAAATGGATAAAATCAGAGGGAAAGATAGCAGCATGGCCTTCAAAGCAAAGAAAGAAGTGATCACGTACTGAGGGGCTCTACTACAAGTACCACCCCCAAAAGTGGTACACCTTGACCCCCTTACTTCTGTTCACAGAGCCATCGTAACATAACGACCATTACAAATAAATAAAATGATGGGCTTGTATCCCAGAGAGATGCAATCCAGCACTACTGATGCTTTTGTCAATTTGAGAGCCCTTTAAGAAATTTCCCATAGGTAAGTTATGGGCTTAGCTTTCCTTAATTGGGTTCCACAGACCCCTCAAAAGAAGCGTGTGACCCCCTCCTCTCCCTCCCCACCCTGTTCCACAGCCAGAGGTAAAAACCGATGGCTGTAGTTGCACAGGACTTGTGTTCACAGCTGAATGAACCCTTTTATTGCCCTTCGGTGCAACTCTGAGTGTCTTGATTCTGCACTGGTGGCCCTGAGAGCTCCCTTTGATCCCTGCCTATTAGTGGAATCCCTGGGGAATCAGAGCAGCACTTGGTCTATGACTATTATTTGCCTATAATAACTGAGCCTGGTGGGACTGACAGAATCATTTTCACATCCTAAGTGTCCCCAGCGGAGCGTTTGGTTCAAAATGACTCAGAAAAGATGTAAGTTGATGGAGCTGACAAGGTTTTGTTTAAGTATAAAATGCAAAGAGGCACTCCGCGCTTAGGCCTAGCAGAGCGGGCCTCAGCTTTGAGGTGCGACGACGAGGAGACATGGCATGCGAGTGACCAAAAAGCATCGGCATCCTCCGTAACAGAAGGGGTAGCTCCAAGGGGAGAGTGGGAAAGATCCCAACAGGCAACCAGGAGAGGAGTTCAGGAACAGCACAGGCAGCAGGAAAGAAGTGGGAGAAACCAAAAGGAAGATGCTGGGAAGGAGAAAGAGTCCTGAGTTTTATCCAGGCTTTTCCTTTTTATAACAGCCTTGCTTGTTTGGATTTGATTTTGGGTTTATGGTTTGTTTGGTGTGGGGTTATTTTGTTGTGGTTTTGGTTTGTTGGTTGTTTTTTTTTTTTACGGTATACTCTAGACATCATGATGCAAGCTGTGATCTTTGTGTCCACTGGGCATGGCAAGCTGCAGAGATTTTGTTAGGCGAAGCAATAGGCTCCTCTTCCTCCAAGTGGCTAAATGAAGGATTCCCGGCAGTTGCAGGTTGTTAGAGGGATGAAGCTCAGAGAGCAGAGATTTGATAGACTACAGTGTTACAGCATCAGTGCTGAGCTACCTGCTTACAGTGACTAAGTAAATCGGCACCTGGGTAATGTCTGTCAAGGGTATTATGTCAAAGCACAATTCCAGAACTGTGGATCTTTCCGTATTCTTATTAATAGAAAGGGTAATCTACCTCTAGGAGATAACAAATAAGTAAAGTTCATAGCTGTTATTAGCTTCAGATACATTCAGTGTGAATATTGCACACTGGAAGTTATCTCACATTCATATAAATTACATTACTAGAAAATACTAATTCTCTCCCCAAGATAACAAATATATACGTAAAATATTCTAATCTAGTGATGCTAGAGTGTCTAGGGAGGGTTATTACAATATGAAATTTAGAAGAATCACAGAAGTTGAATGTTGGATGAACTTTCCAGGTAGTGATGTCTTCGGCTGTGTGCCCAGGCAGGTGAATGGCACGCTGCAGAAATGAGGAACTCGCTCTGTCATAAGAATACCTCTTTCAACCATCATCTAAAGGCAGAACTCTCTACGTTCCTCTGGATTTGCCAGCAGGATCAAGGAAACACAGTAACATCTTTCTTTTTTTCCCCCTTTCCTTTAGAATTTCATTTTTGTACATTTGTTTTGCTGTATATATTGAGTTGTTCATCTCTGCCACTTCTGTTAGCAAGGAATGAATAAATAAAGTCAAATGAGCTGAATGAGCTGTCTGAAGAATAGCGTGAAATTTACTTGAAAAATCATTCAGCAGTTGTTTGAGACAATGAAAAAAACTGAGAGAGAAGTCAGTTGCATATTTATAGAGGTGGTGTCAGCAGCTTTCAGGTCAGTCTGCTGCTCCTCTCCTGTTCTGCACACATGCAAGCTGGAGAGCTTGCGATTTTTGCCAGGCAGCTGTGCAGCCATCCATTACGCTGAGGCTGTGCTGGCCCCAGGAAGACTGCTTCAGAGCTCAGGGGAAAGATTTACAAATGCATTTTCTTAGTTTAATGTGCTACTTTCTAAAATGAGTTTTTCACTTAATTTACCCCCGGGGCTGAGAGTTCAGAGCTCACGCCCACTAGCCATGTTGTGAAGTAAAATAATGTCTAACCAAACTGCTGGGACAATGAGGAGAAATTATTCTCCTCCATTTCTTTGTGTGCAACTCGCTATATTTCTAGTGGAGATGAAAGGTACTGGGCTGGCATCCTTGGAGAATAAAATCCTTCACTGGTTTGTGTTGGTTCAGTGCAAGATTTCACACCAGATTCACCAATGAGCTGCCTTTCTGGCCAGAAGGGGCTACCCCAAACGTGCCAGAGTAATTCCATCATCTGCAGCTTACTCAGTCCTTGGCTGCCTGGAAACTCCCAGAGCTGTTAATTAATGTCATTTCTGGTCGTGCTTTTTGTAATGTAGACAGCAGCTCCCTGGGACTGCACTGAACCCATCAGGCATTTCACACAGACCCCAAAAAGCTGTCACATGGTGACAGTGTTCAGTCACTGCTGAGTCCCGGTGCACAGGAGACAAAAATATTGAGAGCAAGAGAAGAAAGCTACTTTCAGCTAATAATGAAAGGCAAGCGCTATGAAAAATGTCCGAGAACATTGATTTCATTTGTAAATGCTTGCTTAGTTAACAAATGTAGTTGTTCACTGATTGTTATTTGATGTTCACAAATTTGTGATGTTCTGAGATTGGCTTTGTATCAAAAGATACAGATATTTGAGTTTTCATATCAGCAAAATGGTAAAGGATTGAAGTCTTGGCCTGTTGAGGTCAACAGAGTTTTGCCATTAACATTTAAGTCAGGCAGTTTTCTTCCCTGGGCACATTGCGAATTGAGACAAAGGCATTAATCCTCTGATTTAATTTTTTTTTCAGTCATCTGCTGTTCAGAAAAGATACTTATCAATCTGGGCCTTTGACTAAAAGGAAGTGGTTTACAAGCAACTGAAGCATGTTTCTCCAAGATTTACAAAAAGAATAAACTAGCAAAACCGGTATTTATCCTTGAATAATTTTGGCCAGACAAAAAGATGAAACAGAAAAACAGAACTCCCATTATTTAAAGGATGTATTGGAAATCTCCCCATATTTCTTTAAATGCTAGAGCAAAGTTTGCTTTAACAACAATAATGTTTGCTGGGTTATTTATATGTTATTTCTGAAAAAGCTGACTCCATACAGCAGACATACATAAAAGGAATAAAAAGAACTTTTTAGTTCTGTATCTTTTATGCTTTATATTACTTTTTGTCATGAATCATCAGTCTATCCTCTAAACTCTTCTGATGTCATTAATAGTGGAGAAGAATTAAAACATGGTTCTTGAATAGTATGTCCTACTCTTAAGAGAATGTTTTTTCAAATATATATTGCATTAATTTTTTTTTTTATTTCAATCTCAGGCTATTCACTGGTGCCATTTACTTTGAAGAAGCCTCCAATTCTTCCTTCTCTCATTTTTCTGGTTCTCTTAATGTTTTGACTACAGAGAGGGAAAGAGTTTTCTTCTTCCCCATCTTTCTTGACTGACCCATGAAAATGATGTCTAATTAGAAGCATTAAAAAGAAATCTGTCTGTTATCCTTGCCTTTGAAAATTAGTCTCTTTGTTCTTACAGCTGACATTTTGGTTGCAGATCCGTGACCTGCTATGAGTGTTTATTTTAAAGATTGAGTTGCCTTCCCTTATTCCCCTGCAATTCCCAAAGTCTGGATTATTCCCCTGCAATTCCCAAAGTCTGGAGTAGGACCACCAAGCACAGAGGTAGGGCCCTGGCCAAAGATCAGTGATATGATGGGAACTATGAACAGTGTGTGTATGTGTACTCAGGCACACATTGGCAAAGGAATGGTAACTTATTCTAGGGGCTTGGGCCAAGGAAGAAACCAGAGGGTGCTGGAGAATGATGGCAGGAGCCAGCAGGGTGTTTATAAAGGTCTGGGAGTGAAAAGCCTGTGGAAATAATACTTCCCCCCCACCCCAGACTGTCTTAAGCATCTGTTAACAGTTACACCCCTTCAAGGTGGTCAGCATGAAAAGATTGGTCTTCAATAAATATTTTCACCAACAATAACACCTCAGACTTGTGGTCAGGAACTGAGGCTCAGGATAAATTGCCGTAGAGAAGTCAGTAACTGCCTATCAGCTGACTTGCAGCAACCGTTTACCTTTGTGCTCATGGCCTGTGAGAAAGTGCAATGCAGCAGAAACTGGGGTTAGAGGTTTGTTATAGAAATGGTTGTGTCTTTTTTATATGTAACCACTGGCCCTTCTTTCACCTGACTGCTACTGAGTCTCTGCTGGATGTTACTGCTCTCAGGGCAGCACTTACTGTGCTGCTTGTGCGAGCACGCCTCATCCGCTCCACTGCAAAGTCAAATGGTTTGCCTTAAACCATCAGTGACAGCACTGACTAGAGGAAAAACGCTCATGCAACATGTTCTCACTTTGCAGAAGGATAGAGACAGTGAACTTGAGCCATAATGCAATAATGCTATCTGTCTTCAACTGATTTTTAATTAGTTGTATGTCCACTGCCAGTGCCTTTACACTAATTTAGTTGAATCGGTACAAAACGCTACTTAAGACATTTATTATTTTTAGGGTAACCCAAAGGCAAAATTATCTAAAACAAGAGTGCTACAATGGCTTGCACATTAAATTAATTAAAAAGTATTTTAAAATTTTCAGTTTTGTACATGATGAGGAGTTGAAGAAGAGTAAGAGGAAATAAGAGAAGCAATGGAGAACTTTTTAAATTTGCCATTCTGGCTTTGAAGGTACCTCTCTGTTGCACCACGCAGTATGATACAGTGTTAACAAAAGTAGTCCTAGGATACAAGAGCCATTGCAGCTAATGAAATGAAATTTTGGCACTGTATTGCCAAAAACAGTGAAGACATCTTTAAACAACACAGCCAGACACAGAAGGCAGCACTTCTCAGCCCTCCAGGGGAAATGAGATGCACAATTACCTGTAAATTTTTAAATAGGAACAAATAGGCAAAGTAGAGTAGACAATTTCACACCTGACTGCAGTATGCATAAATTCAAGCAATTTTCCAATGCACAGATGGTTTTGGGCACCTCAGAATATTTATGAGGGTTTTTGGCCATTCAAGAGTCTGGTTGGTCTTCTCAGGGCAGTTAGCAAAAACCTCTTTGGTCCACCACAAGGCCTGAATTACAGGAATTCTATGAATACATGTAATATTGTAATATATCTGGATTTGCCCTTTTGAGTCATCTTCAAATCACCACCAGCTGATAGTTCAAAAAGGATGCTACCAAGTCATGTTTACTTACAGTCAATTTAATTTTAGTAGAACCCATACATTTCAATGAATCTGCTTTTATTGCAGTCAGGCATTTGAAACCTGTCTGTCCTGAGAAGCATCTATACTACTGGTCTCAAGCAATCCTTTGATATTAGTAGGATTCAGCACCAACAGAGAGCCAATGCATGAAATTCATAGGCACTGATGCCTTTCAAACTTGATAGGCTTCTATACCTGTTAGTCTTGAGACTGTTTTTTATATTGGTAGACATTGAGACCTATTAATAGCAAGACCTTTGGATATCAATAGGTGTTGAGGCCTATAAATTCAGACACCTATTTTTAGGCATGGACACCAATAGCTATTGATGGATAAATATATATCAGAAGGCATAGATACCTTCTGATATCAATAGGTAACTATACCTATTGGTCTCAAGACCAATTTTGATACCAGTAGACATCAAGACCTATAGATAGTGAGGCCTTCTGATATTGACAGGCACCGATGCCTATCAATTTCAAGACCTATCTGTCAGCATCAGTATCAATACCTGGTGATAAGCATTGATACCTTTTGATCTCAATAGGCATCTATGTTTATCAGTCTCAAGAAATTTCTTGATATCACTAGACACCATGACCTATCAGTAGTGAGACCTTTCAATATCTCTGGGCATCAATGCCTATCAGTTTGGACACCTTTCTAAAGGTGTTCTGAGGTGTTCTCATCTCAATAGACATTTATTTCCTTCTGCCTCAAGAAATGTTTTTATATAGGTATGAATCAAGACCTAGAGATAGCAAGACATTTCGATACTGATAGGCTTCAATACCTATCGATTGCTGACTTCATATTAGTTAAAGGACATTACATTTTCTACAAAATTTTAACTATCATCTTGTAATGTACTAAAAGTTAAAGGTAATACTGAATGCTCCCCAACTAAATATGGCTGCAAATAGGTATTTACCTAAAACTTCAGGGCTTAATAAGAAATTATGTGAAATAATGAAAGTTATTCTTAAAATAAGAAAATTACAGAATATAGTCCAGTTAATGATCAATTTTCCTTGAAAAATTATTATTTAAGTGCACATTAATTTCCTGATAAGTATCAGTATAATTGTAAAAGATTAAATCATTTAACAGGTAAAAGTAATTGTAATGTAATTAACCACTGATCATTTCATTTCTTTTCCTCTGTTATGCATGTGTATAGGTAGACAGAACAATTAACAAGTTATAGAACAGTTCACATTGATTTGTACAGCTTTGGTTCAAAGCAGACCAAAATCCCAGATGGGCAGCAAAATTAAAATTGCACTGTGGCAAAAAAATGAATTAACTTTGTTCCATTTTTTTGCCCTACTTTTTCTGAAAGCCTGTAAATTAGCTGATACTTAGGGTTCTAATACAGAGCAAAGCATTTGTTATCCACTTAGCAGTGCTACTCATCTCTGCTATAGAAGATATCAATGTTAGTGCACTTCCACTAAAAAGCACTCAAGTATTTAAAAAATCCAGAAACAATTAGCTTTGATATAAAATCCAGCACTTATGTATACAAGAAATATAACTTGAAGCTTACTAATGCATTTTCTGTGTCCCTTTTATTTGTATTGAAATAAAAATAAAGTCACTTCATAGCAAATGCATTTATTAGTTTCTCTTGTAGCTGTGTTCTTTCCAGGAGGACCTTCATTTCTTGCTATTTTTGTCATGTTTGTTAAGGTTTGCATTTGCTGGGCTCCACTGACAATGTTTCAGTGAAATAATACTGAAATACTTTAACTCACTAGTTGTTCTGTAGGCAGTGATATTGTTCTTTCATACATCATTACAACTTGTTATTGAGATGTTGAAAACTCTAGAAAGTCTCCAATACCTATACAAGAGGGTGAGAGAATTAGGTTGGATCCTGAAAAGTTGGGAGCATCTACAACTGGCAGGGCTTTGCAGGGGCTCAGCTCCTTCAGGCACTAGGGCACTAGGCAGCTCACAACCCACCTGTGGGAATGCAAATAAATTATTAATTTAAACTTCTGTTTTGGTTTCAAATAAACACTGACTTTTGGAGGTGCTTGCTTTCTCTCTCTCTCTTTTTTTTTTTTTAGTTCAAGCTTTTTTTTGAACTGTGATTGAAGAGAGAGGGCCGCAATCATCTCTTACTCTCAAAATCCTAAATCTTGAGCTGCGTTTGTACTTGGGTAGATTTTCTTCACCATTTCTTTTTATTTCTCTCTCTATATCTTTTAATTAAATTAGGTGCTTGCTAGAGCTGCTCAGCTTGAAGGTTTTGACCCCTAATATGTTACAGAAAATGGAACTTGCAGCTTATTGTCTCCTCAAATCAGTGAGCCTCAGTGCTGACTGGGAGAGACCACGTGCGGTGACCGTGGTTTATGGACCGCAAAGGCACGCTTCGCTCCCAGGTCTGGGCTGCGGCAGCTCACCGGAGGCACGCCGGCAGGCACCAGTGTCGGGCGCTGTATTCGCACGGGCTGTCCAGGGATTTCCAGGGCACTTCCACGGATGCCATCAGTCATCAGATGTCAGCCTTGAATCACCATGAACTCAGCAATTCAGATCAGGACAAGGTCTGCAGTCATCTATCATCCTCTCACAAAACTGCTTCCTAAGGATCCCGGTTATGTCGGGGTACTGTGGAGGGAACGTGCGTGCCGGTAGCTAACTACGTTTCCAAACAGAGGACTTGTTCTCTGCAGTTATAACAAGATCACCAGGACCGCTCTCTGCAAGCTCAGCTAACAGATCTGCCCACATGCTTAAATCAAGTGTGGTTTGGGGTTTTTTCCCCCACTCCCATGTACCCACTGTGAATAGCACATCATCCTTATTCACAGTCTGTATGAACAGTATAAGGCACTTGTACATCAGTTTGAATCCTGAGTGGCCTGCTCCTCTGAGGATGTTACCTAATCCTCTGAGCCTTCCCATATTACTCATTTTATCACTTGCTAATTTTGACTCACTATCTCAATGCTCCAAGAGCATGGGTAGTCAGGCTGTATGCATATTCTTTATTTTATTTGAACTGCTAAATCATTATCTGTTCTTTCTCTCTGGATACATTACATGACAAAGCATAAGCAAATCATAGGTAATAAATTGAGTATGGTATCTGAATGCCTTCTGCAAGGTTTCCTCACCATGTCAAGAATGTCTCTCCACTTCATTTGCCCGGTGCATTTAGAGTTGCTCTAGGTTTATTTGTTAGGAGCTGTGGCAAAGTCTGTACAGCAGAAAGGTATGCAGACTCCAGCACTTTGGGATGACTGAAGGAGAAACTGTTGCCTTCAATGGCCTGTTACTGAATGTGCATGTCTAGCAAGTCCCTTCAATTATAAAGTAGGTCGTAAATAATGCAGATCTCTCAGGTGAACCTTCTCTGCCTTGCTTAACATTTCAGAGTGAGACACACATACACGTAAGAAAAAGCACATTATGAAAAGCCAGTCTCTAGCTGACAGCAACATGGGTGGGGTGGCTGTAGGGTGGTCAGCATCAGAAAGGCAAGTCCAAGCCTTTCTGTTCAGACACGTATGCAGGCACCGCTCAGTCTGGACCTGTTTTCTTCAGCTGGTCACACAGACGCATCCAAATGAACACATGGCAAGTCTAGCACTGCACATGGGCATGAACTGGATGAGTTCCCCCAGCCTTCTGGAAGTGTCACAGGTCACACACATCCCACTTCCCTTGGCATATGAAGGTGTGATGGCTCTGAGCTCAGCAGGACACAGCCCTCAAGGAAGAGGAGCAATTCCTCGAGTTCATCCTCTAGGATCTCCCAGCAAGAAAGCCAGCAGGCAGTGATTCCCTTTCCTTCAGCCTGTTTGCAAGGGAGTCAAAATACATACCTACTCATTCAGGACTAATACTGAAAAATCCATGTGGCTGTGGATGCGTGACCTTTGCTTGTTGCTCCAATGAGGTAATCGTGGAGTCTTAATGTGCCAGATTGTGAACCAGCGTGAACTATGGTTACTTAACTGGTGCACCAGAGAAGCAGCTACTGTCCTCTGTCGAGCTGGGGGACCAGCAGGTGTTAGGTGTTGGATAAACACCTCAGGAAACAAAGTTCCTGCAACAACTATCTCATTCAGTGAGGACAAGTCATGTTATGCCTGCAGCTGAAAGCTACAGCAGCAGTTTCCAGCTTTTAGTGCTTCAAAATTTTTATTGCTAGTTAAATAAAAGCAAACCGAAGTTTTTATCTAAATGAAGCCTGTAATTTTGTGGGACCCAGTGGCTACATTTTTCACATGGTTGTAGGAAGGGAATGAAATCTCTGGACAGCACTTATTATCCATTCTCCTAGGCATTCATTCCATATTCTGATAAAGATCAGCCTTGGGCTTTCTGGTTATTGATCTCAGCCAAAAGGCAGATCTCTCAGCTCCAGCAAGTGTTTCTGCTAATATATTTTCCTTCCAACATTAATACTCTTTCTAATTTCAATCTCAAGAAGCAGCAATAAATTGCAGTCTGTGGCTTTAGCTTGTAAAAGCAGAGTGGACCATATGAATATGTGTCGGACAGCTTGTCACAGCCTGCTGGAAAATCCAATTAATTCTGAGGTTATTATGCCTTACTTTACTACAGCTATTCTAATTGGGGGGGAATAAGGTTGAATGTCCACCCCAGTGTTAGAAAAACACTAAATCTCAATTAATTAGCTGAGATCCCATCAAACTTGCCTATAGTATCTGCTAAAATGCATTGGGGAATTTGAGCTTGATATCTAAACTTAGAGGCAGAAAATGGTCAGTATTCCTCCCTAAGTCAATGACAGCTACCTTTAAATATAACTGAGTATCTTAAGTGCCTTGACTGGGCCAAGTGCTGGCTACCATGTTGGGTGGGACTGTTACGAACTTGTGTTTCTTCTGGTGGGCTATTTCCTTACAGGCAGGGTGCCCTACCCACATGAACTGTTTGTGCCGCTGGTGTTACAGGTCTGGCTGGGAAGGCAGCGCAACTGGGAGTGTTGGCCCAACCTCCCCACACAGCCCTGCAAGGAGAAAAGGGTCAGTGCCCTGCAAAGGGAAGGTGCAGCCTTGCACCAGAGGTAGGGCAGAGATGGTGTTGGCTGGAGACCAGGATCCCAAATCAAGATATATTGTTGGGCTTCTCCTGATGCAGTGATCCCTTCTTTGGGGTTCTGTCCAGATACATGGGGTTTTACTCCATCCCAAGTCTTAAGCAAATCAACTGAAAGCACATGAAGATAGGATAGAAAAGGAAAGAGCACCGGGCCTGCTGTTCAGTGAGTCTGATACAAAAAAAGTACAAGCTCTTTTTCTGTTTTTAACATACAGCTTTCTGAATTACTTCTTAAATATCTGGAGGAATGTGTAGTACTTCCTACAGACAGATTTAAGGAGCAAATCACACCTTCCTAGCGTACATAGTTTATTATGTGCACTACTATTATAAAATCTCAGTTAATTACTGTGAATTATTTGCTTATTGTTGCTCCTTGGAATTTATGGGACAAAGATCAAGTCTAAACAAATCTTTTTGATCTTTTAATGGATTTTGTAAAGGCAAGGGTAAGAAAACCCCATCTGTATTGCTACATACTCGAACATTATTAGAGTTGAGTTTTTCTTAAGCTGTTGATGTAGAAAAAAAGGAAATTTCATTTCCATAAGCTACAGAGCAAGTATCAAACCTAGCATTAAATGTAGCTACACAACTCTGTGAATGATAATAACCTTTTGTTTCATTATAGAGCTGACATTGGTTTTTCTAAAGGATACTAACACAAATGTTTCGGAAGCAGTTACTGTTAAACAAATGGTCTGGCTCTTGGGTGACATTAGCTAATCAGATATAAACGAGGGCTTGAAAAATAGGATAAAAACAACTTAATTTGTAAACTGAATATAAGTCAAATGGCTTTTGCTTGCCCTTTATACTCTGGGGGAGTTTTCTCAGAAACAAGCTAGCTAGATGAAGAAAGAAGACAATGACATTTGTCTGGATCTGTTCATATTCACCTGAATCTGTACACACCATGTTTAATTTTTATTATGCAGTTCAAGTTCACAGTCTTGAAGCAATTGAAAGGCTGGAGCTAGCTTCTGGCCATGGGCTACCAGGTTAGCTCAGGGCCATGCAGACAACCTTGAATTAGCCACCTCACAATTGAAGAGCCAAGACCAGACCGGGCCTGGACAACTTCTGGTGTGGAAGAGAAGAGGCAATGGGCGCAAAATAAAACACCAGAGGCTCTGTCTGAACATCAGGAAACACTTTTTTTTTACTGTGAGGGTGACCAAGCACTGGCATAGGTTGCCCAGGGATGTTGTGGAGTCTCCTTCCTTGGAGATATTCAGAAGCCATCTGGACACAGTCATGGGTAACTGGCTCTAGGTGGCCCTGCTTGAGCAAGGGCGTTGGACCAGATAACCTCCACAAGTCCCTTCCAACGTCAACAAATCTGTGATTCTGTGAAAAGGGGTAAGGACTCGGGCAAAGAGCCTGCCCTCAGTTGCTGCTACCCTGGAGCTAGAGATACAAAGGCCATAGCTTGGCAGGGCGACTCTGCCAAGAGTCACTGCGCTGTCTCCAAGCCCATAGTCCAACCCCCTCCTCAGCAGGAGAAGCCAGCCTTGTTATCAATGGCTCTGACAGAGGAGCCATTGTCAGAGACAAAAAAGTAGGCATAGGCAAAATCCCAGCAGTCTGCCACCCTAAGCAGCTTCCTACCCTGCCCATGGCCCAAGATGGTCCAGTCTACGGCTCATTCAGATTATGGTCTTATGCATCCAAATGCTGTTTCTTCTTGACTGCATGCCTTTTCACAGCCCACAGAAGACCTTCTCCAATTGCAGTTTCTTTTACTAGCTTCAGAGTGTACTGCCTTAAAGACCTTCAAAATCCACTCCTGGATAATGTTTTTTTAACAGAAGCGTAACTAGAAACATATTATTATGAGGAGTGGCACATTTTTAAAACTGGAGTAACTAGAGTGAATGCTTATCCTGACAAGGTTCAAAGGGTTACTAACGTTTTTCTATAACCTGTAATTGGGTATCATATTTTCCACAAACTCATTATACCGTATCTGTGAAAAATTATTTTGCAACAGATAACATGAGCCCTCTTCATGCTGAGTCCATGCATAATACAATGACCCCAGTTACAGCACAAGGTGCTGCAACTGTACTGAATTTGTTGCTGACAATTCGTGGCAAGCTGAGTTCAGATTTGTTGTGCAATGCAAGGAACTGATAAAAAGTGATCACTGGGCAGATGTGACCTCAAATTGAGCTTATTAATGTTCACATTTGAGAAGTTTTTCCACATAAGTATTTACAATTCTAAGGAGAAAAAAAGAGTATAATCTATGGAGTGCTGCCAAGTTGCTCAGTAGGCTGTTAGTGATTGAATGATATCTCCAGCCCAACTTCTTCATCATTTAGACCCTGTGCAGCTCTGAAGCCAGCCCTGCTTAGGCTGGATTCCTGACAGTTAGTCCTGTCTGTTGATGATAACCATGTTAAGAAATATCCTTAGTCTGGCCACATTCAAAAACTTCATGGGCTGTAGGTGGCATTTGATCCATGCACTTAATCAGCTTGGGACCTTCAACACAGGCATCTACTTCAGGGATGTTTCCATGTTGCGCTCAGCATGTCTGCCATGTAGCCAAAGGATGTGAGTGAGTCGTGGTAGCAGGAAAAGGGCGAAAGAAATCTTGTTCTGCTTGCACTGTGCTCTGGTTTCCAAGTTCACTCAAGTCTCCCACAGGTGCCTGCAGTTTCACAGTGATCTCCCATGAAAGTACTCATGTAGTTAAATATCATAAATCCTGGCCTTAGATATTGTAGACACTGACTACTCACCTGGGTTCAAAGACAGACTGGCAAATTAATGGGCTCTTTAAATTCATACAAACCACAGACACATCAGGAACTCCATGTGATATATATATATATATATATATATATACACACACTGGTGATGGGTGAAAAAGTACCTGAGGAAGAAGATTTAGATATGAAAGTCCTACTCTTTGGCTCTTCCCTAAACATCTGCTGTTGGCTGTATCAAAGACAGAGTGGTGGCTTAGCTGTCTCTTTGGTCTGACCTGGTATATCTGTGTTGGTGCTAAAGACCTTTGTTTACTCAAGGGAAAGACAGATGTTCCTTACTTATGCACTCTCAATTGTTCCCCGGTGAATACACAGAGGACCTGGGTGCCAGTACTAGATGACTGAATTTGAAAGTGTGCCTCTACCGCAGGAGCCCTGGGGAATGAAGAGATGTCATAGCAGAGGAATGGATCTGCTCAGTGTGGCCTGGCAGTCTGATGAAGATCTGCAGGAAATGATTTATCCTGGATTTTAATTGGTGGGATGAGATGTTCCTTCACTTTGTAAGCCACCTCATCCTTCTCACTTTAGACCTGCTGTCAAGGAGTTTGAGGTGGGCCCTGAGCCCTGGGTCTGTTTCTGTGGCTCCAAGCTGCAGGAACATCATTCATCAGAGCATCACCCATACCAGAGACTGAGAAGCCTCTTGCCTCTAGCCAGTGTGTCAGCTCACACACCCAGGTCAGGAACATGTTCCCCCAGTGATGTGTTTTAAATAAAAATCTCATCTCCCCTCTTTAAAGCCATGTGGCAAGGTTTTCCGCCACTGAAAGTTCAGATTTAGATAGCTAAATTTGAATGTTTGTGACTTGGTCCTTTATAGGAACTATCTGTAAGTAAATTAATTTAATTTTTATAAAAAGTTAACATCCTGAGACAATGAATATAAAAGATTTAACCAAGATGACTTGGATGACATTATTCTGGGAATAAAATTCAGCTTAATTGTGATTTGTGGGTTTAAATAGAAAGACCTTTAAATCCTGGTTAATGTGATATAAACTTGTATTGCCATTCCCAAGCACTGTAAAATGTCGAGGCAGGCTCTAAACATCCCTGATGTAGTTTCAAACATTGCCAGCTCTTTGTTTCCTTAAATAAGGGTTTATTTTTTAAGTCGCTTTCCCTTTGATTGTTTTTACCTACAGAGATCATATTTTCATGCTCTTCTCTGATATCAAGAAAGTGAAAGAAAAAAAGGCCTAACTCTCATATTGGCAGCTGAGGTTTCTTGGGGGGGAAGGAGGGGAAGCAAGCTTTCCATGCTCCTCCTCCAAACTAGAGAATATGGCAAGATTTGTCACGAGCACTGAAAAGGATAAAATGTTAATGGAAATCTGACGGTACAGTTCTCCTCTGAAATGGAAAATTTCATTTTCTAGCGCTAGCATAAGTTCTTTTAGGGGGTGTGAGGTTTCTTTTACACTAAGAAAACTATTCACAAAGTAGTCAGCAGAGTAAAAGGAAGGAAGGGAGGGAAGGAGGAAGGAAGGGAGGGAAGGAAGAAGGGAGGAAGAAAGGAAGGGGGGAAGGAAGGAAGACAGGCAAACTTTGTTGTTTCTCTCTTAGACATGGAGACCAGAGAGAAGATGTTACCAGAGGACACAACAGTTCCTGGTCTTGACAGGCCACAAATAACAGAGGAGGAGGGGGAGAAAAGTGAAAGCAGCTCTCCTCGAAACACCTATGATCTGTCTGCAGGCAGGCTGCAGCATGAGACGTGGACACTTTTTCTTCACTTTCTTTTTCCCTGGACGCAAGTCACCTAGAAAGCTGTGTTATTGGAAGCAGTCTGTGCTTTATACCCATACTTATTTAATTAGTTTATTTACTTACCCATACAGTAAGGCTTATTGTTA
Source organism: Buteo buteo (assembly GCF_964188355.1). NCBI lineage: Eukaryota > Metazoa > Chordata > Aves > Accipitriformes > Accipitridae > Buteo > Buteo buteo. Next base: position 38,269,758 of record NC_134179.1, read on the forward strand.
AGTTACTTGCAGAATATTTAAATACATGCCAGTGCAGCCTCAGCTCTCATGCTACCTTTGTGTTGGTTGGAAAATAAGAATAATAAGTCATTTTACCATAATTAAAGGGATGAGGAAGATGAAGGTGTCTTTTTTGTGGCCTGCTAGAGGCAGCCCTGACACAGCCTTGACTCTGCAGGGGAGAGGATGGTCTGAATTCAGCACAGTATGTGGGTGGTTTCTCTTCTGAGATTGCCACTGTGACCGGTCCAGCAATTAATGTCACTGAGGTCACCAAGCAGACATGAGGTGGTAACAACTTTCAGTTGCCACTGACCTGCCTGATTCCTCGCCAGAGACCTAGAAATTGAAAGTTTTGCAGGCTGCTACCAGTCCCCTCAGCTACCTTTTACTTAATGTATTTCAAGGTATGGAACAACAGAAGAGGAAAAAAATCACAGGCAAGCAGATGTTGCAGGGATGATAGAGAAAGAGGCTATAGCAATGGGAAATTGGGTTGGCAGGCAAATGATGTGGAGAGATACAGACCTAGAAAGGAGTAGTTTCCGATGTCTGTCTGTCACTGGTTATCGATTGTGCACCCATCCCATATGGTTTTAATATCAAAAGATCATGCACAGTGTCTGGTTCTCAAATATATAGGATTTTTTTCTGCAGCTGATTCCCTAATCTGCAAAGCAAAAGATGGTTTTTGTTGGCAATTAGTAGTGCTGTGGTGAGTCACTCCTCTACTGGTGGTTGACTCCCTCCCTCTCTTCCATAAATGCTTCTAAGAATAGCTGCTATAGAAATATCTTTCTTCTAGGGGAATAGACCAAAATAGCAAACGCTATCCCTAAAAGTTAGGGTCCCCTAAAAGTCCTGGTTAGTGATTAGCAGACTATTAGACTAGAAAAAATAAAAGCCTGAAAGTACCTAACAAATGTTTTCCTTATCAGTTTATTTTTCACTATGATTTATGCTTAAAAAATTCAACAAAATATCAATACACTCATGTTTCTATAGGGAGAAGGAGGCTGATTTCTTTAAGATCCTTTAACACATTGCTCAGACCATATGTTGACAACATTTTTCTTATAAGGAAATTACCATTCTGTTACAAGAAAGAAAAGATCTGAGACACATTATGTCCCAATCCTGCTGGGTTTTTTTGAAAAGCAGCACATGGGCCAGAAAGAGGGGCAGAAGCTGTGCCTATGACAGTAGGCACGTGTTGCTTCAGTGGTGCTGAATTTTGCTGTCAGCTTTGGTGCTGTAATAACTCAATTCACTCCAAAGAGTGACACCAGCAGAACTGGCAGACAAATTTTGCCTGAGATCTCAACACACAAGCCCATTGTAATTTCTTTTTTTTTTTTTTTTACTATAATATCAATGAGAGGAGGACAGAAAGTGTGCTTTATGCAACAGAAAGAGTAGCACCCAATTGACTGAGCTTGTGGACACAGCCCATAGGGACCAATGTTGTTTTTCATGGTCCTCTGTAGCTCAGTGGGCTTGCCAGTCTCTTTAGATTCTGTGTTTTAGGTAACAGGGATGATTTGCCACAGTGATGTTTGGCAACTGGTTAATCTTCAGAGATTTAAAAAGAATGACTTTTTAGGTGGCACTTTTATTAGTTTGCTTACCCCCTTAATCAAGTTTGAAGATAGCTAATAAGCCTGGATTCTTTATTTAGCTAACCAAGAATTTCAGTTATCTACTTTTCCTCTGGACTTTCACAACTAAAAAGCCCAGGTTATGCCCTCACATGCAGTTCTGCTGCGTGTGAGTTCAATTCTGCCTTATTTTGCAAGTAGCTCCTCAAAACCCAGACACAGTGAAGAAATAGCCCCATCTTCTTCTTAAAACAAGCAAGCTGTGTAGGTTATAAAAAAATTAACTATTTGAGTTGAAGCAGCTGATGCCAACAGAAAAGTCTCTTAGACCAGAAGAGGTAGAGAAGAGCAAATGAACGAACATGGGTAAAACACATGGAAGAATATGCGCTAGCCCATGCCATTTCCCTGCCACCTATGTCCTACAAGATGTATGTCATGTTCCCAGGAACCTGGGCTCAGGATTTTGTGGAAAGGTTTCAAACTGGGGTGGGGTGGGGTGGGTGGGTAGGAATCACAGCAGAGACATATGTATTTCTGGACTATTTTGCTGTCTCAGCCTCTTCTCTGAACATACTCTGAATTGTTGTCCTGCTTAGGATTGTTGCGTATGGTGGCAGCACTGGTTGTCACCAATTGCTCAGTTCACCATCCTGTGGCTTGCTGTCCCCTCAGGCGTGCCTCAGACACAGACTGGCACCATCCTGGGCAAACCGAGAGCTGAGTTCAATTTCTAACATCATGATTTATTCATTGTAGTCTTGGACAGTGGTACAGACTGTGAAGCCTGAAGTTTGCACCTTGTGGTGCCTTTTGGAGACAGATTTACCGGTTTTATGCTCCCTTAGCTTGGCAGCCCCGTTCACTGGGTTATATGCTCAGCCAGGCTAGCTGATGTGAATCACCAGCCAGTTTGGTGCTTTGCCTCTTGTTTCCTAAATCACAGTGCTTGCTGCTGAGACAAATTCTGATACAGTCTCTTCTCACAGACCAGATATGATGCTGTCCTGACAGCTTCCTCAGTGCAATTTCCTGATACAGGAATGCAGGTAAATTTGGTAAGGAAGGACTAGAGGGACTGCAAGTAGTAGGTGGTGACTCCCTCCAGAAAATTAAAGGACTGGTCATGGCAAGGGAAGACAAGGGCAGCAGATATGCTGTGATGCTGAAGGAAACTATGGCAGGATGAGTAGCATTTGTTCAAGGTGCCGATAGCATCGATCCCAACCAGGGTATATTGGGTTATAGCTAGAGACCAAAGGGAGACAGTCGAGGTCATTCATGACATCAGATTTTGTACAGGGGCTGTATAAAATAGAGTTAATAGGATCCTTAAGCGCTGTATCACTGCTACCATTTCATCACAGTTCTACATCCAAAAACTGGAAATTAAGACCTGTCTCTGTTTTATACTCAGGGTCAGCACTGACATATTTGTTCTCTTTTAATTAGTCAAGGCCAGCTCTATGTTGGGTCAGGGGAGGCTGGCAGTGGGAATCTCAGAGTGAGCATTTAAATCCAGTCTTACTGCATGGCAATAAACAGAAGGATATCTCTGACTCTCTGAGCTCCGACACTTCATGGACTCTCCTAAGCTTTAATTCCCAATACGGCATTTGCTACAAAGGGATACGCACACCATTAACTCTCAAAGACAGAAGGGCAGTCTGGAAGTGACAGCAGACCATGTGTGTACATTTATTTTTGGTTACAGAAAAGGTGGGCCAGGCAGGGCGTGGACAAGCTGCTGCTTCCCATTCCCACCGTGCTGGTGGGAGGTTACCCTCGCTGCTGTCTCCAGCACAGTGAGGCACAGTTCCACTCACAGGTCTGTACTGGTACGGGGGTCCTGAGGCCCCTCACAGCCAACAGCAGCCAGACGTGCCACATATAGCTGCCCCATCTCACCATGCCCGCAGTGAGTGGAGGAACTGCAGTATCAACAGGCCACCAAGGGGAGCAGTCTTTTCAGTTGGCACAGCAAGTGCTGAAAAGGGCATTTTACCTACGTTATCCCATTCAGTATAAGGTCATCCCCACTGCTGGTGTCATTGGTGAAGGGGGAAGGGCAGGGGAGCACATAAAAGCTTAGATCCTGAAATCCTCTGTGAATCTCTGTTAGGTGGGGCAGAGAGGGGACCAAGTGGAAACTGCCCTCTGTGCTTTCCTTTGCACGGAGATAAATTTCAAAAAGAAAAATTAAGCAGTGCAGTGATTTGCAAGGATAATTGGAATATGGCTTTGGTGAATGTCCTCAAATAAACAATTAGAATATGGATTTTGCTCCACTTGGCTGAAGAAGATCATGAACTATTGCAGTTACCTGAAAAGATCTGGCAAAGATTTCTTCAGGTTTTTAAATAAATATGCTTTGATAGTGTTTGTGTCCGTTTTATGTTTGCTTCCTATGAATATTCTGGCAGGAAGAATGTGCTGGCAAGAATGTGCTTCAAAACAGTCAATATTTTAAGTATTTACTGATAGCAGATTTGGAATCCCTGAAATTTGCACCAAACACATTTTCAGAGACATAATTATCCAGTAGAGGCACAGATATACCATGTGACTAACACATTATATCCAAAGCAGTTTGATTTTGATTTTTATTTTTGAAAACCTGCAAAAAGCTGCTCACAAACAACCTACAGTTTTTGGAAATTATCCTCAGAGTAAGTTAAAATTAAGAATAAGGTACGGAACATCATAGACTGTTCAAGGAGATTCATGGAGAGGAAAGAAATGGACTACATGCCCAAGTAAACTATTTAAATTTTTATCACTGCAGACTTAGTCATTCAACTCTACTGGTAACTATACATCTGTGTAGCATTCATGTCCCAATATGGTAAGTGTTTCAAAATTATTCTTCCTAGTGTTTACTAGAGAGGTTTGCACTTAAAACGAAGTGATGGTATAAATGAATGCAGAAAAAATAAAAATTAGCCCCCTGCCACCATTTTAGTGACACTATTTTTCAGGTTTTTTCAACAGTGACTTTTAAGCTAAACTTGTTCTACAGTTGTGTTATCATTAAACCGTCACATCACTGCTATTCCACACTGTGCACTGAACAGCGCACGCTCTCTGCTATGCATGCCCCGATCCTACCAGCTGCTGCACCATGGTCTTTGATTATCCTTCTAATATTTGGACTTGCAACCAGTTGTTCTATTTCCCTTGCCATGTCCTTGACCCTTGTCATAATGTATAAACATTACAATGGGTATTCTCTGACCTTATGTGGCTTCGGTATCGTTCTTTCATTATCTCTATCTCGTAACTACTGTTGATCTCACAACAGCAATGCTTCCTTCTGTATACTGTTGATCATATTAGCCTCTTCTCCTCCCCTCCCTCCCCACCCCCTTTCTCTTTCTAACCTCGCTACTGATGTACTTGTTCTTCCTTCCTAGCATACTAAACCAAGCCTATAGGCTGAGCCTTTTATTTCTGTTTCTTATTTTACAACTCTTCTTGTCGAGTTGGGCAGCCTTGACAACTGAAGAAAACTCCAGATTAAGGCTAACCACCGAAGAGAGGCTTCCGTACACAATAATGCATCATGCCATTTGTGCCATAAGAGGCTCTTTGGGACCCTCTGCAATGTGGCTTCTCACGGAGTATGCAAAACGAACAAGACACATGAGAAATAGGATTTTGAAAAGCAGGCAACTTGTATCCAAGCAAGGTAATTGAAGCTGCCAATTTCAATAAATATATAAAGATTTGAAAAAAATATTAGCCATATCTTTGCACAACCACATTCCATAAATGCAGACACTCACACACTTTATCATATATATTGCCTGCTACTTTTCTGGCAAATAGCTGGGAATTTAAAATAATAACTGAGTTGACAGTTTATTTTAGGCTATATACATGCACATAGGAGGCTAGCTATTGAAACACTGCTCTTACCCAGCCACTCTGTAAATGCACCGATTAGCTGTGTACAATGCAGACAGTGACAGCATTGAACACTGTGAATTTGAAGCAGCAGCCTACCTCATGGCAAAAATTGAGGGAGTGAGCTAATACAGCTTTGGGATGGATAGCACGAGTCTGATGCTCTGATTTCTGTTCTGAAAATTATTCTGACTATTGAAGCTATTTGTGTTTTTCTGCAAGTTAAAAAAAGGACAAAAATTTTAAACAATATGTCAAGTCCAATTCCTGTTTGACTTCCTCTCTAAAGAAAGAAAACCAATCCTTTCTGGTTTCAGTTGCACAAGGTATTGCACACTTTGTTGTGAATTTACCCTCTCCCCATATTCCTGCAATAATTCCCGTGTGATTTGGGCTGGGGGTGGAGGGATTAGAGAAATAACCTGCGAAGAAAACTTCAGGTAAACTGGCCAACAGAATTAAATTCTGTGCGCCTTCTGCACAGGAAGAGCCCTTAGAGGGCAGAAAAGGAGAAGTTTCTCCTGCTTTTCATGGAATAGAATCACAGAATCATTTAGATTGGGAAAAACCTTTAAGATCGAGTCCAACTGTTAATCTAACACTGCCAAGTCCACCACTAAGCCATGTGCCTAAGCACTACATCTACACTTCTTTAAATACCTCCAGGGATGGTGACTCAACCACTTCCCTGGACAGCCTGTTCCAATGCTTGACAACCCTTTCAGTGAAGAATTTCTCCTAATATCCAATCTAAACCTCCCTTGCCGCAACTTGAGGCCATTTCCTCTCATCCTATCTCCAGCCACCTGACAGAAGAGACCAGCACCCACCTCATTACAGCCTCCTTTCAGGTAGCTGTAGAGAGCGGTCAGGTCTCCCCTCAGCCTCCTTTTCTCCAGGCTAAACAGCCCCAGCTCCCTCAGCCGCTCCTCATAAGACTTGGGCTCCAGACCCCTCACCAACCTGGTTGCCCTTCTCTGGACACGCTCCAGCACCTCAATGTCTTTCCTGCAGTGAGGGGCCCAAAACTGAACACAGTATTCGGGGTGCAGCCTCACCAGTGCCACATACGGGGAGACAATCACCTCCCTGCTCCTGCTGGCCACACTATTTCTGACAGAAACCAGGATGCTACTGGCTTTCTTGGCTACATGGACACACTGCCAGCTCATATTCAGCTGGCTGTTGGCCAACACCCCCAGGTCCTTTTCCACCGGGCAGCTTTCCAGCCACTCTGCCCCAAGCCTGCAGCGTTGCATGGGGCTGTTGTGACCCAAGTGCAGGACCCAGCACCGAGCCTTGTTAAACCTCATACAATCAATCCAGCCTGTCCAGATCCTTCTGTAGAGCTTTCCTACCCTCAACACTCCTGCCCAGCTTGGTGTTGTCTGCAAACTTACGGCGGGTGCACTTGATCCCCTTGTCCGGATCATTGATAAAGATATTAAATAGACCTGGCTCCAAAACTGAGCCCTGGGGAACACCGTTTGTGATCAGCCACCAACTAGATTTAACTCCATTCACCAACAGCCTTTGGGCCCAGCCATTCAGCTAGTTTTTTTACCCGGCAAAGAGTACACCCATCTAAGCCATGAGTGCCCAGTTTCTCCAGGAGAGTGCTGTGGGAAACGGTGCCAAAGGCTTTACTAAAATCCAGGTAAACAAATTCCACAGCCTTTCCCTCATCCACTAAGCAGGTCACTGTCATAGAAGTAGATGAGGTTAGTCAAGCAGGACCTGCCTTTTCTCTTCCTCTCCAAAGTGGCTTCTTGCCTTACTTGCTTTTGGCCACAAAATTAATGGATTCAGAGCCTGGCCTCCTGCCACATTGCAGGTAGGAAGAAGAGCTCAAATACATCCTAATTGTCCTCAATTTAGCTCTGGTTCTTTTGTTGGAAGGTTTTTATTTCCATAGCTAATGTTACGGTTGGCTCGCTTCCGCCCTGTATGCTAGTCCAAGGCTTCCACAGTCCACTGGGCATATCAAGCTTGATCCTGTGCCATTGAAGTCAATAGGAGTTTTCCCATCAAATGAGCTAGAAGCAGGAGGCAATCCATAATTAGTCAACTCTGATTGCTGGATGCAACTTGCTCTGTAACGGCCACTGAATTATTATTCTGTGCTAATCTGTATCCGACTAAACGCTCTTGGCCAGTGTATTCCTGCGCGCTCCCACCTTCCCAGAGAGGTTAATCAAATGACAATCACTGGTTTTTTTATGTCAGAAAGAGGGGGTGAGATGACACCAACCCCACAAAATATAAGAAGGTAAATAAAAGGCCAAAAAGATCCAAACCCAGGGTGGTGTCTACCCTGCCACCACAGAATCAGCAGCACCAGGGCTATCCACACGCCTGAGTTTATCAGTTTATCATGGGCAGCAGCACCTCAAAACTCCTTCAGCACCCCCGCTACCGCAGCACTGTCTGATCACCTCCTGCCTGTATCGCGTCTGATTAACAGCCAGCTGCCTCAGCCCTGCGCTCGAGAAAGACTGTCCAAAAATTCATTTAAACGAAATGGGCGCTCATTACTCTCAGAGTCCTCTCTCGGTGCAGTGCAGCATGATGCTGGGACTACGTATTATTTGGTTTTAATCAACATTGCCAATATTTGAGAGAGAACGAGAGCGAGCGAGGTTTCCACTGCAGCCTTTAATGTGGCTCTTGTGAGACGCTGTTATATATTGGGCTCTGTCTCAGTATAGGGGCTTATTTGACAGGCCCTGTCATCACCTACCTCCAAGATTATCATTCATGCTGCTGGAAAGACAACTTTATTGGACTAAGTATTGGCATGTGTCTGTGTGGCCCACACAGGTAAAGACTCTCCCCAGGCCTCATCAGTGTGTCTGAGTCACTGTGCGTGGGTGTAACAACTGCACTAGTTATTATTAATCTCTCTGAAACCTCTTTACAGTGATTAAGGGAGTACTGAATGAAAGCAGTCTGCTTTGTGGGCTCTCGCCAAGGAAGACCCACTAAGCAGATTTTGTTGGCTCCTTCAGCCAAACTGCTCTTTTCTTGGCAACCGAAAGGCACATCAACATAGATGTAATGTCAATTTCCAGTGTTTTTTTAATGTACTTTATTCATGTTTTTTGGACGCTACACAAACCGCTAAAATCAAAGCACAGTACTTAACATAGCCAGTCACTTTTCCGATGTGCCAGTGTATATAAATAACCCTGAGCAGGAGACAAGAGGTCACATTTAAAAGACAGAAAGAAAGGAAAAGCATGTGTGTTCTTGCCTCCAATCCCCTTTGTGTGAAGGAGGCACTTCAGCAAGGGACTTCAGTATGAGATGAGTGACGGGTATGTGTTGGCAGGTGCTGGACCCCCCCAAACTGTGACCAAAACAGCTCAACAAATTGCCAGGTATCTTCTTGGCCTTTTCTCCAAGCTGACTGCTAAGGGCTGGGCATTTTGGGAGCAGAAGAGCTGAGCTCTTCCTGAGCTGTGCGTGAAGATGAGATCATGCGGCAATGGCCTGCAGCTACACGAAGGTCAGGTAACCCCGGCTTTGGGTGAACATAATGATCACACAGAAGGTTTTAGCCTCTGTGTGTCAATAAACAGGGCTGGTAGCTAGTTTCCATGGCTGAGTCAGGGGGAGGGGGACTTGTATTCTCTAGAGGAAGAGTCTAGTAGGCTTCATCTGACCCAAAATATATTTCCTTTGAGCTGTGGTATCTTTTACTTCTGTTTGCTCCTGTATATATATTTGAAAAAAGCTCCCCCCTTTTTCTCTCTTCCTGTCCCCATTTCTGGCAATTGATCAAAGCCTGGGTTTACTGTTCCACTATATGTGCCTCACGACATCTTGTCCTCATACACCAGAAAGTGACTGTCTCTAAAGCAACTTTATGAGGCTAAGTAAAGTAGAGTAAAATAGCAGCAAACTGAAGTTTTTCCAGCTTAGTCTGTCCCAGGAGGGTTAGGCTGAGGAAAAACAAGACACTGTGAAGGAAGCAAAAACTAAGAACAAAAAAGAAACCAGACAGTGTCAGGAAGGGAGGGGAAAAAAAAATATTTAACCTGAGGCAGAATGTCAAATAGATATTTGGAGTTCAGTGTGCTACCCTGACAATACTCAACTTTGACCACCTACAGCAGTTTTTATACCACCAGCTTTGTGCCATTAAGTAATTAATGTTGCAGTGATGTGCCATTTTCTCCTGTGTCACTGTACTCACTACACGTCATATGGTCATAATTTCATCTTCTGTTGCATTAAAATACTTAACAGGAGTGACTTCCTTTCTGATTTGATCTATTCTGTGTACAAGGGTTGTGTTTTGGGTTTTTTTCCCCCCATTTCCAGAAAGCAAGAGATTCAGTATGCCCAGGAGGCCTCTGAAACTCATTTCTTACATCTATAAGGTCAACAAGCTTACCCTTAAGAAAACAGAAAAGAACAGACATACAGGATGCTCTTTGCTAGCATAATTTTGTGGCCCATGCAAAACATGTCATATCCTTCTGCCTTTGTATACATAACCATAAAATGACACTGACTAAATGAGGTTATTTACGCACAGAGGGGTATTTGTCTGTATAAAACTGTGGATCCTTGAGTGATTTTTTTCTAAGAGGGCTATGTAGTCAGAATATCTCCCTGCCCCTACAGCAGGCATTCTTGCTTTACCCTATTTGAGATGGTGCCAGTTATCCTGGTTTAGTTTCATCTGTTCTGTTAAATCTGCATCAAGAGGCTGCCTAATTATGACCTTGCCTCTCTCTAGTGCCCACAAGAGTGAGATACAGTCGTTGCTGCAGCAGGGTGAAACAGCTTCTCCATTGTGGCTCTGGTCCTTGCAATAGGAAGCAAGACAATGTTGGGCAAACATCCTTTCTTCCCCCTAGGACCTCCACAAGGGCTGGAAACAGTAAGGTCTTTTACTGGGGCTTTGAACAGTTTATATTTAAATGAAAGACAATTTATAAACTTCAAATACTATTAAAGAAATAAGATGATGAAGACTTGGCTGAAAGAAAAAAAAAATAATCAAGAGGTGTGTGTGAATGAAATGATAGTACCTGACAACACCAGTCTTTGCTGGGTTGGACCGTGTTAATGGTGATGGAGGAGGGGAAGTGTTAATGACCCCTCGACCTCCCCAATAAATCCACACTTGAAAGGGAGGGGATTAAAATGTCTTGTAAATCATGTGCTGGAAACTGAGAGAGCTTAAGATTTTACTTATGCTGATGTCAGATGACTTTCCCAGCCCCTACATCAATTATACATACTCCAGCAGGTCAAAACAGAAGCACAGGGGTGCTGGTATGTTAAGGTAAGATTGCTTGTAGAAAAATTTAGGTGTCTTGACTTGGCATGGCTCCACCTTGCTGTCTTTGTTCAGGGACTGCTATGAAACCTCTGAACCGCCTCCACAGATTATTGTCATCTTCTTCTCCATTTTGACCACTTCTCTGTTTTGTGAGTGTGGGCGTCCACAGACGTGAGCATCCCAGTGGAGGAGGCCTCTTTCAGCTTTGCAGACCAGTTGTGCCAGGCTCAGTCAGCTCTTCTTTCTGCAAATGGAGTAAGAGTTCAAATTCCTAGCTTTGCTTAGCAGCATGAAAAAAATTTTAAAAAAGAAAATACAACCATAGCTGTAATCCATCTGGTGAAAGAGGAGAAATAAAAACTCTACCAAGTAGTTTAAAAAAATTAAAAATTTCAGTGTGGTAAAAGGAGAAGATGTAATAATCAATATGCTGGAATGAGATGTGTTAACAATTACAAGGAGAAATTTAATAAGAGCCAACAAAAATAAAATCTAAAAGAAGAACTCAAATTATCTAAACCCATAGTCTCCCAGAAAGAAAATCCTTTTGTATGTTATTAGCATATCTCTGTGTGACACTGATAAAACCTTGTCTGATATTACAATAAATATGAAGAGGAGATAGCATTACCCAAAACCATCAGCAATCTGCCTCGGTTCACTCTTCCAGTAATAGTTATAACTTCTGTGACTAACATGAATGACTGGAGATTTTTACAGCCACCCGGTCTGCACAAGACACAAGTGCAATGAAATTGCCTTCTTACTCCAGAGAGACACAAAATTTAACTTGCAGCCATCTGAAAACTGCCTGCAGAGCCACATTTGTACTGGGGAAAAAAAGAAAAAACAAAGCCAGCTTCACGCCCTTTAAATTCTTTAGAAATTATATCCACAAGAGCTTGGAAATGTCATTTACTACTTTATGTTACTTAATATATATAAATTATTATGTTGTAATTATTATATAATTACAAATGAGTGGTAATTTGGTCTGAGTCCTTGAGGAATCCTTCCATTGCCATCCACTGAGTCTGAAACCAGCAGCTGCTTCCTCCCGAAACTAGAGGCAGATTCAAATCTTAGTTGCCCTAAACATATTCCCAAGGTAGTACCAACTACTCCAAAACCTTATGAGGAATTCATAGCACTCCTTGGTCCCTTCTGCTGTATGCAATGTATACATCAGCTTGTGGGCTGTTATGGCTCACTGGCTGGTACTTACTTAGAGGTAGTTCTGCCATCCGTAGTCACCCTGAGTAGCATTTCACTGTGTGAATAGTCTCCCTGCAGCAAAGTGACCACCTGTAGGCTCTGGAGCAGTGTTTGCAGAAACCTTGCTCAAAGTCTGATTGCAAGAGTCTGAACCAGAAAAGTCTATGGGGTGAGGTCACATGAAGCTATGTTGTGGAAAAGGACTGTGCAGTGTGCCAACAGCTTTAGGAGACAAAACAAAAATGGGTTATATTTTATGTTGCTAACTTTTGAGTACGCTTTAAAAGCTGTTTTATTTAATTAGTCTCACTAGTGGGGTCAAAAATACTTTCTCTATAAATGTAATCTTCCAAACAGAAAAGTTATTTATCCTTCTGACACTCTCTATCCATAAGCTGTTTGTATTTCTGAACAAGGCATTATAACATACAACATGGCAGAAACAGTACATGTATCTCAGAAAGACTGCAGGACAACAGGCTTCTGAATTCTTCAATGTACCCTAGAGGTCATTTTTAGGGTGCTAAATATTATTCCTGTTTGTAAACCCAGTACGTTTTGCTGTACATGCAAGGGAGATGGGGGACTGCAAATGGCTTAATTAGCCACATTTTTTTACAAGTAACCTTTGTCAACCATGAGAAAAAAAACCAAACCCAACACCCTAAAAAGTAGCACTATTGTAAATTGTATATTTAGCAAAAATGAAAAAGTAATGGTGCCTCTCTGACAACCATCCATCTTCAACATTAGTCATCCTCAAAAAGTCACACAGGACTGATTTATCTGAAATTAAGTCCTTTGAAGAGCCTCTCTCTGTCCTCCCACATGAGAAGACTTGGCCCACTCTGCTATGCAAGTGCATTGCAGAGCAGCCTGCACTTGTGAGGAAATCAGTGAGTATTACTTTAATTTCTTTGTGTACTAACACCACCATTGCCTAGTGATATTCTTCATTATGCCTAAGGACACATACATCTCATCTCCACGAGAAATCAGATTACAGCAGGGCCTTACACATAATTTAAAAAAAACAACAAGAAACCCTCTTTAAGTGAGCAAGATGGAGCCCCATTTGGATGGTACTTAAATGTCCGAAAGTTTGAGAAGTGGCTCCCACAGACTGTAGAAAGCTGGGAAAAGTGTCTTAGGGCCAGCCACAGCCATCTCTGAAAGAAGGATGGTGACAGCCCGGGAGCACTGGGCTGTGTGTAGCCCAAAGGGCTCCGGCTCCACCTCCATTGCTTCCCCTGCTGCCTGGTGAGGAGTGGGCAAGAGCACCCTGTATGTAGAGCAAAACATGATGGAGCTGATATTTTGACTGCTGCGAGGACACACAAGGCATGAAGAGACTCTCTGTGCCCAGTACCCTGCTCTACACCAGTGCCCAGCTTCAGCTCCATTCCACCTTGTGCTGTTCCAGTGCACAGTAGCTATGGAAAAACCGTGGAGGATCCTGCAGGAGGTAAATGCTTACCACTGCTGCTAGTCTGAGTTGTGAAAGCAGGCAGGAGTCTTTGTTTTCAACCTGATGGATATGCAGCTGTCTCATGGAAAAGAATTGTAGGAAGACCCTTCCAGCTACAAAATTGTTAAAACTCCATAGGACTTCCAACTGTTCTTTTTTTTTTTTCCTTTTGAGGTCTGAATTTTCAGTTTTGTTCTCAGACCATCACTATAATCTTATGTATTGGAATCTGTTCATGTCTCTGGGTCTCTTGCTGTGTTTCATTTGCAGCTGTATGGTGTACATGGCAATTAGCTGCTGATGTACTTTTATCTGGTCTCTAGTCTTTAGCATGCTTTATAGCACTTCCCATTCTCCATATGCCATAGGAAGTCGATCAAAGTCCTAATCTCCTTACACAAAAAATAACTTTGAGTTGCAAAGCCTGACACTGGCATTAAAATTCTGGACGGAATTTCTGTGCACTTACACTTGCATGTGTGCATGCGTGCACGTGTGTGTGTATGTGCCTGTGGGAGGGGGAGAGAGGGAAAACATTCTTTCAAATCCACCTGAGCAATTCAGGAGAGCATACTTGTTAGTGCATTTGGCAAATATACTAAAACAGATTGAAGAAACAAATTTGGTTTGTATCTGCAAGTTTCAAACAGTCCTCTTTTTTTGAAGGCAAGTTTTCATAATAAGTATGCATATTCTTCCACAGCAATGTAAGCAAACATCAGCAGAGCCCCAGTCTTGCGTTAATTTTTGTGATACACTTTTTGTGCCTTGTAAACAACTATTTATTGCCCTGTTTATACCAAGAATGTGGGAACATGGAACTGTGACTGATTAAAAATTTAAAAAATTAGGAAAAAGTAAGGCTAGAATCTTAATAATGAAGAATATGGTCAACAGGATGACTTTCACGAACAGGGTTTTAGAGCAAAATATAATATTCAAACAGACACACTCAGTAATTTGGATGAACTCCTGATCCCACCAAAGCAAGTAGCAAAACTAATTTCTCAATGTGTCATGTGAAAGAAAAAGAAAGATTTCAGCACAGCTTTCTTGTATTGGGAAAAGAAATATTTTTAAAAAAGGAGGGGGGTGTCAGTAAAAACATTGCTTTTTGGCAATAATAAAACTTCCTACGTATAACACAAACTGAAAATATATATAGTTTTGCTGGAACCCTAGGGTTTTTTGTGTGTGATAGAGATAAATGTAATCAAAGTGAGGCAATTTCAGTAAAAAGGAATCAAAAAGACACTTTACATCAAGCTCCCTTTCCATTGTCTCCCTTGACAATAATTTCACAGTATCTCTACTTTCTGCCAAAGTATGGGTGGAACTTCTCTTGAGGAAAAGGCTGAGGTTCCAGCAATGAACCATCTACTTCATTACCTACACATGTTACTAAGAAGTCAGGAAGAATTTGAAGACACAGAGGTGTTCCCTGCATTTCTGTTGAACGCAGGTGCCACAGCTAGAGGAACTCCTCCCCGACAGCCTTTGAGAGAGCAGCTAGTCATGTTCACTGTTTGATAGGCATTCCCATGCCATTCTCACCTCCCCATGTAGATGCCGCAGAAGCATTACTGGATTTACAACGTCTCTGCAGAAGGAAAACGACTGTGCCACCTTCGCATTATAAAGCATAACTGAAACACAGGACAGGCTGCACGTACAATTTATTTGGTTAAAGGTAGCTATCTGTAATAGAGATACCCACTACAACCATGGCCACCCTGAGGTGGCCAGAAAGAAGCAGTTGCCTCTGGGGGATGTTTATCTCATCTTACAATAGGAACAAAGTAAGTCTGATGCCCTGCACTCTTGCTGTGTCCATTTCTTTTCATTTCTAGCTTCTGGAAGGAGACAAAAGTGATTATCTCAGATGTACAGTGTAGTCATCTATGGTGAGGCGACATCATTTCCACCCTACATGCCAAACTCTTACAGAAAGTTTGCATCCTACGTGAGACTCACATCCAGATCTCCCAAATCCCAGACACAAGCTAACCAAAACCCAATCTCCATCCAGTACCACTTGGCACAGGCATGAATGGGCCTCTGTGGGTGCAGTGTGGCATGTTAGGAAAAAAGAAGGACAATGTTGGCAAGAGAGGAAAGGGGAGGATGCTATTTCAGCAGTAGGACTTACTTCAGAGGCTCTTGGAAGCCTTTGTCCAGGGGAAATGGATGTCTCCTCTTTCAGCCTCACACACAGCAGAATTCAACGTGTCCAACCTGGAAGCCAGGGTGAGTTTCCAGAAGCTTTGTTTCAAAAAAAACAGAGCGCTGAAGAAAATCAGGGAGCTAATATTTAAAGGCCTCTCTCCTGTCTCTGCAGCCCTTTAACAAAATGGGTGCAGAGAGTTTGCGGCAGGGAGTTTGAGCTGGGCATAGCCCTGCTACCCCTAGCAGCATGGCCAGGCAGGAGGGAGCTGGTGCACCCATGTGTAAAACCAGGCAGAAGCTGGTACTGTTGTCAGAAGCTGTTCCATGTACCCAAATTCCTTTCTCACTTCTAAATTGGTCTCCTGGGACTCAGCTGAGCTGTTAGCAGGAGATTGCAGCGCCACTCCCTCCACCATCAGTGTCCGACACCAACGGTCCCCAGGTGCCCTCAGGAGCATGAACGTTACTGTAAGCACAGACAGACTGAGGTTTAGGAGTTGGATGTTTTATTATTTTGTGTCTGTAAGAAAGGCTGTTTGTCATACTCAAGCAAAGCAGCCACAAGAGGTTGCTTAGTTATATGTCAGGATCACAAGCTACAGGCACAAAAATGTAACCCCCAGGTTTGCTTTTGTCACTAGCCCCTATCCTTCTTCCCTCTGATATTTTTTTATTTAGATCATCATTAATTTTCTCTTTTCAATCACTTTAAGTTGTTTCCCACTCTTTTTCTTCCTGTCTTCCCTGTTGCCAGAAGAATGTACAATTTTCAGATGGAGAAAACAAATTTTCAATTGCAAACAGCAGGAAAATCCTGCGTGGGCTCATCTTTCCCTTTCCCAACCAAGCAGAGCTGAGAGGAAGCATGAGTCACCCCACACCTCTTCATGGCTGTGTCAAGCCTACCTGAATTTGAGGCACGGCGCAGAATTTGTGCCTTGTTCTCCTGATATTCCCTCGGCAAGTCAATGGGCAAAGAGGCAGAAAGCAGTTAGACCAGCTTGGTCCTCATCTCACAGCCAGAGTGTCGGGCCATACCTCTCAGGAGAGCTTTGCCCTGTCTGGGGTCCTAGTGAAGTTCATCGCTCCCACTTGGGAGAAGAAGAGGTCTGAGGAGGCACCAAGGGCCACCTCTGAATCTTAGATTCCTCCAGGCACCCTAATCCCTTCTGTTTTTGCAGGATTTTCCTGCCATCACATCTGTCTGTCCTGTTTTTTCTTCTCCATCCCTTTTCTTTCTCTCTTCATGCACCCTCCTAGCACCCTCTTCCCAGTAAGATGTCGCAGAGGGAGGCAGAGCAGGCTGGCACTGGCCTTTCAATATATTTAAACACTCGCAATTCACTGAGCTGGAAAATTGTAAATCTGCAATTTTATTGAAAAAGGTGGTCACCCCGTTCTTTGGAACCATGTTCAGAGACATAATTAATGGACCCTTATGCGACACAGAGGCAACGAACGACAAGTTTTAATAAAACTGCTAAGATGATTTTTTTAATTTCTAAGAAACACACTTTCCATGTGTAGTTTTGCTTATTGTTGCAAGAAAAGAAAAGCTGTTAAAACCATCCTGTGCAGGTGAAAACATTGTCACACAACCTTTTTTTCCTCTAAACTAACATGGAGGATAGCGACTGGGACTGAGGGATTAGTAGTGTCTGCTAACAGAGTGTATGCAGTGCCCACCCTGCACCGTGTCTAGACGCCTTCCTAGCATTTCATCTAACGGCATTTCAAACCAGGACAGAGACAGACCAGAGCTGTCAGCACAGCTCATTTTAGTTATAAAGTGCATCCTTACTTGATGTGCTGCTGGGAAAGTTAAGACACACAACCCAAGTAAAAAAGCTTTCAAGTGGACAATATAAAAGGGGAGGCAAAGGCCACCAAAGTGGAAAATAAAGGTGAAAGGTTTCAGAGGTAGGACAGGAGTCTCTCACACAGAGGGGGAGTATAAATGAAATGAAACAGAATTTGTCATCATCCTTTTTATGAAATGTGGGTGGACCGATGTAGCTGCACTGAATCATGGATAGTGTGAATTATGTGCACAAAGAGCTACTAGACAGATGACATAACCCCAGACTAGAGGATAAAAAGGCCACAGAGCTGTACAAGCTAGCCACAAAAACACAGAAGAGGTGGTGAGAGAAGAAGCACCAGCTTCTTTAGGGAAACCCTTTTGAATTAAGGACATGGTATGAACTTAGAATGGAGTACCTCCTCCAGGATAACTAAATGTGCATGCCTCATTTTTTGGAATAAGAATACTTTTTCTGAATTAGTGAAGCCACTCTAGCAGGAACATATCTTCCAGAATAAGTCGTTAAGCAGCTAAGCCCTGTGAGAAAAGAAGTACTCTGCAGAGAGGATGGGGAATACAGCAGCTGTAGAGCAAGCTCTTGGCTGCTGATGGTCACTTGCCTTTGTTAGATAATTAAGATTTCCTAACACCCAAATGCAATGGTTGGCTGGGGCCTGAGCCTTCAGCGCTCTTGGGAGAAGCCCTGCCAAGTAAAGATAACTGAAATGCTAGGTTAAAAACAGACTTCTTCCACCCTTTTTGTTCTCCTTATTCTGCCAGCTCTGTCATTCAGTCTCCTTAACATATCCATCATTCAGGAGCTGAGTCATGTGCTTAGTCCCTCATTTACACAGCAAGCCCTGCAAACATCGGGCATAGCTGAAAGGGCGTGAGCTAGTGATATCTGTCAAGAGTGACTATTAATTCAACCCCATGATATGTAAAAATAAAGTAGAAGATCATATCAATTTGTTTCTCTACTTATGTTAAGCTGCATCATTTATGAATATAGCCTGTGTACTAAAAGAAGAGCATCTGCTGCGAGCTTGAAAAACAAATTATTATTGCCCGTTAACATCTTTACATAAATATTTGGGGAATTTGTATATTAATGTTGTATTTTGTAAAGGATTCTCTCTCCTGTTAGCCGCACAGCCTCTTCGGGTTCTTATTTTCTGTGCTCTCAGCAGTTGCACATAGTTATAGCAAATCAGGCCTGATGAACCACAGACACTTTCATGCTTGTTTCCATAGCTGGGTGCAGCACTCGGTGAGAGGAGCCATTCAGGCATATGGCCTGTAATAAGCTGAGCTCCAGCGAGTTGGAACCTCCTGCTTCAACAGCTATTTGGCCATTTGTTTTCTTGCTGCAGCTCTTTGATTATTTCCCTCCCTTTGACAGAATGATGAAAGCAGCCACAGGGTTTATGTGCCACCTTCACCAAATGTTGCCCATATTCCAGTAATCAGGCAGAAGACAGGGGAAATGGGCAGGCATAAGGCGCTCACTGACTCTGGAAGTCCTGAGGATTGAAAGGCATGTATTCTGCTGAAAGAGATACTAACATACATCCAGTTAAAACTTCCCAAACCAGTGGTGACCTTTCAGCTGAGGTTGTCCATGCAGCAACTGGTAGTCCCAGTCTTCTCTCTTACACCGAAACTGGGATAATTATTTTTTACAATATATCTCCTCAGTAATTATTACAGAGTTTTGTTTAGAGGCACATCAGCTTAAAGGTATTTGAATACTTTAATCCATCTCAGTGAAAAATATCACTTAAAAGAAACAGGCAACATGCCTAGTGCAATGCCAGAATTGGAAATAAGGCTGAAAACCTTCAAGCAAACGAGTGAACAAACAGAGGGCTTTGCACAATGTAAACATCCAAGGAAGAAACAAGCAAGAAGAAAAAGCTTCAGCCCTGGCCTAAAGAATGGCAAGTCGTACCATTTCTGAGAAGAATTCAAGGGGACTTTCAGCAAACTCGGCCTTGTTTCCCTCCTCTCAAGCCTATATCTTGAGCACACAAGCTGATCAAACATTTATCACTACTGAAGGTATGGGACAACAGCTAGGTTGCCTTCTGAGCTCCAGGGCAGCAGAGAGCTCGCTCTACATTCGTCCTAATTGGAACCAACTGAAAAGTTTTACATCAAACTGTTTTGCAACAGAAAGTGGAGCTTTCAGTGGTGGTGAATTTTTCATGAAATAGTTCTTCTTTCCACAGAACATTTCAAGTTTTCATTGAAAACCCGTGCAGGCAAACCCAGAACCTGGATGAAATACCTCCGTACCAAAGGGCCATCACAGCACTCCAGAGGTCTTAAGTCCCATTTCAGTTCTTCGTTGGGGACTTTACCCCTCAGCCAAACTACATTTCCCAACAATGCTCTGCCAGGTAGCAGTGCTGATGCACACCTTCCCACCTACACAAGAGAAGAATACTGTTCGTTATGGAAGATGCAATGAAGTCAATGAGTCACCACTTTATGTTTATTTGTTGGGATTTGCAGTCCTCTACCACCTAACTCAGTCATTGTTGAGGGGATAGGGAGGAAAAAAGCATGAGTAAAGGGCAACACGGAAGAGAAATGGGCATGGATCCTCTCAGCCTACTCACCTGCAGCAGCTATTTTGCGTAGGAAATGAAGCAGTGCTACAGAGCCCTCCAAAAATGAACAGGACAGTCGCTGAAGTATGGAAAACCAATTGAGCAGAAAAAGAGACCACTTGGTCTTGCCCAGTGACAGCCACAGGATGTGTCAGCCAGCTTTCATACAGAGATCAACTCAGCACCTAGCCTGAAAGCCAAGGTACAAGAGAAGTGAATAAGTTGGGTAAAGGAGAATTTACACCAAAATGGCAGAAAGAGAACCACAAAAAAGTACAGAGAAGATTCAGGAAAACGGTCTCTGACATCCTCAAGCTAAAAGTGTGCACTGACAAGGAAAGTGAAATAAAGTCAGTCGGTGACTGTACTTACTTTCCAGAGAGGATGGCTTTTGATTTCTCCAACCAGAGCCCCAGCTGGTGTAACTTAGATGATAGCTGATTTCAGTAAAATCCATGTCAACTTACCTGTTGAGCCTCTTGCCCTTAGAAAACTGGCATATTATCTAAGGTGAAAAATACATGCTTTGGCTATGCTTAAACTTCTGTTCAAGCAGAAAATACCATGAGCTGGAGGCTTCAAAACTGACAATGCTTCCTCCCAGCTATTCAAAAAACAGAGGTAAAAGTCGCTTTCACTCCTGAGATCAAAAAAAATCTGGCATTTAGTTTTGAAAAGAGAAGGGAATCTTCTGAAGCCAGGTGAAGAGTAGGGATGTTAATGTAGGAAAACTCTTAAACATATCTGCAAAGAGGATCAGAAATAAACATGCAAAAGGAACTCGACACATTTCTCGAAGGGAGAGGGTATGAATTATTGGATATGTTTGAAACTTGGTGAGATGATTTTCAGAACTGAAAGATCAAGAGACTCTTGATCAAGGGAATCTAGGAGAGGCAGAAAGAGAAGCAGAGGTGAAGGAATATAAGCCCATAGCAAAAAGTCTTTTTTGCTGTGTTTCAGGTCCTTTTTCTTTCTGGTTACAGCTGTGGTGCAGAGGAAAGGACAGAAATATGTGAGCACCTGTCTTTTAAAGCTGGGTAACATCCACTGAGCCTCAGGAAAAGGTTTGATTCGGGCTCTGTTTGAGGAAAAAACTCCAATCAATTCTCATCTGAGTGGTCTTCATTTACTCATCCTTCTGTACAAGGGAAAATAATTGTTGAGCTGATCAGATAAGGAAATGCCAAACAAGGTACCTGATTATAGCAGAAAGCTGATCTATGGGAAGAATTAGCCTCTTGATTCTCTGAGTCACGTAGAAAACTGGAGAAAGATAATTATCAGACCCTGATGAGGAATTTACTGGATTGTTTTCACTGTGCCAAGTGGTTCGTAGGGGAGGGTGTTCAGCAGTGCTTCTAGTGCTGCTCCAAAAAAGCCTGGCATATGGTCTCTCCTGAGCTTAACATCGGTGGGCAAGCATGTATGCGGATAACATGGGTGACTCCGTCATCGACAGGACCTTAATGGTCATGCAGAGAGTAGCACAGTTAGAGATCCAGGACTACCCTGCCTTTATCCATTCCTGTTCCCTCAGTGCTGGCAATGCAGAAACTAGCTGTAACAGCAGAGAAGTGCCTAGCACGGCTGGAAGGGCACGCACCATCCTCATGTGCTATTGAGATCTTCTACAATGCTGATGCTGGGGGTCAGTGCCGCCTGCCTGGCTGTCACCTCTCAGGTCCATCCCGATAAGAGGACGCACTGGCTGAGCTGCTGCAGCTGCCTGCAGCCGCTGCTGTGCTCATCTTTGATCGGCTGAAGTTAAAATGCAAGTTGCTATTGAGGCAGGCAGCGACTCTTCTTTCTCCAGGATGCAGATGCTGGCAACTGTTTTAAAATTCCATGTTGAATATTCTTCTGTGCGTGCGTGTGTGTGCACTCTATTATTTGCAGTATCCGCTTAGAAGCATTAAAGCAAAATGCCTTTGTCAGCTTTGTCTTTTTCTATTTGACAACTGCTGATGTCATTTTACTTTTGTTTGTGAATCTCAGCCTGCTTGCTGCTGAGTCACAGAAGAAGGCAATAGATAATAAACACAGCCCCTTATCGAACCAGAAAGCTGTGGACCACTGGAATGACAATCAGAAAGGGAGTCTTTTTAACCAGCAGTAGCAGAACAGAAGGATCTGTTTCCTGTGCAGATTTCCCTGTCACTCACAAGCTTTAACTGATGTGGGCTGTATCCTCCAAAACAGAAATGTGAATATCAAGAGTCAGTAGCAGGGACTGCCCTGTCTATGGGAATAGGAGCAGAGAAAGAACAGCATTCCCCATACAGCCCCCCTAAAGCAGCTGTCTGCTGCTAGAAATTATAAAATGCAAACCAGGAAGCTGAAACACAGAAAGATGACTGAACTCTTCACATCCATGTTCTCATTTCCAGAGGATTTATCCCTCATCCAGCAGTCCTCAGTCTTTCAGCTGGCTTGACTGAGGCATGAATTACTCAAACCATTGTGCACATTTTTAAGTTTTAGGAAAGTTCTACTACTGCTAAGACCAGCACATTTCAGATTCACTGGAGGACGGCGGCATCACAGGAGATGACTGTGTATCCACACAATGCTGGAGTCATAGCTACTTGATTCTCTGCGACTGAGAGGACAGGTCCAACATAGCGTGTGATGATACAATTCTTAGAAAACCGGCAGGCTATAGAGGCTGCTGATGCACACCACCATCCTTGCAACCACAGAGTCAAGTGAAGTGATAACTACAATGGGAACTTCGAGTTAATGCATGAAAAAAACCTGAGAGTAGGACCCTACTGCTGTGTCATGGTGGTGATTACATGGTTATCCAGCTGGTAGCTCAAGAGATGGAATGAGACAAGATGTATCTCTTCTATATGAATGAAAGGCTTTCTGAGACCTCTACAATGAGAGAACAATATGACTAATCCATGGACTTGGAGATATCTATCAGCCTTATTCAAGACAGAATATAGACCCTCCAATATTCTTCACCAACACAGTCCAAAATATTTTCCTCAACTGTAATGGCTTAAAATCAGCCACCACAAAGTCCTGCCTGCTTTCCGGGGAGAAGTGGTATTTCTGAAGTACTGTGGGGAATCACAAGAAGGATTGTGATGTGCCCCTGAAAAAGGCTGGTCACAACAGGGCAACTGCCGGATCAAAGTATAAGATATAAGATCAAAGCATAAGATCCCTGGAATTAAACTCTCACTAAAAACACAAGTCTCTTCATGGAAGTTTTGGCCTGAAAAAATTCTCTGTTTCTCATGGCCAGGTTTATTTTGCTATAAAAGATTCACTCAAGCAGGCAGCAGGGTAATGCACAGAGACTTCCCTCAGGGCACAAAGAGCAAGGAAGTATCATTTCCAAAACTGTGACTGGCAAATCACAGCAGTTGAAGGTTACGGTGCTAATGCAGACTCTCTTACATGCACAGCTAGCAATGTAGTGTGTTTGGGAGGCTTCCGCCACCTGCTATTCCCAGCTTTCTCCTTTCCTCTCTTTTCAAAGTTGCATCACATACAACACAGTGCTGCTACTTCCAAAGTCCAGTCCCCTGAGGAAGCCCAGAAAGTCATTCTGTTGTTCCCCATTTTATTTGCATCCACACTAATTACTCAGGCAGTAATTGAAGGGACTTCGAATATTTATTAAAACTACATCAAAGGTGCAGCACTGTTTTCTCTTCTTACATGACCTGCAAGGAAACAGAAAAAAAACCCCAGGTAATTCCATTCAAGTCCAGGTTATTTAGTCCCATAGCTTTCATCTGAATATTCTTTCTAAGGGGTTATAGGATGGATTTTGTTGTTCTTGCCATGGTTAATTTAGTTCTCTGTATTTGTTTCAAGCATTTTGCTAAGAAGCCACATTGTTTTTAACGACATTGATGGTGAAGGAACATCAGCCCCTCTCTGAGGTCCTACACTGGCTGAGGGGAATACTCCTGGATTCCCAATCTCCTTGTCAGGCCAAAAGGTACACTATAACCCATTTATTTCAGACAAAAATGCCAACAGGATTGAAATCTGCCAGTTTGCCTGCTCAACGTGAGCAGTAAAGAGAGGCTGATCCCCTGCCAAGCAAGAAAGTTGAAGCAATGAGAACGTTAGCCCTCTAAGCTACAGTGCTAGACTTGATTGCAGACTTAACAAGGATAAAACACATTTTATTCACTGCAAAGTGATAGCTTCAAATAGATATTCAAAATATATGGCTGAAATCATTTCTCCTACTCACACTCTAAAAAAGATGTCATTGCCTCAGTGCCAGTGGAGCATACTGTGTTACATACTAACCCTTTTCATGGGTTTGACGTTAATGCAACAATAAGCACAGGATTGACAGATTATTTATTTATTTATTTACTTATGACAATTTCATGCATTGAATAGAAAATCATTAGCATCAGCTGGCCTTGGGGCTTTCTAACTGTTTATCCTTCCTAAAGATATGTGCACTTTCTTAAAAAAAAGAAAAAAAAAAACAAAGAAAGGAAGTGTGGTTTTGTTGATCAGTGTAAGCGATGATTTTCCTTTGTTATGGGTTATGATAGCAAATTTAGACAGAAGCCCTTCTGAACTCAAAAGGAAAATAAAATGACAGCAATTGAAGGTTTTTCTGGTTTCAGGTGTGTCAGTGACCTCAGTCCGACTTGTCTGGGACTCAATATTTTGCTCATTTCATTCAGTGGTTAAAACCCTTTAGCTTTCATGGCACAGAACCAGAGATTTAGCAGAAATGCTTACCACTATCTGTCTCCACCTTCCACAGCACCTGGTGTTGCTGTATTTTACGAAACACAAGGTGTTTTATTTCCCTCCTACCCCAGCTACACATAAATAACAGAGCATTTTGGCTGTTCCGGCATGTCTATTGTGTGAGAGCACTGTCCTTTTCTCATGAGCATCAGCCTGGGTCGTAAGAGGGATTCATTTCAAGTTACTGCAGCTGTGGAAAAAGTAAGGAGGTATAATCCATGGTATTTGGTTTTGCTCCTTTGGGAGGGCAGTTCTTTCTGGTTTAAGCTGTCTTCCAAATAGCTGGGATTCATTAAACTCTGGAGCTGCCTTTTGTGCTGGTGCCTCACTGTACAGGAGCCTGAGAGATTAGTGTAGACCAGACATCTAGCTTTTTGACAGCTGTGACTAGTGGAGATGAATCCCACTGCGGGTAACATCCTCTGTTGTTTTTATTAGTCAGGGCTAGTCCCAAATCACTTCAGCACACTGTTCTTGCTCACCCTGTTTTTTGTCCTGAACCCCAGTCACAACCAAGTCCCTAACAAGAAACTCAGCCCCCAGAACTTCAAAGCCACATCTTAACCCTCAGAAAATTGCACTTGTGTGTATTTCACTATTATCCTTTTCTTACTCTTCTTTAAAAAAAAAAAGTGTTGTCAGGGTTAATTCTCCACATGGCACATTCTCTCTGCAGTTCTATATTGCATTTTCATAGCTAGACTTTGCTGCCTGCACTAAATGAAAACTATTAAAACCATAAAGTGCTTCAAAACAAGCAGGTGTCAAAAAGCAAGCTCTCTTCTAAGTATCTCCCTTGCTGCTGGCAACCATTACTTGCAGTTACAAAGCAGATCATTTAAACATTGTCTAGCTGTCTCCCACATTTCTAAAGTATCTCCTTCCTGATAGAGCTTTAGCTTTAGCTGTCCTATTCTTTCACTCAGGGTATTTTCTTCACATTACTCCCGTTAACATATCTTGTTGAGAAATCACTCAGGGCCAAGGCATCTGACAGAGGTCTGCTGCTGTCAGTGCCTGCATCCTAACTGATCGGCACTGGGTTACAAGAGTTGCACGAGCTTCTGTGACATGACACAGCGCAGCCACCAGCAGCCAAGGGCTTCACCATCTCTGGCTCGTTAGTCATAGGTATGCCAAGGACTGCAGAATATTCTTTTTGAAGTTGGTATTACCAAGCAGCAGGTGGTATGTACCCTGAACAGACATTGAGGTTTGCAGTTTCATTCGGGTATATTACGTGCTTATTAAATATTTTGGTGCAGATGTCACAGTGGGTAACTAGAAGATGAGATGGATGTTGAGACCAAACTATTTGAAATAGCACCCACCCATCTGCACAGAGCTGAGCTGCTATGTCTCCATTGCAGTCCTTGATCCTCTCTTTATCTGAACTGGGGAACTTACTGCAGGATGTTGTGGCTCCCTCTCCACTCCACCCAATTGTTTTTTATTTTTTTTTTTTTTTAAAAAAGAGGCAACAAGAGGATGGCAAGTACTCAAGTCTCATCATGACATTCAGGGAGGGAGGAATCAGGCTACAACCTAAGAATGGAGTGTTTGGGTGAAAAGTTATCTGTCCTATAGTGTAGACACCATTGTTGGGAGTAAATACACAAACTGTTACCAAGTTAGCCTTGTGACTCTTTATAATACAAAACTTTTGAGTTTCTGATACTTCTTACGTGATGCAAATCTTCATCAAATCTGTAATGCAAAACTGTTGACCTCAGTTCTGGGGGTCACTGTCAGATGCTGATTTTATATACAATTATAGCTTTTTGACAACTTAGGGATAAATCTTATGCTGGCAGAACCCATGGGTTTACACAGAGTAGTGCAAATTATTTTGGTTTTGCACTGCCAATGAGTGATATACAGCAAATCTTAATTGTTACTCTAATCAGGCTGCAGTACATTTGATGTATAAATCCAGTCCTCCATTTACACCACAACATACATCATTGCTACAATTGTCCTCATGTCTGTGCATATTTATATTCATAAATATGCATGCACTCAAACTATATATACATGTATATTTATATATACACACAAAAACTCTCTCTTATACACACAAGTGTATATATAAATATATACACACAAGCATATATATATATATATATGAATCTGTGAGCTCTTGTGACCTACAATAAAGAATTACTAACTGGATAGAGGATAAATGCAATATTCTTTTTTTTTTCCTTTTTTTTCTAGAACGGGTTACACATCCTGTGAATGTAGCTAAAGTAAATCATAATTTGCAGCACAGAAAGGAAATGGTTTTGATGTTTATGAATCACTGCTGTCAAATTTGTACAAGTAAAGTACAGTACACTGGATATATATACACAGCAGCCCCCTTCATGTTTAAAACATTCTAGAGAGCTTAACAAATGATAACCTAAGATAAAGCTACTGTTGGGTCAAAGAATGAATTAAACAAGTGTTGCCTTTAGTCTTGACATGAAAGCATTTACAGAGCCAATGTTCTAAATCTCTGCTGGCAGAATATTCAGAGGTAGAAAACGAAAGAGCACTTAAGATGCACAGGCTCTTTCAGCTATGGATTTATAATGATATTCTTGTAGAGCATTTGTAGAACACAAAACCTGACTTGGGCAGGAAGGAAGTAATACCTCAGCTGGATATGTAGGTCCTGGAGGTTAGGTGAGCACCTGGAATACCCTTAAGAGCTAACGAAAGCCTTAGAATAGATCACCTTCCAGGGGACCGACAGCAATAACAGCTAACTTGGTGACCCTTCCCTTGCCCTCGCTGCTTTCTTAAATTCATGCAACTCCAAGTTTTTTCTTGCTTACATTTTGCAGGTACACTTCATGATCATGCAACTGACAGGCTGAAAGCTCCTACATGGGTATCACTGGCACAATGGCTACAAACATAATTTGTCCAAGAAACTACTTCCCTTCTGTCCTGGTTGAATCAGCATGAAGCAGGGGAGAGGGAAATTTTCCCTCTGTGGCTGGTCACTGAATTTGGCTGAGCAGTTTGTTGTGTTGCATTCATGATGTGGACACCTGTCAGCCAAGATTCAGAGAACTGGTAAGATCTGAGTGGAGGCTCCTTCCCATACAGCATCGAAATGCTGATGGACAGTTATGACTTGCAGTTGTTCCTCAACTGATACCAATTCAATCCAGCTCTCTGGTGTGGACCATACTCCATCATAGTCTTGGTCTATTACATTGTATTGGAGTGAATTATTTGTCCCCTCTTGAGCCCCAAAATGGCTTTTAAATAAGTTGCATTCACTTTGGAAAACCTCTGGTTCATTTTAAAAAAGTATCCAGGAAAACCAAGGGGCTAACAACAAAGATAAAACTCTGAGGACATTTAGAAGTAGCCAAGACTCAGGTTCCGGACAGAAGCTTTTCATCATTATAACTTTTTCACATAAAGTGCAGTAGACAGAGCCATAGACTAAATTGTCCCTGACCCAAATTTTATTTTGTCGTATGTCCTGCCATTTTGAAAGAATGTGTTTCAGGGGAATTCCAATAAAGACCGAAAGTGCCTGAAATTGGAAGAAAGTGGATTTTAAGCGCTTAACTCCAGAATTGCTATCCAAATCTCCCTTGTTGCACACACTCCATCAGTGTCTTCTATTTTGTTTTCCTTTTCATAAGCTCTAGAGATGCCCAGGGTTCTGTTTTCCTGACTACATGAAAGCACCCTCTGTCTGAGCATCTCCAATCTAATAAAAGAGTCTAAAAACTACACAGACAAATACTTGTCATAGAGTACACCTCAGCCGCAGGGACAGGATCAGACACCACACAAAAGGGGCAAACACCTGCATTTCCTACAAGATCCTGCTAGTTAAGAAGTGACAGGCACAGGGTCTGCACCCTCTGCGTTCTGTCAGGGTTCAAGCACACGTCTCCATGCTGTGGAAGGGGTTCTAACCTCGGCGAGACAGGCTAGCCTAAGCGGAGACCGTCTCCACTGGGCTTACTGCATGTGCACAGGAAAAAAAATACAGAAGTTGTGGGACGAGAGACAAACGAAATGCCAGTAGGGCTCAAGCAGTTAGGGCACTCACCTGCACTCCTGGAGATGTTGGGAGTTCAGGCCCTTACATGCCAAGGATTACAAATGGACCTGCTACCTTTGAACAAAAAATTGAATTTCACAAATCCATTCCTTTGTGTAGTCCCCGTTTATATCCCCAGATCTATGTAAGGTGCAGTAGCACCTTTACTCAACACGTCATTTCATTTTCATTTGTAAATGGCTTTTAGAGTGCTCACCTGAAGAGCAGGTGCTTGCCAAGGGACTGGCAGCTGATTGCAGTAACTCGTTAGCACGGCAAAGGGGCTGTGAGCACATGTCGTGCCAAGGAGCTCATCTCTCAGCTGTGAGAGCACATCCCTCCGCAGTCACGGAGCTAAACAGTTCTGTATGTAAAAACTGCTTAAAAGGCTGCTGCTAATATGTATTAGAGGTTAATTCTAGAAGTCAGGAAAGCTGATGTTTTGTCTGAAACCAAACACAATACATGTTTGTATTGGAAGTTGTAAACAAGGAGGCATGCTGGGTAGGTAGCCTCAAGCTAGCAGAATTTTTTAAAAATCCTGAGACTTGTCTTTACATTATTTATAGGCTGGAGAAGATTCATTGTTTGTGAAACAACAGGCAGCCCCTGTGCTACATCTATTGACACAGTGAAACCTTCTTGGATTGAAATTTGCTTTGATACCCTGTAGAGATTTCCTCCTAAAGTCTGAGTTTCTTAAATAGGCTGCACTCAAGCTCACCCCTTCTCTCACATGCACGCTCTCTCGCTGTGTCTCGTACATTGCGTGCAACACTTCACTGTGAACCGAACCCCATGTGGTGGGAGAGAATTATCAAGGGGGTATGGTATCTTTAAAGAACAAATTAGTAAAACAATGATTCTTATTAACTCAAATAAAAGCAACTTTCATGAAGGCATTAGCAAAGAGTGGAATAGCTGTTATGTACACAAAGTTGGTGTGTTCTCTGCAGAACCCAGCTTGAGATAAAGATGGTACTTTTATAATATTATCAAAAAAGCAGGGAACAAAGCAAGAAAGAGGACTGAAAGACTAATTCCTCCCCCAGGAAAAGAAGACAAAACACTCTGTCCTAAGAGAATAGCCTGTACTCACTGCCATCCTTTATCCTTCATGGCAACGCGAGAGCAGACAGCAAAGGCCCAGTGGGCCAAATTCCATTGCATGTAACTTCTCTGAAGTCCAAGATAGTACACTAGAGATTAATACAGCCCGTATCAGACTCAAAACCGGGTTTGCATTTTATTTATTCTTATTTATTGGACTGCAGTAGCCCCTAGAGGCTCTCAGTAGGACTGCTGGCCCATTGTGCTCCAAGAGCTAACAGGGAAGGACAATGATGGAACACTTGGGCACTCACTTTGATTTCACTGGGGTCTGGCATAAGCTCAGAAGTCGTCTTCTGTACTTCCTTTTCAGAGGTCAGCTTCATGTCCTCTTTTTGTATGTATCACTGAGTGAGATCCTCTGATAGAAGACCCCCAAAGTTGGTGGAATTACTACTACACACAGCTTGCTGTTTTCTGTACCAACTCATCCTCACCTGTTGCAAGCAGTAACTCATTTGCCAGAGTGAAACAATGTCCCTGCCGCATCGTAGATGGGCTTCACAGCAGAGATCTTCTATTAGCCAGTCCCAAGAGCTCCAGAGGAAAAATTAAAAAAAAAGAAAAAAGTCAAAGTTAGCAGTACAGCTGTCAGAAAAGCACTGGGATAGTCAAACAGGAGCTTCAGTCATTCCCTCTGGGCTGGAAAGAATGATGTCTTGTCATGCGGAGCTGTTAAGAGAAAAGTAATTAAAAGCTAAGGAAAAAAAAAAAAAGGAGACCCATAGGAGTACCCCCTCTAAAACAGATGTTTTAAATCGCTAAAGACTGCCTTTTCTTTATTTGGGGAATATTCTCTTTTTTGTTTGGTTTGTTGTTTTTTTTCTTCTTTTCCCTAGCCTAAGTCTTCCATCTATAACATTGCCAGAGTAAGTAGCTTCATTACTAAATAGGCTTTATACGATATGAAGATATCACTACATACTGCAGGGACAGGCAAAGGATAGAAGTAGATATGACAGTAATGCTGGAGCCCCACCCATTAAACATATAGGAAAACAGCCTCTGGTGCAGCTGGCCTTGGCTTAACTCACTCAGCCCACCGTTGAGTCCTAAATCCACTTTGTGCACCACTGTAAGTGGTCTGAATATGGCTCTTCCGTCCATGGTATCCTGATACGTTTTGTAGAGTTAACATGTTCTTTTTGTACTAGGTTTCTTTTAAGGATCCTAAATTATTTTGCAAACTTTATAAAGCTCATTAAGGTCTTGCAAAATCAGTAAATATATTTTTAAATTAATTACAACACAGTCATTGAAGGCACCATTGCTTCTGTCACTGAGATTCATCCCAAAGGTGGATGTGCTGTAGCATGTTTGAAATCCAGAGGAGGTTTGACATTCCAGAGCAACACTACTCAATCAGCTGGGAGAGGATGTGCATGACAAAATCACATGTATCAAAAGGACAGCAAAGGCAGCTCTTGTTTTCACAAGATAATCTTCAAAACTAAAAATGACCTGTAACAAGAAGCCTTTCTGACTAATCCAATTTGTCTGGAACAATCAAGGGATCTTGGCAAGAATCTGAATTTTCTCCATAATCAAAGGATTGAGCCTTTTAGCACACGGCTGTGTCCTGGTCAAAAGGGATAGTCACCTGCCAACATCAGTTCTGCAGTTTTCCTCGGTGACTTCTTCTATTGCATGTCTTTGCCTATCAATACCTACTGAGGCTGGATGGAGCTCATACCTCAAGATATTCTGTTATGGCAATTTAGCACCAATTCCTCTGCTGACTGTGACACGAGGTCCTCAGAGGGAGATGCAGAAGGCATCTCTTTGTACCTGTTTTTCTCAGTAGCAAGCCAAGGCTGGTTTCTGCTCCTCAAAGATAAGTGGTGAAAGGAAAGGATGTGGCAAACAGGAATGGGCAGGAAAAATCATCCAAGCACATCCATAGGAAGGTCATAGTTAATGAGGACAATGTGTGAACAAAAGGATGCGGAAAGTACAGTCTGACAGAGCAGCGTTTGTTAGTGCGTTACTGCCGCAGGTCCGATATAGACACCTAGGAGATTAAGGAGACAGGATATAAAGCAATCATAACCACTTTTTCCATAGCTTGCTTCTCCTTTCAGTTAAAGAAACCCACTATTTGCCAATTTAGGTCTCTGCTAGAGGCTGTGGCCTGTCTTGAGTGGGCAGGGATGCTGGGGCATCCCCTGAGGACTCCTCCCCGGGTAGCTGCATAGTTCCTACCACCAAATTCAGCCCACAGTGAGGGGAGGCAGGAACCCCACCTGTGTGCGAGGGGCCCAGCCCGTCCTGCTAGACATGGAAGAAAGCACACAGACTGCCTGCCAAGGGCGCTCGTATGTGTTGCACAAAGCCCGCCGCGTGTTCCATGACCAAATTTCATATCTTGAACCACTGGGCTCAGCCAGGCATTTGTTCTTGCTGGGAATATGATTATTCAGCTTTTTCTCAGGTCTGACCTAAAGACCACCTACAGAAAGGTAGGGGCTCAAGGCAGGAAATGCTCATAGGTTTCACTTACGTATGAACAGAACAGAATATAAAATAAAGCAGAAGAGAAGCTACACAAATAATCATTCTCACATCAATGTGTGCAATGGGTAGTATTAATAGCATGCCTAATATTTGTGTTAACTCAGAAAAGATGCTCTGGAGTGCTACTACTAATGACAGTGCTGCATTCTTATGTACATGAATCTTCAGGCCAAAAAGATGAGTGGTGCTGTTCATGCTACCTTTTTGCAGAAGACAAATCTAGCCTTCCTTTTAGCCCCTCTATAGGATTGTCTTTTTTTCATCCTTTAGATTCAGGAGGATGAGCTACCCTTCTGCCTGGTATGACCAATATAAGTTTAGCAACAGCAGTCACAATGTACTTAGGAATGTAGGGACAACATTAGGATCCAGACTTTCTGGATCCTTTCTCATGTGCTTCTCACTGAAGGAAATCTGGCTTGCCATAGTTTTTGCACACAAACTGAGCAAAAACTAAGTATTACATTTCCACCCCCATCACTACCCTAATGCCTCCACTGAGCTTCATAAATATACTTATTTCAAAAAGATGCTGTCAATGGGAGCAGAAACCATTTTTCCTCAGTGTGTGCTTAGAACTAGCCAAGAGCTAAGCAAAAGAAAAAAAACCCAGCAGCTGGTTAGCACTCAGGATCTGCATAGTTTCCAGCTCAAAGGAAATTCACAGGACTCCAAAACTGTGCCAGAATTGATTTGGTGGGCCACTACCACTTAAAGTTGAGAGCAGCATGCAGTGTGTATTCATAAACATGTGTTTTCCCTGAGAGTTTAAATTTTCCTTCAGCTCAGGCTGTGGAGCTAGCTTGCACAATGCAATTAGCAGAATTTGTTGCTGCAACAGGAGTTTGCAGTAGTGGTTCAATCAGGACATGTGAGCCACAATCGAATCTAATTCATTTTTTCCTAAGTGTATGGACTCCAATGGTAGTGCAAGTAAAGGATTGTAAAAACCCATTTTTTTGTCACTAAAGTAAAAGCTCTGCCTATGAATATGTACACAAAGCACCCCTGTTGTAAAAGCAGCAGCCATTTTACATTGTCACTTCTAGAAAAGAATTTGACTTCCCAGAGTGAGAAAATGCAACACAGGACGATCATGGATTTTATTCAGGCTAGCATCTTCACCGATAAAGTAGTGGGTGTAATCCTTAGAGAGAGGTTCTACCATTTTAATCACAGCAGTAGAGTGGTACGACTCTGTGTGTAGGCAAGCGATAAAATAAATTTTGAGAGCCTGTTGTGAGCTATGGCATTCCTATGTTCTCGCTTTATACTTTTTTTCGCAACCTCCATGAATTAGGATGAGTTATAACCTAATGTTAACTTAGATGAAGGCAGAGTTTGCAAGTGGTGCATGCAGAAAGGGGTTTGTATATTTTCGAGGGTGCTCTGTAGCTCAGATATATACATTCCTTCAATTCCGACTTGTAAATAGGAAAACTATTTGTTATTCAGTTTTCAAAGACAGCAAAATGTGTTGGCCTGTCACACTCTGTAAGTTGGCTGTCAACAGGAACTTCTGAAACAGCCCATCTTCTCTTCATGGCTAGCAAACAACAACTACCAAAAACTAACCACTTGCCTTTTATGTTCTTTGGGAAACAAGAAAGCAAGAACAAAAAATTTGAACATTAGCCTCTTCCGTGCAGATTCTTTTATGTGCTGGCACTTACAAACTTTTGGAATATTACCTTATTCTGGCTTCATTCACTATATCACCATTAGCTTTGTGTTCTGGATAGCGTGGTTAAATTATTGTGAACGCTACAGTTAAATTATTAATGTTGCCTTGGTTGCTAATCCAGTGCTGACTGCTTGTTACCTTGGATTGTGTGGCTGGTTACAGTTCACTGCCTTTTGTCCCCGTCTTCCCAGGGTACTATCTCCAACCAATTACGAAGTCTGATGTTTTCTTGTTATTCTTGCTAGTTATTAAGCAGCTCTCTTAGCTTTTCCTTTGGCATCACAGTGACAGTGCTAATAAAAATTGGATTGGACCTGGAATATGGAAGCTATATTTTTATCCACGGAGCAAGGCCAGCTCAGCCTGCAGCACAGTGGGTTTCCCTGCCTTGCCATGTCAGATCTTGGCTGAGGTGCCTAAGTGGACTAATTAATGCTATTTCTGTTGCTGTCACCTACACCCAGGGAGGTAAACTCATACCACACAGCTGAAGTCATACTATCAACTTTTCCTTGTTCCCACGCAGACCCTCTGGATTTGAACCAGCAGCCCACAACTGACTCTATAGCCTGCACAAATTCCTAGAGCTATCTACTGCCTTTGCCATGGATTGTTTCAGCAGTGTCCAAAATAAGTCAATAAACAAGTGGACAGAGCCAGCTGGGAACTGAAATTTTTGTTTGCAGGCTATTCTGCATTTCAATAATTCTAGTTCCCAGTTTGCATAAAAGCTATTCCTAAAATAACCGCTTTCTGAAATGGTCACATCTTAAAAAAAAAATAATCAGTAAAGGGCCATTTTAAAATATTTTGCTCTGAACCATTTCACTTTGGTTTTATGACATTCATTGTTGCCATAGTACATCTTTAATATGCCTAATATCATACAGAAACAATATATAGCCATCATTTACAATACTTTAAACAACCCATCAGAATGAAATGCTACAGCATTATATTTTGAATTTTCCCCATAAAAAGTCAAAAATTGAACTTCTGCAAAATACTCTGATTTACGTGAAACCACATTTTTAATGGAGAGTTGGTTTTCATCTGCTACTACCAACAGCTACAGGCAATACCACAATACATTTATTTGGCATATCAGAACGCACTTGGACATTGGGGGGTTTTATATCACTTGGTGCCTTTGCTAGCACTCACAGGTTAGCCATACATACCTGAACAGAAAAGGCTACTTACTCTCTGGATCTGGAGCTTCTCTCTTTTCCATGTTATCCTCAGGCTTGATTTGGCTGGTTTTGGACTGTGTTGGATGTCATGCCTCCTTCCCAAACACTGCAAGGCAGAAGCACAGATGTGCCCATCTCAGTGGGCTGGCAGGGACCCTCCTGCCCCTGGGGCACTGGACTGGAACCGTGGAACCCAAGAGAGCGTACAGAGGGGAGGTTACCCACAGCAGCCTCCTTTTTGCAAGGAATTGCTTGTGCTAAAAGTGTTGCTTGTGTTTTGTGGCCCCACGTAATGCCTGTTTGTTCCTTCCATGTGCCAAAAACTCATGGTGTAAGTAGAAGAGACTTACCATGAAGTAATTTTCCTACATATGTACATACATATGTATTTCTTTACTGTACATATATAGAAGTATTGATGTAAAACTCTCATTGTATTTAGAAGGTTTTGCCCATCTTTGATATTGAAGGAAAAGGTGTTTTAGTGAAACCCCAAATCGGCTTCTTTCTTTCCTAGCTCGTGATGTTATTCCTTGGTGTACTTGGGAAACAAAAATTGGCAGCCTTCATCAAACTGGGGACAGCTGCAGTGCCAGGAAGGAGGATAACGCCCATCTACCAGAGCAAAGAGCACATGGCTGTCCACCCACCAACATCTCTGCTGCCTTAGAAAGCCACCCCAAAACAGCCCATGCCAAGCCAGCAGAGGCATCGCTCTTCTTCTCACCTGCCCACTTGCAACCTCCCTCTAGTGCGGGTTGGTCTCCTGTCTGCTCTTGGCAGCAACCTCGGCAGGGGAAGCTTTCGTACCAACTGCGTCAGGCAAGCCAGGCTGCTTTACTTCAGAGTTCGAGCTAACATGAAAATTAGCAAAAGACAGCAGACAGATGTATTGCCTCCAGCTACTAAGACGCTGTCAAAGATCCACTGCTTGACATCTGTGTCCATAGGAAGTCCTTTGCTCTAGATGTTGAAGCTGATGCCAGGCCTTCTTGGATCTTTGGCAAGAAAGAAGACCTTTAAACTTGACTGCCTCCTATGTCTTGGATGCACGTGCTTATCATCTTGTCTCTGCAACAATTTACTGCTTTATAAGGGGTAATAGCACCAATAAGTCAAGTAGCTCTTTGCTTTGGCTTTCTCTGTGGAATGATTGTCATGTGAAGCCCGCTACTTTCTACAGTCTTGGCAGAGCAACTTTCAATGCTGGGAAGGAGCAAGGAGAGCATTTACTTGCAGAGAAGCAGGAGCAGGGAATACTTGTCTACACCACAGAGACGAGCCATGCTGAAAAAGATGGCTTACAAGGTACAGCTGAATTAACGATGAACTAAGTTTTCCTCAGTGACAGGCAGGAGCACATGATACTCGGTATGTCTCAGTCAATGTTAGAAGCTACCTGGTAGTGAATGGTTCATGCCCATCTATACGTACAGACCAGTACTAGGTCCAGGGAGCCATTCTGATCTGTGCAGCAAAAGACACAAAACTTCTCATTGGTGCTAATGAGCTGGGGCGCCTTGCTAGCCCATGCCATGCCAGGTCAACTCAGGAGAGGCCAAACGAGAGGTCTGCATTGGTGTCAGAGGAGGGAGGAACATTTCTTTGTCTCTCTGCTTTTTGAAAGAACAGGCTGAACTTTATGACAGAAGAAAATGTTCCTATCCAAAAAAAAAGAACTCGCTATAACATGGCATTCAGCTATATTTTGGCTAAATTTTACAAGAAATCTGAGGCAAAATTGAAACACTGAATGCCATTTCAGATGGAAATTTTCATTTCATTTTTGCTCATGAAAACTCATGATTTATAGAAACACGTTGCCTGCAGATCAGTTTGTGTCTTCCTTCCTTAAATTTGAATCTCTTGCTTGAGTTCAGCCAAATTTGACAAAGATAGAGTCCTCAGAAATAATGAAGGCTGCACAAATTTCTTGACTATCTTCAGGAGAGCCTTCAGGTGGCTGTGCAGAAAGAGTGAGACCCTGTGAGCACCTCTGGGAGAAGAGGCAGCAATATGAATTCACCTATTATATATCAAAGAGTTCACACAAGAAACAGACATTATAAAATGTTCCAGCACTTGGAGATTTTTCCATCAGAGCTCTAAACAACCAGAAATTCAAATCCACAGGAAAACAGCCACACTAAATCTACAGCTTACAGAACTGCTTTTCCCCTTTTCATTATATTTTTTTTGCTTTCTATCCCTAAATGTATAACAAAAATGAAAGGCATGTAATGTTCCCCTTTCTCCAATTTTCTTCCTTTCTCCACTCATAGTTTTTCAAAACTCACCCAGGGATAAGTTTCCAAACGGACAAAGGGAGCATGAAGGTCTGTAACTGATACTTTCTAACTTTTCCAAAAGCAAGGAATGTTTGTAAAAGAGGACTTAGTAAAAAGTAAGCTTTGTCTTCCAGGGAAACTTTTTTTAGAGTAAGAAAAAGGTAAAATTTCTAGGAGAAAGAGGAAAATAAAAATCCTTCATTTCCAAAACAAAATGATAGTGGGGAAAAAAAAAAATTAAGAGGTCCAAATGAATTCCCTGAAGTGAAAATAATTGAAAATTTCTATGTTTTGATGTTTTAAGCAACAAAACTGAAAGGTCCAAGAACTTGGTCATTACTTGAAGGTCTCATTTCCCATACAAATACAGAAACAACCCCTATAGTATATTTCCTGTGATAAACTGCTCTTTTAACACATATGCTTATCAGTGACACCTGAAATATGCAACTCCAGCTTTCAGTCCCTGAAGGCAGTTTGTTACAAGTATGCATGTTGATAACGGCTAACATGTATTTATATCTTAATTTTCACTGCCCAAAAGGCACCTAAATCTTTCCCTATAAACAACACTTAAATACAGTTATTGGATGCTAGCAGCTGTTTTGCCATTAACTTCTCTTGGGCCAAGAAGGCAATGAAGATTTTAATTACACAGGTCATTTGCGGAAAGCCTTCCCAGAGCCCAGCGAGATATGTCTTGCTTATTGGAAATTTCATGTTTTCACATATCTGAATACGAGCCAATATTTTTTTTTTTCCCTGCTATGAGGATAGCTTATTCACTTTTGGACCAAGGGGAGGACTTGGGTAGCTTGGTGAGTTTATTTTCTAGGAAACAACGAAGTGCAGAGCGCAAATGGAATTGCTTTAACAGCTAGCAGGACAGGAGCTGCGTGAAATTTCCCCCACTGTCTCAGCTGTTCTCACTATATGCCAAATCACAGTTTCAGATGGCTGAAATAGATTCATCTCTTCAGACTTTGATTTGACTGCTACTGAACCCTGTCCTTCCTGAACACAAAGGCTCCTTCCATAGTCTTATACAAATTCCAGAGAATTTGGATTTACAGGCTAAAACTGTACAAAGGTTCAGAAAAACAAAGGTATATATCATTGAAAAACATTGTCCTGTGCCAGCTGGCATGGCTCCTGCCAAGAACTGCTTTTTGGGAAAGCAGACAGTGTGACCCATGGCAGGCAGTCAGAAGTCTCCCCCTTTGATGTTGCACTGACAGAGGAAAAAAAAAACAACAACAAAACAAAACAAAAATATAAATTTAAATTGCTGAGTGCCAGGTGTAAGCAGTCCATCTGCACCATGTGGGTATACTTCAGCCTTACAGGTTTTATTTAACCTGTCCTTCTAGAGCACATCTTCTGGTCGCCTGCTGCAGTGCTGACGGGCAGGTGATGCCCCGTATGTACGGTTCCACTCACACGGCCTCATCCGCACTCCTCCCTCGGGAGAACTTCAACACCCCAAACCACGGGGGCACCGGGACCTCCCAGTTCCCTTGTGGTCTGAAACTCCAGACTGGTGACAGGCAACATTAATCCTCACCCCCCTGAGTGATCACCTAGCACTCAGGAACCCTGCAGGATAAAGCATGCCCTCTCCTCACCTGCTGGCGGAGGATGGCTGGGCGTTAGAGAGCTCCCGGAGCCCAGGGGTGTACCAACCTCCCCCAGACCAGTGAGGAGGAGTGGTGTCCCGGGGGCATCCCTAGACCCAACTGAGCACCCCGCAAGAGCTGTAATTGCAGGTGAGTAGCGTGGACTTCCCAACAGTGTGTAATCTTGGGTTCGGGGAGGTCCACTGGTGACCGTCCATGCAGACCCCTCGGTCACAGGCTCAGATGTGTGGCCCTGAAATGATGGGCACGTACCAGTCGCACAACAGCACGTCCAAACAGCCACGTGAAGCTCCAGCGTGTCTGTGAAGTTTTGCTCAGCCCTGTTGAGCACTCTACTGGCTATGAGGCATGTGAGCTTCGCAGATATTCTAGGTTTTAGGTTTGGGTTTTTTTGCAGTGTCCATGTGTTCACCAGCTCCATTTCAAGAGCCCTCAAATAGCGTTGACTTTTAATTGCTACCTATCCATATTGGATTTGAACCAGTGACCCAGAGATTAAAGGAACCATTCCTGATCCCATTACCCATCTCCTGAGTCCACCGGTCCCTGAAGAATGTGATTCATTAACTGAACTGCTCTTTTGCTGACTGTATTTTTCCAGCACCTCATAACCTACATGAAATTACAATATTTTTCCCATTCTCACTGTATGTATGTCAGATACTTACATATCTCCAGTTATTTTGCTAGCTAGCCTCATAGGAGTTGTGTAAATGGCATTATCAAAATTGCATCTCCCTGATTCATTATTTCCATTTTATAAAATAGCTGAGTTAGTGAAGACATTATCAAAGGGGGTTTTAAATAAACATGCTTAATCTTCTGGAGATTAAAAGAGATAGTATGGGTGACATATAATGATTATTTTACCCCAAAGCCATCAGAAATACAACGTACAAGAAAAACACTTCAAACAAATAGGCACAATAGAGAGCATTTCAATGAGAAGATAATCACACTGCAGGATTTGCTTCAACTCAGTGGCCTAAATATTGCCCTATGTGAAAAATAAAATGAAAGAAGAATGTTAAAAAAAACCAGATTTATACCCCACAGTCTGCTTAAAAAAATGAACTGCAACTAATATCTGAACTCATTTATTTTTAAATTAATTCCTAGGATTTAAATTTGCCCAACAGACAAAAATTGAAATAATTTAAGAAGCTAGGAATAAAAAAAGCAAGGTGATCAATTTCTAGCATGATGCAAATTTTTATTGATAAGAGTAAATGATTAGGCAATGTGTCTCTAACCAGACATCAAGAAAATTACACTGACTGTCTGATTATCTTAATATTTTTTCACAGAAAATGTATGGTACATGGAAGAAACACATGGCCTGCCAGTGTAGAAACTCATGGGAAGCAGTGTAGATTCAACTCTGTAGAAAAGGAATTAATTTAATAAATCAAAAATCCTTCTGCTATTCATCCTGGCTGCAAAGGGATGGCTGATGCAGAATAATGCCCAATTTTCATACACCGTGCTGGGCTATTAGATGTACAGATGCTATTATGTTCTGTCCAGATCCTCTGTTGGTGTAACTGGCATAAATCAACTGAAGTTAATTGAGCTATGCAGATTTACCCAGGTAGCTGGGAGAAAAATCACATATTCATTTACAGCATGCCTGAGAATCCCAGAGAAGGGTATTTTAAGGCATATTGTGTTCTTTGAAGTTAGGAACCTGATTAACTCTTTCCAGCAGATGCAGCCTCTTTGTGACTAATGGCTTTTTCACTGACTAAATATTTGGACTCATACTCCATAGGGCCCAAGCTTCCTGCCAGATTTTCACTGAGACAAGATCTCATTTCTACTCTGTAATTATTCTGTTAATTAAGTTTTCACACATTTCAGTCATGTGCACCGTGGCATTTCATCTGCCCCCAAATCATTCTACAAATGTAAAGAGCCAAAGTAGGAAAAAAATCAGAAATGGTAACTGGCTATATACTTTCACTAAAAATTTAGAGTCATGCCTCTTGCCAGCTGATCGTCCGTATAGCCACCTGACTAGCACATAGCCTAACTTAGTAAGGCCCAATGTTTTCCAAACAGCCAAAGCCAATGGCCCAAAAGAGCCACTGATCGCTCACAGCACTTGGAAAGGGAAGCGCTTCGCTTGACCCATCTAAAAGACTGGGCTAAAATCCATGCCCTCCCTTCCTCCCTCCCCAAGGGCATATTTTGCTTTAATAAATTTTGCTAAGATAGCTTCAAGCACTCCAAACTCAAACCCATTCCTCTAATATTGTTTGCTTACCTGGCGTTACAACCGAAACCTCATGTCAGGTAAGGAGCCCCACCACAGATATCTTATCAGTCACCACCTACAAACAGTACATGCTGCGTTCGCACCAGTGGCAGGAGAGGAGAAATAAGCAGTTGCCTCCCTTTCGCTTGAAGCTACAGACAAAAGATTTTTACCCTGTTTGACTTTTTTCAGCCAAGGGTGTATGACAAACGCATTTCATATTAAGCAGTGGGCAGGCTCGCGGCCACTGCTGGAAAGGCAGCAGTTACAGAGACTACTGCAAGCCACTTTAATGCCTCAGGTCTGTTCAACAGCTCTTGGCTAGTTCAGACGCCAGATTCATCTCTGCTGGGCTACGAGGGCGTCCCCTCTAGTCAACTGCACATATTGACATTGAGCAAGTGTTGGATCAAGGCCCCAAATACCCAGAACTCCCAATGTGCGCTTAGGCTTAAATACAAGGAGGACACAGAACCTCATGGCTTTTGAACATTACTTGTTTCAGTTTCCAGTACGTCTAGAAAACACAAAGTTCTTCAGACTCGAAAATGGCTCCTTGCAAATTAGTGGTTGGACTATACGTACAGTGTGCTGGGTGTTTGATGTCATCAGGCCAGATAATTCGTGATGGCTAGTGCCTTGCTCTCCTAGTAACCTGAGGAAATAGTCATATAAACTAGAGGAGGCCCTTAGGTGTAGTGTAAAAATTTAATTTTCCTGTTGTTCTGTAGCTGTATAGTACCAATGGTACTTCTCAAAAGTAGTGAAGTACATCAGATTCTTGTTGGCATGGAAAAAAAAAAAAAAGAGAATACCAACTGTTCAATATTCAAACATGACAGTCACATATTTGCATTGACATGAATGAGAAAGGTTTCTCAGCCCTTTCAGTGGGAGCTTGGATGAAAGAAACAGATCTAAAGGTTTCTTCCACTGCTTTTTTTTAACACTGCCTGCAAGGTACTTTTCTGGCTTCTCTTTTTTTTTAGCTTATCAATATGTATTTCGGAGTTTTTTACTTTTATGTTTAACACATCTTTTTTAAAAGCGAGCACGATCAGTTTCTAAGGATGCTACTTAGAGGTACAGTGGTACAAAAAGGCAGCCACAGACTGAGAGCAAAGCTTTCAAAAGCCCTCGGGAAGTGACAGGGTTGGAAAGCTGATCTTTCCACAGCAAGTCAATCCCTGGCACCTTGCAGGTTATCCCCAGCTGGTGTATATTGTAGCCTTTCATAGGTGCTAGGCAGTGGCCTGGACTAGGATAGATGTCCATTACCAGTGCTGAAGACAAGCCCAACGTTGTATGGTATTACGGTCACTCTTCAAAATGAGAGCCCTGAGTTCTGCTTTTCCCTTCAGAAAGCACTTGAGTTCATTTATCCCACCTTTTAATCAGGCACCACTTCTCTTTTGACTAAAGCTTAACCTAAGGGAAAATCTGAGTACAGGCTGAGGGGAAGAATCCTAACTGACTTTAGTCAAAGAAGAGTGGTTTTATTCTTGATTTCAGGCAAGAGGCAGTTTGATCTTAATAATATTGTGCTATAACCTCCTCTCAAATTAGGACACTAAGAGTTCTTCCACTTTTGTTTCTGCAGGTCTTCGGTAGGTGATTTGGGTTTGGAACATGATTAGCAATCTGTACAGAAACACGAAGCTAAGAATAAAAGAGGCAATTAGGGTTACATTCAGGTGAGCACACCACTCTAAAATAGTAAGAATTCAAATAATTATACAGTTCAAGGATAATACATACTAGTGCCTCCCTTGAGAATCTTCAGTTCATCTCCTGGTCCTTATTTCTAATTAATCCTTGAATCCTTTTGCAGGTTAATACAATTAACAATAAGGATAAACCCTCTGTAGTGTTTAGTCAATTGGATTTGCAGAACTTGCTTTTCTTTGCTGTGACCAGCAGGGCTCTGAGCAAACCCTGCTGCCCTCTTCAACCTTACTTAATTCTGGCATCAGCCAATGACATGCACACTCAAACGCCTCTTTTTAACCACACTGAGGGTACCAGAGAGGGAAAATCAGTTTAGCTTAATATTTCTTCAAAAGACTACTACAGATACCTATGTTTGTCCCCCAACATCCCCCCACACTTGCTATCTTCTCATTGTGCTGTGACTAGTCAAAATGAATACTGCCAGCATGTCCTTGAAGGCATAGAGTATTCCTGCAAAAACTCAGCATTAGATTTAAAACCAAAAACTAATATCTAAAAAATAACGTTTTCCCCACAGGAATGTAAAGGGGGAAAGGTTCGTTAGGGTGAGACTGCATTCGGCATAAGAGATTGATTTCTCTTCTCCTCTCTTCTCACCTTTCTTTTACTAGCCTGCTGCTGTTTCTAGCTTGTTCAGGTCTTTCCAGCTGCATGTGAATCAAAAGCACATGGGTGCTGCTCTCCCTGCCTCTGTCCATTTCCTTGGATGTTCATTAGCATTCTGACCTTCATATTACAGGCATCATAGTTAAATATACAATTGAGATTTTCCTTTTAATCACCCACTAATGCATAGTCAGGACCTGGTGTACCTCTCTTCCTGATCACAGATAAACTGTATATGCAATATTGGCTCCTCTGCTCCCTTTCATCTCTCCTGTTTTAGTGTCTTCTCCTTCCATGCTCATTGGGTTGTCCTGTCCTTGGTTATCACACCAAGGGCCTC
The DNA here is from genome assembly GCF_964188355.1 of Buteo buteo. NCBI lineage: Eukaryota > Metazoa > Chordata > Aves > Accipitriformes > Accipitridae > Buteo > Buteo buteo. Next base: position 38,313,989 of record NC_134179.1, read on the forward strand.
ACTGGGGAATCTCCACAATAACTGGCAATGGGTCCTCTGGTTTCCAATGTCCTATTGACCTTAGCACCACAGCTGAACCATTTGGCTTTCCACCCACTGTCTGATGTTCAAAGCTTCTTAAATCATGTCCTTCTCCTCTAGATAACCGCTTGCAGGTGAGTATTTGCTTTCCATTGAATATGTCTCCATCAACAAAAGATAAGCATTGGTGGAATACCTCTGCGAGACTCGCGTTTCCCGAAGAGACTGGTATCCTGATCGCATCCTGCAGATGTCCTGCGAGTGCTAAAGAGCCCGAAAGCCTGCACTCAGCACTAGATGTTATTACTTTTCTTTCTGCAGAATCTCAGGTGGTTTCCAAATGGATGCTTTTGTTTTCCAGGCTCATGGAGAATCCATGTCTTTTTTAGTTTGAAATAAAAAAAAAAAAAAGGAAAATGAGACCAGCTATTCTTAGTAAAAAATTGGTTATGGAAAATAAATACTGAAAATTGAGAAATAAAGAGACATTTTTAAAGGGCTTTTGATTAAATCTATATCCCCACTGTCCTCTGTCGCTGTGTGTCTATACCTTCTATGGTTCCTTTCTCTATTTTTGAAAACATCTGTAGTGCGGTGAAGGACTTATGAGGTAAAAACCTTCATCTGCGTGGTTATACATTCAAAATATGTGACTGAAGAGTGGAAGCCTGAAATGAATGGGCTTATTAATAACATTTTTTATTCATACAGCAGTAAGAAAAGGCTTCATTTGTTCATCCCTTGATCGTCTTTTTCTTTTCAATTACCTTTTCTAAAGCGAAGTTTAATGTCATCTCTGGATTCCAGCAGGTCTCCAGTTAAAAAGAAAACAAGACAAAGCACTTTCAACTTTGGGTAGGTTTTCCTGTGACTTTTTCCCCATCATTTTATCTATTTGTTAATGAAGCACCTGGTATCTACTAACCTGAATTGAGCAAAGCTAATTTTAGCGGGGGCCAGCAGAGCTCATGCCTCCTAGCCCTGGTGCCAACCCCCCCCACTGGCCACCTAATACCTGGATGTCCCCCAGGTCAGAGACCTCAGAGGAGCCTTGTACCTGGCCTCACCGAGTGCCAGAAGCTGTGCCTTCTGGTGCTCTCCTGGAGCCTTCCTCTCAGGTGTGCCCCACTGCAGAGCTTGCCCCAGCTCGGGTTGTGCCCCAGCTGCCCTCCCGAGCGGAGGTGCAGCAGGAGGGCACGCAGGAGCTCGGGGTGAGGCTGTGGGGCAGACCTCATCTTACTCTAGGGTGTCTTTCTCCCCCATCCTCCTCTGTTGTGCTGCTCCTCCTTCTACCTCCACCCATGGTTTGCACTCCTAAGTCCCCAGCAGTGTTCCCTGTAGCATTCTCCAAGGTCTCACGTTCCCACAATACTGACTCTGCCCCATCTTCTTCTGAGCTGGGGCAAAACAGTCCGGATTTTGTGAGGCTATCGCAATGAGATGAGGGCTTCTAAGCTGAGTCAAGCCTAAATTGAAATAAGAATGCAACCTCCTACCAGAATCCAGCAGAAGAATATCAAAGAAAGGAATAAGTCCCACCTACACAAGTTTCCTTTCCAATCAGCCTGTGTGTAGGACTGCCCTATAATTATGGTTCAGAAGGATGTAAAAAACTTTGTAGTGATGTAGGTCATGCACTTCAGGACCCATTGAGAATGTACAGCACTCCAATCTAAAATACATCTAAAAATAAAATCTAAATCTAAAATACATGAAACCTAAATCTTTCCATGATTCTTGGGTCTTGGCTGGTGTTGGAAAGGAGACTTGAGTAGAATGAGAGGAACGTTTCCAGATAGTTTTGTACAGATGGTAAATGATCCTTAACCCATCATTTCAAACTGAATGTACAGCCCAGGGCTGAACATTCTGGCTGTACACAAAGAAAAGCTTCTCCTTTTACTATAACATTGGAGCAGATCATCAACGTTAATTAATTTATCTTTGCAGTATTTCTTGTCTAGCTTTACTGTTTATATAGAACTGACACTAATAGCAGTTTACACATGTATTATAGGAGATCATCTATATTTCAGCTCAGGGACAATGTTTCTGGTAGTTGGGTTTGTTGAATGCTGATTATCAGTAGCCCCCAGCACAAAACACTTCTTTAAAAAAAAAAAATCAAAAAAACAACCCCCCCAAAAAGTAAATAATATGGTGTTTGACTGGTATAAGAGGAAATGGCACTAATTTTTTAAAGCAGGATTATTGGTAAAATAATTGTCAGAAGCTTCTTAAATGCACTTTCAGAAAAGCAAACATAAAAGTCAGAAAAATAGGCAGCTATAAACATGTAAAAAGCAGCAATCATTTGGGCGGTGCTGTAAACTCTTCAAAGACAATTTACCTTTTCCTTATCTGTAAATGATCTCCTCACTGACTGGGATCCGTCAAGATAACTTTGAGATACTCTGCACTAGGAAAATAAATGCTTTTTAGCTCTGCGAAGTATATTATTTCCTGATTCCTACATGCCAAATGGAAGAACAGTCCCTTTAGAGAAGAGCTGTATGCTTGTATGTATGAAGTCAGATGTTTTCAGTACACCTCAGTACCTTGCTGCTCTTGATCCAAAACATAACTCTGTACACTTGGCTGGCTTGCCAATGTGCTTTCTCACCTCTCCCAGAAAGCTGGTTCATCAGTCTTTAAAATGTCCTGAGGGTCAGCATAATGGGGGAGAAAAAGGGGCAGAAAACTAGCTGATTTGCGATGGGTTATATAAAGAGAAGAAAACTAGTTTTAACATGGATAGGTTTTCTCACTTTACCTTGAATGTGGCTGCATAGCAGAAAATTTTTCCCAGGCCATTATTAATGAGCACTGGCTGAACAGAATAATTAATTTTGGTAGGCTGACCCTGGCTGGATACCAGGTGCCCACCAAAGCCGCTCTATCACTCCCCTCCTCAGCTGGACAGGGGAGAGAAAATGTAACAAAATGCTCGTGGGTCGAGACAAGGACAGGGAGGGATCACTCACCAATTGTGGTCATGGGCAAAAGACAGGCTCAATTTGGAGAAGAAACAAAATCAATTTAATTTACTACCAATCAAATCAAAACAAGGATAATGGGAAGTAAAACCAAACCTTAGAACACCTTCCCCCCACCCCTCTTTCCTTCCCAGCTCAACCCCACTCCCGATTTCTCCACCTTCTCCTCCCCAGCAGCGCAGGAGGACGGGGAATGGGGGTTGGGGTCAGTTCCTCACACCTTGTCTCTGCCGCTCCTTCCTCCTCAGGGGGAGGAGGACTCCACACTCATCCCCTGCTCCACCATGGTGTCCCTCCCACGGGAGACAGTCCTCCATGAGCTTCTCCAACGTGAGTCCTTTCCACAGGCTGCAGTTCTTCACAAATCAGAGCATGGTAATATCATCAAAAAATCCCTGCACCTTCTTGTTTCCTGACATTGGGTGTCATTGGAGTTCTGTGTTCACTTTGCTTTAAGGAAGCAGAGATAAATGACACTGAAACATCAAATTAATTGCTTTGCAGGCAACAGTCCCTCTGCCAGACATATTGGATTACTTATTAGCTGACCATAATTTCTAAAAGACTTTGCTTTCTAGACTTACATTCGATTAATTGCAATTATCCTTAATTTGAACCTAAGACCCCCCTCCTCAAGACATTATCCACTAAATGAAAAGAAGTTTTGACACTAATGTCCCTGTGTTTCTTTTCTTTATGCAGTAGTCCTACATAATCCAAGCAAGAATGCGTCATTATACTAATCTTGGACACACAAATCTGAATCTATATTGAATTAGCAGGTAAGATTAGTGTGTCTCATTACCACACAAAACTCCTTCTGCAACTGTGTTTTACACTTGGGCAGTTAAAATGGCAACATTTTTGACAGGGAGAGAAAACAATTTAAATACCAATCAAAGCATCTGACATAATTAACGTAGTCTGAACATCTTGGCAAGATCATTAAAAATGGAATTAGTTGTTGAGTGATAGCACAAATGTGGTACTCTCAAGGACTTCACATTTCTGGAGCTTATCTCATGCTCCACTGAAACTCGTTAATGTATCTATACTGAAAGCTATGATTTTAGAGAAACTGAAATTAAAATTTTGCATGCCTATTTACATGCAGATTATTGCAAAGAAATTGAATTACCAGGTGTTCCAAGAAATTCAATTTGGCCAGGTATTCATGTGCAAGTTAAACAACTGTACCTGTGGTGTGTTCTGTACAAAACCAAGGCAGTTTTATATCAGAGATTTTCCAGACAACTCAGATTATTATGTCTAATCCCAGGGTAAGGATTGAGAACCTATAACGGACCTTGGTGGCTAGAAATCAGGCACAACAATATTTACATTTTAAATGCCAGATTCTCACAACCTGTCTGTACTCTGTATGGGGAACTAGAAACTTCAGACTAAACAAAAAGGGGTCTTCTCTTGTTGTGGCACTATGCACCAGCAGCAGAGAGACATGCCATTTGGAGCCTGTTCCTGAAGCAGGGAACAGCCTGTAGTTTTCTTCCTCAAAACCCATTCAGGGCTCTGCATTTCCTTTAAAGACCTGGCAAGAGGAAAGTATTAATTAGGTAATAGTGCTGGTGATGACAGTGGCATATATTATTCACTCTGCATTTAATACACAATACATCCTATAGAGTAAGTACTGGTACCCAAGACTGTCCCCATTTACTGTCGTCCCTCTTTTCTTACCTCTACCATTACATTCCTCTTTTTCCATGCCTTTCTCCCCACTTCTCTTTCACTCCCAGAAAATTTTCTTGATTTCTCCTTTTTGCTGTAAAATAACTTCAACATGACAGGCAGAGGGTACCTCTCACTCCCACACGGCATTTAGGACACCATACTTGGTGGTGGCAAATGTAGTTTTGAAAGTCCTCTGATCAAGGAGTGAAGTCAAAGCCAATTTCCCAGTTCCATCCATGAAACACTGCCTTCTCACCATTAAAATTGAGCTGTATTTTGCATTTTGAGGAAGCCGAATACTCCTGGTATATACTAAATGAATTATGAGAATCTCTATTAGTCAGAACCACTGAGGATGCTGAGGGGAAGTTTGGAGTTTTCCCATAGATTTCCCTATTTTCCTTCTACCTTTCAGAGACCTTTCCACACCAAGGATCACATAATGTTGCTGTTGTTGAAAAGCCACTAGTTCATGAATCATTTTTAATTACCACTCTGTAGGACCAAAAGTCATCTGTAAGGATGGGGAACTCATTGCCAAAGGCAATAATGAGAGCAGTTTACAACCACATGGCAGTAAAAATGAAGTGGTATTGGGCATTATCTTTCATGATGGGGTGGATGGAGACATGGATAGATGACACAGCATGAGTACAGTCACACAGGACGTATAAGACAAAACTGGAAAATTAAGCCAACATTGAAGTCCCTGGCAGCGCCTTAGCCCCTAGCCCTTGCCTCATCTGTTGGACTGACCTCTGCTGAACTAAAGAAGATCTGTAATTTTTCTGATGCTGAGGCAAAGAGTGTAAAAACCAGGGGAGGCAGAGAGCAATTCTGCCTCTAGAATCCCATCCCAGTTACAGGCATGGTTGTGGTGCCGAAAGACGAACTGTAACCTAAGATTCAAATTCTGGCCTCTCCCTATCTCAGGAGTAGGAAAGTGAGTCCACACTAGACTTCACCTGACTAAAATGACCCAGCCTGGGTGGCTGGTGCTCTGAGGGGGAGCAACCTACTCAGTTCAGCCCATGCTGTGTCCCACCCTCCATGTGCACCTGGGAAATGACATGAAATAGTGGCCCTGTGAGTCCCTCTCTCTCCTCCGCGCTGACACTTGCCATGCCATTAGTGATGAATGCCCTGGAAATGCTGCTCGCCACGTAACACCTTTTCACTTCTTTCCCTTGTGCTTCAGTTTTCCCATTTCTTTGGAGCACAGAGGAATCCTCAGACTGATAGTGACATATATGAAATTATATAAACTTTGTAATCTATTACAAAGAGAGATATAAATACACACACACATGTATGTGATCTTAATATCAAAGTGTTTTTGTTTGTTCTACTTCATATTTCATTTCCATCGTACAGATTTCTAAACCTATTCTCAAATATTTTTTGACTAGGTCTCTGAATGTCCCCTTAAATTCAAATGTCAGTTGTCCAGGTATACTTGCAGAACCAGCCAGCTGAGAAATGGAGCATGAATTCATTAGCAAATCATACCCACCAGAACTGACCTTACAACCTGCATGAATCAAAAAGAGAGACTTAGCCTGGCTGACTTCTATGAAAAAATGGAGGCTAACCAGCGCAGTCAAAGAGGGCAAGCTTCACAAAGAACAAAATGTTATTATCAATCTTGTAACATCAAATCAAAAACAATGGAAAGGAAAAAATATAGAAATAGGTCTCTGAGACTATTCCAGTAAATGTGACAGTTGCTTACTAGCTTTTAAAAAAAACCAAAAAAGCACAGGTAGCCTTTATCATTATGGAACTGAGGAGTCACATAATGACAGCCTATGCATTTTCACTCTAGGGAAGAAAGCGTTTTACAGCATAAAAGAAATTGCTGTAGTGACCCAGGGGAGCTGCCAATGCTTCTTGGATGAGGACAATTAACCAAAACAATATTGTTAATTTTGCCACAGGTTTTTAATGATCTAGAAAGCAGAATACACACTTTGCCTTAATACACTCAACTCAAGCTCTGCAACAGAAGGGAATTTCAGTAAAACCCTGCAGCAGCCAGGGCTGCAAATGAGAAACCAACACACCTTTTAGGAACAGATATGCACAGATCTTAAGAGTGCAATTGAACTTGTGTTAGCTGGGCTCAGAAGGGAACAGCCTAGACCAGCACAGGCCAGCACTGGGAGGCACCCCGGCTGGCACCTCTGTCACCACTAGAATTGCCGAGAGCCAGCAGCAGCAGTAATCACCTGCACACAGTGCCTTTTCTTCCTGGAAGGGTCTCCTGACACACACATCTGCATCAAAACAGGCATTGCCCTAAGTAAATATTAGCTCCGCGCCACAGAGAAGGAAGTAGAGGTCCATGGCTTATCCCTGCTTACAGAAGAAGCCACTGGTACAACTAGTCTCCGACAACGGTCCCTGCTGAATCTTGATTCCCACACAACTGTGCTTACAATGACTGGAGAAGTTAGCAGCTTTGGGAGCCCCTCAGCCTCAGAAGTGGTGAAGCAGGACAACAACCCCTTGCTGCCTGCAGTGAAAGGGCTCATGATGTTCAGGCTGGTGGCACTCCGACCTGTGCCGTAGAGGCTGAGGCATACGCACGTCCTGGCTGGTTATAACAGTAGCTTTTTAGGCAAATACTTGTGCCAGGGAATTGCTGCCTGCTGCTGCTGTGTGCCCATGGAGGACGAAGCTGTGATGGACGCACGTGCCCCGTGTGAGGGCATGCGAGCCAGCCAGCACACTGCAGAGCTACAGCAGCAAAACACCACTTGCAGAGAGCCTTGTTTCTTTGTCAGGAGCATTTCTTCTTTTCTCCTTTTTAACTAGATGACAGGGACCAATTAAAGTAATGAGCCTCACAAAGTATTTCCCTTGGCTAACAGCAGCCTGTATTAATGTTTGCAGAAGTGCAGCATTTGGGCCGTAAGCTTTCTTGTTAGATGTTAACACTTTGCAAGATGCTTCAACATCCTGTGAAGTTCTCCATCTCTTAGACTCACGCCTTTGGCAGGTGTAACAACCCGTCTCCCGTTTCCCATGGCTGATTGTATCTCAGCACCCCTGCAGATGTGAGCACCCAAGCAGCACAGCTGTTACTGCCCAAGGCCCAGCTCCTCCCAGAAAAGCCACAGAGGTATGAATCCCAGCCAGGCAATTTCTCTTCTGTGAACAGAGCCTAATTTTGCAATTGTCTCATTTCATGTTTTTGTTTGTGGAGTGGGGTTTTTGGTGCGAGCAGCTTAAGCTAAAATAAATAAACCCTTCAAGTTTGATCTCCCTCAACCTGCTAGATCAGTTTTGGAAAGAAAGCCACAGGGGTTTTTTTTGAGATAGCTTGTTTTCATAACTGTTGTAATAAATGCTTATGAAGAAAATTTCTCTGTTGAACTTGACAAGCTTCTGCTTACAAAAAAAAAAAAAAGTAACTATTGACTTTGGCTTGGATTCTTCCAGCTTGTTCTAATTACCACTCTTATTATATTCTTGTAAAATGCCAGACTTTCAAATGTGTTGTAAATGCAAACAGTGAATAGAAATTAAACATGGAGATAGCGCCAAAAAAACGAAAGAGAGTTTATTACCTTCTTCAGTTCCTGTTTCAGTGCACAATCAAGCAGGTGCCATGTCATGATGGATGCAGGCCCTGGAATTTGGATCCAGATCTGAATCTGCTTGAATTCCAGACCTGTGGCTGTCCTCCAAGTCTGTCACTGAAGCTAAAACTAAGGCACTGTTCCATATTCTAGACTCAATTTTCATAAATTGTGGGCAATTTTTTCGAATTTTGGTGCCCAACGTTAAACCCTTGGGGTGATAAATGAACATCACTGAGGTTGAAGGACTGTAACAGACTAGCTGCCTCAGGCTCCAGTTGTAGACTTGTGTTGTTACTTTTCTGTATGACTTGGGCCTCTACTTCAGTATTACAATACATTCTGGTCAGCATTGCTGCCAGTGAAAACTGCCTGAACATCTTGGTTGGAAGTTAGTACGACAACGATCCAAGGCTCCCCCTCTGCCACCAGCTCTTGTTCGAGGACCACACGAGAACCAGGACAGACAAAGGAGCAGACATACAAAAGGAGCACTGCATTTAGGCAGAACAAAAGGACAGAGCACTTTAAGCATAGCCCAGCACCATGTGTGAGAAAACCAAGCTAAAGAGAAAAGAGGCAAGAGTTCAGCTTACCCTTGAATATGGGCACACCTGCAAATTTCCAAAAGGGTTGAAATCAGACTGAAGATGGTATAAGCCAGCATTTTGCTCTTTTCATGAGGCTTGTAGCTTGTGCTATATTTCAATAGCAAAATGACTAGAATCAATGTACTTCTTCAGAGCAGGAACTTCCAACTCTTTGGAAGAAAACAGTTGACTGAAATCAGATTTCAGACTCCAAGGATGCAAAAGCAATGTGAACAAGGCTACATCACTTTAGCAAATTCGAGAACTGTACCAGTCACTCCACCTTTTCATCTTACCTTAAGGTGCATAAATATTTCTCCATTAATCATCATCATCCCCTCCTTGTTTCACTACCCCTCAGTTTTAGACAGAGACTGCTAAGAACTTTGAGAGATTGCTGCTGGTAAAACATTACACTGGAATGGTCCCCAGTCCTGCTCTACCTTGGAGAAGAAGAGACTTAGGACTTGTATAGAAAGTGCTCAGGTCTTGACCAAATAGATCAATTGGAAGTCAATAACAACATCTGAAACAGAGAACTGTTGCCCTAGCAAGCCAGATGACCTTCACATCTGAAAATGATATGTCAATACCACAGTGAAACCTTGCATTTATATATCACTTCATCTCCAAACACACCAGACCATATGAAAAGATTTAACTTCATAGTAACTGCACCAGGTCATCTTGGCATTATTATCCCCGTTTTAAAGATGAAGGTATTTACCAAGGACCTGTAAGGAGTTGCCCAGATGACACTACCCTGACACCAATGGCAAGAGTGTATGTCACTTGGCAGGGTAATACCCTAACTGATCTTGCCAAAGACACAGAGGGCAGTGCCCAGAACACCGATTTTAACTCCAGAAAGCAGCTCCATTCAGGAAAGCAATTAGACATGTCCTTAAACTTGAGCATGTGTGCTTTTCTGTTCCAGGAACAGAATACAGGGCTCCTGATTACTAGTTTTTTGCTCAAAGCATTATTCTTGTCATTAAAAATAATGTTGTTAAAAACTTGAAGGAAATAGTTCTTTTTGGATCAATCTAGAGGGCAATTTCATCTTGGATTCCGGTGTTGCTATTGAAGTCAGTGAAAGTTTTGCCATTAATTTCAGTATGATAAGGATCAAGCTTTTAATGCACACATTAACTTTTAATTGACTAAAGTAAAAGAATTTGGCTATTGTTTGCTTTGCGCTCACCTGAGACTTTTTGCAAAACAATACCTTTCATTTTACTTCAGTGACTGCCAGGTGTTCTGAACAGTCTGTGCTTTCCATCTTAAAACTAGATATAATGCCAATTACAAAAAACCTCTCCAAAGACATTTGCCAGGTTTAAGACTCCTTTTAACAGACATTTCGTTACAGTTGCAAGTTGTTCACAACACTCTGAAACAAGCTATAGGCAATGATTGCTTTTATTGAAGAAAATAAAATGACCACAATTATATTAAATTGCATTCTCTTATGCTTGGAACTTGAAATTGGAGCTGTGCTGAAAGGAACAGATAGTGCACAGATGCTAATGTAATATAGAATAACACTTGAAATTAAAAGCCACGAATTACACCAGTCATCTTTACTTGCATAAGTAACTATTGGTCACTTAATGATTTGTTAATGATCATACCAAGGCAAGACAGCTACATGGCAAACACTATATTATTGCCGTAGACCTGTCCAAATCCCAATTTAGGTAAGCTAACAATACTCCACCAAGTTAAATTCCTCATGTTTTGATATGATGTGCTGTTTTCTTCACTTCAGCTTATAAACTGCTATGGCATGCTAAGCATTATTAAATACTTTGAGATGCTGTCCTCACATGGTCATAGCAGGCGAGGTCCTCCTTAGTGTAAAATTACATCACGTTGCTGCTGTCTAGGGAGCTACACTGAGTAGCTTCAGGCTGAACATTTGACCCACTGGGTTTAGATACACAAAAGACTTAATTGGTATAACGTAATAGCAAGGAGAGTAAACAAATGACAAAAAAACCAAACCATGTTCTCATAGTAACTGCTTCTCACCCTCACTACAAAGCAGATGAATTTCTGGCATGTTTAGGAAAGTAAGCATTAAGATGCTGACTGTAATGCCAGTGCTTGGGGTTTAGTTGCTACTCATGTTAGAAATCACAACTTTAGCAGTAACTTGCTGGAGAAACCTTTTTCAAACAAAAATTATATACAAGATATATATTTGAGCTGTCGTCCTCTGAGCTTGCTAGCACATGAACTCCCTGAAGGACGGAGCGATTCTGAAGCAAGCTTACACAAGAGTCCACAATTCTGCAGGGCAGGGAGCACTCTCTGTGTGACCCGAGGGGATGCTGAAGGTACTGATCACCCTCCAGGTATATTCTAGATTAGAGCATAATGAGGCAGTTTACAGGATTCTTTATTTCAAGTAAATTACTGTCCCACAATCCAGTCTAAACCTTTCCACAACCTGTGTATCTCTACACACACACACACTCTTATATGTACCTGTCAGCAAATTAAGCCACAGACCTACAGTGTTTATCATGTACTGCAGGAGTCATTACATGACCAATGTATATGATACAAGGCCTGCCTTTTCTGATGATATACCCTCCCTGCTTAACTTAGCTCTTTCAAAGGATAATTTCTTCAAAAATACACATTTCCTAGCACATTCCTATTTAAAAAAAAAAAAAGAAAAGAAAAAACTTCGTTAGAAACAGTTAAGTTTGAAACCATGGTAAGAGAGACCAGAGAGCAAAAAGCAAACCACCTCAATTTATTAATAAAATACAATAGAGTCTGCATATTAAGAGAGGATTCTCCACTGTTTTCTCATACAGTTGCCTAATATCCTGCCCTGCCTAATTCTCCTTCTATGCTCCCTCTACTGTCAATGGGGACAAAGAGGCAACCAAGCAGAAAATTCACCTCACCTACTTCAGAAATTTGTGCCAGGGAGAACAGATCAATTGATTTTTAAAGGTGCTTGGCTCTCTCTACTGGTCACAGAGGGAGCTGAGATAATTTACTTGGACTGGATAGTCAACTTTCACTAAGTTTGTAAGGGAAGAGCCCATCCCTGAAAGACTTACTAAAAGAGTTGCCATTTAGATGAGCTTAAGTTTCTTGAAAAAGGTAATAGATAGATATACTACATGAAACTGCACACAGTCAGTACCATCCCTCAGGTGTGCTTTCTCTCTTTTTGTCTCTGCTTGGGAAGGGAAGTCCCGTAAAATTGCGTAGTCAATAGCACATTTCAGTATCTCAGCCATGAGGCTGGGTCCTTCAAATGATTAGGAGGTTAAAAAGAGCCTGTTGGCATTGTTTCCTCAGGAAAGGATGCACAAAGGAGCAAATTTCTCCTCAGTACATGTTCACACCTTAAAATAAGACTTGTTGGAAGGCTTTGCCTGCATATTAGATAGACTGTGCTACCAAAGGTGAAAATTGCATTCCTGGTTCCCTTTTAACACTTTTTTTGAGGGGGCTGAGAGAGGGAGCCTTTAGAATACATTGGTTGTGAAACTTCAATTAAGTTATTTTCTCATTATTCTATTTGCTTTATAACTCACTGGTTTGCGATATACACACCTAGACACTGCTTGGAGAGACCAAATATTATGAGGTCACCCTCTCAAGGAAGCAATGTCTTGTATAACCCTGTTTTCTCTGATTTCCTGCAGAATCCCTCAAATCCCCCTCTTCAAAGGTATCATTTGCTATTGATCTCTGCTGCAGCAGAAAGCATACCCTAACACACACACACTCAAAGAAAAGCTGAAAATTAGAGCAAGCTGAAAAACAACAATCTCCTTTTGCAAAACAGCCTGAAATTTTACCATTTGAACTTGTTCTGTACCCAGTGAAAGAAAGAGAGGAGAAATCATGCCACCAGCCAATGTTTACAACCTGCATTTGAGATGCACAAGAGCCAACCTGAAGTCTCTAGCTGGCCTGCCCACAGCAGCTTTCTGAACCTCTAGTGCATGTCATTTGGTAGTTCTGACTCCCACACTATGGATACAACTGCTCTTAATGCCTCCCATTACACTTTTCCACTTCATACAAAAAATTAACTACTTCTTGCCCCAGAAACAGGATCACGCAATGCTTGAATTTGGTCTTTGATCTCCCACATCACAGGTAAGAGGCTGAATGACTTGGCTGTGTTTAGAGAAAACTCCAGAAGAGATGAAGAGAAAGGCTGACTACAGCCTGCTGGATGAAGACGCTATTTGGCATTAGGAAAATACAGGTAGAAAACTGTCTTCTGGTTAGGATTTTAATGTCAATTTATTATATTTCAAACCTAAACAGTGGAGTCCTGGTAATGTTGGAGTGAGTCCATACCTCTACCCACACCTCCAGGACCCCACTGAAAAATGTCCTGTTTTGCTGGATCAGTGTTTTTCAATGAGTGTTCAAAGGTTGAAGAGAACATGATACCAAAATTTTGCGAGCCACCATAGTGTGGTTTTGAGTAGCCTCCTCTGGCAAATTGTATATCTATATGTAAGTTGCCTAGAGCAGTGCAGTACCAGTTCAACAGCACATGGTAAAAATGATGTCAGTCCCAGGATTTACATATGTCACCCTCCCTTCTCCAGTCTTAAGCAAATGGTTTGAGGGAGCCAAGACACTGGGAAAGGATCTATGCAGTTTATCCAGATGTCCCAAGACAAAAACAGAAGAGAAACAATTATTACCTGCTACTGCAGTCTGTTTTGGAAAGAATTTCTTGAGCTGAGGTGGGCTGAAACCAGGCGAGGGCAGGCAAGAATACCCATAGTAACTTCAAATCTTCACAAAGTGCCTTGGGGAACTTTTGTACCTTGATGAGCAGCATACGTTTTAGAAGGCTTTGCATTTGTTGTTTGCCTTGTTCAAGATCTCTTTGGATTCTAGTGGCTGCGGTTTTATTAAAAACTACCCCTATTGTTGTGAGGGCTCCTGAGCTGATGGCCTCAGGTTGAATGCATGCCTTTACAAGTGGCTTGAAATCACTCACTGTCACACCGACTCTTCTGTTTCATTTTCTGCTTACTGAGCACAGAGCGGAGATGGATGCTTTCACTGGGTCTGTCACCTGCAAAGCCTTGGAGGGAGTGCCCAGAAATAAACATGGTGATTTTTCTTGCTGCCCTACTGATCCCAGTGGAAGTCAACTTTTTTCCTAATCCTCCTAGAATATTCTCTGGTTAAAAGAAAGAGATCATCTCACCTATCTTTTTGCACATTAACCCCACATGCATACTTTCTGTGAACCCCCGGTATGGAGATGGCTCTTTCACCTGAAGGTAGCCAGAGGCACATTGTGCCATTTCCCAGGTTACTGCAGCATTTGTGCCCCACTCTGCTCCAGAAGAGTTCAGATCTCCCTGTCTGACAATGGGAACAGAGACCCACTCAGTGTTACCTTTGCATTAGCCTTCCCAGTTCCTCAATTTATCTCACATTTTTCTTTACTGGATATTTTTTCCTTTGAATTTGTGTGATGCCAGTGATCAAAGCTGGCTCCTCTTTTCTTCCTCCCCGTGACATCCTACCAGTGAATGACCCTGGAGGTGTACAGCTCTCAGAGCACATACCCATCAGGTGCCTCTATGAAACCAAGAAAAGCCAAGCAACTTCTCTAGTAGATTTTCATCAGATGGTGTTAAGATCAAAATGAGCAGAGAATAGCAAATTTGATTTTCTCTGGGTATGCAGAGTTAAAGATCTGGAGCTCTGTAAAGAAAAGGAAAGTGAGAGAGCCCTTCATAGACCCCAAAGATGGAAAGAAATGGGAGAAGAGTGATGAATCCTCTGAGAAATACCAAGTAAATAACCTGTTGCTCTGGATAAGGCCAGGTCAGGAAAGAGCCACTCTTTATGCTGACATGCTCTTTACCAAGAGGTACACCAGAGTCCTTGGTACTGAATCCATGGTACCAGCAGTGGTGTTACCTCTATGTTGTGCCCTCACTGCAGAACAGTGAACTACAAAGTCTTTTTGATTTCCTTAAACATAAAGTGCAGCCAGAAGGGGCAAGTTTCCCCCAGGGTTAGGACTGCCTTTTTCCATATATTGCAGTCTGCAGAATTTTTAAATGTTGCCTCTGTAACACTTCCTCCTTCTGAATATTTTTTTTTCATTTCTTGTTTTACAAACATTGCATGGATCATGAGGTCAGAACTCCAGAATAAGTCAAATTATTCCAAACTGACTGAAAAACCCCCTTTGTTTCATACCTTAACAAAAAAAGAAGGTAGTTTACTTTCTCGTTTCCCGTTCTTTCTCTTCTTCTGTATACCATCTCCTCATGTGGCAGTTGCTACTGATTGTGATGCAGTGTTTGTTGGTTTAGGGTTTTCTTTTTGGTGATGTATGATTTTTTATTAAGATTACGATGAAAACCAAGAAGTACTTTCACATTAATTATCAGGTAGCTTCCCAGTCTCTTCCCATCTGAGTCACAATTTAGAAGTAAAACCCTAAAAATCATATGTCCATTCACATGAACTCCTGGGTCCCCTAGATATTTTAGCACTGTTTCTCAAGCTGGTCTTAGTCATAGTAACTGCATAATTGATCATGTCTGACAGCTACGGTTTTGACTTTTTTTCATAAGAGTTCATCTTCCAGTTTACTAAGCAAAAAAGACATCAAACTTAAGTAAGAAATTAAGCAATTGGATAATATCTGACAATAATTTTTTTTTGATAAAAGAAAAATTATCTCAAAACTAGTCTCAGAACATCAGAGACCAGTGAAAATGCTCATATTTTTTGATTTAAAAAAGCATCTTTGCTGAAGTTCTGGAAACATTGAGAGAAGAGTAGCGATTGGTATGCAGATGGAGGAATGAGAATCATAGAATCACAGAATCATTTAGGTTGGAAAAGACCTTTAAGATTATCAAGTCGAACCGTAAACCTAACACTGCCAAGTCCACCACTAAACCATGTCCGTAAGCACCACATCTACACATCTTTTCAATACCTCCACCACTTCCCTGGGCAGCCTGTTCCAATGCTTGACAACCCTTCAGTGAAGAAATTTTTCCTAATATCCAATCTAAATCTCCCCTGGCATAACTTGAGGCCATTTCCTCTCATCCTATCACTTGTTACTTGAGAGAAGAGACTGACCCCCACCTCTCTACAACCCCCCTTCAGGTAGTTGTAGAGAGCGATCAGGTCTCCCCTCAGCCTCCTTTCCTCCAGACTAAACAGCCCCAGCTCCCTCAGCCTCTCCTCGTAAGACTTGTGCTCCAGACCCCTCACCAGCTTGGTTGCCCTTCTCTGGACACGCTCCAGCACCTCAATGTCTTTCCTGTAGTGAGGGGCCCAAAACTGAACACGTGCCAAGTACAGGGGGACAGTCACTTCCCTAGTCTTGCTGACCACAGAATGCAGAAGCCCAAAATTATGTTCACTGCAACTACAAAATGGGAAAAAGGTAGGAGAGAGTGAAAAGCTGTTACAGGAGATGCTTTTTAGGCCACTAGATAAACTAAGCAAGAAAATAGTCAAGATGAAGTGGTTAACTATTTAGAAATCAAACTCATCATAAAGGTACTTTAAATAGCTTCAATATTTTGGCTTCTATGTAGCCACCCTGTCCCATCTGCTTGTTTCAATGACAAAAAAAAGGAGCTCCTGCCTCAGTTCATACTGTAGCTCTACTGCAGCTGTGGAAGAGCAACTAGAGTCTAACCTGCTTCATGCATCATTGACAAAGTTGTCAGCTAAGCCCCCGCCTGCAGATTCTTTATTGGTGGCAATAATGTGAGAAGCAGAAGGGAACACAGCTTGACTTGCAGGGCCCAGGCTGAATTCCCATTTAGAAAAATAATCCCTTTACTCATAAACTGAGCAAATCTGATAATGAGTCATCAATAGCAAACAAATGGGGAACCCCCACAATCAGCCATAAGGGGGGCCATCTGACTGCACAGAATCTACAGTAAGGAGTAAAGAGATGAAGGGAAGGTTCAGAGGGATCAAATTCAGAGGGATTGTACAGTTGGTATGTACTTTCTGTATGGTAAAATACTTCAGAAAACTGTGGAAAAATCATCAATTATTAGTGTGCAGTTGGTATGAGAAAAACAAACAGTGGACACCACTGAGATGTAAACCTGCCTTGCTACTCACCTCAGAAGGTCAGTAGTCAAGGATGGTGACTGTCTTCAAAATGAGGAAGAGACATGGGAGCTTGACCACCTGATCTATGCATAGGGAATTTTTAAATGGGGAAAAAAGGATGAGTTCATCTGTAGCAAAGAGCATACATTTTGAAGTGTTTTGCAGAGAGAAAATCTGAACAACATCAAAGAATTTTATTTAGCTACAAATCTGCAACTACAAAAATGTTGAATTTTAAACTTTTTGAGTTGAAAAAGAGCTCTTCCAGCATCCATGGTTCAGATGCTCAAAGTCACCACTGAACAGGAAGCCTTAGGAAGTAGGGATAGAGCAGAAATTCTTAAGGGATCGGGCCCCATTACAGACCAAGAGCTAGAAACCAGGAGTTCCACTACAGGCTAGTCTCTTGAGTCCAACTTTCCATAAGGCTTAGGAGTGGTCAAGGGTTTTGTTGTGGGAAGAGGAGTGAAGCCCCAGGTAACAACCACATTATCTGGTGCAAAATGGCATGTGCAGCTATAATCAAAAAAGGTGAGATTTTTGACTCAGTTTTCCTTTGCTTTTTAGCTTAAGGATGGCAGTTTCAAATCCATAGTGCCATTTTACTCTAACCAACTTTTCTTCCTGGAATAGGCAGTGCTACTACACTGTTAAGTCAAAGTTTGTTTAGCTGCTTCTCAGATTGCACCTCAA
Source organism: Buteo buteo (assembly GCF_964188355.1). Classification (NCBI taxonomy): domain Eukaryota; kingdom Metazoa; phylum Chordata; class Aves; order Accipitriformes; family Accipitridae; genus Buteo; species Buteo buteo. The sequence continues at coordinate 38,331,689 of NC_134179.1, forward strand.
TGCAGTTAGCAGCCCCGCATCCTCAATCCATTGTTGCAATGCTTGACATGACAAGTGCTGTGTAGAGACCTGACAACTTCAATAGCACAGAAAAACAGTCTAAAACCTAGCTATAGTTACTTTCCAGATAAATATCATCCATGCAGTTATTGTGTTTTACTGGCTAACATTTGAATGGGCAGAACTCTGTACAGCAGAGAATTTCCATCATAAAGCTCTGTCCTGTACTGTACTTTGTATTTATAATCCCTACAGAACTGATTAATTAAACCAGGAGAGGTATAGGTTAAAGTCTATTTTGTCCTACTTCGCTAAGATGTCATACATATGGACCCTTTCCCTCTTACATTCCAGGGCACTCAACTCAGGCTGGACCTCATGCTCCTCAGCGCTAGGCAGAAGTCCCAGTTAACGATCCTACGGTTATATACTGGACCTTGTTCTCAGGAATCTGTAGTCATTATGGACAAGTTGTTTCTTCCTGTATAAAATACTATAAATCCTCTATAATGTCTTATAGTGTCTAAGAAACAGGACTCCGGAGTGCACACCCTAAAGCTGCAGTCCTGAGTGACTTCTCATGTGTCTACACACTAGTGTTTTAGTTTGGAGTACGGTGCACTTTTGAAGTAAAACTCCAGATCAACCCCACTTAGTATGTTTTGCTTCACATTGCAGAGCTGTCCTGGCCCTGAATCCCCTGCAGAGGAAATTAAATCAGGTGAAGTGCTCCGGGAACTCATCAAATGTGCTCCAGCTGCTGATCAGCATTCAGTTCATGGGACCAGACTAGAGCTACAGCAAAACGATCCTCCCCCCTTGCCACACCTCTGAAAAAGTGTGTTGTGCAGAGCTCACAGCACCAGCCATTCATCTTTCTGAACCTGCTTCTGTTGTGTCACAATATTTTGTAATACAGGCACAATCGTCGCGCTCCCCACTGAGCCCACAGGCATATCTGGCAAATAAGCTTAAGGAGGACTGTAGCATGTCTTGAGGACAGCTGTCATCGAGGATGCATGCCATACATGTCTCCTCCTACTAGCAAGCAGGCAACAACCCTCTTCCCACAAGGTTTTAGATAATAGCCAGAATGATAACAAAGCCCTTTGTCTTTCCTACTGTTCTTACCAAGGATGCTGGTAGAGACCACAAACACGCCTTCATCTGCAGTATAAACATGACAACAGCATTTACAGAGACAATTTGCTCCTTATGCCTGCTCCAAATTTTTTCCAGCCTTCCTTAAGCCAATACAGAGGAGAATTCCTCCCCACTTTAGAGTGACTTCCTTACTGCAAGGCTAGGTACACGTCAGAGTTTCGTATTTTAAACTGGATGTTTGGGGAAATGGGCTTTATGCTCGTAGTTTTCTGTGTTTGGGGCAAGTCACACAAATTCTATGCATCCCTTTTTCAGCTCTTTAAAATAAAGGTAATAATTCTTCTAAACCTCTGTAAAGCAGCCAAAAGCTACTATAGCAATGTTTAAGTGTACCAGTATCCCAAAGGTTTGCAGCTTCCCCATGAAAAAGTTAGCTCAACTGATTTTGGATCCTCCTAGTTCTGTGCAAAAAAGCTGCTTCAAAAAAATTACCTGGTAACAATAAATCCATATTTAAGTACTGAAAACTTTGTCCTGGCTGGAAGACAAAAGTACAACATTGTGCCAAAGTGAAAAACATTTCAGGCTTTTAAATAAAAGAACCTTTTACGTTTTCCCGTGAACATTATGGAGAGGTACTTTTTCCTATTTAATCTCAGCCAGTTTGCCCATTTCTCAGTCAGAACAGACACACACAAGATCAATTCACATCTGTGCAGGATCTTTCTACCTACTGTGTTTAATTTTTCTGTCCAAAGCCATCATTTAAATAAATAAGTAAAAACCTTTCTTCCTTCATCTGTGTTCCAAGCTACAACAGTTTTCATTAAAAACAGCAAAGGTTTTTCTGGGTAGGCTGCACCTTTAAACCTAGAAATTAATTACTGATGGGCACTCCTGCTGTCAAGCCACCCTGCGTTTCCCTAGCTGAAGCCCAAATAACACAAAATCCATTCAGAGGCTTTTATAAAGCCGTTTTGAACTCCTCATTGGTGTATATTGTTTACCTTTTTCAGCTTTAACCAAGTCCTTTATCATTTTGAATGTTTCTCTAAGTCACCTTGAATTCTTCCCTTTTGCAGAGAAAAATCCGTCAGCACTTGCTTTTCCTCTCTTCGTTTCCCCTGAACAAATATTCCTCATTTATCTCAAACTGCCTTTTTCCAATCAGTCTCACAAAAAGTCACTCAAAAAGGTATAGCGCAGATGTTCCACAACAAGCTCTTTGTTAAAAGATTTTTTACTTTCTTCTCTGATTCTGAACCTTCCCAGAGCAATTTTGAGGGTTTTGTTGCTATTGTAGGGATATTTTTTCTTTAAATTGTGACATAAGTTTTTAAGTAGGTTCTTAAATGAACTCTTTGGAAAGTTGTCCCAGTGACTGGCCCTAGGCCTTTGTCATTCTTTGCATTTTCACTGCCATAATCTGCTTGAAACCTTCCAAGTTAGTTAAGACTTAACTAAGGCTCCTTTCACACATGGCTGTCTCTAAACAAATTGTGCTTTTTGAATTGCAAGGTGTTGTCTCCCTACAGCCATGCAAATTGTTTCTAATACTATAACTGCAATTGGTACTTGGGAAGATACTCCATGATTACTGGATATGTACTGTAGACCTCTTTTTATATACAATGACCAAATGACACTGCCAGCCAGTAAAAATCTGACTCATACTTGGAAACTTTCAAAAATTTCTGTTGGGAGTTTTGCTAATTTCCATTCTCTCTTCTCTCAGAGAAGCGATTTGTGTACCATAAACACAGTTGTCAGAGCTCACTGGAGATGGAAATCTGAGCAGAAGCAGGACCCTCTTGCATCTGTATTTTTCCTCTCTGATTCTTATAGGGGAAGCACATGAACATTTATATGTGTGCATGTACACGATCACGCATGCATACAAGCCCTACAGTAGCTACCATTTCAAAAAGTAACATTTATATACTAACTGCAACAGCCTACTACTTATAGTGCAGAGAATTGTTGTGTTATTTCTAACACCACTGTGTGGCAAGGATGGGGAGATGAAGATTTCTTAATGACAACCACCCTATATGTGTGTACAAAACAAACTGGATATAATTATAAATGGTTATGTACAAATAAGAAGACTATTTTGAGCTTAGGTCATTCCATTTCAAGAGTTTGAAATTATATTAGCAACACCTTACGGGTAAGAAACACAGACAAGGCTTAGTGGATGCTGCAAAGTTTTGCTGGCATCTCGCTTAGGAACACGAAGCTACTCTTTTCTGTAGTTTCCTGTAGAAGAGGCTGGATAGATCCTTAAAATCGATAACAGCAATGCACACTGGGGCTGTGTCAGGGCAGCTTGGTTTCTGTGCTCACTCAGGCATTTCACCTTTCTAAGGGTCTCTCTAAATTGCCACGATGTGCCTGTGGAGAGAGTGGTACCCATCACTAGGAACTGGAGGGAGAGCTTTGCCTCTTTGCACACTGCTCAGCAAGCACGTATAACCAAGCCACAAGCTGAGAACAGCTCCCATTACTGCTGACTTGCTGTGTGCTTTCTTGAAGATCAGCTTGGAAGGTACTATCAATCTTCACATAATTTCCTGGTTTAGAAATGGGAAGATGCTCTGAAAAAGCTGGTTGTATAATTTTTCGTCATCATGGCTCTCTTCAATCCCTTCCATTGAAACACAACTGGTTCGTAGCACTTTATTTTTTTCCTGTTTTGTGGCTCCTGTAGTGTGGGCACCGCCTTTAACCATGTTAAAAGATTTTAATATTCTTTAAAGTAAAAAACCCCAACAAAATAAAACCAAAAAACCTAAACTTTCTATTGCTTCTTTTCTCAGTTACTGTTTTTTAAGTAGATAATCTCATCTTTTAAGCTGCTTGCTCAGATGAATGTCCATTAATATGTCCAAAATTGCTTGTGATTTTGTAGGTTGCAATTAAAACAAGTGGTAGAAGGAAGCAATCCTTTAAATAACTACAGAAATGTTCTCCCCTCTTTAGAGTGCTCATAGTTATTATCATGAGCCATGTCCAAGTCATTAACACCACCACCCCCACCCCACCCCACCCCCAGATCAAAAGTCTCACCTTAAAGGCTTCTTTTTTCTCTGAAGACCTTTCTGATATACATGTCCTAACTGCTCTGGGGAGATATAGAGAAGTCTTAGCATAACCTGACTATATTTATTGTCCTGAATTTCCACCAAGCTGTCTACACTGGGAAGAGAGCTGAATTATACACCTTCTTTCACCTTGCAAATCTCACGATCTCTTAGTAGGGAAAAGCAGGCTTTGGTTTTGTACCACATTTCTTGCTCAAGGTACCTTAAAGGTTCTTTGCAACAAGAAGTTGAATAGTGATGACCCAGTATCCACAGCAGCAGATGAGTTAGAAATTCAGTCTCCAACTGAGGTCTGGTAGCAATGGTCATCTGAGATCCCTGGACCCTGTATCTAGACTTCTTACAGAATACATATATGCCATAATGGTCTTTTCCAATATTCTTCTTGTCACAGGGTTTTTAACATCAGGTGAGTTGCTTACAAAAGGCACTTGGAAATGAAGTCAATTTAATTACACATTGAGAAGATGCAATCTTTAGCAGAGCAGCACTATGACTCCCTCTTTCCCAGTGTTTTTTGTTACTAGCACCTGACACTGAATCTGAATCCTAGTATAAAAAATGAAGCCACAAAACTTTTGGTCGGGAAAAAAAGAGGAAAGCAGTAACTCAAATAACCATTTAGGCCACTGTTCCCATTCTTCTCCTATGTGCTCCGTTCATCAAGCTCTTTGTCAGACCTGTATAAATCAGTAGATTAAATTATGACATGGCACAACATATAATGATGTCTGCCATTCCAGTCATAACAAACTTATCTTTGAAAACAGATCCTGACCAGAAATTAGATCATGATTGCAAAATAGTTTTGCTTCTCCCTATTGACTTTTCTTTCGTTTACCTTCTAATCACTTCCTACAATGCTAACCGTTGAATACATTACCAATACCTCTAAATTACCTCTAGAGTTCTCTTTTTTCCTTCTTAGATATTTATACACTGAATTAAAATCACAGTAGGACATCTATGTCTTTGCTTCTACTTGCTGAGATTTAAGTTGCCTCTCTCATCTGTTGATAGATGCACGTAGCATAATGCAAGCAGGATATTAAAAAGCTAATTCTTTTTCTTTCCCCTCTTTAAATATCTTGCCTTTTTTTTAAGGATCAACTAACTCAAGTACCTCTTTTGTATTCCTTTATTAGCTTCAGCATGCTTTGTTAAGCATGACATGGCAACACAATTTAAAAATGAACAAGAGTGGCCATGATGAATGTGTTTTTTAAAAAAGACTAATCCACCATTTAGTCTGATTTCCCCTTTCTGGTTGTGGCTTTTTTTTTAAGTGGGCAAATAGCAAAATGACTTAGGAGATTTCTGGAAAAGCAACAATTAAAATAGCAAGAACTCAGCTTGTGCCTATAAAAAAGAAACTAGAAAGGTTAGGTTGATTTTTATATCCCAAAGTAAACCGTATTTCAAGTGACTGTGCTATAGGGAGAATTCTGTCTTATCTGGGCACTACATGGATTTCCACTAAAGAGAGTCTGCTAAAACTCTTACTGTCCTCCTCTCCCAGCAGGAGAATGTGAGATACAAAACTAGTGGTGATCCAGCATTACCATCCATGCTAGGTCAATAGTATTGCACCTGTGCATGGTGAGAGTAAAGCACCATCAGTTCAAAATAGCAGCACACACAGTACTAGCCTCGCAGCTGGGACTACACAAAATGATGGGCAATGCTGGGTCAGTCTCCACAGGCTTTATTCCCAGACGTTTCCATTCATTCCAACAATTCTTCTCTGGTGTAAAAGTGCGATGGCTCCACCAGATATGATTTGAGATGCACAGATCTTCATCAGCAAAGGATCTGACACGATGAAGTTAAACATGGGAATAAACAGAGGAACTGAAGAACAGATAACAGTGCTGATGCTGAAGGTCATCTAGTGTGACATTCCTGCTCAAAACAGGTCAGCTAAAGCAGGTTGTGCAGGACCATGTCCAGTTGGTTTTGAATACCTCCAAGGATGGAGACAACTGCTTTGTGCAACCTGTTTCAGTAGGACACTTCAGCAGGATGTCACCTTGTACATTTGCAGGCATGAGCAAATAAATAGATAAAGCACCAGAAGTATTTCCAAGCATGTACGTGCATTCTTTTCTCTGGGAAACTGTCCTCACATAGACTATAAAAATCTCAAGTTTAATAGTTAGAGATTACACAGGAATGCCATCAGCAAATTTGTTCCTGGTCTACAGATCATTTGCAAAGAGTTTGTTCCACTGCTTCTCCATTCACAGTTCATGCTCTGATGCTTTGTTACACAACTCAACCTCTTTATTTCTGGATGATTTGTGTAATTCTTCATCCCGGCACAAAATCTAAATAGGAAATTTTACACTACATGAAGTATTCTCTCGGTAAATCTTTGTGCATTTCAGCCTGACATTTGCCTTACGCAGTAATAGAAGACCTCAAGCATTCAAATGATTGTGAAAGGCAGACACAAATGGCTTGCAAACAAGACCATTATGTCTGAATTCACACTCAAATGTGAACAAACATTCACAGAAAAACTGATCCTAACATTCACTGAGCACTCGCTAATTAATATTTGGGAAGTGTATTTGCTTATGGTCCTCACTGGTCAGTGCGTGATTTTGAAAAACACCTTGCTTTTCTTCCAGTTCTGCTTCTTGTAATTTATGGCAGACGAGCTTATTAACAACTGCTGTAGGTTTGCCCTGAGTTGCTCCTGCCTCCTCTCCCACTCAGAGACCTTAGCTTTGCAGTTGCTTTACTTTCCAACACAAGAGGGTTGGAAAGTTGGGAATTTCACTGAACAAATTCCCTGCATTTTGATGAACTAAGGCACATCCCGTGAGCATTCCTGTCTGATCTGGGTGTGCAATATAGCTATGGATTTTAGTCTTTTAGGCTGTGACTTTGTTTCAAAGCATGAGGTGGTGAAGACGGTGTTGGCACACGGAGTGTGTGTGTCCTGGCAGCTGACCTGAACCTCCACCCCATGCCTGCCACAGCTGTGTTGGGCAGGACCCAGCACCCAGGGCTCTGGACAATGTTGCCTCATGATATTTTGGGCAAAGTGTTTCCTGGTCCAGTTGCCCTTTTCTGTCAGCAGCATCTTCTTAGAATTTAATTCTGATTTGCCCTCTTAATGAGCCCATTGGTCTCTATTTTGCTGTTTATCTTCCTAGTGTTAGTAGTCTTCATGCATTTTTATGGAATTGTTAAGTTCTTTTAATCAAACTTATTTTTTGTCTAAATAAATTGAACTCTGTATTGTTCCTACCTCCCTTTATTAGGCCGTTTACGACATTTTAGCCCAGTGCGGCTTTTTGATTCCTCACATTTGGTATCTGCTACGTTCTCCTTGGATCTCCAGCCGCAAAACAAGCCTGAGGTACGTACCCTGCACAAGGCTGAGTCCCTTCTGCAGAGTTCCGAGAGCCCTCACGACATGGAGAGCATCTCTGCTCCCTGCAGGACTGAACCAGGGCTCCACTGATTCTGAGGTCATGAGCTCTCATTCTCTATCTTAATCCTTTCCTTCACCTTATGCTCATGAACTGCACAACTCTTCTGATTCTCTACCACCCATTTGATGGGCCTCACTGCACTTATTTTCATTTTGTTGTTTTCTCCTCCATAGTTAGAAAAACTTCTTTTTTTCCCTTCAGTTTGCAGCTTACTCACTTCTGAGGCAAAAAAAATCCCTACCAGTAAATAGAAATAAGAATTCTAAAGGGCACTTAAGATATCTAAAGAAATAAATAAATAGATAAATAAATAAATATGTAGACCTGCACTCCCACGTAAAACTGACCCAAATTAATAAGTGATTAATGAAGTGCTGAATGCTCTTACTCTAAGTGACATTAGTAGAAGCTGCTAGATGTTCAGATCTATGCAAACGTAAGCCTAACTTCAGGTATCTGTTTTTGACAAACTCGGCCAAGCTCTCCAATAAGAGAGCGAAACAAAGTGAACCGAAAAATGTACTGTTAGCGAATGTAACATTCCATATTTGCAATAAAACCAGTAACAGCTACTTCACAACAGGCAGGAAGATTCCTACGTATTTAAGGGCATATGAAGAAAAACAAGAGACCGAAGGACACTTCTTTCATTATTGTGTTACTCCGAGTACAAGTTTCAGAGGGCATTTTTAGAAGGCTTCTACAATATCACATGGCATTACTGGCAATGTTGGCTGACATCATTTCGAGTTAACACAGCAAAATGGGAACTGACACATTTTTTTCTGATTTCTTTGCATAAAAAATAATAAACCTATAGATCAACCACACTTCCAGAGAAACACTGATATTGGCTTCAAATTCACAGATGATATTCAAGTGCTGTCCTGAACTATCTACATATTTTGACAGCAAGGCTGGACTGGAAATATCATTAGGTCAGCATGGCTTGTAAAACTTCACATTTCCCGCTTTCTGGTCATTTTTCAAATAACTTGTTTTCCTTCACAGCTTACTGAAATCAGTGAGTTTTATGCCTTCGTTGAGCTTAGGAACAGCCACAGAATGAGCTTTCTCCTTGATATTTTGACACTTGCATTTCTGTTCCCAACAGAAACTAGGAATTATAGATGTACCTTTACAAAGGTACCCATAACTTGCAAGAGATAACTTACATTTTAGAGATTCAGGAAGGCTGGACTCTGGTGGGTGATTGTATCTGGGCCAGGCAGCACATCCCTCATTGAGAGCACAGAGATAAAGCAATGAAAAGAGGACACCCCATTTCACATTTCTGCTAGTACCTGTAAAATCTACCTAGCCAAGTTCAGCTGTTGAAGAACCTGGATGGTCTAATTGTAATTTACAGCTCCATTCTAGGGGGACCGAACAATGCAGTGACTCAGTCCGTGCACAGATGGGACTTCTGTCTTGCATCAGCTGCTGCAAAAATACACTTACCTTCTCTAATAACATCTTACCTTTTACTGAGCCCCCACAAAAGAGTGAAGAAATTGCATCTCAGACACTGATCTCGTTATACGACCAAGTCCCGAGTCTCCCATATCACAAATGAAGTCTCATGAACTCCACAGCCAACCGGAGGTAAATTCTCTGGCCAGGTAACCCTGTTACACTTCCTCATTACAATGTGATGTACTTTGCTTCACTTCCCTGCTGTGACTGCAGGCACGGGCAGACAATTTGGCATCAGCTGCCTCCTGATCTCAGGCAGGTTTGCCTTGCAAATGGTAAAGACCAATTAGCTTTTCTTCTCTCATTTTTTACAGTGAAACCTTATTTCATCTGATTAATCCATCATTAGAAAGCATATGAAAGCTCTTGTGCAAGGAAGAAGGGAAGGTGAGAAGCAATTAATATGTGAAAAAGTTAAAGGAGAAGGATCTTTTCAAAAACTTGTTTCAAAATACAAGGGGAAAAAGACCAAAGGGAAAATGTGGTAAACACAAAGCACATAAAAAGCCATGTTGAGGTAGGCAAAGCATAACTTACTTCTGGAATATACTGCTGCAGTAAGTCCACAACTGACTTTTAAAGATTAGTATTTTGAATCTGAGAGCTTCTCTGGAGTGAATCACATTAGCTTCTATGAAAGTTCACACTGGGGAAAAAAAAAAAAAAGGAAACAGTGATCAGGAATCATGAATATGAGCTTAAAGACTTTCTTTGAAAAAGTTGATTTTTCAGGCCTGTTGTGTAGATCTATTTTAGTTCCTGGATAATTTAGCAGATAAAGGAGTTCTGACCTTCTTTCTCATCAGTTTAGCTGCTAGAAGTGTGTGCTTAATTCAAATGCTAAAAATCCTAAGGACATTTTTATTGAGTATAACAACACAGCAATGCAGCCACAGTAACTGGTTTTTATACTGCAAGAGAATGGCTGCCTTAATTAATTTTCTCAAATCATTACCAGATATCAAACTTTTTAAACTAATCACCCATTTGTGTTATCACTCAAACCCACTTTAAGTTATACAAATGTAATTCTAAAGTCTCTAATCTATAATGCTCTATTTTAATTAATTAATTTATTTAGTTAGAGACACGGAGAAGGCTTATAGTTTAAAATTTCAGAACTAGTTTCTACACAGAAAAAAAAATCCTAAGGTTTTTTTGTTCGGTTTGAGGTTTGTTGGGGTTTTTTTTGGGGTGGGGGGTGGGGGGTGGGCTTGCTTTACCAATCCCTTTCACATACTACTGTCTTTAATAAAAACAGCAGAAGACCTCCCCTTCCTTTTACAGTCAGAATGGTTTTTACACTGTCTTGATTTCATCCAGGTTGCCTTGTATGTGAATATATGGTAAAAACAGGTTACATAGCTCTCTGTGGTACCAGAAGAGAGACCAAAACCTGAGCTGGCATCATGACCAGTCTCTAAAATAGTTGCTCCTTCAAGTCCAGAGGGAGAAAAGCAGGCCAGAAAAGCTTCCATTGCTGCTGTCAATGCTGTTTGCTTTTGTAGATTATTCTAGGGTAGCTTTTTAGGAGGTCAGTATTTAATTCCTTTGTGGATTGTGGTCCTTATTTGAAAGAAAAGGTAAATCAGCTTTTTAAAAATTAAATATATTTAGTAAGATTTGCCATGCTTTGTTAAAATGAACATGCTGTGTGTTAAAAGAGAATCAAACAAAATGCAAGACAAAAGCCTTCTTGGTAAGAGATTGGAATGATACATGAAATAAAGCAATGAAGATGATGAGCCCACTTTCATTCTTGCATTAAAATTACTTTTTTCCCCACTCTTTAAATTTATCTGGAAGAGACGAGAAAGTTCCTAGAGAAACAGTTCTCAACCTAACAAACATTGTGTTATAGTATTTTACTGTATTTTGGGTCATGTCACTGACTTCTATGGCTCAACATTTATGATGGAAAAAAATTCCAAAATTTTAACTGATTCCAGGCACCCAAAACTTCACTGTTCAGAGAGGCTTCCTGATTGTTTTCTTATGTCCCTGCTCTCTATTTAGAAGTAAGAAGCTGCAGACTTTGTACTCTATCTTGCGTTGTGCAAGCCACCAACAATGACATATGTTTTTTAAGCTGCAGTTAGTGAGATAGCATAGATTGAAACTCTTTCTTTTTATTATTGCTTTTGATGCACACAAATCCTTTAAGAGGAATTTTAGCAATTGTTCTATTATTGCATGTCCCCTCTCCCCTCCAGATGAATTATTCATACTTTGTTGTCATAGCAATCCTTTTTCTCTCTGAAATGTTTAATAACTAGTCTTGACTCCCAACTAGACAATGAATCAAGGTGTAACAAAAGCTTTATTAACCAATGTGCCTTAAAGCAGATGCATTGTTTGTCTTCCACCTACACTTGCCTTGATCTGTTGCCAGTCCAGTCCGATGATACTGATGATGACAGCAAAGACACCTGTAAGAAACACCCTTTACATAAGCTAGTTTGTTAGATAATGCCCATCTCCTTTGCAGAGTGATGAGCCTCAACTTTTCTGTTAGCTTGACTCTTTTCAAAGTGGCAGTAGGCAGCCACTGTTCTCTGCAGAGGACACCCTGATTAAGAATCAGAGGAAGTGTCAGGTCTTAACAGGGAGAAGGGTAACAGCGGCATTTGTCACCACTTTAAGCCTGTGTCTACATTATGTACCTGTGTTGGTTTAGTCTTTAACTGTGTCCCACAATGCAGACTAAGTAGATGTTGATCTAACTTGTCTATTTACTCCAACTGCTATGGTGACCAGCATGACCAATACTTTACATATGAGCACTGTATTAAGAGAACATCGTAACCTTACCACCTACTATACACCTGAGGAGGAAAAATGAAAGTGCAAGAAAATGTTCAGTGAATATGCAGATTTGAACTTTTCCTACCATTTTTACAACAGGGCCTTCTTTAATTTTTACTTTCCCTAGCAGAAAGATGTCTGCTTCTTTAGCAGGGGTGTCACCTTATACAACTGAAGACCTAAAGTCACATTAAAGATGACATTTTCCTTTCCTTTGATGAATGCTGGAAAGCCAGCACAGGCAATGACCAGCAGCAGAGCGCTGCTTTCCTGGAAGCTCAGCTTCAGCGGTTCCTTGCTTCCAAGACCAGTCTCCATCCCAACACATTTCATTCCCTGCATGCTTTGTTTTGAGGTCAACGATAAGATACTTCAAAACTGATTTTGAGTTCTCTGTGTGCATTCTATAGTCATTTAATTCAGTCTATTATTCCCCTGATTTCATAGTTTAAGAAAGCCCTGGTCTTCTCCATGCCATTCCTAAACCTGAGAAGGTGGTACTGTCCACAAGAAGACAGGGACAGCCCTGGTATTTCAATTCAGTTCAGTTCAGTGCAGGTAATTTTATAATCCCTACCCATACTCACTTTGCAGTTTCATATGTATCCTGTACGGGTTTTCCCTTGGCAGAAACAGTGGACACTGTTGGTCTTAAACAGGTGACATACTGTACTGCAGCCAGAGCTGCGCGTAAGGGGTGGACAAATGATCTATAGGTTGAGTCATATGGATGTATTCTTCTGTAGTGTTCTGACTGAGCAGTGAAGGGCTTAGCTCACAGTGTCAATATCAGCCAAAATCTACCCAATAGTCAACAGAAGCGTTGTTCTAAAAATTCAGTGTTTGGCCTGAAAGAGGAAAATCAGCTAATGCAACAGTCCTTCTGGATGAGATGTCTGACAAAAGTATAAATCACTAGAGCTTCTGATGCTGGTTCTAATTCAGGAATAGCAGTCCATTTTCTTGGAAGAGACTTCATGGGAATAACAAAGGCTTATATTTTAGGACACCAGCTGCCTTCAAGCCTGAGTAAGGCATTTGGGATGAATGCCGTATTTTTGTCCAGTCTGCTGGGATGACAAAAAACAACATCCTCGGCCAAAAAAGATTTGCTTCCAGGGAGGAATGTGGAACCAGTTGTGTTCTCCAGCAGTTCTGCTATGGTGGCACAACTCCCACGAGACAAAAGATATCATTCAGGGAAGTGGTGCCAGAAGCCAACAGATGACCTCCTTTTCCTTCACTTCTACTTACGGTGCGTGTAGGGGAGAAAAGGAGTGACTTTACCGATACAGATATTAAATATAAAGCAGAATATGCATGACTGGGTTTGAGAATATTTTGTGACACTAGTGTTCATTATGGGGCCCCTATGCTAAAAACTACATTACTTGAATATTTTGTCATAAATTATCATTTGTTGTTGTGCATCTCTTTTACTTCATAAATGTGTAATGAATGGTCTCTGGTTTAGACTAAATTTGACTTTTTTAGCACATTAAAATCAAAACAAGTAATGTAAAAGAAGAACAATATTTAAAAATAATTCCTCTGGCTCAGAAAAAATAATGAAAAAGGTGCAGAAATTTAACAAAAATGTCTGGATGATTTAATAGACATTTCAGGATAGTGAAGCAATCATTTTCCATGCAAAATAAAATGAATAATACAGTATGCAATATGTGGCTGTGCGTCAATTTGCATAAAAACCATGTTGTTTTTTTAAATCACATAAAAATACAGGCTTTGTCCAGCCAAGTGTACTAGCTTGTAAGTCCCCTAGATGAATTCAGCTAGCCTCACTCAATCACCTGTCATTACAAGAACACATGCTTAAGTTTCGTTGGACTAGACTTACCTGAAGAGCCAATCTCCTCCTTCCAGCTCAGTCCCCTAAGTTGTTTTTTGATTCTCAGGTCTTCTTCCAGGCCTCTCTCGTTTCTTTTTTTCTGCTAGGCTTGCTTTTTTGCCTTCCCCTCTCCTCCCCCTCCCCCCCCCATCACTTACTGAATAAAATACCAGAATGGTTTTACAATTCGACTCTTGCTCCTATTCCCTGGCACTCCAACATTGCAATACCTTGGAACACTGAGTGGTTATGAGATTTTTTGTGATCCAGTGAATTAAAAGGAAATTTCTCTTTCTTGGAAGTCAGGCTTCCCCTTGCTTCCGTGGACCCCCACAGCATCTTGAGGATCACTACTGTGAGAAACGACTAAAAGTAATCTCCTTTGCAGTGCGTCAGATGCAACCCGTCAATACCTTGGCCCTTGTTACAGCTGTAGGATTGAGCCAAGAGCTGAAGTCTGAAAACAAGGTAGTCACTAGTCTCGTATCATTCTTGTGCTGCCTGCGTGGATGTGAACATGGGTCTACAGTGGGGAGCAGCCCTTCTGTGCTCTGAAATGCTCTTACCTCTCAACACATGTTCAAAATATCTTTTTTGCCATTTTTGTTTCCAGGAACCAACAAAGAAGCTCCCCAGAACAATTTTGGACTTCACAGCCTTCTAAATGAGTAACAGAAACAAGGTACACTTCCATGAGAAATGTGTGATGAAGGAGTCAGGTGTACACAGCTTTATTCTACCTATTTACCCCATCCCTGATCAATAATCGAGGCTGACTGCAAAAGCCAAAGCAGCTGCAGGGCTGTGACCCCAGGTACCTTCCTTTGCCATGCTGTATCTCCAGGGTGCAGCTTCTCACATATGACAGAGGCCTCTCCCTTTCTCCCCCCAGGTACCTGGAAGTGCCTAAACCAACACCCAGAGCTGCATTTTCGAGGTCCAGTCGTTCTTAACACCACAGCAATGACACTCCAGGGCTTAAATTCAGGAAACAATGTCATCCTTTCAAGCTGCATTTACCTTCTCTCTCTATGATTGCCTCAGACACAAAGCTTTCAGTTAAAAGCCACTAAACATTTCCTAACTAAGGGACAGCTTAATTCAGTGCCTTAAAAATTCCTTTAGAGAATGGACTATTTGTAAAAGTAATATGAAGAAAAGCACCACAGACTCTGCATTGAGTGCCTCTGTTCTTTGGACAGACTTACACTTTCCCAGCCTGAAGAGGCTCCCATCTGCAGCAGCCCCTTATCTATGTGTGCTGGTTTTGGCTGGAATAGAGTTAATTTTCTTCACAGTAGCTAGTACAGGGCTGTGTTTTGGATTTGTGTTGGAAACAGTGTTGATAACACAGGGATGGTTTGGTTAC
The DNA here is from genome assembly GCF_964188355.1 of Buteo buteo. Classification (NCBI taxonomy): domain Eukaryota; kingdom Metazoa; phylum Chordata; class Aves; order Accipitriformes; family Accipitridae; genus Buteo; species Buteo buteo. The sequence goes on from NC_134179.1 coordinate 38,346,842, forward strand.
TGCAGAGCAGCGCTCACACAGAGCCAAGGGCTTTTCTGCTCCTCAGCCCACCCCACCAGCGAGGAGGCTGGGGGGGCACAAGGAGTTGGGGGGTTTTCAGGACTTTTTCTCAAAACTTACTCATTACTTGATAAAGGAAACCATATTGCTGTTTTTAAGAGGGAGAGAGAGAGAGAACAGGAACACCTTGATTTTGATGGCATTTCACACCTGTATTTGCCATGTCTTAAGACTACCATCTCTGGAAGAGCCAGAACGCAGCCAGCAAAAGCTGTGTGGCCAATTATCAGCATTAGTGACTATAACCCACGAAGCAACGCTTTGCCATGGGCAATGAAAGACTCAACCGTAGGAAGACTACATCACCACTCGTTATATCACTACAGGGCTGTGGGTGTGCGACCCTCAGCTCCCCTGTACTTTTGGAGAACTCACAAGCATGCTCGCGTCCCAGGAGAGACTGCCAGCAACAACAGAGGACAGCAGGAACGCCGAGCTGTTGCCAACCAAAGCGCGCTTTGGCCCCGGGGCAGCTGACCTCTCCAGCCGCGATCACCACTTGGGGCCATCTACATACCTGTCCCTCCCAGAGGGTTTGGATGTAGACTTTCTTCCTATTTCCAGTAAAGGAAAAGGCTGCAGGCAAAAATGTACTTATAAACATAAGCTTTAGTCCTCAAGTCCCTCCTCAACTGACTGTTCTTATGGCTTCTGCCTGCAGGATCTCTGCTGTCCCTTCTTCTTCTCTCTTTCTCTTGCCTCAAAGAAAAGCTCAGTATTTTATACTTCTGAGTTAATGAGCCAGCCTGCCTGACCCAACTGTCAGGATGAATCAGCAGGCTAGTTCTGTACCTCTGTGCCATACAGACATCCTCGCTCAAGTGGATTTAGCATCATTTTAAAATATTTTTTCCCATATTAGTCCAGTGGCAACTCTCTCATACCTTAGAAGCATGTGTTGATCATTAATATTATTTCACTTAAGGTGGGTCTCATAGTCCAGCTTCAGCCTAGGTACAAGATGGATTTTGTTCTTTAATAATATAATGTAATAATCTGTGTCAACAGCTACTGGTGAGTGGGTAACTCTTTCTGTCCTTTTGCATAACTCTGTAAAGGGGATTCCACAGTGGAAGCCTATGTTCAAATCAGATTCCTAATTTAAATTTCATATATTTTTGTTAGCAAACATATATAATATTAAAACTTAAACACTGGCAACTCACATCCACGCCTGCATTTATTATAATTTATGAAATTATTTGTATTAAATAAACAACAATATCCCCACAGTATACGTGAACTGCTGAAGGCAAATCCCTGAACCAGGTAATTCAGGAGTTATGGAGTTCTAAATCTAAATCTACAAGTGTACTGAACTAGTCAAAAAGCTATAGCCTCTTCTGTAACTGCAGGTATGATGTTTTCTGCATTTCTGTTTGTTTAGTTACTTAAATTCAGTGACTAATTCATAGCTGAGAAATTTTTGGCTGCTGAAATACTGGATAGCTTATTATCCCCTTCCAATCCATAAATATAAATGAGGTGTAACAGGATGAGATCTGGTAGTTCTAAAATCATGACAGACACGATGATCAGAAACTATTAGTACAATTTGTTAACCACGGACAATACTTCCTTTGTTTAATGAATCAATTAGTTTTAAACCCCATTTAAATAAATGAATGTTTTCCCTAAGTAACCAGCTATTTAAGGTGGTTTAATTTAACTAAAACAAACTACTTTATAATGTTGGGTTTGTGCTTTTAATTGAGTTGCAAATTCTATCCAACTGCATCTTGACAAGAGACACAAATAAGAGCATTATCATAATAGGGTAAATAGTAAATATATCTTTTGCCATCTTTCTATATTACTTTATAATCATAATCTGACTAAAGGTATATCAAGCTGTACACCAGCTAAATGTATACAATATATTCACTTCACTAAAATAAGTATGTTATTTAACATACAGGTTGTATTTAGGTGAAAATCAACACATTCCTGTCGTTACTAACCAGGAGGGTCCAATATTCCTTTAGGAAGATGACTAATAAGTAAAAATGCAAACAAGATTAAAATTTATTATTTAAAATTACGTTTCCTGTTTGCTGGTTTAAATTATGATTAAAATTGGTAATAGAAATCAATCCACAGTGGGCAACTCCTGCTTTTTATTAGAAACACAGCTTTAATTGTTTTTCTGTGGCAGAATATATCACAAATGAAGAGAAAATCACTTTTTGTGATCATTTATCTATGTGGTCATTTCCTAAGCACAAAGGACCCTTTTACTGAACTGGGGAAATTCTGCGGATTGGAAGTTAGTGAGTAAGCATCTCTTAGGAGTGGCACCAAACCAACACAATATTGTTCTGCTGTAGACTTCTAGCTTAATTTTAAGCCACCTTTAAGATCATTTACATGTGCGTAATTCTTTAATTACCAACAAGAGTACTTTGTAACGTTAGCATAATATCCAGCAATATTATTCACATTTCTTTCATCAATATGGATGTTTACAAATACCATAGCATATGGAAAGCTGCCAACTTCACTTGAGCCGCTGAATTGTTCTACCCGTCATTCAATTGTCTTGGCATACGTTCACAAAATAGAGGCATTTTAAAGGAGCAAATAATAGTAACCTGCATAGTACTGTTTGAAAGACAAATCTCTTCATCTCATCTGTCCCCTGGTCACCTCTGTGTGGGAATGTCTTCAGCATCTTTTCTCCTCTTTCTCCTTGCTCTTGCGAAGTGAAAGACAGCCAAAGTCTTGTCAGTTAAGGGTTGAAGTGACAGCCCTGAAGACTGTAACCTTCTATAAACCCATCTAATAAGAATAACAGGGTTAACAGAAATTCAAACTTACGGTCACAGTCTTGCCAAGAGACAAATTATATGGGATGAACGGCCTGTTCAGATTTCAGCTTCCTTCCTCAGAACGTTCAACGGCACCATTAAATGCAATGCTTTATAAGGCAGGGATTGTTCATACAGAAGACATAACTGCAAATGCAATATAGAAAAGAGGCAAATTTAGCATACTCCACAGGGTCAGAAAAAAACCCACTGGCAAAGCAATCACTACTCCCTGCTGTGCAAGGAGTGGAGGACACGTTAAATGTGGAAGGTACATGTGCAATATGCACAGATCCACATCGTGCCTGCCCGTTTTCTCTGCCTTTTCCTGGCCGAGTGTAGGTAGCTGCAGGGAACACAGGGACCTCACATGTGGGTCCTCGGTGTCCTCGATGCCATTGCACTCAGGTGCTGCAGAACAAACTTATATCTGCTACTGCTCCATGGGCATATTTCACTTTTCCTGTACCTAGCCAGCCTTGGAGAGAGACTTGCATTTTGGCTTTTCTCGAATGGAAGAGAATCTTAATTTTGGGGAAGACATCTAAGAACACCATGTCAAAGTGCCCCAGTATTTTTTCCCATTGCTCCCAGCAAATGATCAGGAGGGTCTTGCATCAACAACTAAGGGAAATCAGTGAAGCAAAATTGGAATATCAGTCATAATCTCCCTCTCCATCACAGCCATCTGCATCCAATGCACACTTAAACTATCCCTTCATTACATCCATCCATGTTCTAGGTAGAGGCACATCTCCTACATTGTAGGAGACGGTTCCTCTCCAGCAAGGACTCAAATGCAATTCACTGAAGCAGAAAAGAGGAAATTACATCCTGGATATTAGCTGCTTTAATTTTTCAGGAAAAAAATATTAACATTTAAATAATCTTGCCCTCTAGGTCATGTGCAAGTGCACTTCAAAGCCAAGCAAACAAGAGGCTGCTCCACAACTTGAATCTGAATTCAAGGAAAGAGTAGTGCATGGTCTCTGCAGCTCTGTGCTGGTGATATTTAATTCTTAGAGTTAAGGAAAGAGACAGTTTTGTCCACATAAAGTTACAGCCCAGTCTGGATCATAAATTAAAAGGCAGCCCCAAGAGTCCTTTACAATGCTATTCAGATGGGCCTAATAAAAACAGTAATGGCTTTTGCTGTGATCTATGTGTCTCGGTAGGAAAGAAACAGAAATGCTACTGAATATAAAGGATTTTGAGGTGATGTGGTCCTGTACATGTCATACCATACCTAAGAAAAAGTTCAGAATAGGAGCTATTTTGTGCCAAATACTTCATCTCCAGAAAAATCTGCTTTCATCCTCTGTCTCCTCTATCTTTCTATTCTTGGTCTTATACTTAACAGAAATCTAAATGAAAACCAGAACATTCTTCCCACAGGAAATTCCAGTATTTCGATACCTGGTTTGTTTATAAATACCTGATGAGGGGACAGGAGGGTGTAAAGAAGAGGGAGGCAGTGGTGGCCAGCAAGAGGACAAGAGGACAAGGGACTTCCAAGGTTCCCTTCCAACCTCACCTGCTTCGTGATTTCAAAGTTTCAGCAAGTTTCTAAGGTAACACAGCAAAATGTCCCACTGTGAGATTTACAATGAAATACTCACGTCAGTGTTCTTGTACAGAAGCACTCCAGTTTGTTGAACTTAACTGATAAGTTTATTTTCATATCTGTTTGGCATTAAATTACAATTGCCTCCTTTACCCATGATTATCTTGGGTAAATTATTCCACATTACTACCTACCTTTACCAGTCCATCCTTTACTTTCGTATCACGTGTCCTGTCAACATACAGCACAGCTAAGATGTGGGAGAAGAAGAACATAAGTGATAAAGAACCCAAACTGCAATTTCAAGAGCTTGGCAAAATCTTCTGTGACTCAAGAGTAAATATTTTTTTTGCTTCAAGAAACTGAAATATTTTAAATTCATCATGCAAAATGACCAAAACTATATAATTTCAATATTCCAGATAGAAAAAAAAAATTTTTTTGAACCATGATTCTATTCCCTCTAGTTTGTAGAAACCACATTTCCCACAGAAAAAAAATCCACATAGATGCAACCTACCAGTAAGCACTGGGTTAACAAAGCATAACTGGAGACTCTGTATTGTGCTTCACAATGATCTTTGAAATCCTATTGCCTGCTCTGTAGTAGAAAAGGGGCCATTCCAAATTTGGTAACTCCCACAGAGGGCTATGGAGAAAAATATTGGGAGTGGGGAGTCAATATCCCGATCCTACTGTCACCCCAGTGTCTGGTTACTGTTGTATGTGGCAGAAGTTAAGAGCTAATAATAAGCTACATGCTTCTATCCCTTCTAGCAGCTTAGATGCAAAATCTTTGCTCTTGTACACACTGACATAAAACCTAAGGATCAGTAGAGGATACACATTCCAGTGAAAAATGACAATTCAAATGGCTCCACAGCCAGATAGGTTGTCACAGGCCCGCTCCCCCTCTGCCACTTTGTAGAACGCCGCTACCCCTTGTGCTGCTATAGCACAGGGGAGCTGACCCAGCCAAAAGCAGCCCTGCAAAACAAAGATGAGATAATTTTTCAGGCTGATCCATTCCCTGAACTGCGACTGCCCGTTCACAAGAAAGTCAGCAGGACCACACGAGCAATGACAGCCTCAAATAGATCAGCCTAAGTGGCCGCTGAGTGGGTCTGTGGCTCATAAAACCGTGTGTGTGTGTGTGTGTGTGTGTGTGTAAGCGAGACCTTTATTTTTTCAAAGCAAAGAGCTGTTAATTAACTAGGCAAGTTCTGGCACTTTTTCTAATGGAGAAAACTGGCACCTCCCAGGAAAAGAAACAATGTCTAGTTCAGTCAAGAGAGAAATTGTGGAGAGGAAGATTAAATCTGTATGTACCTCCTGGAGGACTTTGGATGAACTATAAAAGCTAGCATCCCCAAGGGGTTCTCGCCACAGCACGCAACAGAAGGTGTTAAAAACACACAAGTCCAGGATCTCTAAAGGAGGTGTACACGAGGAAAAGCTGCAGCAGGTTAGCTGGACTGAGGGACAGACCCTCCTGGCTGAATCTTGGGGGAGGCAAATTACACATACCTCCTCTGCCCCTGTCTTTTATAACCGTGCTGCTTCTCTTGGATATGCACAATCACTGCATTTTCCTTTTACCTTGCCCAAGTTGTTCACAATCTCAGGGCTGCTGCACAGCAAGGTATTCCTCACCCAAAGGCACGGCCAAGCTGCAAACTGTGTTGCAAAACACCTGCATGAGCATCCTTTCTCCCAGTCTCTTCCCCAGAGCGAGCAAAGGGCAGCAGAGCAGCTGCTGCTGCGGTCCTGTCGGCACAGTGTGTGACTGCAGGCATTTTTCAAATCCTTGATGAACAGTCCGTTTTTCAAATGGCAGAATCCCTTATCCTCTGTGTTCATACAGTAGATACAGTTTTTTGGAAATGGAAAAAAAAAATTCTCTAAGTACCTCAGAGAGACAAAAGATTCTCAGCAATTGATCTGTTGTGACATTTATGTACACGAGTAAAGATCAGCTGCCACATATTAAACATAATATACATTGTTGATATATTTTATTCCCCTGCTGTTCTTGAGGAATGAAAGTGCTTCTGAGGACAGGTGTGAGAAATGAAAAGTGCTGGGATTGTGTAGGGAAAGATGGTTCTGAATAGCATTAAAGTTTTAATAACTTGCGTAGTTATGTCATCAGCAGAGCAGCAGTAGATGTAAGAAAGTAGAAGAAAGAACCACATGGAAATCTCTCCACACATATCGCTCCTCTTAATTTTCATTTTTCCCCCCACCAATCTTTTTGAAGGATGCTGCTGACTCCAAGTCTTCTGCTGTTATGAGACATGTTGCACTGATCACCTGCCGGAGCCCAGGAGATCTCTAGGCAAGAGACATATGCAGGCTGGGAATAAGATCTGTTTGAAGGGAAAAGCCAGCCTCTCTCATAATTATTTTTCCTCCAGCAAAGCAAGCAGAAGTAGTGGTGATTTCTCTCTGGCAGAGGTAGCTAATTCAAAACACATCTCCCTTTTTTCACCGCTTAATAATAAAGAAATACAGTATTGGTCTGCTTCCTAGTAGAAATTAAAACAAAAATAGGTTGAGGCATCGATTGTTCTTGTGTAACCAGCTGCTACAGTTATCTTCTCTCATCCTGTTAATCTAAAGAGAAAAACGTGCAACCACCTATTATACACTCCTGATACAGAAAATCTGCACAACGTGGGATGCAATATTCAGCTCACACAGCTGGAGTTCACTTGACCAGTTGTATGCTGAGGATCAGAGTAAGCTGGCAATTGTTTAAACACATTTTCTTGCTCAGCTGGTCAATTATTCACAGGTATAGCAGAGCAGGAAAACAGCTTCTGTTAGTGCGAAATGTGCATCTACATCTATCAATGACTTGCTGTGAGATCTTTGGCCATCTCTTACCTTCTCTGTGCCTCTGGTTTTCCTCCCACTTCTCGCTCTTTGCTAGCCCAGGTTCGCATGGTCTGCCTGGCCGCCTTCTGCTGCGTAACATGGAGTGTGAGACCCTTAATCTCAGTAAGGACCTCGAGGTGCTGCTGGTCACGGTTAAGTAACAGCTGCTTCTTTATTCCCCTGTTGTAAGCTACATCACCCACTGCTTGCAGGAAAGGTGCTAAGCTGGAGCTCAGGGTAAGTTAAACTGTCCCCGTGCCACCACGGCTCCTCTGCACAACTGGGGGCAGCCCACTGAAGGTCCAGCCCAAGATAACAGAAGATCAGCATCTCGGTGTCTTTATGTACTCAGTAACTCTTGAAAACAGAGCAAGAACCATAATCTGTCTTTCAGCCCGTGGCCCAGCCCTAACTCTCATTCAAAAGATCGATGTTGTCTGCTGCCTTGCTTAACATGGCTTTTGTAAGTTCTTTAGTGTTGCAGTGTTCAGCTTCTGCAACGATGACAACCAAAAGTTTCGAGGCCAACAGTGCCAAAATACCAACCTATGTGGTTTTTTGAAGGCCTGTTTAGACACGGAAAATCCCTATTAATTCACAATGATAATTTATTGCAGTCTCACACCTCTGCAGGAGGTCCTGTCATATTGATAGGACTAAAATCTCACATGCCTTATATTTGTTTGAAGGGTTTGCAAAGCTTTTTATCTGTTTTATTTATTATTTAGGGAATACTGTAAGCGTAAAAGATGCTTTACAAAATACAGTAGAAGGCAAGGTCTCTGGCATCAAAAGTCCTGTGATCTACTTCAAATAAAATACATGTAACAACAGTTTAGATGCAAGTGTCTGTAAAGGTGTCAGTTACATGGGAAAAACAATGCACAGGTTTTCATTAAAAAACAAAAAAGACTCAAACTCTCAAAAGACCTCCACTGATCTTTTTCCTTTGAAATCATGCAATGATACATACTCACAATTCTGTTTTTAAACTAAAGCAGTAATGAAAGCTGGCAGTGTAGTACATTTGTGCAACTTTAACAGGCCGAAAGTTGAGCCTATTAAAAAGAAGAAAAATCTATACTGAGGCAATAGATTTCATATTTAAGTGTAGTATGATTATGAAAACAAATAAAAAAGCATTCATGTCCCACATACATACTACATGCAAGATTCCTAGAGGAAACAAAGATCCTGGAGGTTTAATTGCCTTTGTTCGCTTAAAAGAGTAATCTGACGATAGTAAAATGTGGAAATTGCTATTCTAACTCCAGACCTCCGCAAAGCTCTTTTCTTTTCTTTTTTACTCTCTGCAGACCCATAATAGATATGATACTTCATAGCTTATCTTGCAGAAGGTTAGGATTTGGGGGTATGCATGTGCTGCTTCTGTTCCTCAGACTTTTTTCACATCATACCACAGCTTATGCTGAATATTAATTGTGAATGTGCATCGCACATTTGACCCTTAAAGAATATAACTATATGTTACATATTACAATATGATAAATATATTATATTATTATATCTAATATATACTACGATACATAATACATATACTCACATATTATGTACGGTCTCATCACAACTGATGGGAGCACCGTCACATCCTGCAGAACACAGAGGAAAAGGGAAGAGACTGGGCAGAGAAACTGTTGTAATGCACTGCTCCTGAATCAGAAGAAATGCACTGTTAAAATAGTCTGATACTATATTAAAACCAATATTGAAATAAAAATTTGGACAATTGAAATCCTTTCCCAAGACTGAAAAACACATATGGCAAGAATACCAATAAATGACTCTTGCCAACATATCTTTATCTGCTCTAAGTGAAAAAAACAGACATTAGATAAAGTACTAATTGCTTCACCTCTCATATATTGTTGAGATCTTTATTTGTTTGCATTTGGATCAAAAGGAGATTGCTTGGGAAAAGACTGCATTGTGCCCACTCTTCTGGAGCAGATTTTCCTGGATTTCATACGAAGCAGCAGGCTGCTAGGAATTAAGTTGCTGCGAGCTCCAAAAGTCACAAATACTTCAGTACTTCATTCAAACTAATGATGGGCACTGTTACAGATCAACATATTTAAAAACCCCCACCTTTCCCTGCATTAGAAACAACCATGTTCACTTTATGTTCACTAGCGGTGCATCTTCAGCGGTTTTGCATGAGAAATATTGTTTATTTATTTGCATGAACACCAGGGACCAGCACATTAGAGTAGCAGCAGTGCAAGATAATGCCACTGAAGTTAATCAAGCAAGTATAGCCTCCTACTGATCTAATACCCACCCTCCTAATAAAAACCTGTCTGCAGAATGTTATCTGTTCTTTAAATTTTATTACACAGAAAAATACATATTGAAAAAAAATTCAGCCATAAGACAGAACTAAACGCTTTAGAAAGAGTGAGTTTTATCTTGCATCTAGCAATTACTTTTGCTGATTGCCAGTGCACAATTACATGAATGCACAAAGACTTAACTCTGTTCACGCACAATATTGGGCAGTTTGCGTGTAAATGAGTTTACCCACATATGCTGTCTCCACACATTTGTTATCACTAATGCTAAATAGTGGTTTGCCATGCCAAAGTGAGTATTGGATATGGTCTGAAAGAGGATGGAGAGCAGAGAGAGGAACATCTATTTTCTATGTCTTTACCAGGTTAGGAAAAAAAAAAAAAAAGGGAAAAAAAACCAAACCACATTTCATTACTAATGACTGAAACTAAACCCATACAACTAAATGCATAGAACAGATTCCAGTGAAAATTGAAGGCATACGAAAGGTAAGAACTTTCCAAAGTGTCCTGCATTAATTAAAAAACAAAAAATCTAAGAAAATGTAAGTAAGTATACAGTTAACAAAGCTGAGTAATCCTTTATTCTCTGAGCAAAATCAAAACTTGAATGTATGTACTGTAGGTACGTTGCAGGGTATTACTACATGACAAAAAATGTGTCAATTATGCTACTTGAATGCAACCTGAAGATTTTGATGCAAACCAACATAAAGTGTCATTACATGATATAGCTGGACTTCTGACCCTTTTGTGACAATAATTAGGCTGAAGACAACATTGGAAACAAGGAAGGGAAGGGCATCTGAGATATAATTTCATGTTAGACTTAATGCAACCAGCTGTGTAAATAAGTATGAGGTTCCCTTCAGTATTTGTTCTCCTTTGTTAAAAAAAGCAGACAGTGTCAGAAAAGCAGTAAGCTGTGGGGTAGCTGCATTGTACCCAATATTTTGAACAAGATCCTATAAAACACTTTTTTACTTGGTATAGATCCAGGAAGACACTGACGTGTGTTCTTGGCTGTCTGGCATAGAAACGATCTTATTGCAGTTATTTGAACTTTTCACATGTTTGCCATTATACACGTACCCCTTTGATTTGCTGGATTAGGGCCATTTACACAGGAAGCCAAACTACCTGTTTACCTAGAACCAGCTGCCTGATCAAGGGAATACTAAGGCACCAGACCTGTGTAACAAAATTTGGATGAGAAAGACCTATTTCTCAGGTAGTATATTAGATGCACACCCCAGGAGTTGGGACGAGTCCTAAGAGAGAATATGAGGTATCAATCTTCTGATCTTGTACCATTTAAAAAGAGTAATCATTTATTCCTGATATGTGTTTTCTGCCTCCCTGCTAAATTGTTATAATCAGTTTCTCACTCTCTAATCCCTAATTTTCTTAATAACCTCTTGTGAGAAACTCCGCCTTGTCTTAATGCCATCTTTTTCATCTACACAATTAAGATTAAATTATCAGATTTAATCACATATTACTCACATTAGGCAGATTTGGATATCATTTACAGGGATCCCAATCGAATCTAAAAACTCTACTGAAATCAATGGAGTTGGGATTTTTTAAGTGATAACAAATAATGCCACAGGCAGTGCTGACTTGGTGTGGAACAACAGTAGGCACCGGCTGGTATTAGCCTTCCTGATGCCTTGAGCTTCTGACCTTGTTCATCTCACTATATTTTGACTGGCTGGCCATTTCGGGGCCTCTGCTGCAATTAATGAGGTTGTTAAATAGTGGGAGGTTATGGGAAGCTGAAGAATTTTGAGAATTTCAGACTTCAGAAAAATCGTCTTTCAAATTTAACTGACAGCTTGATCTTCCGGGGAAAAGTTAGTAACCAGAAACAGTCAGGCTGAGGCATGACCTGCACAACTCATTTGCTTTGTGACCTCCTTGAGTTTCATCACTAAAATTACAGGAAGAGGGTTTTCATAAAATTCTGCTGCTCATAGCAAATGGTTTTAAAGGCACTGAAATCATGCCGAGAGAATTCTGCTCTCAGGTCTGTAAGTGTAATGAGAAAATCAAACCAGCAAAAAGTTTCTAATCTGAGTTGTAAAATCTAAGGACTGACTTTTTTCCCCCTTTATTTCCTCCTAGAAGACAGAATAATGGTTAAAATAATAATTTTTCAAGCGCCTTCAAAGGTCTGAGTTTGTTAACTTCTTAATCTTTCTTGTGTAACTGAAGAGTGAAGCACATTCTCTGTATCAAGGTTTTGCATCTTAAAGAACTGCATATAGATTTTTAAAAGGAGTCTTATAAAGACCAAGTCTAGTATTATTTATCATGTTTTAATTTTCCCTTTTAAAATAACACCAGTCAACATCAGTATTGAGCTATTAAATGTAACGTATTTCATCTGGTGGTTTCACCTTTTATCATGGTACTATGGTCCACCAGTGTGTTAATAAAAAATTAAGGACAAAGCAATCCCAGAGACCCACAGTAGCATTTTATCCATGCAGAGATTCCTGCAGAGATTAAGAGAGCAAAACACAGAATACCATTTCTACTGGGCAGGACTGAATTTTTATTAGATTTTACCATTTCTGTGTACATTTTAGAGCAATAACAGTGCTAACAGAAATGCAGCGCACAAAGCCTTATGTATCTGGTCAGGACGTCCTCACCAGTTTTGAGCAATTCTGCACACAGAGTGCATGTTCACTGTCCTTGAAGTGCCAAATCTAATCTAAGGTCTATATTTTGCTCAACTTCTAGTTAGCTTTGATGTATCACAGCACACCAGCAGGTATCACTAAAACACAAACCTCCACAAATTACGTTCTTAGCAGTTCTGCTGCCTGAAACAGAAGATCCCAGAGCGAGATGAGATTTTTATTCTAGATTTATACACACTCATCATAGTGCTGTAATCTGCGGTTAAAGGTTTAATCTATGTATTTTATCTTGGCTTTTATACAACTACTTGCACACTAAGAGCAAAGCCCTTACCTCTCAGATGGATAGATTAAGAAATGGACCAAAGGGTGGCTGAGCTCTGCAATTATATCACTACATCAATACCAAGAATGAAATAAACTGGCTTCAATAAAATAAAAATGAATTTTTAGTTAATCATCACACAAAGTTTATGATTCTTAAGTATTTTATTTGAATTTTCCTATCCTTTAAGATTTCACTTTTTTCTAGACCTAAAAGAAGGCTTTTCTGTATATTATTTCCAACATAGTCAAATCATGAGCTACTGGAAACATCTATTACATTCTCATGAAATTTCCATCTCAGTTTCCAATCCAAATAATTTTAGACAAATTCAGATACATTACCTTAGATATGCTAAGGCATATGAGCAGGTTTTTTTAAGCTTCAGATTGGAAAGATTAAGACATCCTTAAAACACAAATTAAAAATTTGATAAAACTGCCACAGTTCATCTTCCTGAAACAAGCACTTTCTCTTCTCCTCAGTAAACTGCTGGCTTTTTATTATATGCTATTCAAAAGTCAAGATACTTTCCAGTTCTCATGGACATCAGATATTCCATCATATTCATTAAACACATGAAGAGCGTAGAAATATCTTTTGTTAGCATTGTCCTTCCCTTCCTCTAGCAAGCTCTTTAGATTGACCGTTCACGTGGTTTGCCTGCACAGCTGCATCCCCCAATTCATTCCTGCCAACACAGTTTCTTAACTTACTGTAACAGAAGCAATGCTGAGTCTTAGAGCAATGCCGAGTCTTAGTTTGAGGTGCAGGTACACGATATACATTCGGTGTATGAGGTACATTTGGAGTGGGCGTGTACACACAAAGATTTCCCCACGCCTACCCCCCTCCCCAAGATATGTCATAAATAGTGTTGTAAAATGATTTGGACTGAGAGCAAAAAGAAAAAGGAAAATAGCATCGCTTGAGCTTTTCAATATTTACATCAAAACCAAACAGGCTATGACATATGAAAAGAAATTATATGTGTGTGCATGTGTCAAAAAGTCTTTGAAGTGTTTCTAGCAAACCCTTGTGAAGGAGATCAGTATCGAGCAGCAAGGATAGAGTTTTCAGTTCTACTAACGCTTTAAGCTGATAATCCATTTGGAGGAAAAGCTTGTCTAAAATTCTATTCTAGTTACGTAGCCCTCCTCTCCTGCTGTGTAGGGCTCAAGTGCCAGCTGCCCTTACTCCAAACCAGCAGACAGCCCAAACCTAGAAAAATCTCTTGTCCTGCCCACTCTGGATTCCTGGGAATTTGTATTCTGAAAGTTGGACTTTTCAGTATTGCTTCATACATATCCTTACAGAAAGCACACTTCAGGGTCTGGAGATTTCACTTAAGAACTTTCTTTATAAAGAAATTTTTCCTCCAGCCCCTGGTGCAAATCTCCCATGTTTTGGAAACTGCCAGAAGGCAAAGTAGCAGAGGGATTTCATATTTGTATATGGCTAGAAAATCTAGTTTGTGAGACCCTGGTGTTCTTTTGCTATTTCTGCTTACTGCTGCTATTTAATAAGCAAAACAAAAACCCACCCAGCCATCTGGCAGAACTTTTCCATTTCTTCCAGATTACCACATTTTGTTTCTCTTTCCTGCCTAGTTTTTCCTGAAAGTCACAGGGCCTCGCTGAACTTGAATCTTTCACAAGTCTCTGTTTCTGAACAGTCTGGTGGCATTTCTCCCTTTTCCCATCCTCCCGTGGAATGGTCCATGCACACACCTCTCAACCTGCAGCCTTCAGCCTCGCTGCTTCTGCGTGACTTACCGCTGTTCACCCTCCCAGACTTCTTTAACAAAACATATTATAATTATTTAACATCTTCCTCACAAAAAAAAGCCTCTAAGCAGATTGGCTGGGAATACTTCTCTCATGACTTTCCACGCCAAAAACACACACAAATGGAAATGATGGCTTTTTGAAAATTCCAGTCTCTGGGATTTAGGATAAGCCAAGTAGAACAAAACATTTTGCTTCAGTTTTCACAAAGGAAAATTGAAACAGAATTTGTGATCTTTCTAAAATTGAAACATTTTTGTTTTTCCAGCCAAAGTGAACTCTTTTGTATGGCGTCAGCTCCACGGTGGTCAGTCTGCCTGTGGAGTTACAGCTCCTCCCTGGAGCAGCGGGCTGGTTGTCTGTGGCACATATTCCTTGTCTTAGGTAGGGCTTCCTGTCTGGGCTATTGCTTCTAAGATAAATAGCACTGTTCCATCTGCTTTCTGCACCAATTCAAACATTTTAATTATAAAATTATTTAAACCAGATTTTAGAGACATTCAGTCCAGTAAAACACTGAAGCCCACTCTTCCCATAGTAGGTCAAAAGGCAGCTTTAGAAACTAGTGAAAGCAGTGGAGAGGCCTATGTGTAGACTGTTATGCCAGCACAGTATTTTCCCTACAAACAGTTAGGAAAGACATAGATACTTTTTGCAAGGGTAAAAAGTCTTTACATTAAAAAATTTGCTATAAATCTCCTGTCTGAGGAACTGGCTTTGAATGCTTTCTGGGCCAATTAGTTGGTCTTGCCAGCTCACAAAACAAGCTCTGAATAAATAAGGATCAAAGAGCTGTTTAATGGCATTGTTATTGTTATTTACTAAATGGATTCTTTAACTGCTGAGTTACACAAATGTCTGTTTATCTTTTAATATTGACTGTCACAATTTTCCTAGTATTCATTGTGAGAGTGAATATAGATGAGTCCATGGAGAAATCAAGCATCTCCATTTCCACAGATGTACTCCCTTTGAATATATATCTTTCCACAAGATTAACAAAAAAACTTGGGGGTTTAGGATAACTTTAGCTCAGCACAGTGCCCAGGGCACTGCTCCCCACCACTTTCCTCCATGTTTGTGGGTCAACAAGTGTACAAATACCTGAATCCCCTCAACAGAAATTCTACAAACCAAGGCCCCCCCTTGCTGTCTACCTTAACATGAACGGAGATATTTAAAGTTAAATCAGAACTGAAATCCCTCCTCAGAGTCTACCTACAGGGAAGCTGTGGCAGCTCTTAAAGTGTAGAAACATGGGGTATGAACTGGTTGACCAGCTGATGCAACCGTGCTGAGCCTGCCAAGACCAAGTGCCTTAGAGAATTTCATGGTGGGACATTGCTTCCCACTATTGCATACAATGATTCAGGGCAAGGTTTTCATATTAGAGTAGAAACAGTTTGGAAAATGTATTAAGTAAATTATTTGTCAAGATATCATCAGTCTGGTGAGTTTACCATTAGTCTAGAGAGAACCACAATATACTTAATTGCAAATGAATAATAACAAGAAAAAGCATGTTTTCCTGAAGAATATTTATCAGTAGTGTATCTACCTCACCCCCTTCGAATGAAGCTAGCCCTAGCTGGGTAGTATACAATACTTTGGTACATCTTGTAGGAACCATTCCTTTTACAGAGATACTTTTTCCAGAAAGTCTGAGCAGCCAGTTTGACTCTGTGTTTGAAAGCAGCTTCAAATACAAGGTCTGCAAGGTAAGTAATCACTAGTCAATGAGCATCAGACAAAAGTATCAACCGGATGCACTGAGGACCACTTTTCCAGAAAGCAACATGTCATCCTCTGCTGCAGTCAATGAGTGTTAGACAACAGAAGTACAGTATCCTGCCACTTCTGTTCAAATATATGTTCTTTTAAACCATCAGGTAAACTTTTGCTTCTCTTTCAAATAATCTAACACCAGAAATGAATGTTAGCCCAAGGAATTGTGTGGACAGGAAGAATCAGGTATGCTCCCTACCGCTTTGCATACCACCTTTCATACAAAAGGACATATACACTGAGTATTAGTAATTGCCAGTTACACATAAACTGTGTACATGATACTTTTTGTATTTGAAGGATCAGGATGTCCCAGTGTGCAGAGGAGATGCATCATATTCCCAGGGCTAAACAAGATCCTTCCACCTTAAGTCAGGCAACTGCACTGAGTGGTAGCTGGAAATGGAAGGAGCTGGGTGACCTCTCACTGGTTTTTCCTCCGCTTGCTTGAGACTTTCTAATTTCCATTTCTACAACCATGGGGAGATTACTCTGATCTCATGCCAGCCCTGTAAAAGGAGGATTGGGCACTCTTTATTTCTACCTGACGTTTCATGTACCCACAGAAGGCAAGAACAGAGCACAGGTGGGAGTGAGGTACATCATCAAGAGCTATTGACATTTATGATCAACACCGAAAAGTAAGCCAGATGTGAATTTGATTTGGACTCTGTTTAAACTTCACCATGCCTCTGATTTAGTGCACGTCTAGCACAAAGAAACTGTTACAATTCCACATCCTGGTTCCATTCCACTCTCTCACAAAAATTCCTTTTCAAGCAAATACTTTAGGGTGATATTTAAGGTGTACATGTACATACATTTATGCAGATGGCAAAAGCACTTGTGAGAACTTTAAAAATCTCTTAATTTCTGAATGTCTTGTGAATCAATAGGAATTAGACAGTCAGGAACTTAAAACAAACAAACAAACAAAACCCAACCAAAAAACATGCCTGCTTCTTTTCACATTTAAGAGCATAAAGATTAAAAGATGGGCAAAATATTTTCTGTTGGTTTTTCAGGAGTAGTACAAAAAAACCTGGATGACTGAATGGTCACAGATAAACACTTACTGGCTACAGCAATCACCCACTTAGTGGAAACCCTGGATTCAACTTTCACAGCCTATTGAAGCTGTTTGAGCCTTCATCTTCCACCTTCCAAGAGGGTATCTTGTCTGATAAGCTACAGCATATGTTATTGTTGAGTGTGATATGTACGTGTCAATGTGAGAAGGAATGACCCTCTCTTAGCTTGATTAGTATGCTTATTGCATAGGTAAAAAAAATGAGTTTAGAGTGTTTCTCTTTCTCAAGTGGAGGAAGAAAATGAGTCTCAGCAAAGCAGAATGAGAGAGGGGGTATCTCCACGGGATGCCCTGTGGCCTCTCTCAGGAAACACAGGCTCAGAGCCTGCAGGAAAAAGGGAAGAGGGAATCAAGGAGCCTGGCACCAATTGTGAGCAATTTCTTAGTGTAAAAGGGCAATGACAACCACCTGATTCAAGTCCTTTGCTGCCTTCCTTACATGAATACAAAAATATAATAAACACTTCAGTTCAGGGGAAATTGGGGACTTTGTTCAACAGAAAAGGAAAGTTTGCAACATTTTGTCCTTGTGAGAAAAACCAAAAACTTTTCTATTTGATTTAATCATAACCAATTGCATTTGGTGGTGTGTTGGGTTTTTTTTTTTATTTGGCAGCTGAACTAAGAAATCAATTATTGTTCCATGTATTGTACAGTACAGCACACTGCTGCACCATTCTAAATATCTTTTAAGTTATGGCCCTTAGTTCCTAAGGTAGATTTCCAGAAACAGGAGGTTGTATTTTCTTTTCTAGGTCAATAAAATCCCAAGGGAAAGAAGAATGTTTTATGTGACAGAAATTCCCAGACTGAAATCCCTAAACCGTTCCATTAATTTATCAACCAAGCAGAATTTATGAGGTATCTAAATTGGAAATGAGATGTGTATCTTAATGGTCTGTTCCCCCTGTAAGCGAATGAATAAATAAATAAATCACACTACCGTTGTGGACAAAATGCAAAGTTACTTGCATCTTTCTATTCAAGCTTTAAATGCTTGCAAATCGCTGTGTGGACACAGTGGAAAGAAGGATGATAGAAAATGTGTCATATGCCCATGATGCAGTGTGCAAAAAAAAAAAAATCCATTTGTTGATAAGATGGAAAGTAACAAAGATCATTACAAGGATAAAACACTTTCACTAACAAAACACAGATTTCAGAACACCCCATACTGCTGTGGCTTAAGATATAGAGAAAATTACTCAGCAGGTGTAGAATGCTTCCTGTCTCACACTGAAAAAGCAGTGTAACTCATTATTGCCACGGGGCTTTCAGGTCAAATCAACTTGTTGTATTAAGATTTTCATGAAAATAAATAATGAATGAATGTTAGAATTGAAACCCCAAGTTTACAACGATGTGCATGATGACTTAATCAGAAGAAATGATTGCAGAGATCTGTAGCAGGAAATCATTTCACACCTATATCCCTGTAACTCATAAAAATAAAAATATCACCTACTTTTACGCAAGAGCTGTTATTCCAAAATAGTTGCTACCTTTTTTTTTAATGCTGGCTTTCCAGGAACATAATCTTTAATACTATAGCTGATCAAATGTAAGTATATTTCTATAACTAAGCTGCTTGGAACCTGCTCAAAATTGACCTCTGACCTCCGCTTATGAAAACTGGACATGCTTGATTGCTCCACACCGACACAGAGCATGTTCAATTAATGCTAACATTATAAGGATTGTGCTAACAACACAAATGGAAATTAAACCTTTTCACTACCCATCTGCATCTGAACATTCATAAATTGAAATAAGTGTAGAAGAGCTGTACTCAATCAATTTCAGCTCGAGTCCCTGACCTGATTATGTTATGCATGTCAATATACATTCTCTTAATTAAATGTGGTTCAGTGAACATTAGTAGTAAGAAAAAGGGAGACTATCCTCCACTTATTGCTACCCAAGATATTACCGGGAAAAAAATAGAAAGCAAATTAATGGGAAAAACAACACAACAGCTTTGTCTTTAGCTGATATGTTATCATAATGTTCTCCTATGCTGAGTATCCAAGCAGGTAACACTATTTTTCCCTCGATGACCAACTGCGGAGCTTAACATGTACAGAAAAAGACATAGTGTCTCTGAGGAAAACCAAATGCTACACTTAACTGCATATCACCAATCATCTGCTGTTGCAAACAAAAGGCAGGCACCTGCTGGAAAACTGCAATTTAAGAATGGAAGAGTAGCATTGAGCCCAAGGCTTCCTACCACCATCAGCTCTCTCCATGTCACATCAGCTTGATGTGGTTTCTGCACAACACCGCTGGCTTTGTGTTTTGGCTTGGTTTTATTTTTTCACCTTCTTTCTTCTCAATTCTCTCCAGTTTCCTGGTCCCCTTCTACTTCTTCCCTAACCAGCCTGCCACGGTGACACCCACAGAAGCCATCACACAGTGGTTGCTGCTACACACAGCTCATAAATGGTTTCCACAGGGGAATATTTTCATCAGTATCATTTGGTAATAGAGGGTCCCACGCAAAGACCAAGTTTGCAAGGCTGCAAAGAGCTGATAATGATGTTCAAGGGCATTAGTTAAGTTTCTGGCAAAGATAGCTTTTTACTCAGGGTAATGCATATCCTTAGAGGAAAAGAGGTGACGGACTGGAAGAGTCACTAAACACTGGCATAGAGACTGATTCAGGAAGGGAAAAAAAAATATCTACAGTTGGCTTGTGTTATTTCTATGGTATCATTCTCTTCCCTCTTAGAGTCAGGCTATGGATTACACAGCACTTGTGATTCAGAAGGAATAAAACATCCTCTGGTGTGCTAATGACAATGTGTTGCACTGCACAGATGGGAGTTAGATGATCCCAAATATCTATTCCCACCATAGCTAGATGCACATGCTAGACAACCTCTCATTTTAGCCCATTGTGATGAGCTAATTGATTCTGGACCTGCAAATAATATTTAGAAAAAGACCACTTAAGTTCACCTTCCTGCAAAAAAAGCAAATTAAAACAAACAAATGAAACATGTTGAAACAAGCTATTTGGAGCAGACTACGCTGGAACACAAATCTGACTCCAGCACGGTGTGGCAACTGCAATCAGGCTTGCACAGATAAATACAATGACAGCTCTCCATCTTGCCTTCCAGAAACCCTGCCAAATCCTACTAGTACTCTCTGCCCCCTCTCCCCCTGGGCTCCTCCAATCTAACAGCTCTGAAATCCAAACAGATTAGAGAGGTTTCAATTGCATCTGTTGAAGCATATAAATTTTTGTCTTATTCAGCTCTTTTTTTTCCCCGTTCATGAATGGTCTTCAGTAAGACTACAATTGTATCTTATTTATTTGCACAATGATTTCTGAAAACACTATAGGCCTGACATTTTTCTCACAGATATAGTGTGATTTTCACTGAACAGCAAGAAAATTCAACACTATTTGCTTCTGAATGAATCTCAGAAAGATGGTCCCAGTCCCAACTCGAAACAGCTGCAAAAAGCAGTACATGGCCAAGAAAACACAATATTATCTGTGAAACAAGAGCCACAGGCGGTAGAAAGTAAATGAGTAAAGCTTAGGGTATACTTATGTTCAATACAGAACTGTGAAGTGAAAGCACAAACAAATAAATGGGAAAATAAAAAATTCATTAAACTACCATGGGAAAACATTTTGCCTTTTGGTGTTTAACAGTGACTGATATTTTTTACTCCCATTGTGGAAGATAGGGACCAATTAATGGAGGAGAAGGAAGTAAGTTTCTATTTTAATCAGTGCATGTTTCTCTAAGTAATCTCCTTTACTGAAATATGTTAAGACAGCAAAATAGCAGACATGCAAACTGAGATCTGGAAAATTCTATTTCGGCTAATTTGGCTACTATAAATGGAAAATCTTTGGGTCTTCAACCTTATTTCTTTGAAGCAGCAGAACAGCAGGGAATGCTTGCCTAACACACCAGTAACATTCACATCTCTACCCTGGCCCTTTCCCTGCACTAGGGAGAATATTAATGAAAAATTATCTAAACCTTCACCAGCATCTCCTTTGTACAGAAAAGCCACACACCACTGAGGACTTGACAATGACCTATTTTTCCAGCAGCCCAGCTCTGTATTGTGGTATGGTCTTTATTTTCATTTTCTCGCAAGGGCTCACTGGGTGGAGGGGTAAGAAGGGACAGAAAGGTCCTAGAGAAGACATTCAAGGTAAATTTGTCATTTACTAGCTCTGCTGGGTCTGTGTTCTCACATTTCAGTTTGACTCAGTGATGGTGGAGCAGAAAAGCAGCTATACAGATACCTGCCCCACTGTCTTGTCAGTAGCTTTTGATCTTGCCAGGGGCAGGAAAATCATCAGCAAATACTAAATACAGACTTCATAACCAGCACAAGCTAGGAAAAAGCCATATATTCAATCTTCAGTACTCAAGCAAGTAATTGACACAGATAACTTGCCTCTAGTTCCTCAGGCTACAAAACCGTGTTTAACATCATGTTAGTTCATATGACTTCAGCGGTGAGCCATCTAGGTTTCCCACCACATTCATCATGCTAAATCTAGAGCAACTACTTCTCAATCCTCTAATATGACCTACTTTTCCACATAAGACAAAGCTTTTGCAAAGCAGTTGATTAAAGGTGATAAGGTACTTTAGCCTTTGCTGATGTTGTCAAACGGGATGCTAATTAAAGCTATTTCTGGTGATAGCGTTTTCTTATTTTCTTTATTCTTTCTTTCTTACAGTCAGTGTCAACATTTAGTCACATAAAACCCAGACTAAATGCAAACAATCTTAATCCAATGCTAACATGGAGGCCCTCTTCCCCATCAGCTTTTCAGGGGCTCTGAATGGCAGGCAAATTCCTAGAATTTTAATAGCTGCCATGGTGTGGCCTCTTCCAAAAATTTCCCCTGCTTCCTCTGAGAGCTCTGCAGGCACAGTACTGTAAGTAAAATCAATGACTACTCTGATAATTGTAAAGCTGTCAGGCTAGCACAAGAAGGGTCCTTTTTTCCCCTATTTTTAAAATCAGGAAACCATGCTTTTCCGTTGACTTTCCCAGGTTAATCCAAATTCCCCCTTCGCAAGAACATCTGGAGGAAATTAAATGCAATAACACATCTTTCTAAATGGTTTGAGTTGATGCTTCCATAAAAGTCCTATTTCATTTATGTTCCTATATTTCCCCCTGTCTTTCCACTCTCTCACCTATTCAGGGACGATAAAAGATATTATTCACATCTATCAACAGACACTTCAGAGCTAAGGAAGCAGAGCTAGTCCACCCAGTCTGGTCTATACTGGTGAAGCAAAAATCCCAAACAAAACAGTGCACATGACTTATGTAAACTGTTACATTTTAAAGCCTGAGGTTGGCTCTGTGACACACAATCACATAAAGATCCTTCCACCTTTTCACACAAACAGCTCAGCCTTGGTCAAGTAATTTCTCTCTTCCATCATGAGTTTTCTCTCCCAGCTCATTACATGTACCAGCAAGCTTCCTCAAGACTTTCCATTGGTTCTGTCTCCTCTTCATCCTTATGTCTCTCTGCCTGCCTCAAGCCATTAGTCCATCACCCCCAGCACCTTACTGTTCTCTCAGCCCAACTGTACTAAAAGGTTTGAAATTTGACTTAAAAAAAGTTAAGAGCCATCCAATGTTAAATGCATACTGCTTCTCTGTCTACATCCCTGCTCATGTCTACCTAGGATATCAAATAAAACCTGACCTTCTGTATAGAAAATTAGTAACCCATAAAGTTAATTTTTTTTTGTATGAGATGCATCACAAAAATTATGCAGATAGCAACACGGTTTGTCTTTTGCCATTTAGGAAACTTGCCATTGCTTCCCCTGAGAGAACAAGTTTAATAGCTTGACTATAACAGTAGAGGAAGTACCTATATTTCTCTTTCCCCCTCAGCCACACGGCCGCCACAGTGGCATCTCAGAAGCTCCACCTGCAGTGAATAGCACCGGTGTTATACTGTGACAGATCAACGACATATCAGCATTATAAATTTCTTATTTACTGGTTGATAGTGAAGCAGATGCTTGCAACTGATGATTCCATATTTTGTCTTTAAGGGCTACTGAATTGATATCTAGAGAAAAGCATCCTTGCTGTTGTATTTTCATAGGGATGCCTTGACATCTGGAATACAAGTCAGTTAATTTCACTCTAGGTTAATACTCCCCTATGGCAATCCACCCCCAAAAACTAGATCAATTACAATTACACATTTGTGCTAAAAGTCTGTTAGAGGGATGTGTGACCTGGTAGTTGAAATCAACCAAAAATGAAACAAGAAATTTTGTTTCTGGTGGTGAAGGTGCAAGCCTCGGAGTTCACATGAAGGATAGATTTTTTGGTTCCCTCTTGATATTATCTCCTCCTTTTGCATCATTATTAAAGACAAGGCTGATCACTTCATCCTGAAGCTTTTATTGCAAGACCCAGCTTATGATTAAGTCTGCATTCAGTCGCATGGCCTTCCAGTTTTCATGCTACTGGTCTGAGAGCAGCAGGCTAATTGCTTGCCTGTGGATGTGTGGTGGTACATGTGTTCGTGCTCACATGCAAAATTTCAGTCATAGATTTCTAAGAATGAGTTGGAGTGAAGCCAAATATTCAGCACCATTTATAGGTTCTTACAGTCTTTTTTCTGAAATGTGCTGGTACCCTACAGTTCCAAGTAGAGAATTTTCCATTTAGGAAAAAGGTAGCAATAACATCTAGGCAGGGCAGCACTGCACAGATCTCCTCGCTGATTTCAAAACTAGTTTTTCATTGAAAAAGGCCAAGTGGTATTTTTCCAAAATTAAAATTTTATTTAAGATTTTTTTGTGCTAAAATTTTTCAATAATGCAGTATTTTTAAACTACTGCATTAATTTAGGTTGACACATCAGTATCTGTAGAGCGAAATAGGCATCACAAAGATGTAATTCCTATTTTTTTCACTCAAATTATTTTTTAAATATTTTTCCTTTTTTTTATTTATTTTTTTTTAATTTATTTTACCATAGTCAAATTATTAATAGTTCTATAAAAATGCCACGGTGAATAGCTGAAAAAATAGCTGAATTTACATACATTTTAAATGTGCTAGAATTATTAAGTCAAGCTACTTAGTACAAATTGAAATATTTTATCTTCTTTTCTTCAACAAAATTTGGGGAGGTTTATGTGCTATGTTTCTGGTTTTAGCCTCAACACTGTCACATTGCAATGAGTTTTGCAATCTCAGAAAAAGCTTTTCTGTATCTGTTTTATGGAATTAGACACCTACTGAAGCACAGTGACTGCCCCAAAGCTTTCTACCCAAGTTCTGCTAATATTTGCATTTTAAGCATGTGATTTGGTAGGCTGATGTGTCTAATATAAGGACAGGACTTGGTAATGAGAGGTCAGCACCCATGGATAAGACAGTATGGTTTTGTGACGGGAAACTGATGACCACATTTTTTAAGACACACAATTATAGATTGAGAGTCTTTTGGAGGGAAATGTCAGTATCACTATTACATGGTCAGTAAATAACAAATATGACAAAACCACTTAATCCTGTAATCCTTTGAATATCAAGGTCCAGACCTGCTCTTTCTGAAGGCAGCAAGGACTTAGGTTCAACTTCCAAATACTTTAAAGAAGTTTCATCTCAAGACAGAGGAACAACTTATGCAACAACTGCCACCATTTGAGAAAAAACTTGTAAGATTTCAATGCACTTAAACCTGAAATGAATTTAAATCTAAAATTAATCACTATCTCTTCTGCCTTCTCTCCTGAAAATAAGCACTTGAATAATCTTTGTTTTGTAACACAAGCTGAATCGGAGGGTCACAGAAATATACTGGGTTTGGGTGGTGGTACTGGAAAAAGAAAAGATTTTGAACCTGAAACAGATAATTTGGCCAAACACCATGTACATAACTTAAAACTTCTGAAAACATTCTTCATCTGGGATGCTTCAAATAAAAGGAGATTTTATGAATGTCACATCACAACGTAATTATCAAAAAGTTGATAAAGGGAGCATGCACACCTGTAGAGAATGTATGGATAAAATTTGAGAGACTATTAAAAATGAGTTTGGAATGTTTAGATTCAGAGTTTAGAAGCCTTTCCTCGCCATTCTGCAGAAAATCTTTTGTCACACCATCATTTCTTTAATAAGTCTGCCTGAAGTATATGGTACATCTTGATGGGAAAAATCTAAGCCAGATGAAAACTGAGTGGACTCACTCCTTGCATGTTCTTGGTTGTCCCCATAAGAACCATCCATCATGCTCTGAGAACCTCCTAACAGCTCAGTCTTTTAGAAGCTGTTACAGATTGGGGCTTTCTTTTTTTTTTTTTTTTTTTCCCCAGAACCACTTTATTATCATTGATTAATAACTTCCTGTGTATTGGGATTGCAATACCACGTTTATCGTATCAAGTAAGTCTCAGCACTTAGAGTGGAGCCTGGACAAACTGTAAGGTATTATATGAGAAAAGGCTGTAGTGAAACCCTCAGGTCCAAAGCTTGAACAAATAAACAGAGCAAATAAGAAGTGGTTTTCTTGCTCCTCTGTGCACTCAGTGGAAAGAAACTATCAAACTTTTGCACCCCACTGCTCCAAGATGCATTAAAAATCTCTCTCAGTCGAGAGCAAAATGTGTCAACCACCATTGCTATTCTGGCTCAATTTAAGGGGAAAGAAATGTATTTTTGTAAAAGCTGTCAGTGAATAACTTTCATTTAAGCACTCATTCATGCCAGAGAGTGGTCCTGTATTTCATGCTTAATGGGCCAAGTTTAGAGAACCCAGATGCTGATAGCCAGCACTGACCCATGCCACGTGTTGACAAAAGGCACGCTTACGTGGCACTGTTTTTCCACTAACGTAAGAATGCAACTTAATTTAGAGCATCTTCCAAGCAGTTTTGGTTTTCTCTGTTGAGCAGCTGTAGGGTGCGAGTACACGGTACTTGTCGTATCAGATCAGATCAATGAAGCCAGTGAGCTCAGGGCTTTCCTAGGCCACTACTGGAGGTTTTTTAAAGAGGTGCAGACTCCCAGCACTTGAAAACAAAGCATATGTGATAGGCACGGGGATGGAAGTGGGGGAAGTCAGGAGCTGAATCCCCTCTGCAGCTTACCCTGAAGTGAGAAGTTTCATTATTGCTACTGCAGCACATGGCACTTACCAGGGTTATTGCAGAAGCCTCACACGGTTCCTCACACGATAACTGTAATTACATGTGACGGCAGCACCTCTGATCAGTTAGAAGCAGCAAGCATGCAATGGTCATGCATTAATATTTGAGGAAAAGCTGTAAGTGAAGAGAAATGAAGGGATGGAGGGAGAATATGACCTTTAAAAGATTAAAGAGACTATCACATTGCTTCTATCAGCATGTACTGAGACAAAACCTGTTCCTTTTCAGATACCTCTCTTTCCTTCTTTTATAGTAAAACACTGAAGCTGAGCACTTACGAATAATACTTGGTGCAAAACCAGGATATTAATTCTGAGCAATAAACTCTAATGTGAAACCTTGCCTAGGAGCACTGTAAATACTTATACATTCTCATCTAACCTTTTCTTACAAACCTTTGGTAACAGCAGGGAGTAAATATTCTGATTTTAGCCTAATTCTAAATGTTTACTTGATAAGAGTGCTACACGCAGAACTTTTTTTCCCAGATATCAGCTCTTATTATGAGGCTAAAATAGTGAGCCAAATCTAAGAAACAGACCAGCAAAATACCCTTCGTGAGACTGTAATCAGAAGTTAATATTGTATTCATGTCCATTCTTGTGGCCATCTTGTGGCCCAGAAAAAAGGGGTGAGGGGCCTCATTTGCACCATGTATTTCTTTTAGTTCAATCTTTCTCTGGAAATAAGGTTTTGAAATTCTTCTAATTGATTTTGTTTATAATATGATCACGATAAGGCATTCTGTCCTATCAGATGTGTTTCATTGATTGACATTTTAAATGAGATGTGACAAATTTACAATGAGTGGTACATGCCAGCTGCTAGGGAATGAACTTCATTTACCATTAAATCAGTCTACTTCTAATGTTCAGGAAGACAGGATGTGCTGGGTGCCACTGCCTGTGAACAAGCTTGTTTCAGACTCTCATTATCTTTAAACCACACCTAAGCTGGGCTTGCAGTTGTCCTTGGCATTTCCTAGCACAGTGACCTCAAAACCACACACAGTTGGGCACCACTTAGCATCAAAGTGGACCATAACGTTGACACACAATGATAAGAGTTCATGTCTAGGGATTACTTGATTCTGTAAAAAAAATATAAAAAATTAATATTCGTATTTTGCATTCCTATTTTCACACTTTTGTGCACTTTATTATTTGGTTTCTAACTTTTAATTCATTTATTTATTTTTACTACCTGCCTCTGTTCTTTCTTCCTTCTCATAGCCAGAAGACAATAACCCTGCCTCCCAGTCCCATGCATGTGAGCAGCCACTTTCCTAGAGACACCGATGACACTGGCCGGCAGACTCTTGTTGGAGGTAAAAAATGTTGCTTGCAAGAGCTCTTCCCTGTCACCAGCTGCATGGAGGCCAACATGCTAAGGGGCCACTTGTTATCAGAAGTGCACTGTCTCCACAACCTACATACTGTGTACGTTTTTCTTTTACTGTCCACCCACTTCTAATGTATACCTAATGTCCATCTCCAGTGCCCATTCATTAAACTTTCAAATAAATAACCCTCACCTTTCCCACTGATTACCTTTAATATTTGGAGTGAACTCCCCATCAACGGTTTGTCAAGGTGAATTAGCTGAGACAGAGCAGATCGCCAACATGGCATAATATTCTGGGAACTCAGGTTACCTAATTTACAGCTAGCTTTTTCCATTTTATGGGATACACAGATCCCCAGGCATCTGCAAAAGCACCTCTCTGTCCTCCTTTAAACTCTCATGATGTTTTTAGGAAAATTTTGGTGACTGTGAAGCTGTAGAAACTGTCACCCCGCAGATCATACTGACCAAATATTGCTTGTTTCTTTTACTCCCCTAACTCACTTTTCTCTATCTCTTTTTGTTTAAATACTTAGGCATTGTACTTAGGTTGTAAAGTTCTCTAGGGCAAGAACTAGGATTGTCTGCTCTGTAGTGCTCCCGGGTAACATAATAAGGCAGACAGTAATTAACTATGAGCATCTGTGCAGCAATATCAGAAGGTAGATTCAGGTAGATATAAGTTGCACACTTCCTTACCCATCTAATCATATTTTATCATCACACTGGCCTATATCCATATTTTAACCCTAAGTCTATTTAAAGTCAAAAAGTGTTATTTTGAGATGTCATGCTGTCCAAATTTTGGACCAAAGGAATAATTAGAGAGCTTTCCATACTTGCCAGGTCACATGATGTTCTGTATCATGCCTTAGATGGTCTTACTCTTATTTATGTAAATATACCTGACCAACTCAGTCCTCCCCTTTGAGTAATTAAGAGGGATTCATTGAACTTTGCATCCATGGGAAATGCAGACTACTGAGATTTGTGAGATCCAAATACTGAAGCCGCTTGATATGCTGTTACATCATTAATTCCATGGCTTTAGCAGTTAATATGATGGATGGTACAGAAGAAATCCTATACTTAAGCCATACAGTTGCATAGATTGTAGGGATGTGCACACCAGGTGCACTGACTAGAATGTTTTGCACAGATTCTAGAAGCAAGCACAGAAAATAACAGATTAGTTCATTTTCGGGGGTAAAGTTCATAGGACAGCAAAGAAAAACTCCACACCTTTACCTTCACACACCTAATCAGCGATTTGACATTACAATTTTACTGCATTTCCCTTTTTGATAAATTAAATATGATTATTGGAAGTGACTAAACAACTGCGTTCAGTTGAAAGACTGAAAATAGTAGTCAATTTTTTATATATTATACACAGACACAACATCTCCTACACATAATCTTAGATATGCTGTTTTGGAGCTCCAAAGGAGAAACAATTTTAAAAAAACAGCAACACTGAAAAAATAATATATCACTGCACTCATTGCCACAGTAGGAAGTGGGGAGCAGAGGCAGCAATACCAACAGTAAGCATGTGCCTAATGGCTCAGCAGAAACATCCTCCTACGTCTGGTAGCTCTCCATACACAAAGCTATTCAGTGCCCTTTGAACATATACACAGTGTTTTCCAAACTAATTATGATGCTGGCATATGGTACATTTACCAAGAAAGAAAAAGACAGACTTTTTAAAAGCACTGTCATGACCATTATGGCAGAGAAAAAGTTGGCCACTATTGCAGGGCCTGAGCCAACATTTATTTAAATCAATGCAAAGACTTTCACTGACTACACTTTGGATCTGGTCCACAGTAAATGGAGAGTCTTGCTGAGATTCCTGGCCTCATAAAGGGCCAGAGGCTACTACAGCACCACCAACACCTAGCTAAACAAAAACTATTCTTATAAAAAAAAGCCTATAAGGCATATTAGGGGGGGAAGCAAAAGGTTCCCTAGGAATTCAGGAGGCTTCTGAAAATGAATGATATGATTCTTACAGAATTTTAACGAACCTGTGTTATTCAATAAAAAAGCTGTAAAATTCTATCGATCAAAATTACTGAATATGACTTAAGAGCATTCTCCAGTAAATGCTATGATAGTTTTCCACAAAACTTTAACAATATAAGACAATACGCAATGGCTTGTTAAATCTTGTTTAAGCAGTCCCTAGAGAGATTTCTGGTTACAGCATGGTGCTTACAGTCCTCGTAGGGGTTCAGTCTAGAGTCATCCCTACAGAAGTGTCTGTTTGCCAACTAGGCTGTAGTCTCCTGCAAGCCCCTCAGCTCGATCCCAAACAACAGTTCGTCTCAGCCCAGCAAGTTCTGCAGAAGCCCCAAGGCTGAGGTCAGTCCAGGGTTTCCTCACCTCTAATCTCCCCTCTCCTGGCAGTGTTTCCACCCACCCTGCAGGCCTCCAGCATGGGAAATCAGTGACCAGCAACCCCACAATTCCCTGTCTCGACTTTCCTCCTCTGTGTCCCCTTCTCACACTCCTGAACCCTCTGCCAGCCCTAGGCAAGGGCAACTTCGTGGAAGTGGACAAGGTGCCTGCAGAGTGATTGCACTGCTTTGTGCAGTGCCACAAAGCTCGGGGGGTATCTTGATGCCACGCTGGAGATGCAGTACAGATGATTCCGTTGGGAAGGGTGGCGAACATGAGACAGCTTGAGCTCATTCAGGAAAACACTGAGAGCAACAATAAATATCACAGTAGACACAGCCCAAAATGAGACCATCAATACATCTGAGGCTGGCATTTGGAAACATTTGCATTAAGAAGGTTTCTGTCTGGGTACAGACTTTCACGTATATCCCCCAAATGGAATACCAAACTGATGCAGGTCCTTTCTCCTAATTTTAACTACTACAGATCAAGCCCTCAGTTATAAAATACATACTCTACCAGGAACCTCCACAGCAACCCCAGTTCCCATTAACTCTTAAACTGTAGCCCGCATGTTTCTTTTTCACTCTTGCAGCTATTAAAATGATGCAAAGCCCCGCTTTCAAATAGGTGTGCAGCTCTTGCTCTAAGCAGCAACATTTTTCTGAACAGCCTTAAGCTCCATCATAAGCTCACACAACCAAGTGGGAAAAAAAAGTTACCACAAAACAAAAATATGATGGAAGCAAGTGACAAGGTACCTGGGACAGTGCAGGCAGTAAAAGCTGTGACAAGGTGCTAGCACTGGTCTCATCCTGTGCTAGTAGAGCGGCAATCCAGCACAGACGTCATGTATTCCCTAGGGTTGCTAGTACATGCAGCTCGCTACAATCTCTCCTTCAGTTCTGCTGCGCAGGGTTGCTTTCTTCCTGAAGTAAAATGAAGTCTAAGAGTGTTTTGGATGAGCACAGAACATAGATGTGGCATCTATAAAATATGACCTATTCAGTACAAGTGCAAAGAAAGAAAAAAGCAGTTTAAGAAAAAGCTTCTCTAAAATAAAATTTAAACAAAAAACCCAACCAACCAATCCTCAAAGGGCTATGGAACAGCAAGATTTGTAAACCTTCTTCTAAACATTCATTTTTGTGGTTTCTTTTTTATTTACGTTTGAAATTTATCCAAATTTTTGACACAAAGTATACTACAACAGAACTTAGAACCGTTAATTGAGAACTAAAGTGACAGAACAGTTTAGAGAAACATAAATTCAGCAGTGCTATGGCCAACAAATCTGACTGCACTGTGAAACAGGCACCCAGTGCAGAGCTCCTTACATCATCCAAGCATCAAATGTTGCCAATAAAAGAGTTTAGGCTGCATGGAATATAAAAACCAGAATGACTGTACAATAAAAATAAATGAGTGTTCAGAATTTTATATGGATTTCAAAAAAGCACTTGGTATTGTATCAGCACAACAAGAAAGATAGAGTGGTAAAAAGAGAGAGAAATATTATATTGACTTAAATGCTAAAAAGCGTATCAGTAGAAGATGGTACAGTTAAATTACATACTCTGCTTATTATATTGTATATTATGGTCTCCAATGAAAAAGCCAACACTAGTATGCAGGAAAGTTTTTTCCTTGGAAAAATAAACTCCTGTCTTCTCATTCTGAGAAAGCAAGACCTCTCTTTTAGAAGTGACATGTCACCAGTTACTTTAACTCTTAAGTGCCTCAAAATCTTTAATGTCTTCATCTTTACATGCCTCTGGAAATTATGCTATTCATGCTTCACAGATTATTAAGCATGTTTTTTAAAGACTAGTGAGTTCTTTTATTGCCTGTTTCTGGTTAAGGAAACTGTAGGACCCCAGGTCCCACTGACTGCAAAGAGGTCTAGGATCCTATCTGCATCACAAACTTTAAAAATCATTTTGGACAGTTGGCATGACAGAGAACTAAATACAGATTTCCCTAACCCCAGGCTGGTACCTTAACTTCTGAAGCACCTTTTTTCTGTTACAAGATTGGCACTAAGCCAACAGGCAAAAAAGTAGAGAACCAAGACATATCCTTAAGAAAGAGGTGAAAAACAAAAGCTTTACTTCTAGTTAAGCTCTCACAAGGATAATTATATGGCACATAACCAGTTTGATTTAGTTTTTGGCTTACTTCTAGAACTGGCGTTGCTCCACAGCAACAGGCTTTTTGTTCCAGAACTTAGTATTCACAGAATTACATGAGACATCTTCAGCTTTAACAATAACGAAGAAGAAGGAATACCAGAGAGTAAGAGAGCAAATGCCTTAAGCTCTGCTAACAATATAGATAGATCTAAATGATCACACACCATCAGCATGCTGGTCATGTGGACTCACACAGCCCACCTTCCCCACCCCCCAAAATAATTGCTTAATTAATTCTTATCATGCTTCATCATACTCATAGACAGCTCTGACAAGAATCAATAGCAAAGAAGTTTGTTCATTTAACTTAGCTGACTGTCTTAACTCATTTAAATTAATTGTTTTGAATGAACATACTTTATTTAGCAGGTTAATTCTTACAGCAAGTACCATCCATATTTGTGGGGAAAGAGGTAGGGAAAGACACAATTTTAGGATATAAATTTGGGATATAAAATGGTAAGGAAGTAATTGGACAAAATAAAGAGGATAAACATCATCCACTAATCTTATAACTCTTCTTCAGTTCAAAAAAAATAAAGAGAGGTAGAGAACTGAAGCAGCAAGTACAGTCAGAAGAACTGCTTAGAGAGAGTTAATCTTTACAGTGATAATTCATGAGGGTTGAGCGAAGCAGAGATGACCCAGACTGATAATCAGAGGTAGGGTGTAGGCTGAATCACCTGTACCTTATCACCTGAACCTCCAGGACGGTATTAAAAGAGGATCTTTCCTATCTGGAAAGAAACTAGCAAAACCTAACAAAAGAACACTGCCTGTTTGGCCTCTTTCTGTCACTGATAACGGTGATGAAAGATGCAAAGAGAGAGCGACAGCCCCTGAATAAGCCTGTAATTACTTCCATTTAAAGATGTTACAGCTTCCAAGGCACAGTGCGAATAGTTTTGAAATGAGTGACGTTGCGTACATCTGGCACAACAAGAGCAACATTAGCCAGACATGTCAATTTTCAGACTAAAAAGGGTTACAGCCTTTAATGTCAGTGATTTATTCAGATAACACCCATGAACATTAAAAGGGCATGAGTTATGCTCATAACTTCCCATGCGTCAAGAATGACAAGACTATTCCTCAATCTGCTGAAGAGAGATCTATGAGAAGCAGATGGGAAGTCAAATTTTGCTGAGAAACAGAAGATTCTGATCTCATCAACAGAACATACACATTACTGTATGAGCCCTATCAAAGTAAGAAAGACCATGGACAAAACCTTAGTGGAAAAAAAAAAAAAACATCATCAGGCGTGCATCTGAGCTGCAAATAGCTGGTTCGTGTTCCTCATCATCTGTGCTCTGTGGCTTTGTGTGCACTTAAGTTTATGAAGCTTGCTGTCTATCACTAAAATCATGATATACATCTTCCACAAGACAGGGTTATGCTAGGATGCCTGATGGCGCAGTGCAGAGGGTTACATAGAATAAATAGGTCAGGATGAACCTTGAACATTAAAAACAAAACACAGGAACAAAAAGTATTGAACAAGTGTTATTTGTACACTCATTTGTAAACAACCTCTGCTCAGCATGCCTGATACTGTGTTCAGAGACCACCTCCACCTCTGAAATAAACCAAGAATCCCCAGGGAAGGGCAATTCTCCAAGATCACTCTGTCAAAGGTAAGGAAACCAGCTGCTGCGCAGGCTCTGTGCACGCTCCCCTCATGTGAACCTTACCCAGCCCAGGGTAAGACTCATGTCTTGAGTATTACAGATGCAAAGTACTCTCGTGCTCCTGTGTGTATTGCAAAACTGCCTTCCTCTGGACTGTGCTACACAGACTAACTTTCCAGTTCTCCTAGGACTTTCTGTCTGGAATGGACCAACAAGGAAGCAAAGGGTTGGAAGACCACCTCTGAGTAATCAACCAGCTACAAAATACTGCCTGTATGAAAAATACAGCAACTGATATTTCTTAACATCTCCTTTTATGGGACCCTGCTTTTCACTGCTCACTGGTTTGTTAAATTTTACCTGTACTTGCTGGAAACTGAACTGTTTAAAGGAAATATCACCCCTGCATTAATCTATGCAGCGAGACGGCTTTACTCATGCTGAAACCACTTTTCCAATTGGTGAATCCGGGATATGAAATGGCTATGTTTCAAGGCCCTGCTCTAGAAAATCTTTAGGGGTTGGGTTCCCTGTGTCAAGTGCCGAGCCTTTTCCCATTCTTGGGGGAAGTCAGTTAAAGTGTAGCTCTATATGCATTTTAAAAGCTACAGTTGACACAGTAGAAGTTCACCATTTAGAAACAACACTCTTTCTCTCCCATATAAGAAAAAAACACAAAGTCCTTACAAGGGATGTTCTAGCTTAGATCAAGTGGAGTTTTTCCTGCAATTACAAACATCTTAACCAAGGACATTTCTCTTTCCACCACTGCTGGAGCCCAGGAGCTTCCCAGGAACTGGATAGAAGAATGCCCAATGCTACAACTAAAGGTGGGGAGCAGATGTGGACTGGAGGAGGCGTGACTTGAGCCATACCAGAGAGATTTGGGGCTGGCTGAATAAGGCTGGAAGATTAGAGGAAAGGACACAGATTTTATGTATTTCAGACCAAGTGTGTCTTGGGACGTAATTGAGACCAGCAGTCAAGGAAACTAGGAAATGGGAGCCAGTGCTGCAGGGGAGGCATAACGAGTAAGACCCCGGCGTGGAAGACCAGACCTGAATGAGCCAAGCGTTAGGTACTGAGAAGCAGCTGGATGAGAAGCAAAGTCTTCAGGAAGAACAAGCAAATTCTAGAGGCCATGCCAAACAAAATAACCTGGAAAAAGGGAAAAGAAGAACTCGGGAATGGATGTAGACAACCCAAGGAAGAGGAGTAAGTAAATTTTCTGTAGACAGGCAGTATGTGCTAGGAAAGGAAACAGAACTGGATGGCAGGGCAGATGAGACTGGATATGGAGGGACTTAAGCAGGCTAAAGGAGGATCTGTGTCCATTAAAGCACACTTGTTTCCAGAGCGTGGAAGGGAGCTAATGAGTCCAAGCCTCCCCTCTCGCTCTGAAACCAGGTACTGTCCCTGCATGGCTCACCCACAGGACTGTTTCAGTAAGCAGGGGTCTTGGCAATTGTTACCTCTAGTGATGAGTCAGGTGAATAGTGACCAGACTGTTTTTTTTCCAGATATTTTGATCATTAATTCTAGAAGCTACACACACCACACAGGTAGGAGAATGATAAAATTTAGGTGCAAATGCTCAAAAATCAGAAAATCTCCAAATTAAATTTGCTTTTGCTGAATCCAGTGCACTGGGACTGTACACAATTTGCCACCATTTCAATTATGCAACCATAGGCAAACTGTCCCCAAATATGTATCCCTACCCATATTTTGTAGGATTGGCTCTAATTTGTAGTTTTCAGAAGAGCCCTAGGAATGAGGAAGCAGCAATAGAAGTAAACTGTTTTCCAGAGTACAGATCTTTTAACTCTATCTTTTTCTTTATAAGAAGTCCTACTGAAGCCAAAAAATAATGAAGACCCATTTGTAAAGGAGCACATTAAACAACAGACAACCATTCACTGTACTTATGCTGAGGTTGTTTTCTATCAGCTGACCAGACCACTTTCCTGTCTACCTGTATCTGTCCTCTGCCTCAGGTTTCTACCAAACCTAATTAAAAAAAAAAAAAAAAAAAAGCATGTGCTTTACTGGAAAATGCATCCTCAGCTCTCCTACAGGCACTGCATGGGGCAACACTGCGCTCAATGACCTTCCTTTGCAAACTTATGAATAGATTCCCACCTCACAGAAGAACAGTGTGGTCAGACTTACAGCCACTTGGGAAGATCCTGGAGGGAAAGTGCTGTAGCAATACAGAGAGCATGATTTGTATGTAAAAATGGTACTGTGGAGAGGGAGGTGCTGAACTCTTCTTGCTGGTATCCAGTGACAGGGTGCATGGGAATGGTTCAAAGCTGCACCAGGGAGGTTTAGACCGGCCATTAGGAAACATTACTTTACTGAGAGGATGGTCAAACACTGGAACAGGCTTCCTAGAGAGGTGGTCGATGCCCCAAGCCTATCGGTGTTTAAGAGGCATTTGGAGATGCCCTTAACAACATGCTTTAATTTTTGCTCAGCCCGGAATTGCTCAGGCAGTTGGACTAGATGATCATTGTAGGTCCTTTCCAACTGACATAGTCTAGTCTATTCTGTTCTATCTTTTGCAAGGCCAACTTAACTGGAAAAGAAAGACAACAACATTTTGGACACATTAGCCCTTCCATCACAGCTACAGCAGCACTACCACTGCTATGAAAACACAGTATTATAAAGCAAAGCTGTTCAGACTTTGAGAAGTCCAAAGCAAAGAGAGAAAATGTGGACAGTATCCAATAACATGCTCTACCAGGCCAAACCCTTTATCACCTATTTTCATCTACTGCTATGAAAGTTCCTGCATTTGTTTTCTTTACAGAAGCAGGGTAGCTGCCATTACAAGAATTTCAGAACCTCTCAGTTCTTTTTTTGTGTTCATCAATTTTTTTCTTCACACATCATTTCTTAGGTAATACATCATGCTCTCCACCCTTTGGAGCCACTGGTATGATATTTCTGAATAGATGCAGCACATTGATTCTGGACTGCTGGGAATTACCAGCTGGCACAGTGGTAACAGGATAAGTATTAACTGTTGCAGATAGAGCTGTTTCTTCTGTACAGAGAATGGGTCCTTTCAGTTAAAACTAAATAAATATATTCTAAGCATTTCCCCTTCTTTGCATTTTTCTAATTTCCAGGACTTTTGAAATGGATCTCTATAATTTGTCTTCCATATGCAACATTAGCAGATAATGACTACAGAGGTTGTGCTGCTCTGTATTTATATGCCTGATCTTTAGTTCAAAGCTCTGATCTTCACAACACTCAGACAGATTCAGAATTGATTAGTGCAATGTAACATCTTCCAAATTCCACCTACATATAAGAAATGCCACACAAGCTATGCAGTATTAGGATGAATAAAGCACAGTAATCCAGGATGCAACAGGAAGAATTCTCAGTATCACAATCAGCTCACATTGTTGTAAAGCCCCTGTATTTGCTGGTTTACAAACAGTGCAGATGGCAACACAAGCTTTAACTCTGGCAAGCATATATGAGATTAGATATTGTTTTTCCCATAATCTTTGTGAAGCTTGTCTCCTCATAGAAATAAGGCTAGCAGAGGGCTCTGGGAGAGTGTACAAATCAAGTCTTACAGGTAATGAGAAATAAGGAGCTTTAAGATATAGTTTAATATATTCTCAGTAGACTCCTCCTCATGCCAAATTACTTCTCAAATGTTTATGGTGCTTCCAAAGGGAGTGTCGTTGCTCTGACGAGAGTATGTAATCTGGACGTACCGATAGTGTACACAGATCATCCAATCTTAATGACATTTGTAACAAGACATCGGGATTGTCAGTCATGAATATCCTGTTGCAAAAAAAAAAAAAAAGTAACAATAAATTGCAGTGCCATTATCTGTATAAGAAAGCCTCTTTATTAAATGCATCTCATTAGTGACTGCAATATTTTACTAGTGAGTACAAACATTATTATGGGAGGCTTTTAAATTGATTTTTTTTTCTTTTAAGTTGCTTGAATATGATTAAGGATCTAAACTCTAGAAGATGTTCTGACCTTTGTGGAGCTTAACTTAGAAGCGACTTCAGAAAAAGTAAAAATTACTCAGGTTTAAATTCAATAATGGTGAGCCAATGCATACCGTTGGAAGGACAAAGCACCAAGGGGATGGTGCTAAGCAAAAATATGGTTAATACCAGGAAAATCTGAGCTAAAATGCAGGAAAATGTACTAAAAATTATGAAGGATATCAGAAATACACTTCATAATGAGCTCACAAGGAGATGTAGCTAAACAGGTTGAAATGGCTTTTCTGGTACATAAGAAGAGGAACGATACTTGTAGGGAAGTCATAACGCCTCATTTCTTGAAACCGATAAGGCACATTCAGAACAAAATTGAAGGTATTTAAGTAAGACAGTGATGTTATATATTGGGAATTGAAGGCAAAGGTTTCTAAGCTGATGTAAGGCACAGACTGTTAGACTAGATGAGCGGGTAAAAAAAGATATTAAATTATTCCTTCTTTATTCCACCTATTCTTTTTTACGATCTTTTTTTCCCCACACACTTCCCAAAAGCATCAAGCATCTCTTAGCAAGTATAAAGGCCCTAAACCAATGTACTGATGTGTACCTTACATCACTTTACACGTCTTAATTTGACAATTAGATGAGGGAAAGTGAAGAGGAAACATGAAATAACCCTGCAGGGTGCAGTTTCATGACATAGCTAAATTATCCTAATGGCATTCTCTGCCAGTTCAGCTACCAATACTGTCACACCAGTCAGGTGCGTGCCAGAGCCATTGCAAGTAAGGAGGACAGAGGAGGGACAAAGCCCTTTCCACACCAGCAGTCAGTTACAGGATTAATGTAGCTGTAATGTAAAATGCAGCGGTTTGTGATGGAATGCATACATGTTGGCGGGAGTTGGGGGAGACAGGGAAGGGGTTGTTATGTTTTAATACCTCCTCCAGATCAGCTCTCTGATCTGGTGCTTCTCATGGACATATTAGCACTACTACTAACATGAGTGGGAGAACCAGAAAAAGTCGTGGGGAGAAAAGGAAGGCAGAAGCTTTAATCTGGGTGCTTCTGCTGCTGTGGAACTGCCTCAAGTTCAGGAGGTACCGAAGTGAGACATGGAGCGGGGACTCCTCACTTTTAGCAGAATCTTGCAAGATGTGGTTGAGAAAAGCAGCTAGATATTTGACAGGCACACCAGGGTTGCCACACTTGATCAGCTCATTACTCCATTTGGCCTCTGGACTTCACAGTAGCTGAGTTTTCAAAGACAAATAGCCCATAATAGACTGACTACTATTTAGAAATAGTACATACATACACATATATGTATATCCGTAAGAAAATTCCTGCTCCCTCAGTGAACATTTCCTTTATGCAATGAAGCTTCAAGTTTGAGTCATTGTCTTAGCTTGCATAACTGCAAAAATTATTCATGATCCTAACATTACCAAATGCATCTACAAGATTTGTCTGGCTGACCTCCTAAGGCTCTGATTTCCATGAGGCAATGACTATGCATTAGGCAAAAAGGTATTTTCTTTTATTAGCTCTAGATTTACTACCCTTTGATTTTACTGTCTGATTTTTCCCATGTCTCTAAGTAGGTGAAAATGAAGGGTTGATCTGTTTTCATTATGTTCATGATACCGCAAGAAAATGGGAGAGCAATTATACAAAAGGAAACATCATCACGTAAAAAAAGAGTAGGGAAGAGCACTTTCTCTCATCCTCCACTTAGGCAAAGACAGTTTCCCCATGTTTCAATCTATTTTAACACTAGATACCTCAATGGTAGCTTTGGGTTTAATTCATTATTAACTTCCTCAGGGCCTAGCCACACCATAGCTTGAGTCCATAAACTTGGAAAGGCCTCCCTGAATCCACTCAACCAAACAATCCCACCTAGATCTTTGAAATCCTGTTGAAGGAGCTCTCTGATGAAAACATTTTCCTGATCTGTCCATTTGTAAATAACTTTCACTAATG
This sequence comes from Buteo buteo, assembly GCF_964188355.1. Taxonomy (NCBI): domain Eukaryota; kingdom Metazoa; phylum Chordata; class Aves; order Accipitriformes; family Accipitridae; genus Buteo; species Buteo buteo. Next base: position 38,386,851 of record NC_134179.1, read on the forward strand.
TATTCCCTCTCACATCACGTATCTTCACTTGATATTATATCCATAATATACTTATGCAATCAAACTATCACACATGCATGCACACACATATTCTCTTTTTTGCTAAATCACCTGAGAATTGCAATTCTTCTGCCAAATAAACAACCTCATTGATCTATGTAGGTAAAGAGATTCTGAATCAATCAGCTATTGGGGTACCAGACATTATAAACAAAGCAAAACAAGTCTTAATTCTGCCAGACTAAACAGAATTCATCCCAGAAAAAAATCATTTAGTCATCACAGACACATAATGTATTTCAATTTTACTCAACAGAATTAGCATCCTTCTCATTTTAGTTGATACAGGAAAAATAAATTATTTGATAGAGCAGATCCAAGTGTATCTGTACCCACTGTTCTTTAATTTGAGGCAATTTTTTATATAATAAGAACTCCAGTCACACTTTATTCCAATTCTGCAACATTAAGTAATGGATTTATTTCAGCTTGGTTTAAGCAAGAACATTATGTTGCTATTGGCAAAGCATTTCTTTCTTTCTCTTTCACATCTCAAAAGCAGAATTTTTACCAGTCTAGGATGCCTCCTGCAGATGAGTCAGGAGCCTCTGCTTGTACTCATAATCCGAATTCCTCCTCTTTTCCACTCTTAAGATTGAAAACAAGGACAATAACAACCAACCTTTGAAGTTCTTCATTCAATAACTTAAAGCAATAGCTGGGATTAACTGCTTCCAAAATATTGTTTGCTGTCCTTTCACCTGGCTATAGAAACAGCTAGATAAGAACAAATTTTATTTTCTCCATCACTGGTGAAATGCACAGTAAGAAAACAGTTTCTATTGAGCTCAGGGCAGAACAACTGCTGCGATGGAACAAGTCAGACCTAGGTCATTTTCTGACTTAATTACTGGAGCAGGATACAAAGGACAGAGCCAAAGTTCAGAGTTCTGCTGCAGCCAGACACCTCCAGAGCATGCTGAAAACTGCTGTAAACATGTTCATGCTTTTAGACGTTTTTTTGCCCTCTGTCTCTCAGTAGCTTCATTACTGAAGCTACAACTCAGTGTGCTCTAAATCATCACTTTTGCATGGAAAGTTCTATAGTTTTGTATTATTTTATGAAAGTTCCTCTTATGCAAAGAGAGGAGCTGTTTGAATGTTGGTCGTCTTGTGTTCACTTGCTTCCTCTGGATCTTTCTGATGTCTATGTTTTTATTTCCTTATTTATCTGAAAAAGTCAATTCAATTATAAAAAAAAAAATTAAGAAAAACATTTTAAAACTGAAAACTAGGATTACTGGTAAAGCTTTGCACTCTTCCAGCCTATGTTTATCAGTAGAGCACAAACCTCAGAAAATAGGTGGAATAGGCAATTAATTACAGGCCCATGCAAATGTGACTCTGACCCCTACAGCTGTCATTAGTCACTGGAAATCTTCTTCACTGAAATACAAGGAGGCAAGCATACTCATTTTATTCACCTTTCCATTTCTTGTCATCCCACACCTTGTGTATACGCATAAAAGAGATGTGTAGCTTGAGTGCCAAGAACTATTTCCTTTTCTTACCAAGTTCTGTCGGTTCTGGAAGCAGAAATGCACAGGGAGGCTGCCCACCAAGGGACTGCCAGCAGTGAGGGAAAATATGGGTTTCCCAGAAGTTAAGTTCTGATGTTAGATGGAAGTCCACAAAACAGGGCAGAGAAATTGTCTGTAGGTGAACCTCAGTGTATGTGGCTGAGCAGGTGTTGATAAGTCCCACCATCCAAATGTGATTTTTGCCATAATAGAGAAAAGAACTCAGACTGCTCTAGAAAAGCTCTGTGCTCCCTTAACAGTGGGCAACCTGTATCATCTGCAAAGGCATCATATAAATAAACATGTTGTGCATGTACAAGCACATCACTTGCTCAGGATAGCAATAAGGTTATGTCATCAAGTACCTCATCCAAGAGTCACAAAGTTATGAGATTACTGACTTTGAATATTCTCTGTGTCAAGTTATGTATGTATACATTTGCTGCAGACCAACACCAATGGCAATAAGCCTGCTCATGCTGTAAATCTACCACCTCCACTCTGGCAGGCCTCACGCAGTTATTCAATAAGAAGTGCAACACCTCATGTTCCTGAGTTTAGGTGCACAGTCATTCTGGCTGGTCACATAGGGTCACCTCCAGGATTTTCAAACACCCAGCAGCTGGATTGTCCCTGACATCCAGTAACACATTAAAGACAAGAAGTCGTAAAGGGAAGAAGTGTCTGTCTGGGAAAACCTGACATAGGTGAGGTGAAGAGTAAGTCAAGGCAAGGACTGCCAAGGTCCCAGCTCACACACGGGGCAGAGAACACAGTTCAGATCCTGTGAACACACAGGAGTTTCCCCAAATCCTTTCAACATGTATGTCTATTTCTAGAAATGTACCCTGTGTACTATATATATACACGCATATATTCGAAGACAAAGGTTGCTAAATGAAGCTGTCCCCTCTGTTCAGAGCCAGGGGGGATTTCTGAGTTTGAGGGGGGAGATGCTGCAGTAGTAGTTGTTAGTGCTCCTGGATGGGCACTGCCCCACTTACCCGCCTTGGGGGCATAGATGCTTTCTCTGAGCAAGTTTACCTCTCAGTGAGCCACTTTGCACTTCCCTGTTCCTTTCAGTTGGCCTCATTCCTGCATCAAAGCTAGATGCTTTGTATTCTCATACTAGTACTTCAATTCCCACACACCTCGTTTAGAGGGAAAAATATTTTCTCTATTATTTAGTGGCAATGAGACAAAGTTCTGCCTACACTTGTTTGTCTTTATTAAGGGAAGTCCTGACTGCAGAATATCTAGCTCAAGCATTTTTACCAACTTGAAATATTTTGCCTCATTAGAAAAGTATTTATTGCTACTTCTAAATGACCTATTACAAAAGATTACCCATCTCCTGTATTTTCCCCTCAAAGATCTTTATGTCCCAGCTCCTGAAAATAAAATACATTGTTCTCATTCTTGCCTTATTATTACTTAATCTATCAAGGACTTCTGAATGCTTGAAGCTCCTACAAATCCATAGACCCATTAGATGGCAAACAAAATAAAATGTTCTGAATACATATTTTTCCCTTGCATGCTTTGGAGGCAAAATAGGAAGGCAGCAGGACGTTAGAGGACTTTAAAATCTGGACAGATACAAGTTTAAGGAAGAATAGATGAAACACTATAGAGATGGATGCATAACTTCATAATAAGAAAGAATTTTGAGAGAACAGGGATGGATAAGATAGTCTGGGTTTCTTTTTTTATAGATGCTGACGGCGTAGTTTGGATAGGGAAATTATAACTGTATTTCTGTAGCAACTTTGGTTTTTCACTGGTTTTTTCTGCTTCCCTAATGACTGTGCAGGCAGGCTTTCTGCATATCAACTCCAAAAGGTCTCGCACCGAACAGCTCCACAGGTGGTCCTTCTGCAGCCAGAACCAGCGATGCACCACACAGCTCCTGCTCCTCTCTGAGAGTAAGGCTACAATTTACCTTGGCACTGCTCTCCAGCAGCTCAATATAGATAATGGATTAATCTTGGTCACTTCTGCTATTGCTGAAGTTTACCAGTGTTTGGCCAACCTCCAGTTTACTTTATGAATTTTGCTACTGGAGTACTGTTATCTTTGACAACACTAACTTTGGATTCAATTCAGCCCTTTTTTGCTATGATAGACAAGCTAAACTTCTTTGGCTATTTCACATATCATCCTTCTTTAGTGTCTCTGGAGCTCCCCTTTTTTCTTTTTAGGTAAGACCAGTTAAAAGCAGCTTGTTGATTTTGAAAACCTTGAACTTTGAAGGTCAAACACAAAGAAAACAGAATTAATCTGTATCTTTATGACTTACAGATTATTATTTGCATTCATGTACATTTAAACATAAAGCTAGCATGTTGTTAGATATCCAAACAGTACCAGTTGCTAAATAAGGAGGAGGTAGCATTTGGAAGCTTGTAAAAAAAAAAAAAAAATCTGAAATTGAGAAGACAGAGTCCCAGTGGAAGTGAGATACAACAAAGTCTAGACCAAGTCACTTGAGGCCTCAAATAATATTGAAAAGAGAAGCCTAGACCAGAAAAATGTAACTGTCCCTAAAGAAGTGCCAGCACTTGGAGCCTTGAGAAATGAGTCATTTCAGAGAAGGTATCCTGAACGCCTGCTTCACCTCACTATGCCACTTCTCCCAGTAGCTGCAGATCTCTGTATGGACTTAGTACCAAAGCACAGAAAGTGAAATACCATTCATTTCACTTAAAAGAGAAATTTTATACCGCGTAAAACTATCATTAACTTGGGATTCATTATTAATCCTAAAATGTAATTGTTATTATATGTGGAATAAGCAAGTTCATCCAGAATTTGGTACCAAGCACTTTTGTATAGAGAGCTTTCTTAAGCCACTAAGAAAGTATTGGTTCAAGTGGGAAGAACACAGAGGGTGCTAAAAACCTTACAAAGTTGCTAAGACTGAACACAAAGCCCATTTCAACTCTCTGCCAATCAATACAGAGGTCCAGGATGCTAATCAAGTGTTCAGAATATCCTGCTGCAAATCTGTAGCTGAGATTACAGGATACAGTATCTGATAGTTGAAGAACATATATTTGTTGGTGTGTTGATTTTGGAGTTTGGGGATTTTTTGGAACAGATAATGCTTGTATGGTGTGTTTAATAATACATGTGTTTGTCACTTCACTTCTGACAAGACTCCTGGAAAAAAAGAAGCTTTAGTCTAAGACCTCCTGCAATTCAGACGCATCATTTCAGAAAGAACAGAGTGTATTAGAGACTTACTCATGGCTCAGCTAGCTGATTCACCTATTGAGCTAGACTGCAAACCTCACAAGTGTAAATGTCACATCTGTCTAAATTTGGGTGAGCTAATTCGGTGTCACAGAACTAAGTGAAACTATTCATGACACTGGATGTCATTGCAAGCATCCTTGTCCCATGGCTTCCAGAAATCAATTCCAAGTTCAACAGACACTTATCTAGTACCTTCAGCAAATAATTACGTTATAGGCCATTCTGTAAAAAAAGGTGCCTACATGCAAGATATGGAAGTGCTATTTAGCAGTGCAGAACAGTTAATTGTTACATGCCAAGTCACTCGTCTCCTTTAATGGCAGTCCAAGGCTCCAGCTGTGGAAATGAGGAGTTCTGCAGCATTTTTCTTGCCTCTCGCACACACGCTGTAGTCCTGCCCCTTGGAATTTCTTTACATGAGAATGCACAGGCTTGTGACCAAGAGATCCAAAACTTGGTATCAGAATTGTATTTCTTAAGGCAATTCAGATCACTCAGTACTCAGTACAAGGAAGGACTCCTTCTGCACTCTGACTACACTGGAGTTGCTAGATGGAAGCTCTAATCTTGTAAACAACGTAAGTTCAATCTTTGTGGATTTTAATTGCAGTAGAAATTTGGAAGTGGGTCCACACAATTAGAATGGATCAGGAATCTGATGGCAAAAATGGTTTCCAACAGAAATACAATTCATGGAAAAGAGTCCACATCACAGTTTTTAGAAGCTTCTGTGAAAACTCTGGGACATTTCAGTTGAAGACCTTCTAAGCTTCAAGTTAGCTTGTATAGTTCCCTTAGGAAACCCAAATCTCCAAAATCTCCAACTCTGAGAACTTCACCTGGTTGCCTGTCTTGCAATCAAGGTTCGCAGGACTCCCAGCCCCAAAAACATAAGCAAGCCACGAGGTTCCTGATTCTTTTAGCCTCATCACTTCACTAGGACACTTCTCTGCCAGGAAGAAAGGCTGTAAGTGGGTTCTTGTGTGTTTTGATAAAAATAAATAAAATAAATATACACTACACACACAGCTGAGCTAACGGATCTGTGACCACATCAGTGTATATGGAGACTACATCATTCAAAAAATTACAGATACCCAGGACTGCCTGGATGTCCTGGTGAAGGCCTGAATATGTAAAATGCTGAATGAGAAATTATCCCCCACTGTGAAGGGGAAATGACAAAAAATAACGCCACAAACAAACCCCAAATAAATTTGGTCAGATCACCAACATGCTCAACTGAACTTATACCTGGCCATAAATAGGCAGAGAAGCAAACCTTCCCATTTTACATGTCAGCAGAATAAGAAATCCATGTACCTATTCCAAAATGAAAGTCAGTTTCAGAGAAACCTGCCCAGCACTGATGAGAGATGGATCATGATGAACTACTGTACCTGTAGTTGGAAAGACAAATACATCATTCCTGTCTGGACACAGACTGGCCTAGTTTTTGCCCAGATATAATTAATTGTCCTTAAACTAAGCCTGAAACTCACTACAGCAGCTCTCTGTAGTTGCATTCATTGTTTTGGCAGAATAAATCATGAACTACAATCACCATCAGAACATTTATTCATGGTATTCATTTGGTAAAGTTTCTTGATACATGCTGGGATAAAGCAAACCTCAGCAAACCTTGGATTCACATAAATCCAGTGTTGTTCTTCCTAGCAATGATTCTACCTACAGTATTTTTGTGATGATTATTAATCTTGATACTAGGGGCAGCTTGTTTTTTCCCCTCTCTTCCTAAGCACATGCTATTTTTGGCCTAGATACAGCAGCCATCACTCTCCAAAAAGATTTAACAAATATCAACACTTTTGGCATCCGTTGGAAGAGGAATTTCCTTTTTTTGTCCTGTTTGTAATAGCTGATCACACAGTTAATTGGAGATCCAATTAATTTCTGGTGATGCTTTCCTCAACACTTTATAACTTAAAAAAAATACTTTTCATATGTAATTTAACATTATTATAAATCTCAGAAATAGAGAACATTAGAAATGTGAAAGCTCCTATTTCATAATGATAAATTATGTAATTTGGCATATATGCGATCCCTCCCATGCAAAGATCCCAGAATTTCAAAAATATTAGTTGAAAGAATGTAAGATAGGTGCATGATCAGTGAATTCCACCATTTCCTTGTATGCACTGGTCAGCCAAGGCACAGAGAATCTACATGAAACATCCTGCCTAAGGTTTCTCAGGAGGTAAATGGGAGAGGGAAGGAAAGAGAAAAACACCAGTCTCGACTCTTAGTTTGCTGTTCCGGCCACCTCCAACACACTCCTGTGGTGAGGAACAGTAGGCAGGTTAATGGCTTCAGCTGCCACAGCAGTCACTGCTTTCCTTTGACAAAGGCACTGATTTTATCAGTATCTTGGGTCCCGTTGTCCTTAGGCAAATAACTGAGGTTATTATTCACCGGCTATGAAGCAAGACACTCCCTGCTTGTAATTTCTTCTGCAGCGATAGCAGAGAGGTCACCCATTATACCTGGCAGTGTGACAATCATAAAAGGCTACTCAAAAAAGCTATTAAATGTTCTGAATAAAATTACCATTTATATTCATAACAATGAATTTTGGCAACAAACACACCATGTTTACATCTACAAAAGTTTCAAATTATCCCTTTACAAACAAGGCATTTCAAAACTCTTGCTACCTGTTCCCAGAAAGGATCAGGAAACAATAGAAGAGATTTTAAATTTTAACTTCTCCATTTTAAGACAGTTTCTGACACTTGATTGATGGCCACAGAATTCAAGAGCTACAGTTTGGGAGCCTGCTGATTAAAAGCTCACATCACCTTGAGCTTGGAGGTGAAAAGCAGGGTGAGTGAAAATGCTCTAGGTGAATGAAAAAAAGCAGGGGAGAAAATAATTAAAAGCATAGAAAATAATAATATTTGAATACTAAATGATATTGATTTCTCATTCATAATGTTCAAGGCCAGGTTGGATAGGGCTTTGAGCAAGCTGGTCTAGTGGAAGGTGTCCCTGCCCACGGCAGGGGGTTTGGAACCAGATGATCTTTAAGGTCCCTTCCAACCCAAACCGTTCTATGATTCTGTGATAATTACCATGGTTCCTTGACATCTGAAATGGAAAACACAGCTTCTCTGCGCTAGGTACTCTACACAGTGAGAGTACACCAATGGTCTCTATATACATAGCAGCAGATAGAAGAAGTGGAAATAGAGAAGAATTAAAGAACAAGGATTAAGATACTGATTCTTCCCTCCTAATTTGAAGCATTTAACTGATCTACCTAAATTAGGAAGCTAGGAACCTGCACTTTCTCTACATCAGTGATGAAAGTGAGAGAGGATGAAGCAGTCCCTAGGTTTCTCTCTGCTAGCTCTCCACTAGTTTCCTGACTGATGCACTTTGCTGCGCTACCTGTGATGACAGGCCACAGCAATTTTCTCCTGCTTTTTTCAGAAGCCAGCCCACAGAGTTGAGGCGGGAATTTAGTTCAGATCTCCTCAGCTGGAAGGCCTGTATTCATATGCAATTTTTCTAGTGGTATGTTAGAATGGAAGAGTTGAAATGCTATTGATGTAGCTCGCAGATGAATACCTACCCCAGAAAGAGATTACTTCGCTTTAAATCGGTTTAAGGCAAAATAAAGTGATAAGCTAAATGGAAGAGAGACGCTCCTACATAAGTAGAACAATGTCCACATGATAATTACAGGGATTTTGATTCACATTACAACTTGAACTAGCAATAACTGCCCAGGACAGCTGAATTGTCATCTATGGCCTTATCCATAGGAAAATCCTCCTTTTTAAGGGAGTTACAGGAAAGATATCAAATATTGAAACATAATCCCACAGTAAAACAAAGCTAAGGACTCATTGATTCAGATGGTAACCAAGCCCAGGCATGGGTGCCTCAGTTTCCAGCTGCCTCAATCTCTTGTACTGCTAGCAGAATGAATGCTGTATCCCTTCAAAAGGAAAAGAAACATCTGGACTTAGTTTTAACCATCCAAATCAGCATAGAGATACCCAGGGAACACAGAACTGCTGTTATAGCAGAAAATCCCTCACAATGCTGCCTTTCAACACGACCCAGCCCAACAAGTCTGGATTTAGAAGTGTCTGCCTGCCTGAGTGAAGCAAGAGTTTGTATTCTAGCATGTACAATGATAGAAACCTATCATGCAAACTGCATCTGGGCTAAAGTTCCCTACAAATTCACACTGTATATGTTGATTATATCATGCACTGTCCAAAATCTGAAGAGACAGAAATATTTCTCAAACAAAAGGGCTCAGAAACACCGGCACTTTCAGAACACAATCACCACTTCACACAGCATGAGTTCCCTCCCACCCTCTTAGCAGCGGTACCCAAGACCCAGGACCTCTGTATTTAGTCTTGTGTTACCTGTGCCTGGGGCAGCCCATAGCTCACCAACCAAACCACTGGTTGGTTTCAGTTCCAACCCTGCTCCGAGTCAGAGCCCTGCCCATCCCTAAATACTAAGGAAAGGGGACAGAAGCTCTATACAAGCTTCTCAAAACAGCTAAAATGCCAGATGGAGCCACCAAAAAACTCACTTCAGCATCCATCTGGAGAAAGAGCCATTCCCCCCGTGAACCAGCCGAGACAAGGGAAGGCACAGGGTGATGGAGAGAGCAGAGGTCCCATCTCTTGCCTGTGAATAACCTGGCAGGATATTAACCTGTCTGTCAGAAACAAAAGTAACATCACTACTGTTCTAGCCTGCAGAAAGGAGCCTCAGCTCTTCACAGACTGGACTATTTTGGGCAGAACGTGAGATTTAAGCAGGAGGAAAAAAAAAAAAAAAAAATCACTGTTTCCCCCTGTGTAACTCTCACAAAGGTAGAGATTAAATAATCGAACAGCAGATCACCATTCCAGCCCATGTGTCCAATCTGAGAAATGCATTGACTACTTGTCAGCAGTGACAACAGGCATTTGGGAAGACAGGGGAGCCTCCAAGCAGGGAGAGCGCTCTGGGGAGAGGCAAGGGCATCTGCTCTAACCCAAGGAAAAGTGGGTACTCCAGTTCCCCCACTGTACAAAATGGGACAGAAGATCTCAGTTTGCCAAGAGTTTTAAGGGCTCATTAGTTAAAAATGAGTTAAAAATCATTAGCTAAAAATGTAAACATCCAGGATGAATTCCAGAGCAAAGACTGTATTATTCATAGTACTTTAAATGCTAACTATTCAAAATTTCATTTAAAATACTTTTCCAACAATGAGATCACTGAATAATACCAAAATACAGTGTATGTTTATGATCTTTGAAGATTGCAATTTGTTTTGATTACATCAAACAGCATCTGCTCCATTTTCCCTTTATCCAAAGCACCAAGAATATGCATAATTACAATATCACTCTGTATTTTGGAATTTGTGAGTCTTTCTGCACATTTCATTAGAGGGGAAGTCTTCCAAGGCAAACTTGAAAATATATAACACAACATGATAAAAAAAAAAAAAAAAACCTGTCAGGAATACTGCACATTTGCATTTCTTTCACTAGAGGCATTCATGTTTGAGAAAAAAATGTCTCTGTTGCACCTCAGACTCTGCCTCAACTGCAGAGAAGTCATAATCTTATGTTTATGCCATGCATTGGTGTACTCAGGCATAGGCTATGATCACCATGGTGTACAATTTTTAATTTCCTAGAGGCAACATTTTTTATTGCAACCGGCAGGTTGTTTATAGTTGTCGTCTTGAGCTGCTTTTTTGTTGTTCTTCTTCAGGTCTTTTACTAACATACTGCCAGATATCGCTCTATGACGGCCCATGCTGGGTTAGTGATAATGTTGTCTGCAGTGGCAGGTCTACCTTGGCAGATTATGGGTATAAAATGGGCAGGGGGCAATTGACTTGTCAGAATATTTACAGATTTCAAATTGCTATCTGCAGCCTTAATGACTTGCACAACGAAAAAGATTGCTATGTCACCATATCCACTCTGCATGATGTACGGTAATAGTTGGAGAAGATGAGCTGGGAGGGAGACTGCCCTCATTAAAAACAAATAGCTGTGATTGACATGAAGAACTACGAAGGCAAAAGGAAGGAAAACACATTTGGATTTAAGTGGCTTTATTGGAGGGCTTGCTGAACCAAGAAGCCTTGCTAGCCTTACACAGACTCTGCAGAACTAAAGTATCAGTCTGAGCCCAATAACTGTTATTCCTGAACGTACCTCCATGTCTTCCCCTGGCTACATTAACCCAAAAACACTGCCTACAATTTAAAAAGGCTACCATGGCTTGTTTATCTTGCACTTGATTCATCTGCAACATGTTGTCAAACAATGTTATGCAACAACTTTATTTTTAATGTAACCTATTGCACCTCAAATGCCTCCTTGCTGCATTTTCCTTTTTCTGACTATGTCCCCTTCCCCCCAGCCCCCACCCCTCGGACCACAGAGCAGCCCATATTCTGATTTCTGTAGAGTGGCTTCCAGTATCATTTAGTCTGCTATTAGGAAAGCGGAATAAAGACATAACCATCTTTTCTTCTATTGTCCTAGAACATCTTTCCCCATTTCTTTTTCCAGAATGTTCTCGTATTCCTCCCTTACCTTCTTCTCTGCAGTTTCTCAACTTATTATCTATATTTTCTCAGGCTCAGAGTCACAAGTGTGGTGAAATCCCATCAAAGTTGCCAGCCTTTGCTCAAAGGCTCCATCACAGTCTGGGACTCCTGCTGCCAGGCTGGAGACTAATATGGGGCAAAAGCACCAGCCTTTCTCCCACTGGGACCAGAGATTCCAGCAGACACCTGTTAAGCAGGAGTCTAAACCCATTAGCCAAAGACCTTCATGAACCACAGCATCATGAACCACAGCATCATGAACCATGGCATCACCACAGTACAGATCTGACACTGACACAGGCAGGTTTTGGACCACACAGTGGTCACCAAGAGGACCATCTTGTTGGGGGCAGAGAGGGTTGGCTTCCCCAGAGGTGCAGGCAAGCTGGGAGCAGAGGTGATGCTGGCAGAGGCCATGCCTGCACCCACAGACACTGTCCCTCAGGGCCTGAACACAGGGGACAGAGCCAGGGCTGATAACAGGGTCTATCAACGCCACCACGCACAGCAAGGGGACAAACCAGGTCCACGGACTCCAGTCAGGAGCAGCAGGAGAAGGGTCTAGAGACAGGGCAGGAGACAAGGTCGCAGCATGGGTCCAAGGGGTCCATCAGGGAGACGGGGCCAGAAGCAGGACTGGGCAGAGGCACAGCTTCGGCATGGCTCAGGCAGCGCTGGTGGCCGTGGCCTGAGGGGAGATGGGCAGAGCCTGTGGGTGGGCGCCCAGGGGAGGCTGTGCAGGACCATTAGGCCTGTTAATGCCATCAGGACCCTGACACACCCTTGTTCCTAAAACTGGCCCAGGACCTTACAGAAATTGACTGCAGCTCTAAAGCTACTATCTGACCATTCTTGCCACAACAGAAAGCCATTGATTGTCTGTTTACTCCATCACATATCAGTTTCCTGGGATACCCCACCTTTTGCCACTATCCTCCTCAAGCTAAGGTGGGAGGGGAAAAACGTCTCAGTCATGGTAAAAAGCAGAAAGAAGATAAGTTTATAAAAACTTCTTTTTATTTCAGCTGTTTTGCAAACTAAGCTACACTTTATCACTCGTTGTCTGTGGCCTCCTGTGAAGCCAACTACCAAGAGCGCCATCAGCATCCCTGCTAACGGCTCCCTCCATCCAGCCCTCCCACCTCTTCAGAGGTTTCAATATTATTCTTTCCAGAAGCCAAGTACAAGAGCATGCACCCCATACCAGCCTAATCATTCCCTCTGGTGAGTAAGAATTTTTCCACTACCTAGGCTGGAAGACTGTATTCTTAATGAGAGCATCTCACGTGCTAAAACAGCAGATCAGATAGGCAGCAAGATGATGGTGATGACTAAATACATAGCTGCTGCATATCACACTTTCATCAATGGATGTCTAAGCACTTCGGTACAACACTAAGCATCACATTAGATCACTTTTTCAGATGGCACATGAAAGGAGAGGGTTGCTCTGACAAACCAGAAGGATAGTAGTAGAACTGGGGACAGAAACCAGGTCTCCTAAATGCTAAACCTGTTCCTTATCCACCCAGAAATGCTTTCTTCCTAGGGTGTTTTCCTACACAAAACATTTACAAGAATTTTTGATAGCATAAGGCTTTTGCAAGTTAACTATACAAATGCAAAACAAACTGTTTGAAAGGTGCTGCCTGAAATACCATCATTTACTTCTTGTTTCGGTATTACCAGCACTATTTTTCATAAGCTTTGAAAATGTTAAAAAAGGGGGTAACAGTCTGAGCATCTGGTTTGTTATAAAATGGAACATGTTTACCTAAAAATGAAAGATTTACAAATGTTTTTAATGTTTCTATGGAAACCAGAAAATCACAAACCACTTGTGTCAGAGCTGTTAACATAGGAATGACACATATTTTCTCCATATATATGTAAAAACATATTCCCAGCAGAAAAAGCCTGTTTTCATTTTAAAGAAAATGGAAATGATGGCAAAATCTTTTGAAATCCAGGACCATTGCTTAGCCATGGAGCAACAGCAACACAAAAGAGTCAGCATCATAGGACGCTGCCAAAATCCCTCATAATCTGAATCTTTAGTTTTTCTCTCAGTGGTCTATTTCTTACATTTGCTATCTGACACGCCATCACATCAAAGGCACTTCAACATGTAAAAGTGCTTATTAAAGCTACCTTATGTTCATTGCAAACAAAAGCACAAAACAAATTTTTTGGCTGTATTTTTCCCCTTCTCTCTTTTTAAGTACTCTCGTATGAGGTCAACAGATGTTTAAAAGTGAGGTGCACTTGCTTCAGAAAAATTACTGTCTTTATGAAGAAGCTATGTAGTTCATTTGATATGGCAAAATCTCATTACAATCAAGAAGCCAATGCGTACATAAAATTGCATGTGTACAGCTCTACTCTAGCCTGAGTCCCACATACTTCTGGGAATCTCACTGAGACTTCTGCATTGGGTCCACAGTTATACCCTAGAGCCAGAGAGAGACCTGGGCATCTCCACAGTTCACCAGTTAGATGGAAAGATTCAGCCTTTGGTCATGATCATATATTTCTATTGACTAAAAAGGGAGTGTGGAGAAACCACAACCCTAATTCAGAGATGCCCTCAAAGCAGGGGAAATGGATATAATCCTCCATGCGGGTCACCACTTGTGCTAACAAAAATTTTCTGCAAGAATTATCAGACCTGGAACATGCTTGCCCAAAAAGGAAGAAAATCCAGTGTATATAGTGGATTAAAGACTTTAGGAACCTATAACTGGCACTCTAAGAGTAGTCTCTGAACATGGAAATAATTTTATTTTCACCTATAGAACTTTGGACTTCATATTGAGAAATACCTGAACTCACCAGAGTGCCAAGTGAGGCTAGTGGGTGAGCTACATTTCTTGCAGTCTAAAGGACCAGTTTACAAACATTTAGGTAAGTAAATATGGATGGCAATTTCAATTTGATTCAGTTTAGTCCTAGATGTCTAAAACCATTCACGAAAACTTGATTTCAAGAATTAGAATCCCTTATTTCTCTTTGCCTTGATTTCCTGATCTCTAATACAAGACTCATGAGACTTATATGTTTTGAGATACATGTAAGAAAGAGCAATCCATAAGCAGTAACATCACCATTAAAGAGATCTTCAGCATCTGAAACCACACGTCAGATGGTTTCAGACAAAACCATTCAGACAAAACTATGCCATAAGTATTTGCATGCTTCTTTGGAAAAAAAAAAACCAATGGGTTCTTAGCCCGTGAAAAGTATGATGAAAAAGAGAGCAAAATCTGGATGATACGCTAAACTAAGTCATTTGTGTATTTTATTATCTCACAGAGTGTTACCAGAAACAGCTTTTCTTACCACAGTCCCCTCCAAACTGTCACATCTGTAAGTTTAAAATAGTGTTACCTTTTTTTTTTTTTTTTTTAATACAAGCCATAATGGTTCTGGATATTAACAACTGCTATGAGGGATGGAATTCCCCTCACCCAATTTCAGATATCTCACAGTTTAATGGCTTGTTAAAGCCAGAAATATAAGCTGCCTTTAACGTCAACAGAGAGAAAGAATCCCACATAGATAAATTAGAACAAAGTACACTTAAGAGCACACATCCTTTAGATGAGACTAGGTGACTAGACTAGACACCTGATTTTTAGATGGATAAAGTTAGGTGAAATGAGTTCTTCTCCATCTTTCTGCCCCAACCAGATTTTAAATGCTAGTCTTACAAGAGGCTGAAGATCATTACATATGCCATTTCTGCAAATCCTGTGTTCCTTTCATTAGTATTGTAGGTAGCAGTGTTGGTTAAGGTATTACAGTCTTTATGGAACTGCTGGAGTAAACCCAGGGATTAGGGGTCCAGTGGCTGATGATGGGGACAATGCAAACAATGTGCTGTTCTTCTGAAGAACTAGAATTTGCACTTCAATGATTGTGTTAATCCTGCTAACAACTGCCTCTGAAAATCTAGCTCAACTAGAGATATTTCACAACTATCTCATAATACATATCTGAGCACATTTTTCTGAGACAGATTGGGCACCATAAACTCATATGAATTAATGCAAATACTCTTACTGAAAACCGTGACAGTAGTAATGTGATCAAATGCTTTCTAAAATAAGTCATCTACAATGTGACACATGAAGATTGCCACCTATCAATCAGAGCTCTTGAAAAAGGCAAGGTTGAGCATTTAGTCTTCCTTCAGTTTCCATAGTTATTATAAGGTCTTTAAATGACCACTCTAGAGAAATTAAATTAAAGATAGAATTTTCTTTTAAACACAGCAAACACCATGCTTCAGGAAAGAAATGGGCAATCTGTAACTTCATTCAACACTAATTTTCCTATACCCACACATGCATAACAGGTTTATAAATTATCACATTGATACCTTGCTCCCTGGCATTTAGAATTAATGTTTTATTAGTCATCACCCAAATACAATATATCAGGACTCCAAATGGACATGTGCTATATTGGAAACAGTAAATATAAAAAATGGCTATTGTGAAACTAAGGAACTGATGTACTGAAAGTACAAAACTTCACTTCAATACAGTCTCTGCTAGCGAAAATTAAGGCAAAATTTATGTCTAATCAACCCAGCTTTCAGATATAGCAATAACATACTGATATTCCTTACTGTTATTTCTGTGCATATTCATGAACATTGCCACCAGTACAAGCCTGCTCATCACAATATACACAGTAGAATTGACCATACTACCACCAAAAAACCTGTTTCACGATAGAAGCAAAAACAGAAGTAAAACTGTTCCCTCCAAAAAAACCCAAATTTATTTAGTTGTTTTCACATGTCTGCAGATATTTTCTATGTTTATTTTCTCCTCTCATTAAGGATGCTGTCCTTTATTATTAATTAAATGGAAAATATCCATAGCCAGTGATTGAATTACCCCAAAGTACCTGCTTAAAATGATCAATATTGATCAAACTAAAGGGTAGAAAGTACTTCTAGTCCTCTTAATGTAAGTGATTTGGCTCAAGAAACATTTTGATCAAATTAAGTGGAGGATCTAATTAACCTGTGATTAAATTAAGTGGAGGGCAAGCCATATAGGCATAAATCCCATACACATTGAGATGAAACTAATAGTAATGCACATATTTACAGAGGCTGCCAGGGAAAGCATGCAATAAATTCAGCAAAGAAAAAAGGTCACAGAAAGAAAGGGAAAATAAAGCATGAAGGGATTAGAATACAGAAAGAAGATAAATACAGCCACAGATAATGATTCCCATTGGAAGAGCATTAGCCAAGCCTGGGAGATTAAAGACTGTGAATACACTGGAGTATAAAAAAAAAAAATCTTCCAGATTAAAAATCTAATGCAATGCAAACCTCCATGATTCAGATTGAAACAGAATTCCAGAAGCTACAAAACAGGCTTTTAGACAAGGTCAAATTATATATGTCTGTAGCGTGTACCTCATGGGCAGCCTGTGATTAGATCAGCGGTAGGGACAAGCTGTCAACTCACAACACAGGCAGACAAACCCAATGTCTTTCCTGCATGCAGCGGATCCTTGCTATTTGGGAATTGGGACATTTCTGCCTCTACACTCACGGAAGAGCCATTTGCAACAATTCAGTCAGTCAGATATCCCTCCTTACGTGACCCACTTTCTTATAAGAGACCACTGCCTTATTTCTTTCTGAGGGCTCTGAAAAGAATCGACACAACCTATTCCCAAAGAAGCCTGCATATTTTCCACCCACTGCCACAATCCTAATACAGTAAGGCTAGAACAATAAAAGTAAGGGCTCTCTGTGACTCCACACCACCCAATGTTGGAACAAAATTATCTCTTTCCAAAACAACTGCCTTCAAAATTAGCATCCCACTTAAAGGAATGAGGATATTTTAAGATGGATGCTAAATCAGGCAGAAATCCCAACACCAGTTTATATGTTGCTACCTTGTAAAGACTTGCTTTTATTCTGAAGTTTTTAAGAAAGAATTGCTGACATTGTGAAGCTCCAAAAAATAAGGTCTATGTTTGTCTTTTGCCCTAATTAGACTGTAGTAATACATGAATCTTAATCCTCATCAGCTGGCATTTTGAAACCTCACTGGTACTCCCTGTATGCAATCAGGAGGCACGTACGCAAACTTTGTTAAAACATTTTTTTATACATTTCTCAGATTAAAACAATGGGGCAAAATAATTGGCTGTAAATGATTCAAAATCAATAAATTACAGATATGGAACTTAATAGCACTATAGAATTCCTATATTTCTGCCAGATACATATAACAGCAAATCATTACTTAAAAGCACCATTCCAGAAGTGATACTTCCATTCTGCCAAGGCACTGGTAGTTTTTTCAGACACTATTCTCTACTAATTATATTTCTGTGCTCAGGCAAACATTGCCCAGAATTTGGAGTCTCCCCTGAAGTACAAGACAATCATTTAGAAGATACAAGCCCCTTAGTATTTCAGGGCTCAGTGATTATGCATAAGACACCTATGTGTCTTCCTGAAACCTGCCTGCTCTGAGACCAGACCATAGGCAACTATTTTAGGCTCCAATTTTACACAGCAACTCTACTTCTACATCCGCTGGCAATTTTCCACAGCCTCAGTCATCTTTTTCAGGAGTTTTGGAGGCTTGCAGTAACTACAGCAGACAGTGGACTTAGCAGGTACTCAGCATTTTCAGCTCACAGATTTAAGGCATCTCTGTCAAAGAACCTTAAATAAGGAAGTTCTTTTAAAACTTCTGGCCTTCGTCATCTGGGCACACTAAAACAAAAAAAGGCAGCTTTGGCTTAAGATATCCAGGCTCATGCTGAAGTCAGGTGAATTCAGATATCCAAAGCAGTGTAAGCTATTTTACTGCCATGCTTTGACTGGGTTAATTAATGCTGCTGAAAACTGCAGATGAAGTTTAGGTAGTACTACATGGCAATACATTGTGCATTGTACATGTTTCCTTTGTTTCTTGATTTCCTCATCCATGAAGTCAGTGGTGACTACTATAATCTTAATTTCTGAGGTGATGTCTTTAGATGAGAACTGTCATTTAGCAGAAATAATTTTAATTGCTTAAGCATGGTGTTTTTTAGGTGATCTGCAGAAAACTTAATTAAGATTTCTTCTCTTTGTTTTAAGTTCTAGTTTGGAGTAAAACTCAGATATATCTTATTTTACACAAACGCTTTTATTTCTCCCCCATTCTGCTTTGTGCCTCTAGGAACGCTCAAGTCATGACTGGAAGCAGAAGGGCCACAGTACTTTCTGACAACACATGTACTTGGTATGTATGCAGAGAGTTATTAAAAAAGAAATCCCTTAGCAAAATAAAACCTCTCAGAAGACTGAGCCTTTTTCAGATGCTTTTCAGACCGCTTTGGTTGAGCCACATAGATCAGAAAGTTCTGCTGAGCTCTAAACAGCTCTGTGAACTTGTGTGCTTATACTGTGTCTGATACTAATTTTGGAAAGCATTCCCAGGTGCTGTCATTCTTTTTTTCTTCTCCTCCGCTCCTGTCTATTAGAACTGAGGTCTAACTACAGCGAAATTACGCACATTAAAATTATGCTTCTCTGAGTGATGATAGAATAGATAATACAGTTGTAAAATTCACAGATGTCAGCAGCTTGGAGTGGGTACAAGTACCCTGGAGTACTTGTAGGGCAGGAGTAGCATTCAGAATTATTTTGACACATTGGGGAAAAGCTGTGGAATCAACAAGATGAAATTCAAATCAATATGAGTACAACATACTACACTCAGAAAGGAAAAAGCAAGGCACACATAACAGTATGAACAAACTAGCTAGGCAATAGGAAAGCAGAAAGCTGAAAGGCTTGGGAACACTATAAAACGTGCATCTATCAGCACTGTGATACAGCTTTGTAAATAAGGCACATCCATTTAAAAACAGGGTGTCATACATATGACCCAGGAAATACACTTTTTGTCAGCTCCTCTCAATGCTCACTGTGTGCAGCTGAGTTTAGCATATCCAGTCTGAGAAACACAGTTTCCAAACATTGAGCCTAAGGAAGAGCAACAAGAGATTTGAAAAATGTGCCCAGAAAAGTAAAATAATTGGGCTTGCTTTCTTTAAGAAAAGAGGAGTCATGAAGGAATTAATAATGATCTTCCAATAATTAAAAAGTTGTGAAAAAAGGGGGCATCTATGTTAGAAAGGGGTCCTCCTTAAGAAGAGGATCTCCATGTTCAACAAAGACTGGAGAGGACATGTTTACGTTACTGTACAGCCAGGGAAATTTGGACTGGATATTGAGATATACAACAGCAACTTCTCTGGAGGAGTTGAAGAATTTCCTTCATCGGAGGGTATTTAAAAATAGCCTGGACAACAATCTACCAGGCAAAGGTAGACTAGACCCTTCCTCACTTTATGAGGAGGAACATGATGGCCCTTTCTACATGCTATAAAGGGTGATACCTCCATTAGTTGTGTTGTTTTAATGACCTAAACAAACTATTTTATAAAATAGCATTTTGGATACCTCAGTACTTGAGCCACCCACTTTAAGGTATCTCCAGGGATGTAGCTTCTGGTGGGCTGCTACTCCATACTTTCTGAGAATCAGAAACTGTTTATAAAGCAGCAAATCCAGCTAGTCAGAGTCATCACCAAGTCTGAAAACTTGACACGTTTCTTAATATTCCAATAATGCATTAATACAGATTTTTGATCGGTTACATTGTGTGCATAGTAATGATTTCTTCTTCAAGCTAGTAGGCAATAATGTTCACAGGCAATGTTTCTTTTTCAGTCAAAGAGATTTACTCCTACACAAAATAACCTCCGTTTTGCAATCAATAGCAGCACTGAACAATTGGACTGGAAATCATAGTGCATAATCAAGTCCAAGACTCAAACAGCAGAATCCCTATTGTTCTCTCCTGAGCAGACAAATCGAGATCTCCGTTCTCTTTTAAGTATCAACAATTGTGCAGTGAAGATATTAATTTTCCATTAATAGGCATGGAATTATACATCTGGTTGCTGTCAGCTGTTTTATGTTACTGGAACAATGAATTAACCTTACACCCATGCTGGCAACTCTGCAAAATTATATATTATATCAAGAGCATCCCTTTCCAACTCAGATGATTGCAATAGCTTTGTATCATAAACCTTTATAAAGCAGTTTAATCTTCTTTTATACATGAAGTAACTTAATCTTTTTATATAGTACCACTTCATTTCTGTATGTCTAATAGTAACGATAGCTTAATACAAGGTGTAATATTTTTCACTTCATCTCTTCTGGGTTGCAGAACTTGTTGCAGCATCTTCAGTTCCCTATGACAGTTCTATTGGTTTCTTCTCTATAATCTGTTATACCCCAAGCAAAATTGGCAGATGTCCTGCCAACAATCAGGAACATTTGAAGGGTCCCCAAAAGACCTCTGGTTTTCCACTTCACTGCACATAATCATGGTTTCCATGACCTTCATGACACTTTACCACATGCCCTGAAACAAGGAGGAGAACTAGATAACAAACCTAAGGAAATGGCTAAAACTAAACACATTATTTATCTAGGTTCTCATGACAGCCACAGATTAATGGACAAATGACTCCAGACAATTTCTCTTCTATTTAACTTTTTGGACAGTTTTTTGTTCAGACCTTTGTATCTTAACTCCTTGTTCCTCAGAAGGTACCTACTTTTCTGACTAATTTCCAACTAAGGAAACATTCTTGCAATTGTTTTGAGTTTATTCTCACTGACAAAAGCAAGGTGTTAATAGCTAAACTGGGACAATAAACGGCGCATTGACTTCTTCAGTGTAGAGCAGTCCTTTGAATTTTCCTTATGCATTTATTAACTCCTGTGTCTTACACTATTATCTCTACCTGTGGAGAATAATCAGCCTCTTATCCTGGTACTTAATTTTATATACACTTAACACTGTTAGACTTCAGTGCAAGTGATTTGATGTTTATTCCATAAGCAATTTTAACTTACCTTCCAGGCTAATTTTTTTTTTTCCAAGTATCTATAAACAACTGTGTGCACTAGCAGGATAGCTGTAACTGTGGCATTCTAATTCTGCATATGAAGTACCATTTTCTTAGGAGGCAGAAGGATTTTGTTTGTTTGTTTCCTTTTACATGTTTTCAAAGAAGGGCCTAGAAGCATCAAAACAAAGGCAAATTTGGGGTGAGTAATCATTCATTTATGACATTCCTAACCTGTAGTTCACTTCGAGAAGAGTCCGTAATGTAACACCCACACAGAATACCTAACTTGGGGAAAACAATGAAGAATCAATACTGAGTTCCAGTCTGTGAATTCTTCTTCCCTCCAGCATCCCTTCCCAATCACATCCCAACCACAAACTCATGGCTTGTGGTCTGCTTGGTTTCCAAACAACACGTTGATAGAACTAATTTTTGTTCCTTATCCTGCCACAGAGATTTGGAACCAAACAAAGCTTCAGCTACAAAAATAATTCCTCTTCTCACTCACCCTGAACATAGCTTGACTTCCTGTGCTTAGATTGAATATTCTTTCTGTATTAATTCATAAAGAACTTCAGCACATTTCTATTTTAAATTGAAAGTGATGGTCTTAAGCCCGAGGTCTCTCCTGGACTACCACCCTCTGCTGCTGCCCTCAGGGATGTTGATCTCACCCTGCGTATCTGGCCTTGCTCTGTTTTGGACAGAATGTTTCTGCCCAAAGAAACCTTGCATTTCCTCTCTCCTTATCAGAAACAGCCTGCTTGTTCACTGGATATCTGGGCCTGGGAAGATCACTGGAGAGAACCACTCCAGGGTCCTTGATGCTTCTGCCAGGCATAAGGAGCAGAGGCACGGAAAAAACTATGGTCAAGGCAGAAGTCCAGTGTGTCTGGAGTTTTTGCTGCCTGCCTTTCAGTGTCTTCCACGAAACACAAGAAAATAATGATTCTCCTCTCTTTTGGATTCAGATGTGGGTAAATTTTCATAAGAACAATATCCAAGTCTCAACCAACATAATATTTCTGACACCAAGTGGAGAGGTAGTTCAGCTTCTCAAATGATCGCAAGACTGTTTCCCATCACCTCATAATAGAAGAATACATTTTCTTTAAAGTTCACACTCTAAAATCAAACAAGGTTCATTTTCACATACTTAACCTTCCCCTCATTCCTTTTTTATTTTTTTAATTTTTTTTAGGATTTCTAAAAAAAATGGGTAGAAGAAATAACCAGGAAAATTCCAGGCCTACTAGTAAAACTTGGCAAAACTGTGAACAATGGACAAAGGGATCCCAGAATAAAAATCCTTACTGCAAGTTCCACAAAAAATATGTACATATGCTTTTACATCTAGATACTGCCTTTGTCCTAAGAAATTTTGTTAAATGAATTGTGTGGTTGAGAGACCTAGGAAGTAATTGCTGTCTTAATAACTTGTACTAAGAAGCAGTAATCCACTTGATATTAGCAATTACAATCAAACCATTTCAGTACAAACTGATATACATGATATTATAATATTTTACTAAAAAGTCCTTTTGTCCCTCTTGTTTCAGTTCCTGGGCTATATATTCCCTTGGCTTCTGAGGCAGAAGTCAATAGAAATTGCACATGAAGAACTAGGACAGCATACTCGCCTCTAAGGAGTTTGGATGCCCCAGGCAATCTGGAAATCATCCATCCTTCCTTGTTTTCCTTCTCTCACACAGCAGAGATACTAAACGTTACACAGCTTTTAATATGCTGGTTCAGACACATCTCTAAAGAATATAGATATAATTGGCAATTGCCTAAGAAAACAAAGGAAACAAAAATACACCCAAACTCATAAAAAATCATGACAGAAAACCCCAAATATTTGTTTTACTTTCTAAACGCGCGCCTCAAGCAGAATTGTGTCAGATGCCAGCCAGCATGGGAGAAAGACAACAAATTCTTTGTTTTAAGATCAAGTTTCATAAAAAGAATGCCTTTCACTTGCATCTCAGTGAAGGACAAGGTGGACCTACAAGCAATGAAAGGTCTCTTCTCGTTATTAAATCTCTCATGATGTAACCTCCTGCGACCTGATTTAGCAAGCTGAATGCTTCACTTAATGCCTATTTACTTGGCAAAGTGCCATACAGAAATACCTGAGCTAGTATTTGAAGGACTCATCTCGTGTGCTAGAAACTATGTGAAATGAGCACATGGGGTCATATCAAAGGTTCATTTAGGCCACTAGCCTCTTTCCAGTGGTGGCCAGCAGCATAAGCCCAGGAAACAGCAGAGGTACCCAATGATTTCAGCTCCAGAATAGACTCTCGCCCATCAGTGATCTGGGGGTCAGGACTTTCAAGCCAGTGTGGCATCTTTGCCTTCCACAATCTCCTGAAGTCTTTTCACCCAGGAGTCTGTGCAGCTGATTTTCAAGTTAGCACAAAGCTAAAAATGCAGAGATACTGGGATGGGCAGAGCACTGAGCTAATTATCATTCCTTCATATCTATATAAGTAAATTATCCTATAAGCACATGCATACAGAGGCCTAACATAGGAGGTCATTGGGTATGAAATTCCTATATGCTCAAATGGCTGTTACCATACCCAATTTTCTGAAAGGAAATGTTTATATATATCGTTATGAAAGACAACACAAAAGGACAAGGAGGGCAAGGAACTGGGGTCCACAAGAGGAAGACAAGTTCAGATCTTAAAAGGTGGGTTTATCTGTTTTGTTCGTAGTTGTGACTATGGCCCCAAACACATTTTGCCATTTCCACATTCCAAAGCTGAAGTATAGCAACTTCAAATTAGAGCCAAAGAAATTAAAAATGGTTTCATTTAAACATAATTATATCATTAAATGTAATTTTTGTATTACACAAAAGGTTAATATCATAGCAACTTATTAAAAGAATTTCTGTGAACCTCATCAAGAAAGTTAATAATTTAGATACCATATGAAGTACAAGAAAAATCCCTGTGATACATTTGTCTGTATAAAGCTGCAGTTTTCAAGGTTATTCCTTTTATATGTCTTAATAGAGGTGAATGCTGCTAACTGGAAAACTAAATATACTTTGAGATTTATTATTTCAGTAATTGCATTTCAGCTGCTAATTAAAAGCAAAGCCAAGAAGAACATTTCAGAAGAGGATAAAAAAAGTTACTTTTTCTGAATACACACGTACACATGATATACAGTACACATACAACACCACTACCTAGAGCTTCCCTGTCCTGTATCTGAGAAGATGTACATGCAGACCTCCCGCAAGGGAGCTATTTTTGACCAGAAATGCTGCCATTCCCCTGCCTGGTGGGACCACAGAACACCAATCAATTCACTACGTAGCGCAACGTTCTGGATGGGGCAAAGAAGCAACGAAGAGGCAGAGAAGCTAAAGGGGATTCTTGATTTTGGCTCATGCAAAGTACACTGAAGTTAAAATGCAAAGATTGCTACTTGTAAGCTCTAGAAGGGGGGTTGGAAACCAGTTCTAGAAGTGTGAAATACTTCGAGATTTGTGCAGAAAGGGACTAGAAAGATCAAGAAACAGAACAAAGGCACTTACAAAAAGAGAAGATAGAAAATCTGGGTATCAGAGGAAAAAATGAAGATGAACTCAAGGAAAAAAGATCATGGGACCCTTCTGTAATTCTATAAGAAGCTTAAATTGCATTCTCTAGATGGACGTGATTCATGTAGATTATTAATCTCTGAGTGCAGGGAGAAGAAGTAGTGTGGTGGCTTGGATAATTTCCTCAGTTAGCAAGCAGTGGTATCCATTTACCACCATGATGTATTTTGAAAGTGTACCGGAGACTCCTATTTTCTGCCAAAGGGAGTTTAGCATTGCTTCAAATGTTCACCAAGAGGACAAGAAAAAAAGATATAAGGATATGTGGATTCCCAAAATCATATTAATATAGAAACTTATTTAGAAGAACATTTTAATTTAAGTTTCTTGCACAATCATTCCTTACGCTGTGGCAACAGACTGTATACCTTTTCATCTCCTTTCCCTTTTCTTTCCTTGTTGCTGGCTGTAATCACCTCCAGGACAAATGGAGTTATTATAGCAGGCTTTTCATCCTTACTGGTATTATGTTTATATTTTAAAGAAATGGTTTTGAACTAGGAGTAGTAATGGATGAAAGAGCAAAGTTGAATACAGGGAGAAAATAGCCAGGTAGCAGAGATGAAGAAAGCCAAATGGGAGGGTAAAGATAACCTTATTTGTGCGAAAAGCATTATGGATTGTTTTTCATTCCTTCTTAGCCACAGATTCAAAAAAATTAATGTTTTTAATTTTCTTTTCTCAGTTCAGACTTTTAGTGCCTATATAAGCATAAGGAATATTGCAAATCTAAGTAGGATATCTTGCTTGCTTTTGTTTTTTGTTTTTTGTTTTTTGTTTTTAAAAACAATCCTTTTTTCATTATCCTAATGGAAAAATAATCTATTATCCATTTCCTGTATCCTGTCCTTGAGAGACTTGTTCTTAAATAAGATGTACAATTGCCTTTGGTTGAAATACCAGCACAAACAAGAATGTAAAGGTACAAAATATAAAGGCCAAGAACAAACCTCATATACAAAAATGGTGCAGTAGACAATGTTCCTGGAAATCGTCATTCTAATTTCTCTTGATCTTTGCCACTTTTTAAAAACACATACTAAATTCTCGTCCAGTTTTACTCTTGTGTAATCACTCTGAAGGCAACAAGGGCAGCCAGACAGAGGTGTATTACCTGACTTACAACTTAACAAGTTAATAGGACTCTTTATATAAGCACAGAAAGCTGGATCGGAGCTCAGTTGCATGTGATGGTACAGTAAACGTAAGGGAGATTTTTCATACCAGTTTACCACACAAACTGAGGAGTATGACTGTTGCCTTGTATTGGTTACGTTGCTGGGGCAAATCAGACATGAAATGCAACCTACTTAAAAGAAATAATCATTCCAATTGAACTCTTTGTTGTAATTACAAACTCTTCTATCTGTTATTTATACCTGAAACTGTGAAGAAGAACATAAAGAGAGGGTTCATTTACCAAAAGAACAGGGCAACACAATATGGAACAAAAGTGAAGTTCAGCTTGGTTTTCCCTTTGCACAGGAGTAAACGATGGTAAAATATGTAGGTGTTTATTGCAAAAGACATCATTAACAGGAAGTGGAAGTTGCCTAGTGCTGCTCATTCTATTCTGGCTCAACTTAGACCTCTTAAATAAAGAATTAAATTAAAGCTTTCCATATCACAACATTATACTAATATTTTCACATTACAGTGTTCAGGGCATGAATTCCTTCCTTGATGGCAAGAATACCCTTTGACTTTTCTTAGAATCATAGTTTTAATATTGAAGACTATCAAAAATGTATTTTGAAAACAACACAAGTTTTTCTACAAGCCGCAAAGATGCTTTAGTCTCACAGTGGATGGTTAACTTGTGTTAAGAGACATTGCAAATTCCCCACAGACCATGACAGTTCTGACTTGACAGCAATATGTATTGGCCAATTAACATGTATTCTGTTGTCTGTTATTTAGTTCTTTGGGAAAAAAAAAATTGCTTCATAGAAATATCTGATCCATTGGGAATGATTCCCTGCTTTCTGGTTTGAAACTTTTTTGATTGGGGTTTTTCTTTTTTCTTTTACATAATGGCAGCAACTTCTGCAGCTAGTTCTCTTATACATGAAAAGACATTGTAATTAAAAGAATGTCCTAATGAAGAGGTGGGATAAGTTCTTCTCATTTTAGCAGCCAGTTCACACTTAGGCTGTATATTTTTCTCACAGAAGGATTTTCAACTGCAGGAACTATAACAACAGGGATTTTTTTGTCAAGAATCAGTCCCAGTCTCTCATGATATTCCTAGTTTCTGAAAATTGAGGGATTTTCAGAACTTTTCTTTACAGAATCTATCTGAAACACTAAAACTATCTCTCTTTTCCCGTCTCAAAATCTTGCCATGATAGTATTTTAAGATTGTTTCTTTTCAGTTGTTTACAACGAGAGAGAAAGGTAGAGAAGAAATTGTCTGAAAATGGGATCTTGTGGCACTTTGCAGATGGCAGGTACTCATTAGGAGTCTGGTACTGAGCCCAGTGGAAACCAGTCCTTTTGGCAGGGATGTTCTGTATTTTCATGTCAGCTACAGCACAGTGACATACGATTTGCCACACCAGATCAAGCCACTGGCCCGTCAAGTCCCAGCCTCTGGCAGCAGCCATCATCTGGTGCGTCAGGGCGCAGGTATGCAACATAAATACCCGGGAACATGGGATGGTCTATGGAGTCATCACCCAGCTGCCTTCCCCTCCAGCACTGCTTCCTTCTTGGCTTTTCGAAGGATTTGCCAAATACTGCCACTGCAGTTGTTATGTGTTTTCTGTGTTGCTTCCTTCTGGGTTTTTGCTCTGTTAGACATTGGGGATTGGTCTGTAATGCTCTCTCAGGGGCAAATGGGCTTTTAAAAAAAATGTCTTGAGTACCAGGGCAATCCAAACTGCCAGCCTTTCTCCTGGGGTTATCAACAAAAGGAAGATCAGAGTTGTTTCATAATGTCAGCTCATTCACAATATGATAAAACATTTAAAGAGAAACATGAGAATAATCCAGATTAAAAAAGATAGAGCCATGATCCTGTCAAGATGCAGGTGCTTGATTTCAGACGTATTGACGACTGAAAGTGAGGAAAATTGATGACAGGACAACTGGAAGTGGGGAAAAAACCACTGACAACTAAGGATGCAGCAGTAACCTGACTGAAAGAGCTTTTCTAGAGCTGAGTCATTTCATAATCTCTATTACATTTTTGTACACAATCATCGCTGTCAGTTTACTTGCCCAGGATCTTTGTGGATTCACAGTT
Source organism: Buteo buteo (assembly GCF_964188355.1). Taxonomy (NCBI): domain Eukaryota; kingdom Metazoa; phylum Chordata; class Aves; order Accipitriformes; family Accipitridae; genus Buteo; species Buteo buteo. The sequence continues at coordinate 38,415,146 of NC_134179.1, forward strand.
AGAGCCCACTTATCATTACAGCTGTCCTACAACTTAGTCCAAATAAAAAGGTGCTATGAAGCAGTATGAGTGAGGCATCATGGGTTTTTGCACTGTAAAATACCTGGTTTAGCCTAAAGAAGAGATGAACAGTAAGCTTCAATGAAATGCAGCAATTTCTTTCACCTTCTGGCTGCTCACGCCATACAGCATGACGACAGAGGAAATGATAACTGCGACACTAAAACAGTGTTATTGGAATTGACAGTCACATTTGACTCTAAAAGGTACAGTCTAGGTGTATCTGACTGGGCTGGAGCTGATGAATTTAAGTACCTGCAGGCCCACATCTGGGTACATTCTAATCTAAACTCCAATGAGGCTATTGATTCTGTTTGTATATGAACTCAGGTGAAACCGGGTGGTCTTTACAAAGTAAATTGTTACCTGAACCATGCTAGAAGTGACTGCTAGTCCCACAAAAAATTTTGTATGCAGTCGCTCATAGAATATGGCTATGCCCATTACAGATATTGCTGGGTCTCTAGAGATTAAATGTTCTACAGTACTAATTCCAGAGATTTATAACTCATGACAATTTTATGGCCCACCTTAAATAGTTGCCCTCTGTAAAAAAAAAGCAGCCTGTACCTGGAACAGTGTGAATGGTGTGAGCTTCTTTGCAGAAGTTTTACAGAACTAGTGCCTCAGTGCTTTGCATTAGGTACCAGCTGACAATTCACTCTGAGACAAGTCTCAGAGCCCTCAAGTAGGGAGAAAGGGAAAAAAAAAATAAAAATCAGCAAATGACAACCTTGCAATAACCTGTACAAAGAGGCTTCTTCTGTCTTACTGTGTAACTGCAGATCAACAGTGCAGTTCCAAACAACATATAAAAAGTCATCTTAATATTTGCATGCTTCTCTGCAATTTTTCCTTTTGTTATGATTGTGAAAGCCCTGTTAAAAATGAAACGAGTGAGTAAGCTATTAACAAATGGTACTTTCAACAGGTAAAAGTGATTGAGACACTGTAAGAACTATGTAGAGCCACAGTTCTTCCCTCAAACACTGCTTATTTTAATGCTTGCTGTTAAATGTGTTTTTCCCATGGTATAACGTTGATGGGAGCCTACACATAGTCACCCTTGGGGAGAGCAGAAAGCGCTATAAAGAGGGAAGGAAGGAAGAACATACCTATCCACACCCTCCCATTTTTGAGCAAAGTAGTTTTGTGTCTGTGCTGTTGATTTACATTTCAGAAGGTCATTCTCCCAGGTACTGATATTTGTACTAGCAGTCTCACGGCACATATAGAAACCCAGGGACCATACAATAAAACTAAGGGGAAGGGGACAGTCTCTGAACAAAGATGATCATGAAGGACTAGATTCTGCAGTGTTATTTGACCACAAACAGCACAGAAAATTGAGATGAAAAACAAAGCCAGTGGGCACAGGTTGGAGAGGTTAGGGAAAAACAATAGAAGTTTTAAGCTGCATGAATATACTGGAATTTACAGAAGATCCATTTCAGGCTTTTCTTAATAGTAAATCACTTTATAGAGGTAGGTTGGTAGGTTCTACGTACAAACCCATTATCAAGGAAATGGCTTTATTAAGCGGCTCCTTCACACGTCTTTGAAAGTCTAGTCTGAAGTGCAGCCTGGCATGATGCATATTGCCAGACAGATCCACAACCCATTCACATCCAGGTGCAGGGGTCCAAGATAAAACCTGTAACCCTTAAGCAAGGTTGGAATTAAACTCTACATAAAAGAAAGTAGAAAGATGATAGAAGCCAAACTCAGTAGCAGAGAGAAGGTTTGCAGGTGTCCCTATGGCTTCATTTCCCTATGGATGCTGACTATTTGCAGAGCGCAAAGGTTATAATGAAGCAAAGCAATTGCAGTGAATTACTGTGAAGCAAACCAATTACATTAACTGTAGAGAGGACTTGGCGCCAAGCTCATATCTAGCGGAGCTGGAAAAGAGTCACAGAATCGTATAGTAAGTTAACTTTGACTTTGCCCTCTCTGAGTAGAAATGCTATAATGTGTATTATTATCTGTTGATATTAATGAGTTTGGGAATATTTGAAAACTGTGTATTGTGCATAAGCAACATACTTTTAATCTGGAATGCACAATGCGTATGGTACCAATGTAAATCAGTTCTTTGATGAAAGATCTGGTGGCAATGGTGAAGACAAGGGTTTTAGAGAAGCCCTTTCTTTTTGACTTCTCATCATAAGTCTCAGTGAAAACCTCACAGTTTTTATTATACTCTTTATGGACTTGTTCAGATGCATAGAGGACATCTTGAGGGCAAGACTGCTGACATCTCTCCCATCTCTACAGATGGTATCAGCTGTCTCAGGGACCAAACAGCAGAATTTTAAATCAAAGATAGTAAAGCAGGCCAATAAAAATGTTGATGCATAGAGAGGTTTGGGGGGTTTTGTTTCTTTGCTTTTTAGTTACTTGATATTACCTATGTTTTGCTCTTGATCACTTTAACTTCCAAGCCTCTCAAAAAAAGTCAGCAAACCAAGCTACAAGTGTCAGATCAGACATGCCAACTTCTTTTCACTTCAGCTATTTCCCACAGGCAATACCGTTCTAGCAACACAGCATTTTTACTGAAATACCGTCAAATGCCACAGGAAGCACACAGGTTTCTCAAAACCAACAGGTTACTAAAGAAGTTGTGTCTTTAACTTAATGAGTCAAATGATATAGAGTCTTATGCACAACTTAAGCTTTACTAGGGTTTTATAGGAGCCAAAAGGACTGGGGATGTCTTCCCTCCACAGAAAAAGTTCTGATATAACCCACATCCCCTTTAGCACTCCAATGACAGAGAAAACCAGGCAAATAGAAGCACTGCCAGGTCCTGCAGTGGTCAACAGAAACAGTAGAGTATATTAGCTCCTGGAGCATTATTATTTGCATGGCTGAGAAGTGGCATCATACTTTGAAAGAGCTTGCTTTTGCTTGTCTGGTCTATTGTGTCAGCTTTAGAAAGGATCACTTAAAAATACACATATCTCCAAATCAAATAATTTGTAATTGTTCTCAGAACTTAAAAAAAAATGGAAAATTTTCCATTCAAATTTCCAGAATTCTTCAGAAGACACAAAATGATTGCCAGCCTGACTCCTCCTTGAAAATTAAGGACTTTATGGATCGCAAGTACAGATACCTTTGAAAGCTTTTCTTTGATGTCCCTTTTCTTTTCTGAAGAGCTACCTTGTAGCTTTCCAAGCACCCTCTAAAGGCAAATCAGTTTTTGTAACACAAGACAAATGAGTTGTTTTTGTCAATGCATAACGGGATTGGCACATGCCCTTACACTCATCATGCACACAGGTGATCAGGCAGATGCAAAATTCTCACCTCCCTTGTAGAAAGGCTGCACTGACTCTCCCTGGGGTTTGGCAGGTGGCATGGAAGCAGTCCTGTCAAAGCTGCTGATCTGAGAAATATGCAAGCAGGCACACACACCTGGGGAACGACTAGAAACATGGTTTCATTCCTGTCTGCATAGGAACTGATGAAAACAAACCCACATCTGCTTTTCAAGCAGCCCAATCACAGGCACCTCCTTACTTGGGGGAGATTATAGTTTAACCTTTGTTCCAGGGAGTACCTTAGGGCATAGCTTTGCCAGTAGACAACTGCAGGAAACTGAGAAAGTCAGCAAATTGCATGCCATGCAAAAAGCTTAGTCACTCAAGGCAAATTCCACAGGGGTTTGAGGTCAACGCACACAATTAAAAATTAACCATCAGTGAATTAAGGCCACCACATTTCTTGGATGACAACGATGCTTTAGGGTTTAACAGACATTTGTTTCTCATTTCTAATCAACTTTCCTGTGGTTTCATGAAGAAAAACCATAATGAAACTTGCAGATGAGTGGCTTGTTTTTCTATATACATTAAAAAAAAATGCAATAGATGGGCTATTACTAGCCATGCAGCATTCACCAAAATCATACAGATGTAGAAATGCACAGCAAAAAGAAGTTCAGAGTACCAGGGAAAATCACAACAAAAAAAAACCTGAGGAGAGACTCTTTGGGCTATTCCCTATTTGCCCTGCCAGCAAAGAAAAACAGCAGCTCCAAGTGACAAGGCCAGTGATAAGCTTGCAGAGCTCCTCAGAATGGCCTATTATCACCTCAGCAACCCTCAGGCACACATATTTGATAGGCAAAAGGGAAAAAACAGCTCTTGATGCCCAGGGAAAAAAAAAATTTAAAAAAAAAAAAAGATAAACAAGTTGTGGCACATAAAATCTGCAGGCACTTTGACTATACTGATTAGGGTGGGAAAATAAGATGTGACAGAAACAGAAAACAATTTGGAACATCATCCTAAGGAAGAAGAAGTGGTCTTTAAAAAGGTCCTATAAGCCAGGTGGTTCCAGGTGTTCCTCCGAGGTAATGCAGAGACCCTTTGAGATGACACCTCTGTGAAAATTAGAAAATAACACTACAGCAGTTTGGTGCAGCCCCTGCTCTGGACAGGCTGAGAGAAAGGTTTCTGCAGAGTGAAGCAGCAAATACATTTTAGCAATGGAGGTGATGCCTGAGGACTTGACAGGAACTCCCCAAGGGATGCCAAGTCCCCAGTGACAAAGCGTCAATTTGCTGCTTTTCTAGGCAGCAGTAGGATTCCTCCATGAGCATTTTGGAAACCCTTCTTTCCAGAAAGCAGTGCAGACAGTAACAAGTAGTTCAGTTATGAGATATTCCATGAAGAATCACAATGCAATGGGTTACTTTTTAAATTCACTGCTCCCAGCTACTCTAGGTGAAACAACCCATGCACTGCATGTGGACTGAGGACAGAAATACCTCGCAGGATGCAGAGATACCTGAGCCACTGTTAAATGAACTAGCTTAGGAACCAGAAGTGGTTTACTCTTAGCAGTGTGCTAACTTATCCTGCTGATGCACCTAATGATGTAACAAGATCGACAAGATTCAGTCCTTGTAATTGGCAATGGAATCAAAGTGGCTGAAAAAACAGTCAGACCAAAACAAAACCACCACACTACCTAACTTTTGAATTTATCTAATCATCTCAGCTGCCTGGAAGACATCTCAGCATGTCTTTGGCCCAGGGAGCAAAAGAAAAGGTGGTGACTAATATTCAATAGATGGGTTGGATGAAGTGCTTATAGTCTGTAAGTCTTTGCCTAACAAAATCCCAGGTTAACATCCTTGAACAGAGATGGCCATATAGGACAAATATCCAGCTCATGACTTGCTGAAATTTTCAGCCTGTTGAATTAATGTGAACCATCACCACTGGATGACCTGTGCTAACATGGTGAGCTGAGAAACAGTGTGGCGCATGAACTAACACAGCCACTGTTTAGCCTTTCCTGTTCCTGGTAGCTTCTTGAAGACATGGTGTGAGCAGCTGTTGACCATAATTGCACTGTGAGTTATGGTTAAATCTACCTCCAAACATGAACCAGGACTCTAATTTGGGTGATCAAATTAAACACAGTTGTGTGAATCTTCAAACTGTGCTTGGTTCCGAACAGGGAGACAGGGAATAGATCTCCTTGGAGACATGGGATAGATCAGGTAGTTTATTCTTCAGCTATTAAATTCATTTTTCCACAGTGCAATCCAAAATAGTATGCTGCTTCATGGGTTCAGCTAGCTGACTGTCAGATTTTTGGAGGACGCTCCAATGTGCAAGGCAGACATGCCCTTAATCACAATAGAGACAATAAGCATGGAAGAATACCTGGTTACACTTGACAGCCTCACAGTGTCTTGGACTTTTTACTAGATTTGAGAAACAGAAAAAAGCCAGAATCACTGCAAAGTAAATTTTCAGACAAAGCATACATAGTACAGGCAAACAAACAAGCAAAATCCACTTATTGAAAAGACACCAGGCTAAGATCTTCGATTCAATATTACAGGTGATCAAAACCTAGGGTTACTGTCCCCAAGCACTTTCCTGTATTTCCCCTTTGTTTTCACCTCGGGTCAGAATGTTTCATTTTCAACTCTGCACTACGTATGCTTAAATTTCCCCTGTGGAATAATATATGTACTCTACTTCCTATGCTTAGACTGTCTTCCTAACTGGATTGCATTTCCCACAAGGTGCTGGCTATGGGGATCCTATGATATATTTCAGTAGAAGGAGCTTCAGAAAAGATGCAGTCTGGCTGAAGGAGGAAAAAAAGAACAGAAAAGAATATGACATGATGGCTGATCTTCCAAGATCTCTGTTAAGCACTTTAACAAAAAGATGATAATCACTTGCAGAAGAAAAATTAACCTGAAAACATAGGCACTTCACATATACTGACAAATACCACCAGATACCCTGAAACAAGCTGATAATTAACGAGTGAGATGACTGCTGCAAGCAATTCTCAAGAGTTTGGGAATTACGTCTTAAAATAAAAGCTGGCACTCAAACCAAAATACCAGGCGTGACAACGTACCGGCTGCCCACACAGATGATTCGGTCAACACAGGAGGACTATGGCTCCAGTGTGCCTGTGGTCACCTTCAGGTCAAAGCCAAAATCTCCTTGAGCAAGGAAAAGCTGAGTTGGGCAGACTAGCCTCCTGCAAGTAGAATGAAGCCCACAGAATTTGGATAGTATAGAACAGATCCCAAAATTAGCAGAAATTCTCATGGTTGACAGTTATTGGGAAGAAGCAGTTGATTAATTCATCAGACAAAAAAAAGAAGTTAAATTAACTAAAACACTTTATTGAATGTCTACCTACAATATTTACTCTGCTTATTACTCCCATTTATTTAGCAACCAGTCCAAAAATATATAGCTAAGATATAAATATATAAGCTATATTCATCTATTCCCTATTTTGCCAATTTTAATTTCTTGTTTAATATACCAATATATTCTCCTAATCCATCACTTGGTCTAAATTTCCTTACAATTTAAAAAAAATCAGTGATGCTTGGGGTATGGAAATCACGATGGGATGCTCTCAGGCAAAAGGGGATTAATTGTAATTGTTGACTTTTCTGAGCACACTTAAAGTAACAGCCACATGCTGCCTTATTCCATGAATCCAGGAGATTGTTTGAGCAGGCAGTGTTATATTACTCCGGGGTGGGAATGAAATCATGTGGGAGCAGCAAGCACAGCTCATGGAGAAAAATTACCATTTTATATTTATTACTTTGGCTGGCTTAAGTGCCACAGGAATAGACTCTCTAATGCATTTGAGTGCAATTCCCCAACAATTTGACTCTGTTGCTTTGTAAACTATTTTTAGGGAAAGTCTCAGAAGGCTGTTAAAGGCACAAGCCATCTGATTTGCAAAGGTTATTTTGGTGGTTTATCAAAAAGATATAAATAACATGATACATCTCTCCAGATTAGATTGATATTTTGAATTCAGCTAGGAGATCAGAATTTTAGGAGAAAAATGCCTGGTTTTAACTTGCTTATCATTTTTGTTCCATAAGATTGAGTACACTTCTTCAGCAGGCTTATCATCATTTTGGCTTTCCACTAGTAACTGTACAGTGTGGTTTCTTCATACTTTTAAAACAAGGTATTATTCTAATGAAGCTACAGGCTTGAAGATACATAACTGCATAATTATACTGTTCACAAGTTAATGGCAAAAGACCATAAAGAAGTTCTATTTTAAAGGAGATGCATCTTAAGGAAAAAGCAGAGGCATAAGTTCGTGTCTCTGAAAAGATATCTAATCAAAACTACATTCTTTTTACAGAACAGCAAGGTAATTTGGGGTTCACTTCCCTACCTTACGCCTTCATGCAGTCATAGAACATAGCCACTTATTAAAATCCAGTTCTCTGTCTTGCACACTGGAAATTTGGTTTTCCAGCATAAAAATGTACCTTTCAGTTGTGTCGTCGTTTCAGCCCAGCTGGTAACAAAGCACCACACAGCCGCTCGCCCATTCCTCCCCCCGGCCACGGTGGGATGAGGAGAAAATATAAAGAAACGCTCGTGGGTCGAGACAAGGACAGGGAAGGATCACTCACCACTTACGGTCACGGGCAAAAGACAGGCTCAACTTGGGGAAGAAACAAAATCAGTTTAATTTACTACCAGTCAAAACAAGGATATTAGGAAGTAGAACCAAACCTTAGAACACCTTCCCACCACCACTCCCTCCTTCCAAGCTCAACCCCACTCCCGATTTCTCCACCTCATCCCCCCCGGCAGCGCAGGGGGACGGGGAATGGGGGTTGGGGTCGGTTCCTCACACCTTGTCTCTGCCGCTCCTTCCTCCTCAGGGGGAGGAGGACTCCGCACTCGGGCCCTGCTCCACCGTGGGGTCCCTCCCACAGGAGACAGTCCTCCACCAACTCCTCCAAGGTGAGTCCTTCCCACAAGCTGCAGTCCTTCACCAACTGCTCCAGCCTGGGTCCCTTCCACGGGCTGCAGTCCTTCAGTCACAAACTCCTCCAGCGCGGGCTTTCCCACAGAGTCCCGGCCATCTTGAGGGGCCTCCGCTTCCCTCTGTGGGCTGGGAGGGGACAGCCTGCCGCCTCACCACGGGCTGCGGGGGCATCCCCTCCTCCCCTCCTTCCTCACTGACCTCGGGATCCCCAGAGGGGTTCCTCTCACATTCCAATCCCCTCCCTCACTGCAGGTTTCCCTTCTTAAATCTGTTCTCCCAGAGGCGCTACCACCGTCACTGATGGGCTCGGCCTTGGCCAGCGCCGGGTCCAACATGGAGCCGGGGAAGCTTCCAGCAGCTTCTCACAGGAGCCGGCCCTGCGGCCCCTCCCCTGCTACCAAGAACACGGCACCACACAAACCCATAACAAGCTGCTAGGACCACACGACAGTTTAATTTTGGGGGTTCCCTTCCAACACAGGATAATTAGTACCTTGAGGAAGTATATGCGTTCCTCCCGTGTATGTAGTAATAGCCATACAGTAAATGAACCAAATGCTGACTGAAAACTCAGCCTGTTTACCGATTTATGACATTACAGTAATAGATCGGAGGTGCTTCCTGTTTATTTTAGCACTCTCTTCTATCTTAGTCGCTGAACCTTGGGCTGGATACATTCCAAGGCAGAGTCAGAGGATTCTCGGAGTCTGAAACCTCTGAACAAGGTCTCTTTTCCTAAGCTGCCATTTCAGTGAATACCAACAAGCATCTCCCAACCCACCCAGCTGGCTGCCAAAACAACTCCTATGCTGTACTTGACAAAATAGTCATACTCCTTCTTAAAGGACACAACAGGGTCTCATAACAACTCAAAGTCATTTCTATGAGGAGCTCCCACACTCTCCCCTGGAACTGCCCGGGGCGTCCTTTGTCTGCGCTGAAATGCTTCAGGAAGCATAGGTGTGGGGGGATCCAATCCTTTTTTTTTTTTTTTTTTGCCATTGATTACTATTTATACTAGCACTAAGAAAGAAAGTGAGAAAAGCATCGGCATCTAGCTGTCATCATCCTGGGAAATTCTAACCCGCAACAGTAAGCCTAATCCAGAGTGCAACATTAGTCCACGTTAATTCATCACAAGCCAGCAGTTTCAAGCTCTGTTTCCTTTCTGAAAGCTGGATGCAAGAAGCAATCAGCCTACCAGGTTCATCAGACAAGGACAGCCACACCAAATTGGCAAAGTCATCAAGCCTTGCAGCATCTGATGGGAACCACATGATCACTGCCAGACCATAGAGGCCTTAGGACTGCAGCTGCCTTCCCTAGAATAAGACTTTAAGGTGGCTGTTCCCTCTCCTACCTCTTGGATAAATCTGTGAATTGATACAGGGATTAGAAAAAGGCAAGCAATTTCTCCTCCAGTCGCACACAGCACTGTCTGTGCTTGAATAATGGTGCTGGAGCTGTTGCGTGGCAGGCAGTTGGCAGTGAATCACACCAAGCAAATCAGTGTAGACCTAATGACTTTGGTGAGTTGCATTGATTTAAGTTAACTGTAGCTGTAATACACCAAATTACACAACAAAATGAGAAAACACATTTTTCTAGTATTTTTGTTATTGCAGTCAAAGCTCCTCCTGTTTTGTGAGATCTACTAATTTTTTTTTTCAGTTTTTGCACTTAAAGATACATGTAAACTATCCTATAACAAGATTAAACTATGTGTTAAATGCTCTCCAAGGAACACTGCACAGATCACTGAACAATCTGCCTCAGTGCTTTATAGCAGGCCAAATCCTTCTCCCACTGCTTTTATTCATTGTCCCATTTTCTGTAATTGGATTACTCCTTAAGGAATGGGGAGGAGGTCTTCGTTCCAGCTCTCAAGTCTAAAAAGTACAGTGTCTTCACCACTAACATCTTCAAAGCTGCATGGCTATAGCAACAGTAGGAAAGAAAAGGTTCTTCCAGATCTCGTCCTTAGTTCCAGTGAGACTTACTGTTATATGGCAACAATTCCAACACTTGCAACATCATTGACTTTTTTTTTTTTTTTAAAAAAATGATATGCTGTATAATTGACCGTAAGGGAGAGGCATAGTAAATAATTTAAATGAAATTCAAGAAAATACAACTGTTTCTCATGGACAAAAAAAAGCCAAGCAGTAAAATCCCCCCCAAAATCAGCTCCAGAAAGCTGTTAAAAACAGAAGTCAGAAATAGCTCAGATGAGTCAAGAAAGTATTTTCTTCCTTTCTTTCTCCCCCAGCCCCACCAATATTCAGGTAAACATGAAGCCACATCATGGAAACAACAACTTGCAAATGAGTAAAACAAAGGATAATGCAGAGATCAATGCAAAGATCAACAGGTGACTTTGCTTCTAGAAAACCTTTCTCCTTCCAAACACCAGAAACTGCATGCAATGAACTACAGCCACTTGCTGTTTAGGGATGAAAAAAATAAGTCAAAAGAAAAATGGCAGCAATGACAGTATGTGAAGATAAATAATGAGTCCTACCACAGCACCGCCTGGGCTAGGAAGAGGGGAAGGACACTTGCATCAGATACCTACACTGCATTAGAAAAAGACACTTCAGACACATTTCTACAGCTGTTTTCTTCTCATAATTTCTCACTTAATATCTGTAACTATGGGAACATAGAAGAAAAACCAAAGATTTAGGGAAGCAGGGATTGAGAAGCAAGATATCAATAGTTTCTTACAGACATGAAAGAAAGGACAGGCAAGCAAGATCAAATCTAACCAACAAAGAAATCACATATGGCAGCTCAGTAATGGTCAAATACACGTCTCTGGTGTAGTGTTTAACCCATACAACACAGAGTCCTAGGCTTAAAATAGGTAGAAACATTGCCACATTTTCTTCATCTGCGAGTAACAGTGAAGAATTAATTTTAAATAGCCAGCCCATAGCCTTTTTCCCTAACCACACAAATGCACAATCTTCACTCAGTGACACTGGCTTTTATCTCATTTTCCACTGGTTACCTCATTAAGCACTGGCTTCTGAAACTTCTCACATCCACTGTATTCTGTAGCAGAGCGGTTATTACTTACTATTTGTCAAACTTGTGAGAGATCCTTGAAAGTATTAACTTTGCTATTTGGCCAGGATATTTTTTTAAACTCTCTTCTTCATGCAGAATGAAAGATGACAAGAGAGACAGATAAACTCAACAATTCAGAACCCCTTTCTAAACTGATTCAGAGAAAAAGGTTTTGGTATCAGATAATACAGAAAAAAGTCTGAGACACGAGCTTAATTTATGTATTTAGTTTCATCGAGCAAATACTTCTTGCTAGTTGATAATATGTGACCAAAATTCAAGAAGTGGTTTTTACCTTCAATTTCAAGGAAACAAAAAAAAAAATAGAAGAATTAAATTTTCTTTTGCTTTAAATCCACACCTACTTCAAACACAGCTTTCTGTAAGAAAGGCTGAGCTCACTTTTAGATTATAAAATTAAGCCCTTAATACTTCCTCCCCCACACAACATATAATTCTGAACACTTTCCATTGGTGAAGCACATACATTTTTAAAAATTAAGAGACTTCGGTGGGTTTAAGCAGAGAGACTGAGAAACTCCACACTTAAAAGAATGATTCCTGAGAAAGTGGAAAGCAAGCTGGAAATAAAGCTCAACTTCATCTTTCAGCCTTTAAATTATGGTGGTGGTCTGTGACTCCACAGGAAGTCAATCGTCCAATGGGTAACATGCTTAACTAGGGATCGGAGTATTGCAGGGCTGATTATCCCTGTCCTGCGAGCATTTGTAGCTTCCCTTTGGAATTTATTTATGCAGACCAAAATTCTTGAAGCAAAATCAAAAGAACGGGGCTTATATTGCCACAAGCTGGTCATGCATGTAGCATATCTGGCTATAATTTCTCACTGTTTTTATGTACGCCTCCAACCACCTATGACTTTTCCAAGTGTAAAACAGGAGATTACAGAAAAACAGAGTACAAACCCTTCGCTTTGAGTCATTAAAAAAAAACAAAACCATATCAATTCTCTACATTTTTTATCATATATTTAAGCTCATTATAGGTCTCCATTCTCATCTCAAGTTACTAAATGGTGTGGCTTGTCAGTTGGAGACGTAAAGTTAGACCCGTAATGAAAGTGCTAACCAAATGGATAACAGACTGGCAATAAGAGGATGCCAGGTCTGTTCTTGTGAGGCTACACCACTACACATTGCCAGCAGCCATTTTTATTCCTGCAACAGCAAGTAGTTCCAAAGCTCTGCTTGACTGCTTTATTTTCAGTCTAGTCCACTCTGAAATGAAGATTTTCTCAGTGTGCGTGGCTTTGAGCACTTGTTTTCTATGATTGCAGACCCTAACAAAGGTCTTGCCACAGTCATCTCTGTTTGATAAGTGATATTTCAAGCTTGAAGTGTTAAATAAAGAATTCAGATAAGGTCATTTCTGTCCCCTCACCCTCCCCACCTGTCTACCCCCTGATCTGCAGCTTACCTGAGGAATTAAAAGGCAGCCTTTAACCACAGCAAAAGGATGGCCAAGAGCCCCTGTTGTGTTTGATTCATGACCCACTTAATGAGTGCTCTGGTGAAACTTCGATTCGTTTCTTTAGGCCTACTTCTTATTTTCTTACAGCACAATCTGTCTTATGGCTCAGTCAGCACCACGAGGCAAACCCTGGCAGTCCCACCTCCCAGCCCATGCAATGGGATGCGAGTATGAGGAGGAGGATACATGCTGCAGACACCGTCAGTGAGCCCAGGGAACCTACAAAACATCCCACTGCTCAGCCCAGGCACCAGAAACTTCCTGTACTCTCATGCTGTGATTCAGATTCGTCAGGTGCTTGCAGTTAGACAGCAGCTCAGGAGCACTGCTCCGTCAGCGCCAGCAAAGCAACTAGCTCAAGAGAGAGCAAGTGAAATCTGCTGCATGAGGAAGGATGGAGCAGCAGTGCTACCTTCGTTGGCTATCAGTAGTCAAAGGGTAGCGGACATGTCATTGCCCAAGTTTCCCTGACTCAGCACTGATGGAGCACCATCTTGGGTGTCTCACAAATCAATCAGGACTACAACCTGCTTTACAAGTGCCACTGAACATGTTGCAGTGCTCTGAACACACGCGGGCCGGTTTCTACGGGAAAACATTTTAGCTGCACAAGCAATGAGCATTTTGTAAAACTGCCAAGGGATGTAGCCAGCATCACTAATGTGATCGCACAAAACACTGACGGTAAGAATTTTATTTTTAAAATTGTAGTCCAAATTGATTAGAAAATTAAAAATGTATACCCCAGAATTCCAAAGGGATGCCCAATTTTATAAACAAAAAGTACCCATATAACCAAAAAATAGATGAGACTGAAATTTCAAGAGGTTCTTATAAAACCAACAGAAATAGCTACAGTAAACACTGGCCCATTTGTGCTGTTTGGGGGATTTACTTATATCCCTTTGCAGACCACTTCTGACTTTGATTGGATTTTTCAGGTTATTAGCAGATATATACTTCTCCAGGAAAACCACTGCTTTATTGAATGGGCCTGAAATCAAAACTCAAATCCAGGGCTGTGGACGGCTGTGCAGAAGGCGAACAAGCAGAGTGGTGGGAAGGGTCTATCTCCACCCCCCAAGCAGCAGCCAGGGCTTGCAGCCCAGCTCTTTTGACAGAAACAGAAATCAGTGCCAGCCCGTGCTCACACGCAGGGATGGCTGGGCAGGCTCCGACCTTGTCTGGACACATCCATACATGGGACCTGAGGAGGGGGAGGAACAGAGGGTGGTTGATGGTTCGCAAGGGAGAGCAGGGGCAGCAGCCCCAGCCACCAGCCTTTCTGAGCTTGCTGCCTCCCAGCGATCGGTCCCCCAGGTAAAAAAACAGAAAGGGTGCAGCAGCCCCGGTTCTGCACGCAGCCTCCTGGGCAGTGCCAGTGGATGGCCCACACGGGTACTGACAGCCACCTCTCTGCAGGCTGGGCTGAAGCTGAAATCCTAAAAGGCCAGGACATGCGAGAGCTGTATTTTAAACAACTTGGATAACATGAATATAATGTACATATACCTGTATGCTTTTTTCATGGTAAACATTTTACCTGTTTCATGATTTGGCTGATAGAAAGTGAGGACCAGATACTGATAGGCATTACCTATACGGCCGGTTTCTGATTGCCTTCGCTCAGCACCTTGCACTTTATTTGATGAACTGACCCATTCAAATGAAGTAGGGCTGTTGTTCAAGGAGCAAGACCTTATGCACAGTATGCAAAAGGATGGAAGAATTTAGAAAGAAATCAACCGCTACAAACAGCATAAGATGTTTTGAACTCCTCATTGCCTAAATGAAAGGCTAAATAGCGCAGAGTTTGGGAGCACACAGCAAAACTCTGATTCTTAATTGCTACATTTTCTTCAAGGTTCATATGCAACAATTGGATATACATCAAACTATCACTTCAAATATATTACAGTATATTACAGAAAAGCAATCTTTTTTTTTTTTTTTTTAAATTTTTCCATGTGGATTCACAGCCTTCAAAAGTCTTAAGCTGATAGAAAGAAAGGACAAAGAGAACATGCAATTGTTAAAAGGATTTGGGTTTCAAATCACTTCAGAAGCTTCAATGTGAGACTAGTGCCATTCCCACCTTGGAGTCCCACTGCCTAATTACATTATCTGCCCAAATAGGCAGAGACTATATAATTTTAAGGTTTGTGGACTAGTATAAACAAAGATCAAATAACTTTTTCAAAGCTGTGAATGCTTTCCAGTGGACTTCTTTTCTGGGCCCTGCTCTGAGGGGAGATGAGTCACAATGAAGCAAAATGAGGGATCCAGTCCCATCCCCAGCAAACATTTTAAGGGCAGCAGGTTTGAGCCGCAGAGTGAAGAATTAAGAATACTTTCATTAGTTAAATGCTAATTGCCCTGGCAGTACACATAACGTTGAACAAGGCTGGGAGAAGTTGGGCTTATCACTGAGTACCAACACCAGCACAGCCTGGCTTGTGGGAGGGAAACAAACTGTGCCTGCAACCTCCAGGTGATGCTTTGGTTCCTGCAAGACACCTCTTCTGATCTGCCCTCAGAAGAGCAGTTCCAACTCACTTGCGCTTTGGGGTATTTGCCCGCTGAGCCCTGGATTAACATAAAGGGCTGGTAACAAAAGTAAATAAAATGAGCGACTTCCTACAGAGGACTGAGTCACAAATAAAAAAAAAAAAAAAAGCTATGAAATCAGGAGAGGGGGTTTTTTTTTGGTTTTGTGTCATATTTAAGGAGAAACTAGGAAATAAAGCAGGATGAGGGAAGCAAAGACATTTCCCATCATGAATGCTTGAATGCTGTACACATGATCTCATTGGTAATGGGTCAATGCATCCTGCTGTGCCTTGGGCAAGACGGTTGTGATATATAAAATAGTTTTAGTGGCTGTTGACATTGCAGAAAGCTTTTATTTCTCTCTCTTCCTCTCTTTTTTTTTTAACTGCATCTATGTCTCCACCTTAGCCTATAAAAATTAAGAACTTCATAACAATCTGTTGGCTGAGCTAGTAATTGCGTATTATACCATTTACCACACATAGACAATCAACATTTGTCACACTGTTAATAAAAGGAGCTGAAAATTTAAGCACAAATAAGGACATTCATGACACATTGTTGTCAGTAGTGCTGACGTCAGGGACTGGTTCCAGTGAGTCCTCAGGGGCCTGGAGCCATCAGCTCACATCCGAAGCACCTGAAATCAACCGAAAAGCTCCATTCCAGACCAGGGAGAAAATAGTAAGTGGTGTAACAGCTAAGAGGTTATATTTGTTTTCATTAGCTCATTCATCAAACATTTTGGGGGAAAAAAACAACAACAACAACAAAAAACCAAAATCTTTTCCTATCAATTTCCCTTTAGGAAAATTGCTATTTCATGTAATCACTGTCCTCAGAGAAGTACAAAACCCCAAGAGGGCTCAGCAGAGTATCCTAATGCCTCTAAAGAGAAGGTAATGGGCAGCGATTAGATAGGATTTTTTGCTCTGCATAGAGAGCAGGCAGAGGTTGGTGTAGAAACAACACAGCAGAATAAACCAGTAAAATTGCAAAATACAGCTTCATTACAGCAAATATATGTGATCATGATTATTAATGGCAAAAAGCAAGTGAATTTTCCTAGAGTAATAGTGACATTTCAGCTTTCTGTAGGACATTGCAACAGAGAAATTTCACGTATAGTAGATGGAGGGTGATTCTTCCGTTTCCTCTGCTTTCCCTAGTTAAACACTAACCCAAATAGGAATAGACTACTAATATGAATAGAATATAGCACAAAAAAGAAGAAATAATGTCTGAGTATTTTGTATCCCATCCTTCTCTGGACTCACTATAGTGCCCATGAGTAAGCAAGGAGATATTAGAGGACCAAAAAGACATCATTGCTTATTTTTATTGTATTTATTACTTACTGTTATTTACTTGAAGTTCTTAAAACTAACACAGGATGCCATTTAAAATTATCTAGAAGATGAGCTTCACTGCACTACCCTCTCCCCTCCCCAATGGAAAAAAATGGGTTATAATACACAGACAGTGAAGAATTTTGCAGGCTAGATATTGCCCAGGCTATTGAGCTCCCAAGGAAGACCATCAGTGCCAGAAATTTCAGCAAGGATGTATCCTAGAAAACACAGGCAGAGTGTCCAATACTAATTACTTTTCCTCATTTGTAGTACATAAGTACTTTTTACTGCATTCTTCCTTCTCTGTATGTATGTGCGTGTGAGCTTATTCCATACCTTGGAAGACACATCAAGGTATAATTCCCATCTTGCCAAAGGGGCACAGTAAAACTCAGCTGCTGCCAGAAAGCATGATACTTCTTTTCATGAAAAGTACCACTACAAACAGTAACTAAGAAGGGTAGTCAAACTAATCAAATTTCCCGCCCCACAATGTTTTTAGTAAAATCTCCATTTTTATAGTCCTTTCTGTAATAACCACTTTCTAATCAAAGAAGGAAAATATTTTCCACAGAGAAAAATTACTAGCAAGAAAGGCGGAAAAGCACAAGACCCCATTAGGTTTAACAGGATCCACTTATGCAGATCCAAGCTATCTGGAGAGCACTTAGTACTCCAGGGAAAGACCTTGAAGAGCTATCCTCACCCCATTTCCCCCAGGAAAGAGACAGAAACATCTGTAAGATGAGTGAGGGCCAGCCTTTCTGGTCCATACCCACCTCACTCAAGCATTTGGCCCCAATACAAAAGAAACTGAATGCAGTTCTTTGGCCTGCACTTTGAAGCTTAAACTAGGTGATCCAGTGACAACTTTAAGCCTTAAAAAAAAAAAAAAAAAAAAAAAAAGCTTCTATATATTATTTTTTGTACTCTAAGTTCCCTCTTTATTCTGTTTCTCTCCCTCAGGTAACTTGCTGGATCTATCCCTAATTTCACAAAAGGAATAACCAGAAGCTCTGTAAATGCACAGTGTGTACATACGTGCGTGTACCTACACTTCTGCCCCAAGCAGGGCCAGAAAAAGGGATGTGCTAAGGGCATACATTAAGCATCCTGACAAAAACAAGCGTGGGATGAAACTCATTATCTTTTGGATACGCAATGAATACAGGGATGGTAGGGGTAAAAATAGAACCTGTGCTACTACAGAAAATGCAAATCCATGTGGTTTATACTTCACAGTTATCTGTTGTTCTGCCTCCTATTCCTTTCCCCTCCTTCCATATGCAAGGCGGTTCATTTCGAAACATCAGGGAGTCAAAAATCAAGACTTCTAAGCCACTGACAAAAAACTCCCAGTACTCACTAGGTGGCATATGCCTTCAGAGAAGCACTACTATCATGCAATCCTTGACCACTCTATCAGTAAAGCACAATAAATGATGACAACTTCCTAAAAAGTGTGCCCTGCTCATAAGCCAAGTGAATAGGTAAGGCAACAACTGAAAGATTAAAAAAAAAAAAAATCCAAAACTTTGGCTCATCTCTGTCCTGCACACCCCATAAAATTGCAGCTGAAAAATAAGGAGAGCACCTTGATAATTTATAACAGAAAATACCTCCCTCAGGCATCGTGATTTTGTCTGGCTCATTCCTGAATTCTATTTTTCAAGCTCTTGACACCATGTCTTAATCACAGACGGTAACAACACAGCAACATCTGTAAGAAATGCCAGCAAGATATTTCCTAGTCAAGCACAAGGAAAAATGGTTAAATAAGGGTAAAGGAGCGGCTGAAAATGCTAAACTTTTAGATCCAAGACACAAAAAACAAGGCTAAGAGCCTGGGCTCCACACACTCTAAAATGCAAAACTGAAAAGAGCAACTATAATATTAATAATTAAAATTGAATTAAAAGTAGTGTAAGTTAAGGCCAGGGGAGTATTTTTAGTTTATAAATTTTTTATTGTTTTTGATCAGTTAGAGCGACGCAAGGCTGTGAATACCGAAATATGCATGTAAATGAAATAGTATGTACTAAGATGTCCTAACCGAGGACATTTTTTTTTTATAAACCATAAAAATTGTATAATTAATGTAATAATAGATTAAAGACACGAATAAGTAATGAGAATTATGTTTAAATAACTGCTGTGTAGACAAGGGTCCAAGAGGATTAAAAATACAACCTTGAAGCCAGACTCTCATTTTGTCAACGCCATCGCAATCACTGCAGAGTTATACTGCTATGACAATCACAGCCACGCATCCTTAGCCTAGCTCTGAGTTATTACAGTATGGCAAGACTCGGTTTGACTTGAATTACCCAGTATTTCTGAGAGCCTTAAAGGGAACCTTTATTCTGGAAGAGTAAGGGCAGCAATCATCCTTAGATTTGGAAAATTCATTGGTTATACATCGGTCTCCAAAGGTTAATGGTAAGTCACGAGCATAGGCCTGAGGGAGGATCAGCAAAGGGCTGTCTGTCACATATCTCCCTCCTCCACTCCATCTGGGATACTCGGGCACCCTCCCAACCCCTGTGGCAAGGTTCATCACAGCAAGCTGCTGGAAGGCAGGGGGAGAGGCAGAGCTGGCGGGGGGCTCAGGAGGGACAGTCCTGGTGCTCTAAGGGTTTGGTTGCCTACCTGAGCTCGGCTGCCGCAAAGGCTGTGCTTTTGCATCCGGGATGGGAACGGGTGACTTGGCTTTCCAGGAAGAAGGTCTGATGATTAGAGCAAAGACCGCTCCCAAATCCTCCACGGAGATTTGGAGAAGAGACTTTAATTACTGTGCCTACTCTTCCCTCCGCAGCCCTGGCGTTAGGTGGGTGCAGGAATCCCTGCAGGGCATCACTCCGCTTCCAGAAGACTCCCCACCGCTGCCTGGCATATTGCCTCCCTAGTCGTGTCTGCTATGGCCCAACCATAGCCAGTATTTAAGAAGCACTTTGAAGATGAAAGGCAGCATCTGATCATTACAATGGAATTCAATGGTACAGACTGCATAGTAATAGATGGCGCATGAGGGCTTTTCAAATGTACATTATTAGTATTTTGGAACATTAGGCAAACGAGATCTTGTAAAGATGTTATGACCTCTGATACAACAATTACCCCACCACATCCTCAGTCTGACAACTGGATCTGAAAAGGCCCAGGTACAGACAATCCTTCACAAATACTCTGGGCTTTGTGCGAGGAGAATAAAGAGTCTGTCTAGAGCTGTCACCACAGCAATCACAGATTAAAGTTGAGGTCGGAAGTCCAGCTGCTAAAATACTTAAGAAGTATTGCTGGCAACATTTTTATGGCAATGAGAGTTTGATGCTCCATAAACTAATAATACAAATATTTTAAGTATTCCTATGAGAAAAATATTATGTCAATGTGATGAACTCTGCAAAAGATCAACTCGTGAGAACTGCAGCACTGTTCCAGACCAGATTTAAGGACCACCTTCTGTGTGTAGATACCTGGCCATGACTGACTGCACTTGTTTTCAGCCATATATGCTAGCAGAAAACTTGGACCTCAAGGTCAGCCTTAAAAATAATAACTTTCTCTCCCCCCCACCCCTCTCCAAGATCACCAGAAAATGACACCGGGATCCATTCTTTTTCTTGCCATCTTCCATCCCTGCCCCTCAAGGCCTGCATCATTTTTTTCTTGCAGGAAAGTCAAAGTGCCACCAAGACCATGAGAGAAGGAAGAAAGCAATAATACTGAAAAGAGTTATTCTTTTAAAGTGAACCCTGCCCATGTGAAGCATGATTTCACAGACACCATAATGTATGTGCTTAGGTGCTCCTCTAAGCAATTATGGCACATAGAGTCACCCTGAGGAAACTATTCCTTGCTGACAAAAGCAATGCCAGTCAGTGGGAAAACAACCCAAATTTCTTGGCTTGTGGGCCATACTCTTCTTGAGAAATAAACTTTCTCTTCAAGGGCTCTCACACATACCTAAGAGGATTCTCCTTGGAAAGCTGTCATTATGTGGGTGTGTGCTCTCTTGTAAACTGATGCTCTAATTTACCATCGTTCATAAATACATATGCATCTCACTTTCACTGCCTCAAAAAAAAAAAAAAAAAAAATCACATTAACCCATGGACTTAACTTCAAGATTATTACCCTTTATGGCTACCAATAAGGTTTTTAAAATAAAAATATTGATTACATGTAGGTTGATGGCTTCATCTCACAGAGTTGAGGAGTCATGCTACACCCATTTTTGGTTTTGCTCTCTTGTGGTACCCCAAGGATTGTCATTATGGTAGTGATATGCTGCAAATAAAGTGTTTGCTGTGGACCTCAGATAACTGACTGCCCTTGGCCTTCTTCTCTTGAGAAGAAGGAGACAGGTGACAGAGTTCAGGAGGCATGTTCATGTTACCTGAAAGCATGTCCTTATTTTACATGTATGATCTGTCTAAAAAAACCAACCACAGCAGAGCAGCATTAGCACTAAGGCTTTTTTTTTCCTGGAATAGAAGGGTTGCACAGGGGCTTAGGGGTAACTCCAGCCTTCCAAACAAAAACAAAAGGGAAAGAAAAATGAAACTGCACGTACAGATTTATTCTGAACAGTAATGGCAAGGAACACAATTTTGACATGTACAAAAGCTGGGTTTATTATCCCCTGGAGAGAAGATGAGTGGAGAAGCTGACATTGGTTGCATAGTGACATTTCAGGATGGAAGGCAGGCATGTAGCCAATTAAGTCTAGCATTTGTACCCTGTGGTGTTTTTCCCCTCAAGTGCTTATCTAACAATCTTTAGAATATGTTCACAGCTGCAGCTGCTATTTCTGCTATTAGTAAACTTTTCTACTCTTGCTTTAAAGGAATATGCCCTAAACTTCCTTCCTGGTTCATTCTTTCTGTGATTTGGCAGGATCTGGGACCTCGAATGAAACACAAACATTTTATCCTACTTACTATTTTCAGCTCTCTTCTAACTAATTTAAAGTTTCCCCTTCCTATTTTAAAATGAACTCACTGTCAGCCCAATCAGTGCTTATTTATTCACTGCCCTTTGATTTCAATCTTGCATTGACTAGCCATATTGTTTCTAATGTTACCCTAGATGAAAATGAAAAGACCAAATACAAAATTTGTCTCTCTCATATTACATTTTCTGCCTCTCTTTCACTGTATATATAACCATTTACCGGTCCCCTAATCTTGAAAACAAGGTGTTTTCATAGGACTTCATTCTTAACTGATGCAGGTATACTTTATTCCCTTGATCATTGTACCACCAAAACATCCTCAAACACGCTCAGCATAGCAGCATATTGTGAGGGTGCGTATTAGCTGGACTTCACAGCTTTAGAACCTGAAACAACCCAAGGGTCCACCCCATTTTCCCCTTGACAACAATGAAGTTACAAACCACCATCTGACTTGCAGAAATTCGCAGCCCCTACCCTGCAAGTTTGCTTTAAATCTGTGCAGCAGCTCCAGTGCTGAACAATCAACAGGAAGGCAACTTGGCCCAAAGGACTACACTTCCTCTTCTCATCAAGGAGTTTGTAGTAAGCCAGAAACTAAACAGCTTCCCAATTATTGTTCTATAACATCAGGAGGAACTCTACTTCTCCCTCCATAAATGTGATAGTAGCTTTGGCTGGAAAACAAAAAGGGGTTTTTTTTTCCCCCAGAAAGCCAAAAAGCTCTGGATATTGACTTACACTAGATCAAAATAAAACAAAAGCACTGAAAGGATTTTCAGGCCCAAAGAAGGTTTTCTAAGTTGGAGATTTTGTTGTTTTTTTAAAAATTTGTCTCCAAAGTTTTTGCTTCAGTAAGTCAATATCTTCCAACAAAAAGTGTTGTTCAAGCTGACGTGGACTACTGATTAACAAGATAGACAGCAATGTAAACAATTGACTCCATTTTAAAAAATAGTTATCCACCCAGTGGGATATGCGAGAGGAAAAAGAACATGTTCTTGCTCACATAACTCCATACTCACATTATTTAACCAAAAACTGAATCCAGATTTTTTCGTTGTAACAAGAGCAGTGGAATCAGCCCACACTGGCCTCTTTTAGGGACTTATCTGTGGAAAACACAGGCTGATAATTAGGAATGTTGATGAAACACAAAGATGTTGTACATAGCTATGGCTACTCAACATCAAAGGTAGGGGGGTTTTTGTTGTTTGGTTTTTTTTTAAGCCAGCTATAAGAGATAATGAGATAAACCCCTTAGTATTCATCTCCTAACAGAACTGTTTGTGTATGGAAGTAAGAAGATTTGAGTAGATAAATGCTTTTATAAGAGCATTGCGAAAGTGTGCAATAGACCTTACAAAGTATGCTGATATTCTAAGATACTTCATGGAACATTTTGAGGATGTTCTTGCAAATTGCAATGGCTCTTGTATATGAAACTGTGTCATCTGAAAGAGTCTATTTCAGGAGATCATCTGCAAATATGTTCCTGCTTGTCTTTGATGGTAAATTCCTGCCATTAAAGAGATTCCTACATAAAAATCAGCCGGTGATTTTGTCCTGGTATAGGCTGTGATCTCTCCTTTGGGAAATGTACAGACTGTATTGGGACTAATACAGCACATCCATATGCTTCTAGACTCTTCGGTGTAGAATATACTCTGTCCACAGCCTCAGGACACAAACGCTACTATCGCTATCATTTTTAGGAAGCATCCCCTAAATTTGTTCCAGAGCTAAAGTACTTGCAAGGCAAAGCACAAAATGCAGTGGATGAGCAGTTTCCTCCCTTCTGCATGGGGCATGTTGGTGTTCTCAGGGGTCCGACTTGCCCGTCATTTCCTTGAGCATGTTCATTGTTTTCCTCAGTCCTGCTTTCTTGTTCCAGCTGCAGGAGCAAGTGACCTGGAACAGATCTTGTCCTTCCTGAATTTCCTCTCCCCTGTCCCACAACTCTCTTTGTCATATGGAAAAAATTCCCAAGAGCAAAATTCCCAAGGAAACCAATCAGTTTGCCACCTAGCTGATATCCAAGGTGGAAAACCAAAGTGTTTCCTGAACTTTAGCAACAAGTCTGAGGATACAACTGGTATCACAAAGACAAAGTCACTCTATGTTAATGACCCTTAATTGCTCATCACTGTTTGCTCCCTTGTGTCAACACCTTTTAGAATTTCAGTTCAAGTTGAAGACTAAAAATAACAGAGAATACAGAATTAAATTGACAAAACAGAACACATGTTGATACTCTAAAATGTCCCAGCAGGCCCTATTTCTTGTGAAAACAAGCTCATATTGGAATAAAATATTAGCACTTGCACTACAGGGAACTCCTGTCTCTCTTGCCAGAGAGGTTAAGGACAGATCATTTCTTTCACCAATATGACTGATTAGACACCCATCGGGGTAAAGAACAAGGAGGTTTATGGGACATGCCCCTAGGTTGGGCCATAATTATAGGAACAACTCTTTGACTTCAACTGTACCATGCTATAGTAAATGTACCTAAGCCTCACTAGTACAGTTTTGGAGTTTATAATGGCTTCATGGCCATCTATCCACCCACTAGCTCAGTGATTTGTTCACCATCCTAATATTCCCCCTATAAAATACTTTTAAAAAACCCAAACACATACTTAACCTAACAACAGTACTGTTACACCCCATCTCCTTTTGTTTATTTCTTTCTCAGAGAGCCATTTCCATTAAAGCGTATAACTCAAGAGCCTTGTGAGTTCACCCAGTGGAACCAGACCATGGCTTTTCAAACTTAAACCTCTATTCTAAAAGCCAGACACTGTTTACATGCAAGTCAACAACAGAAATTTAGCCTACTCTAAAAAGGAAGGAAATGTAGCAAAATACAGGTATTTCCTTTTGTATTAAAGCAGCGAGAGTACAGAGGAAAGGTTTTTCTCTGAATCTGCAGAAGAATACATAAGCTGTTGGATGTCAATTCTTCATTTTTCCTGAGGAACAAGGATAGATGGTGAAGGAAGATGAGGGAGCAATTATGTCACTGGCACGGAGATGACCTTGTCTCAATTCTACTTTCCCTGAATTACTGCTGACCAATGTTTTAGCTGCAGTTTGTCTGTTCTCATAAGCAAGCCACAGTACAGCAAAACAATTCTTGTAAGGCCTACAAAAAGGGGTGTGGAGAGAAAAGGGTTCCACCGACCTTGACGCTACAGCAAACTGTTCACTTTCCTGCTTCTCTTCTTCAGCCCACATCTAGGAAGTTAGAAGAGAAGAGGATTGCGGATGTGAAAAGATACGCCAGGTGGCAGAAGGAAATGGGATGTCCAAAGCTGGAAAAATGAATAGTGAGGTAGGCCAAAGCAATAAGAAAGTTACCTCTTTCTAAAAAGCATACCCAAATATGTTATCATTTTTCATTTTAGCCAACATTCAGCTCCTTCCTTTAGGGCATTGCTCTACTACTGAGTGAAAAACAAAGGTTTCCCTTAGTCACACAACCACAGGCTGAAGTCAGAAAAGACCTCTGGAGGTCATCTGGTCCAATCTCCCTGCTCAGACAGAGCGTCCTAAAGCAGGTTGCCCAGGACCATATCCAGATACTATAAGTGCATGTATCTATATGTACACATATGTTAAATAGAAAAAGATAGGTAATTTACTTATAATCCATATATATAACTAACCTACACAGAGGTTATATAGAGCTATCAATTAGATATTAAAGTACCTATACACAATATAGACATAAATATATATTAAGAATAATATTATATATAAATATAGAGAGATATTATATAGAGAGATATACAATGAAGTGCAGACAATAGCAGGACTCAAGAATCCTAGAGGGCTGCACGGATTCACCTTGTCACTAAAGGAAGGGCTCTGGCCTCTTTGCTCAAAGCCTTTGAGTTGCACCTGCAGCCCCAACAGGGAGCCACCGGCTCTGTTTAACCTAACTATTCTACATCTAAAGGTCATCGTATAGTGCCTACAAATGCTAAACACTCAGAGCCTTAATGAAGGCACTATTTTTTCACTCTCATACAACCAAAGTCACAATAAGCTGTGCAGACATGGGTAATATCGTATCCCTGATCTTTTTGCAAGCACAAAAATATCCCCAAAGCCAGAAGTGGGACATTGCTCCAGCATTTTCTTAATATAACAGGTTGTGCTTCATGGCTAATTCACTTTAGTATTAACCCATAGAAAGGTATCCCCAACCTGTAAGTACATGTGGGAGCTAATATCAGTTTCAAAAATGACAATACCTATATAACTGCTTACACAAGTTTGTGTGTGTAGTCATTTTTGTTTTGACACAGGAAGCTTATTGAATATTCTTGTCTCACAGTCACGGGTCATTTGGGGATTTGCCTCAAATTGCCCTCCTCAAAATTGACTCTTCAGCTCAGTTCAAGGCCGTCACTCTCTGTGTGCCTTCCCTGCCCATCTGAAGGGAATTACTTATCTATTTATTGATATAATCTCACCAGCTTCTCCACAAGAACATCCCTTTCTTAAGGACCTGCAGACTGCTGAACTGCACTCTTTTGTAGCTCCATATTGTTGACTCTCCATTGCTTCTCAAAGCTTATCATTCCTCTGTTGCCCAGACTTCCTCATCTCTCCCTACCTCCCGCTCTGATTTTCTTGCTGTAAGATGCAGTTTCCCATAGCATTTTTACAAGCAGTTCATTTGAAGAACAAAAATTACAGGAGATCTTTTCTTAAGAACGAAAAGGAAGGAATAAATATGGCAGAGGTGAAATATTAATGTCTCCTCTTTCTGGGTTTCTTTGCTTTTGGTTTTTCATCTGATTTAAAGTCTAGTCCTTCTTACAATGGATGCCTGACTCTTCTGTTAATCACTGCTGCTTTGGCCATCTGCCCACACTGGACTTCAGGATATCCCCTTGATCCATTCTTACATCTAACCCTACTGGCCATGCAACCACCAGCACAACAGGTCCAGGACCTTGGAGGATAGAGCTACTGTGAAAATGCAAAGATTATAAGATGTTTTCAGGAGGCAGAGGTAAGGTGGCAAGCTCAGCAAAGAGGCATCTTTTGAGCTCCTTATATACAGGAAAGAAATATTCTTCCTCTCTCTTGGGCACTGTCATTGGTCCCTTCCAAATACTAATGGAAAAATGAGGGAAGAACTCTGCACACAGATCACTGAGGATTTATTCCTCAAACTCCTCAACAGGATGGGATCAGATAGACCTCTGGAAACCTGTTCTATGACTATGCCAGTTGAAAAACAGATTTCTTTGCCCTGGGCAAACTGGGGTCTACTAAAACTTGAGGTTTTTCTGCCTCTCTTCCCTAAATATCAGCAAGGGCCTTTTGACAATCAAACTAGATATTAATAGCATTCTATGAATTGATATAAATCATACTACAAATGCAACTGTATTTTTCACTAGTACCTAGATGTAGCAACACTAATACCGGCATCAGTTGTGATTTTCTTGTTGTCAGTTCTTCGTATAAGGCCAATAAATATAGCCACTGATTGTATTGCTTTTAATATGGAGTTGCTTTGCAAACCACAGCAAAGAGCAAGCATTAAGGTGCTAAGATTAGTTTGCACTGCAGTAGTAACAAATTAAAAATGGCAGACTATTACACCAAACAGTGTACAGTTCTGCCAATTGATTTATGAGGTCAGGAGTAAAAGAATTTATCACCTGGCATTATCTCTGCCCAGATTTAATGCCTGCTCTGTCATCAATGCACAAAAAAATATAGGAGTAGAGAAAGGTCTTTTCCAAAGACAAGGGCTGTTTACAAAGGAGTGTTTCTCTCCTAGACACCTTAATAAAGTAATAGCCTCAGTGGCCTATATCTTGCAGCATAGTGAGAAATCTGTATGGTGGTGGCTTTTGGCTCCAGACAAATATTTTTAAATTCGTTGTCAAATGATGAGAGGACTATCACATCACCTCCCACCGTGAGGAACATATTAAGCTCTGGACTGTCTGGCATCTTTGTTCCCCCTTTCTGTCTCCTGGTAGCACAAATTTAATGGCAGACTGAGATCCTTTGCTGAAGTTCAGAATGACATGTTCACCATTAACTCAAAGTCTCCTTTCAAAAATAAGCACTGACAAAGGACAGAGAACTACTTTGGTTCCAGTATAAGAAGTCACAGAAAGAGAGAGAAAGGGAAAAGGTAGTTCTTGATTTATGGTGAGGCTTCATCTTGTTAAAAAAAAAAAAGTGATCAGACTATCAGCGGTACTTTAATGTAAGAACTGCTGCCAAGTTTCAACTCAGAGGTGACTGCACTTCAGTGACGGATGAATATGTCCCTCTCTACTGTATGCTGAATACATTCGAATACTTCCTGGATTAGAAGAGAGGTTGTAAACAAAAGGGTTTATTATAATGGCATTCATCTGAAGAGAAACAAGAATAAGTATGTACTCAGGAGACCATAAGAAGTTTATCAGCATTACCAGCTCCTACTCTCATTGTAATCCTTGATAGAAGAATGATTTGGGTGTCTTCCACCTGCACTATGCATAGACACTCAAAATCACAAAAGTTCTAATTCACAGCCTTACAATAGACAATTCGTGCCCTATTTACTGCTCAGAGTCCATAAAATTCATTGCAGAGTCCAAAAAATATCAGGTGATTCACATTTTAAAAGGGAGGACAAGGATTTCCAGAGGCTTTATTAAATCCTACTGAAAAGGTTGAACGTTATTAAATCCTAGGAAAAAAGTTTCAACATCACCTCATTTATAATTATGCTAAATATAAATGAGTACAACCAAAGTTGTAAATCTAATGTCAAAAGTCAGCAAAAATATTTAAATTTTTAAACTCTAAGTATATCTTTAGGACCCACTAATTTAAAAACCTGCTTAAGGTCATGTAAATTGCTGTGGTCAGGCTGGGGAAACTTCAGACTATTTAATGTGTTTTGCTGAGTTGTATGCTGCTACACTTTGTAGAAGACCTGAACTTTGCTACTGGCCACTCTATTCTTAATTAAAACACAGTCTTCCTCTCTGAACCCACTCAGACTTCAGAAAAGATCAGCTTTGGCATTAGCTCATTTCTAATTACAAGTCGTACGGTCTTAATGGAGTATGGCCAAGTGCAGAACCCCCCAGCTGTCTGTCACTGTACAATCGTTCATCTGAAATTAATAATGTGAATATATTATTAATTAAAAACTATTCAAAAATGTTAAGGTACCTGCATATGGCAATTTTTTTTATTATTATTTCCTAATTTTAAGCAGCAACAAAGCAAATACAAGCATCACCTGAAACTGCATTTTAGAGACTCTGAAGCATAAATGATGATGTGGTAGAAAATAATAATTTGTTAGGTGGGGGGGAAGACACATTTCAATCTACCTACTAGGGCCTGAGCTCAGGCTTAATTTTACTACTAAATCCAAACATTCCATAATAACGTAAAAACCTGTAATTTCTCTCACACAGTCATTGTACTCGAGGAACATGTTACAGTTGGTGTTTTGTATATACAATTATTTTTCTCCCAAATGTACTATAAAATGGGACTAAAACTTTCATAGGCCCTATGGCAGCTAAGGAAAATAAAAATATCTGTACATGTCCCCATTAGTTTCCATGTAATAAGTTGGGGGGGGGGTTAATTTCAAAAGTGGTTGCTGTTCAGCAGTCCAGACTTTGTGTCAGATTTTGCAACCAAGCCCAAGCAAATTTTAGGCCCATAGAAACCCAATAATTTTAGCAGAGGTTTGTCTGATGCGCAGTAGCGACATGGACCTTCTTCCACATACTACCAAACTTATTGCTTCTATTGCTGAAAAAGATTAGATTATTATGTACATTTGTCAATAACAATACCAGGCTTTTCTCTTCCAATATGCAATAAGAAAGTCACAATATGTCTTTAGTTCTCAGAGTCAAAGTCAAGCCAGCTTCCTTAGCTCCTGACCCTGGACAGCATATTGAGTCATACCCAACATCTGCAGAGTCTCACCGTCTTCAGCTGGGGTGCTCTGCCTCTTGTATAACTTTGTATTAAGAAATCCTCTTTTAAAAGCTCTTCACCTGGAGCCCTTATACATGAGGGACTTCAACTACATGCAGCAACACGGTGTAATACAGGGCCTGGGAAAACACTCCAAACGTGTAGATCAGCTACAGGGGGTTGGTGACAGGACAAATGTGGCTATACTTAATCACAGGCTTATGGTGCAAAGAGGGTTGGAAGTTTGGGAAACCAAAACAGAGCACTCCCATCATCACTTCTTTTTCCCATCAAGCACTCGTCCACCTTTCTACTTGTAATTAGCTGTTACACTGAGTGGATAGGACAAGGATGTACTCTGTGGCTGTACTGACTTGTTCAAGGGCAACCCAAAGATCATGGCCTGAGAAAGAATGAAATCACCCAACCTGAAATTGCCCACCACACTGGGCTTTGGAGCCTTCCTACTGCAAATAATGTAAAATATCAAGAGCGGCATTTCTTGTAGCACCAGAAGAGTCCCAGTGCATTTCATGTATCCAAGCTCTTGACTTTACATCCATAACCCAGACAAAACAACACCCCGTAGGCCCCTGTTGGAATATTAGTTGAATACTGACACAGGAACAGGTAAAATGGTCAGCTAATAAATGAATCACTGATAAGTACTGGAATAAACATACGCTGTTTGTATACAAACACGAGTAAAGTGCGTAGGCATATTAATGGGTGTCCATGCATCTCTCAGACACACGTATAAGTGTAAGTAATTGAGACATCATTACTACATACACAAGGGGCATGAGTAAACTGAACTCCCACACACCGTTTGATATAGAAAGTAAGTGTTTTGTAGTAATTAGTGGCTAATTTGTATTGACACTGGTGTGCTTGGAAAGTTACTGTGGTTCCCTCATGTGCTCTAACTCACTCAGTTTCAGTAAGAGTAAGGGCCACTGAACCTGTGCTACTGGTTATTTCTGTAAGAAGAAAGAGGTTTCAAAGAGCAAGTTAATCTCCAAGCCTAGTTTTTCATCTCACTAGTGAACATTTTGTCTGGCCTTCGATACTTTGTATCCCACACTTTTTGTTATTTCTAGGCTTCTCTAAGAAGCCCCAGCAGGAAAAGAGGTCACAGTGGCATAAAAATACTATTGCTTTAGAATAATTTATTTCTATTTTCTGCATTTTTAGAACACCTCTCTGTGCTGTGGATCCCACTTTCCCCTTCTCCATTCAGAAATTATATTTTATTACTCTACTGTATTCTAAGAAAAATCTTTCAGCAGCCAGCTTCCAACGATGCTAAAGCCCCAGCAGAATGCAAAGGTATACAAACAAGGCAACCACATGGATCTCAGGGAGGAGAGGGAGGAGGGACAATACCACTAGAAACAGAGATTAACCAAACAATAAGGTATACAGAAGAAAAGCTAAATATCTGAGGAAGCTGGCAATGCAACCAAATCTTTATTCTATCTGAGTTACTTGTTCATTTCTAGTCTCCAGTGCTCATAGCTTAAAAGTGTTATCATTAACATATTGATGATCAAACAAGGAGATGATTTCAGGCAATTCCTTGCACTGAACATTGCCCAGGACTGACTGAGAACTGACCTTCTATCTCCACTGTTCGAGTTGCTTCTTTCAGATAAGATGAGAGGTTACACAGGTGGTGACCAGTTCTGACTTCTCCTGCACTACTCCTATTTCATACCTAAACAAGGAAATTATTACCCAGGCTGCTTCTCTGACACCTTTTCCAAAGTGATTTTGGATCCCATCAAAACATGAAATCTTTTAGTGGCTATAAGAAAAATGCAATTGTAGCCAAGGGCTACTGTTACAATAGAGTAGCCATTCTTATGTCTCAGTTTGCAAAGGCAGGCACACATTGTGAATAATCTCTCTGAAGACAGTGGAGAAATTGCACCAAAGAATTTTGTGATGGTACAGAGGAGAAACTCAGTAATAAGCACCCTTGTCTTCAACCCTCTTGCACTCATATCGGAAACAATGGTTATTCTCCAAGACCTTACTGCCCAGGGAGCATCTGGGAAAACAAATCTTACAAAATGAAAGGTAACCAAAAGCCATAGTAGGAAGATATAAGGAAAGAAAAAGTCAAAAAGGCATCCCAGTGGAAAAATAAGCACGATAGGTTTGAAAGGCCAATGTACATGAGAAAATAAAATTTACTTTTTTTAATCCTTGCTTATATGTTTTGAGAAAGGAATACAAATTATGAATATCTGTGTAACTACACCAAGTGTCTCCAGGAGAGCATTTTCAGGGAAAAGTTCAATTGATATTTTATTACTGAGATGACAGAGACATGGCAGATATCATTTTTCAATGTACTGTGCTATTTAGGCTCAGGGTCAGTGGGTAGCCATAGCATGAGCCGTTGAGAACTCCACTGAGCCCCATGGAGGCAGAGTTCTTATGTATCCATCTATATAGATAGATATTAAAGTTTGGCTTGTAGTTGTTTCTCCACTAAATTCAGCTATGGGTTGACCAGAGGCATGTAACTTGTGACTGCAGGATGGCCTTGTAGTAGGATGTCTGAGCATTACTGAAGCTTTCTTCTGTTGCCAAGTGTTTCTTCTGCTTCTATGCACTTTATCATCCAGCAGCATCCTCCCTTATTCCACATAGCACAAGTAATAAAATGAACAATGTCCTTCAGGGCTGAGGCTTATGTGCTCTCACTAATTAGCTTACAAGGCTTCCCACCCTAAGGGATGCAGGAGGTAGACCTGGGAGTTAGTGGCTTGGAGATTAAATTTATATTACGCATGTGGATATAATGTATTTAATATGTGTTTCCCAATACATTCACAGGAAGTTCCAAAGAGATTCACACCACTACTAATGATTACTTTATCTGGGCTAAGGCATCAAAAGGAACAAAAGGAGTATTTCAAATAGGAATTCTCCTCCTAGGAAATCAGATAACCAACAATACATAACAGCTCAAAAGTTCAGCATGCCTCGCCTCTAAGTTCAGCAAAGCAGCTCTTTGCTGATGATGGGCAGAGGGGAAGGGGGAGGAAGAAGAAGAGATCAAAACCCCAAATTGCATGCATCAAAGCAGCAGCACTGAGCATGTGTCATGAGACAGGAGTGCTCAAAAGGGTTAGCTATGGATTTCATTACTTAGGAAGATAAGCCACTAAGCAACAGAGTAGATATCAAACCCTTACTTTTGGTACCTAATTCCCATACAAAATGTTCCAGAAGTTGGGATATTCCTAAATGCTGACATTCTTTCCCCATTCATCACTTGGCACTTCCACCCTCCTCAGCATCCCATGGAAAAGCCAAGGCCAAGATTGTGCCAGACTGCAGATCCGTATTGATGGAGACCTTTGCACAAACTCTTTCTTAAAAGTGAGCTGCCTTCACAAAAATCTCACCATTAGATCTATCCTCCATCATTCCCACCATTCACATATGCACTGTTTATTCCCCCACATGAAAGGTTTTGTATGTATTTCCACAGGAGACTTTATATGATATTACTTGACAACCATCCTTTATAGATTGCTTTGCTCCTGACACCAAAAGCCAACAACAGCTCAGGAAAATTCTGGGTCATAACTCCCTTGGTACAGCAGTATCTGTTCCAGGATACCATAGATCTTATTCGTCCTGCTCATTCCTGTCCTACTGGTAACAGTAGAATCAGAGACCCTTTTTACAGGCAGGTCCTACACTTGTGTCCTGGTTTCAGCTGGGATAGAGTTAATTGTCTTCCTAGTAGCTGGTACAGTGCTATGTTTCTGAGCTAGGTATGAGAAGAATGTTGATAATACTGATGTTTTCAGTTGTTGCTAAGTCATGTTTAGACTAAAGTCAAGGATTTTTCAGCTTCTCATGCCCAGCCAGCGAGAGAGCTGGAGGGGCACAAGAAGTTGGCACAGGACAGAGCCAGGGCAGCTGACCCAAACTGGCCAACGGTGTATTCTATACCATGGGATGTCACATCTAGTATAGGAACTGGGGGGAGTGGGGGTGGGGGAATTGCTGCTCGGGAACTAATAGGGCGTTGGTTGGTGGGTGGTGAGCAATTGCACTGTGCATCACTTGCATATTCCAATCTTTTTATTCTTACTATTGTCATTTTATTAGTGTTATCATTAACATTATTAGTTTCTTCTTTTCTGTTCTATTAAACTGTTATTATCTCAACCCATAAGTTTTTTTGGGTTGGTTTTTTTTTTTTTCCCAAGTCTCTCCCCCATCCCACTGGTTGTGGGGGAGAAGTGAATGAGCAGCTGTGTGATGCTGATTTGCTGGCTGGGGTTAAACCACGACAATTTGATCAGGATAAACTCTCACTTGTCCACACTTCCCTTCTTCCAGTGGCAATTAATAGACATTTAAACCATTTGAGAAACACAATTCTGAATCAATTTTTTTGTCTACTTACCAACCTCCCAAAAGCCTACCTTTCCAAGGCACTGAACCTCCAGTGAATATAAACCCATGTCAAGAGATACTACTACATTAGTTTATTGTTATGCCTCTGGCTTTTTCTCCCTTCCTCTGGTAATATGCCATGAATAAAACACCTTTGCCAAGCTTAGAACAGTTAAAAAGCAGAATTTGTTGCAGACATGTACTACTCTCCTTTTGTTTGTTTGTTTAAATAATGCCCAAGGTTAACAAAACATGCAGTATAAATAACGCGAAAAATTGGTAAGCATTCTGGCCTTTATCAAGATAGAGTCATCCTACGGTACCTCAATCCAAAGCAGGAATACCTTACAGAGTCTGAGGATGCTGACCAAACCTGGTAGCACACCACTTGCAGAGTAAAAGGTTGTTCTGTAAGAGTAAGCATGCTACAGACTGAGCATAGCTGAAATACTTCATACAGTGTTTAATTAGTCTGGGTTAGTGGATAATCCTGCTGATAAACTGTCACACTTGGAAGATCCTAGAGCAGAGAGAACAGGTATGGAAGCAACTGCATTGCATAAGAAATTAATTCCAATTGTTTCTGGCTGAAATTTGCCTGTTTGAAATTTTTCACTATGGAAGAGAATTAATTCAGTCCTGAATGATCCTGACTGTGGTGGATGATGTTAATTTTTCTCTCAGACAAATTGTAGGGTGCTCAGAGATATGCAAAGCCATGCAGAAAAGAACTTGTGTGAGCAGGTCGTATGAGGTTTTAAACCCTGTTACACAGGCAGCTCCAAAAGTTCTTTTTGCTCATCATGTAGCTTTAGTTGTGAATTTGTGGTTATGCACGTGAGCAAAAGAAATAAAAAAGTAAAAAAAATAATCTTAAGTTTCCATCCATTATTCACAATAAGCCTGCAAAACGTCTCTGAATACCAAAATGAACTTTTTCATGAAAAGCTTTTCTAGCGTTAGCTGAAAGAGCACAGCAACAGGCCTCCAATGATTCCTCTGGAGTACCCAGGACTAGGCTCTGCTAATCCATAATGTTTCATTTTTCTAACTCTGTCACTGCATCCAATTTGTATGTCTAGAAATGGAAAGCTTCAAGTTATTCTGCTCTCAGCTACAGCTTACAAGGAGCCCTGGGGAAGTCAGGTCTTTAGACAATGCAGCGTGGCTTCCTCCATCATCTGTAAAAAACTGTAAGGACAAGGGCTGCAAGGAAAACCACCAAAATGTTATGAAATACAGTTATGTGGCTAATATATGGTTATATGTAACTTCATTCAGCTTCCTGTTGCTTAACTTTGCTGCTGCAGTTCTCAGTGACAATGTCCTTTAATAGTTCTGCAGGATTCACATTTTGGTCAACGTGGCAACTGGACGAGCAGTCGTTCATTACTGTGGTGTATCTTCAAGAGTATGTGGTCTGTGACTTATGACTCAAACTCTGTTCCTGAAACAGAATGATTAATTTTTCCTTGGCTTTTCTATGGCACTCCTCATGAAGTGTCTGAGCAGGAGTTAACATTCACAGCCCTGCAAGCGAGGCAAAAGCATTCCCTCTATTCTGCAGATGGGCAACAGGGGCACAAATTTATTAAGATCGAAAGTTCTCTGACTTTAGACTTCAAAACTGGGCACTGGCTTTTTTTCCTGGTGTGCCCAGTACTGCACACCATCACTTATGTTCATAGCTGTCCTGGCTTCAGCTGGGATAGAGTTAATTCTCTACCCTTATTTCTTGGACAGCTCCAAGAAATTCAGTTACAGCTGAAAGAGCTCCCATCTTAGACACCGTAAACGGCACGCAAGAAACGATGGTGGGAAAGTCCTTGCCAACTGTGAAAAGAATGATTTGAAGTTCATTGCCTAACACCACATAGGATTCCTATGGCAAGAAGAGGAAGAAAATCTGTCTCTATAGGCTGATATTCAAGGATACAACCCAAGAAACTATAATTTCTCACCTTGCAGCTGCCTATCTAGTTTACTATGCACATTTAAAAGAATACAGACATCAAGGCAAGGCACTTAGAGGGAACAATCTCCTTTGTTACATTTTCCTCACGTCTTTTTAAGATGGGCCCATCCTGCACACAGGTCAGAAATCCTGAGAAAAGGGTAGTATCTGATCCCGTAAGTGGGCTGTAATATTAAGCATGTGTGTAGTGGAGCACACCAAAGTTGTACTAACAAATTAATTCTGACATTTTCTAGCTTTTGCACATTTGGAGGGGTCTTTGCAACTTCACTATCTTTTCACATAGGTATATTTGTTTATTTGCTTGGTGGCGTGTGTGTGAGCGGTTGCCATGGTTTTTAAGAGAGCAAACTAAGAAAGAGAGAATTTATCCCAAGGCATCAGACTGGTCATCAGTAGGGTTGTAACCTTCACATCAGCCATGCAAACATCTGCTGTTTCAGATGAAAGGCTGATAGCAGGAATAGCCTGTCATTGCTAATACAGATCAGGTTTAGAGGCCAACAAGATTAACATTATTTTTCTGACTTCTCCGAGTATTGTAGAAGATAGTCTACGTATTTCAGGGAAAAGAGTCTTGACCAAAATGTTTTTCCCCAACTCTAGGCAAGATTCGCTGGGAGCAACTTCATAATTCAGGTTTTATAGGCAGTCCCTTGGTAAAAGGCACCTTCAGCTGATCTCTGATAGATGTGCTACTTGCCCCACCTTGCTTCCCTTTCATGTCTATCTCCTCCTCTCATAGCAGAAATATGGAGATAAAAAGACACTTTGGTGTTCCCACAAGACCTGCAGGGAGGTCAGGTACTGTTGGATAAGAGGGACCAAGGTACCTTTTCGTGAGAAAATATTCCAGATTGCACTAGTTAATCCTCCAGCACTACAGGCTCTGATTTTCTTCATATAGAACATATTTTTATTAAATTGGCTTTTTAGTAGGATTTGCTGCAACAAAACCCAAACAAGACCAGGCTTTTCCACAGGACAGCAAGAAAAAGTATGTTTGGGCATAGTGGAAGGGGGGACCGAAATTCAGCATACATTGTTGGACTGGATGGCTTGCTCGTTCCTGTGTTCAGGTCCTCTTTTCTGAGGGACTTTTTTCTTAAAAAAAGCAGAACAAAACACAAACCCAAACAAAAATAATACAAAACCCACAAAACTACAACTCCCCTCCCCAGCAGCAATGTTCTCATCAGTTACTGAGCAAAGCCTGTCTCAACTCTGTCTGCCTGTGTTACAAATACAGATTAATGATTTGACAGATTACTGTGTTTTAATAACATCCAAACGGTAATCCAAACCATGTCAGAATTTCAACATCACAGCATAAAGTTATGTAGGTGCCTTCATTTTCTTTCTCAGAGAAGTTAAAGGTCAAGTCAGTAAAAGGTTAAGCTGACTAGTATGAATTATTATAATATTCTTCTTAACCTGTGACAAGATCAATAATTGGTGTCATCATTCATTTTCTGGAACTGAAGACACTAACACTACTATTCTAATAAGAGACAAAGTATATAAACTTCCTGCCACTCCTATTTTATTAAATTTGGAAGTTGCAAACTCAAATCAGTAAAAGAAAATAATGTAATGAAATCAAAATCCAAACATTCTGTTCCTACACAGAAAAGAAATGACCATTTGATTAATGACATATTGGAAAACCATAGTACTTTTTGCAGAGTTTAAAATACAGCATTGCAAAAACCTGGGTTTTGCAATGAATTTATCTCTGTGATCTTTGAAATTATAAGAGTGTGATACTTTTCTCTTTCCTTTAACTCCTGAGCACTTTTTCTCAGTTGGCATTTTTTAACTCATTACAGGCTGTCAGAGGAACACTACGGGCCTGATTCTCCAGCATTGCACATTTGCAGAGATGTAAAATTACAATAGAAAAAAGCAGACGTTAAGTAGTAGTACACCATTTTTAGGAGGTGCTATTTCTTTCCTGTCCATTTTGCTTACTGTTTTTTAAAAAATTCCTCATTCCCCAGATGTGAATGATCCTGCTTGGTTTAAGTCAGCATGCAGCCCAGCTAAGTGCTCACTTTCTCATAAAGCAGACGAGTTTTGCTCTCTGTATTGTTCAGTTTGCTTCAGCTAAAGGTCACGTGGAATTGGCTTGCCTACACTTAAAAGGATTTCCCAGGAGAGCTATATGGGCCAGTACTGCCGGGGAAGACTGGGTTTTACACTGTCAAAATCTTTCTTTTGATACTGCAACTTAAAATAGTCCCTCACATGGCACTGGTTACAAACAAAAAGGCAGAGTATGGTTGTCTTGTAGGACATATACACGCATAGTTGCATCACTTAGACATACAGTTTTTTGAGCAGTAGATAAAATAAGGGAAGAAAGGGCAAATTCATGTGATGCTAGAAAATTAAAACACTAAAACCAAGCCAGCTTTGCAAGGCTGAAGCTGAAATTCTATACCTCTGGAAGGCAATAGCATAAAAGACTCAAAATAGTGCACAACAGCTCTGCAGGAGATCTAAATGGGTCTTCAGTAAAATACTTTTGGCTGTAGATGACATAAACTGTATTATGAGATTTTGAATAAGCAAATGTGAAATGGCAAGACATGAAAGATGGTAAATGCATTGTAGTGAATACTAAAATGTAACAGAGAAATGCGCTCCCTGCAATAAAACAAGGTCATACAGCAAAATAGCATAGATGAGCTAAGTCCGCCTTAGGAAAGTGATTCAAATTTGGTGCTACTACCATGTCATATTTTCAAGTCTGTATTGTTTTCTTACAGACTTGACAAGCATCAAGCCCTTTCAGGCAAAAATCCCAATCCACCACCCAAACACTGAAAGAAAAGCAAGAAAAGGAGAGACAGTTTGGTTTGGCAGGCTTGTGGGTGATATACAGACTGTGACGTAGCATCACTCTGCATCAGGAGTACCGCATCTAAAATAGCAATATCAGGTTCCAGGATTTGATTTCATGTTTGCCAGATGCAAAATGGAAGTAGAGCTGTGCAAAAGCTATTTACTCAGAAAAAGCTCTGATGTAGCCAAGAAGTCTCTTCAAAGTTCATTCAAATCTGGTTGTTAGTTTTAGTTATCCACTCAAAAAGAGAGTTCCTTTTACAGATTTACATAGTACTTGATTTTAATTTCAAAACATTTCTTTTAACTATTTCCTTAATGTAGATAAAAAGGACTAAAAGAATAAAACCTAAAAGTAATTTTATATAAGCAAAAATCTTTTTTTTTTGACAGCTACAAAATATTTTATTCTATTTAAGAAAAAAAGAAAATTCTTTCTTAACCAGTCCACAAAAACATAGTCATTACCACTGGTATGCTGATCTGTCCAACTCAGAGGCCCAGGTCTGGAACCAGTCAATGTCCAAACTTTTTGAGATGGTAGAAAGTCACACTTTTTCTCACAGACTTTCAGTCTAACCCAAACCCAAACATGGAATGACGATTTCTGTTTCTGACTGGAATAAGA
Organism: Buteo buteo; assembly: GCF_964188355.1. Taxonomy (NCBI): domain Eukaryota; kingdom Metazoa; phylum Chordata; class Aves; order Accipitriformes; family Accipitridae; genus Buteo; species Buteo buteo. Next base: position 38,454,796 of record NC_134179.1, read on the forward strand.
GACTTTTTGCAGTGGTGGTAGCCCAGAAACCATAACCACCAGTCATAACTGATACTGCACAATCTAAAAATGGAAGACTCAAACAAAAACTCTTACCTGAAGGACCTAAGAGGCCACTGAGAACAACAAAATATGTACTGCACTAGATTTACTGTAACTGAATTTTAGCATAGCCTTTGATATAAGGATCCTGCCCTGCAAACTTAATTCAAATTGGCTTGGATATGAGCAGAGTTACATGGACAATAAATTGGTTGAAAAAAATCTGTAAACAAAGTGTAGTGATAAATGCTACCCTATGAAGTTGGAAAACCATATAGTGTAGTGATATAGAGATTAATGTTCAGAGAGCCTCTTAATTTTCATCTATGTTCAGGCGATGGGCAGTAAGTACTTTTTTTTGTATACATATATAAGAAATATATGCACTCACACACACACGCAGAATAGGGACCTGGGAGATCTTGTAAATTCTAGTGAAGAGAGCGCGATGCTATAAGGGGATACAAAGTCTGAAAACAGATGGTACATCATGTACAAAAAGCTTGTGGCAAATATTCACTAGTAAGAAATCTAGAATACAGAGGTCCAGAAGGCAGAGTGAGGGTAACACTGAACACTACCTTGGAAACAAATTTTCATTGCTGCATGCTAGTAAGAAGTGCAACACAATCTGGGGGATGCCCGTCCTGAGGTGATACACAACACAGCAAAGCAGAGGAGATTGGCCAAGCTGCTCTTGGAATATCACATTCAGTTCCGTGCTCCTCAGTATCTAATACTGACAAATTAGTAGTAATTCAGAGAGGAGAAAAAGACCTGCTGCCTAATGGTAGTAATAACTAGGCCACAATTCCACTGAAGTCAATGACAGGCACCTACATACCTTTGAGGATCAGGCCCTCAATCTCATGTAGAAGGATTTGCTTATGAAGAAAGATTAAAAGGTCTAAATATGAACAGCTCAGCTAAGCTCTGACTAAAGGGAGACGTGATAACTGCCTATAAATATTTGAAGGGTATAAACATTAAGAAGGGCGATGAATTATTTAGATTGGTACAAGGGATATAACGAGGAGTAATGGGATAAAATTAAGAAAGTGAAAATTTAGGCTGCTCCCTGACATGAGGTATATTTCATCTGTGAAATAATTTACACTGAACATCATGAAAAACTTCTTCACTGTGAGATGTATTAACCTGTTATAGTCTCCCACCAGTAATGGCAGAAGTCCCATCTTTTGGAGGCTGCTAAAACTAGATGAAACAAAGTATGAGAAAATGAATAGAAGACTATCTTGCTTTGGACAGCAGGCTCTCTGGATGACCTAACTAATAAATCTATTCCCCTGCTCCAACTTCTTAGACTCCTGTTAGCTTTTCTATCCAAGTACACCACAGCATTTCCAGCATAATCTTTGTAACCAGGAAAAAGAGATAATACAATCTTGGGAAGTGGATACAATTTGCTTGGGAAGGAAGGCGTCAGACTCACCTTTAATTACAACTGTTACCCAGCAAGTACAACAAGGTAGAACAGCAAGTGTCCTGAGAGGAGCATACCAGCATTTGCAATCAGCATTAAGGACAGATTAACAACTAAAACAGGGGCAGGGGGATGGGGGGGGGGGGGACATGACACACAGAAGAACTAGCTAGAAAATGAACTCGTACATCACAAAAATACCATTTAGGAGGCAATCTCATGTCTCTAAGGTTGGCATGCAAAAATTTGCAGTTTCATCAGTTGGCTTGTGTCTGTTCAAGCATGACATAACCATGAGGGAAACCCATCTAATTAGAGCATGATCTTGTCCATTCACAAAATAAGGCAGTGCTATGGAAAAGGAGTGCACTACCCCAAGGAAGTTTATTGCAACTGCAAAAAAAACAGCTTCAAAGTCTAAATAGAGGTTTCTTTCATGTCTGCTAGCAGTGCTCAGCTAGTAGTGCAGCTTGCATAGTTCCCATTTCTGCTTTCTCCATGATGGATTTGCCATCATAGCATCACTATTTGTTAAATCAAACTTTGGAAGGAATTCAGCAAATAGGTTCTCAGGCAAGACAGTAATTTAATATTAGGCTGTTTAAAAAAAGCAACAGTAAACACAAGAAGGCTGGATATCTCGGGAACACATGGGTGAAAAGATATAAGGTAATTCTGGGTGAAGAGAGTGTATTGGGTTTGTGTGGCAAGGTTTTGGTAGCAGGGGGCCTACAGGGGTGGCTTCGGTGAGAAGCTGCTGGAAGCTTCCCCCATGTCCAACAGAGCCAATGCCAGCCGGCTCTAAGACGGACCCGCTGCTGGCCAAGGCCGAGCCCATCAGTGACGGGGGTAGTGCCTCTAGGATAACATAGTTAAGAAGGGGATAAAAAACTGTGCAGCAGCAATTGCAGGCAGAGAGAGAAGTGGGAACACGTGAGAGAACCAACCCTGCAGACCCCCAGGTCAGTGCAGAAGGAGGGGGAGGAGGTGCTCCAGGCACCAGAGCAGAGATTCCCCTGCAGCCTGTGGGGGAAGACCACAGTGAGGCAGGCTGTCTCCCATGGAGTTCCACGGTGGAGCAGATCTCCACCTGCAGCCTGGGGAGGACCCCACGCCAGAGCAGGTGGGTGCCCAAAGGAGGCCGTGACCCCATGGGAAGCCCACGCTGGAGCAGGCTCCTGGCAGGACTTGTAGCCCCGTGGAGAGAGAAGCCCACGCTGGAGCAGGTTTTCTGGCAGGACTTGTGACCCCGCAGGGGACCCACGCTGGAGCAGTCTGTGCCTGAAGGACTGCAGCCCGTGGAAGGGACCCATGCTGGAGCAGTTTGTGGAAGACTGTCTCCCGTGGGAGGGACTCCACGGTGGAGCAGGGGATGAGTGAGGAGTCCTCCTCCCCCTGAGGAGGAAGGAGCGGCAGAGACAAGGTGTGAGGAACTGACCCCAACCCCCATTGCCTGTCCCCCTGCGCTGCTGGGGGGGGAGGAGGTGGAGAAATCGGGAGTGGGGTAGAGCTGAGAAGGGAGGGGTGGGGGGAAGGTGTTTTGAGATTTAATTTTTACCTCTCATTATCCTGCTCTGATTTGATTAGTAGTAAATTAAGCTAATTTCCCCAAGTTGAGTCTGGTTTGCCCATGACAGTAATTGGTGAGTGATCCCTCCCTGTCCTTATCTCGACCCACGAGCCCTTTGTTATATTTTCTCTCCCATGTCCTGCTGAGGGACAGAGTGAACAAGCAGCTTTGGTGGGCACCTGGTGTCCAGCCAGGGTCAGCCCACCACAGAAAGATGGGAAGAATATTTAGCTATTTGAATTCCACTGTAGGAGAAAAATGGTTCCACTTTTAAATAATTCCATTACTTTTTATAACCAATTAAAATGGAAGGCAGTAATATTCAGCATATCTCAAGAATTTATCTCTAAGAAATGGATCCTGAAGATTTTAGAGTGTTTTTCACGGGCTTGATCTTGCACCACACAAGATAGGAAACCATAGTACAAGCATAACTCACACCAACTCAAACACTTAGGTTAGCTTTCTGGCATACAAAAAGTGACACCTAACACCAGGTTTTAAAATGCGCCCATTTGTGTGCATGAACACATTTTTAATTGCTTCTCTGAATGAAGCACTGTCAAGACAACAAAGAAACTTTAAAGACTGACATGAATTTCTAGCAATTAAAGTGGTCACACACAAGTTTTTCCTGCATTCGACACCAGCAGCAGACCTCAAATGACCCAAACCCCATGCTGGAACATTGCTAACTCAGAGTGCCGCCTACTAAGTCACAAATGTGCCTTTCTCTATCAAACCGAGTGTTGACCAGGCTAAATACTTTCCATTTTATGACACCTGACAAACACAAGACAGCAGCGTTACAGTTTAAGGCAATACCCAGTGCTCCAACCTAATTAATCCCGACTGCACCACTAACAGCAGTTTGCCTTTCAACTGTACTCTAGGCTAGGTAGCCAAATTTTCTGTACTTTCACTCTTACTCTGAAGAACCTGTAGACCAAAGCTGTTTATTTAATACAGATTTTTCTTTCATAGAATGGTAAGCAAGCATGTTGAGGGAGACACAATTGAAATTAACTCAGTAACATTTAGTTTAGACTATATACTGAAGGAAGAAGAGCAAGCAAACCTACTGAGAGTTTTCTCCTTATAATGGGTACACTGAGGGTAGGTTTTGTTCATTCTACAGTAATAACTTATATCTAGTGCTCTGATACAGTATTTTTGTAATCAGCTGCATGTACACTTAAATATTGGAATCAACTACACTTGTATGAACAAAACTTGTCCTGATTCATATTTATGCAGTCCCAGAGAAGTCAATGAGCCAAATTCCACTCTCCGTTGTACCGACATTAATCCAGAGGACTTAATTGGTCTCAGTGGCTTTGCTCCAGAGCATGGAATATGCCTTAGTGTAACTTCATAGCATATAAATCAAGATGGGACATGTCTCCTATAGTAAACAGTGAAACAATCTTCAGATCATTTTCGACACTTTTGCAAGTTTCTTTCTGACTTCAGAATTTGAGAGACTGTGAACATGTCCTGGTTTCAGCTGGGATAGAGTTAATTGTTTTCCTAGTAGCTGGTACAGTGCTATGTTTTGAGTTCAGTATGAGAAGAATGTTGATAACACTGATGTTTTCAGTTGTTGCTAAGTAGTGTTTAGACTGAAGTCAAGGATTTTTCAGCTTCTGATGCCCAGCCAGCGAGAAAGCTGGAGGGGCACAAGAAATTGGGAGGGGACACAGCCAGGGCAGCTGACCCAAAGTGGCCAAAGGGGTATTCCATACCATGGGACGTCCCATCTAGTATAGGAACTGGGGGCAGCAGAGGTGGGGGGGATTGCCACTCGGGGACTAACTGGGCATCAATTGGCAGGTGGTGAGCAATTGCACTGTGCATAATTTGTATATTCCAATCCTTTTTGTATTACTGTTGTCATTTTATTAGTGTTATCACTATCATTATTAGTTTCTTCTTTTCTGTTCTATTATACCATTTTTATCTCAACCCACGAGTTTTACTTCTTTTCCCGATTTTTCCCCCCATCCCACTGGGTCGGGGGGGAGTGAGTGAGTGGCTGCGTGGTGCTGAGGTGCTGGCTGGGGTTAAACCATGACAGAACAGCAACGGTCAGAAGATTTTCTTGATTTTCAACCTGCATTTTGTATTAAAAACCACACAAACCAACCAACCACCATCACCTTGCAGGCCAGCACAGAACAGCTAATGCTTTATTCTAAGTGTAGATTACAGAAAGTAGGGCTGGAAGGGACCTCAAGATACCATCCAATTCACCCCCTGCTCCAAGACAGACTCTACCGTATATAAATCAGTCCTGACAGACATCTAACACAAGCTAAGAAACATCTGATAATTGAAATTATACAACCTTTTCATATAAAATCCATTTCAGTGTTTAACTATCCTTCCTGCTAGAAATCATTTAAGCCCAAATCCACAAAAGGTTTCTATATTTAGAAGTTGGATTAAAGTGGGATTTACAAGTCCAGAACTGAGATCCTCAGACCACCTGCCTAGCTGTCACCAACTTTAGAGGTACATCCCTTTTCCACATCAAAGTTCTCCAGACACCTAAGACTTGCATTTGTTCATACAGAGGAGGACTCAGCATCTGGTTTATGCTTGCACCATGCTGGATTCAATCAACAGGGAAGGCAGATGGAAGATGGAGGGACTTAATCTAGACCACATGGTCTTGGCAACACCATCAGATCGATTTTTGCAAACCTACAGCGCCAACTGCCACCTTCCTTCAAAATGAAAAGGATAGAGGAAGGAGAAAGAAGCAGCACAGCACTCAGGCACCCCCTCTCTTTCTACTTCAATCAATAGCTGAAGCACTTCAGATCAGGGTTTTGGAGACCCATCTGCAATTTCCTTCTTCCAGTTAAAAAAAGCATTCACTCACCAAGGTGGTGAATCGCAATGTTGTTCGCTTGCTTCCACTTAACAGGCTGGACAACGAGCAGACTCAAAGTTATCTAAAACCCAGTACCCACAGCTAATTTTAAAATCAATGATAAAAAGCCCTTTTGAGAGACCATTATAGAGGCTTTGTGAGTCACAAGGGTCCTAGAAACTGCCTTTGGGACCCCTGATCTTGGGAAGCATCTCACCTTTGTTACCTGCAACAACGTCCATGGAACAGGGTGGTGACTTTGAAACAAGGAGCACTCAGAGAGAGAAGAGCTCTTCTCTGGACCACAGAATTTGAAGATATTGTCAGCAAATTACAATGATCCAGTCAAGGGATTAAGACTCTCTTAAGAGAGCAGGACATGAGTTCAAGACCCCAAGGCACAACATGACTCTGAACTTCCCTCTTCCCCACCCATATTGATGAGTGATCTTGTCTTCAAGTACAAAGCACAGGACCCTGCATTCTTTTCAGCCTCTGTGTGTGTGGCGTCTATTGTTGGTTTTGTTTCTTGAGAGGAGTGACTTTTGCACTATTACATTTTCATTTTTCTTTTAAAAGGCGTAGGCACTTACTACCAGGACCGATTTTAGACAGTGAATTCCAAAAAGGGAAAAGAAGTTCCTTGAAAGCAAGAAATGGCAACTTGAATTTTTCTCCCAGCTCCCAGAGTTGTATAAAACAACACTGTCTCCAGTGGATAGCCTCTAGTAATCCATATTGGCAGGTTTGAGGCAGCTTGGTGGTAACCAGCTGATCTCAAGGCTAATGCTCAAACCAGTCTGGAGATTAGTGGGTTTTGTCAGTCCTTATTTCTGAGACATCTAGCTTTCCCAATGTGTTGCATAGGGAAGCTTGATGTCCCTTAGTAAGGTTATAGACTCCCCTGCAGCAGCCAAACACCTAAAATGTTGGTGTTACAGCATATAAAGCTGTAGCAGATTTCTGATTCTGTCCATTAGCCTAGTCTGTGTGCTGTATGCTATATTATAATGAAAGTTTCAGAAATAAAACCTGACCAGGAAAAACTCTGGACTATTTAATTATTAACAAAGATTAATCAGCAGATTGATTTCAGAACCAAAAGAAAATAATAAAATTTTAAAAAAATATATTGCTCCAGGAACTCATGACTGGAATGCCTTTGGGTATAGAGACCATGCCTAGCAGCTCACGCTAGGCGTCATTGGGAATGTTTCAACACAGAACACTGATTTCAGCCATATTAGCATTAAAGACCTAAGCAGCATGTGAGGAATTGGCACTATAAACAGAAAATTCATAACAGGTGCATAATAGGCACTTCTGCAAATTGTTATGGACCTTTATCACACCCGCAGACGACACATTTGTAATAACTATATACAGATAACCCCAGGTATCACAGAGTCTCCACTGTGTGTGCTTTTTTCAGGTTCAGCTTCCTAGAAAGTCCTTCGTTTCACCCACAAATAAAACCATGCCCTCCTCCTGTTTTTTAGAGGCCATAGAGATTAGTAAAAGAAGGGTTTATCTCAAATACATTTCTGTTGATTTCAGGCTCTATGACTTTTCTCCCAGCATTATTAAATATCAGATATAAGTAGCTTGCTTCAACTAGATATCAAGCTTTAAATCAATGCAAAAATATATTTTCTATTTTATTTGTGTTAACAATATTATACGTGACTTTTCTACATCAGTTCATCACTAACTGTGCAAAATCAACACTTGATCAGTCCAGACAGTAAAAAATATTAAAGTAACCAAACTAAATATTTCTCTAATTTCCCACTTATTCTATGGAAAATTATCAGTCTAGCAATGAGGGAAGGGAAAAAAAAAAAAAAAAAGAAAAAAGCCTTTGCCATATTGCTATAATGCAATAAAAATAGGAGCAGTACCTAATCCTAACAAGCAACCTTAGTTTAAAAAAAAAAAAAAAAAACAAAAAACAAAAAAGCTTTTCTTTTGACTGCAGCTAAAACTTGAGTCAGTCAGTGGGCAGCAAGTTGATCAATGTGAATTGAGACAACAAAAAGTATTTTCTTCCTTCTTATTCACTTTTTCTTAAGTTACAAGGAGGCACCAGCTTGGGAGAATCACTATGGCAATTAGGCGATGAAAGAAAATCAACTAAAAAAAATCCCTGTGCACTGTAAAGGGCTATCACTGACATGACTGGTTGGGTGCCTGTCATCTGTCCAGCACTGTACTGGGCTTAGGCTCAGCTATGGAAGTAAAAAATAAATTCCATTTTCTCCACCCAGAAACTTTTGTCAATTCACAAAAAAAACCACCCTTGGTCTCTCACAAAGTTTTTTTCAAGGTGAGGCACTGACAGGTTTTGGACTCTCCCAAATCTCTACAGCTGCTGTTTTCCAGGAAGGAGACAGCATGAAGCACTGGCTTCTTACACCCATCCAGCACTGGCAGCAGCTGAAGGAGTTGAAGAGCATTAAAAGACAAATCCTAGAGATGCACCTGACCTATGGAAGTGTTTTCTTCCCTGGGAAGAAAACAAAGCCATGAGTGAAATGCTGACCCCACAGCAAAGGGATTTACAGCAGCCCAGCCTTAGCTCTGCCCTGGGCTCATGGAGAGAATTTACTCAGCTCAATGGCCCTGGCTTTGCCCTCTTTCCTCACCTCTGTGGAAAATAAAGGTAATCGCTAATTACCTACAAAAGATAGAGTGAGACACAAGAGTCGAAAACTACCTTTTAAAAACAGACTTAAAGGAAAGGGCAAGCTATTAGCAACACAGCTTGAAGACCCATGTAGAAAATTAGACAATTACACATCTTTCCTGGACAACTGCTCCCAAATTCTGTGGAGTCTAAGTTTGCCAATTAAAAACAAACCAACAGAAAAACCTTTCTACCTTCATCATTGACAAGAAAACCATGCTGGCATAAAAACAAAGCCTTCTTGTTTCCCAGCATTTCTGGCAGGGAAGCTCCAGGACTTCTGCTGCTGTTCAGAGGTTTCTCAAGCCACCAAGTGGAGAGCACTTGGGGGGGGTTTACCACTTTCCTGCCAGTGTTTTCCAGAACACCAAAGAGCAAGGAAACCATCAGGGTTCAAACAAGGCTGGCACTGTGGCTCGAGGAAGCTCCCTGCCGAGCAGGAGCAAGGAGCACCGAGCACGTGTGGGAACAGTGAGAGAGACGTAAAAAATGGGAAGGAGATAAAATGGAGCTGGCCCCATCACGTTAGAGCATGGGCTGACAACAACTTGCAGCTACCCCCTCAGCAGCAGATGGCTTTGAAGCAGATGGGTGCGGAGACAGGAAAATACCCTGTGTGTATAAACCAATATAAGGAATTTGGGGATGATTTCACCCAGTGAAGGCAGGAGTGTAATGAGGAGCACCAGGAAGCTCATCACCATCCTAAAGACCTCAGCGCCCTTCTTTCCAAGAAGCCTGTAGTAAAAGGAGTGATTTCTCATCTAAACACAACTTTTGACTAGTGCCAACATCATTATTTCCTAGCAGTTCACAGCTATGAAATATGTGGCATGTTTCCAAAACACGCACGTGAGAATTAAGAGTCACTGGTTTTACAGAGGGAAGGAGAATTTGAGAAAAGTGCCGAAAAGAAGGATATAACATGTACAAGAGGAGAGAGCAAACACGACATGAAGGGGAGAGAGAAAAAGAGTACAGAAGGTCAAGTATGGGTGGGGAAGAAGATGATAATTATTGTAAAGGTGAGGGAACAACATTAGGATCAGGAAACCCATAAATGTACTTACCGGAAAAAGAATAAAGAAAATGGAGTCATGCCAAGAAAATTAAAAGGCTTTAAAAAAGCAACTGAGAATGAGGGGTCTGCCAAGCTACATTCATCAAATATTAGACACATTCCACCAGTATTTGTCAAATTTCTACAAGAAATACTATTTGCTGCCATAGCTAGCCAAGTACTCTCCAGCAAACATACTGTTGAAGAAATATCAAGGAAATTAATTCAGTAATATATCCAGCTACTATTTTTCTAGTTACATCACCCATTCCAAAAGTAAGCTGCACTGTTGTTATTTGTTAACTGGAATGAGTGTTATTTGTGGCAAGGAGAGTTTATCCCTCCGTAGCTGATGTACATATGGGTCCTATCTACAGGAATAAGAACAGAAGGCTGCCAGCACTACAATTAAATACCACACCCACCAAACAGTACTTAACCTGTTTTTAATTTCTTTATGTTATGCAGGCATAGTTAATTTTCCTCTAGTGTAGCAGGACTAGTCCTTTGCCTAGTAAGTGTCAACTTTTGCACCCAGATTACCATAATTAAACTCCTTTGGTGCCAAATTCAAAGTTGCAGTTACCAGCAGGTAATTTACCTCTCATCTGTTTAAAGACACCAGTGTGCTTTGTCAGATTAGCCTTGTCCCTGTTATTGGAAGGGCATGTGATGAGGTAATTTTCACCTCAGTACGTATTCAAATCAATTTTCAGTACTGTTAAAAGGCAACATCTTCTCTCCCTCATACTATGTTTTTCATCCCAAAATGTATTACAAATGAAGTACTATTTTAGAAACTGAAAAAAATACATTAAAATGAAGTTTAGATACAAAGTAAACTATCAAATATTAGGAAAACATCACATTTTGTGCTGTACAGGTGACCTTAATTTAGACCCCTGGTGTACACATGTTACAATACAATCTTTAGTAACGCAACTGCATAGGAAGTTTCCACGTGACCCTTCCTTCAATCAGTGCACAAGCTGGATGGTGCTGTGGGACTCAATTAGCTCTTCAATATTTCTTTTCATCCTCATCATTCAATGCGTAGTCTCACCTTATTTACTGCATAGCATCCATACCCTGCTCTGAATACCTAATTATTAATTTCCTCATGGGCTTTTCTGTGGCACTCATCACTACGGTATCTGATGTTTCACAAATATTAATGAATTTATCTTCCGACCCTGTGAGAAAAGCTAATAATACTTTCCTCACTTTGCAGTTGGAGAAAGGGGAACAAGGACCATGGGAATTGCCTGCGACCACAGAGAGAGGTCAGGAGCAGAGATGAGTTTATAGCTGCAGGTCCCCAGACTCCCAAAGCCAGCCCTCACTCCGCCAGACGACTACATCTTGCTGGCAGAGGTGCCGAGGACTTGCAGACTCCACTTACCCCAGCCACGGCTGCCTTTGCTCAGCACCCACCCAGGGCGGGCACCCGTGGCTGTGGCCAGTCCAGGGAACGTGCTGCCCAACCCTCGACTCCGGCAGCGCTTCCCGCATCTCTTAGTGCCTCACTTAAAAGCATCTGCCGGACTCCAGCTTTCTTATTTCATTGTGTTAGATGGAATTATGGTCCAAAACTACGGAGAGAAAAACTGGGAGAGCAGTCTATCGCTAAACAGTAATAAATCTCGGGAGCCTTCCATTTCTGATACAGGTTCACCGAGATGTCTGACTCTGGATCCAGATCCTCAGTGCCTCCTGCTTCCCATAATGAAAGTCACCATGCTAATTCTCCACCTGCTGCCTGGCAGAATTAAAAATGGATTCCCATAGCTTCTTCACAACTGGTACCTCCAGACAAATACAGCTGGGGGCAAGGAGAGAGGCAGTGCACATACGTATATTTAGGGAACTGAGGAGGTAGGTGGGGAAAGACTCAATTTACAAGTGCAAATTGAGAGCTGAATTTATCTTTATGGTTAGTTTTGTCCTTTTTTTAATCAGAAAGCTGCTGTTGGAAAAACAAAGCAAAAAACCTAAGTATTACACAAGCTTCCAATGATCAACACAATGTCATAGGCCACTCTATATTTTTAAAGATTCCCCCCCCCTGCCCCCCTCAAAATGCTATTATGAAGTCCTATTGAACGTGTCTGTCTATGCAAAAGCATAGATGTCCATGCACATTTAACCCTAACTCTGAGCAGTTGAGACTCATTTTAAACTTTGCAGGACAGATTCTCAACACAAAACTCTTCTGCCTTCCCTACTTTAGCATCATGAAGTAAAAAAAAAAAAGAGAGAGAGAGCGCGCAGCGCGCTTAACTATCCAGATGAGGCCTTTGAAGTTGCAAAAAGCATTTTTCTGCCACTCAGGGAGTGTTTATTGTTCAGGGCAAAAAAAGGCGAGAAAGCTGGGATATATGTTGCCTCTGGTAACCTTGCCAGCTACCAAGGTGACTTTTCAGAGGACAATTTGTCCAAATGACAAATAACGTATTCCTGACCACCTCAAATGGATCCCAATGACCAGAGCACCCTAAAAAGACTACCTTGAGTCTTGCATCAAGCACACACAGACAGTCCTGCACACTCAGAGACCATACATGCATTTCATAAAGGCAATGCATTAAACACAGTAAAGATCACTGGGGAAACAAATTCCGACAAACAGAGCTAAAGCTATGGATTCTTTCTCTAGCAAAAGCCTAGCTGATTTCCACACTCTCAAGTTGACCGACTCACACAAGGTAGAATGAAATCTCGAGAATTAGTTCCTCTGATAAACAGCTCAGCTTTCCATCAATCTGACGTGAAGTGCAATCTCTGCTCTAAAAAGCAAAAACGCTCTGTGATGGAGAGACAGGAAGAGATGCATCACCCAAGTAGTGATGGCTGGAGACATTTTTCTACCAGAGATCCAGAGAAAGCATTATGTCTTCAACAGGGTGCTGAAAAGCGTTGCTTTCAGCAACCGCACAGAGGCTTCCACAGAATTTGTCTCTCCCCCAAGGAAACTCTGCGTGTCCATAACCACGTACTTTGCCTTGTACAGGTATCCCCGTGAGGAGCACTGCCAGCACGGCTAATGGGTCTCCTTATCCTCTGTGCCCCAACAGACACATTTTAGCTGCCCTCCCACAGCAGCACAGCTGGGAGGGTCACTCGATAGCTCTCTGAATCAGTGCTCAGAACCCCAGGCAGCAGGGCCGAATTCTGCTCAGAAGCACACATGAACTGCAGAAGTCCTACGGCAGCAGAGCTGGGCTTCAAAACTGGGTCAAAGCACACGGGTCTGAGCACCAAAACTTTCAGCAGGTTCAACAGGCACCGGATCAGACCTGGAGCATTTTCTCCCTCCCTTTCACCCAGAGCATCCCAAGGCCTGACCTTAGGGTCCTTCAACCCCTTCACTTGCAGCTGTAGGGTTTTTTACAGCAGTGTCAGCTATGAAGATTTAGAGACCTAAATCTTTTGTCTCCTCTAGGAATATGTTCTCTACCTAAACAGCCTGGGTAATTAGAATGTTTTTCTTCCCCAGTCTAGTATTAAATTTCTCTCTCATTTCCCCACTCATCTCCACCCACTAGATTTAATGTATTTCCAGGTCAGTTCTCATATAGCTCTAACATTTTCTATTCCACTTGCTTAGGAAATTCAGCAAATACTACTCAGCCAGCTTACTCATGCTGCTTTATAGCTTGCTGTGGTCATTCATTTTCAGCTGAACTGTGTATTCAAGATAAACACAAGGTAGGTGGTCTGTTTTAGAGCCCAGAATCACTCACAAATATCCACTAGACCTGCTAGACTGTCCTTTCAAACCAAGTACTCTGCAGCAGAGCTCCACCAGCAGCACTCCATTCTCTACTCCCACTTCCAGGGAGGCAGACACCCCTTTATGTCTAGGATTTTTTATTACAAAAACAACCTCATCTATATGATGACACTTTGTTTGAAATATTCCCTCCTGTTGCCAAATACATAGGTAGCACCTCACCCATCCACTCCCCCACCCCCGCTATCCCAGCTGATAAGGTGCAGGACACCCAGGCTTCTCTCCTCTCCCATGAGGAAGGTGCTAGCAGCTCTTATGTCCCTCCCTGCTATCTTGAGGCAGGACATTCAGTTTCCCTTTCCCTCCCCATCAGAAGCAAGATGCCAAGTAGGAAACCTCCTTTCAACTTTCCCACTGCCACATACACAAACAAAAAAAAATAAAATTACTTGTTAACCATGTTTTTGTATAGGGTAGAGAAAACAGTACCAGTTACAGATGACCCAAGCACATCAACCATCCAGTTTCATTATACTGAAATGCCATATCAGCTTGTTAGTTGGGATTTTATTTTGCTTTTTCTCACAGACCAGAAAAATTTTGCTAGCAATTACCCATGTTAAAATGTTAGAATTTTTTTTTTCCTTTCAGCAAACATACAACTATTTCTCTCCTTGGAAAGTTTCTAATTAAAAGTTAAGGTTTCTCTCTCTTTCCCTTTTGAAAGTACCATAAATTATAAATAACTAACTAGTCTTTCACCATCTCTAATGCACAAAAGCTAATATACTTTCTCCAATTTTTCCAACTTTGCTGTCAGAGGGACTTTTTATATTTGGGTTGGGAGCAGACAGGCTGCTCAAGAAATCTGATAAAACCCGAAGACCGAAAGTGTTGTGTCCCTTACCTACAGGAACTACATTACAAAGGCAGCTGCAATGCAATCAAAGTCACTACGCAGTATGGGCTCCTTCAAATGACTTTCCCCATGATATGGTACAGTTTCTTTGAGCACAAGGTAATGCAGTGTTCATGCTAGCTTAGTCCTGGGCCTCTCTGAAGCAGATACTGTCAATCATTTCAGACTGTGTTGAATTGAATGTAACATTTTCAATATGGTGTTTACAGTTTTCCAGTGAAGGTAAAGCTGAGATGACCAATGCATTTTACTGAGTAGTACATTAGATTCCCCTTGAACTATGCTATGGATATGAAAGAGATGGCTAACAACACTCTGGTCACTAAGAATCTGTTTCTGTATTGTACGAAGCATCCTATCACCAGGGAGTGTAATTGAAGGGCTCAGCCCCTTATTTTAAAAAGAAAAGGTAAAAAAAAAAAGGAATGAAAAGAAAAGGTACAGCATCATCAGGGTTTGGATCCTGAAATCACTGTTGTCACCATGAGAAATCTTACCAGCACATGCTGGAATGAGGTTGTTGCTTACAGCAAGCTGTCTCCCAGCCCTACACTATCTCTGTATCAGAACAAATTGGTAGGGGTAGGTAAATGAGCTACAGCTTTTAACTCTGGACTCAAACTGAGAAGCAGCAGGTGAATGTAAATAAGTGTTAACAGAAATGGCCAGTCAGTGGGTGTTCAGCGAGGAAAAGCACTTGTAACTGCAGAAGGCTCATCTTACCCCTCCTCACAGTGCAACACCTAACCGGCAGTCCCGCAAGAACAGTCTCACTTAGGGGATTTCAGCGCCTCTGTGTCCGGCGGTGATGAGAATAATGAGCAGCGCAGGCAGAGGGGCCTTGGGAGTCACATCCCCTCCAGTGTTTCCTCCCCCTCAAACCTCCTTACCTCCACCCATGCCCCCCACAGCTCACTTCCAAGCCTTCTTCCTTCCTGATACTGAGCTGAAGGGGTGTTCCATGTTGTCCTGCCTGTCTCCTCCAGGCTCACATCGGAGGCATTCACCTTCCCCTGTATCCTCCATTACACCTCGACAGTAAGTGGTGTGTTTGTACTCTCCTCCCCAGTACCAGCATCCCCAGGTTCCCTGCCCCCTCACCCTCCCTCAGCGCTCTTCCCACTCAGACTCGTGAATATTTCCCTATCCACTGTGACAGGTGATCCACAAACTCTTTTTAACCAAAGTCAAGGACTTGGAACCCACCATGTGGGGCAAAGGAGATCCCCTTTCCCTCTGTGTTACAGCCTCCATTCCCTTCTTCCTCATGCTGTCCCTCCCCTGCCACCCTACCAAGCCTGTCCATGTTGCAGGTTCTCCCCACCAGGTCTCCCCCCTTACCCCTCTTGCTCTGGGGAGGTGTTGCTCAAAAAAATCCTGACATGTGACAAAGTAGTGACTTTGCTGAGCTGGGGGGGGGGGGCTTACACCCAACACATTTTATATAGTGCTTAAAAATATGTTAAGAATTATTTGTAGAGTAGCCACAACAGCTATAATAGTTGCACATTGTCAGCCCTCAGATCGCCATCAGAGATGGGACCTAAAGCCTTGATTTGGCAACTATCACTACTTTCATTTAACAGATAACAAAACTTAAGCTACAACTTTGTGGTGGGTTGACCCTGGCTGGATACCGGGTGCCCACCCCAAAGCTGCTCTATCACTCACCCTCCTCAGCTGGACAGGGGAGAGAAAAATATAACAAAGGGCTCGTGGGTCAACATAAGGACAGTTTAATAAAGCAAAAGAAAAGGTCGCATGCGCGAAAGCAAAGGAAAACAAATGATGTTATTCTCTACTTCCCATTAGCAGGTGATGTCTGGCCACTTCCTAGGAAGCAGGGCTTCAGTACCCATAGTGGTTGCTCTGGAAGACGAAAATGTCCCCCCCTCCCATCTCCCTTTATTTAGCTTTTATAGCTGAGCTGACATCATATGGTATGGAATATCTGTTTGGTTAGTTCAGGTCAGCTGTCCTGGCTATGTCCCTTCCCAGGATGTTGCCCAGCCCCAGTCTGCTGTTGAGGGGGGTGAAAATATTAGAGAGACAGCCTTGATGCTGTGCCAGCACTGCTCAGCAGTAGCCAAAACACTGGTGTGTTATCAACACCCTTCTAGCTACCAATGGAGGGCACAGCACTACAAAGGCTGCTATGGGGAGAATTAACTCCATATCAGCCAGACCCAATACAAACTTGCCTGAATTTGAGTGGTTTTTAAAGAGACAGAAAAAAAGACATACTAGATTTATTTTTTAATCCACAGTTTTTGTTTTTTACCTTCCCTTCTTACAAGCACAGGTTTGTCTATAGGTTAGATGTGAACTCTGTTGAAGTGAATGTACTACTATCAGAAAAATCTGAGAAAGAACTGCAGTTCCCACCAGCACCCAGAGACCAGATGTTCCCTGCCTTCAGACACACTCCTTACTTTGCTTTAGGTAAAACTCAGGTTATGTCAGCTCCCTGGTCTAAAACTGTTCAAGTTAATTGGTGGTTTTACTTGAAACTGCCCTCAAACTGCCCTGCTGTAGCTGGTAGCAAAGCCCTCTTGCACCATCCCCATGAGGTGATCCTAGAAGTCACAAGCCTTCTATCGTCAAAGACTCCAAGCTGTCTTTTTGGCACTGCCCTTTTCCTAAACTGAGCAATCTTTGGGTTTGCTTTTGGTTTCAGTGGAAGTAACAGCCAACCAGCAACCACACACCAACCTTTGAGGTGACCTGATCTTGGATTGACTCTAAAGGTTTTTACTTCTACTCTGTCCGCCCCACCTTCTCTTCATTGCAAAGATTTTCAGGGGGACAACAGCACAATTGTTCTGACAATACATCAGTTCCCAGCCATGGGAAGCTGCAACAACCTCGGACTCTTCTCTCAAAGATCTGCTGTTTGTACACTTTGCTTTTCTATTCAGCTCATTGACTTGCCTCCCTTATCTTCAATCCATAATTAGCAGAGATTAAAGGAGCTGAGTTTTTAGAAAAGGAAATAAACAAAAGGCATCAGGGATGGGGAGGGGGGGGGGAAGGGGGGGGGGATAAAGAATTGGCACAGTCTCCCTCTTGAGAAGGTCATCCTGAGGAAGAGAAAGAGTAAAATCAATGAATTTTGGCTCAGTAGTGATAGGAGTCAATCCATCAGGCAAACCGATGGCAGTCAGTCAGGCTCTCACAGACACCACCTGTCCCTGCCAGCAAAATGTCACATTTCTGAATTCATTTCCATAGCAAGATAGCTCTCCCCCTGGGGCAGCATTTAACAGATTCACAGCAACTACTGAACAGGGAGAGAAGAGGCAGCTCTTCTCTCCCACCAGCTGAGGCAACCAGTATTTCAAAGGAATAAAGGTATGGACCACATCCAGAGTCACACTTTTTCAAGCATTTGCTTTATTTAAGCTGGGATCCCCAAATCAAGACTCACTAAAGGAATACCCCAATTTCCCATTTTTGTGTCACTAGCCAGAGCAAAATATTGCACCTGTATCTCTCTCACCCCAGAGTTTAACTTCCCCAGCTGCATCAAATCCCTCACGGATGAAAGTGACAGCATTGACCTCAACTAGCTACATCAATGTAAAAATTTAGCCCATATTCACTATAATTCTAGCTGTCTTTGTTATAGCACAGTCTTGTCATGATAGGGCTGATTCTTTTCAGTTTGTTCAAAGAACGCACTCTTAGTGAATGTCATTCATCGCTGAACATAGCAGTGACATAAACATCCCTGAACTTCTCTGCTTATCCACACCACAACAAGCACTTGTCTTTCTAGCACAACAAGAGGAAGAATGCTGTATTCTTCCCTTCTACCTTCCATCTATCATTGGACTATCAGCAGGGTGATTTTCAATATAAGACAGTGTCACCAGACTCTCCAGAAGTAGCAAACTTCTAGCACAGAAATACTTTCAGGAACTTTATTTTAAATGTTTTTAACTGGCAGTGCAACAGGCTGAAGTATAGGAAGGAGAGCAGATACTCCAGTTGCACCCTGAACTTCTCAAAATATTTCACATTTCTCTACTTCTTTAAAGGTATAATTCCACTATTTAGGTTCTTCTGACATACTCAGAAATCATCATTTAGCAGCTGTCTACCACCACAGGCTGTCTAGTTCCAGCAGCCCCCAAGTTCATAGACATGAGTTAGTGAAAAAATGACAAAGAGGTGGGGCAGTGATGCCAGCCAACTCCCAAGTGCAGGAGGTTATTGCTGGTGGAGGATTTAAGTGAAGATACTTAACACCAAATCCTTCAAAACAGGCACACACATCCCTCCTGTTGACTCTGCTGCAGGATGTCCAAAAAGGGGCAGAAGAACTAATGGGAAGGTAACACCCCAAATGACCTTATTTAGCTTTGTCAGAACTGGTCTGACTGGTGTCGTACTGTGCTAGCAGTAGACGTGCACAGTGACTGGCTGGCTGAAGTTTTGGCCCCAAAGTTCCTCAAGGACACGTGCTCAGAGGTGCATGGCTCACCACAAAACCCAATGCTGAGCCTTTAATTTTTTACATATATAGAGAGAGTTAGGCAGTTATAACAAAATTCTTATTTCATGGCAAGCTCTACCTTATCTCACTCAGTGTCCTCATTTCAGAAATTCATACAAAACATACAGACAGCTCACAGTTTTGCAAGCATTTCAATGCTTTGGTAAAAGGTCTTTGATGACAAATATTGCTAACTGCCTTCACAGAAGTAGATATTCAAACAAATCATCACACTGTTTATAGTGTGAGACAGTGTTTAGCAGATTCTTCATCTTTAAACTTATATTGCTAATCTACTTATATGCCGTTTCAGATTTTTTTGTGGTGTGTTTTTTTCTTTTTTATCTTCTTTAAAATTAATATATATTAATTTGGACTTCACAGTCACTGTATGTATTAACCCAGTTGGTGGAATAATTGTAAGGTACTTTGTCTTAATTATAGCACCACGATACAGAGCCATTAAATATCCATATAATTTTATATTGTTGCCCTGAAGGCCCTTACTTGAAGTCAACCTTTTCTCTTCTTTTCCCATTTTTTAAGCAAGACTTAATTTGTAAGCGTTAAGAAAGTAGGGAAAATTACTTCACCCTAGTTCCTTTATATTTTTTCTCCTACTTTTATTCTCACTTTTGAAGATTAATATAAATGAGTACAGAAAAGTGTCTCTCTAGTTAATTATGCTTTAGGGAACTTTATTTTCTCCTCCCTCCCCCAAATTCTATTTTAAGGCCCAGTCTCGATCTCTCATTCATTAAGAAACGTTAGGAAACAGCCAACTGTATCATATAGCAGCCAATTCTTCCTTTTATGCACATCCCCAGCTCACCCTCTTTGCATTGTATAACCCAAAGACAATCCAAGTTGAAGTAGGTCCCTTTGAAAACAAAACTGAGGGGTATCTTTTGTTTGTTTGTTTTTTCTTGATTGCCGGGTAAAATTATAGCATGATACCCACTATCTTTAGCTTCTCATGTAGAAAAGGTAAAAAACAACACACATCTCCTGCGACAGTTTTCCCTGTGATTCTCCTCCCCCATAACACTAGTCCAGAAAATATTTATCCTGAAGCAGGAGTTCAACCTGACACAGATAACAGAGCCAAGCTCCAGTTTTCAAATGGACCCTCGGGCTCACAACATTTTATACACAGATTCAGGAGGGAGTCCCTAATCAGTTAGTATCCTCAGTCCCAAGCATTTAACAAATCAGAATTCACACCCCTTTCTTCTTCTAGCACCTTCACAATCCTTGTGTGGTTGCATTCCTCCATCTTTGGCAGTAACACAGGTTTGGATAGGAAGAAGCCCCCATCTTACCAGAAAGCACTTCTGCCACTCAGTGTGAGAACAAGTGCTCACAAAGACAAAAGCAAAGAAACCATAAAAAAAATATTAAGGGGCCATTATATGATTGTGTAATACAATATCATAGTAGGTCAAAGGAAATTCTATCACACCATCACTAAAGAGCAGCATTAAAGACAGACAGGTAGGCAGTTGTTTCTGGCCATTGCTTCCTCATATTGGAATACTTTGAGCCAGTTAATACTGTGGCCAGAAATCTCATCAGCCAACAGCAGCAGAGGCAGAGACAAATTCACAGTTTTTTCCCAGCACAAAGCCACAGAACAGTGCTGATGGCACAACCAGTGGATCAACATGGCATGACATGGAGGCAGAAATAGACAGTGGCTATGGGAACACCTTTAGCCACTATCATAGCCAGATGCAGTTAGTCTTTGTCCTGTCTGCTACCATAGCTGGATGAAAAATCTCTGTTGTCTGAGATAACTTTTAAATGAAATAGTATTTTTTTTAAAAAAAAGTTCATAGTTTTTATGTTTTCAATTTGTAAAATGCATTCATGGGTTTGAGGGTTCGAGCTTTTTTCACTTCAGTCCTCTGTATTTTACCTCTTAAAAAAAGAGGGGTCAGAACTGAAGGGTCAGAAATCTAAGAATCTAAAATCTAACATTTTCTCTGACTAAAGGAAAACAGGGGGTTTTTTTGTTGTTTTTGTTTTGTTTTTGAAACATACTATTTACTCAAGGAAGAGTACAAGACAAAAAAAAACCACCACAACACAGAAGGGATTTTTTTAGGTAAACACACCATTCTATGTGACTAAGTATAAAAAAATTGGTTAGGCCATTGGCCAGGTGTGTCAGGAATAAAGATTTGCTCTGGGTAATAGCTAATGCTGTTAATACAGCAATAAAGAATTGTTTTCTCTGAGCACTGAGACAGCAAAGCAAAACTATCTCCAGAGCCACTCGCACATCCTGTCCATTTTCTCCACCTCAGGCTTTTCCACCTGCAACCTCTTTGTGCTCTCTCCACACTCGTTTAAAATTATTGTGGAAAACCAAAGAAACCACATACACATGCATTTCCATGCTTGGCTTCACAGTCTTCTGTCAGTTTATAATAAAGTGGCATTTCTCTGTGATATTGGATGACATGAAAGACAGAAGGGCAATTTACTAAAACAAATAGTCCAGCAATTGATCTGCAGCAGCTGTTAAACTCCTAAGCCAGGAAGAGCCTCAGTGAGTTATCAGCCCATCAAACGCTGCAGACGCAAGCCACTGCTTCCATCTGCAAAGCGGATCTGTCAAGGTAAGACAAAAGTCTTGCTAAGTCAGTGGCAAAGCTGCCCGTGACCTCCTTACAGGATCCAAACCAGAAACCTGAGCTCTCGAGACTCAGAGAGACAAAGCTGAAGAACAGATAAGGACTCCCAAGTTCTTACGGGCACGAAGAGAGGAAGAGTGGCCACCACCAGAGGGAGGATATTAGACACGAGTCTCATCTCCGAAGTCAAGCCCTACTCATCTTGGACTCCAACTGTATCTCCGATCGCAGGCAGAGCACTCTGCACGGTGACAGTTTCTAGCAGCAAGGAGTGATTTCCTTTCAGTGCAGATACTGTGAAAACTGTTTAAAGGCAGATCTTGTCTGTTTTGAAATTCTCAAGACCAGTGGGTTTTCCTTCCTAAGATACTGACTACGCTGTTTAAAATAGAAAGGTTTTGGATGGTTGGCTTTTTAATCGGCATAGCTAGATATCTATTTCTTACAAAATTGCACCCGTCCAGCCAAGACCTTATTTTTAAAATAAAATTCTTCAGAAGATGAATATTTTTGTATACCTATAGTAGAATTCAGCTCTCTTAGGAGGTAGTTCAACACTTTCTTTTTTCTTTAAAGGGTTATTAAGATCATTAACATTCCAAGTGACTTTTTTAAAGTACTATTAGTCTACATTATGCAGTAGAATTAAGGAGAGGTCTATTAAAACCAAGATTTGCCTTATTTCCTTTAATTCTCTAAGGTGAACTCAAATACCAAGAAATAGAAGGCACTTGTATCAGACTACTTCAGTGAAGCAAGGAAAGGGGGAGGAGGGAAGCAGCTTCAAAACTTTCTTTCTAGACTCCTACGTATTTCTTAACTTAGTCAACTCTGCAGAGGGAATACCCTCTTATTTTTCTTCCCACCAGTGACAGTTAGAATGAGTCATAGTACATGCCTACTCCAAGCCAGCACTTTTGTCTCTTGCCTACCACCATTTTCAGAGATTTATTCAGTGCTGCCTTGGCCTACCTGTTGCCCACGTAAATACGCAGAAGCTAGTTACAATCAGTAATAATTTTAATATTGAGCAGAAGAAAAGAAATTAAAATGCTTGGACATAGCACAGAACTCTGCTATTATATTCTTTCCACCAGCCATTCCCCTGCCATCCTAAATCTCCAAGAAGTAAATAAGCAAATCACTGTATTTACCTGTCAGGTTCCAGCCCCAAATACTTCAGGAGCTGTACAAACTACACTAAAAGAGAGTTAAATCCTGGAGACTTTAAAAAAATAATTTGCAACTCGCTGTATGTTGTACAGGTACTCCCTATTCTTCTGAGGATTTTTTGAGTAGGACTTCAGCCACTAAGATATTAGCATCTTGCCCATGTGAGTTACACAAGGTCAGTTACAGCCAAAGGGAAAACCCAGGTACCTTCAGATATCAAGACCTTTACCCTGGTAGAAGCATCCAAGATGGATCACATGAATTACTCTCTGGAAAAACTCCTTTCTCCTTGTTTACAGTAGAGACCTTCCAGCCAAGATGTCATTCTTTGGTCTTCTAAAAGGCCGTGACTGGGTGTGGGACTCACGGAAGCTTTGTACTTTGTACACATCTTTCATCCTTCTGAGATATATAACATTGTTCAACTGAAGAGTGATACTCTATTACAAACTTAATAAATGCTTTAGTACAGCAGTTGCCTGCCGTATTTTTACAGACCTTCTTAAGCAAGGCAATAGTAAATGGCTACAGCTCAGCTCTGGACTTCTTACCTGGATTACAAAGCCAGGATTGTTTTACTGCAGTGAGGGTCATGGTTTAGAAAAATCAAGATCAGTATGAAAGTTATTCTCTAGTGACTAAATAATATAATTCAGTTAAGAAGAAAAAGCCAGTAGTCCTTACACTTCTGATATTGTGCTAGATGTGTGCCTTTCCTTATTCATTTCAAAGAAAAACATATCTTCATCCAAGTATCAGAGCAGACATAAGAATTTTCTTCCCTTTGCATCCTTCTTTTCTCAAGTAAATCCTCAATTTACAGCTTATCCTCAGAGAAGTGGGAGTGAGAAACACAGCTGAGCATAGGAAGCAGTTTAACCAGGAAACTAGAGAAATCAGTCGCTGGATGGATATGGTTTCCATATGTTTATAAAACCATCCTCCCAGAAGGAGTAAGTTTATACATCACACATGGGGAGCCCCTTACTGTCACAGAGGGTACATGGGGGAATTCTCATGCTGAAATAGTACCACCATTGCTTCCCACAATTTATCAAGAGCTTCAGGAAAGTGTTGAAATGAGCTCTCTTGGGTCTTGTTTCAGCAGAGCACTA
The DNA here is from genome assembly GCF_964188355.1 of Buteo buteo. NCBI lineage: Eukaryota > Metazoa > Chordata > Aves > Accipitriformes > Accipitridae > Buteo > Buteo buteo. Next base: position 38,478,553 of record NC_134179.1, read on the forward strand.
AAATACATTAACTTAAGCTTTTGGATTGCTATATTTGGGCTTCAAGACCAGTATCAGGCTCTACTGCAAATATTTGAAGTGATTTGCAATGACAGCACCTTGCTTCTTTTTGATGCATGCTTTGAACCATGTTATCATCTTTAAATCTCTTCCAGAACTTAGTTCACCAAATAACATCATGGATGGAGAAGCTGCAAAGCCAGCATTAGAGCTCAAGGTGACCTGGCCAATGTGGAAAAATTGATCTGGAAACAGAGAACGTCATTCAGCCAAAACAAGTATTACCCAAAGGAGTATATGGGGTAGAGAATGACTGTCTCAGTACATCAGCTCTATAGAAAGGGACCTGAGGATTACAGCATGCCACTAGCTGAACTGGAAAACGTCCATTCTGTTCCTGAAAAAAGAATGCATTCAGCTGGACTTGCAACCAGAAATACAGCCTGAAAAACAGAAACCCATCCTTTTGCTCAGTGCTAAAAAATCTTCTTCTGTGTTTGGGTATCATATTTCAAGAAGGTGAAGACAGTTCACATGAGAAACAAAAAAGGATCAGTAAGCTGCAAAGCCTGCCCTCTAAGGAAAGTCCACAAGAACCAGAGCTGTCTAGCATAAGGAAGAGAGGTCTGAAAGATAATAGCTTTCAAGTAGATCAAAGATTGTTGCAAAGAAAAAGAAAACAAATTATTTTCCAGTTTCTATTGTCAATGAACAGTAATAGTTTTGATCAACCTGAATCTCTCTTGCTGTCAAATTCAGGACACTCTTTCCAGCAGTAGGGAGAGGAAAGCATTGAAGAGGTTGCCTGGGGACATTGGCAGAACCACCACTGGAGGGGGTTTTGACAACATGCCTGACAAAGAAATATCATTAAAGAAGATTCAGGCATAGCTGATCTGCCTCAGGGGCAGAAGCATGAACTAGGAAATTTTTCAAGGTCTTTTTAAGGTTGTCACCATCTAAATACAAAACACATGGACACATAATGAGTAGAAACAGCTGCATTGCAGCAATTAATTTGCTAAGGCTGGTACCGGGTGAACATTGTCCATAGTCTGCAGCAAGCTGTTCAAAGCCCAGGCGAAACTGTACATTGTTAAAGCTCCTACCACTGGTCCCAGTTTCCTTGGGCTAGCCCATGTACCACCCGGGCCATGGCTGTTGAAGGTTCGGGGCAGACAGATGTTAGGAATTATTTGCACTGGGGCCACACAGGCCTGCATTTTCTAATCTTGGAGAAGCCTGTACATAAGATAACAATTATTCATACCCCTCCAGGCACATTAGATGTATAAAGCAGGTATAGGACACATACCCTCACAAGCACCACACAGGAACTAAGTCAGGCTCTTCTGTTTTTCTAAAGCAATCTTATAAACCTGAGGAATGCAAAGGAACAAGCACTCTGGGAGCTTAACAAATGAACAGGATCAAGCTTTCAGCTGTAAGTAGCATTGAAGGATTTCTTTGCTATTGATGCAGATCCCTGGTGGACAGTCTGCTGCCACTTTGAAAAGAATAAGTAACGATTATTAATTGATTGTTGAGTGCCAACAATTTACTAGGTGGTTTCTTGTTTTTCATTTAGCAGCGTTACATGAACTTGGAAGCAACGCCAAAGCAAGGAGCCGCTCAGGACAGAGGAGAACAGGAGCGTCTCAGAAACAAGTCTCACAGTCTCATGAGGGAAGGCTTATCTGGGTTGGTTTGTTTTGTTTCAGGAGAGAGCACGTACACTACCGAATTTCCTACTTTGGGGGAAAATGCAGGGCTCAGCACACCTTCTGAATCATAGGATCTCCCCCTCTCAGGTCAGTATGGTTTTCTATTTCATGTGGGTCTGCAATACTGTTTGAAAAAGAAGTGGTTGACTCTGTCCACATTATCAAACACAAAGGGCAGACATTAAGATCAGTGGCTAGTAGCCAGTGGTTAATAGCCACAGTCTTCAGCAAGGTGGTCAGCAAACTGAAAGGTGAATGGCTTCACGAAGAATGGTACAGCCAGTCCCCCTTGGTCCTTCTCCCTCCATCTCTCTTGCATGAGAAAGTAACACCATGATGACAGGAGGGAGAATAAGATTTTCCAGATACTCCCTATAGGGTGTAAAAGTAAAGATATTAATTTAGCACATGAACAAAACTTATAACAACTCGTGGAAGATTTTTAAGGGTTAAGATCTGGTATCACTGATGAAGCAATGTGTCAAGTCAGATGGTTAAAGAATGGCAAAAGCAAGCAAACAGCCATCCTCAATCCATCTAGTGCTATCCAACCTCCTTTTTCAATCAGGAGCAATAAGTCTGGCTCATGTTACAGCCATCTCTTCTCTTATACACAATGGAGAAGAGAAAATACTAGGTCAGGAGCCCAGGACTGTGTCCTGGAAGCTCTACAAGAAAAAGGTGCAAGACCTCACCTTTCACTGTAGAAGACTCAGGATTTTTAATACAAAAAGCTATAAAATGCTAATACTTAACACACACACACACACACAAATGCCTCCCCCCCCCCCCCCCAATAAATCTAGAAAAAAGCAGAAAGAAGTTAAAGCCAGGAATTTTGAGGCTGGAACCCTAAGTGCTACCCCTGCGCTCTCTGCTAACCTACAGGTTTGCCTGAGTCAGATTGTAAGCGTTGGCTTTCATCTGGCTTGGAGTTCATGGCTAGCTCAAAGCCTTCCACTTAACACTAATGTTTGAAGGTGATACTTTGCACAGATACATCCTTGATACTGCTGGTTGTTCATGGCATTTATCTGATGGTCCATATTTAATCTTCATCATTCTTTTTACTGAAGAAATCAATTCTCATTAATATTTGTAATGGTTTTTAGTGGGTGTTAATGAAGTGTGGGAAGGTCCTTCAGGGACCGTACTCTTCTGTCACATTGGAAGTGACACTAAGTGATGTGATAAACAGTAGCATGTTAAGAGTGTTCAGGTTTTAGCTGGGAACATCATCACAGAACTAAAAAGTTCCTCTCTGTGTGCAATATGGAAAATAACCAAGCAACTTTAACAAAATGCATCAAGAACACACACAAAAACAAGAAGCTTCATAAAACAAGTAGTAAAAGTTATCTTGTAGTCCAGACAAAATGTCCCATGAAAACATTTTTACAACTATTGCCTGTTCTTAAACAAAAAACAAAGCTTATAGAGGAAGAATTGAGGTTGGATGTAGAGTTTACAGTTTCTAGCCAATATATAACAAGTCATCCAGTAAAGGGACAGTCAAGTCAATTACCCATCTTTTTCCAAGTATCAATTGCTTTAAGAAGAAATCACTCCTTTGACTGCAGAGAACTACTTTTCAAAACAACTGTTCTACACAAAAAGGTCAGCAAATGAACTTGTTATAAAAGCTATTCTGATTCCCCACTGCTAAATAATACTTCATCACTCACTGTAATTCTAGATGATCTTAGTTTTCTTTGTTTTATGCTGTAACGAAAATATAATTTTTATCTCCTTGTTTAATATTTTAATGAAAATATTATATTTAATATATAAACTTAGGATTTTTAAAATATTGTTTATTAAATGTATAATTAACAGAATAGTCACTGAGAGTGCATTATATATGCCAGAATTCTCTGGTGCTCTCAGAATGTCGTTGGTGAAGAATAACAGATTTAGGAGGAAACAGAATGATTGAGCCAGCCCTGTAACACCATTGGATGAATGCTGTATATGTTACTTGTTTGTGTTTCAGCTGTTGCATGTCTGAATTAAAATATTTCTTTTCTCAGTCACTAATGACACATTTTGGGGATTAACAGCAATACACCACATTAATCCAGTGTCCTAGTTACTGAAATGAGTTAAAGTACAGTGATGCATCAAGCGTACACAGAAAACAAAGAAACAAACAAGAGAAAGAGTTCCTTACAAGACAGAGGACACGTAGGGGGATCAGTCCTAGAGCTACAGTCTACCAGAATCATAAAAGCCTAGATAGGAGAGGCACACATTTTTGGCTTTGCCTAGGAACTACAGCAACCTCTGAAGCTCAGCAAACTTCAGACAAGACCAGATCCCACCACCGCAGAATGAGATTCTGTTGCCTGAAGGGGAACAGTGAGCAAGAGACTTGGGATATGAAATTTGACCCAAACAAGGCATAATATTTACTGAATGAAAATAAGCTAGGTGAGCTGCAAGTAGAAAAAAAAAAAATGGAATTCTAAAAATAAGTTTTGGTCCAAATTCAGGCCATTTACAAATAAAGATCTTCTGGTGATAGTGATGACATTACAGCACAAAATTACTTTTGAGAACACAGCTTAATGTTAGAAAAGGCCCAGAGCTGATAAAGATCATATATCACACAGACACTGCTGTTATCACCAAAGTACCACAGATGACTGGTGCTAGGATGAAGCTATTCATTACAGCTGGTGTTAGAGTGCAGCTGAACGTCTCCCCACCTAAGATAAGAACTGAGACAATTTCAGCAGCTAAAAGTACTTTTGATCAACCAATCTCTTCTCAAATTAGCAGTTTATTTCCTCTGGTTTGTTTTCCAAGCAACCCAGTTCTGAAGTGATGCTTTATCATATTTGTCTCCATCTGTATTCAGATATAGCAACCGACTAACTTTACATGCTAGTGGAGGAAAACATTCATTTAGCTGCAGCAAGTACCATTCTCTTATGTTCATTTTAGGAACTTGTGAAATACGGTAGGTATGGACTGTACAGGGAATATGGCAAAAACATCATTGGGCCAACTTCTCAGAGTTCTGGCAACTTGCCGGAGGTACTCCACACCTAAATTTTGCAAGAGTTGTGAGGCTATAGTAATCTATATGGTGGTGTCCTTTATTGCACTCCTAAATAAAAAAAAATAAAAAAATTATTCTTACATGATTCTTACGGTACCTTCTGGTTTTGGAAAAAATAAAGAAGAAAAAGGATGGTGATGTACAGTTCCACAAAAATACAGACCAGACTACTGCAGCCAAAACCCTCGCTGCTTCCCTGGCACATTAAAGACCTGTGATTTGCGGAGGCAGACTGGGGTGCACAGGAGGGCCAGAAGGACTATAACCAATGACTGTAACCATGGTACATCATTTACTGCAACAACAACAAAACCCACCAAACAAAAGAAACTAAACATAACAACAACGCCTAGGCAAAATTTCCTGAGGGAAACACATCGTATCCCACCAAAGTGCAGCCCAGTTGAGGGGCTGAGTCCCCCGAGCACAGCTCGTTTCCTTTCTGCCCAGCCTGGGTCACACCACCTTAGTTTCTCCCTTTACTTGGAAATCCACTATCTCATCTCTCTTGATGCAATAGGCAGCAAATGAAACTGTTGGACTATTCTCGGTACAATAGGCAGCAAATAAGAGTTTGGGCTAATACAATACCTGAAGACACAAATGCTAGATCAAACAATCTTCTTTTGAAAAGTAAAATATTTGGGGAAGAATAATCTGAAACAACTATTAGAAATATTTGAGGGGCTACTATAACAGAAATATGGTCATCTTCCAATATCAGAAGTCTAAACTTGTCTCCTCAAGAACAGAGGCAGCTGAGGGAAAAGATCACAGAGGCATTCTTCAGTAATTACGCTCCCTCTTATCAAAGGTTTGAAGGACCAGAGTAGTCATTTATAAGTTGAGGCACTGATGCACAGAACGCAGTATGGGCAGCATATCAAGACAACAACTACACAGTCTGCTCTGTAAATATGCTAATGGAGACAGCACCAATTATAGGTTTGCTTCTGTTCCTTGAAGTCCTCAGAAAGATGAAGGTGAAGGAATGATGAAAATATGAATATTGCTAGAAATATAAACCACTAGTAATGCCACAGTAAGACATTTGTTCAGTACCCTGGCAACATTACTAGACAGAAACAGAATAACATTAAGTCAGAAGAGTTTCCAGGTGACTTTGCCAGAAGCAGTATTCTTTTCATCAGTTTCCTTGATTATTATTTTTTTCCCCTCTATATTCAGATATGCATAAAGACAACTATGAACATCATATGTAATTAAATAGATGAATTTATGGACTATTCAAACCCCTGACCAAGGACTAAAGACATTTGCTGATAATAAAAATCTTCCTGCATATCATCTTCTGCAGTTAAAAAATTCCACTAACATTTTTCTGGGAAACAGTGGCAGGAGTATCCCATTAATGTAGGCAGGGCTTATTTTTCAGGAATCAGATCTGCTAAAGATTTCCTCTATTCTGGAAAGCTGGCAGCTTGTGTTTGCTACTTTTTCTCTCCTCTTAAGTTTAGAAAAATTGTTGCACCTTCTAATTAATTGTTCCACCTTGCCCTCTATTTAAAGGGGGGATAAGACAGACAGAGGCTTTTTACTAAAGCCTGTAGCGACAGGACAAGGGGTAATTGTTTTAAACTGAAAGACAGTAGATTCAGATTGGACATAAGGAAGAAATTTTTTTTATTTTCACTAGGAGGATTGTGGATGGTTTGCCCAGAGAAATTGTGGATGCCCCATGGGTGGAGAAGTGTTGGGGCTTTGAGCAACCTGATCTAGTGAAAAATGTCCCTGGCCATGACAGGGGGCTTGGACTAGATCTTTAAAGGTCTCTTCCAACTGAAACCTTTCTATGATTCTATGATAAATTACTTCTGAGGCTACTCATAGTTTTAGCTCATAGTTAGCATCACTATGGGTTGTAAAATTCTGTAAGTATTAAATGGAAACATTTGTACACAAAACAAAATTATGAAAGATAATAATCATTTGCAATAAAAACATTTTAAAAGATAAACAATAGGACTTGCATTTATAGACATATTTTAAATTAGTCTTTAGGAAACCTATTGTGCCTATTAAGAAGCAGCAAATTTTATTGCCATAGGTTGGATATGCAGTACTCCCGAGCATTTCTAACCAAGTAACCCAATCTGATGTGAGCTGTTCAGAAGACCACACATTCTGAACTAAGCATTCAGTTTCTGTGTTAAAGACTTTCATTCTTAAAGCCTCTCTTATAAGGATTGGTGATTGCTTGAGCACAGAAAGATTAGTGACTGTGATGGTAAAAATCCACTTGCTGCTCACAATTTCTTCTCACAAGATGTTCAAGCCTTAGGAGCTGAGCACAGAGCACTTACCAGGACACACTGTGTGCCTTGGCTGACACCCAGCCCCAAGGAAAGATATCACTGGAGTCTCCTGAGGATTTGGGGGGGGGGGAGAGGTGGGGGTGCAGAAAGGAGAAAGGCAATAAAAGTCCAAAAGCCTCAGCCACAGAACATCTGTCTAACCTGCCCCTCCTCTGTTTGGGGTAAGTCTTTCTCTGCCACAGTGACTCAAGAAGAAAAAGATAGCCTGACAATTTGTAAGCATTGAAATCAATGTTTAAGACAAAGGTCTCTTTGTATTCAAATACTTATGTGCTGAAGATATAGTTAAATATCTCATATTAAGGCCCGAAATAGAATAATGAAAACAGACATTTTAACTATGAAAATATCTTTCCAGCTTTATAATAGAGGTGCTTAATAACACTTCCATTATAAAGACTGCAGTAAAGGTCCCATTCTAAGCCTTACCCTGAAGGTATCTTTCCATCCATAACAATGAAAAAAATCTCTGCTTTCAGTGCAGACTTAACTGTGAACAATTTCTTTCTAAACTGCTTTTACAGATGGAACTAAAATATTGATCTGTCTCCGTTTTTGGAGCTTGTTTCTCACATTCTTATTATCTGTAGATTAAAAATAGCTTTCATTCTAAAGTGTAAAAAAAAAAAAGAATATGTGTTTTTATATCGCATAAATCTTATCTGAATATTTGTACTCCTGCTTCTCTTCTTGCAGAATTAGAATTTCAGAAAGAACTTTCACAATCAAGTGTACTGGGATTTCAAAAAAGGAAAAAAAGTCATGAAATCTATGAAAATGGGCATTTCATTCCACTAAAAGTAAAGCTATACTTCACAATGTCTTTATTGTTAATGAGCTTTTATGATTACAGCAAACTAAAGTTTATATAGCACTATTTTTCTGTAGTTTTAAAGTACACTAAGGATAGATATTTCATGTATCATTCACTACTGCTACCCACATTTAGCAGACTACAAAAAACCCTATCTCCTAATGTGTATGCTTATTCAACAAAATCAAACACATTTTTCATTTTTTGTGTGCACTTCTTTTAACATAAGACTCTGGGAACAGAAAATTCATGAAACTTTCTTGGTATATGTAAACCTATTTTAAAAGCTTATTCAAGTCTTTGAGGCTGAAGGCTTGGGCAATTCTCTCCAATGAACAGTATTCTTTGCAAAATCCCCATATTTCAAGCTAAAGGAAATATGGTTTGGAAACTTAGTATTTTGTCTCTCTCCTACCTGGAAATACTAAAGTATCTGTGGAGAGGAAAGGAAAGATAATTAACCTCTTGAGCCTCAAGAATCTTTCAAGAAGGATTTAGTCTAAAACTTAGAGTAAGATTTCACATATCAAGAAAAGGACACACATCCCAGATTGCAAAAGGGAGAATCCACATGGATGAGGAAGTGTCATGGTTTAACCCCAGCCAGCAACTCAGCACCACGCAGCCGCTCACTCACTCCCCCCCACTAAGTGGGATGGGGGAGAAAATCGGGAAAAGAAGTAAAACTCGTGGGTAGAGATAAGAACAGTTTAATGGAACAGAAAAGAAGAAACTAACAATGATAATGATAACACTAATAAAATGACAACAGCAATAAGAAAAGGATTGGAATGTACAAATGATGCACGGTGCAATTGCTCACCACCCGCTAGTCCCCGAGCGGCGATTCCCTGCCCCCACTCCCCAGTTCCTATACTAGATGGGACGTCCCATGGTCTGGAATACCCCGTTGGCCACTTTGGGTCAGCTGCCCTGGCTGTGTCCCCTCCCAACTTCTTGTGCCCCTCCAGCTTTCTCACTGGCTGGGCATCAGAAGCTGAAAAATCCTTGACTTTAGACTAAACACGACTTAGCAACAACTGAAAACGTCAGTGTTATCAATATTCTTCACATACTGAACTCAAAACATAGCACCGTACCAGCTACTAGGAAGACAGTTCACTTTATCCCAGCGGAAACCAGGACAGGACGATGTATCTTCCTGGCACCACAAAAAGGAAATTGATTTTGTAAAGGTGAAGGAAGGATCTGGACAGATTCCTGACACCCAGCCTTCCTCACAGAACAATCTGACCTAAACTAGGCACTAAAAGTATCTATATTTTCATAGGCATGATCATGAACGTACCCCTGCACACATAGCACATGTGGTCAAGGACAGACTTCATTTATCATAGACTTCTCTGTAAATCATCACATTCCAACCACCTCAAGCACCAAGCACCCAATCAACTGGTTTTACTTACTCTCCTGGGTTCAACAAGGACTACCTTTCCTCCTGCTTCCACTATCTAGCAGGAAAGAAACCACAAAATGGAAATAGAATAGCTCTTTTAATCATCTGTATTATGCTCCACTCTCTCTCATATTTGACATGTACAAGAAGCCACTAGGATAATTACTCAGCAATAGCATCTGCCATGTATTCAAATATGGATGGATACCTACTTGCACCCCTTATTGGATCTGCCTGGCTCAGGGGAACACACACTCACCCCTGGTTCAGATTCTCTAATGCCCAGTTTCTACTTGAAGATGTTGATTCAGTGAAGTCTAAGCTTTCCTGGATACCACAACTGTTAAAAGCGCCAATGCAACAAATGCCAGCCTGAATTTCCTGCTTCCAGAGCATACCAAGAACTGGCTACTCAGTACAACTGATTGTTTGGGGTTTGGTTGGTTTGGTTCCCTCCCCCACCCCCGTCCTGGTCTGCATCAGGAAAAAAAAAAAAGTGGATCTAGGATTTCCTAAACAGAAGTGCAATCACGTGTTTCTTTGGCCCTTTTTTTGGATCATCAGCTCCGTTCAGTTGCCATCTTCTCTCTGGTATTTCAGGTCCTCTATACCCAACCTTCTGTATGGCTATCTTGATGGTCCCTCAAGTACTTGGGAGAGGACAGCATTTCAAGTCTAATAGTGAGTTAAAACAGACTGGAACATACAAACGCTCTTTAGGCTCAGCATTTCTTTTCAGAGGTTAAAAATACTTGTGTTCTTTTAATGCACACACATACAACAGAGCTTTTTAATAAAGAATTATTTATTTTGAGGGAGGGAAATTGTTTTGTCTTATAAAGGACAGCAGAATGTAAAGAATAAAAACCCTTCATTGAATATAACTTTTACAGGCATGGACTTAATAGATAAGGCATACTTGCTTAGTTACAGAAAACAATGGCAATGAAAGCTCATAGCTTCTTTATCTTTAATTGTTTAAATGTTTATACCTCCCTGTCACAATCACAGATGTCTTCTGTCTAATCGCTTTGGCTGAACCCACTTGCATACACAAACCCACCTTCCTTCATCTACAGCTTCCACATTGGCTTTCTTTTCTATAGTAAACTAATTAATAAAATAAATAAATAAAGTGGCCCACCAGGGTACGAACACCTTTGCCAGGGATTAATGACAGCTTTCCAACTGCTTCTCCACTGCCCTCAAAATTTTTGCATTATCTCTATTGCTTTCACAAAAAAAAAAGGGGGCAGATTGCTTCCTTTGCCAAGGCGTATGCATTTTCTCTTATTAATTGCTTGGAAGAGAGAGAAAAGACCAGACAGATCCTCAGAGGGAGAGCTGCCATCACATCCATTTCTTATAGGACCATAATGGTACTTTTATTTCCTTTAGGTTCATGTTTGTTCTGCTTATGATCCTCTTTTTCACAGAAGATCCAAACACAAACATGTTTAAAATAACAAGAGTTTCACAGAGAGTTTTCATTCAATATAATTGGAGAACCGACCACACACAGAGAAAGGTTGAAAGTTTAGTGTTATTCACATTTGAGATTTTGGAGAAGTCCCAGATCTTATCTGCAGTTTTTTTTCTAGTTTTTTTTCATCTCTCCTTTCCATTAAGTTTGGTTTTTTTTGTTCTCTTGACATTCAAATACAAAAGATAATGTGCTAATTAGAGAGAGAACAGATATTTAGTTTCACTTTCATTCTTGCAAGGATTATACAAAGATTTCCAGCCAGCTTCCTTTCATTTGCCTACAAGTTGCATATAACCAAAGAACATAATCTATTCCTGACCGGGTCTCTCCATGCCATACTTTTATTTGGAGTGTTCATTTGTACTAGAAACGGGGCAATTTCTTTCAATTCACAAAACCATGAGAATGTGCTTTCCATTGTATCATCTCTGCTTGAATGACACGTTTCTCCAGGGAAGTCAATCTGTTGTGAAGGACATGGAGTGCTGCGCTGAGGGTAGCATCCTTTGCCTGCAAGGCAGTGCGAACAACCTGAGCCAGTCCATGAAATTCATCACACACAAGCAAACAGACAATGAAATGAAGGGCATTCAGCTGAAACCACAGACCAGATGCTTCCATGGTATACTTTCACTATGGTTCACTTAATTCTGTCAAAGCCTTTATGACGGCAGGGAGAGAGACATGCAAGTGCATATGTTCCCATGTACTTTTTTTCCTCTTTTTCCCAAAGCTGTGAGAAGGCTTTAATTGGCAAATCCAGCAGTCTCCAATCAGCCCTGGAATTTCATGTTTTCCGAATCTCAGGAGGCAGCCCATTTTTGCAAGGTATTTTGAACATACCAAATAAACTCGCTAGCTTAAAAGAGTCAAGACAGGTTTGTACACAGAGGCCTTTCTAGTTTATCTTCTCTTGTAGATACTGAGAAACAAACTATTGCAATTTACAAGCAATACTATGCTGTAAGCTGAATTATTTTTCAAATACAACCATGCCCTAAAAACAGATGGAGGAAGGGAGGCATTTGTTTTTTGTTTGGGATACATCATTTCATATTAAATATGTCCTACTTATTACACTGTCCCTGCGAAAGGCAAAGGTTTCTGTAGAAAAGGACATTGTAGCTCCTTACTCTTAGAACAACTAATCCTTGTTCTAAGGAAACGTTCTGTGACCTATTCAGCAAGTTCCTGATGCATCATTATAATTACAGAGTGTAAAACTACATTGCCTTATAGCAGACTGGTTTGTCCGTAGTGATAAACAGGAGGGAAAAAGAATAGAATTTCTCACATTAATACCACATCGTTACTGCTCCAGTTCTTCCTGCAGAAAGCCGAGAACATTCTGCGGAAACCTTCTTGAGACCCCCTAAAGACATGGCAGAGTCCTCAGAGTTAGAAACTCTGACCCCAGATACTGGGAACTGTTGACATGAAACCAAACCTTGTAACTCACGTATCAATGCAGACACCAGAGCACTGGTAAGAGAGCTCCATATTACATGTTATTCCTGCTTCTTGCACACCGCTGTTGTGCTATTTAAATTGATGGGATTTTACCGCAACGCATAACCACTTCCCCCTCCTGTGGGGAGGCAAAAAGCAAGTAGCAGAGACTTACACTGAATTTAAACCACTGCAGGCAGTGGTTTGTAGTTTCAAAGGTGTTAAAACCAGAAGAAAACTGTTAAAATTATGTACTCTGGCCACCTCTATATCTGACAACAATACAGTCTGCCCACATACCCCTAAAACCAATAAACTCTGTTTGGCTAAAATATATCTTCCAGACAGCTTTGATGTGAAGACAGAGCTAGAGAATCCTTTTTCATCCATGGTAATTTGTTCCAGTGGTCAGTCCCTCTCAGTAGCATTTTTTGCATGCACACTGATTTTCTATTTTAAATTTGCTGGACTTAAACTTTCAGCCACTAGTTCTGTCTTTGCCTTTTCCCTCACTAGGTTAAATATATTTCGGAACCCGTTTGTTCCCCCCTCTGTTTATGTATCATGTTGCAAATATTCCTGAGAATTTTCTGATAAACCAGTGTCTTTCATCTCTCTCAACATGCATTTCTGACTGCTCTCCAATTCAGTAGCAGTTTCATATGTTCACTTTCTAGACAACCAATGAAAGTGCTGAACAGACAGGTCTGGACTGAGTACCGGCACTTCCACAGCCTCATTCGAAAAGCATCTACTCAGTGATCATCCCCCTTGTTGGGGATTTTGATACCTGTCAGTTTACCAGTTCACAAGTCACCTATAGCTGCACTTCTGTGGTCCTATATAATTTGCCACACGGTACCAAGTCAATCCACTTATTTCCCACTATTCCCCACTCTTAGCAACAACAGTCAAATTTCATAAATTCGTTATGATAAGTCTGTTGTTCCCTGACAAGACCAGCTCTCTGGCATCCTCTTTGTGTCTCCCATTTCTAGAACAGAAGAAATTCCCTCTAGGTGCACTTCCAATTCTGTACGTCAGCTTACAGAATGTACGTGCCAGCATTTAATTCTTCATTAAAAGGAACCCATTTCAGTTGTTTCATTGCTTTATGCCAGACTGGAGTCAGGCTAAATGCTTTATACTTACCCATGTTACCTTGCTTGACCCTTAAGAACAGCCAGAATGACCTTACTTTCTGCCAACAAGTTGGGATACAAGCGGAGCTTTTTGCATATACGTCATTTTTGCTCCATGCTCAGGAAAAAAAAAAACAACAAACAAAACAAACAAAAAAAACCCCACCCAAAAAAAAACCTAGATCTGTTGCAACTTTTTTCCGCAAAGGAACTCTTGTCCTCAAGCTGCCAAGATCCGCATGTTTGGCTCTGTCTCATTCAGGAGCTGGTGCCTGTCAAGACGATAGCCCTCAAATGAGCAGTGCAGAACAGCACACACCTCTATCAGGGGAGTACTCGACACCAACTCCAGCAGCAGAAACAGCAAAATATCTGTGGGATAACTACAGAGGGTAGAAACAAAGTCCTCACTTGCACAGCAACAGCTAGCAGCAGCCATCTCACTTCAAGCCTCAACTTTCCCATCCCGAGAGAGCAGAGACGAAAAGGAGGAGCCACAGGATTTCAGCAGAACGTGGAAAACAAGCAGGTAACCTGCAGCCCAAGCTTCAACAATTTTATTTATGCATCACTTACATACAAACACCATTTGGGAACACAGGACTGCAAGAGACATGCAGTGGGCAGCAGTAGCATTTTCTCCGAGCAGCATTTTCACCAGTTCTCAGCTTTCAGATCAGCTGCAGAAGACCTGGGCAAGAGGCTGAGAACCAGAAAGAAGGGGAGCAGCAGTAGGCTTGGCATTATAAAGAAAAACTCTTCAGGCCACATCGGACTGTGCAGAGTGCTTAAGGAAGAGTAAAGGACCGGCAACAGCCTCCCATTCATTCCTCAGCAGGTATCTTTTCTGTGACTAGGCACCTATCTACCCTACTAACTACAGGCACATCAAAAATAGAAATACAATGAAAGCTTTCAGACCCTGGGTTTAAAAAATCTCCACAAACAAAAGGTTCCCCCACCCAAGCTGTCTTGTATTGAAGGAAAGAATGTATTTCTGCAGTTAGAATGGTCGCATCTGAGAGGAGGGAACAGAGTATGCTAAACATATAACTGTTCAGAAACACGTAATGGCTTTAGTGAAAAACATTACCTTAGAGTCTTTCCTCAGGTTCTGTCTTATTGAAGTCTAATTAATCTTTCTCATAAACTAGATAGCCCACCAGCCAGATACCTCAACATAAAGTGAAAAACGATGACAGTTTCTTGAAGAGAATGTTGCCGTTTCGGGGATTTTTGTCCCCTTATCCTCTGCAATAGTCAGCTTGCATTTTCCTTTGCCAAATTTCATTTCATTATATCTCTTGGACCACCCCAAACAACACTTCTGCTTCTGCTTGGTGTGGACGCCCTCCAGATATTTGTAGATGTTTATTGCCCTAACCCTGCCTGTTAGCCCATGCTTGGTTGAGAAACATCAATTCTCATTTGGATCATCTCTGATGCCTACAATATCTGTTATTTTCCAATTCCAACATCCAACTAGCTCTCATTTTAGATAGCTACACAGTGTGCTCCCATCCAGAACACCAAGCACACATAACTATCCGTATTTCTAAACTCATTGTATCATCAGGAAAAAATTTGCCATAATTAAGAATCTAAAACAAACATATCCCACTGAGGGCCTTTAAAGTTTATGGCCCATCCAGCCTTGTGTCCTGCACTGTGTAATTTGTGAAGTGCTGTGTTAGCAGGACCGCAGAAGCCAAGATCTGGCATGGGTAGACACTCCCCCCACCCTCCCAACCAATTTATAATCTACACAGTATTTTAAGTCTCAGACAGATGACTGTGAAATAACAATGCACATACTGATTATCTCTCCAGTCTAATAATCTGATTTGAGTTGGAAGCTGCTACAATGATGACATTTCACAAGGAAATGGTCGAATGCCTTCTCTTCAATCTTTCTGTACATCAGAGATCTCAGGAGAGAAGCTTTGCACAGACAGAAAGAGCTACAATCTTATTATATGGAGTTAAAGGGAAGGCACTATGAAACACATGCTGTTTTCAAGCCTTTTATGCTTGAGGAATTATTTTTAATGTCCATGGCCAAATTACAATTTTGCTATAACTGAAGTCAGTGAAAATTGGTGGGTTTCTCATTACCCGATTAGAAGGTATGCTGAAGATTTTTTTTTTTTTTTTCCCCTCAACAAATTCAAGCTCTTTTTCTTGCTGGCTGATGCAGGGGGAGGATTTGGCTGGCAAAAAAAATGCTTTAAACAAAAATCTGGGCCCAAGCCTCACCTGCTGTGGTATGGAGCAGAACACCTGACTAATGGGCTGAGCACTCCAGACCTTGTGCATGCTCTTTTGCTGGTATAAATGAGAACAGGTTTGGGGCCCTAAGCAGAGAAACTCAAATTCAAGCTGGGCTTTTTTAGCTTTTCTTAGAGCTTAGTGTCAACCCCTGCCCCTTCAACCCCCAAAGAAACAAAATGAAACAAACAAAAAAAAGCGCCAAACAACAACACAGCACCAAACCCAAAAACCACTACTCATGCTCTTTCAGAGGAAATGGAAGGATTTCAGGGGAAAAAGAAGGGGTTTTCTCTTCATTGTGGTTCTGCACAGTTGGTGGGATGCCAAGATGTGTGCATAAAGGCTGAGGAGCACGTGCCACCTCTAAGCAGCACGGGAACCAGGACCAGAAGAAGAAATATTCTTTTCAGCAACCCAGCTCCTTCCCAGTGAAAGAACTGGAGGCAACATTTGTCCTCCGTCTCCTTCACCCCCCTCTTACCCACCCAAAATGCCTTATAAAGCATCACCACCCATTGACAAGCATGCTGGCAATTATACAGACCAGGAATAACAAGGTGAGGAGAACTGAGGTCTTTGCAGTCAGATGGCCAAGCATGACCTCCACCCTGCGGTAACTTAAGACTTTGTCATCTCTCTTCATAGCTGGAAGGGGGTTTTGTTCCCTGACAGAATCTTCCTGACTGATCCCTTGCACGCACCAAAAAAGTACAAGTCATTGAAAAACCAAGGACAGAACTTTTGCAGAGAGATGAGGGAACACCTTGAAGCAGAAGCCAAACACATGGGATTAATACCTCAAAAGGGGCATCATTTTAATACTGCTGTTAATCAAAATAAGATTTTATGGTCTGTGTCTGATTTTCCCGGTCAGCTTTTGGGCCCTCCAAACTCTGGCAGTCACCTATGAGTGGCAAATGGGACTAGGAAATCTTCAGTAGTGGCACTGCCATCTCTAAGAGTGTCACAGCTCTGCCCACCTTTCCTTGCTAGATTTAAAGACCAACACAGGGGAAGGCAAAGGCAAGATACAATCCACCCCAGATCCTAGACAGTATTTCATGGATTTACTGTTGTCCTCTCCCTTCCCCCAGGCCAGCCTGTCACATCCCAATTTCTCAGGATGATGATTCAGGTTTGCTGATTCCCAGGTCAGGATTAAGGTGAAACAACACCAGGGATCCTTTAACTCACAAACCTCAACTTTTACTCTCTCACAACAAGATTTGGCATGCTCACCACAAAAAAATGTCAGTAAACTGTGTAACATGTGTTAACTATGCATCACCAAACATATACTACAGGCCCGGCTTATTTGGGTATCAGTTCAGGGAAAACAATAAGACAAATTTAGATGCCTCTGCTGCCTGCAAAGTGGTGATCGTAGTACAGACAAGCCCACACATTACAAAGACAGGTACAAAAACTAGTAGGAAGTCAACAAGATGCAAATATTTTTGTAGAGCAACTTGAGATGATACAGGCATACGCTTCAGTTCAGGGTACAGGCTCTTATCAAATAGCAGCTGATGGACAATAACCTGCCTTTAGGTGAGCCTGTACCTCGACATGAGTAAAGGTTACGAGTGTGCTACCACTCAATTGCAAGAGCACTAATAGTACTTTTTGCTATGAGGGACCATAGATACACACAGGGATCAAAGGGGCAGAAAGCAGAATATGTGGATAAAGAATGAGTCAGCCTATCTGTTTTAAAACGTGAAGGAGCAGAAGCATGTGCAGACCACAATGGATTAGGCACACGAGCACTTCTTAACAGTAACGGCAGTTACGTACCTAGTACAGATTACACACTAAAAACCAAGAAAACCAAATGAACCCCTAAGTGTCCAGATAACATTTTGCTTAAGTGACGTGCTAAACTATAAAAAGCCTCTATATTATATCTGCCCACATAAAATCTTCTAGGAAAAAAAAACAAAAAACAAAAAACAAAAAACCAAAGGGAAAAAAAAAAAGAAGAAAGAGAACATACTAACTCTCTAATATCTCATACAAACTTCAGCATTGAAATTGTCCTCGTTTCATGAGAAATTGACATTTTTCTTTTAAAACTCTTGTAGGAACAAGGCTGTCTTCCATATTCTCCCTCTGTTTCTATACTAGAAGAAGAGGTTGTAGCTAATGTATAATTTTTCAACAGCAGAACCTTGTCCAAGGAGGCTATACCACTAACGCAGCCCAGAAAACTCTTGACATTGGCATGGACTTTTGAGAGACTGACACCCCAAAAAATTTGACAAGGACTGTTTCTAGAATCCAATTTATTTGGATCCTTTTGGGGGGGGGGAAAGCCTATCAGAAGGAAGCTCATTAACCAGAAGCACTTGGCCAATTCCAGTCACAGACTTAATAAGATCAGACTTTGTTCCTCAAGGTTGGTGAAATGCCTGCTTGCCAGGCAAACGCATTTTCACTGTTCAATGCCATTTTCTAGATTAGCTCGATTCACATCACACTGCATGAGACATTTTAGAACTGTTATATTGCAGTGTGCATTAGAGATTAGAAATTAATGGAAAGCCCATTAATAGCGTCCTGAAGTACTGGCTAGATGCCCCACAAGAAGAGGTGGGTTTACTTCTGTCTATTTCTAATGGTCTGTCCTGGTTTCAGCTGGGATAGAGTTAATTGTCTTCCTAGTAGCTGGTACAGTGCTATGTTTTGAGTTCAGTATGTGAAGAATGTTGATAACACTGATGTTTGCAGTTGTTACTAAGTAATGTTTAGTCTAAAGACAAGGATTTTTCAGCTTCTGATGCCCAGCCAGCGAGAAAGCTGGAGAGGCACAAGAAATTGGGAGGGGATACAGACAGGGCAGCTGACCCAAAGTGGCCAACGGGGTATTCCAGACCATGGGACGTCACATCTAGTATAGGAACTGGGGGAGTGGGGGCAGGGGATCACCACTGGGGGACTAACTGGGCATTGACCGGCAGGTGGTGAGCAATTGCACTGCGCATCATTTGCATATTCCAATCCTTTTATCATTACTGCTTTCAATGTATTAGTGTTATCATTGTCATTATTAGTTTCTTCTTTTTATATTCTATTAAACCATTCTTATCTCAACCCACGAATTTTATTTCTTTTCCCAATTTTCTCTCCCATCCCACTGGGTGAGGGGGAGTGAGTAAGTGGCTGCGTGGTGCTTAGTTGCTGGCTGGGGTTAAACCATGACATGGTCTCGAAGATTTGAACTTTTGGTCTATATTTATCAATAAAAAAAAAGTTTTTTGTGCCCTCCATTCCAACTGTCCAAGTGAGACTCCCACAGATCTTCTTTTCAATTACGCTGCACTTCACATAACAGGAAATCAAAAAAAGCTCCAAATATTTCTGTTTTCTTCACTGCAAAGCTCCATTTCCATTACTTCCCACAAATGGTTTCCCCAAAACACCTAGTATTTTTTAAATCCATCTAAAAAGATATTAATGGGTTTTGCACACACTCATAACACCTTAAGTGGCTTTGAAAAATACCACTCTTCAATTTTTTTTTTGTCTGCCATGGGAATGAACAGAAGTGCTGCCCCATTGCATACAAGCCTCAGGAATTAAACAAGGGCTCCCTGCTGTGTTAGTACAGTTCCTTTCTCACAGAATAATCCAACTGAGGACAGCCACACAAACATGATATCAAACCCTACTAGCAAAACAAAAAACCAAACCAACAAACCACACACAAACTAAAACAAACAAAACCCCCAATCAAACCAGACAAACAGTATTTTCAAAAAGGCAGCACTTTTAATATGGTAAGAAAGTTATTTTCTAGCATTGATATAGAAAATCCATCAGGTCCGACGTTATACTTGATTAAGCAGGTAGAAGGAAAGAAAGTGAGGGTTTTTGTTAACCACAGCTTGGAATTCCCCCACCCCAGCTCTCCACCTGTCATTGAAGTTCATTGTTGCAAACACAGAAACACAGGTATATGTGTTGTTAAACTCAGTATTAAGCCCTTTATTGGAAAGGACAGAGGGGTTTGTTTGGGAATCGGGGACAGATTACTGAAGACATGACGAGTGCCAGTCTAAGCAAAGTGTTTAAGTCAACGCACAGAAAATAATTACCTTTCTATTTCAGTGAAGCACTTCGCACGTGCCTATCTAAGTGGTGACATAAAAGCTTTGTTGAATAGAGATGAGCCTTCTTGCGTCCTGAGGATGAAGCACACACACTTAAGTCCTTGTCTGAATCAGCACCTACTTGAACAAATACAATCTCCTGGATTTCCTCCTGTTGTTTGCACACAGAAAACCTGCAAGGACAAACACTAAAAGCATACTGAGAGCTGATAAATCCACTCTCCCCACTATATCAGTGGGGCTTTTGCCTTTGGGATTAAATTTGTTTCCTCTCTGAGTCCACGTTACTATGTACTACTCAAGAAATAGAGGTACACACTTCAGGGAACTTCTTGGAAGAAAAATAAGTGCCACAAGATGTTTCAGAAATTGCCCACAGAGGGACACTGTACTGATGATATGGTCTGAAAATGAGGAAATTATGGCTATGCTATCAGTGAAGGACCTATTTACAGAAACAAGAGCTCCTCATGTACATATACCCCAGACTAGTTAGCATTCAAAAATCAGTGAATTAAACTGGAATTTTTTTAATTTTTTTTTAAAAGCCATTATTTAAAGGCAATCAGTAGGAATCAGCTGGCCAAAGAAAAATAGGAACAGTGCTTCTGTCCAAGTCCATCACACCTCTCAAGTGAGAGCTCACAAACTTTTACAGATTAATGATCATCTAAGATACTAGCTGGCATCTGCTACAGACCACAACTGCACACTGGAGTACAGCACAACCTTCTCCTGTGGGTCAATTATCTGTTGCAAAGAGAAAAACAAGCTGAACCATTAACCACAAATACTAGATGTCTCGGAATATTAGTGCTAAAATATTCTGCAGTTTATACTTGTTTTACATAAAAAATTTTGACTCACAAATATTCCACATCCAACACACAGTCACACTACATCAGCCATCACCTGGACAGATGAAACATTTCCAAAGAATATGAACTATTGCTTAGAGTCAGATGTCACTATCCTGTTGCATATGGGCATAGAAGTGAAACTACTAGTCTAAGTCTAATGGCTGTAACCACATCCATTTGCCAAGCTGAAACACATCAGAGTCTAATCATCATAGAGAAGGGAAAAAAAAAAAATGCAAGTTATAGTTAAAATAGTTAAGAACCATTTAAAACAACTAGATGTCCCCAAAAGTCACAATCCATCTGTTACGAAAGTCATGTGGACTAAGAAAAGTCTCTTTTAGAGACACAAGAAAAATCTGTCAATAAATACACATGCTCACACAGAGAAGATGACAGCATTATAACAGTGAATATGAATTAAAAGCTAGAAAGATCAGAAATTTATACAGGAAACAATAGACATAAAAGTAACACTCTGACTAGCACTCAAAGGTTTTTAGACACAGCAAGAACACAAATGGATCTCAGTGATAGTACATATGGATTACTAGCAAGCTATGTACGAGAACATAAAAAAGGGCAGAGGTATTAAATATTTTTCTCTGAATTTTGTGAAGGAAAAGTGGAAAGTATTTGCATCCTCTAAAGATAACAAAATACTTCTGCCTCATCTTCAGTTACTGTTGGAATGCAAATACCAGTTTAACATTTCCAAAATAAAGTCCTCAGGAAAACAAAATAAAAAAAAGCCAAAAACCACCTGCAATCGTGCAAAAAGAGCTGGCTGAGAAGCAACATGAACCACTAAAGTAGATTTTCAATAGCTTCTGGAGCCCTAAGAAAGTTCAACAGTACAAGAAAATAAAGTAGCGATGGAACAGTACTTCACAAAGGCAAATGGGCTGACTGGTTTAACATCAGCAATCAGTAGACCTGGCACCAATCCCAACAAAATAATGAAATGACTAATTTATGGCACAGTTAGGCATTAAAAGGAATGCAATGTAATCAAAGACAATGAACGTGGGCTTATGAAATCTAAATCTTGTTTTCAAACGAGTTTTTGCTGATAGGAGGGTAAACTTGTTAATGTAATAGATTTCTGTAAAGTATTAGATTTGACCTTAATTAATGAATTATAATTATGCAAGATCAGCATGGCATGCATTACACAAATTCAAACCTCCCAAAGTAATAGACCTTAAAATGTTGTTTTAAATGTGGAGCCGCCATTGAACAACAGCATTTCTGGAGATGTGTTCTGAGACCTAAACTATTTCTTCGCTATTAAATGGACAGCTCGGGGAGGAGAGAAGCATCCCAGATTACAGCCAATAAATGTATAGATTATGCACCCCAAAAAAGGAATAGCAGACAGCAACCCCAAGCCATTTGGATCATCCCAGGCAGTTTTCAAGCATTCCCTTCCCTACAAGCATAAGGTTGTTTCTTCTAGAAATAGACTTCTGAGCCAGGTATTGGGCATAGCCACACAACCTCTATTCCCAGGCTAGTCATCCAGAGCCCTTTGCTGCAGTTCAAGACATCTAGGTATCCCAGGAAATGTTTTCATGAAACTTGCTGTGAAAGTAGCCGCTTTAGCTAATCAACTCTGAAATACAGAGGAAAGAGCCAAGTCCTATGTGCCGGTGTAATAAGCACTATAGAAGAGTTCAGATGTGGCAGCTAATAACTAAAAAAAGAAAGTAGCAAAATAAGAGTGTTTAAAAAATAGCCTAAAGAATGACTAAAGTCTTGGAAAACCTGCTTTATAATGAACAATCAGAGGAGCTCAGGGTTTTTAACTGTCAGAGAGAATACTAAAGTTTGTTTCAACTATATACCAACATATACACAGAATAGAAATTTAACAGAAAGCAGCATTTCAATTTAACAAACAAATGATGAGATCCACAGCATCTTGAAGCTTTGTCTGGCTATGTTCAGACTAGAATGAGGGATGTATTCAGGGAACAATGAAGATAACTGAACAGTTAATTTAATTAGCACAGAAACAAAAAAGCCAGAATATTACACTGCTTCTATTGCTATTCCTTTACCTATTGACAGTTTATGCAGTGTGAACATAAAAAAAAAAGTCAGACTGTGTCTTTGACGCCATTCAGGCACATCAGCACAAACGTTATACTTGTAATGCTTAGGCTGGGTACACATAAAATAAAATCTGCTGTTTTTTTGTTTTAATGCAAAATGCCAGTCAAATATGTATGCTTCTAATACAAGTTTTTGTAACACTTCACAAAATCCAAGCAGCACATTCAGGCCAAATTTCATCTAACAGCATCCTTTCACATTTGTACCATCCTGGTATCACTGCTGTAAAACAGTGAAGTGACAAACTGCTTCGTACCCACTGTTCTCCGTACAGTCCGGCATTAACCAAAATACCCCAATCTCCCCAATATTGCTGACTGCCTTGTCACACTACTGCAATCTTAGTAAAATGGATTGTTCTTTTGGTAACTGCATGACAAAATAATCACAACCTTTAGCTTTACCACTAACATTACAGACATAACAATAGCATTTTCACAATGCGTATACTAACATAGTGGTATTATTCTGTATGTTAAGATTTTGTTGATTTCTTACTATAAAAATCTATAATAGTAATAATTAATGTAAGCAGTATAATAAACAGTCATTTTGCTAGTATCTCAAGTCACTGTAGTTGAATAACTAGGTTAAAACTACTATGACTGTGAACTAAGAGTTAATTTGATGTTGATCTTCAGTAAAATGATTAGAAATCATTGCTTACTTTGTATAAATCTTAACACTTTAACATATTATTTAAGCTGTAAAAAAAAAAAAAAAAGATTAAAATCTAAGACCTTTAACAAAAGTTTAAGCATTTGCTTTAACTCTGATTTACATTGCACTCCATAACTTGAGTGTAATGATGAGTCCAGCAGATTTGGGCTTTAATGAGGGCCCTGAGTAATGATGAACATCTGGCCATCTTAAATCAGGATGTCTGCTGAGAGTGGGCAATTTGAAAAACCATAGACTATCTATTGCCAACATTTCAGAAGCAATGCCAAAAATCTAAGAATTTAGGGGAAAAAATGCCTTTGCTAGGATTTAACCCTCTGGCTATCCTAGGTGCCTGGAGGGAGTGACCACATTCCTTTAGTCAGCAAGGGAGTGACACAGCACAAGAGTGAAATTTGACTGTCCTTTCACAGCTGCAGTCATGCAATTTTGGTGGGGGAGATGAAAACCCATAAGCATTTAATCTCTCTTCCTAGGAAAAGGACCAAAACCTTTTCATAGCTGTACCACACAGACCACTAAAAGCTACTACAAAACAGCAGCTGTCCACAGGTGAAAGGTGTTATCCCCTTGTTGCTGTCTCTTGAGAAAATAAACCTCTACAACACACTCGTTATCAGTACTACATGTAATAAATTGCATTATAGAGCAAAACAATGCATAAAAACAACTTAAAAGCTTTTCCATTACATAAGTCTACTGACTACAGTAGATATTCTCTTAATAGCTGGGACAAAGACTAGAATCCAAAATCCAGAAGAATGTAACAATAGCAAACGTGCCATAACTTTTTTTTTAATGTTGCCCCTTTTCTATTTTACAATTTTTGAGACCAATTACTATAAGATCCATCACAAATAGCCCAAGAACATCCCAAACTATGATTAACTACCACAGTAAGCTGAGGGAGAACATCACCAAGTTACCCTGTATCTGAAAGATTATCACCTCTCTCCTCACCATTTTCTTTCCTAAACCATTACACATCCCATTAGTTTTGCTAACATTCATCTTCTGTCCTGATTTTACGCTGTCATTTCTTACAATAAATTCAACTTTCTTTTCCTTAAATCAATACACCATCAGGTGCAAATCTGCAGTGATTCAGCCTTGCTCTCTATTTACCCTAATAGACATTCTCACCTGAGCTCTTGTTAAACACCACATGTAGGGTCCAAATAGCCACACACATTATGTGAGGAGGAAACAGGGGCTGCTGTCTGACACCTCCTCGATCAAACACAACTTCACACATGCTGGCTGCCTGTTCCAATAGCACTGTAAGCGTGCCAGGACAGCCAAGAAAGGGTGGGTGGAGGGGAAGAAAACTTCACGATCACTGGATGAACTCCCTGTGCGAGCTCTGATTATGCTAGACCCAAATCTCAGAACCCCTGGGATTACCAGAGAGTCCACTAGCCACTGGACTCTCATCTTTTAGGCAAACTTCTGGGTCAGTCTCACTCTAGCACATGTTATGCTTAAGCCCTCAGACCAAGGCCAAGTTACTCAAAGGTTCTTCATAGAAATGGCATGCACTCTCCTTGATAAACGTGTTATCTTTGACTGTCTAAAAGATGGTTAAAAGCAAGGGGCATGCCAACACTCCAATAGAATTTCCATCCCAGCCATTTCACAAGGAAGATACTCTTCCCTGAGTAATCAGCAGATCAAAACACATAAGATACCTTTGGAGACTGAAAACACTGACCCAGCTGATTCACAGAGTTAATAGAAAGACTTGCTGCTTGCACAAACAAATGAGAAGGCACTGGAGACTAGAAGTGAGCTTTCATGCTCCTCACATCTTTGGAGATACTAATCTGCCACTAGACTCCGAGAAGTGCTGCTTGCAGCCCCCAAAAAGGAGAGTAAGGGTTTATAGAGCATAGAGTTGTCTGAAGTGATTGGTTCAAAATGGCTGTCAGGACTTATTAATTAGACTTCATCCTACCAACTGTTAATTACTAGCTATGCCTGACCCCATATGACTGCATAAAGGAAACGAAGGCACACCAATGATGGCATTTGGCCTGAGGTACTTCATGTGCACTTAGAGCAGAAAAACAACAGTGTGAACATTAATATGTTTCTCAATAAAATGCTTTATTCTCCATTTGCAGCTTTGATTTTAATATCTCACATTATGAGACCACACTTCATTTTCTCTTGCATATTCCCTCTTAGTAAAGGTACAGAACTCCATACAGTACTTAAATCAATTACACTTCTGAATGAAGAATGTTGACCTATTTCACAAAAAAAAATTGCATTACTTTAAAACCATGTATATTAAAGAATGTGAACAAGAGATCCTTGCAGCATTTTATAGGAAAAACTATGCAATGCTTCCACTGAGCTGTTTGTGGTTTGTATCCTGCCAGTTGTATAGCTCATGTCCCCATGCACAGGCAATTCTGATGTGCATGTTTTCTTTAAGTTACTGCCTCATGGTGAGGAATCAGAGTGACTGTGTTGCTTGTATGGCATTTCTTGGAAGGAGACTGAACTGCTGCATTAGGGGAACACACAGTCTGAACGTATCTCCTGGAGAAGCAATATTTCCTCTAAAGCAACTGAGACAGAGAAAAGAAAGAGTCAAAAATATGGGACACAGCTGCTACAGCTGTGAGTACCCATTTTCCCCTCATAAGCATTTGCATGGGGAAAACTAGTTGTTGCCAGTGTCTTCAGTGTAATTTAGTCACCAGTTGGCACTTAATTCGATCAAGACCTCTGAAACTAAATCATCCAGTGCTTAAAAATACAACTTCAACTCCTAATTTTTTTTTCGGCTTTACTCAGGATAAATTGCTGCTGGATAAATTGATTCTTGGCTACAGATAGTTGCTATTTAATTAATGGTGATAAGCATAAAGAAATGCTTATAAATAAAAGAAGAAGGACATAATCCAAAAGAGATAGAGGCTGATCAAGGAAAACTTGTGCAACAGTTAGGGATAGCTACAAAGCTAAGAAAATATTTTTGCAATTACTGCATAATAGCACTCAAGGGCTTGTCAGTTCTCTCCTGTTACTAGTATACTGCAAGGCTGTCATTTACTTTCAAAGAGTTCTTGTTAAGTAATATTGTGCCCATTTCACAGGTGAGCAAACACAGACCGATTAAGATTTTGTACGTGATTACATGTGCAATACATCTGCACCACATCTGGGAACAGAATCTCTTCCTTGAGAGTCTCTGTTCAGGAGACTTGACACAGGACCAGTCTGTCCCCTCACAGACCAGACAAGCTACAGCATAGACCCCAACAGCCACTTCAGTAATTCATGAAACCACAGATTTCAGTAAGAAGGGGAGGGGGGAAGGATTAATATTAAACAGGAAGGGTGATGTTACACAGTCCAATGCAGGGAACACTTTACCTTTATCTTTCAACTCTATTCCTATAGGGATTTTGCTTTTCATCCTCCGAGTTCAAATATCTGTCCCCCCCAGATCTGGCAGAGTTCCACCTTGATTTTCTGCCAAACAATATGGCAAATGGATTTGGCTAATGCAGAAAGTCCTTAGTAGATGACCAAAGAGACATATATAGCAGGCAATAGATAATGCCCTTACTAGCCAAAGAAAACAGATGAAACAGTCTGTAGCATATCAAATTCCAGGGCTCAGATGTTTGTAGTATCACTTAACATCCCAACTCACCATTTAGTAGAGCCAGATGGATAATATATTAGGCCCTGAACAATCCATCATCACTGCACCGTATCTCGGTAAAGATGCCATAAGTAAGAATACAAGCATGGCAGATACTGATATGCATCAAGCATGGGGAATACTGATATCCAGCCTTCCCAGGGATCAAGAACTTTTGATTCTACCCTGTTCCACCCCCCCTCACCATGGGACATTATGTTTGAGGTTGTTCTTTTCTCCAGCTACATAAAGTCACTTGTATTCCCCTTCCATCCTGCACATGTTCTTCCTTGCCTAATTTTATTTTTCAGGTCAGTGGCTGTACTGTAAGTTGTCCAATAACATTATTTTCATTAATCCATCCCACGCTAGCCTATTCTGAGGGTAGCTTGTGTCAGCAGCACATTTCTGTAGCTCAGGTAATTTTCTCCCTTTTAAAATAAATCAGGGCACTGACAACTCCTCTGTTTTGAAAGATGCAATGAGATACGATGTCTGTTATTCCCCCTTTCCCTCAGTCAGGATCTTTCCAAAAAAGCTCACTACATTATTTCTATACCATCTTCCACTCCCTTGCAATGACTTCCCTTACTTCTGTATTTCAACAAGAAAACATACAGGAGGAGAACACTAATAAGCACCTGAGACAGAGAGGGGGGTTAATGAGACTTGTAGTCAAGGGTTCTCATTACGTGTGAAGCCATCTTATTAGAGGATGATGTGGATTATGAAAGTAAAGTGAAGCACTGCACAGCAGCATCTCTGACTTTCAGAGAATCCCATTCCAGTCACCTTTTTAAAAAAAAAAGTAGTCCTAATTAGTTACTACTGCACAAGAGGCATGCCCATTGCAACCCATCACAGACAATTTCACAGTCAGGATTTGTGGTTCAAATACAACATGGTTTTAATCGTTCATGATGCAAAGCACTTTGTGTTGACTGCAACTCTGTTACAAATAACAACTACTTAACAGGGAAAGACAGACAGACAGACAGCCACAAAGCAAAGCCGCACACTTAAACTGTTGCACATTTCCGTTGTCAGCCATAGAAAGAGGATTGTCTCATTAAGGCACAAAACAGAGGTACAGAAAATTGAGACTGCCGTTTTGCCCCAGCCCAGCAGGCTGCACCATTGCAGACTGTCAGAAGAAAAGGGATGGAGTGGACAGAACTAGGAGGGTGGCAGCACCCAAGATCCGCACCAGCAGAAGTAGCCCTTACTTGGGTCAAATGATAGAAGACCAGATTTTGTCCCTCCCCATCACAGCTGCGCACCTTGCCCCATCAACATATACCTACATTCAATTTATTTCAACCTAAGCATTAAGTATTTTTGAATAATTATTATGTGACTGTTTCCCCACACAGACTTTGAGATGGAGGAATGCCACAGCTGAATACCATATTTCGCGTGGCTCACGAGAAGAGGATATTTTAATTTGGGGGAGCTTTTGTTATTATTTGTGTGTTCTGTGTTTTACAATACATGCAGCATTTGCATAGTCTCAGCTACTGAAATTGTCATAAAGCCATATATGTTATAAGAAATGAAATAAAATTCAGGCATCACCTTGTTACCTAAGAATAATTGAGATAGTGCACTAAGTGAAGCAACTCTCCTATCTGGCTCTACCCACGTTTCTCTTCCCCAAAAGAATTTTTAAAAAATTTTTTTTGCACTTTTAATTAATGAAACAATACAAAAGTATACTTTCTGAAGCCATGTGTGTATTTATGCTTATATTAGTAAAGGCAGCACTCGGTTTGGAAGTTAACACTTTTCTATCATCTCAAAAGGGCTTTTCATCAGCACACCTACAAATACACACTTCCTGTAAATAATAAATCAAAGCGCTATTACCCTTGGTTGTTTCAAAGATCATTTTAGATAGAAAGCTATGTCAGAGCACGAGCAACACCCTTGAACTGGTTAAAAATACACTGTTAAACAGGGGGTGGGAAGGACTTTGGGAAGCAGCACGGGAGAAGGAAAAGAGCACCGGCTAACTCAGGTGAGAGATGAAGATGAGTTCAGCAGCATACTAGAGAAGCAGAAAAAAAAAATGCTCATCTTTGTCTGGGGGTCCCAATGGGCACCCAGTGCCTCATGTGCAGCTCTGTGACCAACCGATTCCAGCACAGCAGCCTTTCACGGATTGACATACAGGCAGTCTCACCTCACTGGCCTCCTGAAGGAGGGCAAGGGAAGCATATCTCTGCATAAGTCTACCTAAAGGATAGACTACTAACCTCCCTTCATCCCAAATGGATTTTCCCCCCAAAAGATTTTAGTGTGTGTTTTTAAAGAATTACACGACTGTAGTACACTAGTTATCATATGCTGAGCAAACATCTATACCTATACTACTTTTTTAAAAGGTTTTTTTTTAAGTAGAAAATCAGAGTCAAAGGGTAGAGTCAAAGCCATACCAAGATTACAACAGTGTCAGGACTCTGTATCCAATTCTTCCATGTCCATGCTCCAACCATCAGGCTAAACTATTTCTCACATGGACAGTTGGACCAAAGAATAAAGTAAAAAGGAGGGATAAAACTAACTAGACACAGGACACATGGACAAAGAGCCTGTCACTTGCTGAATTACCATAGAACTTGTTATTGCTGCTGCATTATGTTCAGTTGTTTCAATAATTTAACAGCAGCTAAGACAGGGTTGCCAGCTCCAGACATGGCAGATTGAACAAGTAGATAGGAGGCAAGTGTAGTCAGATAGACCAGCTGGTAGATCCAATTTACTAATAACATCATTAGTAGGAAATATATTACTATCGCTATTATTGCTACTATCATAAAAAAATAAAAACCCTAACCAAAGCTCTAAAACATCACCACCATGCTATCCTGATGCAATTTTGATAAGCCTTGGTTCACACAAAGCCACTCATAAAACTGGTGAAGATCTACTGCTACACACAGAACCAAAAATAAACACCGACAGCAACAAACTTAAGATCATACTGGATGAATAGAGGTATACAATCACTACCAAAATAACGTGTTATAAAAAAAATAATGCAAAAATGCAATTGCAATTATTTCCCATTGTACAAGCTGCCCTTTACTCACAGAAGCAGAAATTGTGTAAGATTTGAAGATGAATTTACCCACTTAATTCCAGAGAAGTAAAACAGGGTAGGATGATTCTAGCAGGATTTGTTCGCTATTCATGAGCAGCTTCTAATCTGGATTTAGAGTTTAGCACGTAGAAGTGCCACTTTTCACAGTAAACTGCAGATTTAACAGTATTACATTTTGTTAATTCTGCAGACAGAGCTTTAATAGGACTTTCTATCTCATACATTTTATTTAACTCCTTGTTCCCCAACTAAGCAGTAATGGCAAAGCAAAAAAAAAAAAAAAACAAAAAAAACCAAAACCAGCAAACCACCCAAACAACAACAAGAAAAAATATCTTAAGGAGTACGTGACCTTCCTGTCCAGCCTGAGGCAAATACAGGAAATTTTCATTTCTTTTTCTACAGATTCTTTGTGTCTGAGTACTTTCTTCTTCTATTTGTAACTGGTAATACTTAGATTTCACATATTCCACCCCTGCTTCATTTACTTTTTTCTCCAAATTCCATTCTTCTACTGCCTTAGTTTAGCTTTATTTAGAACCTTTCAGCCTTCAATTCAACCATCAACTCGCCCCCACCACACCTGCCCCTCCTCCCCCCAATAACTAAATTGAATGGAGGGGACCTAAAAATCATTGCTCTGGAGAACTTTCTGGGGAGTAGGGCAGGGAAGAAGTGTGAATGCATTCATTATTTCTCTCATTGAAATGTGTTTCTGAAATATCAGAGCATCCAGTTGAATGCTGCTTGATCCAAGCGGAAAGAGTTTCATCAGCTTAATGGACATCAAACCCGGATACTGGATATCAGTGAAAAGGCAAAGGATAGCAATTTCTCTGAAACGCCAGCCTTGCCAACAAATTTATGAGGATGCAGAAGACTTACCCTTGGTGGACAAGGATCAAGTTTGTGACTCTTTAAATCCTCCGGGAAACCACTTTCAAACACATGAAAGCGATGAGGAGTAGTCAGCAAGGATTTACAAAAGGAAAAAAATCATGCTTAACCAACCCAATGCCCCACAACAAGGTGACTAGCTTGGTGGATAAGGAGGCCGGGGGGATGGGATGTAATGGATGTTGCTTATATCAAATTTAGTAAGGCTATGACACTACCTACCATAACATCCTCATAGACAAACTGATGAATTAGAGGGTAGATAAATGGACAGAGAAGTAGACTGAAAACTGACTGAACTGCTGGGCTCACAGGATTATCATCAGTGGCACCAACGTTCAGTCAGAGGCAGTTGCATAGTGTTCCCCAGAGATCGATATTGAGAACAATACAGTTTAACATCTTCACAAAACATCCCATTAATGATGGGAAAGAGTGCAACTTCAGCAAATTTTCAGGTGATACAAAACTAGGAGTGGTTGATACATCAGGCTGTTGTGCCGCTACGCAGAAGGATGCCAACAGACTAGAGAAGGGAGCCAACAGGAGCCTCATGCAGTTCAACAAATGAAGATGCAAAGTCCTGCACCTAGGGAGGAACAACCCCATGCACCAGCACATGCTGGGGTCTGATTAGCCAAAAAGCAGATTTGCAAGTAGGGCCTAGGTGTAACAAAGGACAAGTTGGACATGAACCAGCAACGTGCCCTTGCAGTAAAGGCAGCCAACTATATCCTGAGCTTCATTAGGGAAACTTTACCAGCAGGTTGAGGGAGGTGATCCTTCCTCTATACTTGGCACTGGTGAGACGTGTTTGGAGCATTGGGTCTGTTTCTGGGCTCTCC
Organism: Buteo buteo; assembly: GCF_964188355.1. Taxonomy (NCBI): domain Eukaryota; kingdom Metazoa; phylum Chordata; class Aves; order Accipitriformes; family Accipitridae; genus Buteo; species Buteo buteo. The sequence continues at coordinate 38,510,533 of NC_134179.1, forward strand.
AGTTAAAGAGAGACCTGGACATACTGCAACAAGCCCCATGAACGGCCATGAAGATTGGTAAAGGCTTGGAGCATCTGGTATACAAGTAGAGCCTGAGAGAGCTGGGACTGTTCAAACAGGAGGACAAGGCTCAGGGGGATCTGATCAATGTATAGTAAATACCTGATGGAGGAGTAAGAAGGCAGAGCCACACTCTTCTCAGTAGTTCCCACTGATAGAAGAGGCAACGGACACAAATTGAAATATGGGAAATTCGGTTTACACTTAAGAAAACACTTTTTTACTCTGAGGGTGATCAAACACTGGAACAAATTGTGGAAAGAGGTTGAGAGATGTTCATCCTTGGAGATACTCAAAATCAGATTGGACACAGCCCTGAGCAACCTTCTGTAGTTATCCCCCCTCTGAGCCAGTGGGGTTGTGGGGAGTGGACTACAGACCAGATGATTTCCAGAAGTGTCTTCCCACCTCCATGTAGTTCCACTGTAGTTCACCCTGGGAAGAGTCACAAGATGAGCAGACAGGGGATAGTCTGCAGGCATCCAGTTGCTGAATATCAAATCCAGAAGCTCAGTTCAGCCTAATGCTGCTCACCATTACAAAAGCATTTGACCAAAAGTGAGCAATTTGCAGCTTCTTGCAGCGGGCAGATCTTCAAGCTGTAGCAGCATCCAAAAATTTTGCTGACAAGAAGGCTCTCCAACTCACCAGTCAAGTCTGTGAAGTGTTCACAGCTGCTTCCAAACATGCTGAACAAAACAAATTTTCCATCAGTCTCCTGTGACTGTAAACAGCACTCTAACATGGCTTTAAACTCAGCAGAACTGCATGATCAAGCAACAACTTTTCATTGTGCTTCTAGCCTGCTTGATTGTTTATTCATTCGACTCAGAATTCATTGCACTTCGGTTAACATTAAGAGTTTCAGATATGCCTTCCTCTTAGCTCTCTGATCCATCAGCACATTAGCAAGGTTGCTTTGAAGGTGATGCTTTTCAAGTTGTATTTTAACAGATGCAGACGGCCCACACAAACCTACTTCTGCTCTGGACCTCAGCTGTTTAACAGGCAACTCAAACATCATTATGCAGACTGACCCAAAATACTACAGAAAGTGTTGCCAGCATGCTAGTTTGGTATTATCCCATTATTTTTGTACTGTTGCAAGCACTAGTTAAGATTGTCTACATTGACTTGCTCTATAGAATCTTGCTTTCAACTCTGGTGTTTGATCGTTTTCTTGCAAAATAGTTAAAAAAACCAAAGATGAATGGATTGGCACTCAAACATACAGCAAGGACTCACATTAAAGAAAAGTGTTAAGAAATTGAGAGAATTCATGCTAGTTCAAATTCTGCCTGTGCAAAAAGTTAAGAGTTCATTTGTAAATAAAAAGGTTTTACACTGAATAAATTCCTAATATTTTTGTCTAATTGAGAAGTAAAACAATATTTCATAATGTTTTCCAGAAAATCCCAGTTTCTTTTTTTTTTTTTTTCCTACCAGGCCAGAACTATAACTTTTAAGATTTGCTTACATCTCTCATTTCACCTCCAGTTTTTAACTTTTAAGATTTTTGCAATTTGAGAGTGAGTAGCAGGGATTGAAGAAATCTTCTGAAGACTGCTGCAGGGGAGAACAAACAAACAAAAACCCAAGGAGCACTTTTCTTAATGGCAGTTCAGAATGGCAAGAGCGACTCATGGAGAAGCATGCTGGGCTGACAGCTTCAAGAGAGGCTTTTCTTTCAGTTGCCATGACACTTGTTTCCCCACTACTAAGGAACCCCCTGAGGGCACTAATATAGAAATGTCCAGCACACATTCATTTTAACCCCAAAACTATGAAACTGGCTTTAAGCTTTGGAAAAGAGTGGACCAATCTGTAGAAAACAAATTGCTGTGAATTGATAATCTTGGAGGGCTTGACTGTAAAGTCAAAAACAGAGCGAGCTTCACATGAAAGCAGTCAACCATTACATTTGCCATTTCATCTTTAACACTGGAATGTCAGAACTGCAAGTATTTTCCACTAAATAGAGTTAAAAAAAAAAAACAAAAAACAACCCAAACCCTCATTCTTAGCTTATCCTTCAGGAGATAAGCTATTCCTACAATATCTCTATAAAGAATGATTTTACTGTAAATGTATAAAAGCTATTCCTGTCTGAGGATATGAAGAGTGATGAAATATGCAGCTGATTTATATAATCAGAATTAACGGGGAGCTCACTACACTTCACAGCTCTTCACTAGAAGAGGAAGGATCCATCCACATATTATTCTCGTGCAAGAGAATAAGCAGATTTCTCTACTCTCAAATTGTGGTTCTGCAGAACCTGCCAAATATCTATACATATGTCCTTGGAGGCTTCTGGCCATTAAGTCTTATCACCCACAAGTCAAGGGGATACCAGCTGACTCTGCATTACAGTGGTTCCTCAGAGCACGTATGTTAAGCAGCTCCCTCATGAAGGAGACCTAGTCACAGATATTAGTATGACTGATTACTCTTTCAGGTACTGCTGGTGTTTCCCCCATCCTAACCCTTGTGCAGCTTGGGATGCTCAGGGGAAAGGAAAAAGCACAACCAAAGAAGTCTCCGTATGAAAAATAATCCACACCCTAGCACCACTGTCCTATCCTTTTTATTAAAAAAACCACACCTGACCTTTGCTACAACCACCACCAAAACCCCACCCCCACCTGACACAGAGCACTGGAGACAAATCATGCACAAATATTTGACATGTAATAACCCAGTTCTCGGAGATACCGAGCACATGAGGAGTCCAGCCAAACTCAGCTTGGTGGTATATCTCCAAATCAAGGATTGAAAATTAGCAGAACGCACACCTCACGGTGGAAGACATTTGACCCAGTGATTCAGCTTTTTTCACCCTAACATTTTGCCAGGGGTTGCTGTATGTCAAGAGGAAAATGGCCTCTTTAGTGCTGAATGAAGCCAAGGAAAGCTGCCAAACCTTTACAAAATGGTACCTGTCCCAGAAGCTCTTCATTGCACACAAGAAACAGCAGCTCTGTGCTTGTTTCACAGTAGCAGTGCAGAACTGTGCAGGACCCAGCCTCATCAGGGACATCATCTGGATGAAAAACCCCTTTAGTTCACCAGCTAGATGGAAAATTTTAGGGTATAAATGTACTACAAAAGTTAATGGATTAAATCTTGCCTGGAGTGGAGGAAAAAAAAAAAAAAAAGAGATCTCCAGTCATGAAACCAGGAGTCATAACTTCCTGGCAAGTCATAATAAGTATTATCATCAGGTGCCAGTTTCCTTTTCTTTTGTTGCCTACATTCCTTGAACATGGGAAGCCAAGACACCTAAATCTGAGTTGTGTATTCCTGTAGAAATTTAAGTTTCAGTTCCTCATTACACGGCACGACAGCATGCACCGACACCCTTTCCAAGGGAAATCAGTCCTTCAGAGCTTGTTTCTGCTACAAATTGTGCTACTTGTCCCCCATCCCGAAGAGCAAATATCACCTCATCAGCTTTGCAGAGCTGTTCAGCTATTTCCCTACCGCATTTCAGTGCGGAACATGTTCAACTGTGTGGGAGAAGGCTCTGAGACACTAGGTGGTCCCACCGCTGCAGGGCTCAGATAGTTTTAGGTTCTCCTGTGCAAGATAAGGCATAGAAATAAAAGGGGATATCAATGTGTTAGAGCCAAGCTACTGTCTCCCCCCCCCAAAAAAAAAACAACAACAAAAAAACCCACAATGCAGATGCGAAAGAAAATTAAAAGTGAGAGACTGAAGCACCATTAAAACTGCCCTCACAACTGGAAGCAGAATCACTAATCTTTTCCAAGCTCATTAAGAGCACTTATACTCCTAAATGTTATCTGTAGACCTAATATTTTGAGACTGTCTAACTGCAGGACACTTTTCTTGGCAACTAATACAGTGCTGACTGGACTTGCCAACCTACAGTCCATGGGTAGTCACTTTAAAAAAGTCAGTCCTCTGACGCATTGGAAAGTTTCCATCTCTTTGAATTTCTCTGGTCCAGAATTGTTGCTCTTCCCCAGTGCCACATCTCCTATCAATTACTGGTGTGCTGTGGAATACTGTTTAATAAACATCATCTTCTTGGCAGAGCACATCTTCTAAGTGATCGATCATAAGAGTCTAGGAAATAGAGTTCTAAGTACTATATCAGCTTCCTGCCTCTCCTTTGAATGGCATCCCATAGTCATTAAAAAACCACCCTTGGCATTAAAATGATTTATTTTAATCTAAACAGAGATTACTTTAATTAAACACACTTTATTCCTCTTGAAAGTGACAGAGCACTACCCTGAAGCCCTCTATCACTCTATTTATCAAATTATTTCAGTGGGAACAGCAAGCTGCTCCTCCCAGAACACTTTGCTATGGAGCTTCAGTTTTGCTCCAAAAACAGGGAGAAGAAAAATCCACAGTAAGAAAATATAAACAGATCCGACTAATCTAGATAACACTACAGCTATGTCAAGGGACCTCCACTACCATTAATCAGCTCTTGAGTTTGTAACTGGATACTAAACAAAGCTGCAAAGTTTGCATCAAAAAAATCAAATCCATCTTTCAACACTAACAAAACCTAGGAACATCTGAAGTGAGAATTTTGTTCAGGCAAATGAAGAGTCTGGTCCATCTTTATGATTATTCTGGAGCATTTGTAGTGATTGAAAGTTAATAAAGACCAGGGTTTGCTGTACAGAGGCTGTAAAAACAGAGCAACAGAGGTGTCCTGCTCAGAGAATGCTGCGTAACCAAATGTTGCTGGAGAAGCATCAGACAAGCAGTTTAAGGAGATGCTGGGAAGATGTGAGTAGCAATAGATGCACAGGACTGCAAAGCTAGTTCATATTGAGCTAGAACTAATAACAAAGCAAGTACTTTCAATCAGCAATACTAACACTCAGTCCTCTTCTCAGACATCTCAGAAGATATTGGGAGGAACATTACTGGAGTCAGAGGAATTATATCTGCATAATTCTAGTGCTGCATGTTGAACGCAATTGCGACCGTTCAAAAAGAGAAGAGCGTAGAGCGGGGAATAGACACATACACGTGCTTTCACTTTTGGCAACAAAACCTTTCTTTTAAAGAAGCAGCAAAATCCATTTCTGAAAAAAATGCAGTGGATTCCCTTTTCTTGGTGCCTCCAGTATATTGGGGGTGAGGAGGGGACTCATCATATTGTCACAAGAAAAGACTGATTTACATTAGCATTAAACCAGGATGTAACTAGAGGTACTCAAACATCCTGAAATAATCCATTTCCTCTTCCTTCCAAATTCAACATTTGCAGTCTAATTTACAGACAAGTATCTGAAATGCATCCAAACTATTATCAAATCAGCATGCTAGGTGACTGACATTCACCCTTCACTGAAAGTCTCTTGGAAAAGAGATTCATGAAAATTCTACCCCAGATGTCTGGGCTTTTTAATGACTAATAGAACAGTGTCTTTCCAGGCTCACCTTTCATTTGTTATTTACTCAGCAGTATTTACACACTGTTAAGGCAGGCTAAGCCATACAGGGGCTAGACATGCACAAATATAAACAGAATTATAATGTCCTGGTTGCAAGGTAGCTGCAATAGAAAAATATACTGGCTGTGCAGAAGAACCTAGGGATGAGTCACCACTCTGAAACATTCAGGCAGTTCTTAAAATGGCTGTAATTATCCTTCCTACTCAAGTACAGGATATGCCTTTTACTGCCTTTGAACAATTTACTGCCATGCACTTCACTTCCAAGGATCCATACCAGAGGATGCAGTCAGAAAGAGAATATTAGTCCTGCAGTACCTATCTTGGAAGACGTAAACGTACCCACTGATCCTGATCTTGAACCACAGGGGCAGGTTTTGTTCCCCAGCCGTTTTAAGGCACAAGAGTAGAGGCAAAGCCCCACCCAAACAGAAAGAAAATTACTACAAAAAACCCCAACTACAATAGAGTAAGTTAGAGTACTTATATCTCCTAGTAGGCAGTATAAATACACGAGAACCCTGATGAAGCTGTTTATCCTGCAGGAAACCAGTCTCCTTTAGACATTTTCATTGATCAAATTATTTATTTCCACTTATCAGTATTCAGGTGTGCTAAATATTTTTTTCTGCTTAGAGGGCTAATTAAACCTATATGAAGTTTCTAGTCACTTCATCTCAGGGCTATGTCTTCCTTCAGACAAAACGTGACAATTTAGCAAATAAAATTGTGTTAGCCTAAAGAGAAGTTCACATCCTTTTGCATGTAAAAGACTTATCTTCCCTGTACCTTATTCTCTGCCGAGGGAGCAGTCTAGCTTGGCAAGACCACATCCTATGCCCCAGATAACAAAGTGGGAGAACTTCATGCACATGAAAAATTAATACTCCATTCCCCAAGCTTCTACTTCTGCCTTTTTAGATGCCACTAGCTCCCTGATTGAGTTCTTCACTGGCCTACAGGCAAAAATACCAAGTAATATGCTATAGGCAACAACAAAATATTTTTCCTACCTTCCTGGCCTGCAGAAACAGAGACCTCCTTACAGCAGGGAGAAAGAAGAGGGGGCCACGGCCGAACTGGAAGTTAATCTTTATTGGACGAGTAAAGCAGCCTCATCCCTACAATGTTAGCAAACTTGTTTGAATACTCAAAACATGCAACAAATTCCCCTCAGAAAGCTCTCAAAGATTAGTTGCCTAATGAGGTCGGGAGGACAGGCTACAAAATTTCCTCCCCTAATTAGGACAAACTGTTTCTTAGTTGCTTAACAAAGTACAGATGCCTTTCTTGCTTCAAGCTTTCTTCTGCAACTTTTGTCAGCTCACATGTTAAATAGAAAAATTTTAGTTATGAGCACCAACAAATTATTTCCTCATAAATCTCTACCTAGGGATACATCCTAAGTCTCCTCTTCCTCCCCACGAGAGGAAGCTCGGCCACCTTCTCTTGCAAACAGGGTGAGCGGCTGCAGCAGCGTGGCCCGAGGCAATCCTGGGCTGTCCCATAGATTCATTTTTGGACTGGGAAAGGGCTTTGAGGAGATGCAGAAGACACAACAAGGAGCTTGCCCTTGCAGTTTACCAATAAAGCAACAGATACTAGGCCTTCCTCTGGAAACATACCAAGAGAAAAAGGAAGAAAGAAGGGAATTTGTGTGGGGAGGTATAAAAGTTTTCTGCTTCAAGGGGTGGACTGCAGTATGTTTTGGGGTTTGGAGATGCTAGAAATACTGATATTTCATGCCTGGTTATCTAAATGGCATTCCACTTTATTTTCAGTCACCCTCTGTAACTTACTGTAGGTACCCCACACACAGACATCTGTCCAGGTATAGATTACAAAACAACAAAAATAAAAAGTAATGTCCTGGATTACTAGACACCAATTCAGTTGCCATTTTGCAAAATTTATTCAACATCCTCAGGAAAAAGTGACCTGTTCTTTAGGGAAAGGGTCAAGGAGGAAAGGGGTGGGGGGAGAGATTTTTTTCCTATATAAAGAATTCCACCTACACACATTAATCACTGGTTTCATTTTTCTGTCATCATGGGAAGCTAATACAATGTTATCATTTCAGTCTATTAAAAACATTTACTCTCTGTTTTTCTGTTTCTTTTCCACTTTAAATTAAATACCGCAACAGCCCGCACCACAAGCAAGATCTATTAATACATCTCAGCACAAGTTAGTGACTGGGCAAACCAAACACACAACCTTCTCCATCCAGTCAGTTCTTCAGACTCTCTACAACTATGAGAATTCAATTAGGCAAATTCCTAATTGGTGCAGACTGCTTTTCCTGCTAGCAATGACCCTTTACATCGTTGTTAGCAGTCTTCGATGATTAATTAGGCCAATGGCAGAAGACTAAACTTATTTCTATAGACTTCCAAAACATAATGGTCATTAAAGAAGCAGTAGTGAAAAAACTTTCATTATGCAGTTAATTTTGTACCTCAATTTACCATGGCTTTAGCTCTAGCAACTTTCTACAAAAGGCACTTCAGTTCTTCCTTGCCTGCAATTTAGAGGTGCAAGGCAGGTTGCCAAAGATAGAACAGGCTGCTACTAAGCACTCTCACCTTAGCTTGGGTTTTGCTAGCCAAAACTGAGGCTGTGACACAAGGAAGGGAAAAAAAGGAAAAAAATTGCCTAAAGAATAAGGCAACAAGGTTTACATTAAAGCACCATGTACTACTATACACAAACAGCAACCTATGCCTGGACAAAAACATATTCCATCGAAAACATATAAAATTCAAAATATAACACAGGAAAGGGGCATAGCTTCTGCCTGTTATGCTTGCAGCATTTGCCACTTTCTGGAAATAAGGACTGATGACCTGAAAGTATCAGGAATTTAGAACCCATTCAAGCAGTAAGCACAGCAATAGGAAACAGACCTTTAAACATTTTGAAACAACCACAGTAAAAATTCAACATATGGGCTAGGAGTACTTTACAAATAAGTTCCCTATATATTAAAATTTCTTTTCATCAAGGTAGTGCTGCCTCAAAGAATTTCCATGTTGAGAAACTACTATAAGATAACATTAAGATGGATGGAAAGAAGGCGATGATATATTGCACAGTAACACTTCCACAAAACCCTACCTGGAAAACAGAGCTACAGCCAGTTTCATCTAAGGAGAAAAAATAATCTGTAATGCTTTGTGCACTACAAATTTCCCCAAATGTAACAAAGCAGCTTGAAAAAGTTATAATCATAGAACTTGCAGTTTCAAAAGCTCAAAGTCATACTGCTAACACAGGCCACATGAGGTATCCACATTTGTTACATTCAAAGACCCCACATTTTAAAGGTTTCTTCATTTAAAAAAATAAAAATAAAATAAATAAATAAATAAAATCTGAATTCATTAGGGGTTAAAAAAAATCCAGACCTCTAAATACTTGAAACCAGAATTATGTTGAATATTTTAATCGATATTACCCTTCCAGTTTGTTTAAATTTCCTATAAACCATACTAAAATTCTTCCTGTTTAAGTCAGTTTTTCAAAATTACTTCAAAAAAATCATAGAATGACATCAGCTTATAAACAAGACTTTAGTTTCACCAGTGGAAGTTAAATGGACTACTTACTACATAAAATCAGATTCCAGTATTTCCTTGATCTGAACAGCACAGCTGACAACTTCTATGCCAGGAGCAGAGATGCAAGACATTCAACGGCTCTTAGTGAGGGTAGTCTGTAGAAATAAAAATAAATAAATAAAAATAAAACCAAACAAAAACAGAAAGAAAAGAAATTAAGATAGATCCTAGAAAATAATCAAGAACTACTTTGAGGTATGATAAATAAAGGCTATTTAGTTCAAATGTCTAAGAACATGTTTTGGCCACAATTTATACCAGGCTGAAAAAGTTTTGGCTCCAAATTTTATTTTTTCAAGTAGTCTTTTCCACAGACATTTAAGGAATGAATAAATATATGAAGTGACAGAGTGGTTCATAATATTACATCATTTTCTGTGTGTTTGCATTGAATGTGTAACAGTAATTGTCAGGATAAAATATTGATTATTTTTTGGAAAATGTAGCAGTTTTAACTGAAGTGTACAAATAGCATTCGTCAAGCCTAAAAATCATCCCATAAGGAAACTATCTCCTTCAGATATATACTTCTACAGCTGAGATCTTTCTGATCTGTGGCTTCCTGTTGTCTTTTTTTTTTAAAAAAAGTATTAAAAAGTCATCAGTAACATCAGTAACTAACAGCTCGCTAGTTGACATGGAACAAAGGCCCCAAGTTTGGACCACTAAAATCTAGATACCAGGTGGAAAAACACTAAATAAAACTGTAACAACCTCTCTTCGCCTCACAAAGCACCCTTATGGAAAGTCATCAACTTGTTGAAACTCTGATAGGATGGCCCCCATCATCTGCTTGACCCCCACCAGCTCCAGCCTGTTGTCACATTGACTCCCATTTACCTGCTTAACCTAGTTTGAATCTCAGGTGGCTTCAGACTTATGTCTGTAAAGCCAAATTCAACCTCACTAAAAATGGAAAAGCTCTGCTGTTGCTCAGAACGCTTACTAGTATTTTATTGTGGTTTTAAATATGATACACAGTACCAAAGAGACACACACAACAGAAAGTCACTTAAAATACTGCCATTTGAAAGGAAACCATAACTCTATAGTTAACATGTCTCTTTTATAACAAATTTGCTTTTACATTAAAAGATATAATAGGGAGCTGTTTAAACACGTCGCCTTATAACAGTAATGAGTAGAACTACACACAGCTACAGCTTCTAATAAATTTATAAACAAGCACATACAGACCTGAATCTGACATACTGGCAAGTCGCATACAGCTCTATTAGCCAAACCTGAGTTAAAGAAAGAACTATGCCAACGAGCAGTTTTTTCCAAGGGAACAACAGAAAATAATGATTCACAGAATTTAAAATGTTTTCAAGAAACATAACCAGTCTCAGAACCTTTCTAATGAAAAATAACAAAACAATTTCTTTCAAAATATAGAAATATTTGAAGCAATTTTGTAATTGGTCACAATGACATCTAAGCAGACTAATTCCATGAGACAGAAACTAAGTGTTATGAAAGCTAATCTTACTTCTACATTTATTCCCAGTGCCTGATAGGGGACACTACTTTAAAAGGTCCCAGGAGATGGAAGTCATATTTTGAATTCATATCTGCCTAGCAGCCTATATTGGTGAAAATAATCTCATGGAAGAGAACAGTGATTTTAAGCAGAAACATTTGGAATAGCAAGGGCAAGAAGGACAATCATAAAAAGTCATCAGTGCTTTGGATAAGTTTCGCAGTGTATATTACAAACAGTAAATTATAGTGTTCACATTCTGATATAGCACACCCTCAAGTTTCAAGATTTCAAGACAAGTCCACTTCCATCTTGTAATCATTGCAACAGGCTTGTAGTACAGTTGAATACAAGCAGGAATACCATTCTTCATATTTAATTACAGAGGGGACACAAGATCTGCGTGAAAGAGAGAGACTCTGATCCACAACTTGCCACAGCTAAAGTATGGGAAATCAAGTGTCCGACAAGATGTCAACGTTTTCAGCACTATGATGCTTATTAATTGAATTCTACAAAGAGCTTTCTTTTGGTTTTGCAAACAAAATTACTTTGTTCTTGTTTGTTTTGATCTTGCTCCTGTTGGAGCCACAGAAAATAGTAGTCAGAAAAATCTGGTTTTAAAGCCCTGTGCTTCTGGTGAAATAGAACAGGAACAGAAAACAACATAAGGCAGAAATAATCTGGAAGTTAGATACATACCACAGTTGCAGCAAGAGTCACAGAAGTTCAGTTTCAATTATCGCTAGAGATTATCATACGCACTTACCAGATTTCCACAGATAATGTGCAACATTAAGGTAGTAAAAAATCTGGTATACGGATGCAGCAACTATGTAAACCATCTGCTACTTAAAAAGTCAGCTGAGGGAATGACTATGGACATATGGGGATACCAGCAGTGAATCACCCCTTTAAGGGTAAGGCAAGCTCTGGTCAAATCAAGCTCTGAAAACAAAGCAAGGATGGGGAAGGGACCATAAGCTGACAACTGCTGCTGGTTTGTGCTGCCCCTGGGGCTCATCCCAGAGCTACCACCACCTCTAGGGCCAGCCTGTCACCTGGGACATCACTTGCTCTAGTTCAGCATAACTTCAATACTGTCCATCAGTGGAGGATCAGAAGGAAAAATGCAGGCTCCAGGGACACTTGCAAAGGCACTTTACAATGGGAAGAAGGAAATCATTTCAAAGCCCCAAAAATGGAATCAAAGAGGAATTTTTATTCAGATTTTTAAAGTTCAGGTTCTGTTTCCAAAGTGAACAGAGAGCTGGATCAACTCTTTTAACTTCAATTTGTATTTTGGCTTTATCTGACAGTGCCCAGCAAAACTTCCACTGCTTTCTCCACTGGAATGGACTCAATAAAACAAACCACTCGGGCTGATATTTTGCTTCCAGGTGGCAAAAGTAGTCCTCAAGAAAGCATTATGCTTTGGACACCTTTCCATATGGAGGCAGAAATTATTTTTTGCTGCACTTACTTAACAACCAGATTGTAAACTAGTAGGTTGATGCAACAGCAGCACAACAGTTACAGGATCTGCGGCTGGAGGGGGGTTACAGTTCAGTTGCAATAACAGAAGACACACAAAACAGGTTTCCCCAAAGCGGGACCCAATGAATGCTTCCTACAGACTAATCCAATTTTCATCTGTGCAAATGGAAACAAATGTTGGACAAGAAATTGCCCTGAAACCATTTGATTGCGCTTATATCTAGAAACATTATTTCCCCCGCTCCCACTCACAGGGGACAAAAATTTCTGATCTCTTATTCTTTTTACAGGAATTTTGCCTAGCCCAAATGTAGCAGGAAACACCTTACACTAACAGAACCACACACACCAAAAAAACCCCAACCAAACCAACTCCCAAACAAACCACCAAAACCCCACATCCCCTCTCCCCCAAATGCCACAACCTTAAAATTACTCTGCAGAACTTCCCTCTCTAAAGCATCTCACAGAAATATGTTTACTTGACATTTACAGAGGAAGCCATCTCCTTTCAACCATTTGATATTTTTCATCTTTTCATCAAAAGTCCACATTCTTTGTCACTGGAAAAAAGGAAATACCGTGTTTGTGGAAAACATAAATGCTACCCCTAATACTTCTGGTTTGCCTCTTTTCTACCTTCACTTCCCCTTTATTACCTTGTTAGAAGAAAGCCTCATTAGAGGGAAATTTTGTGTTGGTAAGGAACCAGATGCAAACCAGCTAGTAGGAACCTCAGAGTCCAGGCCCTTCACGCCTAACCTGTGATATGGAACGAGGTGCCCGATGAAAGGCTGCCAGTTCCTGGCAAAGCAGTGCTTTTGCCCTTGATCAGAACTGCCCCAAGTAGCAGCAATTGGAAGAAATGTTGTGTTTGCTAGCCGAATATCTTGTCTTTGCTCCCCAAGGACATCTAAAATATGGTAAATACAAGGAGAACCACAGTATCACAGACTGGTTGAGGTTGGAAGGCACCTCTGGAGGTCCTGTTGTCCAACCCCTGTGCTCAAGCAGAGCCACCCAGAACAGGTTGCCCAGGACCATGTCCAGGTGGTTTTTGAGTACCTTCAAGGATGGAGACTCCACAACCTCTCTGGGTAACCTGTGCCAGTGCTCGGTCACCCCCACAGCAAAAAAGTGTTTCCTGATGTTCAGAGACAGCCTCCTGTGTTTCAGTCGGTGCCCGTTGCCTCTTGCCCTGTCACTGAAAAGAGCCTGGCTCCGTCTTCTTTGCACCCTCCCTTCAGGTACTTATATCCTTTGATCGGATCCTCCTGAGCCTTCTCTTCTCCAGGCTAAACATTCCCAGCTCTCAGCCTTTCCTCTTAGGAGAGATGTTGCAGTCCCTTCACCATCTTTACAGCCCTGCATTATGCAACGAACATTTTTTGTTCTTTTCCATGTTTCACGTTAGGAAAAAAAAAAAAGTATAATGAAGTCATATGTAATGACTATTTGTCCTATGGAATCATCTCTCTTTCAAAATAATTATTTTTAGCCACACCAACGGCCAGTCCACTACATTTTTGAGACAGTGGGTTTTTTTGCGTTGGTTTAAGGTTGCTAACACATTTTTAACAGCATGCTACAATGTGGCACTCAAAGTATTGACAGAGTTTTATTTTGGGGAACTTGCAAGGACTTCAGTTTATCCACAAGTATGTGCAAAGTCAGAGACAGAGGGCCTGGTCAAAAAAGCCAATGCCCATGCTTCACATTACCCACAAAAGTAACCTCAGTGACTTCAGTTACGTATCCCCAAATTAAGGTCCAGTATATGCTTCAGGACCTTGTGGATTGACCTAAACTTGGGGACAGAACTGAAGACACTGGGGGATTCCCAAACCTGTTAGATAGGAGCATCTCCAGGTCCTGGTGGGAATACCAACTAGCGAGACATCTGGTTTTAGCGAGAGGCTGGTAGAGCCAGAAAAAAAAAAAGGAATATAGAAAACAATCGAGATTATTCTACATTATGCTGTTCCAGTTTTCACCACTCAAATTGTGGAGGTCAGACAGATGAAAGCACAAGTAAAAGCATCACTTGCAGGCAGCTTTTGTTTTGTCCAAGAGGAACTTTCCTCTTCTCAGCACTTCACAGAATATGAGTGAAAATGGTTATAGCAAACAAGTACGTAATTCAAACACCTATCTTGCCTTTCACCAGGGCGACAGAGCTCCACTATACTGCTGTGTATCCATCTGCACCACATTTGCTGCTTGCCTGAAAAGAGGCTTTATTACAGAAACAAGGATTTGTTCACAGTAGAGTATGTTTCCTCTTCTCCTTCCTCCTGCTATTTTAACTCTCCTCCAGATGTTTTCTTTCCTTTATGCAAGGCAAATGGAGTTAAATGAGAAGATCAAACTGAGGCAAGGAAGATACGTCCATTTGAGACACACTACTTTATGCCGATCCAAATTTTGAATTTGAATTAAGTTCATTACCAGAACAGCTGTGCTGCCTCTTTATCACTGTATATAAGAATGGGACCAGACCTTCATGTTTTAAGTTCTTTTGCTTTCTGTCCTCATCCTTTTACATTCCCTTTGCCCCTTTCCTTTTATCATGGGCTTTCTGAGAACCTCCTTTCCATTGCTCTGATTTGGTTTTCCTTTTTTTCTAGTTTGCAGGCCCTCAGTTTCTAGTGGCACAGGGTCAGCGGCTCTGCACTGGTCTCTCTATCCTCGTCAAATATTCTGTCACGGAGACACCCCCAGGGCATTGATGGTGAAGGCTGACTCAGACCTGAGCTCCAGCCCCAGCCAGCTAAGGAGCCACAAACCTCCAGGCTTCATTCAGGTTTTTCTAAAGCTTGTTCTTAGCAACCCAAATATTAGTCCAAATGTTCTGACAGACTGTGATCTTCTGGAGGTTACTCAGAAGATGGGAGTGGCCAAAGGGTAAGAAGGTTTGGAAACCTGTGTTGAACACTGGGATACTGTTTGGGAGATCACTGTGGGTACCAGTCAAGGTCACAGCATCTGATGAATGAGGTTAGTCAGCCTGTTATTTCCTCCATCTGTGAAGAGCTTGTTTTCTTCTCTCCCTGGCCTCCCAGAGAACAAAATTTGTACAACATAGATAACTGCAGCTTTGCAAAGGTGCCAATAGAAAATCCTTTTTTTTTTTTTTTTAAATTAATTATCCCCATAATCACTGGTATTTTAATAGAAATCTAAGCAGGGTGGATTATTTAAAATGCCCACTCAGTTTTAATTACAGTACTTTTTAAGAGATTACTTTGTAACAAAGATCGGTATCATTAGCTCTGAGACAGAACAAGGTGTAGCCACTGTGTCTTTTCCTTCCAACAAATAAAAGTCATCCTAATTCAGATTAACATATTTGCATGGTGATTGTGCTTAAGACTCCTATCAGTCAGCTGTACTAAAATAATGCGAACGAGTACTCTGAGTCTTTCCCCAAGGACATACATTTTAAGCAGATAACACAAAAAATATACTTACAGATTAAGGACTTAAAATTTTCCATACAGATTCATGTGGGCATCCATTGTTCAGCTTTATGCCTCCTAAAGGGCATATTCACACTATTTAAGTTAAGGCACCTAAGTAAGGAAACTAGTTTGATGGCAGCAGGTTTTGAACTGAAGGAATTAAAGTCACCTTCAGGAGGCTAAACAGGGAACTGAGGTTCTGGACAGCCACAGCTAGGCATGAGTACCCTCAGGTATTTGAAACATCTGTCCACAGGTTTAAAAGTAAGCTTTTTGCCCACACTTCTAAGAGCAGCAAAGACATATTGTCATGCTCAAAATCTTGTTTATGGATAATGAGGAAGCACATCCTATGCTTAAAGCCAAGAATTTGTTACTAATGTAATTGACATTTTAAGTCTGGTCACTGTCAGTCCAGAACTGGTTGCTACAAAAAAAAAAAAAAAGTATAACAATACTGTTAGAATACAGAAAAAGCCTCAATAATAGTTGTAACACTCTTAATACTATTTTACACAAAGTTCTTAGTCTGTACCCCATTTCCTGGTGTTATGCTAACTCTCCACTGCTCCTCCAAATCTTAAAAGTTAGTGTTTTCACCCCGGGATTGGCAGAAGCAGGGAGAAAATGGTTACGGTAACCTATGAGCATCTGGATTCATTCACTAAGAGAAATATAATGTTTGTGTTAGTGCTTTTTTTTTTCTTTGCCACTCTAGGATCCATTTGGGGTCCTTTTCATATGCCTGCTAACACAGTTTTACTCCTTTGGTCCTTCTTCATCAGTCAGCAGCTCCGCATTGCCTCTAAGTTTACTATATACTGTGCCTTTTACATATGTTAGATACTACTTCTTTGTTACCCTTAAAGCCAGTTTTGTTCAGCTCCAGGTCTGCATTTTTTTAAGCAATGATTGGCAAGTTCTTAATATCTGTTGGGTCTCTCTAGCCAAGACACATCTCTTATTACCCCATGCCAGTACTCCTCTACGCCACATCCTGCATCTCCAATTGTCAAAGCCTCTTCTTTTCACTACGTCAATTACATTAGAGTCATAAATTTCTGATTCTACTCAGAATAACTGCTTTTTAATGTTATTTACATAAAAGGTTGTACCAATCAAAGATAACAAAAGTTAGAAAAATTAGCCATAGAGACCTAATCAGTTAAAGAAACCACTGTCACAGCTAACCTAAGTAAAAAAAAGCTGCAGGCAAGTCAAGAAAGTCAAGCAAGGCTTACAAAGGTCAGTCCTGAGGCCTTGCAAATTCAGTACAGAGCTTATGGCTTGTTACTAGCAATGGCAATGCTGTATTACAGCACTGCATGGCTACAACACACAAAAAATTTCAAAGTGCCTCCAAATGCGCCACAAGATCTTTTATAAATTTAACAGGTGGTTTCTTTAATACAAACATGACAAGGGGATGAATATTATAGGTTATTCCAGGACATGATGCATCCAGCAGTTCTGCAGCCATGCTACAGAACGCGCCACTCAAGGAAGGCAGGCGAAGGTCTATCTTGTATCCGTGGTCCTGCAATTATTCCCTGTAATGCCAGCAACCTCACAAGTAAGAAGCTCCTTTATGTCCAACACTAATTCTCACAGTCCTCAAAACTCACAACTCTCCAGTAATTCAGCTCTACACACTGCCAGAAAACGTTCCATAGACAAAAGCTTGAGCCTTTTGCAGCTTGTATGATTGAAACATTAACAACTCCACCACCCAAACTTTACCTGGACTCCAGATCTTTTTCTTCTCAGAGGCTGTGGCAACAGCACAGTGATGGCTACGTTTCCATCCTAAAGATATATGCTTGCTAAATTAACACGCTAATTTAAATCAAAAGGCACTCTGACCTGAGCTGGCCCAGCTGCAGCAACAGAGAAAGACAAGGAAACCCATCTGGGCAGAAATGCCCTTCCTACCAAAATCAGGTAGGCAGAATCCTGAATTCACAAGTTCTTATTTCAGTCAAAAATAAACTGGTACTGCCAGGACACATGAACAGCACACGTGGATTTCTGGAAAGCCTGATGGAGTAGGATACTGATAATTTAACTGACGTTATACAAATGAAAAGATTAATATCACTGCAGCCTTCCTATCTAAGAAGGCTTCAAATATTAATGCCTTTTTCAAAAGTGATTTGATCAATACAATTTGTGTTAATGAAAGAAGAAATGAGTTAATCAAAACATTCACTTCTGGGAAAAAAAAAAAAGTTTTCTGAGTGTTCAGATACCGAAGCCCAGCAAACATTCCCTCCCTTACCCCACGTTTTTACACAAAGGCAAGCCCTACAGCAAAGCAAGCCCTGCTAAACACGCAGAGGAGAAACTACAGATTATGAGATACGCTTCAAGTCTGATAAGTGGTACCGTGGATTTCTTATATGCGGAAGCCGTATGACAAATCACCCTACAACAAAACCTTATTCATTTTTTTCCAAACCAAATCACACATTGCTCTTTGACTGATAAGCTAACCATACGGGGGGAAGGGAGGTGTGGTTGCAGCTTCAGGATCACATTAACTAAGATACAAAGAGGTACTCTGAAACCAGACCTTTTTTTGTTTCCGTGCAGAATTTTTACCAAGGTCCCTAGAGGTCACACATCCAAACCCACTGAATTTGTCCACTGTGCCTCTAGCTCCCTCAAAGCTTTGCATTAGTAAGACAAATGGCTAATTCACTACAGCCAAATGGCGCACATTTCATGATTAAACACAAGCCTCCTCAGACTTGGCTTCATTTATTTCCTCTGCAATGAAATATGTGCAGGTTTATATTTTTTCATTACTACATAAATACAAGTAGTTCATAAAATGCTGGAGGAATTATCAAAGCTGAATCTTTCATTCTAACATGAAAATATGTTTTGGTCACTATTTTTTCCCTACTGTCTGCTGCCATATAGTTAGTTAATAGCATTATTTAATTATGTTTAAATAATTTTAATAATTGCCAATGGTCCTTCCCTTAGGAATTCAATTATATCTATCCCCCATCTGTAGACATTAATAGGAAGAATGAAATCTTGCTTTTCTAACTAGCTATTAAGATTTATATAGTGTTAATTATCACTAGTCCCTTATTATACGGCTTTCAGCATTAGCATAGCTAACAAGAATTACCTTGTAGTATGCTCATGACCATAAATGCTTGCTTGATGTCTGATGACATTAAATGCTTGGAGCAGGTTGTGTTGTTTGGTTGGTGGCTGGGGCTTTTCGTTTTGTGTTGTTTGGAGGGGGAGGGGAAGGAGGGGCTGTGGTTTGTTTGTTTTTTTAAAGAAGAACTGTCCATATCATACAGACCTCATATATGACATGATCTCTATCAAGCCTGATTCCTTATATGTCCAAGACTGCACAAGAATTGGCTTTCTTCGTTCACCACCACACCTCAATCCCTACTGTTACAGCAGTCCAGCGGCACTGGCTCTTTCAGCTTTTTCAATTAAGAGTTCCCCTGTACAACAGCGCTCTGCTGTGCTGATGGAGAAGCAAATCACCAATTTCTTGAGCTGAAACCCCATCGTTTTACGAGCATGCACATACACAGCAGTCCTCCCTCTTCGCTGTCCACGATGACCTCTGCCCACCTGCTCTATTGCCATCCAACCCAGCTAGATTTACACACACTCGGCTTGCTCTCACTTCAGCCAACAGAGGCAAGGAGAGTGCCAAATTTATCTTCCACTGATATAAATAGCGGATTATACTGTCCCTACTGTAAATGAAATGAGACACACATTAGCGAAATTGCTAATCCGCGTGCATAAAAGCTTGGAAAGAAAACGCATTTTAGATTTAAATGTCCCCAACCATACAGAGCACCTAACACAATTCGCACAATTCTGAGAACTTGGCTGTAGCATCTTAGGCTGCCAAGTAGCAAAAGTACAATCTGAAGCAGGTAAGATATAGGGAACAGGCCAATAGGTTAAAATTATTCTTCCAGTTTTCCAAATTAGCCCAACGTCTGAATGAGAGTGGCTTTGGGGTCTTAGCATTTTCTGTCACCACAGGCAGGAGAGAGAGGTATAGCACATGACTCCAAGCTGCCAGATGAATCACTGCAACACCTTCCTTTTCAGGTTTCACCAGCTACTTCTTCAAAAAACATAGGAACAAGGAGGCACCTGATGATACCCAAAGCAGGGGCTTAGCGCTTCCTTGTCACTTCTCCAGCTTCACCGCACACTGGACTTTCTTCCCCTCTCTACCACAAGTGTCCACAGGCCAAGGAAAGGGCCTGGACCTGTCTGGGGCTTGTGCCACAAACTTGTGCTCTGCTGCACCTACTACCATTTCAGCAGGTACACACTACAAATACACAGCTGCTCAAATAAGAAATTATTTATGAAGAATTACAACAAATATTTTTGGCCTATTTAAGACTAACATAATCTGACTTTATCTCTTGTTTGTGTTATATCAATACCTACAAAATTTTACATTTTATTAAAATTGTCCATTTTTTTAATATATCACTCTTGTGGGGACTAATAACAAGAAATAACCATGGCAACAAAGTAATAAATGGTACCTTTTGAGTATCTTTAAATAATTTTTTAATAACTTCCTGACAGTTACTATAGACAAAACATGTGTGTATTTTTCACAAAATGTGTGTTATATTATTGTCACTGTAAGCAACAGAGATAAATTATAGGTAATTTCCACTTTTTAAGTCCTGTTTCTATGGTAATATGAGCAACTGCCATTACTTCAGAGCTCGTTACCATGGTTATTTCAGGTAATTCCAGGTTTTAATACCCTTAAACCTGAAGTGATACTTTTTCCCCCTCTTTTGCTATTGAGCAAAATCACAGCTCAACTTTAGGGGAGACACAACTCTTTCACTTATAATAAATACAGCATATAGAACACATGCATAAAGAGACAAGTCAAAGTGAATTACTTACCACATGACCCCTAGCTGACTCTCTTCTAAAAGAGCATTAGCCCTTTTCCATACCTATTTCTACAGAAAAAGGAAGGTGTTCCCTCCATGGTGTAAATCTTCTAACTACCCACAGCTGCACAGACCACGCCCCCAGCCATCAAGGTCCCCAGTTAAAGCCACAGAAGTGGGATATAGTGGGCTAGTGGTCTGCTCCTCTAAATCCCAGCTTTGAGAGCTGACTGATGTCAGCTGCCTCCCATCTCCCTAACAGGGAGGGTCACTGGGGAGCCTGGATCTGCTCACCAGCAAGTCATCCAGCACTTACACCTAATTCAAGTGCCCTGGAGAGTAAATGGGATTAACAGAGCACTGAGGCAGCCTTCATCACTCCTGTACTGATGCAAATGGTACCAGCATCTTCACTGACACCCTGCAGGCACCTCTGGAGGTTTGAAAACGGTGAGGGTAATTCTGCCTGAACCTTTATGTAGGAAAGATGCAGCAGGAGGTTTCATGTACCAGCAGCTGGGTGGTAATAGAAATTACTCTAAACTAAAACTGATTTTTCACATGCTAGCTGTGTGACTGCAGCCCACCTTTCCAATAGGTCTCCTTGCTCATGCCCACTGCAAGTGCTGCTCTTGACCTCAATCCATGCAGACTGCTCCCACACAGAGAAATTTTCCAAGCTTTACCTAGAGAGGACAATTTACATAATCTGCCCCTTTTCCTTCAGAGTGGGAGTCACTTGCTTAAACTTGCACTGAAGAGGGATTTTTGCTTACAGTAAGTAACTTGCTATAGCTGGGATATGAGCTCAGGGCACTGGTCCAGTCTGAGTCACTGGGAGACCATATGAAGCTGCTGAGTTTGCTCCAGTGTTATCAGGATTTTGGCCTTCTCATTAGCATTTCTTTTGAAAACACAAATGAGAAAACATCACCTTTGGTTTTTGTTTGTTGGGGTTTTTTTTGAAGAAAAAAA
Source organism: Buteo buteo (assembly GCF_964188355.1). Classification (NCBI taxonomy): domain Eukaryota; kingdom Metazoa; phylum Chordata; class Aves; order Accipitriformes; family Accipitridae; genus Buteo; species Buteo buteo. The sequence goes on from NC_134179.1 coordinate 38,532,004, forward strand.
TAATTTTAAGCCACATAATTGTAGAGAAAAGATAGTAATTGTGAAGTAAATGGACTTTAATGACTTGGGCGCAGGAAAGCAAATATCAAGATCCCAAGATGTTTCACTGTTTTTAATTAATCTTGTATTTTAAGGCACCTAAAAACCCTCGTACTTCAGGCCAGCAGTGTTATGTCTGTTAGATGGCTGTGATTTTTTTTTTCTCATACTAATTAACAAGATTCATCTTAGTGAGCTACAGCACTCTGTTCAGATGTTTGTTCACAAAAAAGGTGTTGTCAGTCCTTTTGCAAGGTTTACTCACCAATACTCAAAAGTCAGCTTCAGTTATACAAGCATGGATTTTATCCAAATAATTAACACATGTCCTCAAATTCAACCATTAATAACATCAAGACCGTGTAGTCTCTTAAAACAAGGGAAAGGAGTATGTGACCTCAGAAATCTGTTTTCCTGCCAGTGGGTGATTAGTGGAGCCCAATATTGATGTTCCACAGGAACTGCACCGATCAGCTCTGGCTATGTCTACATACATTATCAAAAACCTTGGTATAATAGGACGAATCCATAAATCAAAGCACTTGGTGCTGATGCCCCCTCATTAAAAGTAGTTTGGGGGTTTTACCTCATATTAACCTTAGTCTACTCCCCTGGACAGAACATCCCCACCATGCATTCAGTTTAATACATATATTCAGTATGCATCTGAGCTGCATTTCCTCATCACGGGTTATAGTGCATTTGCCATGCACCTGGAGCTCCCGGGGAACAGGGACAACCAGGGCATGTTCACTGCTGCCTAAACCAAAACAGCGATCTGGACACAGCCTTTCTTTCTCTCCCCTTGGATCTGAGCAACATTTTAGAGAGAAAGCAAGCAGTGGGGGGTTGGTTTAAGTTACACAAGAATGATGGGCTGCTGTTAGAGATAGGGAACAGTAAGTCAGGAAATCACCTGTTGGTTTTTTTTGGTTGCTTCAAGGAGAACAGTATGTAATGGCTGAAACTCTTCTACTTCCACTTGGAAGTTCACAAAGAGAATCTGTAACTCGGAGAGGAAGGGCAGGTCCAGCTGAGCAAGTTGTGCCTACATTACTCTCAGAAACCTGAGTATGGGGAGCAGGTACATCTGAAACTCCTCTGGACTAAAAGTGCTATCACTGTCTGCAAAACTACTTTATCTCCTAGTAATACTGCAAATGCTCTGTTGTGTGATTGACTGGCTGCCATGGAATTCTCAATCACCATGGAGGCATGCCCGTGCCCCTCATTTGGGAAGTATGGTCATTCCAGAAAGTTTTAGATTTCTTTCAGATTCCTTTATGGCCAAACATTATGTATACATGTTTCACATTTTCTAAGCTGATACATTGATGTCACCTAAGGTGTTGACATCTGTAGAGAGCAGTCCTGCAAATGGCATGGCAAGCTGTTCCACAAAATTCTGTATCCTGCCAGGCCAGCTGGCGGAAAGGCACTAGTCTAACCAATTACTCAGGCATTTTCTAATACCAATCCTTATTTGCAGGCTTGCAGCGTAAAAAAAAAAAAAACAAAAACAAAACAAGGCTTTCTGGAGCTCTTTGGACTGCCCTTTGTTTTTGAGACAGTCATGACTTCTAAGACCCTGATAAGCTGAATGGCTTGGTTTTGCTCCCCTAAAATGTGGGGCCTTTCCTGTTCTGAGATTTATCCATCTCTATTTACAGGATCAGCTTGAACTGTATTTATAGACAATACCCTTTTATAGAAGTGGCACATTTCTTGTTTGGCTATTCGGTTTCATTTTCCTTTTTTAACAGCAACCTTGGGCTCTATTATGACAAACTCCTGGCATTTTGCTTGAGCTCAATCAGGGTGGGCCGAAGTATGAAGGTTTAAAAAAAGCCTAGGACACCTCTCTCCCTCCAGTGCACACCAGCTGTGCTTTTTCCATGATTAATTCTCCTAAGGATTGTGATATTTTTAATTATTTAGCTCCTTTGTTCCTGATAATACTATGTATTTCCTAATCTACCCACCAAAATAGTCTCTGACCTAGTCAGATCACACAGCAATAAACTGGAAAAAGCACTGATAGATGTTTTTATATACGAACCAAATCTCTAATCCTGATTTTTTAAGAAAGCATAAATGCTTCTGCTTCTCCTGTTTCCTCTTCCTGCATTTCATCCACTGCCAAATTCAGCTTTCAGAAAGAGGACACTGGAAGAGACCAAACCATTCCCTGCTTCAAAAAGCTAACTACAGCATCAGTTCATTTGCATTGCAGTTATTACCCATTTCTATTTGGAAACACTCTTTCTCTAACAAAAAATAATTTCATATCTTTCTCCAGCTTGGAAGGATTTTTCCCACCCTGGTGTCAGAGAACTCAAGGAACTAGTCCCATGACAAATACAGACTTATTATCTAAATTGGAGCTACTTTTTTTCTTGCCGGAGAAACATGGTTTGGAGGTGTAGGGGACAAGCAGAGGAGGTAGGAGGTGCATGTTCAAAGCAGCCTTGAGCATTTAAAAGTAAGTCTTCCATTGAAGTTAACTGGTGACCAGCACACAAGAGAATTGAAATTTCTTAGGACTTGTTTTGGAAAGCTCAGCCAAGAAATTCTTTTCAGAAAATCATCTTTTATAGAAACTTCCTTATTGACATGGAGTTAATTCAAACTGTTAAAAAGTCATTGGGAGAGTCACGTCATTTTACATATACCACATCTATTGCTCCAGAAAATACCATAGTCAACAGAAGAAACTGACTTCTAATACAACAGACTTTCACTAGGACCCCTAGAAAGTAGAAATAAAATTCCACCAGATGCAAATAATACTGTTGCAACACCCCACTTGCAAAAGTAAGAAACAGGCTCATGGGGTGGACATGCCTCCCTGAAAGGCATGGCATAGACTGGTTTTCTTGAGAAAATGGTCTTCTAAAAGGATCTCAGGGTCCTTTGAAAAGAAAGGAGGCAGCAGTAAGATCAGTCATCACTAACACCGAGACACAGGCTACCTAATTTCGCAATGGCATATAATACACTTTAACTGGCATTTCAGGGAATATTTGGCTCAGGCAGTGAGGTTCTGCAAGAACTTCTCATTAAGCACAGCAAGGGCAACTTGCATCATTGGTTTTAAGAAGCAGCTTGATCTGTTTATTATAGCCCATCTAACATAGCACTTTTGGTGACAGGAGAATGGCTTTGATGGTTCAGGACATCCCTCTGAGTGCCATGTTCTTCTTGTTACCACAGGGCTAAGACAGGAAGGTATGTTCCACTCCACATAGGTGTGGGTTTCCCTCCCTGCCTCCAGCCAGCAGCAAGTGGAGCCCGTTCACCATGGGCCAGCGTTTCAGAGGGGAAGCAAGGGAATTTGAGCATTAAAAGAGTCACTGCTCAACCTGGAGCCTAGAAGACCTAAGAACATAACCCCAATGTGGGGGGCACCTGCAGGGTTTAGCACTTCAGAAACCTGTTCAGTTATGATGGGAAATCTCAGATCACTGACTCTAGTCACCTAACATTGAATGCTCTGGACCTGTGTTTGACCCTTCTCTCCATCTCTCTCCTCCTCCCTGGAATTTTCTCATCAACTGCTTGTCTTCAGAATCTCCATTCTCAGGCAAAAAGTGTGCTGACTTCAAGTGGAGGAGGCAGGTCACAGTAGGTATTTCCCATATGACCTTTTCATCCATAATTCCCTCCCACATAAAGGACAAAGCTGCATTTTTAGTATAAATCAACCCCAGAGAATAACCACTACCTGAAAAAATGTTAACAATTAAACAATAATTCAGGGATTTTGAAATTAAGTACCCTGAGTGTGAACAGATTAAGAGAATATTGTCTATGTAATTCTGGAGAAAACCAATTAAGCTTACCATCTAATGAGCAACGATGCTCTCTCACATCTGCCAGCAAAACGAATCAACATAATCTATTGCAGGTGGTTGTGCTTTCTATTCACTGTGCCACAGAAATGATTCAGCACCATAAATTATGGAACCATAATCAGCAATTGTTAATATGGTGGAGCTTACCCTTTTCTTAGTTTATAGGCTCATAGCTACTATTACGTCAAAAAGAAACACTCAGATTTGTCCCCGCAATTAACATCTACTCATAAACCACCACCTTTTTTTTTTTTTGCACCAGTTCTTTGATTATCACATGGCATTTCAAGACCCCAGCCCAACCATAAATAATGACAGAAGTTCAAGAATCCTCACTTTCTGCCACAGTTTTGCCTTTCACGTAGATGACCAGAAAGTCATCGAATCAGGAGACGGATTTCATACTTGCATTGCAAGGGGGATAACACTTTTCCTATTCTGTTTCTATCATATTTGGAAGAATCTTGTTATTCAATGTTTTGGTATATACTTGTGTATAAAAAACTCTAGCCCCTAATATAATATTGTATAACCATAAGCAAAAGGACTCCCTGTTTTTGTAAGATTTAGTAAAATTACTACTTTCTGGCACAATGGACTCTTCTAATGAGAGTCACATAAATGTGCAGAGTCCCAGAGTAAATCCATGAATACCTCTTATATCAAAGATAAATGTGACCCATAATCATTATCCATAGCTGCAATTAAAACCAGCGTAAGTGTAGCCCACCCTGCGGTCATCCCAATGTTGATATATGGCTCAATAACTGGTGTTGGAGTTTCATCCAGAAGAAAGAGTAATTCAAATAAAATAGAAATAATAACATTATTGCATTGTATCCTTCAACCTATTATGCTACTGTACAAAGGAAACTGATTTTTGTTTGTTAAAAGAAAACAAATGTTTGCCAGAGTTTTAGGGAAATGAACTTTCACTTCTAACAGTCCAAATAGGAGTTGGACACAGAATGCATGACACAGTAGGTCTCTGACATCTAAAAGTTTAGAAACCTAAGTAACACTTCAGAAATCATATTCTTTTTCAGCTCATGTTAGAGAAGGTTTCAAATGAAAATAGCAGAAAACAGATTTCCCTTATCCCCATAGTTTTCTTAACACTATTACTCAAATTTACTAAAAAAAAATTATTTATCTGAAATCCTTAAATAAACTAAACATTTTGAGGATATTTTCCATTTATATTTTTCATTGCTTTTTTGGTTTTGGGGTTTTTTTGGGGGGGTATATATTTCTGATTGCTTGTTTGGTTTAGGCATTTGGGGGGGAGGATATTTTTGTTCATTTTTCTGTGCCTGGGGAGGCCATTTGTTTGCTTAACAAAAAATATTTGCTAACTTTAATCTGAAGGCAGATGGTCTCTTCAGTTTGGCTCTTGCTTTTTCTTTTGAAGGCACTGTACCTTAACTTCACAAAGCATCCCGAGGTCACTAGATGCCTTCACAGCCATTCAGCAGAGGGCAATGAACAAAATTCAGAAGATAACTGTGTGCTCTTCACCCCTTCTACACACACTTTAACAGAACATTTTGCTGGAAGAATAGAGGAAGAATGTCCCTCTTCCCAGCTCACAGGTTTCCCTGTAACATTTTGACAGGGATCCTGACCGAGCTGGAGATGCTCAGGGTTCTGAGGAGAGAAGTGAATAATTCAGCATTCAGCATGGCTTGTGCTGAGAGACTCGTCTGAACCTCTTGCAACACATGAACAAAGTTACACAGAAAGAAACGACTTTCTGATAAGCTACAATAGGGTGAAAAATACCGCATTGCATCATAAAGCCTGAGAAAGGAAACAGTTTTGTGATCTTAACTAAAGCAGACTGTGACTGATATCAGTATAATAGAGATAGTTAAAATGTCATCGAGTGGTTTATTGCTTACTATTTCACTGTTTTCATTCATGAGGAAACCCTGAAAAAAAAAAAAAAAATCTTGTGAAATAATGTTATTACCCAGTATCTGAAATAATTCCTCCTTCTTCCTTTACATAGGATTCTATTCCTTGTAAAAAAGACACTCAGCCAGTGCTCATTGTTAAATATAACCTGAAAACAATTAATAGAGTCTGAAAAACACATTATAAAGATCTGCATGTTTACTAGCACACAGACAAGGTCTTACTGAACCTGTTAAAGTTCCCACCTGTTATAGGAAACCTTGCAATGGGTTTATCTTAGCATTATTCACCCTCAGCGATGAACCAGTGATTCAATAAAAATAAAAAAACAAGAAAACACATCAATGTGTGACCTGTATACTTACTGTGGTTAAAGTGCTCTAATGTCATCTTTCTTAATAGATTGTACGGCGTATCTATTTTTAATATTTCTAATAGATTCACATCTACAACATGAACTTCCTGAGGAGCAGGGGAGCGATGTCCTTTTTGCCCCTTCAGCTCTTTTCTCCCCTCAGCCGTAATTGTTTCTTCCTCTCCCAAGTGGGAAGCCTCACACAAATGACAGGAATCTCAAGAATCACATTGGTTCTTGTTACTTGACTGGAGATGAAGGTTTAAAACCCTCATAAGAGTATACACATATACACCCTTCACATTTCCATTTCCCCAGACCCACAGGACAGCAGAGAATTAAACCATCCCAATTCACAGATGCTCATGGTCTGCTTAACACAAGACACTACGGAGACACAGTATCTCCCTGATGTGGCCCTGCTGGCCTCTCTTCTTAGCTATTACTAGCTGTTTTCCTCTTAACTCAGTTTCTAGGAATATTATAAATGATAACTCCTCATCTAACTGCATAGGGAATGAGACTGTGAACCAGGACACAGTGAAAAAAAGGTAACTTCTGCCTGGATCTGGGACCCTAGAGAGAGCACCAAGAGGAAAGCCCAACCATAGATATACCAAAGAAGGAGTCCTTTCGCTATAGGCTGTCATTTGATATAACCACCACTATGACTTGTCAAGCTCTTCGATATCAGCTAGAGGTTGCTAGCACATTACACACCATGCCATATTTCTTTCTGTTCAGCTTTAGTGAACAGTTGGTAGCATGATGTATTTGTGTACTTCTGGCGCTACCTCAGCACTTCCCAAATTTGGCATCAGACGTCCTTTTTTGTGTACCTTTTTTAACCCATAGGAAACTTAAACTTGCCTCTGAGACCTTGTGGATGGATGAAGCCACAAGAGTTTCATGACATGAGTTTTCTGAATGAATATCTCTGCTCTCACCTACCTTAAGAACCCTATCAGAAAGGGATTTATGGCACTGGCTCTGGCACACAGTTCTTTCTTGCTCCTATTATATGCTCTTTGTTATTATATAGTGCTACGGTTTTGCTATAGCCATCCCTTTGATTGTGCAGAAGCTTCATCACAAAAGTGCTATTAAAAAGAGTGTGATAACTTTCATATAACCTTTGCAGAGCCTCTGCCTTTGAAGAATTTTTATTAATATTGTACATACACTGCAAGTCTGCCTATAATCCTTCCTATATGAAGCTTCCCTCTCCATTCCACAGACACATGCTTCTAGTAATCTGTAATAATGATAAGCATTTGCAATTACATATGTAATGTGTTTTTATTTTAAATGCAACTGCAAAGCCAGCTGTGGAAGGCCTATTCTATTTAACCTGCACTATTAATGGCACAACACAGAAAAGACATTCCAGTGGCACCATTAAAGTCAATTGTAAAGGCACCAGTAAGTTTAAGGTGGTGAAGTTTTTCCATGAAGACTATATTACAGTAATGAATGAAAAAATGAAAGGGTTACCTAATGCTCCACTATGTTTTTCCTAGTCACTGTACTTGTGTTAGGATTGTACAAAACACTGAAACCTTCAGAATGCAAACATATACCTAAGATCTGATCTTTTTCTAAATGATGTCTAAATTAGCAGAGATTACACATCTCTATAACTGTGTCCTTATGACAAGAAGGCAGAAAAGGATCCAAACGGACTGAGGAACTCACAGGTCAGCAAATTGCTTTTTACACCTTGCTTGTGTGCTCCACTAGTCTCAAGATTTTCAGTCTTGTATTTACATCTAACCAGGCACGTATGTGTTCTGCCAAGCTGTTCATTTGTAAGCCCTTTCCTGAACTTGCTGAAGCAAGAAAGCTGTGCATGAACCTTTTGTTCCCTGAAAAAGGAGTACTTTCTGAAGAGGAAATACACCAAACAGAACAAACCCTTGTCAGCCCTGAGGTCAAGTTATCTCAATGAGTAACAGTAAAGAGCAGAGGCTGTTTCTGTATCTTCTTTCCCAGGTTGGCCACCTTCTTACCAACAGTCCCACCAAAGCAGCAGCTCTGTGATAGAGCTATGTGCATCTACATGGGAACATCAATTATTTTCAGTACAATTTTCTGAAATACATGCCATGGGGGGAAGGAAAGTGGATGTGTAATGCTCCAAAAGATAACATTTCTTTTAACATTAAGGGAGCTGCAGCAATAGGCTCTGTGTGGAGTACTTAGAGTACCAAACAGCAGATTAATTGTCAGCTGCACCACACAATGTACTTTAAGTGAATGCATCAGTATGTAATTGTACGAATGCATATTGACAAATGAGTGATTCTTTGTAGTCCCGCTGAATAGCAAAGGCTGTCATAACAAATTGCTGCTGTTCAGGAACAGGTAACTAGAAAAAGCTGACACAGAGAACACTTGTGACTGTTGCCCAGTACTTTACACAATAGGAGCAAAACACTATTGTTTCCTTAACATTCATAGTTCTGCCATCCATCACTAGGAATTCTTTTGCCATTCACACAGACATAATAAGCCTTTCCAGAGGAATTTCAGTAGTATTCAAAACCAGCATCCATTAGTGTCTGCTTACTGTAAACCATTTTTTTGTTTGTAGTAAAACTGTGTTTATGCACAGTTGTACTACTGAGATATAGCTGTGCTGCCCATGTACCTTGTCGCATTGCAACCTCGCAATTCCACAGGAGCTGTGATTTTTCTGGAGGAAAAGTGATCTCTCAAGGGTCACATTAAAATTCCTTGATTTTGCTAAGGAAAAATGTAACCTGATCTTCATTAGTTCCAAAGAAATGTCATATTTCAGTTGATGGAATGTTGGTGATAGTCTGTACCTTTTATGAAATTGAACAAGGATGGTATTTTATTCCTCTCTATCCAGAAGAATGATGAGCTGGGTTTGACTTAGATCAGTTAAAAAGGTCATAGCTTTGTTTCCTCGATACAATACAAATAAGTAGTTATGAAAAAATGTAACATTCACCCCCCTTGTTGTCAGTCATAACTGACAATTAAATAATGCATGGGGTTACCAAAGAAATAACAGAAACCCAGCTCATTCACTGAGTTCCTATAACAACAGCTTTAATTACATTAAAGATCAATTCCAATATTGAGAAGTGTGCTGTGTAATTTCATACTGGTACTGCTGGCTTCACTGCTTCATAAGCTTAGTACTGATTTTAGATTAGCCATTATACCTGTGTACATTCACATCAGCCAGACTATTCAGTCTCCTGCTTTCAATTTTGCCAAAGAACTGTTTTCATACTTCCATCACATGCCTGCTTTAAACAGACAACAGCCTCCTCCGCGCCAACTAGGGTGGTGACAGGGAAGTTAAAATGCCGTAGATGACAATGGGTCTGATTCTGACAGAAAACAGGTGTCTGTGCAGTATTTGCATCCTTTTGGACACAAAAGGACGAGGCAAAGCCTGGCTGTGGTCTGTTCATGAGTAGTCCACATGGAAGCTTTGGCCCGCTGAGAATTGTAAGCCTGCGGTAAGATGAGGGCTCACGTAAAAGCAATACCCTTAAATGTGCACATGGACTCGCATATAAACTTAACTGCACTCCTTATTTGAAGAAAACAAGCTGCTTCTTGGGGCATTTTCTGAACTAAAAATAGAGGAATTAAATCAGCCTGCTGCCCTTTTCTCTTGTCATATCAGGCACCCAGACAGATCCTTCATGCCACGTAAAACGTCACTGATAGCCCAGTTTAAGTTCAACCCCCGAAAGCATGCCTCATCTTGGTACCGGTTCCTATCAACGTCTACAGACGTGTTACTCTCTCGGGTGTCTCTATGGCTTTTCTGGAGCCCACTGGCAACCCTCTTATCAGGGGTCCCCTTCCTCTGCTCCTTTACTCTTTCTCCCAGTAACCCCATGGGTAACTATGATGGATGCATTTGCAAGGTTTCTGTGTAAACCAGCCCCCACACACACTTGGCTAATGACTTCCAAGCTTATTACTGGAATTAAAAGCTCAATTGCTTTCACCTAAAAGTGCCCTCTTCACATTCTCACATGAAGGACATATTTTTGCTCTGCAGATTCCTTCCTAATCAGAGTTCAGATTTTTCTCCCAAGTCTTTAATCTTGTTTTCCCAGACTCCAGCTCTTAGAATCATAGAATAGAATCATAGAATCATTTAGGCTGCAAAAGACCTTTAAGATCATTGAGTCCAACTGTTAACCTAACACTGCCAAGTCCACCACTAAACCATGTCCCTAGAGTACCACATCTACATGTCTTTTAAATACTTCCAGGTGACTCAACCACTTCCCTGGGCAGCCTGTTCCAGTGCTTGACAACCCTCTCAGTGAAGAAATTTTCTGAATATTCAATCCAAAACCCCCCTGGTGCAACTTCAGGCCATTTCCTCTTGTCCTATCACTTATTACTTGGGGAAGAGACTGATGTTAACCTTGCTACAGCCTCCTTTCAGGTAGCTGTAGAGAGCGATCAGGTCTCCCCTCAGCCTCCTTTTCTCCAGACTAAACAGCCCCAGCTCCCTCAGCCGCTCCTCATAAGCCTTGTGCTCCAGGCCCTTCACCAACTCAGTTGCCCTTCTCTGGACACGCTCCAGCACCTCCATGTCTTTCCTGTAGTGAGGGGCCCAAAACTGAACACAGCACTCGAGGTGCGGCCTCACCAGTGCCCAGTACAGGGGAACGATCACCTCCCTGCTCCTGCTGACCACGCTATTTCTGACAGAAACCAGGATGCTACTGGCTTTCTTGGCTACATGGACACACTGCCAGCTCACATTCAGCCGGCTGTCAACCAGCACCCCCAGGTCCTTTTCCACCGGGCAGCTTTCCAGCCACTCTGCCCCAAGCCTGTAGCGCTGCATGGGGCTGTTGTGACCCAAGTGCAGGATCCGGCACTTGGCCTTGTTGAACCTCATACAGTCGGCCTCAGCCCATCCACCCAGCCTGTCCATCAGACTTTCTCCAACTTCATGAGTCTTTCACTTGCCTCAAAATCATCTCTAGTCAGCAATTTTCTGTTTTTCTCAAGCAGAGGAACGTGCTTAAATATTTGAGGATGATTTCTCTGATAAATGGAACCATTGCAAGTCCCAAGACACGAATTCATATTTTATGTCCAACAGTAAATGTTAGTCCCTTAAAAATAGATACATGCCCCCTCCCATTAAAATAAATTCTCTAAATTACATACTGTTTTCTTGCAGAACTTCAAAATAGCATATCAAAGCTTTCTTGAACTGCTATTCATAAGCGTGAAGATATTTTGAGATATTTCTCCTAATTGTCCTTTAAATAAAAACTAGATATTCCCTGACTTCAATAAATACCTTGTACAACTGATGCATGCACAGGAACAGAAATCTCACACACTTGCAATAAATATTTGCTTACAAAAAGGTATATGCCAAACCCATGGAAGGGTCACAGTGAAATCTGATTTGCCTTCCCTTTTTGAGCCCTCCTGTCATTTAATCATGAAGAAAAAAGAAAAAGACACAATTTTAAAAGGTCAATTACTCATGAGCAAATGGTTGATGACAGTCCACAGAAATAGCCTAGAAACACCCCATAGGCTGAAATGTGCTTTATTAAGTTTCCGAGTGCTTCCAAGCAAAAACTGTGTTCAAAATACATTCTGATGATTTATAAGCAGCAGGAGTTAAACTGGACAATTACATATTCACTACTAATAAACTCACTTGTTAATTGGTATTTATTTGCTACTCCATATTCTTCAGACATGTGCTAACGTGCATATGGCAAGGTTGCGACATCATGAAACAAGCATGAATATAATTATGACAGGTGCTAAAGACACAGATAAGAGAAAAACAGTGTTTTAAAGACATTATTTCGCTTTTTCTCCAGCTCAATTTATGTTCTTTTCCCTTCCCTTGCCAACATGCACACAATCTTCCTTTGCAGTATCATTAAAGCTATTTAGGTACTCCACCTTCACCAATTTGGATTTCTTTTTAAGATTAGTCTCATTCTTAAAAATGTCCTGAATTTGCAATGTTTGATTTGAGAATAATTAGAGTGTCTCTGTTATATGTGTTTATCTGAAATAATTCATACATTCTCCTTAAACACTATTTTAACATAGCTTCTGTCTAACAATGCGCGTGCTTGTAATACTAAATATTTCCTGAAGTAAGACAGACAACACTACAACCTACTATTTCTACTATTTTCATACCAAAATAGCAGGAATAAGCCTTCTTCATTTAAATGCAATTTTTCTAAACAAATCAGAAAAAATGTTTTGACTCTTCTTGGCCCCTCTGGAGCAGTGTAATGCAGCCACAGAGTATTTGCCAGCTGGGTTTCCACCAATTTGTTTCATGTGATTAGCTCATTCAATTGATCTTCATTTCCTCCATCCTGTCCCACCACAGCCACAAACGTACCTGAACAATCTTCCCATACCTACAACCCATCACACTTCTCCCAGCTTCTATCTATCCAGACGCAAATTTGTATATTCACGTGCAATTTAATTTCCCCCTCCAACCAGCCCTCGCTTTGAGTGCACTGTTGCTGCAGTATCATATTGGCTGGTTTATCATTATAGACTGTTACACAGTTGTGGTTTTTCCCAGCAAAACTGAAGAAGTCAGACATTTCAAAACCTTGTTTCTAGTAAGCATAAGACCATAGGCCAATGTTACATTTCCAGACATCAGCCCCGTGTATTGTTCTAAATAAAAAGGAAAGCAGAAGTAATTCCTTTATCTCTCTGGTGACAGTGGGGACTATTTGGCCCCTATTTGAAATACCAAGATGGAAGCTGCTCTCCAAATGTCATTGTCTCATCAAGATGAATGTAAGTCATCAGCAATTTGGAAATAAGGTGTTTATACAGCAGCATGGGGTATATTTCCCCTGGGTACTAAAATTCCCAGTGGTGATGCTCAGGTCAGTCAGTAGTCACCCCCATCCTCTGGGTCCTTAACCCAACCAGTACTACCACTGACCTTAGGAACACCCCCGCTTATCCTAGTACTCAAAGAGTTTGATGTCTTCAAAAAAAATGTTAGGGTGATATGCATTTTCTTTTTCATGTTGGCAAAACACTGAAGCCTCCAAAATGCTTTTGAGGAGGCGTGTCTCTTTTGTGAAGAACTGGAATGACATCATGCAAAGGTCTTAGTGACGTGAGAGACCTTGAAACCTGCCTTTCCCCAGTCCCATTCAAGGCCCAAGTGGCTGGTTCTCTCCAAACAGAAAGTTTAACAAATCCAGGGATAATTCTTTCCCAACAGAGTTGTCACCAAAACTAGTATCTTCCTGAAAGTAAATCCAATTTTAATACATCTTTATTTTCTGACTAGAAGGATTTTTCCAAAAAAGATTCCCCACGCAGTTCTGTTATTAACCTCATTCCATTGCTGGCAGTGGTCATTTGCTGGTCCCCTTCCTCTGACACCTACCAGGTAACTTTATTCAAAAGCATTCGAAAAACCTAAGTAAGTGCATCATTATGTTTGTGAGTTGCATTTCATTATTTAACCCTATTGCATAAGCAGTGATTGCTAGCATTTAAATATTTTCTAAATTAAGGATACTGTCTGCAGGCTTATTTCTCACAAGCAATGCTAACACTAGAAAATAAATAAATAAATAAATCCTACAACATTAAGGGAGAGGGAAGAAATATTTGAAGATTTATTCCAAAAAAGCTTGAAATTATTTGGCCTGGAGGACCTGTTTTAATATGAAAAACATTTCTGCACAGATATATGCATATTTCTTCCTATATGCAGAAAAGTAGCACAATCTTCAAGAGGCGTACAGCTTCTGACTTTCAATACCTACAGCCTCTTTTGCTTAAGAATAAAATGAAAGCTACTCAAAGCCCTGGGTCACATCTTCAGTTAGCCATTTCACATGCAACTTTTGAGGAAAAAAAAGAATTGCATAGGCCTAATCCAAACCCTTTGAAGAAAATTTTTTGAGGTGTAATGGACTTTAAATCAGGTTTTTGTTTGTTAGGGTTTTTTTTAATAAACTTCTTTAATGCCAGTTCACAATACTGGAATTATTCTGAACAGGTAAGGAACCTCTTTATGTTATCAAAATCTACTTTTTCTCACTATTGTATAAGATATTTATATTTTGCATGAAATACCAAAGATGAAATAGAACTGAAAAGAAATTGCTGAAGATTTTTGAGTTATAAAACCCAGGCTCATTGACTTATGCTTTCCATGACGAATGCTGTTGTAAAGCTCCAATGTCTGGAGGTCCAACATATTGAAGGAAAAAGTTGTAAAATCTATAATAAGCATGAGCTATTCAAAAGTTAGAGCAGAGAACTTTGCTTCAGAACTCATGAAGTCTTTATTGCCATCAGTGATTCACTGTATGACAGGGAGCAATTAACATCTCTGCTGCAGCCTACTTCATTGGTAAAACAAACTGTAATATGTTACCTGTGCTGGGAATTTGAGAAGGTGGGAGCTGCAGCTTAATTGTTTTTACAATTTATAAAAATACACCTGGTCTCTAAACACAGAGTCCTTTTTCTTCCTCCCACAAATCAATGTATACCTAGAATAAAAAAAAAAATTTAAAATTGTCACCAGCCGTACAAAAATGCTCGCACTTAGTCTTCAAGATGCTTAAGAAAGACGTAAAGAAGCCAGAAACTTTCATTGCAGCGCTCTGAAGATCAGGACAGTCGATCTAAGAAAATGCTTATGGGGATGCTGTCATACCCACTCCACGGCCCTGGGCAGGGGAGTCTGAGGCTGCCAGTGCGACATGCATAACTCAACTTTGACATCAGGTTTGTGCATTACTTTAAGGTCCACACTTGGAAAGGGCAGCTGTGTATCCACAACACCCGCACTAAAAGTACCCGAAGTACCTCAGCTGTCCTATCTTGGTAAATCCAAGTTCCTTTAGCTTTAGAATTATCTAGTGTGGCAGTTGCTATGGAAACTAGTTTGGTTTTTTTTTAAAAAAAATACTCTTGTCAGTAAGCATATACAGTATATTGCATGTCTCAGCTTCCAGAATGACTTATGCCCTCTTTGCTTCAACATGAATACCTGTATTTATGCAGAAATGGAAAGGCTGGTTATTTCTTATATGACTGACTGTGCTCCTTTTGGCATAATATGCTCTTATGAATAATCAGGTGAAAACAACCCACTTCTTACCTTCACAATAATAAATTAGCCTGTGTGACTCAGAGAGGAAGTAAGGGGGGGAAAGGGGAGTAAGAATTAAAGTTTTGTGCAGTTCTGCTGAAATTCAAGCCACAGAATCCCCACACACCCATGCATATAAAAAGGAGGCTCTGGAGAGGTAGAGGTTCTATAGAAAAGAAAATTTTAAGACCTGACTGGCCTTTGGTTATGTAAAGAAATGAAGATTGAGCAGCTGCACTGACATTTCGTTTCTGGATAGCAGAGGATGGTAGTGACTCATTCCTCATTGCTATGCCAGCATACCTTTTCTACACAAGTTTTCATTAAGGTTAAAAACAAATGAGAAGGCAATGCATTTCAGCTTGCATCAATATGTTGCTGACAAGTAGCATGAGTAAGTGACCTCCACAGCGGCCCAAGCCAAAGTATTCTCATTTGGATAGCTCAAGAGCAAGTATTTCTCACGTGAAATTCAGAAAGGGCATGCTATATAGGAATGAAATGAAGTTTTACTCTTGCACTGCAAAAGTCCATAGAGCCTACGTTCACAGCTATTCATGTTATATAAAGGAAAGCCTGAATTACCATGCACAGTGGAATATAAATGGCAAATATAAGAAACTAATACAGTATATGATGAATTAAGTGTGGAGATAAAAACAGACACAGCATAATCAGCACCTGCCTCTGGTAATGATAAAATTTGATCAAGAAAGAATAGGTCTGTATGCAGAATATTAGTCAGAGCTCAAAGGGGAATATTAGTCAGAAACTAAAACTTCCTTAGCAAAGTATTTATGTACAGCACAGAAAAGCTATACAGGGCCAGCCAGGACATTCTGCGCTAAGATTCAAGTCCTGCAGTTAGCACCCTTTCAGGTAACACCTCATGTTAATTCCTGCTCAGGAAAGACATCCTACATGCAGGCAACAGCGATCCTTCTAAGAGCCATTTTGGTCTTCTTTCAAACTCCCATCCACACCCTGCTTCAAAGTGAGCAGCCAGACCCAAACGCCCTCCCAGACCTCACCCAACACCTCAGGAAAGCTCAGCTAAACACCCGCCGTGCGATAAGAGCTCTTCCCCATGCCTTGGACGCTACCCCAGAAGAGGGTCACATCTGTCTTATCCTAAGCCCTGGCTCCTTGCCTGGGAGAAGCCAGGGATATCCCATTCTCAGTGAAACTCACCCCAGACAAACCACATCTGTTAAGTGCAAGAACAGCTGACCCTAAGGGAAAGACACCTTCCCGCGCACAGTCTCACTTAAATGAATGTAGCATCTGTGAGAGTCAGATCACTGACCAAGCGGGAGAACACGGGTAGTGACAGCACCAATTCTTTTCTGCGGAGTAATTCCACGTCTGTCAGCCAGGGAACATTAGTGTTTGACCTTCTAGTTGGTGGGGCTGGAGAGTTTTTGTACAGGCTGTTCCAGAAGTGGGATATTGCTTCTGTTTCACTCCTTAGCAGCAGCAAAATCACAAAACAGAATTCAGAGTACTGTTGGTGTTTTACCTTTTTTCTAACAATAAAAAACACTGCTCCTTTCATCGTTTTTCATATGCTCCTAAATACTGATCTAGAAGGTTATCACCAGCCACAGGAGTTTCTATGCTTATTAAATCTGGCTTTGTCTTCTAATGAATGCATTTGTAATGCTGGGTCTTACAACACAGCCATCTGTCCTTGAAGGGAAGAGACAAATAGAGATCAACCTTTTTTATTATTAATTTTTTTCCCACATAGCCCTCTGAACAGTTTTTAACCAGTAACAACCTACCCAGCAGTTAACAGGAACTAGATTTGAGCTAGTCATGTATAAAAGCAGAAGGTGTCATTCTTATGTTACTAATCTTGTGAGCCATCCGACTCAAAAATGCAATATGAACAGAAGCTCTTAACAAAAGAACAGCTCTTCACTACAAGGTAAAACCTGCATTATAAAATCACTGCACTTCAGAAAGGTTCGACTTAGTTAACTTTTCTGCACGTATAGTATACACTGAGGAAGCAAATGGGAGCAAGCTGAAAAATGGGTAGGATTTGCTTTCCCATCCCAAAATCAGCTCGTTGGCCTCAGTCTGCACAATGGGTTGACAAGGAACAAATGGAGTAGGGCTGAAAATCCATTACACTTAAGAGCGCACAAACAGGCTTCTTTCACCAGAGTGCCAGTTCTCTAAAAAGTGGGGTTATTTATGTTCATGCCTGTACATCAACATTAATGCATTTTGGTTTGTGTTATGTTAGCCTAACACACCTCAAAATTGAATCTCGGCCATCTGAGGAAGCGGAGTTGGAAGGTTCTTAACCACGCAGGTCCTTGTGCCCAAATCCAGAATTGGTGCACCCACAGTGATAACTAACTGCCTGTAATCATATCCCCAAATCACCATGTTGTCCATCTGTTTCCTTTCTACCTTGTTACGGAGTTGATAGACTTTGGGATTGAGGAGAAAAAAGTAATGGAGCCTCATCTGCCCAAACACTTCAGCACAGTGCAGAGCAGAAAAAGGCATGTTTGGAGGTAAGAACTTCTCCACAAGCAACCGAGTTTGCATTTTTCCTGTTCAAAAGTAACACAAACATGTCCCTTCTATCGACATTGCTGTTTGGGGTGCAATTTCCATTTCACTATACTGGCAGCACTTCTCTTTACGTACTTCACGAAGATAACAGCCAAGGAACCACAGTGAGGAGACACTTGTACATGGGGCAGAGGGAGGGAGGCAGGAAGATGAAGGCAAGGATGAAAAGAAAAATTCAAAGAAAACAATTTTCCTGCTACTGGAAGGGCCAAGAACAGAGGAAATTACTGTTTTTCTCTCACATTTTGTGTGGGGAATATGCATCCTGCATCAGTTGGTGGTCTTCTGAATTTTTTAAGTGTGTAACAGAAAACTGTGATCTCTGGTATAAGGCTGAATGACTGTTCCACAGCTATTACATGATTACTTGCAATTGGAATGGACTGCAATCAGTGAGTCCCTTCCAGTCCTCAGTACTATGATCCAGACATGCTCAGCTCACCTTGAACTCTTCTCTGATGGATAGCTAATTCATATTTCACCTCTCTCAGGGGGAGTGTTTCTCCTCTTGCTCTTATCAGAGCTAGCATTTAAGGTTCCCTACTAAAACACATAAAAGAAAATTCACAGTCCAAAGGTTGTTTCCCAGCCAGGAGGAGACCACACAGCTAAAAAAAGCTGAAAATATCATGCACAGACTGCAGACAGTAGCAGATACACACACACACATACTAACACACTCTATAAAGTCTGTATTTATATATGCACAGTCTTTCTCAATCTACTCTGATGGCATTTACCTTGTCCTGCCAGAAAGCACCTCTTGGGCCTGCTGCCTCAGGAGCAGTCACAGGGATGCTCAGTGGATGCTCGATCTCATACACTGGCTTCGTGTCCTCAGACCTGGCTCAACCATTAAGTTAGTCAAGATGACATGCGCTACAAATATCTCAATCAGCATCTATCCTAGCAGTCTGCATGCTGTAACCAAGATTCTTTATCCTAAAGCATTTCCCATAAACAATCAGAGAAGTGTCTCACTGGTGTAATTCTTACAAGGAAGTAAAACATCCCCTTTGATACATGGATTCCCTTTGCTCTGCTCCCAATGTAGACTCTTTCACCACTCCTTCTTCTTCCCTTCACCCCAGACCCATCTCCACCACCAGCCAACTCACCTGCATCTCAGCCTGGCTTATGTGTGGGCCCACCTCCATAAAACATCCTCTTTCCAGGAAGGACAGGGCAGGTAAGGTGTCGTGGTTTAAGCCCAGCTGGCAACAAAGCACCAGGCAGCCACTCGTTCACTCCTCTCCTCCTGGTGGGATGGAGGGGAGAAAATACAAGGAAAAGCTCGCGGATCGAGACAAGGACAGGGAGGGATCACTCAACACCTATGGTCACAGGCAAAAAACAGACTCAACTTGGGGGAAAACCAAAATCAATTTAATTTACTACCAATCAAATCAAAACAAGGACAATGAGAAGTAAAACGAAATCTCAGAACATCTTCCCCCCCTGCTCCTCCCTCCTTCCCAGGCTCAACTCCACTCCCAGTTTCTCCACCTCCTCCCCCCAGCAGCACAGGGGAACAGGGGATGGGGGTTGGGGTCGGTTCATCACACGTTGCCTCTGCTGCTCCTTCCTCCTCAGGGGCAGGACTCCTCACACTCATCCCCTGCTCCAGTGTGGGGTCCCTCCCACGGGAGACAGTCCTCCATGAACTTCTCCAACGTGAACCCTTCCCCTGGACTGCAGTCCTTCACGAATAGCTCCAGCGTGGGTCCCTTCCACAGGCTGCAGTCCTTCAGGCACAGACTGCTCCAGCGTGGGTCCCCCGCGGAGTCACAAGTCCTGCCAGAAAACCTGCTCCAGCGTGGGCTCCTCTCTCCATGGGGCCACAGGTCCTGCCAGGAACCTGCTCCAGCACAGCCTTCCCACGGGGTCACAGCCTCCTTTGGGCATCTCCCTGCTCCGGTGTGGGGTCCTCCCCGGGCTGCAGGTGGAGATCTGCTCCACCGTGGACCTCCCTGGACTGCAGGGGGACAGCCTGCCTCACCAGGGTCTTCACCACGGGCTGCAGGGGAATCTCTGCTCTGGTGCCTGGAGCATCTCCTCCCCCTCCTTCTGCACTGACCTGGGGGTCTGCAGGGCTGTTTCTCTCACATGTTCTCACTCCGCTCTCCAGCTGAAGTTTCTGTTGCACAGCAACTTTTTTCCCCTTCTTAAATGTGTTCTCCCAGAGGCGCTACCACCATCACTGATGGGCTCGGCCTGGGCCAGCAGCGGGTCCAATGTAGAACAAGGGAAGCTTCTAGCAGTTTCTCACAGGAGCCACGCCTGCGGCCCCTCCCCTGCTACCAAAACCCCAACACACAAACCCAAAACATAAGGTCACACCGTCTGGCCATAGAGGGAGTTTCTGATTTACACCTGCTGTGTGTTTATAGTCCCACGCAGGGAAATGATGGCCAAAGCAAGGAAGAGGAGTCTCAATACAGGGCTCATGATGAGAAAGTCTGTCTGCCCCCTCCATCGTCATCACAGGCTGGGGTCAGACCAAGGTCCAGCAGGTCCCCAAAATCCAGAAGGAGGACAAAAGGAGGCATACGCCGTGAAGTCATTCAGGAGGCTCAGGCTGTGCATATGAGCTTCCTAGCCCTGTGTGTACAGGTGAATCTGAGATGAACAAGAGCCGGTGAGCCTACAGTTACAAGCACCCATGTCCCCTGTGATGATTAGGATGGCCTTAGCTCAGGTGTTAGGAAGCGCCTAAAAGGTTTCCCTGAAGCAGACGCTTGAAGCATTGTCACCACGGCAGTCCCCAGGGGTGACCCAACAGAGAAATATAAACACGCAGAAAGTCAGCGGGGTATGGCTAGCTTGAGGCAAGCCTAATAGTATGAGCCAGCTTTGCTGGCATGTTATAATGTTCTTTTCATTCTCACAATCTTTGCAAGCAGAGCCTTTTCTCAACCCATGCTTGCAGCGTGTCAGGCTGCTGACGGATGCTGTGTTCTCTTACCCATGAGATGCCTTAGAAAACGGAGTGACCAATCTCCACAGGCAATCTAATTTGTCCTGTATTTAAACCGAGTTGCCTAAGCCATGCTAAGGGTCCTTTTTTTAACTCTCAGAAATGAGGAGGAACTTAGTGACTCAAAACAGAGGTAGCACTTCATGCAGCACCAGGTCGAAAAAGCTGCTTCAAGAAAAAGAGCTCTGAGAGTTTTGCAGAAAGAAGCTGTAACAACTCTAACACCGAATTCCCCAGCTGGAAGTGATACTGCTGTGAGACATTACTTTAATGTGCATTCTTTGGCTCTGCTACATTGCCTGCTTTATGTTTATAAATTAATAAGTAAGCTGGCACAGAACACAGCTCACCTATGGGCTAGAAACAAGTAAAATCCAGAAACTAAAATTCAAATTACAGTAAAATTAGGCGCTATAAATTCTTTAGAAGAATTTAAGTCTGCAGGCTCTCCTATGGACATTTTTGTTCACTTAGAAAAATAGATGTAGTCAATACAAACCAGAAATTTATTAATAATCTAAACCTGCAATTTGTATTATGACAAATCAATAAAATATAAGCTATGCATGAGATAACCATGCAATTTATGATTTTAAATCAGTAACTTTACGATCATTTGGGAAACAGGCAAAGACATACTATAAAGTTAATAAATCTTATTCTCAGCAGCTGAGAAATCTTTACTTTTGTGAGGTTTTGCTCTTGGGGAAAGTCCCGGGGAACTTAAATGTTTAAGGAAAAGGTGTTTAGCTATCACCACTGTTTCCCAAAATTGAGTGTTTTAACATTAATCAGCTAAGGCAGGATTAATCTCATCTACCTTTAGAACCCCAGTTTTCATGACTAAGGTAGTCATGAAGAGAAATGCGTATTTTTAAGACTCAGCTTACCTGATGAAATATAGACTTTTGCTTTAGGGTGAGAGGAATCATGCACTAGAAGTACCTATTTATCTCCACTGACCACAGAGGGAGCCTAGGATGTCTGATTTGGATGCAAATATCTCCAATATAGAAATCTGCATGGGGTCACATTAATCATACCTCCACTGACCAGCAATTAATATCATTGTAGAGAAGTAACTATCTCAGATCTTTGCTTTCCTTTTTTTTTCCAGTTCCATTTGAGAAACCACACTCCCTCTCCCATCTCGTCCCTCTGGCTTCTTTTATCTCCTGTGTTGTGAAATTTCTTGTGGTCCTCTTAACTGCACACGTCTTCTTGTTCTTTTCAAATCAGCTATTATCTCATAAAAGACATTTAATGTATTTAGGGCAAACTATAGAAAGCAAGAGCACATCTACTAGTTCTGTTATCAAGAAGGAGAACGATTCCCTGGAAGCATTCAGCCTAATTCACAGATACTGTAAGATTATCAAATGCTCTGAGTCAAACTATCTGGGCATCTTAATGAAGAGACAGAACATAGGAATGTTTGTACGTGACTGCAGTTGTATTGTGCTATCAACTCTGAAATGAAAAGAGACCTCATCGGTGTCATCGTCTTGAGAAAAGTGACCAGTTCATTCAAAGGTGAGGAGGACTAGAAGCTGGAAATTTGTTGGCATCACTCCAATTACACATATTATTAGGAAAGTTGTCCAAGTCTTAGAAAAGAGGTGGTAAAGAAATAGGCTCAAGTGATCTTCTCTGAGATATTGCTAGTCCTAGGGGCAAAAAAAGGTAGAAAATGCTGGAGAAGATTGTTAGGTCCACAGGAAGTATGAAGCAGACCGTCTGGATTTCGTGGAGTAGTAGGATGCATTCCCTTGGAAGAAAAAGCCACGCTGAGGAAATGGCCTGTATCACATAGGTAAGGTAAATAATTTGCTTGTTAGAAACTATCTGGAAGATTCAAAAAGGTCTGAAAGCTAGACATGCAAGGAAAGATATTCAGAAATAATTAATACAACTTAAATTAAGCATATTCCAAACATTTTGAAGTAATGTGGCAGAGAAAATGAAAATAATAAAAACTCCTCTTACTTTTATACCATCACTAGAAATCCAGATAGTAAGCAAAAATAATTGAAAAATGTTGTTGATGAGAAGAAATTCAATACAATTGGCATTACTGAAACCTGGTGGGACTGTTTTCATGTCTAGAATGCTAAAATCACAGCCTATAACCTGTTTGGGAAAGGCTATGTAAGAAAAAGAGGTTGGAAGGGTGCGTATTTCAGAAGGCAATTATTTGCTTTAGAGTTATTGATAACTCAGAACGGCAGGACCTTGAACATACATGGATCAATGAGTTCACTAACAAAATGCAAGGGGAGGTTTTGATGAGGGGTTGTTGCAGATCACCAAATCAAACTACAGAATAGGATGAACAAATCCTTAAATACTTGTCAGCAATGTGGGGAAAGAGATATCTTTTTGGAGGCTTCAGCTCGGCAGATGCACGCTGCAGGTTTCAACCAGCTAACAGTAAATCATCATTAAAGCTTCTGATATAACGCTTATCTCTATTCGAAAACCAGAGAACGCTCTACCCAATATAAGGCAACTTTTTTATAACAAAGCACATGACTGAATCGTTAGCCTGGAAGTAGGCAGTTATCTAAAGATCAATGGTAGCAATCCAATTATGTTCAACATGGGCAAAGAGAGGACAGTCTCAAAGGGCTTTGTAGACAAGCAGGCAGATAGACAGGCAGTACTTCCAAAGCGTTCATTTCCAAAAGCTGAGGAAAGGTATAAACAAAACTAAAGGGGAGCTCCAACAACACAAGTGAAAATCTAAGCTCCTAAAAAATAATTAGTCAAAAGCTACATTTCCAAGTAAGGAAAACTTGACCAAATACTTGGGACGCTACATGTGCTAAAAGATACCTAGCAAATAGACGGCAAATGACAACACACCTGTAAATACATACCAGTTGGTATAAATCAAGCTAGCAAACCCAGCAAGTAGATAAGGAAGAATAAAGAGGCCGTATTGAACCCATGTCTATCAACGCTAATGCAATCAGAAAGGTTTTTGTGCTAAATTATGGGATTAAGGCTCACCTCTGTGAGTGGAGAGGCGCAATGGCTGGCGGGGGCTCAATACCCCAACCAGCGCTGGCTGTCCTGTCTCCTCCCCGAGCACCGTTTCCAACCCTTCTCCTGGGTGAGGGGGCTTTTCAGTGCACGTGGATGGGGTCCGAGTGTGGCAACTGGAGTGGATCCAGGGGCCAGAAGCCGGAGAGACGGAAGGACGTATGCGCTGCTTGTGTGTTGGTGCACCATCACTGCTGGCCTCGAGGTGGGCCAGCCGGTCAGCAGGACGGGAGGTCACCGTGAGCCTGGTCTGGACACGGGAGAGACCACTGGGTCTGCATGTTGGCTGCTGGAGGAACCACGAGGTCCAAGCCAGCTACTGGAGAGACCCCTCCATGCATGTGTTTGTGCGTGGCAAGGGGAGACCAGGGGATGGTGTGAGCAGTGGCTGGACAGGGCTGAGTGTCTGACCCTGGCTGCTGGAGGGATCTACTCACATCTGTATACACGTGTAGGGATTTTTCCAGTAAGCGGCTTTCATCCCAGCTGGCCAGAGTGGAACAGGACACGTGTGTGTGCCCGTCGGGAACATGCACTCAGCATCCCCTCAGTTGGTTCTGGGGACCTGGAGCTCTGGCAGCATCACCTCCGTCGAGCAAACGGAGTTGGCAGCTCTGCGCAGCCTGTGCTTGTTGAAAACAAAGAGCAGCAGCACAAATAGGTGGTAATACTTCCTAGGTCAAAATGGTAGCATTGCCCATTAGAAATCTGGAGTGTACATAATATTCCTGTTCTGTATTCGGAAAGACAGGGACTGAAGCAATGCTCTACAAGGTACTGGTCACCAAGAGGAGTGTCAAACAGTACATACTGAATCAGAAAGAAAATGGTATCTAAATTTTCTTTGTATTATTTTCAGCCTGATGAAATATGTACAAGACTCGGCAAAAGAGCTATCTATTCCCTGGGGGGTTTTTTTGTTTGTTTGCAGAGGGGGTTGTAGGGTTTTTGGGTTTTGCTAAAACAATACAATTTCTGAATGCTTCCAACATCACAAAGTTGTAAGAACATTGTTTATCAATGTTCAAAAAGAAAACCATTCAGCAGTGGTGAGTTGGGTGGATTGGCTAGCCAGACATCAACCCTAAGCAAAATTACGGAAAAAGAAAAAAAAAAAAGAGGATTCAACTGATACAAAATTAGGACAGAGAAATAAAAATTTACTGATAATAAAGATCACTTTATAGAAAATCACACCAAGGAAACCTGATTTCCTCCTTTGAGGGGATTTTGTTTGGTCACTAAAGGTAGGTTCAGACACCAAGATTCTTGGGGTTTTTTGTAGTATTTGCTGTAGCACTACAGAATATTCTGATTAAAATTGACACTGTAGAATATGGCATGAATTAGATGAGGTAAGAGCTGGGTTGGGCCAAAAAGTATTTGTCAGATGGTGAATATTTGCGGATGGGAGTTTTTTCAAAGGAGTCCTGCTATGACTAGCTATAGGTCTGATCCTATTCCACATTTTCATTAATGAATTGAAATAAATATAGAATCAGTGACACTTGATTAAACCTTCATCTAAGACAAAGATTGGTGGAATGTTTAATAGCAATCACAAGAGGATTTGGGATTACTCAGACAAAATGTGCTTAAATACGTCCAAGCACAAAATAATATGGCTAAAAGGAAAAGTGCACATGCCACCCATAGAGCAGGAAAGATGTCACTCCAAAATGGCTTTTGCAGGGATAGCCGATAAGCAATTCAATTCATGCTCCTTGGGCAATGTTGTAGGAAAATGGGCTATTATAATCTCTCGACATATATGCAGCAGAAATAGGACTGGTATTGGTATGCTGCCAACAGCTTTAGTGGCCAAATTTTGAGAAGGACATTAGAAAACAGAAGAAGGTGAAGAATAAGGTCATAAAAAATTGACTTTGAGAGCTGAAGAAAACGTGTTAAAGTGAAAAACTTTAACAGCTCAAGCTGTTTAGCTTTTGAGAGGGCAGGCTGAGAGTGACTTGATTGCAGTGTCTAAATACTTTCAAAGGGAGAAAATAGGAAGCGCTAAAGGGTTCTTTAACAGAGACAGATATAACAAGAACCAAAGCTAGAAATGAAGCCAAATATGAAATCATGCACCAATTTGTAATTGCAAGAGCGATTAGACACTGGGAAAAAAATATAAAGGAAAGTCCATCTTCATCACTTGATGTCTTCAGATCAGGAGTAGATGCCTTTGTGGAACACATTGCTCTGACAGAGCAGTTAGTTTTTAAATCAA
Source organism: Buteo buteo (assembly GCF_964188355.1). NCBI lineage: Eukaryota > Metazoa > Chordata > Aves > Accipitriformes > Accipitridae > Buteo > Buteo buteo. The sequence goes on from NC_134179.1 coordinate 38,558,167, forward strand.
TGTGTTCAGCTAATAGCTAGCCTGGGAATTAGATCCATAGGAAATTTCTATTTGGCCTGCAGCTCTTTTCTTAAAAAATGCCGTCTCTCTGGCTTGGGCAGCAGCCTTACCATCCTCACTCTTATTCCCCTGCTTCTCCAATGGCAGATGCCCAGCTCTGCTTTGTTTCTGCAGGAGGGAGATTTCTGCCATCTGCTGCTGCCCGTGGAGGGTGCCAGCTGATCAGCCACTGTGCAGGGGGAGCAGAGATCCTGTGCTGCTGTCAGGAGGAAGAAGAGGCTCGAAACCTGCTCTAGCCCCGTGGCTACTAAGATCAGACCTCCTTGCTTTACCTCTAGTAAGTTATTGAACTTTGAATGATGAGAAGTACAGAAAGCTGCTTGTGTCATCAAGGTACAAAGTGGTTCATCTAGCATAAGTATTATAGTTCATGCCTGAGTTTATGTATAAAATCAAGCCTGATAAAGCAGCCTTCCTAATATAGGAAAGGTCGACACTTCCTTTATCAAAGGAAAAAAAATAACTAATGGCCTTTGAAAGGCTCTTGGAAAGAGGTTGTCCACCTAGCTCAGATGCCTACAGCCAGGCAGAGGGGACCCTCCTCTGCAGGGAAGCCTCCATTGCCTCTATTGACTTGACAGAGGGTTTAGACTTGAATGCTAGAATGTCAGGCACTCTAAAATGTGTTGGCACAAGTTAGATGCAGATCAGGTACATGAAATCTTTGTAGGTTGGATCATCTAACAAACTATTCTGCCCTTAAAACCTAAGACTCTGAATAACATTCTAGTGAAGCAAGGCTTATAGGGACAAGTGCTGTATTTTACTAGACCAAGTGATGTATCATGGCTATATATCACCACTAATACTACTACTGAAAGGACTAAGAGCAGAGGGAGAGCTGAGACTTGCAAACAGAGAAATTCAGTGTTTGGTCACAGAGATACCCGACAGGCTACAGGAAGGGGAAAAAACAAAACAAACAAAAAAAACCAACAGAAAATTTAGAAGAGCATTTGAACATTTTCAGGCAATTTGGTTTAAATCCTCGTATTTCTTTAATCTTTTACAAACCAGAGACCAGAAACTGGGAAGTCACCTATCAGTGTCTGACCTGCAGTTACTCACCCAGGATAAGCTGCAGCCACAAGGGCAGAGCATGTGCATATTCTCCCCTCCAGAATGCCAGCACGACTCCTCCTTCCCTGGACCACCACCAGCGACGGGGGCCATAAGGGAGTGCCGTGGCCTAGATGGTGCGTATATTACAATACCGGATCTACCTATGCAATAAATTGTTTCCCTTGAGGTGAACCCGACACTTATTAAGTTGTTGAGCATTTTTCATTGATGAAACCACCATTTTCTTGAGATTTATCCAAAAGTCCTTTTTTTTCTAGCGACGTCAGTTTGTACCTTTGATTTATAACCTGCATTGGCCTCTCTTTGTTTTGGTTTTGGTTAGTTGGTTGGTCTTGGTTTGGGGTTTTTTTGGCATGTGGAGGTGGGTAGAGGGAGGAAGAAAAAGACTTATGCCAAATTTGGGGACTGGGTTTCCCTTTGGGGAGAGACACTACAGATACACATTTTTTGGTTTTTTAAGTATTCTTTTTATATCAAAACACTGCCAAATTCAGATACGTTTACAATTTCTCCCTAAACTAGCAGTTGTTTGCAACTTTGTGGACAAATTTTTCTTCACAAACATTTTTAAGGAAGGACAGATTTTCACCCAAATACCCATAACATCATGAAAGCCAGGGCTTCCATGCATGAACAACAGGATTTGCTACCTACTACTAGCCTTCCACAATTTAGACATGCCATCAAAAACCACGGGACACAAAACAATCTAGCTCACTGTGTCACAGACAATCTATAGACTGACTATTTTTTAATCCAAACTATCCAATAAGCGTTTATGAATAATGTGCCTGCTCCTGTGCTCAGAAATTGTTCACAAATGATTTGTGAACAGAAAAAAAGAACTAAATCTGCAATGCATATTTTTTTTAATAACCCATTCAATCAGATTTCCTTCAGGAAAGATTGTTCAGCATTAGCTAGGCATCATACCATGTACTTTTAGGGAACATATTAGACCTGTAAGTGGTCCATCAAAAAAATGATAATTCAGCACTATAAAGTAATTTGAGAACATGCTTTTAAATATATGGTGTTTAGGAGGATATCTAAACACCATCACAACTCTGAAACATGTTTCATTGTCCAAAGAGTGCTGAGATTTAAGCTGGCTCATGAGTGTTAAGCAATCAATTCTTGTAGACACAGCTTCAAAATTGCTTCCATTTTGTCTGGTTGAATTACAAATGAGTTATTTCATTAGCAGAATTATTATTTTGGGATGAACTCCAGAACATTAAAGCTTTACATTTAACCTCCATTACAGTCCAGGATTGAATTAACCTCTCTTTACCATGTAAAAGTAGCTAATGCACTTTCCTTGTAAAATGCAAATGTCGTTATACTATATTTTGCAGAAAGCACTTAGAAAAATTCAGTGGAATTATGGTTCATAATATTTTGGTGCATTCTATTAAAACACTACATTTTAAGAAAATTAGTTTATTTTCTTTCTTATCATTGAACACTGACTCTTGGAATAACAACTACTGCTGAGTTACATGCTAAAATATCAAGTTTGTATCTCAGGGCAGAAACTCAATGCTGCTGTAACACGTATGATGTACAAACACAAAGGCATATGTTGGAAGTCCTGTGTTCAATGTGGTTAAGAGAATCAATCAGGACTTTGCTTTTCCTAAAATCTTAAGAATCTTTTTGAAGCCCTTCTGTGCTTATATTTTTCCTGTTCCCCATTCAGATTTAGAAGAGAAATAAGAGAAATAAAGCACAAATTTGCATGTTGCTGGAAGCAGGCTGAAATTGAAACCACAGATTTTGTGATTGGCTCTACCTCTGATGCCTATTATCTTCAAATCATGACTGAAAATCCCAAAACACATGGGTTGTGTCTCTCGGCACATTTCACCACTTTTTTCTAATGTTACATAATAGTTACATTTAAAAGTAGAATCTTGTGATTGCAAGATTTGGCTTTGTTCTGAATGAGAACAGAAAACTTCCACATGTACTGTAAAGAAAAAAATCTGGAAAAAACCACACATCAGTTAGTCATTTCATTGAACATTTTAGTATTAGCTATATCTTTAAAATAGGAAACAGAAATATGCAGGATAAAGTGAAAAAAAATATTAATCCTTGAAGAGGGTATTTCAGCAGGAAATCTGTAAGACTTTTTTTTTTTCTGTTTACTGGAAACACACCTGATTTTGCAGTGTGTTGATTTTGATAAACAGCATGCATGGGCTTAACAGTTCTAGGTTCATATAGCAACAGTGAACTTGACATTGTTCAAAGCATGATGAACTTGGCCATGAGATCTTCTCAGCTGAAAAGATCAAGCAGCTGAGGAGAGACAAGGAGATGAGGCTGGAACCTAGCTGGTGAGGATAACAGATATAAATTGATACAGTGCCTTTTACTGATGCAACATAGTCATACCATAGGCACTGTTACTGCTATGGCAAATAGTGAAAAACATGGTTCATTTTTGTACTGCATCAGAAGTATACTTACCTGGAAAAAACTAAAGGAGGTGGTTTTGTAGGACTCAAAATCCATAACACTTCTGAACAAATTTTCTAAATGTTGATGGGACTTCCCAGACAAAGATTTTTTTCTGACCAGCTGTATTTCCTTGCATCCAGAAAGCACTGCAAGAAACCCCTGCCCTAGGATCTGTATGAAGTCCTCAGAGACTGCCAGCTTACATTGTCCAACAGGGATCTCAGAAAGGCCACATCCACAAAGAGTCCTGGTTTTATCTGAAGATCTTCCCTCTCTTTTCGTACATTTTCTGAAAACATCCAGATTGGGAACAAACAGCCAATATGGAAAGTGAAAATTTCTGTGTTAGAATAAAGCAGCACTATAGTGTGTTAAAAAGTAGCTAAGGAAGGTTAGAGTACTATTCACAAGTAGCTCATGGTCAGTTGTCTAGACTGTCACTAATATCAGAAAGAAAATGGGTAAGGATGAAGAGGACGGGTAAAGCCATCATAAAAGAACAAGGCAATTTGTCAAGTATATTGATTTATTTTAAGGATATGGTCTCAGAGACTGGCAGATTCTTCTACCTGTCCAGCAGATAATTAAAGGAATATTTTCACATTTTCTTTTATCCCCTTCAAGTTTATCCCCCACATTGAAATGCAGCTTTTACAGTTTTGACAAGACATTTAAGAGGAGTCAGTCTGTAAAGCTTAATTGTTTTCTTTTCTCCTGAGGGTCTTTTGCACTTGTTTTGAACCATTCATTGGAGGTGGCTTTCATTTATGCGCCAAGATTCAGATCCTTGTGTAGACAGACCTTACACTGTCCATAAATCCTAGAATTTCACAACCATCAGACAGACTCTCTAAAAGCTTTTATGAGAAAATATGGTTTAGGATGGAGACAGCTGGTATTTAAATTATCCATGTGAGAGAAATTACTCTTATTCATTCACCAGATGCTTTATTCATATATAGATTTTTAAATTAATAATTCCATAATACTTACAGCTATATAATCCTAAAATCCACGCAGTTTTGCTCAATGACCTTAACAAGCTTTGACATCTTTTTTTATTTCTTGCAAATAGTGCAGCAGATTTTGCCAATTGCCATTTTGATGAAACATTACAATAGATGAAGGAAAAAAAAGTTAGTGTCCACTGACAAGATCAGTAGAGTTCATCAGACTGTTATTTCTGCCTGTACTCTACATGCAGGCTCCAGAATCATTCATCTAGGAAAAACATATCAGCTAGTCCCATGCAGTGTCTACCCCTAGTACTCACAAGCTCTTCTGTGATATAGATTTAAAACCCAATAACTAGGAGTCAGAAATAACTGAAGGGACAGGGAAACATTTCTTATCTATTAGCACAAATTGGACAAGAAGAGGCTTGGGGAAGAAAAATAGGAAAAACAGGGAATACAAAAAAAATTAAATTGCTGGAACATTCTGGGAGAAGATTTGAGTTGACATGCTTGGCATTTATGGTAGGTACTAAAGAGGTGGAATTGCAGCTGAGCTCTTTTGAGCATGGACTCCATGCAAAATAAACCTGCAATCTCAGAGCACATCATTGTTCAGAAAAAACTTATTCAGTCAAATTATGTTATTCTTCCTTGCAACCCTGAAAATGTTCTTTCCTGTTCTGTTCTTTTCAGTGGAATACTTGTTCATTTGTAATTCTCTTATCTTGGTCATTACAGCTTCCTTCTTCCAGGCCTCACTGCATTTTTTGTCCTCTTTGAAAGTGCTACCACTTCTTCCTCACTTTGAATCCCTGCACTGGTTAAATTCCACTTTTCACAGAGTCCAGAAGCCTTGTCTCAACTCTGGAGGCCATTGCCTAATCATCACCCATGCCTATCAAAACCCACAGTGTTTTCATCTAAATCTTTCTTTAATGTACTTGTCTGTGAGAGGTTTATCAGAAATCATCATAGTATTAAAATAAATAAATAAATAAAATTTATTTGAAAACTACTCCAATGCAGGAGTTCATGTGTATATTATAGATACTGTCTTTCGCATCGCTAAACAGTAAGCTGCTTAGCAGTTTGTTTTCTTCTGACCATGCCAAAACCGAATAAGAATACATAAGTGAGCCCCCATTTTTCTCCCTATTTATTGGCATATAAAGATTTCTCCCTGGGCAAGGTTTTCAGAAGGACTGGGTCTTAAGACACAAGGCTCCAACCACAGGCTTCCCAACTTGAAAGGCTTAGAAATACATATCTGTCTGAAACACAAGCCTTTCACTGCTTTTCCAAGGTGTTCCCTGGACGAAAGTGGTAATAATAGGTTTTTCACTGAGAAGTCAAAAATGGCAGCTATGGTATGAGAACGATCCATGCTCGCTGAGTGCCAGCATTCGGTCAGAAGATATGTATGAACCTTTGAGTCTGTGAGTCTCTGTCATTCTTGCCCACGCTAACTGAATATCTATCTTCCTGCAAAGGCCTTTCAAATATTTGCAGCCAGGAATCAACCCCAGCACATCATCTCATTTCCAACTCTGCAGCAAGACTTTGAGGCTGGAAAGTATCCCTAGTTTCTTTCTTCATTTTTATAAAGGTGCTGTCTAAGCTTCAAGCACAGACCAAAAGCATCCCATGTCTGACCTTTCAGATGTCCACCCAGACTCTACCCAAGCAAAGGACATGGTCACATTCAGCAGGAAAGCAGGGCCAAACTGTAACCAGAAGGTTTCAGGGGCCCGTCGACACAGAGGTCACTTCTGTACACAGAGAGCATCCACCGCATGCAGATCCTCTGGCAGCTGCTGGACCTGCTGGGGAAAACGCAACAAGTTGATTAAGTGGGTTCTCTCTCCTCACTCTGCTTTTTCAACCCATTTTCTTAATTTCTAATTCAGTATAGACCCAAAGTACACTTTAATTGCATCAATCAATTTCAAACAAAGTAACTTTCTTAGGTAAGAACTGCACAAAATATTTAGGAAGTAAGTACTTCTGCTTTTTAATCCTTTCTACACATGCCAGGATACCAGAAGTTGCAGCGACAGCCAGAAGTCCACACTGGAACAGCTTGTGGTTACTTGGGACACCAACGAAAACACAGTGTGAGCAATTACACCCTGGAATATCACCATACAAGTCACCACAACCTGGGCTTTTATGGGAGCTTGAAAAACCTGCCTTTGTCAAGGTAACTTTCCTACATATAGCCTGAATGCCGGAACCCAGGGAATGTACATAGTCCACAGCTCTCGGCAGCGTGACCCAAAACAGATGAAGCGTTCGTACAGAAAAACTTCACATCCCACCCTCTGCTCCAGGCACCTCTGATTTCTGCTCCGGTGTCCCCATCCCCAACAGATGTAATGGTTACCCACCCAGGGCACAGATGTGTTATGAGGATTAGTTAGTATCTAACTACTTGAATATTTAAAGTGTTATTCTTAAAGTCCTAATATTATCACCAGTACATTTGCATATGATTTTATTTACGCTTCTGACATTTGCTTTCCAGATTTTATTAGAGCTTATAAACAATAAAAAACTACTGCTGCCAGACCCTATTACACACTTCCATGAGATGACTCAGGCTCTCTCAGACACTTCAGGTTTGCTGAAGTCATAGCCACTTAACAAATTTACTGAACAGCTTTGGATCAGACCCTTCTACAAAAGGAGAAATGATATTTTTATCTTACTGTTCTTTCTGTAGCAAAGAATTAGTTCGATGTCACTATAACAATAGCAACTTTAGTTCTTCGAATGAAGAAAGAAGGAAGTCCTAGATCCCTGCAGTGATCACTGCCCTGTTACTTTGGTTAAATGTAAGCCTCCAGAGTACTACAACAGCTTCAGCAGCTGGGTGCAAAAAAGGTGATCTCTGATCTGATGCTCCTGAGTCAGGCTATTTTATGCACAGTGGAAATTGTCTGCAGATAATAAAAAGGAGAAATAATAGCTCTGCAGAGACAGTTCTCTTAGATGTTTTGGCAGACTGGCCTATTCCATTCATATGCTTTGGAAAAACTTTGATTTTTGACATAAAACAGCCAAGTTTCATTACTTCCCTGTGTGCAACCCAAAGCCCACTAGTTACAGTCATGGGCTCAGTCTTCAGGCTTTCCTCTGATGTATGTGCACACAACTGTGCGCACGAGTGTGCATATTGGGAGTGATGGGGAGTTGGCTGAAAGTCTGTCCATGTTACTTTCTATTAGCTGTCTGTTGAAGATAATGTTTTAATAACAATAATCTCCTCATAAATAAGGTATATTAACTTTGTCACACATCAGTTGTTCTCTAATACTGGTGAAACCTCCTTGCTCTTCAGATTCAAAGCTGTCTCTTTTGTTCTGTGGATACAACAAACTCATTCTCTCTGACCTCCTCATTCACATGCATGCACTCACGCACAAACATGCATATACCTCTGTGCTTTCAAATAGCTCCTATCCCAAGAAATCCTGTTCTCTAAATGTGGACAATCACACTAAAACCGTCACAGTACACTTAGAGTTTAGGAGGAGGCATTTGGTCCAACAGTTGATCTTTGCAATGACAAAACTATTGGAGCTGTGACATTTTCTCTTGCATATGAGCAAAAAACCTTTCCTACTTTTCCAGAACAAAGAGGAATTGGGGACTAGGAAAAATGTTGATTTGTACCAACTGAGGATCAGATTCCTTGTTTTCAACTCTCTACTTAAATTGGATTAATTTCATTGAATCATAAAGTAATGGGCTGCAGGAGGTTGTCTAGTCCACATACACACACCCCCCCCGCTCAACTGTTTTGCATAAATCTATATCCATGGGTTTTCCTGATAGTACTTTACATATGTATAAAAAGGCAGTTCAGAAAGCCTGCCAAGATCATGATCTGGAATATAGTTTAGGATTGAGCACATAACAGAATTTTTGTATAGTGCTCAACCATATAACCTATCAAAAAGCTAATCAATAAATGAAGGCACATACACCACAGTATATCTAAATCCAAATGGGTCCTATAGGATCTGTCAAAATCTTTGGCCTCAAGTCCTGAGACACTGATGTATCTGCATAATTTTCTAGTTTTGATGCTGCTCGCTCACATACACATAGTTCAGGTACATGCTGAGCCTCTAAAAAGAAAACGTCTGACATAAACTTTGCCTATGTACAATCAGCAAACCTTCCCTTTTCCATAAGGGATATAAATTATATGTAATTATGTCTTCAACAACTACATGGGTGATTATCTGTTCCTCTGGAGCTTATCAACAAATTAGGACTCTTCTCTTATATTAACTACTCTCCCTATCACCAACTGTGCTGCTCTGGCAGTCCTGTTAAGAAACATTCTCATGTCACAAAAGGGATTGAGGAGCAAAGAATAAATCTATCTATATAACTCAACAACCTGTGTTATTTCAATGGTTTGTTACAGGGTAAGACTTAAAGAATGCCAGTAGGAATACAAACATGTTGACATGCTCCAGAATATACTGGGTATTCACTCTTCCTGTTATAAAAAGCCAAAACATGTGGATTAATGGCTATCCATTTATCTTGAAAGTTTGACATCTGCCAAAGCCCTTATTAGTCCCTCAGAGATGGCAAAACACTATATATTGGTGTCTGGATTAGGATGTCATAACCAGTAACATAAAGGAGCTCACACAGTAAACACAGGCCATTGTAAGTACACAAAGGCCTGTGGGAAGAAGAGTATCCACCAGCTATACTTCTATGGTAACCACAACCCGTTATGCTGCAAACTCATCTAGAGAACAGATTTGACGAGGGACACTCATTGACCTTCTAGGTATTGATCCAGATGGTCACGAGCGCTGCGTTAAAGAGGTTGAAAGGTCTGCTGTGCCTCAGCTTCAAACATTGCCAAAGGACCTTGCTACGATGCACCGTCCTACTGAGAGGTACGCAAGCTTTCAAAGCATGAGCTACTTCCCAGCCTTATTATGCCTGCTATTAAGATCACTAACAGATGATTTCATCTAAGTTATGGTTCTTTTGCATTCAATGACTCCAAAAATAAGCTTGCTGACACTAGTTTTCTAAAAAACAGCAAACAAAAAAAAAAAAATCAAGTTATAAAAAGTGCTGAAGTAGTTTGCAATGAGTCAGCCTAGAAGCATCCTTTTAGGACATCTCCACATTGAGTTGGCAATTATAATATACATCGATGAGTCCAATCAGAACAGCTGGAACGTTAAATATCAAACCTCACAACAAACTGCTGCAGACCAAGAATTATTCAGTGAATCATTCCGAGTGGAAGTACCTCTGAGAAGTCATGATCTCTTGTGGATAATTCATGAACAGAAAAAGGCCAAATTCATAAAATTATTCATTATAAATTATTCACCCTCCTTTTTGGAGGTATGAAGTGTAAAATTAAGTGTTTCGTTTTGATTAAGTGAGGAACTGAACATCATAAATACAGCATTTGACTCAATAGATCCTAGGAAATTAACTGCTTTTTGAGGAAGGAGAATAAACTTTTCTTTCTATCAAGTTTTGAAACTTGATTAGCTGTTTGCACAGTGCATGTGTACACAGAGCCAGATCCCAAAAGATGCTGAGCTCGTACAACTCCCACCACCTTCAGCTGTGGTTACTCGGCACATTTCAAGTTCATCTGCAAAACACCATATGCAAAGTGCTAAATTCTGGGTTTTTTCTTGGAAAAGCTCATGAAATTAAAGAAAGCACTGATGAATGGTAGGAAAGTTGTATCAGAAATTTCACCAGCAAACCCTTACCTTCCCAATCTTCCCTTCTAAGCTGGAAATACCAGGTTCGCAACTCTTCTCACTGATGTTTGTTTCTGCATGTGAAGAAATTTTTCCTTTTGAAGAGCTGTGTTTTTTCTCAACTCAGAAAAATTTCATTCCTCTTCCACCCATTGCCCTATACACAAAGACAAGTACAAAACACACAACTTCAGTTAGACTAAAAAAGAGCATTGAGGTTAGAGGACTCCTTGCACTTTTTTTTTTTTTTTTAAAAAAAAACATTTTTGAAATTGCATTTCCCAATAGGGCAGTTTCTGAATATTTTTCTTTTATCTTTTAAAGTGCACTTTAAGTATGATTAAGATTTTCCTCTCCCCCGTTATTAATTACGTAGCATTTACTTTTTGTGTATTTGCAGTACTTTTTGTTCAGGCCCTGAAGTGGCATCATCAGACAGTCTCCCATTTCTTCCTTTGCTGTTTCCTGCCTGCTGCTGCGTTAGCTTCAGCTTTCTTACCACTGTTACCAGTAAACACTCTCCCATAGTGCTAAGATACTAATGAGAGTACTGAAACTGCACACATTAATTACTGACAGGAGTACACACAGATTTTCTTTTTTATTCTTGCTCAGATGTGACAGGACTTGCAGCCATCTTACTTTTAATACATTTCAACAGTGAAATGTAGGTACAGTTTTCTCGATTCAATAAGTTCTTCTAGTTGCTGCCCATATAAAGTCATGGTAAAGCAAGGAAGAAAGTAAAAGCTGATGTGAAACTGCGCAACACACCACCCTCTTCTGAACAAAACCGAACACAGCAAAAATCCCTGAGATGTAAGGTCAAATGATGGCCATACCTTAGAAGCTGTGCCACACATGGTTGCCTCTTTGAACCCGAACATGAATTCTGGGGTTCTAAACAGAGCAGAGAAATGGATGCAGAGACATACAACTGAATTTGCGACAAACCACAGGGCTAGGACAGCGCCAAGGTCAAGGGAAGATTTGGTACTGCTCATATTTAAACTGAACCAGTTTCCTCATCCTTTTGTGAAGTTGAATCACTTCTTTTCACACACCAGTTCTCCCAGGGACTCAGACGATGGTGGGCAATGAAAAGAGCAGCCCACGGGGATGAAATCTTACCGACAGCCATCATTAGTGAACGTTGCCCCTTTCGTGAAAAGCAAAAAACCTGCCATCCTTCCCAGCCTCTAAGACTTTTGCACCCCCTGAAGGTGCTTTTACATTTCTCCTTAGCTCTCCCAAACTGAAAGGAAACTTTTCCAAGGTTATGATAGTGAGAGCTGAGATTGATGTGTCTTATCACCCTAGGCTCACGAATATTAAAATATGACAAAAATGAAGCATTTTCTTTCAAAATTACTTAAAAATATTACATCTCCTAAAAGAGAGGCTGTGGACCCTCATTTGTTTCACTTATTCGTCAATCTACAGCTTTTCCCCAGGAGGAAAGAGTCATCTTTTCTTTAGCCTTTTAAGGAGGAAAAAGCTGTAACTAGTTCATTGCCAAATGTTCCACTGCATCGACCAGGCACTCTTTTGTAGACTGGTTGTTTTTTCCAACATCACACACACAATTTTAGCAATAAAAATTAATTCTTGTCTGCTAGCTTTGCAGAACTCCATTTCATGACCCATCAGCTTAGGAAGTAAATTTAAAGCCTATCTTCTGTCAAAAGCAAGCAAGTTTTTACCCTTACCCCGTGAGTCTGGCATCTCTCCAGCCTAGATCCACATTTAGGAGCAATATTAATTTCTGTTTCTCTCAGTTGCAGCTGTGCAGGGATAAAAAAGTCATTTTTCTATCCTGGCAGGATAGAACACGCTTTCTAATTTGTCACTAGATTAAGTTAATGATCAGGTACTAAAATCATTCCTTGGAATGACCTAGAGTCCGACTGAAGGCAGAAGGTTCGTGGTCTCCTTGTGCTGGAGGTCTTCTCCTCGTTTTTTGTAGATCAACAGTCACACCTTCCAGGCATTCCAGAGAGAGCCTTACCTAGTCCTGCGTTTTGCAGGTGTCAGCAGCCCAAGCTGCATTTCCCCATTGATTAAGGATAACTAAAATTGGTAAAATGTAAGCCTTTCTGCAGATAGGAAAAAAAAATAATGGATTTCTGCTCAGCTGAAGAACACTGGTAGGAGCACATTACCTTTCACCCAGCCTTACCAACACAATCCACATTTTATTCCTGAAGCGTGTTGCTGTAAGCATATGCAAACTGCACAGAAATATACACCATGCAACAAGGCATCCCAAACAGGATAGCTGTAGGGGAGTGGTAGGACCACTGAGTGTTAACACAGATGGTGCTACACATGGAAATTCAAAACCAGTCCTGAAACGATGCGTGTATACAACACCAACTGCACCTTCAGTCTGTCGCAACGTAGGTAGCAAGGGTAATTGAACATCTGCTAGAGTTTGGTCCCATAGTTATTTCTAATTGGGTTCTTTCTCTCTCTACACCTGAATTGATAGCGGGTGTTTGGTCTAAGCACTGTTTGAAACATTTCTGATGGTTCTGGCACATCCCTTTATGAGGCACCAGATGTGCAGGTACTGAAATAGCTGCCACTGACTTCCACCTATAGGGAAACTGTAAGGCACGTAATTATAAAGTAAAATAAAATAAAATAAAATAAAATAAAATAAAATAAAATAACTTGTTTGCATTGTGAACATTAAAAAAGAAACACTGAAAAGTGGATTAACCAGGGGGAAGGAGGAGATTTCTATTTTGAAATGCAGTTTTGAATTTCTCCAGGCTTGACAGTCCATCTGGACATTGCTAGATGCCTAGTTACATCAACACATCATGTTTCATTTCGGTTCCTTTTTTTTTTTTTTTTCCCTTTTAAAGTGTCCCTTACAGTCTCCCCCCACCACAACATATTCCTAAAATTCCATATTATGTTGTGTGTCAGAAGAACATCAGTGAAGAGCAGCACAAGGGTTGCTTAATGCAGTGCTCAGGCCACCAGAAAGGCAATGACTGTCTGCTCCTCTCTTCTGCCTGTTATTTTCTTGGCTCCCTTATCAGCATCTTCCCTGGATAGTTCTGCACAACTCTAATTATAGGACTGAGGATAACAACCATCAGGAAAGCAATACTTTATTTTTATACCTACTGCCAGTAGTTTGCTACTCACGTTGCTCTAGGAAAAGAGAAAAAAAAAATTGTTTACAAATGTATCATTATACAGCAGATCTTAAATTGCACAACTATTAGCTGTAAGTATTGACTATTGTCAGAGCTCTGCTGCTGCCTGTGAAAAGGTCAGGCCTTTTCATTTGTGTTCTTTTTATGTGAGGAATACCAAATAATAAAATACACAATTTATTGGGCTGCTGAGATTTTTTTCCCCCAGACCTGCAAAACAGTCACCAGGTTTGAATCTTCTTTCCCATTATTATAGGAACAAGGTGATTTCACTTTCTTTTCTTTCTTGAGGAAAAGAATTTTATTTCCCATAGTAGCACCCAAAATGAATAGTCTTTATTTTCCAGGTAAGCATTATACAAACAGTTATATCTTTATGAGCTGCCTGTGCTTCTACCCTTAGGATGTCAATAGAGAGTGGGGTGCTTTTGCTCAGAGGACACGATAGAAATAATAGCTCCTTACTGGTCTATCAAGCCAGCTAACAACATTTTCAAAGCACCAACATTTTCAAAGCACTGAGTAACTCATTTTAAGGAATCATATCCAAATGTAGATGTATGAATGAAAACAATTTGACCTTAGGTTTCCTTGATTTCTAAGAGTGCTCCACATCCAGAACTTTCATAAACCATACGTTTTATTTAAATTTCCTAATTAACTACATGAAATTTTAATCCTAAAGCATATAAGTCATATAAATGGAGCTGCCTATCTCTGTTTGTACAACCTCACAATTTCACAATAGATGTCAGGTGTTTTTCTGAAGCTTAGTTCTGTGCTGTTACACCAAACACATCATCTTCTAAATAGCCAGAGAAGTTCATACTGCTTTAGGGAGAACTATAAAGCACACAAGACAAAAGCCAGCAAGAGATTCTCAGCCCATCATTTTTAATTCTTCTGCCACTTAAAAGGAAACATCATGGCGAGATAAAACTATATGGAAATATCTACTACCTTTGCAGTTAAAGAGATGGTAACAGAGAACTGTACAATTTATTTGGGCATTTGCAAACTGCAACAGCAATGGCATTATTTACTTATCCTAAGCCAAAGTTCACCCAAGCTCCATGGAATCAAACTCCAGCTGCTGCTGCAGGAAGGAAGCAAGGCCAGTATATGTCTTACTCTGCTGGGGCAGGACTCCAGATCTGCTAAGATGTTTCAATAAACATCAGTCTTTAGCTCTCAGACCAAAAGCTTACTACAAAAGCTTTATTTTCTCCCCAAAGTAACATGGGAGGCTGCAAAATCCCATCAAATATACTCGCACTTTTCTGTGTAAATACAGGGGGAGACTGGTAACTTCAAACAACAAATCTGGCAATCAAGGTCTGTGCAGAACCCAAGTTAGTTCTTCAAAGATGATAATAAAAGGGATAAGGTTGTTGGTAAAAGATAGCTAGAGACTTGTTGAAGAGCTTCAGGGACTGTTTTTTTCCACTCACTTTTTCCTCGCTCCCTGAAGGCTGCAGACTTTCAGGCTGCAAACATTTGTTAGCACCTCTCTCCTCACCTGGCACTGGCAACACGTCCAGCTTCTGGCAACCTTTTCAAACCCAGGAATCTCCATGACAAATATGCCAAACACTTTACATGATGGTCCCAAGGAAGGATGGACTTAGAGACCATCATACCCCAAAAGCATGAGCTTTATTACTCCTGAAGACAATATTCCAGAGTGCAACATAGTAACTCCAAGGTGCGACTCACATTCCCTTCCACCATCCCTGTACTAGGGCAGGAGCACCAAGCAAGAAGCAGGAGACAATATCTCAGCACTATGATTTGCAGTGGCTCCAATCACTTTTACTAAGGAGCAATCATTAACAGTTTTGCTCCCCTATCTGCTATACTGTTCCTTGTCACGGTTTAACCCCAGCCACCAACTCAGCACTACGCAGCCATTAGCTCACTTCCCTCCCCAGTGGGATGGGAGAGAGAATCGGAAAAAAAAGTAAAACTCATGGGTTAAGAACATTTTAATAGAACAGAAAGGAAGAAACTACTACTAATAATAATAACAATAATAAAATTAGAATAATAATAATAAAAGGATTGGAATATACAAAACAAGTGATGCACAATGCAATTGCTCACCACCCGCCAACCGATGCCCAGTTAGTTCCCGAGTGGTGACTCCCCCCAGGCCAACTCCCCCCAGTTTATATACTGGGCATGACATCCCATGGTATGGAATACCCCTTTGGCCAGTTTGGGTCAGCTGTCCTGGCTGTGTCCCCTCCCAACTTCTTGTGCCCCTCCAGCCTTCTTGCTGGCTGGGCATGAGAAGCTGAAAAATCCTTGACTTGGTATAAACACTACTTAGCAATAACTGAAAACATCAGTGTGTTATCAACATTCTTCTCACGCTGGACCCAAAACATAACACTAAAACAGCTACTAGGAAGACAATTAACTCTATCCCAGCCAAAACCAGGACACTCCCCTATGCCACACTGGAAGACACAAGACTGCTAGTGAAAGGAGGAACAATTTGGTGTGTGTGTGGAAAATAAATGAACAAATAAAATCATACCCACACCACCATGCCACCAGTCCTGATGCTTATATCATGGCTGTCTCCAAGCGTCAAACATTCTCATTTTATTGTCATATCATCACCACTGAGGGACTGTTGAGATAGTAAAGCACCAAAGCAAAGTTTGACCGTAGAGGCTGTGGCCTCTATCTTTATACATCTTTGCATACCTTGTTTCCAGGAACCTCCAGACATCCGTGAGGAATGGCATAGGACTTAGCTGATCCACCTGGGGGATGGAAAGGATTACTTGTAGCACCTATCAACTCCCACAGCCATTTTTTCTGTGATCCTGTGGAAATGATACATTTGTATGCCAAATAAGACCATCCCTGCTTCCAAGAGTTAATTCTTAAAACAGAGTTTTGAATAACACATAAGACTGTGCTTCAGGGTTTACATTAATATTAAGGATGTGTATTTTTTCAAAATGGTGCGGATAGAGTTTCATCTACCTCTCTCTGAAGCATCCTATATTGGCCAGACCTGGGAAGGGGGATCAGGCAGACTGCACTTCAGATTTGGTATGACAATTCCAGGGTTGCAGACCTGTGCAGAAAAGTGTGGGCATGAATACCTGCTCACGCACAGAAGAGCAGTTCACATTTCAGAAGTTTTGACTATCTTGAGTCACATTTTACATATTAAATATGCATACATGCATATAGTACACATACACACACCTATAACTATATATATACTTACAGATAAAATCTGTGTGCATGGCACAAAAGCATGATTATTTTGTTGTTGAATACAAACTAACATCATTTCTGAATTAACTGAATTGAACTTCAAAGGCCTCGAACACAGATTTAATCATTACAGCTGAGGTTTGATGACAACAGTATCAAACATGTCTCCCTTGAAAGAGCAAACAATACTCTAGTCTTCTGCTTCAGTAGGCAAAGTTTCATTCAATGACATTTTCGATCTCAAAGAATGTGAAGAAACTGGTATTTTGCACTTTAGGATGACCAGGATTTTTTTTTTTTTCTCTTGCTTTTAACAGCTCTTGCAAGTGTTTACATTTTACCCTGGAATAACTGTCAGTTTTAACGCCTTCAGCCCACTTAATCCCTTGTTTCTTTACCACTCCCTTCAAAATTAGGCATCCGGAATCAAACAAATTCACATACTGATGTTTGGCAACCACCAAACACAGATCATCATTTGCAGTTCTGGTCAACAGCTTTCACATTTGCTGTACTTAGAACCAGAAACAGCCACCCAGTGAAGTACACACTGAAAACTGGAAAAAAAAAGAGCTAGTCAGGTTTTTACTGGTTTGTATCAGTTGGATGCATTATAGCTGTTTGTAGAAAAATCAAGGGAATTTAAGAGGGCTCAAACACAGCCCAGTACACGACAAAGCTGGCACCTCTAGCCACTTCATTGCTCAACACTGAACAACTGTTGAGCTGGTGCCCACCAATTTATCCAGGAGGACAGCACACTTTCATTTTCCTCTAAGTTTCTGGGTAGCTTTTGCATGTTCCCTTTTTTATATGTTCTTTCCTGAGAAATTGGTATTTTTCACATTTTTAATGATAGAATAAAATTCAAACTGTATTTTTTTAATAAACTACAAAAAATGGAAAATATTTTATATACAAATTTTCACATAGATTTTTCGGAATGACACAGATTAAAACCAAGCAAAAATATCAGAAGTTGCATTGGGACTGCTTGAGTAAAAGAAAAAAACCCAAACACCTGCTCTAGGATACAGGGATATATTTTTCTCCACTGCTTCAGCAGAAGTCAAGGGAGGAAGGAGGCAAGGCAGAATAGAAGGGGTAAAGAAGAGATCTTCAGGGTTGCCTGCCACACATACAGCTCTGCATACATCAGAAACCCAAGCATTACACTGAACACAGATCTCTTCCCTGGAGAAACAATGACAGCTGTTACCTTGTCTAAAAGGGTACTGGAAGGCTCCCAAATATTACACTGATGAGACCAATAAGTATAAAAATCAATATAGAAGAGCAACAGCACATGCGGGTATGAAGTCAAAGCTCATGTGACGAAAGTAGAAGAGGCTCAATTTTAGTTATATATAAACCATTTTCCCCACTGCTGGAAATGTACATCCCACACTTCCAGAAACCATTGACAGAGAGCAAATATTGCCTTCTGCCCACCCATGCAATAGGAAAAACAACTGAGGCAGTCACAACTAGAGGCAATATTAATATCTACATCATCACAGACTCTTCCTCCTCTCAAATAAACATAACCCTTTCCTGCTTATTCATGGATTCACCTTGTAACATGAACACCTAATTCCTGGTAGGAATTTCCATGGACAAAAATTTAACTTCTCCCCAAATTTTCTTCTTTGATTCAGGTATCTTCATTTTGCTGGGATCAGAGTAGAGTTTGTACCTTTGGCTGATTGTCGGGAACTGCAGGTGCATTAACAACTGTAGCTTAAGAATAAAAAGGAGCTTATCTAAGAGCAGTAAGTGCCAGAAATTTGGTAAGATGGTATTTGGAAAATAAAACATGTATTGTAATTCACTTATTGTCTCAACTGGAGTTTTATGGAGTTCTAGTGCAATTATGTTGAGAAGAGTTTCACAGAAAACCTTAATTTTGAATTAAAATGTCTAGGGAAGCAAATGCATTAGGGCTTGTATTTTATTTTTCTTTAGCAGTCTGAAAAATCCATATTACAGCATTTATTATGTACTCAGAGATATTTTATTGCAGCTCTGTAGAAAATAGCTGTTTATCCTACTGTGTGTCTGAACTCAGTAAGGCAGTCAGTCCTTAAAAATGGAATACACAAAAGGCTTTGGACTCCCACTCCTCTCTTGTGGGAAGTGTACGTCCCTTAGGCATCAGGAGTGGTGAAGGGCTCCCGTTTACTACTGACTTCTGGAGCAAAAGGTCATGAGAAATTGTGTACAGATAACAGTTTCTGCTGTTAAAATGGTCTTTTTTTTCTCTTTTTTTTTTATTTGTAATTGATGTTCCCATGTCTGCACATAGGACCCTATCACCTGACTTTGACAAAGAACTGTTATATTCAGGGTGCAAAATGCCCTCACTGAAGTCATGCACGTGTGCACAGATGTTCACACACACTGTGCACACACACTACGACGGGCAAAAAACTCAGAACCACAAGAAAGAAACTGCTTTTCTCTTTGGGAATCCTGCATTAATCTTTTCTCTCTTCTTTTTTTTGTCAGTAAATGTAATGAAAACACTGGCTCAATACAGCATGACTCATTAATACTAGAACCTAATGTGTTAAGCACTGTTAGAGCATCTAGCCCATTATACAAGAATGAAAGCTAATCTAAATATGGAGTCTGAAACAAAAATCTATGACCTTTTTTATTTTTTGTTTGGAAGCTTTCTTGCTGACTTCATTTTGCTGCTTTGCTTTCCCTACATTTTGTAGAAGCCAAATAAAAGTAAGAAACCATTACAAAAGGCAGCGCACAATCGAGCGATTACATAGTACCATCTAGAGCCTGTTCCTGTTATAACACCTCTAAAAGAAAGCCTTTTCTGGACTCTCACTAGGATCTGTGTACAAGAGGTAAAAAGAAATCCTGTATTTTTTCCAGGGTCAGAAAGAGGATATTCCAGTATGATGGAAACCGACCTAGAACTGAGTACTTTGCATCCTTTCTCCAGACATGGTGGTATTAATACTCTGTTTTCATAGATGGCATTTTCAGGATGCTTTATTATCCTACAGCTGATCCTTCAGAGGAAAAATGGATCAAGGGATAAAATGGTATTTTTGACTTAATCATTTTGGCATGTTGGGTTCTTTGGTCTGTCAGTGTCTCCTGAAAGCATATTTTTCACCAGTCACTGCAGACAGGCTCACAGCATGTAGCTCACATCTCAACAGCACTTTCAACATGACTAACTGTTGACAATACTTGAACTTTTGAGCCCTGCCATCCTTGGGCACAGTCTCAAGAAGAGCAGGCAAAAATACATCAGTCTTCAAGGACACTAGGTCCCTCCCCCTCTTCATGAGCTAAAGCATTCAGCCTCCCGCTTCAAATCCCCTCTCAAAAACACACCATGAATCCCATTTAATTAGAAATGCTCTCATACATTCATTATACCAGCTGGTTTCGACTCAGAAAGCATATTTTTCTTGCTCATTTCTATACACAGCACCTCTGTTCAAATATGAGACTCCATAAGCAGGACCTGTGTTTTCTCTGTGCTTTCTTATGCCAGGGCTGAGCACTCTGGCAACTCTTAAATATTAGTAACAGGCCACTTAGAATTCCAGGAACACGTGGAAGGGGAGTGGACGGACAGACAAATCCATGCCCACACCCCTCTTTCCTCTCACTTCCCCTTCTCCCCACCACTTTCTATCCAGCAAGTCAGCCTTTCCTCTTGCCTTTATTCCATTTTATGAATATCTCTTTTCTACAGAGACTTGCCTACAGCTATCGGTGGTCCACAGTATGGCAGAATTAATGCAGTTGATATGTGATAGAAAGGGGAAATGTTGGCAATATATGATTACAGATTAAACGATGCAATTTCAGGGTCAGCAGTACAGAAGGCACTTATGAAGAGGCTGACAAGTAAAGATGAATGGCAAATGAATGAGGGCAGTTACAGTATTTAATGTACATTTGCCTTCTCTGAGATCTGTAGACTCTGCTACCATCTGCTGGTTTATGAAAAAGAGCCAGGGAATCTATTTTAGTGGCTCTATATACATAATCTTTCAGCTGTCTCTCATTGTGAGAACAGTCCTCATTTCAGGTCACAGCCTACCTTCAGCCTCCACAGAGCTGTCAATTAGGCTCACTTTTGTTTCCTGATGCATTTCCGACAGCAGGCGTGAGGAAGAATGGCAAACAGACAGTGAAAAATTTCTACTAAACCCAAACAATATATCCCAGATTAAGGCACATTTTCAGTATTTTGCAAAAAAAGAAAAAAAAAAACGAATCAATGCAATTAGTTCCAGTTTATTCTAGAGGGCAGAGGGTGAGGACAGATTGAAAGGTATTCAATTCTGGTTTTGAATGAACATACCCTTCATTATGCTTCCCTCTACAACTGATACATAAATTGTCGTACTTCACTGAAATCAATGGAGCAATGCAGCCTGCTATCTTTTGAGAATGTGATCCAGGGAGGATACATGCCAGACCTAAATGTAACTTAATGCAAAGTTATGGCCAAGTTACATTAAGTAGAGGAAGAGAGAAAACATGAATGTGTTTCCAAATACGGTATTTTTATTCTACACATTCTTCCCTTAGACGCATGTAATAACACAGACACACTTACAGAACTCTACAAAATAAACCCATTTTAAAATCACAACCTCTTCTTCATCCATTTAACCTGTCAGTACTGTCAGGAAAGGGTTGGCAGTGGTGGCGACTTTTACAGAACAGAGGCCTTCTAAACTGGATGCACACAATCAACCTAATTCTGTAGAGTTTAAGGCCAAAAGAGCTCATGGTGGCCACTTCCATACTTCCCACAGTCCACAGACCTTTACCTAGTGATTCCTCTTTCAAGTCATCACTTCTAGCTGAGTTGGGGTTTCAGAGTGGAGAAAAGCACATATATGTTTCTCAGTTGAGAAGATTAACTCAGGTTGCTTGTGCTCACTCAGCCTTTTTTCTGGTGCACAGTAAGGTCCACCTCGGTCCTAGAACAAAGTTGTCGCATTCCGTGGGAAGCTCAAGGAGCAGCAGCAAGCCAAAGAGCCCAAAGCCTCCAACAGCTCCCTGGCTTCATGGAAAAGGTCCCTGCTATCCCAGCCCTTTGGAGAGCAGAGTTTCCTCTCTTGGGACCAGCCAAGATTCCCCCAGCCCAGCTGGAGGATGCTGTGCCTCACTGATGTCAATGGCCATCCCCATTTTGTGGCAATGTCTAAAGACTGGGGATTCCTAGATGTGGAGGCATTGCAGGAAGGAGCTCTTGGAAGCAGTTTTGAGATAAGCCCATGATGAATGGCCTGTAGCAATTTTCCCTCACAAAATTGGACTCACCACCAGCGCCGTCAAGTAACAGCAAGCAGCTTCCTTTAGAACCTCCATATTAATATGAACAAGCAAAAAGGATGTGCACACGCTGTTTTCGCAAGGGTAAACATCACAGGCAGCCTCTGTTCACTACTTGCCATCTAGCAGAAAGGAAACTGAGGTTACTGGAGTCAATGAGAAAACATTGGCTGTATCTTTTAACACAGGTTACACCAGAACACCTTTTAAAATAAAACTGGAAGCAGCTCCAGTAGTACATATTCTCTGGAGAAACAGAATTAAGGTGGCTGACATATGCTGCTCAGTTCAGAGGTGAGATGAGTCAACAGATACCTCAGAGATGAATCATGATAAAGCCCTGGTGCAGTCCCAAGGGACTCGGAGCAGGCTGTCTGGGAATGGACTTCTCTTGGTGTATTTCAGCCAGACCTCTTCTGTTACTACAGCATTTTTAATAACTCTGTACTTCTCTAAACAACTCTGTGATGAGCACCAAAAAATCAAAATATTTAAAACCACACCTCCTAATAAATTTCATCTTTAACACTCCTTAATAACATGTCATCCTAATGTTTGCTTTTGGGAGGGAAAGAGAGCAAGTATCCCATGAGGATAAGCCAACTTGAATTGTAGACCATGCACTGCTTGTCATTAACAGGCATGGAAGAATATGGGAAAAGACCCGATTTGACACACCCCCCCCCCCCCCAAAAAAAAAATCACCAAACACAGCATCATAGAATAAATTATTGATACAATAACCTTGCTGAAGTGCTTCATACACTCAAGAAGCCAAGGGATAAATGAAAGAATCAGGTTCCAGTCACATGGTTACCCATCCCTATTAGATTAATTCAGTCATCTACAGGATTTGCTATTTATATAAAAGAAACTGGAAAAAAAAATATTTACAATATGTTTGGTTGTGTTTATTAGAAAGCAGCAAAAGCACAAAGCAGCTTTGCAACAACAGTTCCCTTTTTTACTGTATAGCTGAGAAGAGAATTTGCCTCTTATTTTTGAGACCCCAGAAGGGAATAATCTGCAGCACTGAAACCACAACACTTTTTTCAGTTTCCAGAGAACTACAAACTGCTGCAAGGGAGAATAAGAAACAGCCACAAATGTAACCATTAATGCAGGCTTTGGACAGACACAGTGGGACTTCTGTGTACCATCTGCCTCGCAGCTCAAGGGGCACAAGGATGGTCTCTGCTCCTTGCAGGTCCCAGCTCCAAGCTCAACCTCCTCTCTGTTGAGCCAGCATTGCTCACAGGGGGGCTGATTTGTGCTTGCTCTAGGTCCAGAAGACTTACATCTATTTACAACACTACACTCGAAGAGCAGATGGCTTTGTGCAACTATTGGGGAGCTGCTACGTTCCATATGGGATTGTAGAGGTATATACCATGCTGCACTTACTTGCCTTACTCTTTACATGAACAACTTCTGAAACACTCCCTATAAGGGAGGGATTTTTTTAGCATTGATCAATCTCATGTGGAAATAAGACAGCAGAGGGAAATAAAATCCAGCTCCTAAGATGTTTTACCAGTGAGATCAGAACAAAAATATTGCTTCGTGATTCACACATAGCTAAGTGTTATACAGAGATTAATTCTCCCACTTGTTGATGTCAGAGTCCCTGCAAGATAACTATGCATTTCATCAGAGAACCATTAAAATGAGCTAAAACTTATACAAATTTATAGCAAGAATAGCAATAAATTTCCTTTATTTTCAAACTAAGGAAAATTTAGGAGCCAGATCATTCAGCTTTTGCCCACTGAAATTCTGTGATTAAAAAATATAGAGTTAGAGCACAGAAAATATTTAATTTTTTCATTAATGTGTTATATAGCCAGTCTGTCATTTTACTTAGGCAAACCACCACAGCAGAAATGAGTGTTCTGAATCATAGTTTATATGTAGTTTAATTCTTCATGTATCCATCTTTTCCAAAGGAATCAGCTAAAATAAATCATAACTTCATCATGGGAATACACAGATGAACATAGCACTCCTTTAACAAATAATTAGATAGGAACCTCAAAGGAAAAAAAATGTCATTTAGTGCCCCTTAAAATTTCACTGGCCTACAAATTCTTGCTTTCATATGGGTTATTCTGATGTAATTCCTATTTTTCACAAGAAAACAGGATGACATACTTGGAGCGTGTATGATAAGAAGGAAATTTAACATGAAAAGGTAATAATAGTGCTCTGTCACTCTTCCATTCTCTCTCATTTTCTTCCTGCTGTGAATTAACCAAATGTTCCTTAAATCACCTAAGAAATCCAAGAATCAACAAAAAAGTTGCCATGAAATTACCATGAGACAATTTTCATTTGCCATAAATCTCTGAATATGTGTTAGCAGAAGGAGGTTTTGTCTTTAAAGCTGATTTTTTCCCCCGTTGGGAGTGCTCAGAGTGGCACCACACCCAGCAAAACAGCCACTTGGTTAAGCTACTTTCCAGAAACAGAGGCTCTGCCTGTTCTCTGCACGAGGCAGATGATGACTTTGTACATACATCTGGTACATCCCAGACACATTTTCCTTTAACTGAGTTACTCATGTTTCATTTCATAAAGAATTACAGCGTTTTCCAATTCTGAGTAAAGAGCTACACTTTGACATTTACCTTTTTTTTTTTTTTTAATAAGGAAACAGATTATTTTTTTTTTCAACTCCAATGATAATCTCTGTTAGTACCCTCTTCTGGGCATAGAACCACCATTTACCAAAAGTAGATACTAAAACCTCCATGTTTACTGTTGTGGGGAAAGAGGGCTAAAAAGACTAACTCTTTAGTTGCAAATATGGGCAACAACTTTGCCCTCTCAGTAAAACCAAGAGTCAAAACTGGACCCAACTAAGCCAGCAGAAGTCCTTCCCCTGACTTAATGAGGGTTAGGATTTCACCCTAAGACTTTAAAGCAAGTAAAACGAAAGAGCAAAGCTACCTCTATAGCAAGAAAAGAGAGCAAAGAAAGAGGAAAATGGATTTATTTTTTTTTAAGAGTTAAAAGGTCATTCATCTTTACAAAAGCTAACGAAACAAATGTCATTAGATGTAGGAGATATAAAAGGTCAAATAAATATCCTGAACATGGAGCTAAAATGTTACAGAAAGACTAAAGGAAGAGGAAAAGCACATTTCTTCCTTTGAGGATAAAATGATTGAAGAATAAAAAAATTTTGGAAAAAACAATCTCAAGAAAAAAAAGTCTGCATGGCAAACATTTGAAGTAACAAGCCTGCATTAGAAAAGAAATAATATCCCTTTATTAAATACCCAAAGAGCAACCAGTAACAAGAGTCATGCCCAAAAGAAAAAAGAACATTCCATGATAGAATGATATCTCTTATATTCAGTCTGAATAATCATACCTGATCAACTAATGAAAAGCAAAAGGAAAAAAGAAACAAGTCCAAAAAGAAAAAAAAGCAATAACAAGAAGAGAAATTTTAATTTATCAAGGGACCAGTTTACCAAAGAAGGCAGTAGACCACATTGACCCTTTGACTCAGGGTTAGGTAAGTCTTTTCACAATCACCTTTAGGGAATTTTCTTAAAAAATTACAATTTTTTTAATTATAAATGGAACACCTGCCCAGTGCAAATGGCCAAACCATCGCCACCAACTTCCAACAGGATCAGAGCTATCATCCAAAAAGACATATTCAGGACAGCATTTGTGTCTAAGTGCTGCAGGTTTGGGCTCTTATACCTATTAAAATTCTTGGGGAAATTTTATTTATTTATTCTTCCATATTTACTAAATTTTCATCAGCAGAAATTGTCTACAGTTTTAGATCCTTTATGATAAAATATATGCATTGCACTATTTTTCTCATGACTTGAGTAACTGTTGGTGTTCTCATTCGTTCCCTTTCTTGATTCTGACAAGGACTCTGAACAATAACTTGCTTATCATAATGCCAAATACACTATTTTCAGAGAAGCATATGTTCCGGTGAATTCATAGCATATTTTGTATATTTTCTAATTTGATTATAGGAATTCAGCTATGATGCGATCCAAGTGCAGGATGCACCCTCTCCTAATTTAATACCCTGTTTTAAAAGTATGACCCTTCTCCTGACTTGAAAAATAGCAGCTGCTCTCCAACAGGATAAACATGAGTAAACTGAAAAATGTCATATTTCTACATTCAATCACAGAGTACATGCACCTGTTTCCAAATGCTAAGTATTCCACACCGTTACATAGTAAGTATGCTGTGGTAAGGTGCATCTATGAAGAAGCAAAAAGCAAGTTTCTGCTGCTTTTAAATCTTGAGATGTCAAAGAATTCCACGTAGAAGAGTTAAGCTTCCAGCTGTACTGTACATATGGGACAATTAAGCACAGAAATAGGAAGCAAACCACCCAACATCTATTGTGGTCTCATGATTAGGACAGACGTGGTTTTTATAAGCCAGTCTTAAGTGTCCTGATCTTCCTGTTTCTCCCCTTGTAAGGGATAGGGTTGGACAGAGATTAATGTATCACAGTCTGCCGAAAGTGAACAATTACGGAGAGACAGCAGGAAAGATGAGAAGGGAGCCTCACATAAAACACACCTCAAGGGGTGGATTAAGCTAAGATAAGAATTTACAGTCTGTCCGCGCTTCTTCAGTAAACACTCAGCCATTGGCATACACAAGGTAGCTCAGCCAGCCCTCTTCCACTGATGGTAAGACTACTAGGAGTTATTTCTTTTTCACTGCAAGACATGCGCATGCAAGCAGTTCCCGGAAAATTACTGATAGGCTGTAAACACACACTGTTGATTACTCAGCAATAACTAGTTGTTTGTCCATATCCCCTCCCCTGCCTCCCACCCCGAGAGCCAGAGGGATGGGACAGAGGAGGGGAGCACATGCAGAAAGGAGTTCCCTTTTGCCATTTCCCAAATTATACAAGCAGTTTGTCCAACGTTGTCAACACACCTCTGAAACTGCTGTAGTTACTCACGCAGCCCTCCAGTTAGTTTCATAAACCAAAGTTCAGCTTTGATTTTTCTTCATGCTTTCCTCTAGGACTGCAGAGAGGACTTGGTTTCCCTGGCTTTTGGCCCCCACTCTGCCTTAGACCGCATCGCTCCACTTTCCCTTTGCGTTCACCAACTCCAGCCTAGCTCCAACTGCTACTACACCACTGAAGACACTTAGCTCCAGGAGCTATACCTCAGCAATACACCACTCTGGAGTGCGATGAAATCCAAGAGAAAACTCAAATCAGTCTCCTATTTAAAGTTTTCCAGGTACAGTCCTGTCTCTGCAGCTGTTTTGGATGAAGGTGTGACAGCCCTACAACCGACTACTTTCCCATTTGTCTACAGACGTGTCTACACCATCTTAGCACAAGTAAATAGGGGAACCTTGTTTGCATCTCCTCCTTGGTGGACTAAAACATTTCTGCATCATACTTCACGCTGTCCTAAACAGTGAAAAGCCATTCCTGTATGTCCTGGCAGATCTCATAGTCAAATTGCCTAAGATCTACAATAGTGATCTACATTAGGTGCTCAATGCTAGATACTATTAAATCAGCTCTACCACATAATTTCCTTGTTACATAGCTCTGGTATTTCCTTCCCTCCATCCAGCAAGGCTAAACGTGGCACAGCTGGAAAACTCTCATCTCCCCTGCACATCCAAAAGGAGCAGTGCACACAATTCAAATACCTTCTGAATTCAGTGGTAGTTTCCTTAGTTGGTCATTTCCCAGGTTGCTCTGCCTTGGAAAAATTCTGCAAAAATAGAAGTCACTTCAGAAAAAAAATTCTGTGTTTAAAAAAACCCAAACAAACAAAGAAACAAAACAAAAATTCCACAACCAAAAAACCACAACCCATATATTTTGTTCTTATCAGCAAATGCAGCTTTATCTGGATCAGAAGTCTGAAATGCAATGGGAGCCCAAAGAAAGGTGCTTTCTGATCCCAAGCAAATCTATAAAGGTCAAAACTCCTTCTCAGCTGCCTTCTCTGTCCAAACTAATATTTTACCCTCTTTTGCAATTAAAACATCTACAGTATCCTCTACTGGGGAATAGCTGTCACCTCTAGCATATTGCTTTCCTAATCATCCACAGACTTAATACACTCATCCTGCCTGTCTTTGGCCTTGGCTAATACAGGCTTCCCTGCCTACTCCCATGCAGAATGATAATTTTCCTAAATCATTGGTTTTGCCATGTCATTACTCTCTTTTAATCCCATTATGGGGTCTGACTTCTCTATAGGAAAAAAGACAAAACTGCTTACCCCTGTTGCAGAGTTCTACAAAGGACTTTCCTCAGCTATCATCTCTAATTAGCACCAAGTGGTTGAGTGACCTGTTCACCCACACTTGCATCTCTTTCTAGCTTTTTCCCACTTCATCAACTAGGTGATCTTCATAAAACATCCATGAGTCACGTTCACTCTCTTTTCTTCATACCCCACCACAAAATTCCCGTCTGTTACAAAGCTTGACAATAATTAGGTCGTTAAAATACCAGAAGTTCCACTTACCATTTTGACCAGTATTTTCTCACTGCTTCATTTTTGCCTCTCCTCCTTCTGCATTCATCCCTTGTCTTGTACTTGTATTGTAACCCTTTTTTGTAGACACTTTTATGCTCGATTTTTTGTAGAACACTAAGCACAATGAGACTTTGGTCCACAGCTTGTGTCTAATTACTACAGTATGCTACTTCTAATACTAAATTGAGCTAAACTATAAATTACACAAAATTGCAATTTTCACATGTCAATTAGCATGCTGAGATACATTCTGAAGCCACTGTACACATGAGCATTTCCTATCAAGACTGCTGTTTGATATGTACCTTACATACACAGCTAAAGCTACAGATAGGACCTGTAATTCTTTCCCAAAGGAAAAAAAAAATATATATATATGCTCTCTCTGCTGCTGCTGCTCCTTCTGATCAGAATACCTTTTAGTTAAAGTATGATAAATGGATAAGAATTAGACCAAATTTCAATTTTTCAGTTGAAATTTTTCAATTACTGCAGATTGTACCGTGTACCTCACAACTCTTGTTGGAAAAAGCAAACCCAAAAAAACACTAATTGTCCCAAGACAGGAGGCACACAGGATCATTCCTATCTCATTTCCCTAGACTGTGGATGCCATTTGTTTTCCATTTAATACTATTCATTTCTATAAAAGAGGGTATTTCTACATATTTAGATTCAAGAATCTCTGAAAATTCTTTTAAATGGACATGTTTGTAACATTCTTTCTACAACTGTTCCAGGCTGCTGCCTGCATAGGTCTTAGCAGCCTAATACTGCTCTAGTGAGTGTTTCAAACTCTTCTAGAGATCTAGGTGTATAATGATGGTGTCCACAATATACATAGTATTTTTTGGTTCATCTGAGAAACAAACATTTTTGAGAATGTTTGTTTGAAAAGCTAAGTCCTCGGAAAAAAAAAAATCAAATCAAGGTTTTTCAGGTTACAGAACAAGAAAGACTGCCAGATTTCCAAGTGTAGTTCTTAAAATATTTACAGTACACCATTTACCATTTCATTCTTACAAAGAACTGGAACACTGAAAGTGGAGCTGTTTTCTGAGCTTCTAATGTCTGCAGTGTATTTGAAAAGGAAATTTATTTTAGTCCTAGAGTTTAGACAACAGCAACAACACCAAAAAAAAGAAACAAACAAAACAAAGCACCAGAACACCCACAAAAAAATACAACAAATTCCAATTATCACTTGTCTTGAGGAGTATGTAAAAATATTTGTTCAGATATCAAGCTTGGAAAATTTTGAAGACATTTTACTCACTCTAGAAAAGATTGCACTCTACTGCTTGGCATTTTCAAATGAAGATATTTCCCCCATAACACTATACATAGCAGTGAACAACTATTCTAACACATAGAAAATAGACTGCAAGTCCATTCTGAATCAGAGGGTTGAACTCATATAAAATAAAAGAAAAAGGGGAAAAAAAGGGGGGGGGGGAATCCACATTTACCAGAAGCTATTTAGGGTTTTTGGTTTTGGTTTTTGTTTGGTTTGGTTCTGGGGTTTTGTTGGTTGTTTTCTTTCTTTTACCAGCATAAACTAACGAACAACAATTTATGGAAACAAGGAAGGAAGAATTATGGAAATGAACACACTAACGAGTAATGCTTTTGATATTGAAATTCTTTGACATGAAAACCTTCTATTTGGGAAGCTGTTATTTATCTAGCAAGAATGTTGTCAAACTAACAGCACAACATTTAAAGAAAATTAGAAAGATCAAACTGAAACTCAAATTTAGAAATAATCAGTAAAACAATGATCCCTGAGTTTGGAACCATGAATAAAATGTTTACAGTCTTTAGCATTAAACCTGCATAAATCCCGCTATTTTTAGCAGCAAACAAGTTTGAGTTACTCTTTTCTAAAATTACATTATCAAAAGGCTAAGTAACAGCTAAAAACAGCCTCTAGCAGAATATTATAACAGATGAGATAAAGCAGGGATTAAAAACTAGCAGCTTCCTTGGTAGAAGCAAGATACCTGCAGCACCATGTAGTATACCAAAGAATATATTAGTCTGTACTTCAAGAACCAGGGGCTTTTTGCTGGTATAAAGCAATATAGCTGCACTGACTTGAACTATACTGATTTACACCTACTGAGGATCTGGATCATAAAATCTTCATACTGAAATGAAGTCACTCTTGCCATCAATTGGACAATAGTTTCAATAGCACCCATAAACTTAACATCCTGTAAAGACCAACAAAACTCTGCAAATATCATCAGGTATCACTGCTACACATTGGCCATAAAATATTAACTAGTGTCCTAGACACAGCACTAAATAAAAGAATTGTTAGTATTTTATAAATCCAGGTCAAGTTAGCTTTGTGACAAGGGATAAGAGCTGGTAAGAATCACTATACATAATGATTTTGACAAACCAAAGTATATTGTACTGCCAAGATGCTTAGAGTGAAACTTGCCTTTGTGAAGAGCTGCAGCAAAAGTCCTGTAAACCACCAAAACTCTCACACTCAGTTAGGAAATGGCACAGAATCTGGTTCTCCATACTAGGGTAAAATTTACATTAAAGTAGATGATGCTTAGTCCACACATTTTATAGTTATAACCGACGTGTATACCTATCTACTAGGATATTTTCTTATCAATATCTGTGATTTCTGATCAATATCCTAATCCTCAGAATAGGATTAAATAAAAACACAATAAAGAAAATGAAACTGTACTTCAAAAAGCAAAGATTCACCAGACACCACTTCACCTGAAATTTATTTGGAATGCAGAGGAAAATCTGTTGCCTAGATTTACAGCTGGAAGATGGCAATTTTGCCACTCAGGAAAGAATTGCCTGGACAACTACATAGTGGACCTTGAGAGCTTCTTTAACAGGGGAGTCACTTGCTAATTTGCCGTTATCTGTGGGGAAAAAAAACTTTTAAAATAATCATGAGTTTAGAGTGTCACCACCTCCAGATTTGCTTGTCTGAAAAATGGGACCCACAAGTTTGGACAAAAAAAAGGAACGGACTCAGAATAATGAATTCTGTCCAGAGCAAATGAACCATCATAAGAAGAGTTAATTTTGTGGTACCTCAAATGCTAATCTGTGATAACCATCAGCAGATGGTGAATATTGGATCCTTTGGCCCCAACAGAATAAGTGTTTTGAAGGGGAAATCTTCAGAGAACCAGCACTCCAGCAGCATCTCTAAAATTCAATTTAACAACCCGATTAATCAAAAATCTTGGAGATTTTAAAACTCAAAAGCAGCTTAATGATACATGATGACTTCTGAAAGAAGAAACCAAAGCTTCTGCTACAACACATTAATTTAAAATTTCACCCCTGCCATCTTGTTGAAAGAACTGTAGATAAGTATCCGAATGTGACCTGCTTCACCCCCTCGTATACTTGCAGAGCCATTCACACTCAATATCTGTAGATTTCCCATGCTCAGCTCTTCACACTACGTGGGGTATTTTACAAGTATTTTGACGTAACATAATGTCCAGAACAGGACCATGTAGTCAATACAATAAAAACAGGTTTCCTGGTTCAGTGATGCAGGTGGAGCTCTGCTACAGAACTGCCACTGACAGCCTAGAGGTCTCTTATGGAGATAGGACGAGAAGAAATGGCCTCAAGTTGCAGCAGGGGAGGTTTAGATTGGATATTAGGAAAGATTTCTTTACTGAAAGGTTTGTCAGGCATTGGAACAGGCTGCCCTGGGAAGTGGTTGAGTCACCATCCCTGGAGGTATTCAAAAAGTGCGTAGACAAGGCACTTCAGGACATGGTTTAGTGGGCATGGTTGACGGTTGGACTCAGTGATCTTGAAGGTCTTTTCCAACCTAAATGATTCTATGATTCTATGATTCTGCTCACCTCCAAAAGTTCACACCAGTTTAGCCCAATTTAAATGAGGCAACACCAACATAAAACCTGACTGATTCTGGAAAACAGTCTCCCCGCTCTGTAGAAGCTAGATGCCAGCTGCTGGAGAGGAGCCCAGGAAGGTGAGCCATACCCTGTACCTTTGCATTGGCAACCATGGACAAAAAAGTGTCAAGAGAAAGTCATGACTTGAAAAAAAAAGAAAAGAAAAGAAAAAAGGTCATCATTCAATTAGTACAACAGAGTGGTGAAGAAATGAGAAAATCAACAAGTTTGAAATGACACCCAAAGTTTTGTTGCTTCAAAATCATTGCACTGAATGGTTTTATTCTTAAAAAACCAACCGTATCCACTACCAACAACACAAACAAAACTCTAGTTCTGCAATATACATAATTTTAAACTTAAAATATTTGTAAATAAATGCAGTTTTCCTATTAAAACTGTAAAATATTATCTTCAGTTAAGCAATTAATACAGCTTCAGTGGGTGAAATCTACACCATTACTGCTTAATTGCCCAAAGGTGGTTTCGGACACATTCGAATCATATTACCTGTAAGCAAGGAAGCATGCTAAAATACTTTGCAGTTTGTAGAGTAGGAGATGTCAATCAGGCTTGACTTAAAGTTCTTTGAAGAACTGGGGCACAAAAATGAAAGAGGCAAATGAAAGTGTTTCTGTTTGGTAAAAAAAGCACTGATACAGCTGTGATTGTTTGATTGTTTTTCCACAACGTGGCCATGTCTTGGATATAACTCCCGCGGTCATTAGGTAGTGATCTAAAAAAAAAAAAATTAATACAAAATCTTGATCCTCACTGGCAGCTTATACCTTTTGTTGAACGTTTTTCTCAAACTCTACAAGAAAAAAAATAAAAATCAAATTCTCTATTTTCAAGATATTTTTGCTCTTAAATGTTACAAATTTGGCAGAATTGGTATGGGAATTGCAATTTAAAGCTTCTATGTACAGCTTAATGAAACTCCTGCACTATTACAAGATTTGCACTATTTGAACTGCTTACATAAAAATTAGAGAATATAAATAAATGCAACTAAATAAATATTTAAAAAAAAAATCCTCACATCTATGTGGATGAAGTAATTAATCTCATATGGAAACAAGAACTGATGCTACATGTGGGCTTCAAACAGGACCCTCAAGTACAACCTCAGCAAAATGTGAACATACTGACTACCATCAGCAGATCAGAACTGTAGCTCTTCACTGTTGTTTATAACAGTCAGGTTGAGTTGCTACGGCGAATGGTGCATGAAACTTTATAGTAGGCTGAGGTAGGATAATCTTCTCCCTTTAACTTATCCCTGACACTTCAGAAAGAGATGCAAGAAAATTAGTAATGGATGACTTGAAAATCATTGTAAAGAATCTTTCTCGCGGACAGAACATGCAAGAAGCTGGCTAGATTATACATACCTCAGTAACGATGGCTTCGGCATCTTTTATGGCTTAAAATTTGCAGCTTGGCTAAGTAAATATGAAAAGATCCCCACTACCTCTGTGTAATGTACACAATTCCAACAGCTAAAAAGCTAATGACGGTACCTAAAACCCATTCTCTTTATCCAGGTCCTACCACACTCTCAGTTTCAAATCTCTTCCTTTCCAGTTTGTTTTACCTGACTTGTCATCTCGAAACCCTGGTGTGTGTTGAGATATGTATCACACAATGCACAAAGCAAGGCAACACTACTATGCAGCAAATCCTTTCACTCAAACAGGGGAAAATTCAATCCTTTCTTACCAGTGCTAGATGGGGTTTATTTACCCCACCACAGTGACTTCTGTGGTGATAGATTTGACTCATATAAATGACTACAAAACATACATACCCAGCAATCCACAGAGGAAACCAGAAATCATCAGTAACTGATGCATAGCTGAAAAAAGAGCTGAATTTGTCCCCACAGGCACTATTTGTGCATTCACACACTTAATATTTCACATCACATCTGACTGTGAGTAAATAAAGTGACATTTTGATTATGGAACATATTAGAGACTGACAGTAGTTTTATTGATCTATCAAAACATTTGAAGGATTGATTACTACAGTTTCAAAGTCATTCATTTCAACAGAGGTGCAGGCACCAGACTGCTATAGTCCATGGCAAGTAGGCAAGCACAAAGCCTGAATAATCTCAATTAGAAATGCAAGTCTAAGACTGGTAAGTAAAGAAAACTTTATAATTTAAGGAACCATTCCACAATGTTTGCTTACTGCAGTGATGCAACTCTCTTTTTATAGGGACCGAGAAGATTCTTCCTTCATACTCTGCCCTTGGTAATCTCAAGGGAAAAACAACGTGGTTACACTGAAAAATCCCCTAGAATGCAATAATATATGTCCAGTAACGAAACTAAACCAATCTTAGTCCAATGAGGTGCATAACAATAATTATGCAATTTAGACAAGTCACTTCAGGTTGGTTTCACCAGTAATCCTCTCTGTCACGCTCCCGAGTGTAACCAATGCATGGCACTCCCCTACCACTCAACTGCTAGTCCAACAAATGAGCCTTCCAGATTTCACAGTAAAATGATGGCCATTTGCCTTCCAAATTGTGCTGCTCTCCATGCCTTGTAATTTACAGCCGCCTAAGGTTCCCTAAAGACCCAAGAAGAGTGGGAGGCAGAAACAACACACACATCTTCAGCAGTGCAATTTTATCACTGTGATGCCTTCAAATTGTAGTCTCACCATTATCAGACCCCTTTTAGCATAATTACCTGCAGAGCCAAGGGTGGGGACAGAGTACAGAACAGAATGTAACAAAGAGCAAAATGCTTTGAGAGGTGTCATGGCCTTCGTGTGGCACAGAGATGAAGTTTTGTAAGAACTGAAAGGGGAGGTTTCAAATAAAAGAAAGGCTCAAGACAGGGACATCTTATGAGACATATGAAGTAGCATCTTGGAATAGAAAAATGGCATGAGACACAACCGGCATGAAACAGATCCAAAACCAGAACCAGAAATACAGTGTTCATGTCACATACTTCTACAAATACCTGAATCACAGGAGGGGATCTTGAGTTTTACTCCAAGTTTTGGTTCACACATGTTTTTACTCAGCTTCCTGAAGACAACAGTGAAGGAGATCTCCTGGGGGAAAAGAAATAAATAAATAAATCAAGCTTAGACAAAACTGTTGCAAGAACATAACTCTAGTGAGGCCTATGCTCTACAACAGGGAAATTAATGAAGTAGTAAGAGGGTGTAAAAGAGATTAACTAATACCTTCTCCTATTGTGAGCTTCACTCTTCTTACAGGACAGGGGAGAAAGGTCCCTCCAAGTTTCAGTCCCCACCTGGACCTCCTATTCCTAGGACAACAGTGCTTTCTGTCATCTCTTTCAGAGGGCCAAAAATAAACCTTAAAGCTGACCTAGATCCAGCTTGGTATAAGGGTCCTATTTTGTCTTCCTTTTCCTTGCATTTATGGCAACACAGTAAGACCTTCACATATAGACCTCGTTCCAAAAACCTAAGCCCAACCTTTTTGTCAGGAGTTTGAGAACTTTTGGGTGGTTTTAGTTCTGAAGCAAAAGAAAAGGGAGAAATCATGAATTTAACACTTCTGGAAAGGGAAAAAAAAAGAAAAAAAAAGGCGGGGGAATTTCTGTCAGCTGAAGACAGGTTTTCACTAAGAATCAAAAATAAAACTTTAAAGACAGTTAAAGATACACTCCATTGTATTCTAAAGGGGAATAATAATTTTAAATATGAAGATAAAATTATCAGTAAGTTACCACAAGCAGACTTGTTCTCCAGAAGTCTCTAAAACAGAGAAAATCAGCTTATGTTGACATTGCTCTGTGGCTCCTTCTGACCCAGGAGTAGGCAAGGTAGAAATGCCCCCTGAACGTCCCACCACATTTGTTTCTAGGGAGAAGAGCCATTCCCACAAAGAAAGTCATATTTATTGGGACCCTCCATAGGTAAAATTCACTCATCAGCCCAGTATTCTAACTCAGTTAAAAAAATATAATTTACTTTCGCAGACTACATGAATATTTCTTTTTAGAAAACCAGAAAATACACTGGCTTTAACCAGTAGCAGAGGAAATAAAAGACCGTAAGAAGCAAGGAAAAAAAGTGTTCCAAGCACAAAGAGCTGAAAAGAGAGGTAAAGAAGCAGCCCGTCTACAGTTTCCTAATGAGGTTGATTTCTTTTTCTCTAGCTTCCTACAGTTAACTAGCTAGTGGAGGTTGTTTTTATTGTTATTATTGTTTTAATCGGCCTATTTAAAAAAGCAAAAGACAAAAACCACAGTCCTAGATGCCAAACTCTTTCTCAGTTGAGGCATAAAATTGCCAAAAACAATCAAGAGTTTGACTGGTTTTAGTCTTTCATTCAGCACACAATGTTTGAAGAGAAAATTCTATACTTTAATGAAAAGTTTTAAATAGGCACCTAAAATTCAATATCAATATTTGAGCTACGTAGTACCAGATGTTTCCGACACTTAGGAAAGGTAAAGAAGGAAGCAGAACGGCACATAAAGCAACTGAATGGAACATGTAAATTAGCTTCATTGTACCAAATATGTTAGTGTACAGAGTGCTTGTGTTCCACCAGTAGTTCATTGGGCTAATTTGCTCGTCAGCTGCTGTATCATGCTCACAGAGAAACAAGTGCCAGGAAGAATGCTTTTTAATGAAAAGTGCTTTGTGTAACATCCACTACAGAGTGACCATGTAAATCTACTAAACCTTTGGATCACAAGAGCAGACAAAGAACTTCACCCACATCAATGAATAAACCCAAGCAGAGTAGCGTCTTATATTCTACTGTAGATTTGCTTAGTGGGGCTGAACATGAGAGAGATGTATCCAACACTAAAACAAGAAGAGAGCTGTAATGAGTCAGTCTGGTCTTTCTGAAAAGAGGCACAACCTCTGACATAGATCTCAAGAGAAGTATTTACCACTGCTTTCATGTTCTAACACCCTTTAAGTTAGGCTGTAAGCACCTATTCTGTATTGTAGAGGTGAAGTAAGTAGATAAATGTATTAATTGTTATATTTGATATACAAGGATGGTTAGTCCATTGTTTTGACTACAGATATTTCCAAAGGAGAGTCATGAATGCCTGAAATTACCACCAAGAGAGCGTAAGATAGGAATAATCAGAGATGACCGTCCACACTGCAGAAGCAGTGTTACCATTCTAGTCACGAGGCTGGAGGAGAAACTCCAGATTAAAAATCCACTGCAAATGCAATGAACTGTCCCCAAGCCCATTAGAATATTAACTGTAGTCCTTTCAGAAAATCTACCTGTGCATTAGGTCCAGGACTATATGAACATTGCTAGTTACAATTTCAATTGACCTCACTTATTCTCCACCTTTTCTTCTAGAGAACCTTGTCACATAGTCTTTTTTCCCCTCTGGCTGCTATGCTTTTAACAAAATGAGTTCTTTGTGGTCTCCAGCAAGACTTCATTTTCATTGGTTTTAATAAGCCACCCCATTCAGAATGTATTGACATTCATACCTCCACTGTCAGACATATCCCGTGTGAATGGCCCCTTAGACAGCCTAGCTGCAAAGACAATACTGCTGAATACTGAACCTATTACCTGGAAGCAGATATTTGGAAAATATGAAAATTCATTGTACCAGCAATCCAGGTTTTTATTACAGTGTAAGCCTCAGTATTTTTTAACACGTGCTTCAGCAAATCATTATACCCAGGGTTTAGGATACTTTTCAGTGACCCAGAGCTCGTTTATCAGTTGCAGCCACCAGGATAAGGATTGCAAATGGAAAAAAAAAATTTAAAAAAAAAGTGTGGCCAAAGTGTTGTCTTTACTGGCCACAAAAACAGCCCTCTAAGAGCCATGAAAAAACACAATTAGGTCAAGACAGCCTAAAGGCTGGGCTAATTTTCACTGAGTTTGGAAAGAGTGGCAAGTCTTGAAGCATGCAGAAGGTGGTATGTGCATACTTCCCATCACTGTGATCATCAGACTTCATCCAAACGAGGGAAATGGACTTTTTTGACCTCCAGAGCTCGATTCCTTATCCACAAGACAAGCCTTAGCATCCTCAAAGTATTCCAAAGGCATTTATTTTAATTTTTGCAACTTCATGTTCCTCAAATTCAAGCCAAAATAGAATTGAAGATTCAAAGCAAGGTTTAAGCATTCAGAACTAAGAACTTGGCACTGAGGCACTCTTTGGACTGGGCTTAGTAATAGAATTTACCCCTAGGCTGGTCATTAAATTAAGGAAACTCCTTATTCTGACACCTAAGGTCAAAAAGAGGAACGCAGATGACAAGACACCATCCAGGGCTTCTGTGAGAAATGGAGCACACAGTTTCAAGTGCGCAGGTGGGGGTGGCTGGAAGAGGAGAAAAGTAGACCATTAACATTTGCTAATCTAATTGAAATCCAAAAATGAGAACTATTTTTTCCTGCTATAGGACTTTAAAAACTGCTCTAAACAATAATAAAAATCTCCTAAATATAAGCTTCCTAAATGAGCTACATAATGTTCCATGCCATAATCACCACTGCAACAAGAAAATTGCTCAAATCGTTTTCGAGCCAGATTTGTCAGTCATGCTGCTCTGTGCTCTGAGTAACAATGTTCCATGCAATTAATATCAAACCTTCCAAGGCAGCTCTGAGTTCTGATGTTCTGTGTGCTTCTGTCATTGCAGAAACTGTGAAGCCATTCTAGACTGTAGTATAGAGCACTGATGGGAAGAAGGGAGAAAGAAATGGGGGTGGGGGGAATAGAGAAAAAGGAAAAAAGTTTTGCAGCCAAGCAGAGGCCAGGAATAGTAAGATAATTAGGGTGTGTTTTTTCACAAGATTGCAGCAGCTTGAATTGTTCCCCCCATTTTATGTTTAATTACAGTTTTTATTGCACTCGTAAGAAATTCAGCTGCTGGAATAATCCG
Source organism: Buteo buteo (assembly GCF_964188355.1). Classification (NCBI taxonomy): domain Eukaryota; kingdom Metazoa; phylum Chordata; class Aves; order Accipitriformes; family Accipitridae; genus Buteo; species Buteo buteo. The sequence goes on from NC_134179.1 coordinate 38,597,585, forward strand.
AGGAGCCAAGAACAATTCATTTCTCCCCCTTTCTCAGAAACTTTCAGCTCAGCCATTATACACTCTCTCTTTGTAACACAAAGATGGAACAAAGCGCTGTTACACTCTTGTTTATGTTAGGGTCTTAGATGCCACCATTATTCTCAATCTGCATGAAAATCCTAGGATAAGAAATGAATGAGGGAGACACAGGGGCATAAAGGGCATAGAATTCTTTCTCTCTGCATCTCGCTGCGTCTCTGCATTGCAAAAGTATCACTTACATCAATAAAACACACATCAGGTAATAATGAATGTATAGAGACTTCGCAGAGGGAAAAATCACAACTCCACTACATAGGAAACATCAGCCTCCTGCATATGCTTAAAGTTGTACACCGTGTGCTGAGACTTCTGAAGAGATGTTCACTCAGTGGAAATGCAGGGATGGGAGACGAAGGAGTACATACAACGCCATTCCTAAAAAGCAATCCAATCTGCTAAATTCTGATTACCGTCAAACCTTAAAGCATAATATTTAGCACAATACAAAACTGCAGGTACTTAATACGTGTGACCAGATCAAAAATGATGCCTGTACACTGCCAAGCAGTATACGGGAACAAACAGGAAACCATTGAACAGGCAGCGTGCACGTGTCACACAGTATTTTCAGGCTTTGAGCTACAACCCTGGCCCACATGGATAGTCATACGGAAATCAATAAAATTTATATCGATAAGAGTTAGCAGATTGGGCCAGTCATGCATTTTTCATGGTAGGAAAACTGATTACAAAAACAGTCACTTGCGTTCAGACTGTGCAAACAAGACTTTTCATTCAGGAATTCTTGGGATATGGGTGGAGAACGGAAAAATGAACACTCCTTTTTATTGAAGGTTAAAACTCAGCTTGAAGGAAAGAAAGACACACTAATGCACTACTACTTAGAGAATTTCATTTCTCATTATTGACTTGAGTCTTGTCTGCAGCTGTCTTCTTCACAATGTTCCCCCCCTAGCCTCAACTATCACCCCAAAAATGAGTAACAAAGCTATTTTTCTACAGAAAAGTGTCAATGAAACACTCACGGCAGCTGAAGAACCTGGCAGGAATTTCACCTATGATACCTTCACAAGCAACTGTCTTGCCTGAAGGGACAACTATTCCACTTTAGCCTGATTTGGCAACAGCAAGCTTTTACCAGAATTGAGCTCAAGAGAAACACCCCAAATGCCACACACTTAAAAAGACAAAGCAAAAAAAAAAAAAGAAAGAAAGAAAGAAGCAAAACATGTAAGTGAAACAAAAAAAAAAAGAAGTTGAACGAAAAATCAGTGTTCGCTATTAGTAGAGTGCAGAGCAGAACATTAACTACGGAAAAGGTAAAGATGCTCAGTTCTTCCCTCAAGATCATTCATTCAAGGGGGGAACTGGTCTAAGATTTCTAGCAAAGAACGACCCGAGCATAGTCCAGGCATTTTGGGAGTTAAGGAAAAAAATACTTAAAGGCCTTGTGATGACTTCACATGTCTTTGACCATCAAAAATGGGTATGCTCAAGGAGAAATACCTCAGGAAATAATATTTAGGTGTGAAAATAAAAGCTCGCTTTGATCAAACACGCCTTCACAACAAGTGCTCAGCAGAAATCAGCTTCAGCTGTCCCCTTGAACATGAGTAGAAGCCTTCTGGTGAGACACATGGTTAGCCGTATGCCTGAGACTTGACTTTTTTACCTTGGAAAGGCCTAGGCAACTGACTGAATCTTCCAAAGGCTCAGATTATTAAGAAAAGGTCAAAAGACCTGTTGATCTTCATGTTCCTATTCTTCAGAGAATTGTTGGAGCACTGTTAATAATGGACAAATTTATCTTAAGACACTCTATCTCAAAGACTGTTCTGCAGAATAAAAAAGAGAAGATTTTCCTGCCCCTCACCTAACAGCATCAGCATTTCCAGCCCTTGGCATCTGTCTCTCTGCTTTTCTCACTTCTCCCTTAGCATCTGCAGGCACACCTTGCAATAATGGAGTTTACAAACCAGCAATCTCATCCCTAATCCCACCTGGCTGTGATATGGTTTGCAGACGATCGCATTTACAATAGCATTGTATATTAAGGCTCTTATCTTTCTGAGGCTGTCAAAGCCAAACGGGGTAAAAACATTAAAGAGAAAGAAAATTCAAGTGGTGCGGAGAAAAAAGTTCTGGATCTGAAGAAGAAAGCATAACTAATGAGTATATAAATTGGAGCCTTCACAGCAAGCCTACTTCAGCCATTCAGAGAGTTGCATCATCTGTGCTGTGCCGTCTGGTGACAAAATCAGAGTGGTCCTCTGGGCATAAAACTTCCATCGTCTCTGTGATAATACCTCTGATCTTCCTGTTTATCATTTCAGATTTTATCTCCTCTCAGTACGTTTGATTAATCTTGGATTTCTGGAGGAAATGGAGCAGGAGACGGGATACAGCCTCAGACTGAGTGAGGCAATGGCACATTTACTCAGCTGTACACCAAAACACAGGAGCATCCCTGCTGCAGCCAGCTCTACCAGGGGCATAAGCAAATATCCTCCTCCATGCCCCAGGACACCTGTATACCTGGGGTATGACATGAAACAGACAAAAATCTGACCCAAGGAATTCTCATCAATGACCAGAAGAATACCAAGGTTCACTTCTTCAGTATTATATTTACTCTTGCCTGTAAAGGTGTTCAGCTTCCGCTGTTATATGTCCAATCTGAAAGTCCAGTTAAGTCTTGGTCACAATCACTTGTGTCTGTAGGTCTCCTGGGCCCGTTGATTACCAAGCACTAGCTGTACCTATCTATCTCAAGTCTTTTATCATTCACGACTGCTTATCAAAACAATACATCTTTCAAAATACACATCATAAAAGATTAAGTGATAATTTCTCCACCTGCAAATATTCACAAGTAAGCTAGCACAAAATGCCAAATTCTTTTTGACTCTGTTCAGTCTTTGCATTTGACTTACAGATAGAGATTTCTCTTGGTAAATTGCCATTCAATTTCATTTTCCCAGACATTACTAGAAGCTGTTAAGCTTGAACTCTTGCTCATGTACTTAAACTTTCTGCAGTGTCATAGTAACCAAACATTTCTCAGATGAAATATCATTACCTCCTATGTCCCATAAGAATTTTTAAAATCAGCAATTAATACTATTAAGATGATGAGAAAAGCCAAACTTCCCAGTATTCATTAACCTTGAACAGATCTAAATTCCTTTAATTGTTTTAAGCTGGAAGGAAGATGGAATATCAACTCTATAATCTGGGAGGAAGATTTCAACAGGTTTTCATTTATACTCACACAGAGCTACCGATTAATTTTTCAGCAGGGGCACACAGTAGTTTCAGAAGGGGCAAGGAAAAGTTAATTCTCTCACAACTTCTAGGCTGTATTATAGTGTAAGGAGTCACAGTTCTTCCCCTTCCTTCAGCTTTCAAAACAGGTCTGGAGCAAGATACCCTCCTTGCTCTATTGTAGAGGTCCTGCCCTTCACTTAAAAGAAGTAACTCATGTATCTCTAAGTTCTGGGAAAAACAACCATAGTTCAATCAACTGAATAATACATAGCTATAAAACGAAAGCATTGCTTTTCTCCCTCCCTGAGACTCACCTCCAACAGGCCAATGATGCTGGTAGCAGAGATCAGAGCAAAAGCTAACAAACCTCTTCCAGTCAGTCATCAGCAACAGCCACCCTTGTCTTTGTGCCATGGCGGCGCTTGACTCCACACAGTGGTGAGCGGGGAAAAGAAGTTGTTCTGAGATTCAGTCATTCTTGTCCCCTCCGCTTTTCCGGTAGAAGAAATGATCGACTTTTCTCCCCTGCCAAAACCACATTCCATCAGGGCACGATGCAAAGTTAGGGCAACCAAAACTGGGAACGGTCTGTCTGTAGGTGTTTACAGTAAGGATGGCACAAGGCTGTTGGAATGGGGAGTAGAAATTCATTTGCTAGAAATTCATTTCCATTCAGTGTTTCCAGGATGAAGAGATGAATTGGGGGAGCATATCTTGGCAAATGGGTGGTAACAGCCTCCGTTCCTACTGCTGTTGCTAACCAAGTCTTGTATGTGTCCCAGGAGTCTGCGCTGAAGAAGGAAATGTAACTCTGGGACAAAACTGGTGTTTGAATTTCCCTCTGGTGTTGGTTTTGGCTGGGACAGAGTTAATTTTCTCCACAGTAGCTAGTATGGGGCTGTGTTTTGGATTTGTGCTGGAAACAGTGCTGATAACACAGGGATGGTTTGGTTACTGCAGAGCAGCGCTCACACAGAGCCAAGGGCTTTTCTGCTCCTCAGCCCACCCCACCAGCGAGGAGGCTGGGGGGGCACAAGGAGTTGGGGGGGGCCACAGACGGGACAGCTGACCCCAACTGACCCAAGGGATAGTCCAGACCGTATGGCATCAGGCTCAGCATATAAAGCTGGGGGAAGAAGAAGGAAGGGGGGACATTCAGAGTGATGGCGTTTGTCTTCCCAAGTCCCCGTTAGGCGTGATGGAGCCCTGCTTTCCTGTGGATGGCTGAACAGCTGCCTGCCCATGGGAAGTGGGGAATGAATTCCTTGGTTTGCTTTGCTTGCGTGTGTGCAGCTTTTGCTTTACCTATTAAACTGTCTTTATTTCAGCCCACGAGTTTTCTCACTTTTACTCTTCCGATTCTCTCCCCCATCCCACTGGCGGGGAGTGAGCAAGCAGCTGGGTGGGGCTTGCCAGCTGGGGTTGCTTGACAACACCCCTTCAGTATGAAAAGTACTTTTTTTAGAGTTGATACACTCAAGAGAACTTTTGAGTTGGTGAGAAAATGTGGGGCATTTTGCACTGGTAGCACACTGAAAAACAAGAAAGACCAATTTAGGATTAATAGTCCATTACGCAATGCAGATAACCTTGGGTATAACGTAGTATTGTCTGTTGGTTTTATGGTGATTTTTGTGTATAAAGCTTCTCATCTTCATGAGGGAATATGAGAAGTTGTCACATACCTTATGTGTCCTTGGAGCTGGGAACAATAAAGAAGAGACACTGAGTGGAAGTAATGCTTTCTTCTTCTTAGAAGGAGGGTGTTAACTTGCACCAGATGTCCTTGGCCATTTGGGTATACAGTTTAATAACAGAAAGGCCATTTTGCTACCCACTCTGTTGCTTATGATAGTAAAAACACTTGTTCTAATTTAGCCAAAGAGAATGTCTATATTAGAAAGCTGAAGATAAATTGCTTGGCTTCTTGTGGCATGAGACTTATAAATGAAGGGGGAGGATTTGGAGGGAGATTAAAATAATAAAAAATACAATCTGAGAGAAGGATTTTCTCCTCAAAAAAACATTGATATAATTAAACAAACACACACACACAACAACAACCACCAAAAAAACCAAGTCAGAAACCCAGGCTCTGTAACTGAATTCAGTTATGTTAGTTTTAACGTTAATTTACTCACAAATGAGCAATCATGCCTAAAGCACAGTTGAAGTAGGTTTTGTAGGGGAGTAATTTTTGGATGTTACGTTAGCTTTTCAACTTCTTATTTAAAAATAAAAAAGATATTTTTAACCAGCAGACTTTTTCAAACAACACTTATATTACTCACTACTGGGCACTTCGCAAGTACTGAAGGCCTTGTAAAAGATACTCCCCATTCCAACACTAGACTTCCACTCCTGAGAGCCGAGGGAATAGTGATTGTTTCACTAGTAATTCAGTTTTGAAACAGCAAGTCTCCTATCTCCTCTCCTCATTCAACATCCTAGCAGGATAATGGGCAATAGAAGGTCATAACCGCTCCCACTTTGACCATCCTTTCCTCAGCGTCACCAGTTTCCACCTTCCAGCTTACAATGGAAAGGAAATGAGAAGTCTGTAAGCTGTAATTATTCCATCTAGACAAGAGCTACTTGTTGCTGATCTTCTGTGCAAGACAACAATGAAAAGAACAGCAAGGAGTCTTGAAGCAGCTCCTGCAGACCTTTTATGTTTCAGACAGCTAGCAAAGACGTTTGTTACCTCTTCTTTGACAAGATCCTACTCTATTGGAACAGTTTTTCAGCACTGAAGAACAACTTTTAAACACCCGAGCTTTAAACCAAAATTGAGGATGCAGGTAAATGATCAGCATAGGACAAAACTGCTTTTCTCATCAAAACTCTGCCAGCTGTACATCCAGTCATATCAGCCTGCTATCAGGGCAAAGCCCCTTCTTGCTAATCCTGCAGCATCAGATCAGCTGATTAGCTGATCAGCTGATAGAAGGATTACGCACAGTGTCTCCTTTGGAACCAACAGCACTGCTGTGCACATTTCCATTGGTGACACTCAAAGAAATATAGCTGAGTCTGGGGGGGCTGCACAGGTGCCACGAAGAACAAAATACAGTTAGAGGGGGACTGTATTGCTCTTGATTAAAATAACCCAGCTCAATATTCAGAGCAAGGACTGAATTTAGACTGCTGGTCGATAAAAAATTTCAATGCACCTAGTTTTTATCCAATTTAGACTGTGCCCACAACTTTTACAAGCATAAAAGCAGTTAATGACAGAGCCTACCACCAGGGAACTTGGCTCTCTTCACATAGTCTAGGTTGTGTTAGTCTTAAGCTTTAAAGAAATATATAAATTCTTGGCAAAATCAATTCTTAATTTCTTATCTCAAGTTGTACTCGTCATTGTTTAAGTTGGAAGAAACAGAAAAGAAAAAGCTCAAGAGATTAGTATTGCAAAGAAACAGCTCCTCTACTTTAGGCTGTGGGTTGAAGTCCAGCCTGAATCAGTACTTAAAAATAACATAAAACTTTAGGTTGAGCCCAAGTGGGATGGGCTCAAGAGCAGTGTGGGAGCTGCTTCTCTGCTTCTCATCAGAGAAATCAAAGCCATGATCTGACTCGGTGGCAAAGAGAAAGCGTCAGGTAGTCAACATCTTTTCCTCTGAATGCTGCCTTTTTGACCATGGATGGGCAATTATAGCCACGCTCTCCCAGCTATACAGTGCTGACCATACACATATTACGGCACCACATGCAGCATAAGCTTGTATCTAACCTAGGTACATAAACTTTTGGGGTTGGTTCTCTACAATCCATAGGTCAACCCAAAGAGAAGAGCTAAAGTCAAGGGGAAACTGACAACTATAGACTAGGTAAAGCAGCTGAGAGAAGCTGGAGAACATTTCCAGAAGGGAGCTGATCTCCCCAAAGCTTTTCTAAAACAATCTCTCCAGAAGCTCTGGGATGGCTGCCTTTTCCCTCCTGTTCCCTGTCCCAGGGTTCTTTAGCTGCTTGGAGGGTATAAGTGAGTCAGTCTGATGTTTTTCCACCAGTATAAAACTCACATTTAGAAAACTAACAAAGTAAAAAGAAGTTTTGTTTCTCTAATGCTGTTAAAGGTTTGTTTTCAGGCAGATTGTAGGTGCCAAGCAAAGGCAGGTTTAGAGGAAGAACTTGTAATATCTTCATGAGCCACATGCAGAATATCTTCATGCACCTGCCCTCCAGACGGCAGCATTACCAGTCCAATGTCATGTGCCTCTTTCTGCTTGATCAAACCTAATTGATCAAACCAAAAAAAACATTTACGGAGCCTAAAAGAAATACCTGAACAGCTCAGGGAAAGACATTTCCTTTATGTTAGTAGAAGCCAATTAGATACTGTGGGAACTGCTCTCTGCAAAAAATAACAGAGTACCAAAATATGCACTAAGAGAAGCAGTCTTGCACATGAAGACACATCATCTGGGTGCTCCTGGATGCAGGAAAAACAGGGGAATAACTCATACAATTACAATGAAGATTCAAGATACCAAAATAAAATGCAGATAACCAAATGGGAAAACAGAATAGGGCACACAACAGCTGTAAACTTCCCCTTCAACCTCTCTGTCTCTTTTCACTTACTCTGTACATTTCTGGAGAAGCAAGAAAAGATGTCCAAAAAGAAAAAGGCTACATCAACATGAATTGATGACTGTGAGCTGCCCTGTTAAGAGAAATAAGGACACTTTTCTATATCTGCCAGGCTTGTTTTGACCTTCACAAATGCCATCTTCCAGAAATCCCCAGAATAATAAAACCAAGTCACCTGTTAGAAGTGTCAGTTGATCATGACAAAGTTACTGCCTGACCAAAGACTCTTAAGAAAGTGTCTTTCACTTAACAGACAGGAGATTGTTAGGGTTTTAGTCAGTGCTCCGCAAACCAACCCTGCCCCTCTCTGGGGCTAGTTTAACTATTAGAAAATGTAGCCCTACACACATACTCACAAAATCATACCAGTTCCACATACAGATTTAGCCTATTTGGAAGTTTCCTATTACACAGGATAATAAGCAGAATAGCAAGTCCATAACTACTTGTCCTGGTTATGTGCACATTTTAAAGCTTGTCCATTTTTCCTCGTGTCATTTGGAAAAGATTTGCAGCCCCTTGCTCACACCCAGGTTTTCAGTCTTGGCAGGTATCTTAACATTCTCTCTAGGCTCTAGCTCATTGCCTCTCTGCTGGCAGCGTGCAATCGCTCTGCGTGGCTGTTTTTTCCCCACCGTTTGTCAGTACATGCGCTCTGGGCTTCCCACTGCCATCTGGCAATCAGTGTGAGATCACAGCTCCTGATCCCATGGGGAAGGCACCACAAGACAAGGTCACACATAAAACAATATCAGAATACACAAACCTTTGCGTAGCTGCACCACACACTGTTTGGCATTCCTGTGACCCATTTTTTACCTTTTTGTAGCAATTCAATCAGTGATTTTGCTACAGTAGATAAGCATGAAATGAATTTTTCACAGTTGTTTACCGATACCACAAAACCATACAGCTCAGGAATTCTTGTAGGTCCTAATGCTAGTCAGTTCATTTGTATTTAATCTTTGGCAGGCGATTTCATCTAGCATCAAAACTGAATTGCATAGAGTATTTACCTTTACCCAGAAATCATACTGCTGATGTCTCCTTATTGCATCTTCAGAGCCTAACAAGAGCATTTCTGCTCTGGTCTCTTCAACTACTTAGAGGACAACAAATCTCTTTTAGCATTTGCACTACCCCGCTTCTTATGTACCTCACACATTTTGCACAGAACTGAAGGATCGTTTAGTTTGAATGGGATCCCTGGGCATTGTTTTGCATAGATAGATAGGGAGAATCTAAGAGTAACACAAACTGGCAAACTAATCTGCCAAGGAGAGATTGCAGTATCCTTAACGTGCACCAATCTGATGTAATCACTAGGGGGAAGGGACAGCTCAGTGTCATTGAGTCAGTGTCTGGACCTGACCTGGTCAAGAGGCAATTAAGCCACCAAAAGGCTGGGCCGAGCATTTTAGGTTACCAAAGACAAATGTATACATTAATGTGTTTTAGAAACATAACTTCTCATCCAGCTTCCCACATACTTCAACTTAAATTACCTTTAATCAAAGCTAGAAAAATAAAAACACATCAACACACAAATTAAGATTTTTCTCATTGTTTCCAACCAGCTATTTTGTTGCTTTAAATGTGACTTTCTCATAAGCAATAACCCAATATACTCGTGCAATTGCTACAGAATGGCAGAGAGCAGTGAAGTCTTTCTTTGCCATTCAGAATTTTTCACAATATCCAGAACTCTTGCCTAAGAAATATTTTTCTCATAGTAATTTTCAGTGAAGCTCTGTGCAGCTTATTCCATAAACAAAATTGATCTGTCGACTTTTTATCTAGTGTAATGGAAAATTCAGATGAGAAAGCCAAGCTTTTTAAACACGTCAAGCAACTTGTCTCCTAAATGTTGAGTAGTCGTGGAGGCTATTACTATACTGTACAGCTGAAATATTTTCTAGGTTGAATAGAGTTTTCTTAATAGTGTGTGGTCACATTCAATTGCTAGTTCACTGTCCCTCCAGGGATATCAGGCCCTTCATCAAGGTAAACAGGTGCAGTTCAGACACTCTCTAGAATATACATCTTTCCCTGTACCTTTCATTAGTGCTTACTTATAAAAGACTTTATAAATATATTGAATCTCTCTAATTTCATGAAGGCACATATTCACTCGCAGAGCCAAGAACATTTCCTCTCTATTTATTTTTAGTTTTTTAAAAGGACTGGCTCAAAACAAACTCAGTAAAGACTGTATACCCAAAGAGACACATCTGAAATAAGAGCAGAAATGGAGTTGAAACTGTAAGATGCAAACCTAAGTAACTCCTTTGAACTGTGAAGACATTCAGGTCCTAAATACGGTACTGATTCCTTCACTAGAAATTGCATATATGTGAAACTTGAAAGAAACCAGCAAGCATCTGAGCTTGTTTCTCCGAATTATCTCAGTACTGAGACTGCTCTTTCTGTGTACATTTAATTCAGGTACTGCAACATTACTAGTGCAAATCATTATCCTTACAGACACACAGGATATCACATGTGTGGTAGGAGTTATGGTTAAAACCAGAAGGCTGAGAAAGGGAGAGGGAGATGTTTTTGCAAGCTAATGTTATTGTATGTTTTCATCACTACCACAGAGTTTGTCCTGTATATCATACAAGATGATGAAGCCAGAAGAGCTCCCTGCAGCCAAGACCTGGCAATGGGAATTTACACAGACCCTCAAGAGTAATGGGGTTCAATTTACTTTATATTTCCCTGGGAAAATAACCAAGATTTGCCACATATATATTTTATCATGTTTAACATATTTTACTGCAAAAGGGAATCTTTGTAAATATATTTCCCTCTTTGCAGTATTCTGCTAAATTTAGCTTTGCCCTTAATTAAACCTGAGACTGAAGTTGAAGAAGAGGCATAGCATTTTATCGCACAAGATGTAGTGTGTGTGCAGTCGAGTCTGGTGCTTAGCCACTAGGGACAGACGTCAGGAATACCTTAACATGGCTTTCATCACTGTGCTGAAGCAAGTAGAAGGGTTGTCTTGGTGGGAAGGGCAGTTGTGAAAACTAGGTCAAAGGAGGAAAGTGAGGTAAGTGAGAATAAATCAGAAAAGAAATATGTTTAAAGACTGACAGTGTTCAGCCCTGTAGCAACATTAAGCAACAAATACATCCAAAACACCCTTTTAGTCAGCAGTGTTATTTTCCCTCAGGCTAAAAGGCAACAGTTCTCACACCTGTAAAGGCCTTTAGCTGTCTAAATTAATTTTCACACTCAAAGGCTGGTGAGAGTTCAGATAAGATACCTTGTGAGGTCCACTATAGGGCTCACAATCTTACCTTTCAATGAACACCAGACCTTGCCACCGCAGCACTGTACCTATGTTGCCAGTACTCAGACACTTTATTTAGGTAATGAACACTATTCTGCAGCCACTCTCATGGAAAACAAATTTGCAGTTCAGCTCACCCAAACTAGATTTTCTTACTTTTTCTAAGTGTCATCTCATCATGAGCAGTTTTTCACTTACCATTACTCCTTAGATATTTTATGCTCTTCTTGAGGAACCATTTGTTGGAATCATGAGATTATACAAAACTCTCAGTTTTCAAGTCCTGGAGGAACACAAAGGGACTCTTGCCACAGTAGTCACAGAAGAAACGGTGAAAGCATTCATTGAGCATATCCTCCTCAGATGAACTGAACTTTTTTTTTTCTTTTTTTTTCTTTTTTTTTAATAATCATGCAGTTTTGTAAACCTGATTGATACACTCTTTTTTTTCTGAGATTTGGCAGTTCTCCTGGATTTTTTTACCAGGCCACATAATACACTAGTAGAAGAGCAAAGTGCCTAGCTGACTGTCCCACACATAGCCTTCACCTGGACTTCTAAAGATGTGTTTGCTATAGATGCAGAGCTATGTGAGTTCTTCCCTCCCTACACCTGCAGTATAAAAATATTGCAAACTAAAGTGAAAAAAATTAGTATGATTTAGTATAAGCAATATACTGCATGCCCAAATACAGCATATATGGATTGTCTTCTAGCAACTTGCTATTATTTTTGTATTATTCATTTTTGCCTAAATGAATAGGCAGTGTTACTCAACCAATAGAAAATCTAGCCTTGTATTAGACAGCTTCATTCCACAGAAAAGCACAGAACATGTGGGTTTCCATTTAATTTCAGAATATAATCAAGCGATTAAGAAATTCAAAGAACAAAGCTAGGGAAGAGGGAAATGGAAAGATTTACTTTCATTGGTCTTTTAAAAATGAAAATAAATTAATGTTAAATGCACAATAACAGCTGCACTATGTCAGATCCTGCTGAAGAAAAATGGAAGCTGGAGTTAGTCATCTTCATTGTCAACACTGTTTCAAAAAAAAAAAAAAATTACAAGCAAGAACTAACATCTGCAAAAGTGTTTGTTCTCCACAGTGAGAAATTATCCATCAATCTCCTTGTGATGTTTTCTGCTATGGTGCCGACTTGTTATCCTCCCATATTTTACTCAACGCTTTGGGAAAAAAAAAGAAAAAAAAAAAAAAATCAATGCATATGCATCCTTGAATAAATTTATCTCTAAAACAGAGAGGTTTCTGTATTAGTTATCTTCTGTGAACTCAGAAACTCATCTGTTAACTTCACGCATGCAAGCTTATATGACAGACCAAGAGCCATTCACTGTGGATCCCAGTGCCAATTAAAATTGCAGTGCTAGTAGCTAAAAAACTACAGATGTAAGCATTAATTTGATCTGCTTACTGATATGAAACCCATTTTTACTTAACCGTGAGCATAGAAGTATTGATTCGTTGTTCGTGAGTTATGCTTTCACTGTGAAATTTCAGCTTGGAACAAATTAAGATGTTAAATAGCAACAGCAGCTCTTCTGTGTCTAGACAAATCAAAAAAATGGGCTATTACAAGGTGGGAATCGTATCCCAATATTAATCCTTATATTTAGAGTATTATTGTAGTATATATTTTCACTAAGTCTCCCCAACTACCAAATCTTCCTTATTATAAAACTTATTAAAACCATTTCCAAAAATAGAGTTAAATACAAAGTATTTAATGTTAATAAACTTTTCTGCTTTAATGGCATGACCAGGAAGATAAGCACTAAGTTAGGACTTAATCTAAGAAATAAAGAAAAATTAACCAGAAATTAACAAGGAAAAAATGTAGTAAGCAAGAATCAAAATATTTTGTTGGGTTTAACATCACAAAGTTTGAATTTTCTACCATGTTTCTTTAAAAATTAAATCTATAATATATGAAAAAATAACTGTTCATTATTCACTGATTTTATTCTGATCAGAAGAATGGAGGGGTGGGGTAGAAATTAAAAATAGAACAAGTTTCTGTGAACACAATGAAAACAGAATTAGGATGCAGAGACTTTATACCACTAGTGGATCCAGACAACATAAAAAGCAACAGAGTAAGTGTGAGAACGTAATCTTCATAAAAATTGCCACATAAGAAGTTTGTCAGTAGCGATACTTATTTCCTTACTTCTCTGCAACACATAAAAGAACATTTCTTGATGGCAGTAGCTGACACCCTGGTCAGGTATACAGGAGACTAAAGGCTGTGCGGACAGAGAAGCTAGAACTGTGCTCTTACCCTAGAAGGAATCCCTTACATGCCAGGATTAAAACATGCTGCCAGGACAAAACTCCAGTTTTCATTGCTTCTGTTTGGTTTTATCTGGGGGTTTTGCTGTTCTGGGGTTTTGGTTTGAGCTCAACTCTGCTTGTGTCAGAGGACAAGCTCAAGATTTCCCCTGAAGACAGACAGGCACCACACTACTGGCATGATCCCATCAGTAGAGAAGGTATCCGAGACTGTCGTTATTCACAGCGAAGCTGCATTGCCTTCAGGTCAGTACTAAGGGTGCTTCAGGAGCTGCAAAAGGTGTTGTGTGGTCTTCAGAAACAGTACTGGAGACCAGTGAAAAAACTGCACTAGCCCTTCCCTGTCTATTGCTGAAAGAACAAAGCTAAAAACAGTGTCATGTGCTAATATACCCCACTGATGGCTCTGGACAACTGATAGGCATAGATTGCACTTTTGAAGGCGCCCTGTAGAAAACTCTTTTTAGTGCCCCTGAAAACCACTGAAAATACTTCTTTTTCTGGGTAGTTCCCAAGAATTCAGCCCTTTCTTCCTCAGCTCCTGGACTGTGTCACGATGCAATATCATGACCAAAAGACTCAAAACCAATATTATTTCAGGACAGCCCCCCTCACTGATGATATTACAGCATCAAGTTCCTGTCCTTGCTTTAGGAAAAAACAGGATCTCAGCTCAGTGTAGAGGCTTATAATTTAGTAAGGCTTCAGAATTAGGCAACCCTCTCCTCCTTTTCAAGAGAGGCAGAAGCAATAAAATATTAACATGTTTTGTTGCAGCAGTGCCCTTAGAAGTCAGCATCTATCCCCAATTACCACATTCTGCCCAAGCAAACAAAGTAATAAACCGAAAACATTTAAAAAATTTGATAGTCACAGAAATTAGGTAAAGTTAACATGCTTGTGACTAAGCAGGAGTGCCAAGACATTCGCCCTTCTGATGGCCAGCAGCAAAGCAACCTTTAATTAATCTCTTTTAAATTAAAGTCATCTTCTTTCAAATATCATTTTCTTTCTGAATGACCCAAAACTTAGACTTGAAACAGTTGGTCCTCATCCACACAAAACCAAGGACAACAAAAAACATGAACACCCCATTTCTTAGTTAATTTTATCATTTGACTTTCACAAACATTCCTTTGGATAACAACCATTTAATCCTTCTCAATCCTTCTGTTAAATTCATTCTTAGCAGATTATTGCCTTTTTCTTCTCTCCTTTTTTGGTGTATAAAATCATGCTGCCAGATGTAGCGAGTTGACACCCCCAGCTGTAGCCACAAGCCAGAGTTTGATTTCCATTCAGCTCTTCACCAGCAAAAGTGATAGACTATTCAATGTTAAAAGTGGGAAAGACCCTAGTGAGGCTATATAATAAAGGCTGTATAAAATTTATATTCTACCAGCTTCCACAAGGAAGTCCTATGACCTGGAAGTAAGTCACAGGCAAGGTAGCACAGTGCACTGCAACAAAGTAAACAGCTACTTGCAGCCCAAACCTTTACCTGTTTGGAGCATTTGCCCCCATTAAATGTCTGTGTGGCTTCCCTCTTTGCTTATCTGAAGTCATCTTGATCTTGCTGATCACCAAGCGATGCATGCAGTGAGCAGACAACAAGGTCTCCATTTTCATGCCCTGAAAATCATGTTCTTTTTAACAAGTCATATAAAAAGAGCAGCAGAGGGGTGGGGAAAAGAATAATGTTGCTCTGTTTGTGTTTTGGGGTTTTTTTCTAATCTTTTCCATGAATTAGAAAGGCCCTGAAATTATAAGACAATAGGGAGAAAGAAATCCAAAATATTTAATTTTGGACTTCAGAACCAGGGATCAGTTGAGCATCATTCACATTTCTGCAGTGAACCCATACGTGCAGAGCAGGAATTTTAGTTCTGTATGCTTGGCCAATCTTTAGCCAAACTTGCAGTTAGGAAGGAAAAACAGGAAGAGGAGAAAAGAGAAAAATGAACAGAATAAAAATGTTCACTCCCAAGATGGAAACCATCATGTTTTATCTTCTTATCTGAATGCCATTTTAAAGTCTGCATAACAAACTCTGTCCTGCTGAGAATCTTTTGCTCCTCAAGGAATTGCAGAGAAATAGACACAAAAGGCATAAACACATCAGGGCTTTTTTTCACACTCCCCACATGCTACAGCAGCTGGTACAGAGAGACAGATAATATTTTGATGGAGAAAGATGTCTACAGAGTCAAGAAAAAGCTCAGAAAGGTGTGTGAAGGGCTCAATAACATAGCAATGTAGCAACCCCTAGCCAGTATATGGTTCCTTAGAGATCATATATAGCTGACAAAAGTTATACCAGCTTTATCTACTCCGAGCTAAGGCTGAGGTGGAATCTGAGAATCAGCTGTTGGCTTTTTGGATGGCCACTTTGCTGTTCCTAGCAAAAAATCAGATGCATCAGAAAACATACACCACCAGATGCAAAATCAAGAAAGAAATTACTTAAAAACAGCAACACTGAAATAAAGCATCAGAAGTTTTTGAAGTTTATGTTCATGCATCTTGTAGGCAAAAAAGCGCCCCCAAACAACCACACACCTGCTTTCTGTTGATTAAAATATTGATGAAATAATCAGTAAAATCTAGTAATATAACTGATCTATGCAGTCTTTTGCTGCACTACTATGTTAACGGGAACTGCATTATTGAAATTTGTGATGCTAGTGTAATTCCAAATTTTGGACTTTATTCTCTTCCAGAGAACAGTTAGAGTCCAGAACATGGACTCAAGACTCTGGATGCAGTGTCCTCATCATGAACAAGTTTCTCCTAGCACCCAGTCAGATTTTCCCATGTTCCAGCTGATGCACACTGTCTCTCACCCCTTTGTTGGGTACCTCCAAGAAGAGTCTGACTTCATCTTATCAGTGTCCTGCAAGCAGGCAGTTGTAGATAGCAACAAGATCTCCCTCAGTCTTCTCTTCTCGAGGCTACAGTTCCTTCAGCCTTATTCATATGTCATGTGTCAGCATCCTGACTATCTATCTTGGCAGCCCTTCTGCCTCTACGAACTATCTGTGGCATGGTTCACTTTTCCTTGTGTATTCAGTCTTTCAGAGCTTTGTCAAGGGTTTCCATACTGGGGCAACAACTAACATCTCTTGGATGTGAAAAATTCTAACTCTCCTTACTCAAAATCCCAAGTCCAGAGCTCCAGGAGGAGACTGCTCCTAATGTCATAAGGTGTTAAAATCAATTGCCAGTAACTTGAATATTTTCCTTTTCTATTAAAAAAAAGCAGGTCTTCTTAAACAGGATTATAATCTTTCGTATAGACATTTGATTTTTTTTTATTTTTAAATGAAAACTAGCATGACAGAAATGGAATATTCCTTTCCATCATACAACAGAAGTGGAATATTCACAAATATGGCTGATTTATTTCCACTTGATCAATCCACCTTGAAAGATGCTCTACATTACTCACTATTGGCAATGAGTGCAGGATGGCCTAGAATATTGGCATGTTTGTCACAGAGACTTCTCTGCACCCGTGGACCCATGCCCAGTTTTAAATTGTCTAGCATCCTGATTACAAGGGTACCAAGTGCTGCAATCAAGGAGATTCTACTATGCAATTTAATCATTTAAAGCTGGGCTTGCTTCCATGACTGTAGTTAGTTTCCGTAAGTCCTGTGACAGTGCCAGAAACATATGTCATGGGATAAGGTCTGGATACGGAACCATTTTCTCAGGGACATTTCTTAAACCACTATTTCATGTTTTATTGCAAATGCCACATACTGAGTCAGCCACAATTAACCCTGGAAACCCCCTCTCCAAGCATGGACAGAAACTAAGTTATCTGTTCTCATTAATTCATTAAGCAGTAATGAAGTATTTTATCTACATTTCCCTCTGATTTCACCAAGGCGCTAAATGCGCAGCTTCCCACCTGTTTAATTATATTCTGATCCACTCTTTCCCCCAAACAAATCATTTTAAAATCTCCACCTCTTCCTTGCAAAAATGGAGTCTCCCATACCACACTCCATTCCCCTGCACTCTTTCAAGATGCGTTCCACAGCCCAAATCTGAACTGTCTCCAGCTAGCAGAGGCAAGGGCAAAACCCAGCAGCACAGTTTCACCAAGCAGAGTCTCAAAGGAGGCTGGCTGGAGAAAACTGTCCTTTGACTAAGAGACTTACAGGGAGAAATGAGAAAGAAAAGCTGTAGCAGTGTGCCATGGGAAAAGACCTTTTCTACTTTTCAGTACAGGATAATTTGGCAGCCATCTCTCACCCTGGAATAAGGGTTAGAAAACGCCATTAGGATCAGCATAGGTTTTGTGTAACAATGTAATAAAATAAAATTCACACCTTGATTCTCATCCAGCACTACAGTGCATGGTCTATTGGTCTAGATACTCTAGAGACGCATTAACAACATTACAAAGATCTTAAGGCTGACTGTATCTCCTCTTCTGAACAGCTGCAGGGTTTGCAGTCTCTGTGTGGGAAATCTTACTCTAAGCAACATGTCTGCAAGGATCAGGTGAATCAAATAACAGTTACTCTGCAGGCATTTGCCAGTCCACATCATGTCAAAGCATCTCTTGTGCTTGAATATAAATGACTGGCAACAACCTGGAACCACAGAAATACAGGGTAAGGATGGACACATGTGCTCAAGTCCAGTCTGAATGAGGAGATAAAAACAGATTCTGATCCACTTGTGCGCAGGCATGTGTATCTGTAGCTGCTACAGGACAGCCCTGAGTGGAACGTTTATGCCAAGCAATGCAGTATCGATAAACATCAAATGTACTGAGGCCAAACTACACCTGGAAGGAGGATGTCAACTCACTGCAGTCGGTGCAGCTGCCTCTTTGCAGCAGCGATGAATTCAAAAGACAAAAATTCTATAGTATTTCCAGACGTATTGCTGCTGTGCATGGAGCTCAGACATTTCCAGGAGCATCACTTAGACCCTTACTGCCCAGCAGCAGCTGCCTTGGTTCCTCACATCCTCTTGCCTTCTGTGCATTTTATTCCCCTGAGCAGACAAGAAGCAGAAGAAGGTACACCACTGTCAGTTCTGGTGCTAGCACCCGAGGCAGAAATATCCAACAGGGTGTATTTGCTGCTCTCTCTTTCTTCAGGCAGGGCAATAGGGTCATGGCCTCCCGCACCAATACCATGGCACTGCTCTGACTGCTGGGGGAAAAGAGAGGGATCTTGCTTTTCAGTTCCATTTCTCCTTTTGCACCATGTGACAAAGATGAAGTGTGACACTGCAATGTCGCTGTTTCCTGCATATAATCTGGATGTTGATTTTTAAAGTAACATTTTTAAGGAAGGAGAAACCATGGAAATTCCCCACAGCCCTGAGACAACATTCAGAAAAGGGAGAGCCAAGAGTTTTGTTTTATCTAGACAGCTGATTCACAGCCTCTTGCACTACTTCTCTGCATTTTGGGATAAGCTGCTAGGTTTCGCAATACCTCATCTCCACTTGCAGTTGCCCTTTCTCTTGCTATCTCTTTCGTGTGCAATGACAGCTTTTAATCTACCCACTATAGTCCTAGGAAAAGGGAAACAGTTCCTCCTGCACTTGGCATTTCCTGCAGGTAAAAGGAGTCAGCGTGAAGCTGGGAATGTGAGTCTTAGGTGAACAGCACTAGAGCTAACTGCCAAGTGAAGAGAAACCCATTAACAGGGAGAGGAGAAAGGAGACCAGGAACAACTGTGGTCCCAGTTCCATTCCCTGAAGTGCTCAAAGGTACCACCATCACAAGTTGTAACAGAAGGGACATCAAGACACTTCTCCCTAAGACATGCCCTTGGCAGCAGCACTAGTTTTGAGAGCAGCAGAACTAAGAAAGCCAAGGTTCCTATGGATGTGTGCCTCATGCCTGAATTTCCTTATGTGTAAAAGTGAAAACCCCAGTCAATGCTTTCACCGTGGCTGGAGCATGTTTAAATGCTGACTGCATGTGGCTTCTGCTCCTCAAATGCTTAATTAGGGTCAAGACCACCCTTCTTCTCTGTTGGGTGTCTTCTCTACCCAAATACCTAGCTATTGGGTCTCTGCTTCTACCCTATACAAATACAGCTGGCCTCAGTTCTTTACAACAGAATCAATAGATAGTAAGATGTATAACAAGCAAAGTATGTCTGCATAAAGTCCATTTCCTCAGGAAAACAGTGTCAACAAATTGAAAGGAAAAAGCTCTCTGTGCAGACTACTGACACTTCCATCTTCAAATTAGTTAATGATCACTTAGTTCCACAAAATCCCTTTCAGACATTCCTATGTATGATTTTCATTTCGCAGGTGGGAAACTGAGGCAGCAATTATCTTCCCAAGGCCAGATAATACCATTTACTGTCATGGATAAAAGGTGGAAATCGCTTGCTCCGCACCAGTTGTAAAATAGTTACCTTGAGTTTTTCTCTACTGTTCTGCCAATGCCACTCAAGGCTACAAAACTCTAACCATTGTGGAGGACTGTTAAGGTCACTGCTAATTAAAGTCACTTGGCATTTTCATATACCTGGAAAATTTTACCCTGATTTCCAGGAGGCCACAATCTTCCGTTAGATCCAATGAGCAAAAGAGACCAGTCGATAACTAAGTTTACAGAAGAAAAGTTTCTGAAACTGTTTTCAGAGGTGACGTTCTACTCCTGTAACAGGGTCATCTAAAAAGGTGCTTCCCAATACCAGTACATTATCTCAGGCTTTGAGTTTTCTCTAGACTTCACTGACTCCCTTAAAAAAAATTTAAAAATTTTCAGCACACTTCTTGCCCACATCTGCCTCTTAGTTTCTCCTTCACTGTATTATTGATCTTACAGCATTCTCTGGCAACACACATTGTATCATATATTCAACACTACTGCCTTCTGTAAGTTATACTATTTAATATTACTAAATTATGTAGAGCTCACACCAAACAGAAATGCTCTGCAGAGTAATACAGCAGCATGCTCCTGGTCTCAGCAAGATTTCCTTATGCTTGTCATCAACCGTGTAAGTGAGTACTGTCAGTGAGCAATACAAGACACACGAGGAATTCAGTCTGCCTTTGCAGACACATATGCATGTGCAGAATACACATATTCAAGAAGTCATTCAGCAGGTCAGTTGCATTTAAGATGACAGAGGAAATAAAAATTAGAATCAGTTTCATTAAGGATCTGAAATTATTTTTCTGTATTCCAAAGCATTGCCCTTTGTTCCACACAATGTTGTGCTGGGCAGCATTCTTACTGAAGAAAATACCTTTTAAAACAGACAGCTTAAAGCTTTGAAAGTTTGCTTCCAAGCTCCCCATGGCTTCATGCATTTATGCACTCAAGTGCTGCAGGCTAAATGCCTTGTCTCCTTTCACGCGAATTCAATGGGATCTTTGGTTTACATGACACAGGCAATGGGCTCATCACCTAATTCCCAACAACACTGTGGCCTGCAGGCCTTCCCTATGACTGATAGATTGTTTCCTTTGGGAAAAATCTACATTACCACATGTCATTATTAAGTCAAGTGAGGTCAAAGGGAGATGTTTTACCTGTGGCGCAGAAGATATGTGGGTGCTCTGTGGTGCTCTCATCATTGCATAGGTTCAGACTAGCAGCTACAGAACATCTATTACCCCAACAGCATACTGTACCTGAGGAGAGATTGTACCAACAGTGATGTCCACTGAGGAGTATGAAACAGAGCCAGATGTACAGGAGGAGGAAAAGGGGAAATAGGACTCTCTCACCTCTGGTGTTTTGTGTGCTTTCTACTTACCACTTGTGATCATAGCTGTACCTATTTTGGACTGTTTTCAAACAAGAAGGCTCTGCCAGAGCTACTCTGACAGCTTGCTTGCTGCATCAGATATATTACAGAGCCAGCAAGTGGAGGAGCAGTTAGCCCAAGGGGAATAGATACAACAAAAGGTGGAAGAGGATGTCATTGGTAAGTGGTAGGAAAAAAGGAACAAATTGTTCTAACCAAAATCATCAAGTGAAAGAGAGAAAGGGTGCTAAACACAGTAGAAAGAGAAGATTGAAAAAACTGTTCTTTAGCTAACGCAGTGGCACGTCCACCTCAGGAAGGGTGATCTGACACCTGAGGCACTGAACTAATAACCAAGATACGCGGGTTCGCCTTCCAACTCTGCCAGGTCTCCTGCCCGATCTGACTGGAGCTGCCCATCTCCCTGCGTTCCGTTCTGCAGCTGCAGAGCGTCCTCCCCTCCTCAGTACTGCTCTTTCAGTGGAGACCATTTTGCAGAAGAACGGGCTCCGGCCCCGTGAGGGGTGACTCTCCCCATGGACTCCGTGCTGGTGCTGCCAGAGAAGAGCCGTGGCAGGAGGCTGCAGGCCGCGCTCCCTGCTAGCACTCGTGTGCAGGCATGGCCTCCAGGGCAGCCATGGGACAGCAGAAAACCTCAGGCCTACCACAAGCTCTGGCGTTAAGTCCCAGGGCCCATTTTCTTGCTGTTTGGAAGGGTTTTGAACTTCTTTTGTCTAACCAGTGGCCTCCAGCGACTCCACTGGACTGGGGCTGAGGTCTCATACTCACTGTGTGGCAGGTAGAACAACCTAGAAGACAAGACAGATCCCAGAAAGGCCCTTTCCCTCAATAGCTGTTTTCTGCAGTCTGAGCTCGAGCTGTCTACGCACAAAGTGTGGGCACAAGAGCTTCACGTGCCTCAGCCTTTCACCACCTTTCAAGGCCTCTCAGCTAGCAGTTGCTGCACCCGCAACTGGTTTGTTATTTACAACTAATCAACGGTCAGACATGAAGGCAATATACTGCTTCACTGCAAAGTGGCCAGCAAAGGATCCGTGCATCCTGGCCAAAGAAATAAATGTGGACACAGCTTAAAAGCTGACTTCTTTATTCTGAAGCCTTTTAGCACATAGGATTTCTCCCCCAGGTTGTACTTATTAGTAAAAACTATGTAGGCATCACCACAAAAAAAGGTACCAGAGCCAAAACGTCGTCTTTCATCTTCGTCAAGAAAAGGCGCTTGCCAACAAGCCAACAAGTTCTGCAAGGCACAGATCTGTTCAACAGGCACAGCCCGACCTGAACAAACCTAGCCAGCTCCCTCAGCCTGCCGTCATGCATCCCCTCCACTAACCACCTACCAGCCCCCTTCCAATTCATCAAAGTACCCAGAGGGCCCATCTGGTCATGCTATTCCAGATGCAGTCTCACAAGCGCTAAATAGAAGAGAATAATCACTTCCTTTGACTTGCTGGCTGTGCTCTAAAAAGATGTTATCCCCCTTTACTTTCAACCCACAAGAAGTCTAAAATGGTGTTTCAAAACTTGCCAGTATCCACCAAATCTTGCACAAGTGGTAGCTAGGAGTAATACTACCATCTATTAAGGCTGCCTCCCACGACTTCCTCTACTATATCTTTTTTTCTTTTTTCTGTTTTTTTCAGTTGATTACTGTTTGGCAGCACTTGGGCTAGTTTCCCCTGTCAATACCCGTCTCAGGCTGAACCTTTGTGGAAAATTTCAGTCAAAATGATTCAGCCATTTCTGAACACACAAGTAGAAATAAATTATTCCAACCAATCTGAAGAATTTTGACAGGCTCTGCTTTGGGTCAAAAAAACCACTTTTTCCTATCCTCGTGAAAGACTGCCAAAGTCTGGGTGAGTTACAAGCCTTCAAAATGTCACAGTTCATATGCGCTTAGATAAAATCCAGCGAGCAAAATCTCTGAGGGTTCTGTCTGAACTGGACACACTTCATTTTCTTGCAAAGCTTAGCACTCCCCAGACCGCACAAGTACGGACCAGCTGGATACAGCTGCTGTGGAGCAGCAGCTTCAGGTGCAGGTGGGTTTAAGGCATTGCTCTGGCAGAGACTGGATTTTGTGCAAATCACTTGTGGAAACCTCTCTTTGCAGGCTCAAAAAAAAAAAAAAAAAAAAAGGCCATGAACTCAACAGGAAGAGTTGTGTGAGACAAAGTTTGCAAGTTAGAGTTGATAAGATGAAAGATAGTTAAGGGAAGTTAATTATAGTTAAGAAAAGTTTATTTTTATTAGACAGACCTATGAAATTCTGACAGATGTAGCTGATCGTCAGACTTGGCTGGTAGCAAATTCTGCTGTATCTTTTTGGTAAACAACTATCTGTTCAGACTGCTTATAGCAGCAAGAGACAAGCCTGGCTTCTATTGGAAACATAAAATGTTTATCCACCACCTGCTAGGAAGGCTTTTGTTACTTGAAATTTGTCTTTTGAGCTCTGTGGAAAGCAAGTATGTATTCTAAATGTATTTTCAAATAATGAAGCAGTTTTGATGCCTTAAAACATGTTTTCTTCAAAATAAATAACAGGTTTTATAACTCGAATTGACTTTTAAATGCTTATAAAAAGGTTCAGGATGGAACACCCTAGAGAGAGTAAGTTTCTCAATTCCCAGAGAGCCAGACTGTAAATCCCTTACCACCAGTGGCAAACAGCTACTCACATGCATAACCCTGTGAGCACTGGTGTGAGCAATTCTTCACTGACAGGAATTAAGCTTTCATATTTCTAGCTCAATACGGCACAAAATGGTCATCATCAGTGGATGTTTTCCCCATGACATTTTTCAAAACGTGCAGCAAACATCCATCTGGAAGGATCTCTCATAAAAAAAAAAAAAAAAAAAAATCACCAGAAGCCACCATTTAGTGGAGCAAAAGTTAGGTACTCTTTTGATGGAAAAGTAGTTTTTCAATACCAGGCTGCGCTGGGAATTTTGTTTTACAGAAACCTGGAACCAAACACCTCGCTCTATACAGGCAACATAAAACAGTCAGCAGCAAGAAGTGCCAGTCAGTCTTGATTTGGGCTGAAGGTAAGCCAGGCAGTATGGGAACAGGACACCCCGAGCCCGTTGCCGACAGACCCCGGCAGCTATTGTCATTTATAATGGGAGCCTGGCAGTGGAGAATTTGAAAGATAAATACTAGCATACCAGCAAACGTTTATCAGCAACAGCATCATTAAAACACTGGAAAAGGACTTTTTTTTTGCAGGTCTTCATCGGCTCTGGCAGAATTCTCCCCTGCATGCTGGCAGCACTATTAAAAAGAATAGATTTGTGGATTTTAGAGCCAGAGGAGAACATTGCTAGCAATTTTGCCTGACCTAAATATACAAAATCACATCCAAATAAAATACTTTAAAAATAATGCCATTAAGGTCACATAATCCAGCATTCAAAAGTCTCAAAATGGCAGTATTAAGGTTGCCTGCGTGACCTTAATTCAGCAACCCTTAACTCAGCCTCCCTCAGCGTAGCATTATGTGACTGCAGAGAATGGACAAGGCTCCTTAAATAGGTAGCTAATCAGCTTCTACTTTTGCCCTTGCTCCACTCGTACCTCAGAGCAGCAGCTAACACACATAGCACATAAACCCAGCCCCAGAACTGCCTGTCATTTTACAGGTCATTACAGGCCCAGAGCAACGCTCTCGGTGACCCCAGGCTGCAGGACTCGCAGGGGATTCAGAAACAGCATCTCAAGGTTGAGACGGAAGGAATGGGAAAGGCACGGGCCGGGTATTTAGAGCCCTTTTGAAACCTGACTGCCATTTTGAAAGTCTAAGTCCAAAACTTAGAACCTCCGCGTCACCACTTTTAACCTGTTGTGCCTGCAATCCTTTACTGATAAAAAAAGCACCTGCTTCTAGATGCACACAAAAGAGCTTGTGCCCAGGCAACACTACGCTTCTCGGCAGCAACCTCATAACTACGCTCCAGAAGAAATCCCATACTTACTCTTTTCTGACCTCTGTGGGCCGCTGCGGTAATCTACTCATAACTAACTACAAAGGCCAGAGGGAGAGGTGGTGTGCCTGCCCTCTCCTTTATCACGCTCTTCAGCACACTGCTCGAAGCACTCCCATCAGGCAGAGGAGCCTTTGGTTTCAAGGTATCCTTTCCCTAAATGGGTTTGTGCACATCTTTGGGGAATATTTCTGTTCCTTCAAATCAGCATTTTGTGAGCAGCTGCATGCGCCAACAACAGGACTGCCCACCGCAACGGCGGGACACCTTGATACCACGGCTCTTTATGCCTCAGCACAATTATTTTTTGTTTCCACAGCATCCAGCTCAACACGTTCTTTCCTCAAGTACTTTCAGACGTACATTTCAGATGGAAGAAGGCAAATACTAAACCAGATAAAGGGAGCCCGCTTTCGGATCATCCCTCAGTGTAACCTAACCTGAACCCAGGATGCAGAGAAG
Source organism: Buteo buteo (assembly GCF_964188355.1). Lineage (NCBI taxonomy): Eukaryota > Metazoa > Chordata > Aves > Accipitriformes > Accipitridae > Buteo > Buteo buteo. The sequence goes on from NC_134179.1 coordinate 38,623,332, forward strand.
AAGATCATAGCTCATAAGAAGGACATAAAAGAACTCACTTCTGTAGAAATAAGGCAAGTAGCGAACTTCTAATCCTTAAGTCGGCTTTGATGATTCAAACATTTCACATATAAACTTAACTTGATACAGCCCTCCCAAAGAATACGTCCCTACTGCACAGCACAGGGCCATGCAGAGACACCCAAGCTAGCAAGCCTCCAATTTCCAAATGGTAAAACAAACAGCAAACACAAACGAGAAATGCCAATTGCTGTTCTGGATACAGGTGCTGGTAAAGCCAGCAGATCAAAGACTCTACCCTTCCTAAGCTTGGAATCTGTCAGAAAGCAGCATCCTTTCACTCCTTCCAGTGCCCACGGACCTGGACAAGCCAGAACGATTTGTTCAACCACAGGGAGAGCTACACCAGCGTTTTCACAAAGCCCTGAGATTTCCCGCTCTGCCGCCTGGTTTCTGACTGTATATTCATGCAACCTAATCCTCCAGCTGCTGTGCTGAGGAGGACGTTATCTGTGAAGGCTTTGAAGACCCTGGGCAGGTAATTCCTGAGGTAATTCTGAAAGCAAAACGAAGTGACAGTCTGCTTCCTGATCCGTTTTTCTAGGAAAATTACGTTTTACGGCCAATTCTTTCCTTACACACTGACTATAAAATTAACTTATTAGCTGACTCAACTCCATTTTGTGTGAAGGATTGAGAAGGATTGCCTCCAGCCCTTGTCCCTTTAACTCTAATTATCAAGTGTATACCAGATTAAATTCAGAATGAACTAGCCGGGTCAGGCAATCTACTTAAAGTTTAATGGAAGTTAATGATTCATTGATCAAACTCATTTATGTCTAATTAAAGCCTTCCTGCATTATAAAAGGCAAGGGGGAAGTTTTATAATGCACCTCGCTCCCCCTCTGCGCATGGCAGTTTTGCTGCAGAACTGAATGGAAAATTCACAGCATCTGTCTTTTGCGAGTACATGGTTTGGCAACAGCCCTCCAGATTTAACAGTATAATTATTTTAGATGACTTCACCAAATAGATGGGGTTTACACAATGCTGCCAAATACAATACCAATATCCAGCTGCACACGGTCAGATTGCAAACTAAGCTTGTACACACCAGCACCGGCTCACAATGGTGAAGTTCAGGGAGCATAATAAGAACCAGACCTTGCGTGGATCTCAAGCACGAGCCTCGCTGGAATAAGGCAGCAGTGACGTTCAGCCTGAGACGGGGAGGAAAGCTTCCCATTGCATGTGGATTCACTTCAGGCGCTGCTCAAGCTTCAAACCTGGCAAAGCAGCCGAGCCATCCAAAGCACAGTGCAGATAGCATTCAGCATTCAAGCATAAATGAGAGTGACAGGCAACCCACTGCAACACTCAGGATTTATTCCTCCCTCCACTGGCTGTCCCCTCCTATTAAGCACTTCCTAGACATCGTTTTGTATATAAATATGTGATCACACTACAATGCCCTTGTTGAGGGGCTATCCACCAGAACACTACTTTTGGCACATTTGTTCAAGACAGTATAATTAAACAGGAATACCGTGGCCTACTTACATATTTATCATTCAGTTACATGGGTTTAAATTTTATACCATTTATGCGAACAGAAAAAAAGATACCTTTTTACAATCTCAGGCTGCTCCGGTACAGAAAGAGGGGGTTTTTTTCCCCTCCATAATTTGAAATAATTGGTCCCTCACATGTTAGATAGCATTATACAGTCTTTAAAATGATGCTTTTTAAACCTTTTTTGATGTATAGATCCATAAAATGGCATAAATTACTCTGGAGAAACAAAATTAAATGTACTGTAATAATTTGCCTTCTTTGGCAATCTACAGTCCTATCACTCCTCAGGTGTCTACCAAACAGGATAAAACCAGCTGGCCTTCAAGTTGATGGACAGTTTAAACAGTTTTGTGCTGGAGCAAGTAACAGGCTTTCATGTGATGCAAGGATACTCCATTCCCCCTATTATTATAGTTGTATGGCATTTTTCAAATCTGTATGGATGTCTAATGATAACGTGTTGACCTATTCCTTCTGCTTCTTGCTCATTAAGTCCCAGCGGAGTGCATACTTCACTGTCTTCAAAATTACATTTCTACTTTGCATTCCTGATTGTCCAATATAATTGTCCTTTAAGTAAACATGTATTTTCACTTACTGCACAGTTAATAAGAATGCTGCTTACACATTAAATGGATACCACTTCCCAGCAAGTACTTGTCCCAAAGAACCATTTTGAACCTGACCAGTCGTAGTTCATGGAAGTCTAGTAGATGCAGCAGCAAGCTTTAGTCTTTCATACTTTTTTGGCTGTAACTCTTTCTACCATCCTCTCCAGCCCTGGCACACCAGAAAAACATGGTATCTAGCGCTCTGCTAAGTTGCAGATGGAAGAGCCCTTTGGTAGCACCTCTTCTCACTTCCAAAACAGTTTGCCAGATTTTTCCTTTGCTTTTTGCAGTTTTCTTTTATAAAGCCCTAACAGTTTTAACTCACAGTTTAACAGCAGCGAGTGGCTGTTGTATGGCAGTAAGATATGGCTTAATTTCTGTTTTATGGTAAATTGTACAGACCCACTGTGAATATACTGAGGTCTATTATCTTAAATTGTACTGTTTGATACTCCATTTCTGCCCAAATAATTTGTTTCTTTATCTGCAACAGTTCCAAGTCCAAGAAGTCAGTCAGATCCCAGAAGTCTACAGAGCAGCCTGTAATGAGGCTCTTTGTATGATTTGCAGTGGAAAGGTCATTTCCTACTTTTTTCCAAGGTCTTTTGGGAACGGCTTGTATTTTCATTGTTTCTTTTTGCTACTTGGCCTACATATAATTTAACTGCAATTAAATCAAATGGCAATTGTAATTTAATTTAATTGCAATTTAATTTAACTGCAATTGCAATTAATTCTAAGATCTCTGAAAGACTTGGTCAACTTTGACTGGTATATGGCCCCTCTGGGTTCCCAGAGGCTTTGATTCCAGAATGGTTGTACATATCCTTGGGATAAAAAAAAGGAGTTCTCAGTGAGTTAGGCATTAGACCTAACCGACTGTATATATGCCACCATATACACTCAAATCATTTTGATATTTCCAGTAACCTTGAAAGACAGGTGGGGTTTACCCTAGCTGTCAGACTATTCAGGGAGAATGATGCACATGAATACTTGTAAACCTTTATTTTGTAAATTGTTCACCAATTCTTTTCAGTCTCTGCCTTGCGATTCATGCAAAACTCTTTAATAACCTGAAAATTAGAGGGGAACCACACAAAAAGTGGAAACAAGGACACATGACTATGAATGAGGGAGAAACACAGCCCGTAAGAATAAAATCAGAAAGAGGAAGACACAAAATGAGTTACAGCTAGCAAGGAACATAAAAGGCTCCAAGAAAAAGTTCACTGATTGCATCAGAAACACTTCTATCTTATTTATTGAATATAAGGGAAAGAATAGAAAAAAATTGGGTGCACCGCATACTGTGGAAGAACAACAAATAATGTATGACACAGATAAGACTGAAATACTGACATTTCCATTCTGTTTTTAGAATGACACAATTGGTAATAAAGGGGAGAGGAACATGGACAAGAATAAGGAAAGGACATCTTAAAAGTATGAAGGCAAGATAGATATTTTCAATGCAGCTGGACCTGATGAAGTTCACCTTAAAGAATTTCAGGAACCAGCTAAAATCATCCCTCATAATTCAGAGGACAAAAGTGCCTCTGAGAAACAGAGAAAAGCAAAGCACCACCAGCAGTGCCTGTCTAAAATAAAATTCCAATATACATTAATCAAGTTATTTCCAGTGCTTAGAAAAATACCAGCAAGCAATACTTACAGTATTGGTTACAAGGACTGAGAAGATAATAGGCTAATAAAAAGCAATAATAAAACAAGGATAAATTATATTACGCCAGCTTAATTTGGTTATTTTAGGATTATTGGCCTAGATGATAAGGAGAAAGGAACAGATATGACAGTTATGTTCTTTACTTCAACTTTTTCACACACCTGCATGATATTCTCACATCAGGAAAATATGATTCAAAGGAAATGTCAGTGCATGAACATCTGATTTTAAAACATACTCAAATACTAATTAGGAATTTTCAGTCTCAAGCTGAAATCAGTGCTGGTCAGTATTTTCAATAATGACTTAAAATGAAATAAAATTATATTTAAAGTATTTAGTGCAGTCCCCTGCTGAAAAGGATTGTAAGCACCTCAGAAAGCAAGTCAGAACCTAGAATTACTTTGAGAATCAGAGAAACAATGACTGGAAAATTTAGATTGGAAGGGACCTCAAGAGACCTTTAGTCTAACTTCCTGCTGAAAGGATCAGACCAGGTTGCTCAGAAAGGTTTTCAAGATGTAACTGGTTAAAGCCAAGTCAGGAGACAGCAGAAGCTGCAGTCACAACCTGCCATAGACAATCTGTTCCACTGTCCTCACTGTGAAAAAGTTTTCCCTTATATTAAGTCTCAACTTTTCTTATTTCCACTTATACCCATTGTCTGTCATCTTCCCACCTCTGTGAAGAGTGTGGCTCTTGTCTTCTTGATGACCTACCTCCTCACTGGGGTTCGGGGGAGCTGTCAGGTCCCCACAGTCCTTCTCCCATTTAAATGTTGTTCTCCCCCTCAATGCTCTCCCCCAATCCTAATTAAAAAAAAATGTAATAAAAAGATAAATCTTTAGATCCAGGAAGAAGCAGCTAAATGCACAAATACAAAATGGGAAATAACTAGCAAGTTCTTCAAATACTGACAAGCTGCCGCACTATATCAATACATGTGCCACATGAAAGATATTAATTTGCTGTGTTTGACACTTGTGAAGCTTCATTGAACTCACCCAAGTCCAGTTCTGGGAAACCAAATAGTAAGAAGGATGGAGATAGTTTGGAGAAACTACAGTGGAAATAACATGATTCAGAAATTTGGAGATATACTTTGCTTAGGAAAGACAAAGCAATAGGTTGGGGGGAACTGGGGGGGGGGGGGGGGCGGGGTCAGGGATGGAGAGAGAGAAGACACTGAAAAAGAGCATGGAAACAGTATTCCAGTGGCTCAGCAAGTAGAAGTCTTCCAGTATTAAAAAGAGGAAAAAAGAGCAACGACCCCTTGTGCTCACTGTGATCATGACAAATAGAAATATACTTGCAGCAAAAAAGTATTACATCATGTAGTATGAAAAAACCTTGAACTACAAGAATAATTGTTACATCAGGCTGCAAAGCAAGGCCATGGAATCTACGTCACTGCAGCGTTTCAACCAAGGGCGGACAAAACCGTCAGGTTAGGTACTGTCAGTGCTGTGTCAGGGCAGACAGGAGTAGCAGATGAGGTCTTAGAGTCCTTCCTATTCAAAGACCGAAAATTTCTTAACAAGTTTGATGCTTCAGATAGACCCCCTATTCTAAATAAAATCTAAACAAGAACGCTGCCTTATGAAACATTTGTGAAATGTTGACGTCATTAAAGGGAGACGAAGAAACGCTACTGAAAGCAGCATCTCATATGATGCTTAAGCAATGTGACTTTTCAGCACAAATATTTTTCCTTAGAACTTCCTTGTAGTTCACAGCATCCTAATGGCACTGTTTTCTTGTTAACAGAACTTTATTTTGGCTTTGCTTGATTTTTCTTTTTGCCTTATCTTGTCTAACCTACCTTATTCATTGATTTTCAACAGTTTATTCATCATTTATGTCCTTTTTTTGTAAAGTGTTGCTATTTTTATTTTTTTTTTTACAGCTGGTTCTACTCAAAGCTTTACAAAGCATAATGTTTGCTTGTTTGTTCAGAGGGTTAGTTTTGTAGTTTGTTTGTTTTTTCTTAAGTGCACTTACATGACATTTATTTTAAAAAAAAAATCATCTTACTCTTTGCATCATATGCTTCTTCTATAAGAAATTTTTTCTTTTTTTTCCAAGCCTGCAAGCTTTGATAGGTCTTTTCTCTTACCACAGTTGCTTCATATGACTTTACATACAAATTTGTATGCATACTTCTGCAGACATCTGCAGCGTGGCACACATGATGCTTGTTCTCAAAGCATTTCCACTTAAATTATAGATCTTCTGTCCCTGTGGACTGGGATCCCAAACCCTGCAACAAGGGCACTGAGACATTCTCCAGTTCCAAAATACCATACATGTGGTAAAGGTCCTGACCAAAGACAAATTGGGGACTGAATAAATTGTCAAGTAGGAGCAAGGAATGGAGGAACATTGGGACAGGTACGTCCTCAGCCCCACCAGCAGATCTACCGGGAGTTACTCAAAAAATTGGCCAGTCAAGCACCAGTGCCCAAAGTGCATTCTGCCAGCCAGAGCCACATTTACTACTTGGAAACCTCTTCCGACAGTTTACCTTGGCTTCCAAAATATGATACCAGCAGGGAATTTCTTATACCTTATTTCTTAACAATCACAAATAAGTTCAACTTTTATAGATGGATCTTCGTGCGGTAACATTAATGATGTCATTTTAGATGTGTCACAGTATCTGAAAACTTACCTTTTGCATATCTTTTCCACTGCACTTCTGGCAAGCAGAAGTGTTCTGGAGTACAATTAAAATCCCACATGAGATCTCATCTGCTACCAGCACATCAAGGTACTCTAGAAGTATAAAACCCTCTCTGTCCATTAAAGCAAGATGCAACTGTTTTTATCGAACCCTGTTAAAGTGAGCTCTTTCCCTACTGTGAGCTAAAGACTAATTGCTACACACATAACACCTTTTCACATTTATCTGCTGTATTCTTTTGGGGAATGGTAGAAAAAAGGTAATCTTTATGTATTTTATTTGTTTTTGTAATAACCCCAGTTTCTGATAAATTGTATCTGCAAAAAGCTAATTCACTTTGGAAATAGTGTTCAATGTTTGACTATAAAATGATACAGTAAAAAAACCTGTGTATTTTGGGAGTTTTATTCCTTGTCCTAAGTGTACTATTCTCTCTCATCAGGCCATTCCTGAAAGGAATTATCTGAATGCTGAGGTATTTTCTCAGTACAGTAATAGTTTTTACCATCCTTGGATGCCTCTTCTAGGGCCCTGTCCCTCACACATGCTTCTTTCACGTGACAGTGCTGTGCTTCCACTTTTCTTTGGAGAAAAGGGCACTGTAATGTAACCATATTTATCAGCAGGATGAGGTTATCCCATTTTGATTAGCAGCCTTGGTACCAAGCAGGCTTAACAGCTCCCCTTAGGGAGTCTTGCATAATAACAGTATGCAGCAACTTGCTCAAAACAAAGTATCCATCAAAAAGTCCATGGCACTCAAAGCTATTTTAAGATCAGATTTACATGGACAGTCTCTTTCCTATTCTTGGCATGTCTCTTAACGCCATAGGAAGACATGGCTTCAGGACAATATCTCTTGAAGATGGCATGATGACTCACCTGACCTTAGTGCATCCATGTCACCCTGCTGCAGCTGACAACCCTCCCGCATTCACTCCCTCACTTCCCACACACTGTTTTCTGAGCTCTAACTCCTCAACATTGTAATCCAGCCAGAAGATGCCATTCAAGGGTAAGTGGGCTTTAAATGCAGAAAAAAATCCAGTGCAGCTCTCCACCAGGAGAGTCCCTGAAGATACGCACAAAGCTGAGGATGTCCTCCTGTCACTCAGCTGCTGACACACTCTGGACCTTCCTTATGTTCTGGAAAACAAATGATCCTTCAGCTGCCCCTTCATTAAAGGCAGCTGAAAAAAACCCACCAAAACAGTGTTTATGAAGTTACAGTGTTTTGAATGTAAAGTGTCTCTTCCTTTCATTTGTAAGGAGAGTTAGACACAGTGCAAATGGAGAAGTTAGCATCTGGAAACTTGATCTGGGAGAAAGCTTCCAGGGACACTGATCTCTGCAAGACCCTGTAAACACAATATCAGGATGGTCCAACCTGAACTTCTTTCCCTATTGGGTACTATTAAGTTACTTAGGAGCACCATAAACATAACTAAAAGAATAAGCATTATCTGGCATAGAGGTTTTCTGAAAGAACTGAACTATTAGGAAAAACAAAACCAAGCAAACAAAAAAAAAAAATATCACTTTTGCATTATAGAAAAGCTCGGCTGAGAAGCTTGCATGGGCAGGAAGGAAAGAGCAAAAAGGCAGCAACACTGGTTTATCACCCCTTAAGCCTCACAGCAACTCATTTCAGTGGTTCAGAGCAATCATGAGGACTTAGCAAAATAGCAAATCTTCCCTGCAGAGGTTTACCAGCAACTATAAGATGACAGAGAGACACAAGACACATTGATTGAGAGAAATGTAGAGTGACAAGTGAGACAGCGAAAGAGAGATGCTCTTTCATGAACTTCGCTGCTAAAAAGTAGTTAAGTACCTATGAGATGTGTATTTTCTAGCAGAACAGTAGGAAAAAAAAAAAAAAACCAACCAAAAAAACCTACAAAACAAAACAAACCATAATCTGTAACATAGGTTATCTTTGGAGTATGGCTGAATATGAGCCAAGTTGAATAACTATCTTTTAATTAAGATTAGAGCACAACTCACAGGCAATGTTGACCAAAAAAAAAATTAGCACTGATCTCAACAAGGCAGTATTGAAATACAAAAATAATAACTACCCTTAAAAACATTTTTTATTTTTCTTCCTTCAGGAGATTTAAGCAACTATGAAAATTCATGAACTACCATATTTAATCAAAATCAGTGTGTTATTTCATGAACAGTAGACCTAGTAAAGTCTGCCTTCCTACAAATTACATCTTTCCTACCCAGGCCATCACTTCCTACCTCAATACCAAACCATAGCCTCAGTCTCCCTACAAAACTTCTACTGTAGGTAGGAAGCTAGAGATTCCCATCCCTCTTTCAACAAAGCTTTGTCAAAACTGGATAAAAGGGTCCACCTATTTCTAGGGTCAGAAAAGCAGCAAAATCACATAATCTGGTTTCCTAGAAGAAACAGAACATAACTGAGAAGGTTCCTGAACATTCACAATTTATTGCTATCTTCCTCCTCGAGTGACTGCAGTAAGCAAAACACGCACCTTGACCAGTAAGGGAAGCAAGCAAATGCACAGCACAGTTATCGCTCCAAGCCTCTAGCCTGGATCCTGCTGAACTTTGCAGGGCTGGGAGCCAGGACCTGCTCTCTCCTTGCAGGAAGGCACTTGTTGCTCCTGCAGCCTAGCAGTCCTTGCCAACCAGATTGCCCTTTTTAAAAAAAAACAAACTACTGCCCTGTTGGCATACATACTCATCATTGGGCTTCTTGGACTTTCATCTTCTTATAGCTGTCAGGCAAAAATTATGGTTTAAGTATATCACTAGTTTGTTCCAGTTTAACTCCTGGGGCTTTAGTGCCCAAATTTTAAAGTAGCACTGTTACACCTCTGTTAAAACCACCTGTCTTTGAAAGATTTAGTGACACACAAGTTTTTAAGAAAACTAGATTACTATTTCAGAATATCAATGCCATCTGCAATTCCTAAGTTTCTGAAGTATTTTGGAAAGATTCAACAGGCTTCAGACAAAGGCGTTGCCACAGTGAATCATCACCCATGTATGTTACAATTTTGAGCCTATTAATATTGGCTACATGGTTGAAAAAAATGGATACTGAGTAATTAATAACAAGCTGTAGTTTCTTATGACACTGTAAAACCAAAGACAATATTAATTGAAGATTAGGTGGCTAAAAACCACAGAAAAAGTACCAGGCTCTTTCCCAGTTGTGTCTACAGCCACATAAACAAAGGTTGAAAGATCCAATCTTCCTCCCCACAAAGTTTCTATAGCTGGCAATTTGCTTTCAGCAGATATATGAGCAACAGGTACAGAAAGGTGGACGCTTCCACCCACACATAAGATCATAGATGGTCACACAGTCAATGAAAAGCAGGTAGCCATCAGCCTGCTAACTTCTTAATGTTGAGCGCTCTTTGTAATTCCCTTTAAAGAGGTGGTATTTGTAGTTTTTACCATAGAAAAAGAAGAATAAAAGTTCTTGTGCAAATTTCCAGCAAAGCAAAATCACAGAAATGGTCGAGACCTGATTTTATAGCAGCCAAGCATCTGACATGACCAGAAATGTTGTAGTATTACAGCCAAATAAAAAACTCTTTCAAGGGACTGCAGCATGATGAACTGTCATCATGAAGCTGTGGGTGTGGGAAGTAGAAAGTGTGTGGCATACTAAGATGGAAAGCATATGGATAGAAAACAGATTTCACGGAAAAGATTTGCCAGGGGAGATTAAGATAACTGTTTTTGACATTAAAAAGTAGGATTTAAGTTGTAAGGCCCCACAGGAATTCAGAGTAAGTTTCTTCTCTACAACGCAACAGGGAGAGAGCCTCCTTTCTTCTGCAGTCTTACAGTTGCACCCATCTTGGGAATGACATTCAGTCTTCCTAGATAAACATTATTGAACAATGCTGAATTTTCATTAGCTTTATTTTGTTCAATAAAAATTTCCTGCAAAAGTCTGGAGGATTTTCAACTCTTCAAGACTAAGTATGAGCAATCTTTAAATTACCACTACATCTACAGAGAGTTTATGCCAGCTGTTTTCAACTGGAGAGCAGATTGTAGTAAAATCTCCTACAGCGCTCTGAATCTCAAAAAGGAGCACAAGATAATCATTCTCACCTGTCCTTCCTGTTCTAAGAGAAAAGTCTGGAGACAAGGGGAAAGAGGAAAAAAGAACTGCCATAAGGAGTGGAAACAATCTGCATGTAGCTATCGGAAGAAGGGAGAAACCAAGAAGAGGTTTTTGTCCAGTAAAAGAAAGGACTCCTATGTAACAAATACTGGGCAAAGTGACAAATAGCTGTAGTGAAAAAAAGATATTCAGTTACTAGCTTTATTAAAAGATTCAGTTTCCAATTTGAAGGAAATTCTTCACGTAAATGCCTACACTGTACATGATGATTCAGTGAAGAGGTGCCCTACATCACCTATGTGATCAAATGCGCTTTAGAAATACTAGCCTTTTAAGAAAGATTATGACTCCTGGGAGTATGGATTTATTTGCATACATGCATTTCTTAAATAGGTCCATGCAGGGCTCCAAGATCCTGAGCTACAGAACCACAGTATCTGAGTTAGCTCGCAGAGGATGGCCAGTGTCAATGTCAGGCTAACTCATCCTGTCAGCAAGGCATTGTGCCCACAAACCTCATGGGAGCAGAAAGGATAGCAAAGTAGAAAAGACCAACAAAACAAAAAAAAAGCTTTCCCTCAGTGGCAGGAAACTCTTAAGTTAGAATAACAAGAACAGGGCACACAGAGGGGAGGAAGAATCTTGAGGTACTGGGGCAAAAAGGAGCCATAATATAGTTTTCTATATTGTGGTGGGCTGATCCTGGCTGGACACCAGGTGCCTACCAAAGCCGCTCTATCACTCCCCTCCTCAGCTGGACAGGGGAGACAAAATGTAATGAAAGGTTCGTGGGTTGAGATAAAGACAGGGAAGGATCACTCACCAATTATTGTCATGGGCAAAACAGACTTGACCTGGGGAAATTGGTTTAATACATTACCAATCAAATCAAAACAGGATAATGAGAAGTAAAACCAAATCTCAAAACAGCTCCCCACCACCCCTCCATTCTCCCCGGGCACAGCTTCACTCCCGGTTTCTCTACCTCCTCACTCTCTCCAGCAGCGCAGGGGGACAGGGAATGGGGGTTGGGGTCAGTTCCTCACACCTTCTCTCTGCCGCTCCTTCCTCCTCAGGGGGAGGACTCCTCACTCATCCCCTGCTCCAGTGTGGGGTCCCTCCCACGGGAGACAGTCCTCCATGAACTTCTCCGACGTGAATCCTTCCCATGGGCTGCAGTTCTTCACGAACTGCTCCAAAGTGGGTCCCTTCCACGGGCTGCAGTCCTTCAGGCACAGACTGCTCCAGCGTCGGTCCCCCACGGGGTCACAATTCCTGCCAGAAAACCTGCTCCAGCGTGGGCTCCTCTGTCCATGGGCCCACAGGTCCTGCCAGGAGCCTGCTCCAGCACAGGCTTCCCACAGGGTCACAGCCTCCTTTGGGCACCCACCTGCTCCGGCGTGGGGTCCTCCCTGGGCTGCAGGTGGAGATCTGCTCCACCGTGGAGCTCCCTGGGCTGCAGGGGGACAGCCTGCCTCACCAGGGTCTTCCCCACGGGCTGCAGGGGAAACTCTGCTCTGGTGCCTGGAGCATCTCCTCCCCCTCCTTCTGCACTGACCTGGGGGTCTGCAGGGTTGGTTCTCTTACATGTTCTCACTCCTCTCTTCAGCTGCAGTTGCACAGTCTTTTCTCCTCTTCTTAAATCTGTTCTCCCAGAGGCGCTACCCCCATCACTGATGCACTCAGCCTTGGCCAGCAGCGGGTCCATCTTGGAGCCGGCTGGCATTGGCTCTGTTGGACATAGGGGAAGCTTCTAGCAGCTTCTCACAGATGCCACCCCTGTAGCCACCCCCCCCCGCCCCCCCCGCTACTAAAACCTTGCCACACAAACCCAGTACATATATTGCAAAATCAAAGCGTAAGAAACCATCAATGTCACTGATTGATTGGAGTTAAGACAAAACTTAATCTACAGCACGGAGTGTTCATTAGATGACCACATTTCTCTTCCACTAGGAAGGGTGAATCTGCGTTACTAATCCTGAAATTATAACTCAAACATTATTCTTGTCACTCTCTTAACATTATTCTTGTCACTCTCTTCAGACCTTGAAGCACTAATTTTCCACATCAAAACATTTTAATAGATGATGCATTACTGGAAAAGATGAAAGACTATAACTTGTATTAAAGAAAACAATATTTTAATAAGCTTTTAATGATATTTAGTCAAAAGTACTTTTAAACAACTGTCACATAAGATCTGTATCTGCTTATTCTCTGAGTAATTGGAGTTTTTTGTTGTTGCTTTTAAAGAAACAGAAAAAAATACCTATAATTCTCTTACTGCAAGTAGCAAACTTTAGCAAACATACATGGGACACTCCCAACATTCAACCCCCTGATTTCTTTTATAAGTATACCCTTAATCAAATAAACCAATCCTATACAGAATAACAACATGCCTCAGAATAACTGTGGCTTATAATCACAAACTGTTCTTGCTATTTGATGTCTTTTGACTATTGTAATAATCAAAAAAAACTGGCATTTTTCATGTTAACTGAGAAACCTTGTTTAAGGAGGAAAGGATAAGGTCAAAAAGGTAAAACTGATGGATGCTTTCCTTTGTTGCCTGTCCATACACACCAATTCATGACCTAGTGGCCACATGGCATATAGTCAGAATCAGTACAGCCTCAATACTGTTCAGAAAGGACATGACCTGCAAATATTACAGATCCAGTTGTTCTAGGCCTCATAGCATTAGCTAGAAATACTGAACTATAAAATGTGGAACTTTTATTGCACGTGTTCAAATAAAAATCCAAAAATCAATGTTAAAGAAATCCAATAAAATTGCTTTTAGATTAAAACATCTTTAACAGCAGAAAGAAAATAAAACAAAAACATACAGCCAATTACCCTTGTGAATTATCATCTGCAGAAAATAGATGGTGAAGAGTCCTCATAGTAGGAAAAATTGGCTGGACCTCTTTTAAAGGTGTCAAAACAGAATGGCGAGAGCTTGCTTTGTTTTTACAATTCTACCTCAATCCCCCAAGCCTTGCAGTCTCCCTCCAGGCCTTTATCAATGAATGTTGTTGAAATTAGTCCGTTTAAAAGATAGGTTGAGCCGTTTTCACATTGACTTATATAAAGCCATTTTTCTGTTTTATTAGTTACATTAGCATTCTATTGCCCTTTAAATGTCATAAGTTCAAGAGCATAGCTGTACATATCCTGGAAATATTCCTATTTGATGTAATAAAACAGAAAGCTACAATTTCCTGGGACAGATAAGGTGACAAAAAAAGAGGGAAACGAATAGGGCATAACAGCACAGAGTAAAACAACAGGCAGTAAAGCAAGATTGTTTCCAAGCAAAGGAGGAGCAGGAGTGTTACAGGGAGCAGAGATTTAGAAAGGGTTGTTTGTGTTGTCTCTATCAAAACACGTGAAATGGCTGATGCACCTGCCACTCACTGTAGCTCACAGAAAGGAAGAAAAATGACACTGCACTCCCTTCAGGCATATTCCTTAACCTGTTAGGTACCTTTGCAAAGCCACGTTTTACATTGTAACTACTCTCATTTATTAGCAGTGATTTATTTCAAAGCAGAAACCTGAAAAATCCCCTGGCTGCATGTTATCTAACCCAAAACATTGTCAGGGTCATCAAGGGCAACATGAAAATCACAAACTGGTCAGAAAGAGTTCTTGGAGATAAACTGAATTTTGAAGTCTGCAGGATCTGACCTACCATCTTCTCCTGCCAAAGGCACTGGAGGGGATGGGGGCGCAGGGTGGGGGGGGAGGAAGGAAATGTAGAAGTGGTAGAAGTGTGCTGTAGAGAAGATACAAGACAGTGAAAAAGAGCACAGTGAAACCAAAGTAGTTATCCTGATACTGTGAACTTCTCATTTTGGAACTCCACTACATGTTATTGGAGCTGCGTTATGAGTCCCCTGGTTTAAGCACTAAGGCAGGCAAGCCTGCAGCTAACAGCAGTTTAGTGCTTAGCAGAGGGTACACATGGCTTGAAAATATCACCTGAATCACCAAGTTCAGTTACCCACAAAGGAAAGCAACGTACAATGAAAGTTTTTCCCAAAACTGCCATGAAAACATCTTCCCTACCTGTTACCACAGCCCACGGGACACTACCCACCACCTCCAGGCAAATACAAGGTTCATTATTGTGGCTTTTGCATGTCTACTGCAACGGGCCACAGGAAGACACAACTCTGTTTCTGTTGCCAAGTGTCACAGGTCCCCACAATTACAACCAACTTGCTAGATAAAGTTCTCAAATTACCTTAAGAAGAAAGTATGTCCCACGGTACAAAGGAGGGCAAACTCTCCCTCCCCTCCTTCCACTCCAGAAATCCCCGCCAAAGTCATTAAGGAGAAAGCCACACGCACCCACAAGGATGCACATAACGTAAGGACTTACATAGCTGCTCAGCGGGCACATCTTTAAACTTTGTGCATTACAACCGTGTCACGGCACCTGAACTGCATCCACACCAACACGCTCAAGGTGGCTTCAGTACTCTCTATCTCCCCTTGCGCAAATGAAAGTCTACTCACATTTTGCCAGGGTGCCGCAGGGACCGGTGGCTCCCTGGTGGCTGGGGCTCCCCATGGGGGTCCACTGGGGCAGGGCCCACTCCTATGACATTGCCCCTCACCCAGCAGAGGTAGGTCTCCTGGTATTCTTGGTCTTGCCAAGAGCTTTGCGAGCCGAAACCTCAAAGGCAGCACTGGTGCAACCTCTGTGCCACCACCATGCAGCAGTTCCCCTCTCAGCCCCTTCAAGGATGGGGTGTGCTTTGGCCCCCAAACGCAGACCTTCTGCTGTGGGAACTTCACCTGGCAGCTCTCGCAGAGGGGGATGGAGAACCGCCACAATACAGGCGCTCAGCAGTCCTACACCTGTGGATGTAGCTGCCTTCTCCAGTGTGACCTGAGTGGTATCTGCTGTCAGGCTCAAGGGGAAAAAAAGTAAGTGACTGACAGTCTTAAGATCCAGTTACAGCCTCTGGCAGCACAGCGAGGCCAGCAAAGAAGGCAATACATCCTGCTCCCAGCAACAAGGATGTCTGCTCAAATGAAAGCAGGAGCTTGTAGTACTTGCTTAGTATTCTTCCCTGGTCTTCCAGCTGGCAGGTTGTCACCACACTCCTGAGGGTACAGCAGAGCCCCAGCGAGGCAGAGCCAGGGACCCTGTTGGGGGGTACTGCCCAGCTGCTGAGAGATGCCACGCTGCGAGGACTTTGTGCACGGCAAAGTTCCACGTACGGCGATGGGGGAAGGAGAAACTCATCTGCCATTGCTGCTGAAGGGCAGTCAACACCAGACACCCTTGTAGAAGGGACCTAGGTGCACAAGACACAAGATGAGCACTGCTTAAGCAGAAGGCTGTTGATAAAGGCTGCAGACAGCTGCATAAAAATGCTGAGGCATGGGAATCCTTCTGTGCCTGACAAAGCCAACGTAGCAGTCCCCACGAGGATGAGGAAAAGAAGCCACTTGGGGAAAAGGGTTTCTCTGACCCAGCAGGAGCTTAAACCACCACGCCTAAACTTGGCCCTGGGAACAACAGCCTCAACACTGTATTTAGGCAGTGCAAATGAGCATACCATCTGGAAGCTATTGTATATCATCTTGTC
Source organism: Buteo buteo (assembly GCF_964188355.1). Taxonomy (NCBI): domain Eukaryota; kingdom Metazoa; phylum Chordata; class Aves; order Accipitriformes; family Accipitridae; genus Buteo; species Buteo buteo. Next base: position 38,639,626 of record NC_134179.1, read on the forward strand.
ACACTAAATGATGGAGTAGTTCAAGGGTGAGAAACACAACTTTCAGTCATGTCTTCTGATTTAGACTGTCCTGAACCATTCCTGGTTTACATATCACACAGAGCACCTTAATGAGTCCAGCACAATACTGAGCAAAGACCTGTACTCAGCTCTTTCACATATCCTTTCTTCCTATGCACGCTTCAACTCCAACTCACCAAAAAATTGGATGCAAGTGTCTTCTAAGAAACTATATAAATATTTTCATGCACGGTGCCCCTTGGAAAGTTCATTCTCTTTCCTTGAAGCTGTGATGGCTCTTCCCTTGCAGTCTGTCAGGTCTGCAACTAAAGTACTAAGAATGTGCTCCCAGGAACTGTTAAATCCACTACTCAGATGCCGTACAGCAATTCTGGTCAAAGCTGACTGTGCTTCTGGAACTGACAGCCCACGCAATTCATCATCTGTGATAGACAGAGATTGCTTGCTTTGTGAGAGCAGCTCCCCGCTCTGAACTAACACACAAATCCCACACCTTTCATTCAAATTGCTCCAGAAACTTCATCCTAGAGCATCTTCCTGCAAGTTCTGTTGGCATTTCTTTCCTCTCTCTGTTGTTTCAAAATCCAGGGAAAGAAATTTATGTAGAACTACATTCAAGTATTCTTCCAAGCTATAGAAATCATGCATCATTTATGCTGCATGTTAAATCAGCATTCTAGGCAATGTCCACCATCTTGTTCCAGAAAACTATTGTTCCACTTACTCATTTCTGCATTCTCATGGGAATAGGACTAAGCATTTCTGACAAAAACTTTTATCTCTCTCATTTACAGTAGACATGTTTCTTCTTTATCTAGTTTAAAGAGGTATTTTAAGCTCATCCATACTGAAGTACACCAGGAAAGCCAACAACACAGGATATACATTATTTTCCTGCATTTTCAAAAAGTTTCAAAAAGTTGTGGTTTACATAACACTAAGATTACTCATGATGCTTTATTTCAGTCACATTTTCATGACTTTTTGCTTTTGTTGGTCTGTCCTTATGAAGAAAAAAGTCCAAACTGTAGAAGTCTGATATTTGTATTCCACTGCAATAATGCAGAAGTGATCCTACCAACTCAGGGTAGACATCCATCCGGTCCACAGGTCTGCCTCTACTAAGGCTAGGGAAGAGGGCAAAATCAGAGGAAGCATGGCTAGATGTTTCTTAGAGCATCTCCCCAGACCCCAGCAATTAGAAAAGAGGGAAGCAAGAAAGAATACTCTCTCTGGGATGAACTTTTTCAGCTCTCAATTTATGTACAGCAGCATACCCAAGTGTAAACTGTATAGTTACTATGCCTGCTTGTCTTCTTTCATAAATTTAATGAGGGGTCTGCATTTTCTACTCTACACCATGTAAACTTTCACCACTCACTATTCTGGGTGCAAGGAAATGAAGGTCACATTTAGTCCTCTTTGTGCAATACCTGTTTTGAGTTGTTCCCAAAAATAAAGTGCTTTCTCAGAGACCTCCTAACCTGCTTCCTCTTATGGGCCAGAACATTACCTGGATTAATTTCAGTATTTCAGGTCTGTCCCTCAATGCATCTTTTACTCTCCCATTGTTCTCCAGCCCTCCACCCTGCATTAGCTCCCTATGCAAGGAGATCCTTGGAAAGCAGACTAAACTAGGGGAAAAGCTTTCTCTGGTCCTTACCTCTCTTACACAGCAAGCAAAGGCTGAAAGAAAGGCTGGTGCTCTGACATAAGTCCCTAACTACCTATCAGAGTGAAGAGTACCAAAGAACCTGGCAGAAACATAATAATTCAACATGAACACAAGGAGTGTGTTAGTTTACATTGTCCAGGCTTATGCAATTGAAAGTCATCCCCAGCATAAAAGCTCATCTTTAAAACCTTCATCACTCCTCACTCAACTGAAAATTTCAAAAGCAGGTCAGGAATCCCATTTTCTTCTATCTACTTGGCATTTTGTGTTCAGAGGTGTAACAAAAAAAGCTTGCTGTTACTGGAAACATTAGAAGGTCCCAACATCTCTGCTTCCACACTGCCACTGCCAGGGTCTGCGGCAGTGACAACCTCCTCAGCTTCTGAAGAACAAGAGCATAATCCCTGAATTGTACATGCTCATTGACTTTTGTGGTTCCCCAAAAGTTGGAGTGTTTTAGGTGCCTGTGGTCCATGATACAGCCTAAGGCTGGGATACAGCATTAGAAGCAATAGCCCATCACCCTTTGACAGCACAACTGGGGCAGGCTGCTGTGAGGAGAAGCCAGCATTTTCATTGCGTCTCCTTTACCCTACAACAACCACAACCAATATTCCAAAAAAAAGAAGATGGAAGAGCTTATGTATGACCAGAGGAAGCTGATTTTAAAAAAAAAAAGGGGGGGGGCTAAGGCTGCTATTACCATGCCTAACATTTTCCAGTGGGCCATGATGCTGAATAGAAATGTCACAGCAAAATCCACTTTTCCTGTAGCTAAACAATAAAGACCCTTGTGCATCACAACCCAGACCTGAAGATGCTATTTTCCTGGAATGGGATATTTTGCTGATCTGAATCTCTCCTCTGGGATCAGCAACATTTCTGCTAATAAGAGACAGGCCCAGAGCGAGGCTTGTGACAGCATTGGGGTACACTGGGAGATGAGGGAAAAGGCAGGGGAAAAATTCTCAGCTATTAAAAGACAAGCTCTAATCCAATTCTTCTGTGTTTATGAAAAGAGCAAGTGAAAGCTGATGCACCCCCTAAGAAGGCAAGCACTGTCATCACTGACCTTAGTGGGTGATTTGTGCATGCCTGTTGCAACACAGCCTCCTATGCTGCTTTCTGGCAGGAGAAAGACAGTTCATCATCATCTGGTGGCTTTAGTGGAACAAGACAAAGCCGCCCCCTCCTTCCCCCGCCTTGCTCAGAAGCCAGGAGGTGCAGCCTCGGGAGCTGGCTCCGATCAGTGCTGTCATGTACTGGATATAACTAGGTCCTGTGCGCACCCCTGTCCTTGAATGGATGTAATGTCAGCTGTGATCGTGGGCTTATTATGCCAAACATATCCAGCTGGCCTGCAAACCAGGCTTTTTGCTTCACCGGCAACACGTGGAGAGCCTGCTGCTTCTCCAGTACCAACAGCCTGCAACGGTGGAGCTGCGGTCCTCACTCAGAGCCAGGACCTGGTCTCCTCGTTTGAACTGCTCTGACATTGCAAAGTAACGAGGGAGCCAGACAACGAAGACCTCCCTGCCCCCTCCCACCCCCTGCCAAAAAAGTGCCCACACCTAAGTGAGAGTCCTACAACCCGGAGTGAGGAGCACACAAGCAGGTCTGCAGTGACTTAAGAGCAATTCTTCCTTTACGTGATGACTTTGGGGAGGAGAGAACCTACCATCCAAACTATAAGTTACACAAATCCATCCTGCAACAGCCAAGTCCTTAGTTGATTGCCAAGGTTGAGGGCGTAAAAAGAACAAAGCTTACATCTACTGTGCCCTGAGCATAGACTAATGAAGAACCAAGCCTATAGGATCACATATGCTTGTTGTTGCCGCAGTTACAAGCTCTCCATAATATTGCCATACATTTGTCTCTTTGCAGAGACCACTTGGTAGGTTTCTCATAGCTCAGACAATGTTTAATGTCAGAAGCCTTGGGCATATGTGAGAATTCCTTTAAAGCCTTGTATGAAAGAATATAAAAGATGAAAAAATAGGTTTACTTTTGAAAACTGTTTTCTGCTTTGTTTTTAAAAGAAAATAGGAAAATTTTTTCTCATAGGCTCTACTAAACACAATATTCACTAAGAATCATGCCATGTGTATCTGTGAGGCAGAGTATGACAGAGCAGGCAGAAAATAACATTTACATTGTTGTACAGAAGTTGTTCATTTTCACCACTGGCATACAAAGGGTAAAGATAATGAAGAAGGGTAGCTGAGAACTTGACATAAAATAGCTTCTTTTTTTTTTTTTTTTAAGTATTTGGGATCTCTAATTAAAGAGATTTCAACATGCACACTTGATGAGAGCTGTACAAAATTAATAGCAAGAGAAAATCCTCTGCATTTTGCTAATGGCACCAGACTGCTCGAAATATACAGGTCAGTTGTAACTGATGGGCTCTTATTTCTTTTAATATAGCAAAATAAAACCCACATATTTGCAAAATCTACATTTCATAAAGTCAGAACAAATCAAAATGAGCCCTTGCTGTCCTCCATCAGTTTTTTCCAATCCAATCCTTCTCTCTTTATCCTCCCTTCTTTCACAGATATGCTTCTTTTTTTCACTTAAGAATTCTAAATTGAGAGCTTAAAATATCCCATATATTTGATTTTTTTTAAAAGTAATTGAAGTTTCAGGCAGTGAAGCCAAGGATATAAACACATCTGAAACTCATGACCAGTCTATTCTTTCAATATTAAAACCATATTTTTAAAGTCCTTCACATGACTACGCTGCAAATCCAAAATCTTGTTATACACGGCCCTACACTTCAAGTAGCAGAAGGATGCTGAGTGACAGTTTCTGTACAAGGATTCCACAAGTCACACTGTACAACACTGTTGTTATTCTTAGACAAACAGTAGGGCTTTTATTACAAAATACTTTAAAATGCATTGCAGTGACGAAGACAGAAACTCCTGGTCTCGTTATACGTTATTACTCATTCAGCTGATATAGAAATACACTTTCACAAATACTGGGGCTAAGTTTATTCAGAGGAATGGTTTCACTTGTAGTCACACATGCTTCTTTGCCTTTCCACTTCTTCTATTTCAGGCTGTGATCTTATCAGAAACTTCAGGGCAAACAGAAACATGACCAACCCCAGCTTCAAAGAAACCCCAGAATTTAAATGTCAATAGGTCCAGAACCTGGTTAATAGGAAGTACATGTAAATTCACTGAATTCAGTGAAAATAACATTTTTGATGAGAACAACCCCTCCAAGTACTAGGGCAAAGTTGTAAGCTAGTTCAAAGACAGAGCTCCTAAACCATTTCTTCCAATATGATATTGAATGGGATTATACTCCTAAACCTGCACTTACGCTACATTACACCTCATGTAAAAGTTGTAGTAATTTACTGTTGCACAAAAGAAGTGTGAAATGGTCATAAAACAGCTCTGCAAGGGAGGTTCAGGGCAATCAGGTTTTGGATAAAGGATGATATTCAGGCCTAAATAACATTCATCAATTAAAACAGATGCAGATTGTCCAGATACAGGAAAGACTAGAATACACAGCTATAGCACTGCTATAAATAAAATAACATAAACAGAACATTCAAAGCCAATCCTCTCCACAATCGTCTCTGTGGGGAAAGGATGAGATTAAAAAAAGCAAACAAAAAATGCAACTCATGTGACACAAATCGTGTTGCTTAATGAACTCAGATATTCTGAATAATACAGTAGTCCAACAGCCTACCTAAATCAGAGCCAAATCACTAGCTGAAGGTCTGGTCAGAAAAAATAAAGATTGTATTTTGAAGTACTAGCATGTGAATATTTGCCGCCAGCGTGACACACCAGCTTTTCATTTGTGTTAATTACAGTATTGTTTGGGACTCACTCCCACAATGGAGAAAATTTTATTCTGCAAGCAGAGTGGCAGACCCAACATGAAATATTTCACCTTGATTTTCTCCGAGATAAAACTCTAGACTTTTTGTTACATCAGAGTCTCTAACATTGAAAATTCTGCTACCATGATAAGTGCTATTTGGAAAAAATAAAACAAACAAGAAACAAAAAAACCAAACATATAACAACAACAACCACAAAAAAACCCCAAACTCAGCCATTGCTACAGTTAAATAAAGGACAGTGACTGAAGAGGCTTTTTGTAGATGGAGCCTTAACTTAAATCTGACCACAGATTTTGATCACCTGAAGGTAAGTTTCATATCTTATCACACTAAAACGCACTCAAATTCTACTTTAAATTCTCTTATTTTGATTAGACTGTAATTCTGCAGAAAGTCCCTAAACCCAAGACAGGAAAAAGCAAAATGTGTACACAGGAAAGGTGTTTAGAAACTAGATATTCCAAGGGCAGATTGAAAGCCTAGCTAAAGAACAAGTAAATAACACTTTAACTTAAGTAGCTTCACCTAAGTAGGCCTATATTTAGAGAATGTTCCAGGTTTTCAGGCAAGTTGCATTATATTATGAAATGCTGTTCATTGTTCAATAAAGATGATACCACATAAAGATGGTGCCCGAGGGAATAATTTGCAAAGATGTCAGACACTAGAGATTTGTATCACCAGCTGGTAAGCCGAACCTCATTAGTGTCCCTCTCTACACTACTCCCAATTCTGAGAAACTGGTCAAAATGCATGTTCCAGAAATTGCATGAAGCCTTTGTGTCCTTAGGGACAATGCTTTATCCACCTGCAGCTGATTTAACACCTATTTATAGACAGATATTATAATACAGCTACCTCCACCAGAAGAGAAAGCACAACTTTTTGAGGTAGCTAATGAGATTAAGGACTGGTAAAGCTGAAAAAGGTTACTTCTCCTGACCTTTCATGCAGGTCTAACTGTCTTAATGGATTCACAGGCTGTGGTAGATTGGCTATAAACACTTAATCCCAGATTCCCTTACAATCACAAAGGGAAACATCTTCCCAGACTTGCTGAAGAATTTACTAATGGTACAAAGGAAAAAAAAGAAAAAAAAATAGAGGGAGAAAAAAAAGACGGGGCAGGGGAGAGAGAGGAAAAGAAAATCATGTAATAGAATGGTAACCCAAATAACTAAGCGATAAGGAGAGATCTGGGTGGTTAAACAATAAGCAGGTATAAAAGCACTTGAGGGGGTAATTATCTGCAGGAGTCTGAGGGAGAGACAAAAGAAGTGTACAAAAGGAAGAGGGATAGAACTTAAAAAAACAAAACAAAACAAAAAAAAAGCTGGAAATACAGAATAGTGAATTTCCATAGGAACTTACTAGGTGCAATTCTGGCTTCCCTGAGGTTGTATACAGAGTAACTAAGGATCAAGTTCCTCATTACATACAAAATGACATTAATTTTAACAATCTTATACCTGAAACTGCACTACAGCTCCTTGCCCTTCTCTGTAGTGGGCACCTGACAATAAATAGCTCTTTCTGCCAAGAAATAGCTCTCTCACAGTTAACCTTGTAGTCCCACCCTCCTCATCCAGCTTTTTGACCCCCAGCCACCACTCAGTCCAAAGATTGCCCATCTAGCAGTCTGAAGGAGGACTGCAGGTACTTTTCTGTAGCAAAAGGTACTGTTCAAGATGAAAGGTTTGGGAGATCCTTTGGGAAGTGAAAAAATTAAATAAAACAGTGATTTAGAAAGTTAGAATTCTGGCATTGACTCCAAGTTAATACTATGGCCTTCAATAGTGTATATTACTGTAAAGAAAAGGAAATAAAATCTAAGGGTGTATATTGCATTGGCAGTTTAACTATTTAATTTCACTAATTAAATTGCCTCACATCTAGTATGTTTTGTGCATGGTTATAACTGTCAAGTGAAATTAATTCACAGAATTCTTTCACCTCCAGGGTTTACTCCATGTCTGTGCTGATGCAATTATCTTCATAGTGTGCTTCTTTTCTTGCATGGCTATTGTTATATATGTCCCTTGAAAACCACAGACAGCACCATCCCCTAAAAAAAAAAAAGTATAATAAAAAAGCCAAAACATCCTAGCATTGTTGACAAAACATCCACATTCAGCTTAATACTTATAAGCTTTCTTGCAGCAGTAAAATATTTCTGAGCCCTGGCAGGGGTGATTTTTAATACAGAGCCAATTTTTAGCAAGAGTTCAATAAAACAGTCAAGCTTTCAATTTCCAAGGCAGGATCATAAAATATGCCAACACCAAATAAGTAGAGATACAGAGCAGATCAAGGGCTAGGTTTCTCAGAGGGTACCATACAGCTCGGAGGAGGTGTCACCTAACCTTGGCTGAAGATATGGTCTAGAATTTAAAGATGAAAATTCTCTAACTTGGCGAATTTGAAGGCCCTGATCAGCAATGTTAACTGAAAGCCGTCAGCTGGTGATACGAAAGACAACATTCAGTGATATATTTGTCAAAAGCATGCCTTTGGCTAAATCCTTGAGAAATTCTGCTACTGGTAATAACACCACACAATTCTGTAGCTCTGTCTCATATACCAGAGAGAATGATTTGCCTGTGTATCTACAAGGACTTGACAAGCATACGGCTATAGCCATTGCTGAATGCTGAATTAGGAGCTTCCTGGACATTTCAAATAGCTATGCAGACCTCTACTTACTTCCCTCTTCACCCTAAAGCTGTGCAACAACAATAGAAAAACTGACAAAACTTCATAGCTGTCAACAGAAGATCTCCTGAACTTTCCCTTCCCATCACCAATACTACAGCAGCATAGCACTAAAATGCTTTATCTGTAGCTGGTAAGACAACAACCACACCTGGCCCTCTGACTGAAAAACAGATTGCTCATTATGAGAAGAGCTGTACGAGAAGACATTTATTGTTCCAGGGTGACAGACCTGAAGGTCCCACAGCAATGACAGCTTTGTTTTCCAACAGTGATTATCAGTGCATACAGGCTAGTGTCCGGAAAGAGTAAGCTCAAAGTCAGAGACATCTCACAGGAACCAAATGGCAATGAGATTTATTCATTTTTTTCACTCTTCTGTCCAAAGCAATCCATTTTATCTGCAGACAAGGATGAAGGTATAAACCCATGAAGGTTGCTTAGAACATCTTACATAGGAAGTCTAGGTTGGTTAGAAAGTCACATGCAATAATTTTAGCAACAAGTGTATCTATCAAATGTTATTCAGTCAAACACAGATGGAGCATCATTTTGGCAAAGTTATGGATCCAGAGCATTAGATGCATGTCTTAATAACAAAATGTAACCGCCCACACAGGGTTGTCTTTTTTATGTTTGTTTCTTTCTATTGCTGTAGTCAGTCCAGCTAGGATGGAGTTAACTTTCTCATAGCAGCCCATATAGTGCTGTGCTTTGCACTTGTGGCTAGAACAGTGTTGATAACACACCAACGCTTCGGCTATTGCTGTGCAGAGCTCACACAGCATCCAAGGCTGTCTCTCCCACCCCACACACACCAGCAAAGGCCAGGAGGCTAGGGGTGGTCAAGAGGTTGGGAGGGGACACAGCTGGGACAGCTGACCCCAACTGACCCAAGGGGTATCCCAGACCATACGACATCAGGCTCAGCATAGAAAGCTGGGGGAAGAAGAAGGAAGGGGGGGACTTTCGGAGTGATGGTGTTTGTCTTCCCAAGTCACCGTTACACGTGATGGAGCCCTGCTTTCCTGGGGATGGCTGAACACCTGCCTGCCAATGGGAAGCAGCGAATTAATTCCTTGGTTTGCTTTGCTTGTGTGTGTGGCTTTTGCTTTACCTATTAAACTGTCTATCTCAGCCCACAGGTTTTCTCACTTTTACCCTTCCAATTCTCTCCCCGATCCCGACACGGGAGCAGTAAGCGAGCGGCTGGGTAGGGCAGAGTTGTCATCTGGGGTTACACCATGACGATTGACTACTCAGAAGAGCATGACTGAGTAACACATGTATTTTTAGTTACAAAAATATTTCAATTTCTCCATTCTTGACTTTGTGCTTTCCTTCTCTTTTCTAACAGTAGCAAGAACAGTTCTGCTCTATACAAGCAAGACTCAGGAACGAATTGTTTTGTCAGGAAGAAATAGTAAGTTGTACAGAATTTAAATACAGTTGCATCCTGAAAAGTGACTTAGAGTAACTTTATGGAGCTCTGTGTATAATGTGCCCTGTTTACTACATACCAGATTTCCTCACCTGTTTACTCTGTCAGACCTGAAATGTGCTTTGGATTCTCTACCAGACCCCCACCCGTTCTGTAAGGGATGCTCTGCCCCAGCCCTCGGCTACACTGCACAGCCCCATAGCTTCCTTTGGGGACTGTATTTCTACCTTGACATTTAGTGTGGAAGCAGGTCATTCTTCTGAGGTTACACTGGCTTTGCACAATTAGCAGTTAAACCAATATAGTTTTTGTATGAACTGTGGCTCCAGAGAATTTCCACACAATTTAGATCTGCATGTTTTGTTGTGTTTGGTTTTTGTGTTTTTAAATTAAGTAGATAGATTAACATGCTTCACTGTTTCGATAACATAATGCAGTATACATTGCTTTCAAGACCTACACATCTCTGCTTGCAACATAACTTGACCCTGAAAACTACTCCACAGTGGTACTTGAGAATTAAAAAGCAAAACCTAAGAAATTGTTATTTAAATAGCTCTGATTAATTCTGCCACCTGTGTTGGACAGTTATGCTTTTAGCTCACAAACATGAAAAATCACTTTAGAACTTTCAGCTCAGCATTCCTTTAAGCATACCTTTTAGTGCTGTTGAATATAAGGGATATAATAAATAAAGGCAGCAGTATGGAAGGAAACTGAGACAAATGCAAAGATACAAGGTTAACGTTCCTCATGGAAGAAACACTTTTTGCTTCACACTGAAAACTCATAGAAAGAGGAACTAACAACAATGATATTTCTCAAAGGATCATGCAGTAGTCAGCATTGAAAATTAATCTGAGATTAACAACTTTCTACTTGAAGACATTAAAACAGTTCCTTCACATGTTTATTGTGCTCCTCAAGCTTATCCTAACTGCCTTTACTAATGTACAAAAAGAACTGTAGTAGCTCTTTCACAAACATATCACTTATTCTTTACACTTATTCCTCTTCAGACTTACATGACTTGGTGTAGCTTTTATAAAAAGGCAAAAGACTGCAAAGCCTGGAAGACTAGCTTTAAGAACAAACAAACTGATAATTGCACAAAGCAATTCAAAATGGCATAATATAAGAGAAGAAAAAAGGGAGTCTCTTGTCTCATCACAGGCTCATATTGGAGCATTACCTTTTCCACTTGCTCAGTCTAAGCATGCAATCAAAATGTTTTGGTTTTTTTCTATAGTTATTGGATGGTGTCAGAAAAGAATCTTCAATTACAGTAGTTTGGACTCAAGATATTATAACACTGATAAAAGCAAATAGTTTGAACACCATAATGCTATTCTCAAAATAGGAAAAAGAGAATTCTAGATGTACAAAGCATTCAACAACCAGTCATTAAAATGGGGAAGTGGTGTTTTGAGCAAATGATGTCTGCAAAGCATTTGATTGTGAAGCGCTATTCATTCGAGTCCTAATGTAAAAAACCTGGAAGAATGAAACATGATTTCAATTGAATACCCTCCTTCCTTTGCACTTCAACGATTGTGTCAGTATCTTTTCCTCTTGCCACCTCTGTAGTTTCCTACATAGATTTAAACAGATGTAGTACAGTATATTTCCATGCAGAACATCTGATTTGAAGGGCTAGGATTTTTAAGCCAAGGAGCTTAATAAAATTTAAAACAACAAAGTTTCTATCTGACATTCACGGTTTATGCTATTCAGTCGGTAATGAAACATCAACATGAATTCACTCAGCTGTAGAGCAATCAAAGAAGCCTTATAAATGAGAGACAAAGCCCTTTCTAGAGAGCTGAACTACAAATGAACTTAGGACTAACCAATTTCATTAGCAGCAAAGCATATGGATGAGATACTCAAGGTTCAAGAGTAAACTCATCATGCTACCAAAAAGCTCACTAATTACTTTTTTTATTTCACACTTCCGCAATGTACACACCTGCTCTGCGAAGGTGGATCCAGTTTGGCTACAACCAACATCTGCGCTCACACCATGCTAACAGCCCTCGAAATCTTGCTTAGTAACACCAAGGAACTGCACGTTCTCAGCACGGAGCACAACATCTTCCAAACCTCTGCAAACGCACAGAAGCAGTTCTCCCAGTACTAGAGATCATTACTGGAGGCTAGGAGATGAAGTAGACACCTAAAGGCAAGGTATTGATATTCCTGCTTTGGGAATAACATTGGGTTTCCAGAGCAAAAGCGGGAAGCTGCAGTCAGCACCCAGCCTATGCTAATCTGTCAATTTAGAAGACCAAGCCAAATGAGTAAGCTTGTTCCCTCTGTAGCAAACCTGTAGGAAATTAGTATGTCTGAACTCCTGATCACTTTCTAGAGTTTAGGTACTGAAGTCAGGACTGGACAAATCCTTTTCTTCAGGCCCCTACAAGTCTCCAGAACAAACCAAAACAAAATAGAACTAACTTTTTAAACCACAGGTAGTGGAAGAAAAAGAGAGGATACTGCCATGGCCCATCATTTATGTAACAGCTTGTCCCAGATGTTTTGGATCAAAAGACCACAGCCAACCTTCAAAATTTATCTCAGATAAAGGATAGTTATCTGGCCAATGTGAGAGGTTGTTAACAATCACCTAGTTCCCACTTTAAGGATACTTTCTCTTCAGTATCCTGTGATTTATTTCACGCAAATTACAGAAATGATCCTGAGCTACAAACGAGAAATGAGACCTTCCCAATCCCAGCCTACAAGCTTTACTTTAAGTATTTTCTTCTTTCACCAGTACCACACAAAAGACCCTCTACAGAAAGCAGCTTGTATCTCCCATGTCTTGTGAATATCTAGACACACGATGACAGAGCCACAGCCCTGCTCCATGGCCCCCTCCTTCTGAGCAATTTGCTCCAGTTTCCTGCAGGAGAGGGAAAAGCCCCCAAGATTTCCAGGGCTGGGTTTTGAACGTGGGCTGTGAAGAGGCAGAACTGATCTCTTAGTATTGAGCAATTGCCTAATGACTGTTAAAAAGATGATCAATTGAGAATCAGCTTTAAAACACGTTACAGAATGAATGGGTGAGACACCAAACCTTGGGCATACCTTATCTCGCCAAGCATGCCGTCTCCCCATCAGACTGATGAACGCAGAGTATGGCCCAGCCCCACATATGAGGGGAGGGGAGCGAACCCTGGCTGGGACTGAGTGGCACCGGGCTGCCCTGTCTGCCTCGGCTGCAGCCACCACAGACTTTCCCTCGAAGGCTACACCTACCCCCACAGGGTCACGCGTGAAAGTGAAAAGGTTAGAACCAGGCAGGCATCAAGACCGAGGCAGGAGGAGGAGTGGTTTTCTTTGCAGCTGAAGTGCCAAGTTAGGGGCCAATTTAATTTGTTTCAGTGTAGCCAAGTCCTCTAGTCAACGAGGTAATGCTCAATCTTTTGTCTCTTCCTTTGTAAAGCCTTTTGATGTCTCTTGAATGCAGTGCTGAGCATGGCCTTTAATCACAACCCTTTTAAATTTATTTCTACTGAAACCCAAAGCAGAATCTAAAGTGAATTTGTTACAAACAATCTCCCTTTGTAGATGGTTCAAGACAATGTTGATTATTATACAACCGTATGAGTCTGCTACTGACTAGTAAATGGAAAACTCTTCACTGGAGAGCTGCTACTAAGCTTTCACAAGTAGGGCGGAGACATGAAGTTTAAGAATAATGTAATTATGGATAATACTATACCTTGACTGGCAAAATACTGTATAGACCTAGTCTGGGGGGTTTGGGGGGTTGAGGGTTGTTTGGGTTTTTTTAATATATTTGTATTTAAAAGTCTTCTTTTCTTGAGGAGAACAGCTTTTTGAGATGGCTACTAATTAAATAATTGGAATAATCAACTACCTACTTAATGCAATTTAAAATGTAATACTTGATTTTGGAAAAATGCAGAAAGCAAGCAAAAATGTGAGAAGGCAATTAGACTAACCTGTTAGAGCCAGTCTTTTCAAAGGTCCCTTGGCCTCAAAAGCACTGATTTCATGGGATACGTACAAACCTAAACATCTTGTAAAAAATGAAGACCAAAACAAGCATTTTAGTGACAGCCTCAGAAGATTCAGTTAAGCGTCAAAAAGGCAAACAGAAATGCTCTTCATTAACAAAACTGTGAATATGCAGTAACTACACTGAATTCAGCAGTTATTTTTGCTTGAGCATGAATACCATAGAGCAGATGTCGATGCTTTTCTAGTCATCTCCTTCATATGGTCCTTGAAATAGCCTTAAAACATTTAGAGTTAAATGAAAGCCCTCCCTACAAATGTTTCATTCTACATTAACAGTGAGACCAAGGGTTCCCATGCAACAGCAATAGTTAAAGTTATTCTGAAGGTTAATTGGGGGAGAGGGGGGAGGGCATGAAACCCCATAGAGATGGTATAATACTTGTCCTGACAGCTTGTAGTCTGAAGCTCTGACTGGTGGAGGAACAAGGAAGCAGAAATTAAGTACAGAAACCGCAAGAACTCCCTGAGATGAGGCCTTCTGAGGAAAAAGAGAAAGATGTAAGGGGATGCAAGAGTTGGTTGGCTGAAGCAAGATTACAGGGCCTGAACAGGAGTAGCAATGCAGAGAACAAGCAGACAAGTGACCTCCCCAGATTTGAGCTTTTCTGCACATGAAAATGAGCCAGGGCCTCAAAGAAGACTTCCCCTCTGTCCCCATTAGGTGACCCAAGAGGACAGGGCCGATGCCCAGTACCCACCACAACACCAGGCAGTGCAGGACCCCCATGTAGCTGCAGCTGCTCGAATGAAAGCACAGATGATGCCTCCTTGAATGCTCAGTCAAGAAGTTCATGCAGGAGCTAGGCTGTGAAGCCACTGAGATTCAGCAGTGAAGTCTAGACCCACACTGAGACTACAGTAATACACAAACACCAGATAACAAGGTAGGAACAACAAGTGTCCAGCAAATAGAAAATGGGGCTGAGGAGGCTTGGACTGGTCTGCTTTTACTCGTAACGGTATCGGCAGAGTCTCTTCCCTGTAAGAAAGAAACCTGGAAACAGGAGGTATTCAAATGGCTCTGGTTGTGTCACTTTGGAATATGGCCTGTGCTAACCAAAGCTTAGCCAGGCCAGCTGCTTGAAGCTGCTATCTCATCACGCTGTGTCATTTCTACTTCTAATTGTGGCCAGAATGAGGGTGTGCAGAGAAATGTGGCAGAGGAGCAAGAACAATTATCCCTCAGTTCCTCTGCAGATGTAAGGTGAGTCACTTCATACAATCAGGGAGTCCAGTCAGACTTGGTCCATCTGTACAGCTTCTGTTCCAGGTACTTCTTTCTCAGCATAAAGGTATAAAATTCTGAGCAGCTTCTAACAAATTATGAAGGACAGAATCACCTTCTAGAGGATTAACCTAATAGCAAAAAATGTAGACTAACAGTAGGCATGCACAAACAGGTGTACTGTGTTAATTACAAGCAACTTGATAGCTATGAAGTACCAGAAAGAGGCAACAAGAAGTCAAAAAAAGAACCCGTAACATGAAGCTGTACTATGCCTGCTTTGATAAAAACTGCCTCAGAGCACATAATGGACTCATAGGAAGCAGGGAACATTACTGTATATTTTGGATATAGAAGGACTGACACTTTTTCATAGAGCCCAACTATCCATTTATCACGTGAGTCCCCTGCAAATCTGCAACTTGTGGATCAACAAGATACTTTGCCTTTTAGAACCACTTAGTAGCATCTCCACACAACTGATTGACATCATGTGTCGGCAAAATCCACTATGAGGTCTCAGGAATCTCTGTGTAGGTTGATTTGCAGCTTCTCAAGGCTTTGTATGTCAATAAGTAATAACATAGGAGCAGGAGGAGGGAAGCCACGTTGACGGAGATCTGCGAACCAGTAGTGAAATGGTGGTTTACATGTGGTTTACCAAAGGCATTGGCCCATCTTTCTAGCCCTGCTCTATCCAGCACTGTTAGGTTAAATTTCATAGAGATACATGCAGTGCAATAAAAACATGTGTCAACACACAATCTTTGAACAATCCCAACCCCACAGCAACATCAGCAGAAGTTTTAATAATTGTGAATTGTTTCAGTATATATTTAGACTCTAGCTTGGAAATGAATGTTATGTCAGATAACAGTTCTGGCAAATGCAGTAAAAAAACTGGCATATCTGTAAATAAATATCATACCTGATACTTGCATTTGCCTCAGAATTCCAATTAGCACTCTTCCTCCCTACTCACTCCTAAAGTTTTATGGCCTAAGAACAGATTATTTGCTCCCATTTCTATTCCCTTCCTTTCCATACAGCAAACTGTGCTTTGAAGGAAAGTCTGGGTGCCTTTGAAATCCTCCATGTGTAAACTCATGGATCACAATTTTTCTGACAACAGCTCCACAACATGGCTTGCCAGTCCATTTTGAGTCCTATTGTTTAGACTTGCCTGGACAAGGTGGAACTTGCCATGTTCACGTTTTTACCCAAAATCTTTTTCCATACTTCTACAGCATGCCAACAGCAGAAGCTCTGCTTGTGGTAACCCCGACACAAAAGTATACAAAAAAAAGCTATTGCCATACTGCAAGAGGAATCACAAAGAGAAAAAGAAAAAAATTTAAGGATTGATAGTCCAAGCTAGAATGGGAAAGGAGTAACAAGTAATGAAAAACACCATCCTCCCAGTTGTCCTTCTTAAAGGGAAGAATAATTCTCATGTAGAACAATAAAAATTAGTCATTGCATTGCTTAGGGTTGAAGAATGAGACTGTAGATGAGAAGAAGCAGAAGCAACAGACAAGAAACAGAAGCGGGTGTGAGAAATAAAGCAGACAAAATACCAGTAAGTTTTAAGCACTGCAATTCCAAATCAGGCAGTGGAAATACTCTAAGATATACCAAAGTTTTCCCCTATATTTGGCTCTGGAAATAATGTTTATGTCTATGTTATCTGGGCATAAATGCCAGAGACAGGAGTGCCTAGAAGAGAGAAAGAAACACTTTTTCATCTTTTACTTGCATGGGGGCAAAAATGAAACACCTGTGAACATAACAGTACACAATTTTTTATCTACCTGTGTATGATATTTCTGATATCACCAAGGAAAGCTGATCTTAACTGTTAAACAGCTGTAGGTCTCTATTTTGCTTCCACACACTTCAACAGTGATATATCATTGCCCTAAGTCTCCTTTGATGAATGATGACATGCTGGCCACTGCAGTGTGGAAGGCAGGATGGAAGGAACAGATCAATGTGTTTGCATGGAGCTGTTTATTTGCCAGCTGCACCCATTGTGCTGAACGAGTTTCACAAGTTGATCTATTAAACCCAGACTGCTTTCAAAAAATGAAGATAGTTTCAAGAGACACTGAAAAATTCATAAATTTCTAGGAGACACTAACTGCTGATCAAAAATAAATTTGGATTTCATGTAAAAAAAACCTTTATATCTCAATTTCTGATTATCATATGGCAGCAAAAATGAAGCACATAGCTAGTGAAACAGCTTAGCCATTATAAAATGGAGGCGATAGAAAAATAATGTTGATCATTCAGATAATATTTTCAAATCAAGGTTCTGATTGCCAAGCTTTTAAAGGAAAGCTCACCTCTTTCTGCTTAGCAACCTAAAAGCAGTCACTTTTCAGCAAGTGTCATTGTTGTTCCACACTTAATTTTTTTTTTTTTTGAAACAGGTTTGAATTGTACAATCTGTGAAGTTGTCATGCATTAAATGAAATGATGCCTTTTGCTCTGGGTATTCACTTTTTGCACTGAAAGGTATTCAGTATTCGCCACTATCAGTTCCACCCTTTCAGAGCATGAATGGCAGCACCAGACATTTACACATCTTACTCAAAAGTGAAGTCTACATTGACTGTCAGTAAAAACTACTCTTGATGCCCAAAAACATCTGGGGAAAACTTAATACAGCAAGGGAAAAAGTACAGCAAAGGAGCACTTCCACCTTGGCTCCCCCTTACATGAGGGGTCAGGATGGGTCCAGTAAGACTTTCTGGCCAAATTAACCCAACAGAAAGTACTAAAAAAAATTGCTACATGCCATGTGCACTTGAGCAGAACAATTGTCTATGAACTCAGAAACTAGTCCTCCAGAATATACTTTTCTTAGTGTATTTACAGCACAAATGTCATTTATCCTGGCTGAATCGTGCACATTTAGTGGCCTTTTTCTAAAGTGTCTGATGATTGTCATAGAATTATACCAGTGAGCTGTATCATATGACAAATATATAGTATTTTTTAAATTGCGTATTGAAATTCAGATGGAAAAAACCCTTTTCTTTTCTTTTTTCCATGCTTGAAATAATTCGGAGTTGCTTTCCTGGACAGGAATGCCCACTGTCTGTCCATTTCTCAAGTGACTCCAAAACATCCTGAAAGTTTCCCTTAAAGTAGTTTAAATTGATGTAATTGTTAAAAAAAAAAAAAAAAGACATTTTCTCAAAACATATTCTTATTTTGCTCCCCAGATTCAAAGTAGAGAGGTCTTGAAATAACCATATGACGAAGATTTCAGCTCAGCTTACACCACCCTGCACACTTAACTTAGGTAGACACTTCATTTTTCAGGACTGGGCACTATGAAGGGAGAAATCAAGATAGATTGTGGTAAAACAGAAGCTAGTTATCCTGTTGAAAGATCTGAGGGAAGCACAGCTGTAAGCAGCTGTGACCCTTGACATTTTCTGTGTAGAGAGTATTCGGATAATAAAGGCATATTATACACAGATCCTTCCTGAATCTGAACATTGACAACTCTGCTGCTGGTTTTGCATATAGGTTCATAACATCAACACCTTGGATTTGTAGAGGCAATATTGTGGATTTTAATTGTAAGGAGGAGACAGCATTCAGGAGAAGTTCACTTTGTGATGTGGGCAGCTAGATTTTGACAGCGCTTTCTGCGCTATAAACTTTGCCATAACTTCTCACTTGCATCATTCATCCAGGTTTGGAGAACAGAATCAGTGGACAATGACAAGAGTGTGAATGAACTTATTTTCTCATGATTCCCCGATTTCCTTATACAAAAAGGAAATATAAGGGCAGGAGGAAGAAACAAAGAAAGAAAAAAAAACACGCCACAGAAAACAGAAGTAGGCAGGCCATTTCTCAAGAAATGAATAAATAATAGCAGACTTGAGACATGATGTGCTTTCCATCAGGCCATGCTGCCAACACATTTTAGAAGGAGAATAGAAGGCCCAAGGAACTGGTAGTGGATTACAAGTCTGCTTTGCCTGAATAGAGCCTGAAGGTTATGCAAATCTAGGAAGTTACTGTCAATTTACTGGTTTCCACCTATTTTCCATTTGTGTGAGGTGAACAGATAGCCCAAATCAGCTCTGTAGCAAACTAGAGTATGAATCACCGAAGCTACCATCACAAGCCACATTAATTGGCAGTTTAGCAATCCAGTTGGCCCTTACCCAAATGGGCATAGTTACACACGTTTTTAAAATTTAGGAGCAGGCCCCTTTGGGTACAACATGTAAGGCAGCCTGAAGAACTTTCCATCGCAGTGCATTATGCTATGTCTACTCAGAAAGTTCATAGCCAAGCTTTAAAAATCCAATGTTTTTATTGACACAAAAACAGAGGTTACCCTCCCTACTACTGTTGTACTGTAGGAACCATAAATGTCTAAAAGCCATCACTGGAAGATTTTTTCAGAGCAAGCCCCAAAGCATTATGCAGTATGGGTTGGAGTTGGGCAGACCTTCTACGTAGATGGAGCATTCATAGAGAAACTGTTGTAAATTTAAACTTACCTGCCCCCAAGTCTGCTCAGGGGCATCATGGAACCCTAGGAATGACTTAAAAGACCCCTAACTACCATCTTTCCCTATGGATGGTGTGCTTCCTCCTTGCAACTTGATCTCTAAGAGGAAAAGTATTCTTTCCCTGTTGGTGATCTTTACTTTTTCCTTCAATTAAAGAGCACAGAAAGAACAGCAAAAGAATTATTCTCACTGTAAAGACATTTGATACATGGAGTGTAGTTCAGAGACTGAAGTTTATTTCCTAGCCCTAGCAATCAGAGCAACAAAGGCTGCAAGAGTCAATAAAACCCAAGACCCAGCTCTAATTTCACTTGCTCCACTTTAACAAAGGTATAACTCTGTCTCCCTTTCTCCCAATTTACTTCACTGTTGAAGTAAAAATATTGACTGCAGAAAAAAAATTAGAGAGAGAGAGACTATAAACAAAACTAGCCGTTGTGAGGGAAAACAAATGGTTGAGAAATTATTTCTGATGTCATTTTAAATGAGTGAGAAAGTCAGAGCTCTGCTGAAGTCAACTAGGTAGTCAGATAATCCATAGCACAGAAAACCCTAAGCATACGTGTTTGGCTGAGCATGGGGTAGTAAGTTTGTGTGACACTTGTGGCTAAACGAAATACAAATAAGCTTTACTGTTCCCTTTTCAGTCTTTGAGAGGCAACAAGGCAGTTTCAAAAGATGCAGACAGCTTCATACACTATTTCACACTGATACACTTTCAAAAGACCTCAGGGTATAACCCCACTGCTGGCTCCACTGCAAAAAGGCAATGACAAACTGTACAAAAACTTCCCTAAAAAGTTATCCAGCAAAAATCTGGCTGGCTTGGGAGGACTGGTTTAGGAGACAGGCATCTCTATTGATATGTGAAGTCTACTGCAATGCTCATTACCTGCTGGGTCTGTGGAGTGGAGGGAAATACATTGGCTTTCAAAGTTTTTGTATTCCAAAGCAAAACCAACATAATTTCAGCTCAGGTAGAATCTCTGGTTTTAAAAGGCTTATTGCTTCACTGTTTCTGAGTCACGTTATTATGAAATATCTTTCCACATATAGAATTTTCAAAGCATTCATCAAATGCACAATAAGTGTCAGATTTAGTATCCGAGTGAATTTGTTACTCATCAGTGGAGAAGGCTTTTCCAATCAAAATCCTTTGTCCATCTCTTTCTATAATGAGCATAATGGGCTAGTTTTCCTTCCAGCTCATCCCACTCCCACTTCCACTTCCTCCTAACCCTTGGCAAAGCTGCCTGCAATGCTAGCATGGAGAGCTCTGAAGATTATGACATCTGGGAAAACCTGAAAAGCAGAGGGAGATGGAAATATTTAACAACAGCAGCTGCATCCCATTCAGCTGGCTTGTCAAAGTACATCCTGATTGGAATAAATTACATCTCAGCCTCTGAACACTGGGGGGAAACAAGGTGTTTACAACATAACACCTAGTTGGATCAATTCCATATGTCACACAAAGTTGCCTTGATGGAGCTAAGCACAGGTTTCTTTCCAAAGTTGAAATCACCACATTAGCATTAAAATGTTGATCTTCATTTTGAATGACAGCATCATCACATTAGCACGTAATCAGCATAACCTTGTAGAAAAACGCAAGATTGTGTTGATGCAAGAGGGGGATACACCTTGAGGAAACATGTTAATGCTTTAAAACTGTGTAAAGGCTACAGAAAATTATCAGATTCCCCAGGTAAGATACCAGTTACATTTTCCTCAGCTTCTATAAAATGGTCACTCTTTTGGGGAATGGCTTTTGGAAAACAAACTAAAAGTTAAAATATAAATTCTGCCACTGGTAGTAAGGGCAGTGCAAAGCCAGACTCTGGATCCAAGTAGCTTCAGTGAAATCCAGCTGCAAGCTTTCAGTGAAAGTTTCTCTTCCCTTTCCCCCAAAGAACAAGTGAGTTTTGTGAATTGTCAAACTGAGACTAAGAGTAGACTGGAAGTTAAAGCCAGAGGCTGCCATGCTGCATGAATTCACCATAATATAGCTCAATGCAGACGTCTTGCATCTTTGTTAGCCATGTGTTGGGCCTCTGCTGATCAGTAAAAAGGTAGAGCCCTCCTGAACGTACAACACAGACCGATGCCACATGAACAGAAGGACAGATAGGACCCCAAGACAAACAGGCCTTACACATTTCCAAGCCTTGTTTTTAGGACTATATCACAGTATTAATCATAACAAACTTAGCCATGGTCAAGGATAACAACTTCTGCATAAGTTGTGTCTGCTTTGCACACAGACCTTAATTATGATCAGCAAAAAAAAATAAATAATTCTTATGTTACAGCATTACAAACATACATGGTTTTTTTTCTTCGGTGCAATAAGGATTTAGACAGTACATCCTTCAGGTATTTCACAGTCAAACTGAATAGCTGCATCTGGTCCAAGAGAAAAATACCATTTCTAGTGACAAAGAATTTAAAGGTTGGAAAGGAGAGAGAAGAATGTCATGGAGTCTTCATTTCACTAGATTTATAGCACAACAGCACTAAGATTATAGCATTAACCGAAGAGGATATAACAAAACAGAGGATCAGGTCCTAACCCCGAGTTATGGGAACTTATAGACATTTAACAAACAACATGAGCCAACACTGAAAAAACATGTTCCTTCCTTCCTATGCCCTCATGAGACATTTATCTGGTAATTTTGGGGTCCAAAGTCAATTTGCCGAAGGACATGTACAAAGGTGACATTAAGCAAATATAAATTAGTAGCACACAAAAAAAAAAAATTAAGGAGGGGTTTTTTTTCTTTTAAGTTACTTATCACTTAGCTTTCTAGTTGCAAAATTTTAATACTAATGATTATTTGTTCCAGGGTGACATGCAGTCCAGCTTTCTCGGTTTTGAAGGGCAGCTCATGGCTGAGACTGCCATCTTCCAGCAGTGCACAGCCCAGCTGGCTGCTTTCCCCAATACCCTTCCCAGCAAGTAGTTAAGATTATGTGATGATGAGTGGCTTTGTGCTTACTCAGTGTCCAGGAGGCAGCCTCTGCTAAGCAGGGATAGTTTTGTCACCAGTCCTTTCAATCCCTAGCTCAATTATTGCGGAAAGGAAAATTCCACTCAGTTTACCACACCAAATGGCAGGTTATGGCAATTACCCTCCTCTCTCCCCCTCTCCCAGCCTCACTCAGACCAGCTCAATAGTCAACCTCCACCCTCTTTACAGACATAAAGCGTTATCAAGAGCACAAATAGACCCTCTGACCTAACCCTTTTGCTTCACCTTCATCATTGGGTTGCTGCTTTCATTTACAGATAGGCAGCTGAATAAATGTATTGAGCTGTCTGCATTTAAGCAGAAAATGACACTGATTGTCACTAAATATAATGAGTGCCATATGTATGTTTCATTGGAACCACGAGCTCAAATTAGCCTGTCAGAATTTGACTGTACCCTGATGCCAGCCTGTCAAGTGACACAATTAGTTCAAGAGAATAAAGAAAAGGCTTGTCAAAGCCATCAAGGCTTTCCACTTGCTCAAGTCCCATCCCTTTGCTCGCTGCCTTTATTAAATCTAAATGCATTTTGTATTTGCAGATAGGTAGATGCTGTCTCTTTGCTCCCTCTTCCTCAACTCCCTCTTCACCACCACTTTCTTACT
Organism: Buteo buteo; assembly: GCF_964188355.1. Lineage (NCBI taxonomy): Eukaryota > Metazoa > Chordata > Aves > Accipitriformes > Accipitridae > Buteo > Buteo buteo. Next base: position 38,662,819 of record NC_134179.1, read on the forward strand.
AAAAACCCATCAAATCTGTGGAGAGGAAAAGGAAGTCATTTCTTAACAGGTCCCTAAAGTCTAGTTTTCTTACAGTGAAAGGAAATGTTTACCTGTAGATAAAACCTTATCAGTGGCTCTACTTTGCTTTCCTTGCAGAGCACTTTGCATTAGAATAATATTGGATTTAGAGATGAACTGAAAGAGCAGAGACTTCAAGCAGAAGAGCTGTCTTCCTTATAATTCTTTCTTTCCCCACCAGCGCATACAGAGGTGCAGCATTTCTTGTCACAGATGTCTCAGAGACCAGCAGGGGGAAAAAAAAAAAAAAAAGGGAAATCAAGCTCAGAATTGCTATCTGTTGCCTCAAGGGCACGGCCGTGCCTAACACAAACTGCAAACTCACTAATGCCAAGCATGTCCAAAACCGACTCAGAGGCTGGCAACTCTGAGCTGCAGTAGGATCTACAAAGCTGACAGCTTGTTCAGACCGCACATAGCAACAGCGCTTGCGTCTTTTCCCCAGTGACCCCCCTCCCAGCTCTCGCCCCTTTTAGCTCTGACTCCCTGCCACCTCTTTGTAATGCCAAAGATTCTGTAAGGATACCAGCTCATTAGCAAAAACAAACATACAAAAAAGATAATGATGGAATGATATATGCCCTTAATCAGTATTTTAGTGGTTTTCCTTCTCTGACTATAAGAATATTCTTATTTGTATAATTTAAAAAAAATAAATGAAAAAGTGATCCATGGTCTCTTCCACAGACTAGACTCAGCTATGCTGCTGGTGTTTCCCAAGATGTGGAACCACACTCAGTGCTGACTGTGGAGGCAAGGGCACCTCGTGAAGTGCTTTGGAAGCTGCCTCGAGCTGCTGGTTTCTTCGAGGGGTTAAGGAAGGGGTATCTGTGTCCTGCTCTTTCTCTGCCAGTGGGATCACAATCCTGCAATGCTAGTTTCTGTACTGGCCTTGTAGCTTGACAGAAGATGCTTTCCAGCTCATTACACACCCCACAGAGCAGTTTTCCTGAGCATCATGCTCTTATCACTGTATTCGGAATGGTTTCCTTTAAAGAAAGAAACACCCCAAATTTATCAGGTCCCCTTGGACCACCTCCAGCAGAATCTAGGCCTTAAAAGTAAATTGATTTCATTAAGGAAATAAAATCAAACTTCTAGCTCCAAGACTGAAAAACAGGTTACAAATAAAATATAGCACGTCACACCAAGATCAAAGATCGTGCTTACAGGAAGATACCTTGCCAGGTCCCAACTGTCACATTTAAGTTCCCCGTGATAAGGGGTCTTTCCAAAATAATCTAACAGTTGTTTTGATAACTGCGTATCATGAAGAGGTCACACTAACTTACACACTAGATGAAGCACTGGTGCGGGACACTACCTGCCCGCAGAGACCAACCTTCCACTTTACTGGCACAGCTACGGGTGTGGTGAGGGAGCAGCTCTTCTAAGCTGATACCCTGAACTTGTAGTCAGTGCTCTTGGCCTTACCCCTTGTGGCTTTACTTCGCCAGGGAGAAGGGGAACAAGTACTCTGGCAAGTCTCGGCTCGGTGGCTACCTCAGCTTCCCACTGGCCCCTTTGCTGAATTACGGGCCCCATAGCAGCAGAACAGGGCATGCAGCGATCCAGTAAAAGGATTGGAATATACAAAACAAGTGATGCACAATGCAATTGCTCACTGCTTGCCAATTGATGCCCAGTTAGTCCCCAAGTGGCGATCCCCCCAGGCCCACTCCCCCCAGTTTATATACTGGGCATGACATCACATGGTATGGAATACCCCTCTGGGCAATTTGGGTCAGCTGCCCTGGCTGTGTCCCCTGCCAAATTTCTGTGTCCCTCCAGCCTTCTTGCTGGCTGGGCATGAGAAGCTGAAAAGTCCTTGACTTTAGAATAAACATTACTTAGCAACAACTGAAAACATCAGTGTGATCAACATTCTTCTCAAACTGAACCCAAAACACAGCACTGTACCAGCTACTACAAGGAAAATTAACTCTATCCCAGCCAAAACCAGGACATGCTGACAGACACTGCCTTTGGAATTTCAGTTACATGAGGTTGCCATATTGCAGCTACCACACAAGAAGCTTTTATCCATATTCCTCTACCCAATAAGTATTTTTCATAAAGGTGATGTCTCAGAGGAGAACCCTCCCCATCTAGCATGTGTGGATTATTTAATCAAAGGCTTCACCTGAAGGAAGGGAACAAATGAATGGGTAAAACATCTAGGACTCTTCCCATGCTTCCAAGATGTCTGCAGGGCAGGAAAGGACAAACAGTGAAGAAACAGAGAAGGGAAGAGAAAGGTTGTGTGAAAGTTTCCGAAAGGAACAAAATTGGGGCTTCCAGTATCCTAACACTGCTTTGGGATACTTAGGCTCCTCGATGGTATCACTACTTGACCTCAGTGTCTATCAGTGAAAGATTGCCCCAGGGTCTGCATGCCAATAAGGGAGGAGGGGAGTAAATTAACTGATAGCGCAGCAGTCACCCCTGGCAGGACTTCTATTCCATTCCGATGTCATCGTTTTGCACTTGAAATATCTTTTCACCCAAAGATACCACACCCGGTCTTATTTTGGTAGGGACAAGACTCACAGATGAGACTATGAGAACATGTCATCTAGCTCAATCTATACTTTGTCTATACATTGCCCAGCTTAGAACCAATACTTCTGCACTTTAACGGACAACAATTGCTCAGCTTAAAGGCTTCCCCTTCAGATTTGCTTTTGAAGAGCTTAATATGCTGTCAAGTGCTGCATGTCTTTCAGCAACTAAAATTCAAGAGGGCATTAGAAAACTTGCTCCAGTGCAAACTTTTAAATGCTAGTCAAGTCAAAACAATCTTCACTGGTTCTGTAGTTATGCACGAAAATGCAGGTCTGAGGGATGCAACCTTCTTTAACCTACTTAATACCTCCCAAACCCTCTTCTGTATTTTTTTTTTTTTTGGTGAAACATATTAGCTCATGTTCATCTGTAACAAAAAAAACATTCCTCATGACCATTCCTCATGAATCTTACTTCTGGGGTATCTTAGGATCCTCAAGTCTACACCAAGTAGGCTGTTTACTCCGCTGTATGGTTTCTTGAAGCTTCAGCCAAGGGCTGCTAAACAAAAAACTTCAGTTGCACTGTGTAAGAAACAAAAGAGCATAACTAGTGCACTAACATTTAAATATTAATTAGACAGGACTGGAACATGGAAACATTTAAAATAAATGTTCTTGGTGGTATTATTAAATGTTAAATTTTATGCATACTAAATCATTTTGTAGCCTGATAAAACAGATTCTTTCTGTGGCCTAGGAGATGCATAATTAACATTTTTTTTCTAGCCATCAGTGTTTAATTATTAAAGAGTTTGACTAACATTTAGATGGTGAAAGTATAAAAGTCCTTTGAAAAAGCCTAACATTTTTGTGAGGAACATGACTTATCTAAGCCATTTTTATTGGAGATTTTTCATTATAGTTTATTTTAAAATAGCACATACCAGTCACTTTAGGCTCTTCTGAAATCTAGGGTAAGGAGTGGGCTCCCCCCCACCCAGTTCGTTCTTGAACATATAACTCAAGTATTTTCTTGTGGCACTGAGAAACTAGGTGCAAGGAAGAGCTAAATAAATAGGAGAAAGTAATTTACAAAATAACTGGAATTTCTATGTTTAGGTGGTCTTTGTATTTGATATCAGCCAACACTGAGACTTTTAATAATACTTAACAATTTTCAGATTTCAGTTTATAGATCTATATCCTGTATATTTGATAAATATATCCTGTATAAAAGCAATCAAATGTAAGTTTATTGAGAGAATAGACAAAGATCACACAAACTTGCAGCACCAGGAAGGGAACCCAGAGCAGTGCTGCCTGTTTTGGCAGGAATTATGAGAGAATCCTGAACACTCATCACATGAGAGCAGAAGAAATCTCTGTAGGGCAAGTACTGAACACACAGCTGAGTGACACCACTGCTTGCATCACACAGTGAAAAAAGCCATTACGTCACTACAGCATCTTGGCACACATCTATTTTAAACACCTACTTGTATCATGAATTTTAGATCATCACTGGTGTATCATTGCCTTTTCTGGTTCCTACATACTGAAAACACTGAGCGAAATTAAATTGCTAGATGCGTAGCAACAAGGCAGCGGATGGATGTTGCCCGATAGCTTTGGTACGAATTTCCCATCTTGCTTTCACACACCAGCCTGCTGCTCACACATAACAGCCCATAGCGCAGGCATACAAGAAAACAGAGTGTCAGCCTCCAATATTTAGGGTCTGAATGCAAGAAAAGGAGTACACGGGCAAGGGTCTTAAAGCAAGGAGAAACCAACGCTCAGGTTTGTAGCTGATGCCAGCCCATTGACGGCCCAACCCATGGCAGCCCAGCTCTTGTCAAGTTTCTGGTAGGTATTAGGGAAGTTTTAAGGAGAATTACAAGCAGGCATTTGAAAGAGAGCAATGAACTCAATTCACAGTGATGGAGGAGAGCACTGGAATCGCTCACAAGCACCTGTGCTAACAGGAGACAGCACAAAAGTACTTGTCTGAGACCATAAAAAAATTAGGGTGAAAGCATCTGGCATTTCTGGTTCCAGATGGTTACTGGAAGTGGGAGTCGAGCTCTCAGTGCTGGAAGGAAGGATAGTTAGGCCTTAAGAGAAAAGCTGTGGCTTATGTTTGACATGACACAGAGAAAAGAGCAGAGTGGTGAAAAATGATGTGCAATACAAATGATGATTGCAGCAGTGGTACATAGTTGTATCCTAAATGGATGGGGGAAAAAATGCGTTCTTGGAAATAGTTTGAAATGGAAAAGAGAGAGCAATTCAGGGGGGGGAAAGAAGTAGTTTCTTCTGGGGAAAGAAGGCTCAAGTTAAATGACTCTATACCTAGGAGTGCAGATTTCAGTATAAAAAGAGACAGAGAAAAAAAATGCAACACTGCAGTAACTTTCTTATCCCAGGCTAGAAGCTGATTCACCTTTTCCCTTGCTCTTCAAAGTATCACAGCACCACCATTTCACAGGAGTCCAGTAAGAACCAGCCCGAACTTGAATAAATGCTGCTTTACAATAGGCTTTTCTGGAGCTTTCCCCCTACACCCTCTGAAGGAATAAGACAAGCTGAGAGCTGAATAATGTAATCAACAGCAATTCATTGCCTTGAAGTTTAGTAAATAAGCAGAAAATATGGACTATGGCGTAACGTACTTTTGAAAAAATGATTGTACGGAAGCAGACTGGAATTTCCTGTGTTAAAGAAAATTTTACATACATCATACTTTATGGATACACAGTTCAAATGCTATACTTCAGAGGACATATCATGATAGGTATGGAGTTCAGAGACATTAATGAGGATTCTGATCAAAGCATATGGATTTTGTTAAACAGTTTTTTGAATAAATGTGAAATTGCTAACCAGGAAAGTTTAACTCCCATCCAAAAAATCAATTAAGCACCACAGTAACTAAATGCATGCAACTTGTTCCACTAAAAGCAGTGTATGTTCTTATCGAGTAAAAGATCCCACTGCCTTTGCTCTCCTGAAAAGTGCTAGTGATGACAAATTATATCAGGAATTATTTCTTTTTTTTTTTTTTTTTTTTTTTCAGTGCCACAACTGTTTTCTTACCGCCCTGCTATACTGGCAGCATGGTGTTAGCGGAGGGTGGCTTTGACACCCTCCTGCCCAGGTTTCCCACCGGCAGAACCTGGGCCTGCCCTGTCCCACAGCTCCCTGTGCCAGCACAGCCCCATGAGGGAAGTTCTGGGGAAGAAAAAGTGGATATGAACTGTCATACAGGTTGCCCCACCACCTGGCTGACACCAGAAATAAGTACTTCTGCCTAATAATAATTAGTGGACTAATTAAGGCAGCATATTTAGAAAAAGCCTAGGATGGTAAACATGTGGGAAAAAAGAAAGTCTACATGCTTTTAATATAAGTAGCAAAACTATTTTATCCACAGAACTTTAAGGCATTAGTTACCAAATAGAAGCTAATAGACATACAGGGAGTTTCGTCTGAAATATAGTTTATAAATACCATTTCACCACTGATGATGTGTCTTACACTTCCATAACCGCAGCCCACATGAATGTCTGATAATAGACATTTGCAAATCAGTTCCCTCAACCTCTTAACTGAGAACTGGAACAGCAAAAAGATATCTTTTAAAAGAAGCTGAAAGCGTTCCTCATCATAAGCAATAAAGAAAAGGAACAACAACAACAACAAAAAAAACAAACCCCAAAGTGTCTACAGAATGGTCAGGAAGTCTAAAAGATTACTCCCTGGGTTGTGTGCCTCCAGGACAAAATTTACCTACCATCACAGAAGGTTACACACACAGGAAGAGCATTGAAAACACAAAAAAATTGTTAAAAAAAAAAAGTATTTACATTTCTTTATGTTTCTACCCAGTACCCATATTATTCAGATGTAGAAGCAAGTAGTCAGCAAGTAAATTCTGAAAGTGGAGGAGGACACTGCTATGTTGGAAAAGAGGGAAAAATGAGAGAAATAATCAACCTGGGAAAAAAAAAAAGTCTGATTCAGAGGGATCTGCAATGGAATTGCCCCAATAAAACCAGAATCTGGTATGATTATTCATCAGAGGCCTTTTAAAATTCTTCAGTTAAGCCCACTAAAGAAAGAAAACAAAAGAAAACTAAAGTAGAACTACAGGGTTTTGGTTAGACGTTTTCTGCATTTATTCTTCATGAGCACCCAACAGTGAATATAACTCTGACTGTCCTTACAAAAGAACAAACACAGCATTTAAAACTTAAACTGTTGCCTTTAGAAATGCAGAGCTCATGTCTGATGAGCTGAAGTACTCCTTTCTTTCCGCAAGGGGCTTTGTATCACATCTTGTGCCGGTTTTGGCTGGAGTAGAGTTAATTTTCTTCACAGTAGCTAGTATGGGGCTGTGTTTTGGATTTGTGCTGGAAACAGTGTTGATAACACAGGGATGGTTTCCTTACCGCTGAGCAGCGCTCACACAGAGCCAAGGGCTTTTCTGCTCCTCAGCCCACCCCACCAGCGAGGAGGCTGGGGGGGCACAAGGAGTTGGGGGGGGACACAGACGGGACAGCTGACCCCAACTGACCCAAGGGATAGTACAGACCGTATGGCATCAGGCTCAGCATATAAAGCTGGGGGAAGAAGAAGGAAGGGGGGACATTTGGAGTGATGGCGTTTGTCTTCCCAAGTAACCATTACACGTGATGGAGCCCTGCTTTCCTGGAGATGGCTGAACACCTGCCTGCCCATGGGAGGTGGGGAATGAATTCCTTGGTTTGCTTTGCTTGTGTGCACGGCTTTAGCTTTACCTATTAAACTTTATCTCAGCCCACAAGTTTTCTCACTTTTACCCTTCCAATTCTCTCCCTCATCCCAATGCAGGGGGAGTGAGTGAGCAGCTCTGTGGGGCTGAGTTGCCAGCTGGGGTTAAACCACGACAGTCCTTTTTGGCACCCAACGTGGGGCTCAAAGGGTTCAAGATAACAACAGGTTTGATTGGATTGGGCTAGATCGAATTTATAGCTGTTATTGCTGTTCAGCCATTAATTGGCAGGCTCCTGTGCTTGCCATTGGGCTTGCTTGCCTCACTGCATATTAGAGCCTAGTGCTCATTAGTGGCTGCTTTTTGCTTTTGCTGCTTGCTGTACCGCTGTAGTGCTTATCTCACTCTGCTGTGCCTGGGAACGTTTTGGTAACAGCGATGGCGATGCACCTGGGCTGGCAGATGGCCGGGGCATCACTGGTGTTTCTGTGCTGCTGTACTGGACAGGCTGGAGCTCCAGCGTGAACTCGAGTCGAAGGGACTGTGACCTGCAGATGAGTCCACATGGGAGCAGGACACCCTGAAGCATCTGAGGACATGAATAAGCCCACCCCAGAGCAGGTACATCTCAAAGCAGCTGTGGCCGTGGTTATGTCTGTGCCGCAGCAGGTAGACCTCTGAAGGGACTGTGGCCCAAGGATAGGTTCACGCTAGAGAAGGTACACCTCGAAGCATCTGTGGCTGTGGATAAATCCATGCTGCTGCAGGTACACCTTCAAGCATCAGTGGCTGTGCACGAGGTCACGCTGGAGCACCTCAAAGCACGTGGCCATGGATGAGCCCCCGACAGAGCAGGTACACCCCCGAGGGACTGCAGCCGTGGGTAAGGCCCTGCTGGAACAGGTTTACTTCTGAAGGCATTGTGGCTAACTGCTGTCAAGTCAGAAGTATAAAAGAGATGACAAGGGAAATCACAGAAGTGAGCTTCTCAGTGGAAGGGGAAGATTTCGAACTTGTTGAGCTTGAAATAGATGTTTCAAACCTCAGATCAATAGGAGTTGTCTCAGAGCATTGATATAATTCATTACAAATGCTACTCCATAAAACAAGTCACTCAAGTATATTATTTTATCCTGAGCCTTGTCTTTGAGAAGTTGGTGTCCATAACCTGTTGGCTTACAACACTGCAAAAAAGGTATGGAACCACCTTCTCAGTGTGGGTAGTAGAGGTAACAAACTCAGAATTCTTGTTTTGTGAGAAATGCTGATGCTTCACCAGAAGTCAAAGCAAAATAAGTTTTTTCCTATTCTTAGCAATGAAACACATTTTGAATGTTCAGTATTTAATATTGGAAAACATTTTTAAAATGTTATACATTTCACGACAAGTCAGCAGTAATACACTACAGACTTTACTACAGCTATCAATGACTCAGGTTGATTTAATACAAAAGCTAGAATATTTTCCCCACCAGTTAATAAGGATTGAAACATTTGCTTGTTCTTGATCAACATCTCCTGCTTTCATTATTGTGAAATATTTTGACAGAACCAGTTGTTTCATTACAAATAGGAGAAAACCTGAAAAAGATGATATTCCATTCATTTCTATGGATTGACCTTCTTGATTATTCATGCTATTTTTTAACAGCTGAATTACACCTTCTGAGTTCTAGCTTTCAATAAAGTCTTAAAATACAGTTAAACCCCAAATATACTACTGAAATAGCACTAACCACCGAAACTTCTGAGGGTAGAAACATGACATTTCTAGGACTTCACAAACTAGCCCAGACCTCATCCTATCCTCAAACAGGTGCAATATTATTTCACATTGAGTCCAAGGGCAAAGACCTGCAAACCTTCACAGGGAAACTTCCCATGAAACCAGGCCAGGAGTTTTCTTTTCAGTCGTGACTATGAGGCAAGTCCCCTGATGGGACAGGGTCAACAGTAAACCTGATTTCTGCTTATGCAAACACCAGCCTCTGCAGACTATTAGAGTGAATCTCGAGTAAAACTAAATATTATCTTTAGATGTAAAAGCATGAGTAGTGCCCTTCTCACTCCATACCTCAGATGTCTTCAGGGTTTTGCATACATACCCTCTGCAGAGATATCCAAGCCAGGCCAGAGCCTTCTAGAAGGACAGGTATATTTGCTTGTTATTCAGCCTACACTTGTCTTCACTTGCAAGAAAACAGCTATCTTGCTTAGGCAGAATATAATTGAAAACAGCTACCAAAGGTCCAGATCCAAACTAAACTTTGGCATCCCTAACAGTATGAAAATGGCCATTCTCAGTTAAATCAGAGGTCCACCTAGTCCAGTACCTTGTCACTGACAGTAGCCATAAGCAGATGCCTTGGAAGTGGTACAAGAAAAGAGGAAGCACGTATGAATCACAGCATCTCCCGTGCCTTCCCACTGCTCACGCTGAGGGAGTTTTTCCCAGCCACATGTGGTGTCCACAACACTGACATCCCTCAATGGATTTCCCTTCCAAGAAGCTGCCCTTTCTCCTGACCTCCAAGACATTCCATCATTTAGCTTAGATGTATCCTTTTGTTTCATAAGGATTCATTGCTACAGCTGGTTCCGCAGCTCAGATTCTTATTGATTTTCTTTGCATTGAAAGGACAGCATTACTATGTCTCGTTATTGGAACTCATTCAATTAAAACTAAATAACTTGTTAATAAACAAGATACTGCAAAATACAAGTGAATAAAGGCAGCTACTTAATCAAACAGATGGTAAGCCATAACACAGACATTTCTTTGACACCCGCCACCCACACGAATACCTGCAGTTTTGGACAAGAAGACATTTCCCCACTTACGAAAATATATGAGTTGTTAATAATTTTCAAACTATAAAAGAAAGTGCTACATAAAGAGTGTTGCTTTGATTTCTTTTTGTTTTTTTTTCTTTTTCCTAAAAAGCAAAAGATAAATGTAAAAAAAAGGAAAAAAAAATGGAAAGGCCGATATGAGAACAAGTCTGACACATGAAAAAAAAATCTTTTGTTTAATATGCAAAAAGCAAACACCAAGAGTTCGCCAATCCTCAATGTAGTCGTTGACAGAAAGGTCTGTAGCTCATAACGCAACAAACCAAGCCAACAGCTACCATGTTAACACCAGATTCTGCAATAAACTTTATCTTCACCTGGATGGGACTGGAGCTTTCCACGCTTCCATGACATCCTCACCACACCAAAGGTCCAGAGCCTCCAGACCTGGAGCTGGCCATGGTGCACACTCAGATCCAGCCCCTGCAGCAGATCAGGGCTCAGATGTGCTCCGATCTTCTCCACTAAAATCCACATACGGCTCATCCAAGGAGAAAGACAACATCTTGGCCACAGCTGCTGGTACTGCAGAGGCAGGAGTTGTAAGATGTCCTGGGAAACTTTTTCCCACAGATAAAATTATTTTCTGATGTGATATCATTTTTAAGGGTTTAATGCTACTGAAGATGTGATTAAGAGTAAAGCAACACCCTTCTGAATTCATGCAGTCATTCACATAATCATTTCCAAAGGGCAAAACAATACTGCCTTGAACCTCCACTGGCACAAAAATGCAATTAAATTACTCTGGGAGTAGGGGCAGGTTATGGCTATGAAGCATCTTGGCAAAGAAACATATTTCAGCACACATTATAATGAAATATCACCTTCTTGTTCTTACATTTAACTTGGTTTTCCAGATACGTGCACACAGGTATTGGAAGAGGAATTTTCTGCCTCAGTTTTTCACTAATACAAAGCCTGAGTCCACAGGTCTCAGTCATGTGGATAGCCCTTATAAAACTATTCATTTGAGAAAGGAGGTAAAGTTATCAGCCCTGCTTAGTGCTTTCTTGATTTAATTATACTTTATAAGTATCTGCAGCATGGGTGCTAGTCACCTATTGAATGTAGCAGAGCCATGTTTAGAGTGGACCAAAGAAATAATTAAGTGTGTAAGCTAACACATTTTTCAAATACACTGACTATTCCTAGCACTAGGCATGCAGATACCTAGTGAATATTCAGGCTTTTCTCAGGTTTTACATTTCCAACAGCATGGTCCTTCCCTTTAATTCAGCTTCTCTGGCCCTTAAAACACCACTTGTAGGTGGTTTTCATACTTTCTGTCAGGGTTTTCTGCCATTGTTAATGTTTTAGGTTTTTACTGATTAAAAATGCTTTCAACCATACGCATTTCTGGTCAAGTATGCCCATGCACTAGTAAGAAGCAGATAAACTTCCCATATTTCTTCCCTTCCCAAGGGAGGTCAGTGCCAACCACAACATTTTCCCTTTGATGCTTTTGTGTTCTCCTAAAGTGACCTCACTTATCTCTGTCCCTCATCACCGTATGAGCGTGGCTTTGGGACCTGTAATAGCAGGCTATGCCACTTGTGACATGAAATAGAGACACTCTGAAAACATTACTGCTACTTGAATTAGTCTTCGCTTTCATTTTGAGCTTCATTTTTGGCAAATGTAATCATCCACCCCAGGCTTTAGAACATTAAACTTTGATGGGGATTTTTAATAACAAAAATGCAAGTCAGAGAAGTTAAAGATGAGTGCGGGAAAGAACTGAAAATAATATTTTGATTGTGCTTATTCCCAGGTCAATAATAACAACCGCTAAGTGCAGGGATACCAGGAGAGAACAGGGAAAATGGCCATGGATTGTGAACGGTACCTTATACCAGCAGTCTGGAGTATAATAGTCCAAATACTATTTAGTAATTGCTCTGCCCATGGAGCTTCATTTCTTTTTCTTTTGCCCCCATAATACCTTTAAACAGCAACCAAATAAACATCACACAGTATTGCCACTCAGGAACTAGGACAATTCTACTACATGCTACTTATTTCAGTGACATAGAAAGGCATAAGCTATTTGCCCCTAAGCTGCTAAAGCACGCATGCATACATAAGTGATGGCCATTACAGTTCTGACACTTCTCTTTACACTAGACACGGTGAGAACACCACAGTGACATTATTTATAAAGGAAATTTGCAAGTTTCTAATGGAATCCATGGGGTCTGTTTGCATATACACTAGAGAATAGACTTTTACCAAGGGGGGAGGGGGAAGGGGGACTAAAATCCATCAGAAAGCTAAAATTCCCAGTCTGCACCAAAAATGAATTTGTTTTCATGCAGATGTTGCCTGCTAGGAGTTTTAATTAAATGCCTTAGGGGGTATCATCAGCAGATAACCATGCTCCTTTGCCAGACTGCCTCGGTTCCCAGCGTGCTCTGCCATTTCCACACTTAACAAGTATATGACCTTCATGAAGTGTGGGATCCTACTCCTGTTAGAAATGTCCATACTGTAGAAAAAGTGAATGAGAAACAAAATTAGAGCTTTCCGGCACATCATTATTGGATAGCTGAATAGAAACGCTCCAGCTGACAGCATGTATTTTGAGGAGAAAGTTTGAAGTTTTCTCCTGAGAGCAGGCCCTTTTCACACACCAGCAAGTAATTGAGTCAAAACCAATTTAAAAAAAAAAAAAAAAAGAAGAAGAATTTACTTAGGTCTAATACACACACAGAGAGAATAAAATTTGTCTCTCCTAGAGAGCATCCCCAGGTTTTGTAACAACATTGGTGGGCTGGGGGGAGGAGTGGAAGTCATTCAGCTGGTTTTCAGGTCTCAGGAAAAAAGGAAAAACAAGATTTACCCCAGTGCAGACTGCTGGCATAATGCTTGGACACCAGTGGAATCCTACTTAAAACATCAGCATCATTTTGAGTCTATAGTGGTCCTCTTCAGATGGGTGAAGATTACCCTCAACTGAGATAATATCAATCATAATATCTGCACCTGTATTATCTCCCATGGTTACAGCACTATCACTTTTCTGCCCCCCACTGCTCCGTGGCCTTATCATACAATTTAGTATTAGGTGGTAAAGATGTTTGTTGCAATAACTACATTGGAGGCCTCCTTTCAAAGGTGTCAGAAAGAATTTTGCCTGGTTTCATATGCCACTGCAAATACTTCATCTGTCTCTAGACGTAACAGCAGGTTTTGTTCGGCCATCTATACAAAAACGACAATTAGTTGGAACAAATACATGAGTGTTACCGTAACAAAACAATTTCATCCTAGTTCCAGGCTTCAGTTCTGGGAGAAGTTAGAAGTTCAAGAGAGCAATTCATTTGCTTAAATTTTCTTATACAAATGTTGGTGAGTTGTAAACTAATTCCTTCTATCTGACAATACTTTTCAGCTGCAGGTTTATTGTCTTCCCTCCACCCCCGCAGCCAGTAGTTTCCAGCAGGCCCATCTTCCATTCCTTTGTTTCACAAAGTCAGTCTGTGAGACTGCAGGTAAAAATTCTATTTGGGGAATGCATTTTTATTATTTCTCAATAAATACTTTATGCGTCTCATTCCACATCCAGCAGTACTCTGGTCACAGGGGTTAATAACGAAAGCCCGCAATTATGGATGGTGGCTGGCAGCTTAGGCTTTACAGCCTTGGAAGTTCTCCCTGTGGTTGCCCCAAGATGATATAAATATGCTGTAAGTGCCCTTACATTCAAATATACTTTGACTTTGCAGCAAAGAGCAGCATTTGTTAAGATAACAGTGTGGATGTATTTCAAATAGTAAAAGGTGCCTTTCAAGTTCACACAGAATTATGGTGAAGCACAACACATGCACACTAAGAAATAAATGATTTTGTATATTTAACAATGGTAGTATATTGTTTAGTAACCCTTCTCCTCCATGCACATACACACTTCAGACAAATATACAGAAATTTGCCCATCCAAGACAGAGAAACTGCGCACTGCATATTTTTTTTCTCCTGGAAGGGCTAATCAACCTAATTTGCATGCACAATAGCAAATATAATACCACCATATTACACAGCTTTCGTAGGTAAAAAATATCTGAAGCAATAAGATAATTCTGACAGAAATTCTCTTTCTTAGAGCACAGGCATGGCCTTCCTAACCCAGCTAGAGCAGTTGTAGTAGCAATACCACTGTTTGCAACTTACACGTTCTCCAGTCTGGTTTTTTGCAAGGTGAAAGGGTTTAAAATAGCAATGATATACCCTCCAAAATGGTAAGATCAGAAGGCAATATGGTGGGTTTCTACATTCTTCAGTTGCTGAGATAGAAATAATCCACCAAGTTAATTGCGTCCACATCATACTAAGCAACCTCATTATATCAAAGTGACCTTGGGCATGAAGTACCTCGATTGCTACTGTCTAGGCTTGGGCCATGCTAGTTTTTTAGTTTTCTGAGTGATGAAACTGTTCAGTTTAACTCAGATTGCAAGAATCAACCTAGTTACATAGCCTGAAATGCACAAAACCAAGACGATCTAGAGATTCCTGTAGCCTTATGTTTTTCTAAATAAAGTGCATTTCAACACATTAGTATTATCCGAGTTCTATTTTGGCATGCCTATCCTACTATTTTTCTTCTTCTTTTCTTACTAACCATGAGATTATAAGTAAAGAAAAACAAAGCTCCGAATTCCGGCTGTTTTGCCAAAAACCTGAAAGCGCAGTGCCCGACAGCGCACGCTGCCGCTGCAGCCCCTCTGCAGCCTCAGGGAAATACCAATCCACACCTGAATGCCAAAGGTGCCATTTAGGCAAACTAGTAGGTACCTACATAGAAGAGAGTAACCAAAAATTCTCCGTTATCCACTTAGGTACCTAGGACACCAGAAGTTTCTAGAAATTCCAGGAAAAACTGAAACTGTGCTACCCTGCAAGCTGACAGCACCACCACCTCGCTTAAGCAGATGCCTAATCACTTACGTCAAAAACTCAAAAAATAGGTGTTCACACACCTGAGAAACACACCCTGACAGGCATACGTAACACACAGAGGTGTGCGGGGAAGCACCCTGGGTGGTACCCAGCTTTTGGCTAAAAGGAGCTTGGCAATTACAGGCTGAGGTGAGGAAGCTGGAGACTAGGTGTAGGCTCTCTCCTCTGCCTGGGCAGAGCTGCATCATGCACAGCACCACAGCGTGTCCTTGCCATGGCAGTACCCTCTCCTGTCCGTGCTGCTCCTCTTTGATGAGATACTGAAATGTTCACCAAGTGTGGGAGAGAAGAGTAAATAACTGATCCCTGGGATGCTCCGCTGGGAATTGGGATGCTTGGGTTCTGGTCTTCACACCCAAAAATGTTTTAGTGCTATACCCAAAGTGGAACAGTCCCAAAAAACTAAAAAAAAGAAGCAAACCCACAACAAAAACAACTATGAAAGCAATTAAGACAGAATACCCTATAATCCAGAGCATTCACCAGCAGGGTAAAAAAGAGTTCAGGTGTGTTTACTACCTTATTCAGAGCAAGAATCTGGGATACAAAAATAAAGCATACTAGTGGTTAGAAGGCTTGCTTTTTCTGTCCTCAACAAAGCAATAATAACAAAAGGCAACATCTAGCAAGACTGACTGCAAAGACACAGGGACTTGTGGCAGCAATGAAGGGAGTCTACTAAATACCTTTGGTTTAGATACAGATGGTAGCATTATACTTGTGCACATTTGCATGCTACAGAAATCAGATCTTAGCTTAAAACTTATAAAAACAGTGAATAAAACAACATCTGCAGTTCTCCATCCAGTGGTAGCGTTAGCAGTACTATATAGAGAAAGGTATTGCTCTATCACCATAAACTAAGCTTTAATTCCAAATTGTTAGGTAAACAAGTGACATAGTCATGGTTTACCGAAATTGCCATTGCCTTTTCATAGAAGCAGCCAGGAATTCCTTAATGTCACACACACAGGCAGATGGTAATCCCTCAGCACCAACCTTTCGCACAGAAGAGATCTCCTGAGCATCTCTGCAGACGAGAGACTCAAACCAGTCACTTACAGGTCCTAGACAACTATCCAGACCACACAATAAAATTTTAAAAGAGATTACTCTTTCTAAAGATCCAATTCCACTCAATGCTATTCAATAACTTCACCTTGAAGCACTTATTAAAAAAGTATTACCTGTTCTACTGTAACCAACAGCCCAGCGTAGGACTGGGAGGCTACTTTAGGAGGCTCTTGGGCTGTTTGCCAGTCCCAGGGCATCACTTGGCTGCCCAGAGAGGACTGGGCCAAAAGAGGACTGTCCTCCAGAGAGGACAAAAGCCAAAAGGTGCAAACAGCCCATGGCGGACAAGGAAAGACCAAGGAAGTCAGTAAGTTAGGTCAGACTCTGCAGGCACAGATAGAAATCCCAAAAAAGGCTACCTACCCTCCAGGAACGCTACAAACGAGCCAAAAGCAATACACTGTGGCCAGTAAAGATTTCCCCTCCCACAATCATTCCTGCCCCATAGCCAAAGGAAGCTAGGAGTTGCTGTCTTTTAAAACAAAATAACACGAGGATACGCAGGAAAGACCTCTTATTGAAACCCATTTCCTCGCAGAAGGCCAGTACAGAGCTACAATTCAGCCCAAGCGGGTTCAAACCCCTGCACATCAAACTGGGTACACCACACATAACTATAAAATGGTGCAGCACCACCACCTCCGCAGGGCATCCCTGAAAAGATTCACAGAACCCACCACCAAAGCACTTTGAGTACTTAAAATCAAATCCCAAAGAGAAAAAACAGGTTTGCCTGCTTTTTGCAAACAGCTTCCGACATCCCTGTAAGGTGAAGTCTTCTCATTTACTGTTCTGCTTACACCACCTGCTGCCACCCTTCTTCCCATTATGCAGACTGAAGCACACCTTACCTTATCTGCATAGGTTTCCCTTTTCTGACTTGTTTATTCCCACCCCTGTTACTTGTATAAAATCTCTAATTAAAATCACAGTAATTCTTTGGCACCTGAATAATAGCTAGCTCACAAAGATTCCAGAACATTTTTGGATCTTTATTTAGATTTGAATTTGTTTCCCCACTCCTATCTTCACTTAGGAAAAATAAGAGACAGGCTTATGCATGAATACTCTTTTTAAAACAGTAGAGCATACAAGTGTACCTATTCATATAATAGCCTGCCTCTTCCAAAAAGCAGCTTTCTACCTTGAATTTATATTGCTTCAGCAAGCTATGGATGCTCTCATTAGTGCATCTCGCTCTTGACAACTGCACATTTTCCTCATTATTAGCATACCTCCTGAACAAAGTTGTTCTCCAGCTTGGTCCTGTCTCATAACAAGATCACATCTGCGAGACATACTTCAAGAGGGAACATGATTACAACCTTAACTAGATGCTATGCAGCCCTAATACAAGGAAACACTGAGGGCAATCACACAACTCTTTCCTCTGCGTTACCATCTTCCCTAGGTGCTGGTGCCCTTTTATCTGACACAGCTGCAGCTTCTTTGAAGGAAACTCTTCTGGAGCAGCCCCAGTCCCTAGCCCAGCAAGTAGGTACGGTAACAGGCTACCTGTGTGACCCCTGAAATATGCAGGAAGGGCAGAGCAAGCAGGAGGTGCGTGAGGGTAGGAGCAAACATCCATATGGAGAAAGGATGGTTTGTGCGTGTCAGGAGGGGCTGCAGAGCAAAGGTTTAAACCGCAAGTAGTTGGAGGGGAGAAAAGGGGGAGGACAAGCTTGGAGAAGAGAAGGGAGGAGGAGATTTAACTCACAGACCTCAAAGGTCCAATTAAACCGTGTGATTTCTATCCACAGCTTCCTAAAAGCTGTACTACCTACTTTTATATACTCAACCTTTCCTAAAATATGACTAGGTGCTCACCCACCCAGCCCTCTGGCACTGCACCAATCACTCCCATATCCACCTACAGGTCCTGAAATGTCCGGACTGCTCCCGGCTGTTATCCTGATGCCAGGATGTCCCAAACTGGCTCTACTCCACAGGATCCAGAAGAACACACAGCAGTATCTCCTAGTCTGCCCTAGTATTTCCTAGTCAAGGCATTAGCCAAAAATACTGCGCTTTATGAAAACAAGCAGAGAGATAAGGATGATGGAGATTTTAGACACTTGAATCTGCTCCTAATTAGACAGATGATGCAATGTAGACATTAACAAGTGCACCACTTTGTTCACATCATCAAACAGCTGGTGGTAACTTAATAATTAGGTTTTCACTGCATACAAGGCAGCTTTACATGTTGTGTTCTAAATTCACCTAGGTGACTAATTTCATCATATGTTTGGGTTTTTTTTTTTT
Source organism: Buteo buteo (assembly GCF_964188355.1). Taxonomy (NCBI): domain Eukaryota; kingdom Metazoa; phylum Chordata; class Aves; order Accipitriformes; family Accipitridae; genus Buteo; species Buteo buteo. Next base: position 38,681,293 of record NC_134179.1, read on the forward strand.
CATTAACACATCTAAATGTTAATTACAATGTCTTACTACTACTACCCACTTCTTGCATTTCATTTATTGGAAAAAATAAAAGAGAATGAATATACCAATTGTTCTAGGTTAAATAATTTAATCAATTTGGATAATGGCTTAATTAACTAGAAAAACAACATAGAAGAAATGCATGCCATGCTTTGATTGTATGTCATGTCCAGATTTTGTAATGGCTTGAGGTAAGTATCCCATTCCTGGTAGTTAATAATAGGGAATTACATGCTCATTTGAAGCAATATTGTGTTGGAGTCCCAATCATATAGACTAGGTCCCTAGCAGGGGACAGATAGACATTGCAAAGATCTAAGGAGTTGAGCTTATTTGCTTTAAGGTAGCAGAGAATAGTAAGACTTTTTTGCCTGCTGATGGTAATTTGCCATCCTGAAAGTTACCTTTATTTCCCTTATGAGTGGGAAACAACTGTCTCCTGAAATAAATGGGCCAAGCAAACCAAGAGAACCACAGAACTTAAAAACCGTCTGTGACATTGTATAGTCATGTGTAAGGGCAAGCACTATCTAACATGAATGATAAGAAAAACCCTTCCTGGATGGTTACAAAATGGGTAAAAGCTGAAAATCCTACAGAATGAGACATCGAAGGAGACTTTTTCCACTTTCTAATGAAACCTGCCCACAAAGGTCTTTCCCACCCCAAAGCTCTCTCTGTGAGGTTTGTCCCTTTGGAAGCAGATGTTCTTCACGTTTTTCTCTTTACCTGTTATAATGCAATACAATCTGGCAATAACCACAGTATTCTCTCTGCATCATTTGGCAACAACCTTGTGAATAAAATCCTAGTACTGCTGGCATGGTGGTGAGAGTTTTGCCACTGAAAGAGTTCTGCTTTTATTTAAGACAAATTGTTCTCGTGAGTATTCAGAAGCCTTGGTCCTTTTTATGATTTAAATGATGTTTCACTTAGTAAAGGACACAGTCTTCTCCCCTCCATCAAACTGCATGACTGAAACCTCATTAAAAGATAATTCCTCTTTCAAAGACTGCAAGAAGAAATCAGTCAGATGTGCTCCTAAGAAGACTTCAAGTTGCATTTCAGAAAACTGTTCTAGCTGTCTCTCAGGAAAGTGAAACACCAATGAGGCAAGCTATAGAGGGTGAGAATCTACCTCACCTTCCATATTTTTAAGATTTTAAGAACAGGTTAGACAGGCGTTGGGCCTCAGTTAAATTTCATGAGCCCTCTTCCAGCTCTGCATTTCTATGATTCAGGTACCCAACTCACTATTTTTATTTTAAAACTTTGCAAGTTTGAGCTTGCTGGATAAGGACAGTTTGATGTATCAAAATAGAATGGAGTAAGGGAAAAAAATAACCATCTAAGGCTGTGTCATCTTCATCACAGTGCAAATAATGTTGTCTTTAAAGATCATTCTTTTTGAATATAATTTCTCACTTTATGAATAGAACAGGAATAAAATATTTACATGGCATTTATAATTGATTTTCAGAGTGCAGGAGAATACATCTGAGAAGAAAATAACAATTCTGCTACTAAAGCGAAATACATCTGTTTAATAAAAGTTCCAAGAGTACCTCTTTAAATCCAATCCCGGGACTCCTGGGCTCTCCTGGGACTTAATGAGAGATATGTTCTATTTTAAGGGTCCTGTGGAAACTTTTACCAAGACCTTGAGTGTTCACTCACAGAAAACTTTAACCATATAGGCAAAAGGGAAGCTAATTAATGACACTTTATAAGAGGTACAAGCATATGCAAAAGAAAAAAAATTAATTCTCAAGTTTCCACTTTACAGTAAGTTGGTATCCTAGAAATAGCATCTGTATTATAAACACTACTATAAAGACCATAAGCACAGTAGGAAAGAGGAGTGCCACGTCCATATGCAAGGTGGCTTTATGTTAGTTCCTTGACTCACCATTAAGGTAAAGAGAACTGTCTAGAATACACAGGATTTACTAACCGTTCATATCCTAAATGACACTCAGTTTTCCAGGGACTGTATCTACCGTGGTTGCATCCATGTTTTAGAACATGGATGGGATTTCTATCTTAGTTCCTTAAACTCTAACACATGGCTTCAGGCTCTCTTCTGCTAAACTGCTTCCAGGTCTGGAACAGACTTCTTGCTTGCAGAATGCATCAGAGCACTGTCTTTTCTCTTTTAGTACTTCATTTTGTAACCTTCACTTCAGAGAGTTTATTCTTCCATTCTTACCTTTATAAAAAATCTCCTCCTCAGCTTATCCTCTCTAGCTGATGCCATGAATCTTGTCTTATGCTTTCCAAGGGTAAGAATAGCTTTTGTTGTTGTTGTTTGGTTTTTGTTTCAGAAAAGGGAGTAAGTATCACCTACTCAATTTTGTAAAATTGTTTGTAAATTAAATGTTGGATACCACCAACTTCTCTGGGGGTCAGGCTATTCTGTACTTAATTAGTGCTGTTAGCCAAGAGAGGCTTCTTCCACATAGATCTCTATCACCAGCTTGCAAACTGGCCCATGCAGTTGGGCAGGTGCTGAGACTCCTTTTGGAAAACAATAGATTTGCTGGACACTGACCAAAATAAATAAATAAATAATAAAATTCCTGCATTCAAGTTTAAGGTTCCCTACCCAGAAGAAGTAATTGATATTGGCATTTGCCAGCAACCTGAAATCAACCTAAGCTCAAGCCAGGTTAAGGTAAATGTAAAATAAAGCATTTATTGACAGAGGCTAAAGAGAAGAGCGCTACAAAATTTACAGGAAAATTCAATAAAAGATGAAAAGAAAGCTTTCTACTTCACTCAGCTCTAAAGGTTTACATGGAACCCACTGTTAGACATTCAGAGCTCAAGTCCCAGCATCTAGTTGCTTAGCACAATCAAAGGAAATAAAATTTTTGAACAGAAGAGGGTTCGATCTGGGGTTCTCTACTTTCTGCTTCTCCCCAACCCCTTGGATCTTCCCTTTCAAATCTTCTTTTTCCCATCACTTCTTCCTTCAAAGATGTCCTTTGATCTCCCACCCCCTGGCTGCTCCCACCTGCTTTGGAAACATTGGTGTCCCCTGGGCACGACTAGATGGGATTATCACTTGCCCAAATGGCAAGCAGTCAGCTAGTGACTGCTGTGCTGCTTGACAGACTGCTAGCCCCTTGTGAAGCCAAAGGCCAGTCTAGGCACTTTCAAAGCCTTATGTGGATCTTCTTCATGTTATTAACTTATATTCCTTTATACACAGGTAACCTTGCTAATCATTCTTTATACAGTCACCCTGCTGGGATTAGTGCATGCATCATATACTGGATTTCATTTGGGAACAGACATAACAGTAAGCAGTCATTTCAGGGTAATAACAGACTCCCACTGACTGCTCCCTAAGCTAATATTTGAGGTATAACCTGACATTTTAAAATAATAATGTTGTTTATTACAAAGAGAATTGTCACAGTGTACCTACCCATCTCTTCCAAGTATTGTCCATCTCAGTGCCAAAATCAGAAAGAACCAACTGGTATTTCTAAATCTCACAGGTTAGTAAGGATGGTTTTCTCCTGAGAGAATGTCCCCAAAATTTGGAAGTTACCAGTACAGTAATGTACCAAGTTTTTTTGGCACCACCTTCTCTCCAGGAGAAATAATTCCAGGAACTTCCGATAGTGTAAAAATAATGACCCATTTTTCACATGGAAGTAAATCCTCCAGTGTCATAGAGTGACTACGGTAGTAGTGGTCCTTGTGACTTTATAATTAATATCACACATAAAGGAGAACTGAGATGACCTTTAAAAACCCCCACAGAAAATTGTAATTACCTAGAGCTGAAATGGAAGGAGAGCAACTGTGACAACTAGAAGCTTTCCATTTCCACCCACAATTAGATATATCACGGTTAGGTTGAAAGGGGCTACCAACAATACAGGAAGAAGAACTCTACAATGAAAAATAAAATTAAAAAAAAAATTTAAAAAAGGAAGTTATAACCAGCCCAACCTGAGTGAATAAGTATATAAGAACCCACAACAGAAAAAAACAGCTCCTCATCCTCTTGGGCATGCCTTATCAACCCCCACCATAAAAACATTAGAAAATGGAAAGGATTCTGTGCAAGGAAAAATAAAACTAATTGAGGAACTGAAGAAATCAACTGATCCAAAGGCCACTGTTGTCAGTGGGAACGTGTCTTAAAAGGACCAGAAAAAAATATTTGTGCTTTGCTTGCTATCATCCTGTGCTAGCAGCACACACAAATGTTAGAAGCAACCAAAGGTGAGGTTAAACATTATCTTTAACTATAAATACCAGCCTGAGTATGTGAAAGCTTTATTAAAATTAAAAGTTGGCAAGTTTTGGATGATTCAGAAGAAAAAGAAATGGCAACTTAGTTCATTAAAAACAGTCTCAAAATGTAAACAAACTACGTGGCAGCGTGCTTACTGGTTAGACCCGAGTGAGGGACTGAGAGACAGTGTGAGAACTCTATTCCCAATTTGCTACCTGATCCAGGCCAAGTTATTTAGCTCCTGTTTGTTTATCCATCTGTAACACGGGTGTAAGAAAAGTTATTTCCCAGATGGCAGCGTGGTGAAACTTAATTGATGTTTGTAAACTTCTGGCAGAGTCCCTGATGAGAGGTGAGCACAAAATAATATTACATTCACCTTCTGGGAGCTCCTACATTTATTTCATAAATGCAATAAAGATAAATTGAGGGTTACAAGAAGAGAATTATTAAAAATCTGCTGTAATAATTAGTGAGTTCAAAACGCACATTCTTGTTCACAGAATACTAATCAGCACTCGTACATGAGTATAGATCAGACTTGGGTAATGGCTGGTTTATATTGTGAGATGAATGCATACATTGTCCCTGGAAGAGAGTTCAAATCACTTTCCTCTGCCTGATTTCAGTGAAATGATCAGAAAGGCTCCAAACAACAAAAAAAAAAAAAAAAAGAGAGAGAGTTTAAACATGGAATTTGGGACTTTGTGGCTATCATATTTTAAATCACCCTCATAGAGTACACTCTTGGGCAATCGCAAATTGCAGGAGCCTTTCCATTTTCCATCTCTAAAACAGGATATGGGAACTAGCACCATGGGCCCAAATTCAGAAAGCATTTTCCACAGAATGCTGTCTCCAGCAGCAAGCAGCACCATATGTTGCTATATAATGTTCCCTTCCTACTCCACAGACTAGATATTACTGAGGGATTCTGGCTTACTTTCAACTCTTTTTCTGTTTTAAACAGTAACCGTTATAATTCTGACTGCTCTTGCTACCCAGAGAAAATCCTATCCTTCTCACTTCTTGGTGACAAGGTCATTCTATAGCAGGTTTCCACAGGCAAAGGAAACCTTGGGCAGCAAATCATGGAGATAATACTACTGTCTTTCTCTCTTCCTTTTTCAGCATGGCTTGTTTAACTGCTCTCTAGTAGCATGGATGGCAGAAGGTGGCAGATTCAAACAAAGAGTGGTTCACTAGAGGCAGGGAGACACTGCTAACTCCCCTAATCATTCCTGCTCTTGTACTCTTCCTCAGAAGACAGGATAAAGGGGCTACAGATCTAAAAAACCAACCAACGAAACAAGTTTAAAATACTTCTTTTAGAACAAGCTGGAATCATGCTCTGAGATGTCTATGTCTAAGACAGGGACAGTGATCCCTCATCGCTGGATCCCATGGGAGTCCAATGCAAGTGGGGCAGTGAAATGCTGCGAGACCACAGGCACTGCTACAGAATTTGGACTTCACATGTCCCTCGTCTTAGACAGCGGCTTGTGCCAGAAGCAAGGTTGAGGAAGAAGGCTAAGGATATTTTACTTCTGGCAGCTACAGGTTTTCATGGGTCTGCACCTAAACCAAGGCAAAAGCCTAAGAATTCAGCTCCATGAAGTAGCTTCTTCAACTTGATGTCTTGTAATATCACCTACTACAGTGACAACCTGTTCATGAAATTTGATGAAACCACCTTATTGAAAAAAATAGCAAAAAATAACTGAAATAGCCTTTTCATTTTTCTAAATAAGAAACAACTTCAAGGAATCTCAAGAACCCTGGGTTGTGGTTTTTTTTTTCTTTTTGGAAATGGTGGGGGTTGTTGTTTCTTCTTTGTTTTAAAAAAAAGACTTCTCCTACGTTGTCAGCAGTAGACTATGTACCTTGGTTAAACTGGGATATACAGCCTATGAGTGTCTTGAATTGAGTGTCCCTCCAATGAATGCAAATACATCCATTTGACACATTGATATCTCTGGGTTTGTCTTGCTGTGAAGTATGAATGTTCCCATGTCTCCTTTCCATGTGATTACTTATTAAGTTGAAAAAAAAAGATTCCATTGTCCCCAGGTTGACCCTGCATGGGCCAAAATAAGATATTTCTTTAGTATGGGCACAGCTGTGCAGTTGGTATAATCTGCCTCCCTCCTACTTTTTCATCACATTTTTTCATAAAGACAAACAGAAACAATCTTCATCATAGCAAAAGTTTAATTTTGGGTGTTCACAACAACACCCCTTCCAGTTGAAAGGACTAGTTCTTTTCTTTGACCTGTTTTTTCAAGCTTTCTGCAAAATCAGGCAGATGCTTCCACTTGATCTGAACCTGACTCATGCTTTCAAAAAAATTCTGCAGCCATAGTCAGATTTCATAAAATGAAAGCCAGAATTTGGAGTTCATGTAGACTCACATATAAGCGAAGTTCATATGCCAGTATGTACCACCACAGTTCAAGGCCTGATTCAAGACTAGTATACTCATCTTATTTAGAAGCTGCAGCTTCGATTCAGTTAAATAACTTCCCCTTGTGAGTTCTGTCCTGTGAATTTAATTAATACATAAGGAGCCACAATGGAAAGAGGGCAGTATCTACTGAAAACTGTATAGAAGAACACAGCTATTTAAAACAACAATTATTAGCTATTTTCTAAAAAAAGTTATATGAAAATATCTCTTTATGCAGACAGTATAGCTATCCACAATAATGTATGCATTATAATATTTGATTCTAAGGTCCAACGGTAGGTTTTCAAGCCTGGATTCCACTTGCACAACTTCAAGACATTAAGAGTACATTTGAAGTAGTGAGTATTTACCTTTCTATGATTCTATGAATCTTTACTCCATTACCCTTATTTTCTTCTGGATTCTCAGAAACTCATTCTTCGTTTTCAGGTGTCAAGACTTGCTCTATTAGCTCCCACACCTTCCAAAAAAAGTGTAGCATACAACCACATCACATCCCAATTTCTCAGGGCGATGACTCAGGTTTGCTGATTCCCAGGTCAGGATTAAGGTGAAAGGACACCAGGGATCCTTTAACTCACAAAACTCAACTTTTATTCTCTCATAACAGGAATTGGCATGCTCACCACAAAAACTGGCATTATGCTGTGCCAGTAAACTGTGTAACATGTGCTAACCATACATCACCAAACATATACTACAGGCCTTGCTTATTTGGGCATCAGTTCAGGGATAAGCCCTCCCATTGAGTCACGAGGTTCAGAGCAGCCCCCCTTGCTTTCTAGACTCCTTCTCAGAGAGGAGCCTAAAGGTGGCTGGGTCCACTGCTAGTCCCAGATTTGGTCAGCAGTTTATGTCTAAAGGGTTGAGGTGTAGAGATTGGGGGGGGGGGGGGAGAGAGAGAGAGAGAAGAGAAAGATTCCACTGGTCCTGGGTCCAGCATTGGTTCAGTCAGCCAAGAGGTCCAGTCCCTGTGGGCTTGCACACCCGGGGCTTCAGTTTGTGTCCTTTTATCATCCTTGCCCTCCTTCGGGCGGGCACTCGAACTTATTAGGCTAATTAGGTGTCATGAGCGGTTTGTGAGCCTTTGGGGAGTAACTTCCCCTTCCCTGCAGACATGATCCTTCTCCACGCACGGTGAGCTGTCCTGCTCAGCATATCAGAACACCGTATCATAACAGCGTGGTGAATTGCCCTGCTCAGCACATCAGAAGAGGTAGCTGTGCACCCTCCCCATCCTGTTGCTGATGGGTGCTGATCCACTTCTTTTCACCTGGGGTTCCTTGCTAGGCAGAGTTTCTTGTTATGCAGTTAGTCGTTAAGCAGAACTTACCCCACCGCAATGTTTGAGACATTAACTCTTTCAGTCTCTCACAAACCAACACACTCACTGAGCAGAAACTGAGATCTAAGTCAGTGACAGCCAACACGGGCAGCACTGGGGAGTCTTCCCCTAATGAGCCATACGAAAGGAATTAAGACAACTCATCCAACTTCAGGCAATTGAGGTTGCTTAGAGGGAGAGAAAGATTCATCTCCAAGATTCATTCTCCCTAACATCTTGCTAGATGACAGAAATTTGTTGGAATGGATCTAGGCAGAAAGATACCAGCCACCTGCCTGTTCTTCTCAACTGGATGCAGCAGCTCTACAACGTAAAGGTATGCTGTTCCCCTCTACAACTTTCTAAAGAACAGAGACCAAGAGAGGGACTTTTCCTAGATCTGGTATTATGCACTAAAAGAAAAGATGGTTTATATCCATGGGACTGGTCCATAAGGTTTTACAATGCTGAGTGTGGACATCATTGTTTCCACAGCATAACATGCTTTCCTGCTGCCTTTCTTTCCTACAATGACTTAGGCATGGATCAAGTAGAGCTGTTAAGACCTGACAATAAACACAGGGGATTTTTTTCTTCATAAATATTTACTCACGTTAAAACGAACATATTTCATTGCATTTTGTAGTTGTTTTCTAGCCACTTTCTACAAAGTCCTGAGAGACACAGTTGACCAATACAACTGAGAACAAAAAACTAAGCCCAAAAGGAATTTCACTACTTCCACGAGAGCTGTGGATACAACTATCTAACCAGGAAAACAAGTAAAACCATATGACTTAATCCATCTGTTTACAGCTATACCATAGTTTTCAAACTTTTGTATTTTGAATATTTTTAATTTCTCAAATGAGCATTAAAAATAAAAAGGTTTTCATCAGATAGCTGCTAAGCCTGAAGAAATCACATTCTTTCTGCAGAAACAGTAGAAACTTGGCTAAGTAAATTGTTTGCTGCAAACTATTTATTTAGCTGCAGACACAGGCTAAATATTTGCTCCAATTCACTGGACAATCTCTTAGCACCTGAGGGAACCTTCTACTAGATATTAAATAAGTATTAATCCATGCTTTGTCTCTAATTAAATGTCATCTAAGTTATCTTATGTGCATTAAGGGCAAAGGATGATACAGTTTTGACTTCAGATAATTAGCCGTCCTCCTTTAATTATGCCTCAAGATAGGCTTTGATTCAGAAATCTCATGCTACTGTTAATGTTTCAGTCTCCCTGATCTGTCCTGGAGAAAGAGAATAATGTCAGCTCTAGAAATGTGATTCATAACATTGGGGGGGAGGGGCAGAATTTTGGACATCCGTTTTATAAAGCATCTTATTATGCAAACATCCCAAGACAATGTGCATCTTTAAAAGGTTTGTACATAAGCTCTGCTGGAAGTAAAATGTAAGAGTCTTTCTGTTACATTTTTTAAAACATTTAGTGAGAGTGCTTCTGTAAGTATCCCAGGGCTGATTACTTTTAATAATTAACATCACACAAATGAGACTAATTAACCTTGTATTCAACTTTATCTACTACTAATTACCTTGATGTTTTATTTCTAATAGCCTTTTGGCTGACCAATTATTCCACATTAATAATGTTCCCAAATTTTAACTTTTCACAAAATACATCCTATTATCCTCTCAGACAGAACTATGCTTCATTTTCTTCCAAGTTTGGTCTGTCAAATGACATTGACTTTTATCTGCTAAGTTCCATACCTGACCTGCAGGCCATGCAACTCTCATTTCAAAATCAAAGAAATACCAGAAAGTAGGTTCATGAACAGTTCTGTAATTTCTAAGCAGATGCAAGTGTGATCATGTCTTATCATCCTGTTTGCACCTTTCCTGTTGTGCATGTCCTTAGACCATGACCCATCAATATCTTTTTGAAGGGAAGGATCAGAGGACTCTCCTATTCATATAGGTCCTTTATGTCATCCTTACCACCTCAGCTACCCTGACTTATGTTCAGTTTCTGAAGGGAACGTAACTATCAGTAACTAACACACTTTCATGTAATTTTGCATATAATTTTGTAATCTCCCATAAATTTCTAGATCTACTAGCACTCAGCTCTGGCAAAGCAAGTCCTGCAAATTTAAGCAGGAGGCCAGATATATGCCATTGTCTAGTAAGCGCTCTCCGTCCCGTTTGTGGGGAGACTATTTCGATTTCATGCTTTGCTTTACTGTTGTTCTCTTCCAATTTCCCCCCTCCCCTTCATTAAGCTTAATGAATGCATCCATCTATCCAGGAAATTTTAACAACATAATTCTTTGTACCATAACTTCATACCATAAAGCAGGTTGCTTTCCACGTTCATGAAATTATCATGAATCAGTAGTCTTAGGTCATTAGGTAGCAGCTCCTGAATTGAGAGCTATTTGCACTGCCACCCTCCAACAACAACTCAAACTGTACGTACCACCTTGTAAAATCTTGTTGGCAATACTCAACTTAATCAAAGAGCCAGAAACAGTAAATCAACTGAAGCTTAACCTTAATTTTAAGATTTCATAGACTCCTAGAATTCATCATTTTCTATTTTAAGCTAAAAGTTAAGTGAAAATCTTTATATCCCATAAGATCTGAATTCAGGGTTCTTTTTTCCTAAGACTCAAGTCTTCTTTGGAAAAAAAAAGATTTTTCTTACTTTCCTAATACAAATTAAAAGTAAAAATTCCTGCTTGTGTCAGCAAATAAAACATATCCCCTTTAACACCAAATGTTGGCAATAAGATGAAAATAGAATGATTCTTTTCTGTATCAGTGGATCTTGTTCTCTGGAGTCTATAAGTATAATTTTGGATTTTTACCAACAATCTCATAACTGTGCATGAAAGTGTGTGGGTCACAAACGCAACGGGAACTTGCAGCAACTGTTCCGGGCACTATGGCACAAAACACCACCTGCCATCTAAATTTGAGAAACCATTCTCTTAGTGTTGTGTTATAACAACAAGAGACAACTCTGTAATGTCTGCCTAATGTCTGAAAACCTAAAAGGCTGACCCAAAACGCTCTAAGGTAGTGAGCCTTTCTGTGTGTTGCTCGGGCCTTTTACTAACCTGCAATGTCCACCTCTAGCTGATAGATTAAATCATTCACATTACACTTGCAGATATAAACTAACAAATCAGGCACATAGCAAACTAAGGAATTAAACTGGTTGCAGCCTGCCACTACCTGATTTGCCTGGATGCAGTGATTTCTTATACCAATAAATTGTAGGTGCAAAAATGCCTGAGGAAAATAGCAGGGCACATGAGTGAAAAGCTACCTTCTGTTCTGACAATAAAATAGACTTTTCAGCTATTTTATAGGTATATTTTTTCAACTCATACAGAGCCTTAGTTATGGCTGACATTTGCTCAGTTTCTCTAAAACTTATTGCAGGTATGAAAAGCAAACCTGTGAGCATCATGACAAATTCACAACCAATCTGAAGCTATGCCACATACATTAAAACCTATACCTATCTGAGTATAGGCATTTCATGGCATTAACAGCGGATGAATAAGTAGAGACAGCCTCTCTTCCATGCTCTTTCAGCTTGGATGGCTCCTCATCCAAGGCTTTGGAACATTAAAAACGTGGCAAGAATAAACAATCTTGGGCTAAACCTAAATACTGAAAGCATCACAGCAACAAATATATTCACTATTTACTTCTGACAGGCAGCATCAGTAACCAAAGCTTCATACTTTAACTTCTTAAAACATGTTACCTCAAATGCTTGAGATGGCCCCATAATCTACCCCTTTCCAAAACCAAACAAACCCAGAAAGATTGTTTACGTGAAACAAGTCTAGGAATCTCAAGCCAGTTCCCAACATAAAAAAATTCCAGTCCACAAAGAAGTTACCAAAACTGGCACTTAGTGAGCAATGTCAGAACAGAGAAGGGTTTGAACTCCTTCACATTAGGTATGAAAAAACATCAGCAGGACACTGTCAGAAAACTTAAAAAGGCTTTAACAAGTACCATAATGTGTCTGTTCTGCACCTAAATAAACAACTGAAGCAATTAGAGCTGTTAATCAAACACTATGTCTAATTCCCATTGTTAATTTTTCTTATTCAATACTGTGGGCCATTCTGAAGTCAAATCTATAATACCTGATTATGATTCCCAGTTGCTACTGAGTGTGCTCTACAACCAGCACTTGAATGCAGCTGCTATTAATATCTGATCTGTCTTACTTTGGCCTAGCAAGTTGTTACGACTGGCACTTCCATCCCTCTAACACTTTCTGCGTAACCGCACCGACATAAATATTTGAACATTTCAGACTCACCTTTGATCTTCCCGAGTGATTCTCAGTGTACCTAAAATTTCTGTGGTATTTCCTCCAACTTCCTGTAAAAAAGACATAAATGTTGAGAAACATTGAAATATCCTTCAGTACATAAGAGAAAATCTGCAGTCATTGGCAACATGTCTGATCAGCATTTAAAATACTCCAATACTTTTTACTCCATTAACCTTGACATAAATTATAGTAAATAGTTCCTGTGTGACAGGAGTTTTAATTTAGCACTACATCTCAAGTTACACACGTCTTTGAGTCTGACATAGAGCCTCACGTCTTGCCAGTTCTTGTACTCTGAGGGAAATCCAAGAGACAGTAAACCAGGTCTTACCGTGTAAACAAGGAAGGGTGCTCACAGCATTGCTTTTGCTAAACAAATTACTTTTTGATACAAATGACTTGATTTTGTCTTTCAGCACACATGTCCATTTCTGGCTTTTAGATTGAGCTGCTAGATGAAACTCTGTTCGGATGCAAAGAGCTTTGTACTTCACATTTCACTAACATCTGAAATGATGCCTGCTCTTTTGACTACTAACACAGAGCTTCAGACTTCAGAGCGTGCAGCAGAATATCATCTGAATCAAAGATTGTTTTATCCAAACTATTACTCACTTTTCTTCTCTCAAGACATCTGTTAGTCCCTATATTTTACAGAAGTCTTTCCAAGTTCTTGCTGAGCTATTCCATGGATTTCATATGTTGGAGTTATCTACCACAGGCTCTTTTACCTCTTTCCAGTGCCTTCAGTACAGTTGGAAGCAGGGTGCTTTTGCAGCTTTGATTTACATATTTAGATCAAAGCAGCCTAATAGCTCTCCACAGCAGATTTGTTTGTTTGTTTGTTTGTTTTAAAAAAGAAGGTGGAAATATATCTGGTACCTTTTGACTTTCTAGCTGGCAAAGCACAGCAGGCATAATCTGGAACTTGCTGAAGCCAAAGAGAAGCTTTCCAGTGATTTGGTATTAGACCTAGTGAAGGTAACTCGTAAAAACTAGTTTGCATTCTGCCTGAACCACGGTCGGTTCTAAGGAAATAACTTACTTTTATTTGGCCTTGGAGAAACATGTTTGATTAGTTGATTTTCCTAGTTTCAGCCTGAAAAGGCAGTAACAGATCAGTTAAATTGTCACACAACTTTCCAGCAAAAGCAAACGCATCAGACCCACTTATCTTTTTAAAAATGCAATCTGTGTGGGAAAGAACATGTTGTACTTATGTAGCATTATGAAATCATGTTTTTAAAAGAATATGGAAATGCACTAGTTTAATTAGATTGTTCTTCTTCAATGATAATGGGCTTGACCTTTCAAATGTGGGGGTTTAAATGTTGAATTGCTGTTACAAATAGTAATAAAAACTCAGTAAGCCTACACAAGCATTTGGCCAAAGTATCCTTGGAGGGTGTGCTGGTTTTGGCTGGGATAGAGTTAATTTTCTTCACAGTAGCTAGTATGGGGCTGTGTTTTGGATTTGTGTTGGAAACTGTAGGTAACACAGGGATGGTTTGGTTACTGCAGAGCAGTGCTCACACAGAGCCAAGGGCTTTTCTGCTTCTCCCCCCACCCCACCAGCGAGCAGGCTGGGGGGGCACAAGGAGTTGGGGGGGGGCACAAGGAGTTGGGAGGGGACACAGCTGGGACAGTGGACTCCAACTGACCCAAGGGATAGTCCAGACCATAGGATGTCATGCTCAGCATATAAAGCTGGGGGAAGAAGAAGGAAGGGGGGACATTCAGAGTGACAGCGTTTTTCTTCCCAAGTCATCATTAGGTGTGATGGAGCCCTGCTTTCCTGTGGATGGCTGAACACCTGCCTGCCCATGGGAAGTGGGGAATGAATTCCCTGTTTTCCTTTGCTTGTGTGCGTGGCTTTTGCTTTCCCTATTAAACTGTCTTTATCTCAGCCCACGAGTTTTCTCACTTTCACCCTCCCGATTCTCTCCCCGTCCCGTCGCGGGGGCAGTGAGCGAGCGGCTGGGTAGGGCTGAGCTGCCGCTGGGGTTACACCAGGACAGAGGGACCAACTCTCCCATGGCCTGGAGGTCCCACTCCATTTTCCCTCATGGCTGCTTAGGCAGGATCAGAGTTTCCCTCCCTTGCTAATGCGGCTGTCTCCGGCTGGAACAACTATACAACGTTGCCATCTGCTGACTGTCCATTTTCATTACAGAACAGAGAAAGCCCAGCCCCCCAAAAAACCAGTCTAGAAACCAGCGATTTATATTTAAAGGCCTTCTGAATATTCATATTTGTTTTAAAAAAAGCAGAGAGGAACTTCTCAGAGTGGCTATTTTTTCAGAGGACCAGTTTTCATATACTCATTTGTTATGATGCTGTGGGAACGTATCTTACAGAGTGTACGAAGGAACATTTCAGAAGGCGCATGGAGCGTAAGATCTCCTGTTTGCCAGAAAAAAAAGAAAGGAAGTTGTCATGACTAATTGCTGCTATTCATTGTTTTAATACCTCGATACCAAGTAAATTTGTCTAAATTAACCAAGAGTTCACCTCCTTCCCCCAAAGCTCTCTGATGCTAGAGGCCTGCTAATTGCTTTAGAAACAAGTGACAGACTTCTGTCTTGTACTCTCAGGTAGCAGTGCAAAGGATTGGATGAAAACATTTGACAGGAAAAATAATGATTTTAAATATATCATTCAATTTAAAGGCAGCCAAGCATAGTACAAGAACACAATGGCTGTACCTATACCTGACTTGGTGAAGAAAGAAATAGAGGCTTTGGGCAATTTTCATGTCATGTGTTTTTCACAGGTTTTTTTCAGCTTTCCTATGACTTTCTGGCAGATCTGTTTTATTCTCAGTACAATTAACTGATTAATTTTATGTCCTGTCAACAGGTATAACTCTGCTTCAGGGGACAGAAAGTTTGGAGAAATGTTTGACCTTTTAGATGCTTAGCCAAACATAAGCTCTTCGTAAACAACTGCTGTTTGCCCGCCATTAAGAGTGAGACATTATTCCCTACTCATGCTGACTGTACTTTTAGCATCTATTTAGCTGCATGAAATTACCTCCTCACTTCACACAGCTGGAACACTTATCAGCTTAACCAGTGACAAGGAGAGGTTAAAAGTGCCTTTATTGAGATCATGTGCTATTTCTAACTGCACAACTACCAGTCGAAAACGAATATTGTTTTTAAATGCTGAATGCACTAATCCTGCAGAAATTTGCAAGCATCTAACTTTTATAGTTTAAGTGGTTCTCATACAAGCCACTCAGTATGCAAATTTTAGCACATGAACAAATCTCTGCAAGTTCTGTAGCTTGGATTGCACAATATTCAATACAAGCCTGCCTCTCACTGTTTGCTTTGTACAACACCAACAACAATGAGAGCTCAACCAATAATGATAGAGCCTAGTGAATTACAAAACCAAAAAGGTAATAACATTATTCTGTAAACAACTATTCTTGTTATTATTTGTAATTGTATTAAAAATCAGTTACTTGATATCAACAATCCATCATAGACCTCTTTTTCAATCTAGACTTAAATGTGGCCTTCCTGTCTGTGTCTGAAATGTGCTCACAGCTATCCTCATTTATACACCCCAGTGAATAATCTGCAGTGATGTTCAGTTATTTAAGCATCTAGAAATGGGATTTCAAAGGGAATCGGGACTGTCCTATCTCTCCCCTTTGAGGATACTAGTATTCATTTCAAGGGTAGATGATGCCAGCTTGGGGTACTTGAAAATCTCACCCAGAACCATCCCATTCTCCAGGCCAAGAAATACAACAGGTTAAAAATAATGATGCTGCAGTTGTTTAAAGTATATTTGGTTACAAATCCCCAAACTCGTAGCATGAATGCAGAAAGGGCTCAGAACAGGAACCCCTATATCTGTAGACCATCACCTGACACAGTGAAGATCAACCTACAAGCCTCCTCTTGCGGGGTCAGAGGCTGGACACTGTGGTGATCATAGAAGCACCTGAAGTAGGCACATATGTTCTCAGAAGAGAAAATAAAGACTGCTGAGTATCAATCTCAGTGCTAAAGAGTCCATCTTGGTAGTAGTAGTTCTCGAGAAACCTTGCCGGGACATGTTTAGAATTGATTTCTTGCCTCTATTTCTTTAAGAGTGTTTTCTATGATATCCACTGTCCCAGCATAAACGAGTGTTTCTTTCTTCTCAGTCTCTAGTATGTTCATTCCCTCCCATTTATCGAGAACTTTACACCTCATAGATTCAAGCTGTTCAGAAACAGAAAGCTGTTTTCATGCTGTCGTCTTTGTCTCATGGCTGCCACAGGTTTCTGGAAGTATAAAAATACACACACAATTTAAATGACAGAGCTGGCAGCGGAAAGCTAACTGGCATCTAAGGCTGTGTCCATAGTGCTTTCAGTAGGCATACCCAATACAAGCTTGAGTTAACCAAGCCAAGCAGTACAGACCAGGAGCACCCACAACACTGCTCCCAGTTTCACTGGTACACACCCCCACTGTACTCACTCTTCATTTCCCCCAGTCTGAACATGGGTACACGAGTTATGCCACTCACCTTTCGCCGTCACCCCCAACCAAGGCCCTTTAGCACTTCACGCAAAAATACGGTCAGGCTCTAGATGCAACAGGAACACAGCCAAGGAGGAAATCACTGCATCCCTGCAGAGACAACAGATAACAGCATGCAAGGAGCCGAATAAACATGCTGTACTCCCCTAGGAGAGTCCAGAAAATGCACTTCAGAAGTTTACAGACCAGCTTCACTGCCACCTCACCCACTCACCTCACTAAAACGAGTCAATAATGCGATCCTACAAGATCCTACATGGCCAGCTCACACTCCTGCCCAGCCAGGGTCTTATTGGAGTCAAAGATCTTTTCAGCTTTTCACAGCTTGTCAGCGAGCTCATCTGCAGCCTGCCAGTGTCCGTGCTGCTGCAGCCAGAGCTGTATTACGGGGCCTTGTCAGCTCCTCGTCTGGGGAATGAGGCGAGCTACACGCATGTACTATAGTGCCCCTCACTCCAAGGGTCTGGACTAATACAAATAAACCGCTTTCTTCCCTGGGGACAGTGCAGCTCAAGGACATGCTGTTTTATCTGTCTCCCCCACCTTGGCTCACCTCTTGGTGTTTGTCTGCAAGGGGAGCTATGGAAAGCGGAGCAGCCAGGAAAGATGCCAGGCTGCAGGGTTACAGCTCCGAGGCTCTGCTGTTCCAGGGCAGGCGGAGAGGGGAAGGAAAGAGGGAGATAAAGCACTGGAGAAGGGACTGAGAACGGGGAGAGGAAGAACTGGTCTGTCTCTGCTGTGTGAGAGCTCCTAATGGTGCAACCTGGCTTGTCTGACTGGTGCAGCGAGCAGGGCAAAAAATCCTTGTGACTGAGGCTGCCCTGGAGCTCATTAGCCACAGTAGTTCATTAGCCACATTTGCAACATAACGGCTTGGTGCCATGCTGTCAGACTCAGGACTAGGCCACTGCGTTAGGTAATGACAATGTTTGAACGATTAAAGACTGCCTGTTGTGAACCCAGGACACCTAAATTTCCTGCCCGCCAAGCAGCTTGTCACAGGCACACAGTGACACAGGCACACAGCTTTGATGAAAAGCAAGGCAGGCTGGAGGAAGAAAGCCTGAGCCCAACTTGAGCTATGCGCTGCCTCAGGTAGGGAAGGTGCCTGACCGTGCTTCCTGCTGCCCCCTGTCCCAGGGGCTAACAGCCACTAGCTTCCCAAAATCCTGTCCTTTTGTGTGAGCCCCTGAAAATGATAGAGACCATTTCTTCCACTCTGTGAATCAAGATAGCTACTGGTCCTGGAACGGCCTTATAGTAATGCTACCTGGAGGGAAGGAAATAATGCCTTCTTTTTTAGAAAAGATTGAGAAAACATTTCATTCCATTTTAAAAAATAATCAGTTCTCCATTTTTTCCTCTGGGAAAACTGTAAAGTTCTCATTTCAACTTGGATTGAATACCTTTTAAAATCCTTAGCACTCCTCACAAAAAAAACCAAAACACCACCAAACAAAACCCAACAAACAATATTTGCAGAGCCTTGTTCTCTAAAGTGCCAGCACGTTAGCACATTTGGCCCAAAATTTCTTGGCTTGGGCTTCTAAATACAGCTGTAACACAGAAAGAAGAACAGCAACATTTACATCTTTCTGACTTGGCTGGTTTTGATTCCTCAATGTGTATTTGAGGAAAGTAGGGAGGGGAAGTTTGAGGTTAACTGAGTAAGTATTTTTTTAAATTAGTACCTGGTATGGAGGAGAAGGGGAGAAACCTTAACCCATTGTTTAAATGTCTTTTAGCTCATTTTATGCAAAACCATTCCTCAGATATGCCTTTGCCTAGAGAGATCTGATTGTTTTACTCATTAGTCCTGCAGGAGACCCAGAGCCAATGACTGATTTTATGGGGTTTTTAGTGGTTGGCTGCAAAGCTCTGAAATTCAAAACCCATATCACACTGTAGAAACAAACATAATCAGGGCAGCTGCATTCAGGCATACATTCATTGATGGGAAGACAGTTACACTAGGGAGGAATTTGGGCCAGTTTAATTGCTGAGGGAAAAAAAAAAAAAAGCAGAAGCTAGTTTGATTGTTCAAGCATTGTTCCTGCTGAAGGTGTGTTTGTAGAAGTGAGTTAGAGGCCAGTGATAGGAGCTGCCCATGGTGAAGTTAACAACTGCCCACAGCCTGGAGCAGGACACTAGGACACTGAGACACTGCGCAGAAAGCAGATTTAGAACCTTCTCTTTCCTCAATGAGGAAATACAGAAGGCATTTTATATCACCCCTTCAACAGCTGTTTCCTTATTTACCACATTATAATTTGCTGACTGGTATGTTCTTATGCTCTGGAAGAAAACTGTGCTTTGAGTACAGGTTTTCAATAAAGGCATAAAATGCAGGTGTATTACAGTCAGACTAGTTATACTACGCTCTACCCTGATGGCATTTCACAGGATTTCCCAGTTCATCATCAGCCAGCTTTTCTTTTTGCTCTTCCACAACTTTCCAGATTTTTTTATTTTATCTTACTCGAAGGTCCTGATCCAGATTCTTTTGATTGAAGGCCTTATCAAAAGACACTCCTTTCTCAAGCAGGACACCAATAGACTGTAAACCTCATTGTTGTTTCTGAACCGAAGTACCCAGCAAGCATCCAAGAGGGACTGGGCTATTGTATGGCTAACTAGAGCACCTAAGACTGATACAGTGAAGGCTGAAAAGAAACTTAGGAAGGGCAGGTGAAAGCATGTGATTCAGGGCTTAACCTACTCATAATAAGCATGAAATCCAGTTACCACGTTTCTGCCAGCTGAAGGGTTTCATGAACCATCCCCTGAGACATCTTTAATACACCAGAGTGCTGTGACTCTGACAGTGACAGAATCAGTCAAAGACTCATAGAGATGATTTGATGGTTCCCTAGGTTTCTTCAGCATTAGAAAGTCTCCCACTGATGTCTACTGGTTTCAGATAAGGCCAGAATTGAAAGAAGTAAAAGAAAGATGTTATGCACCTGATTTCATAGAATCATAGAATGGTTTGGGTTGGAAGGGATTTTAAGGATCATCTAGTTCCAAACCCCCCTGCCATGGGCAGGGACACCTTCCACTGGACCAGGTTGCTCAAAGCCCCATCCAGCCTGGCCTTGAACACTGCCAGGGATGGGGCATCCACAGCCTCTCTGGGCAACCTCTTCCAGTGCCTCACCACCCTCATAGTGAAGAATTTCTTACTTACACCTAATCTAAGTGTACCCTCTTTCAGTTTAAAGCCATTACCGCTTGTCCTATCTCTACATGCCCTTGTAAAAAGTCCCTCTCTAGCTTTCTTGTAGGCCCCCTTTAGGTACTGGAAAGCAGCTATAAGGTTTCCCTAGAGCCTTCTCTTCTCCAGGTTGAACAACCCCAACTCTCTCAGCCTGTCTTCACAGGAGAGGTGCTCCAGCCCTTTGATCATCTTTGTGGCCCTCCTCTGGACTCAAGCCAACAGGTCCATCTCCTTCTTATGTTGGAGGCCCCAGAGCTGAACGCAGTACTGCAGATGGGGTCTCACGAGAGTGGAGTAGAGGGGGAGAATCACCTCCCTCGACCTGCTGGCCACGCTTCTTTTGATGCAGACCAGGGTGCGGTTGGCTTTCTGGGCTGCAAACACAAATTGCCGAGTCATGTTGATATTCTCATCAACCAACACCCCCAAGTCCTTCTTCATAGGGCTGCTCTCAGATTTCATTAGATGTCAGTACATTTTGATCATACTAACAGGAAAAATCTCAACAGCTGAGGTAATTTTTGGTTGGTTTTCCTTCCAACCCTTTAGAACACCTTATTACCATAATTTGTGCCATATTTCTTTTCTGCTTGACTCAGAACTGTCCTATCACTCACTGTTTTTTTCTTCTGGAGTTTGGCTCATCCGTAGCACCATTTCTAATTAATTCTTCAGTCTAGAATAGAACAAAAGAGAATAACAGTTGCACAAATTTCTTTTCAAAATCATATACAAAGTTAGATGTGAGCGAATAGTTGTTACGCATAATGAAGGTTATTACAGATGTCCAGAGGCCAAATGTTGCTCTAACAGGGCATAGAGCAAATTCAAGCTCATTGAATTACAGTGAAGTGACTCCAGGTCTGAATGCTCAGTGATGCAAAGGAGAGAAGAATTGACTTTCTGTGAGAAGCTAACAGCATTCAAACAGTCACTCTCTACTTCATTAAAACTGCAGCTTCTTCTCCTAAGAGGGGAAACCTCTTGTTCACTGAATGAAAATACTGAAGCAATTACACTTTATTACACACACATTGAGACACACAGGTATCACAATAACATAAGTGGACAGCTTAGTTCTTTGCATGGACTTCAATACTCTTACTTCCCCCCCCCCCCCATCAGATCTCAAAATTCCTACCAGATATTCTAACATCTACTAACCAAAGTTATTTTTAAAAAGTCTTCAGTCTTGCACAAAAATCTTTTCCTCTGCCCACCCTCCAAGGATAGTTTCCCTATACATAGAAAGGACTACACATGGTCCATAGCAAGAGGAAAAATTTGGTCTTAGGATCCCACTAGCAACTAATGCCTGCAAATGAATCAGATTTTGATTGTTAGTTTTCATGCAATGCTAGAAAGTTGTCATTAGGATAGTGCAAGTTCCTAGACTTTTCTGGAAAAAAGATTGCTATCCGGAACTGAACAGTCTTACAGGGTATTGGATTTTTATACCTACAGCTGTCAAATCTCTCAAGAACTCCTTTAGATCATTCTAGGATGTTTATCGTTGTTCCCTTTCAGCCCTTTGGCAGAAGGCAAAATGTCATATTTTTCCCCTTTACCTCTAAAATATTTATAAAAGCTTGCAGTAAAATCAATCTCTGTAGCCTAGATAAAATTTGCATATGCGTGCTCTATAAATATTCCACACTATGCCCCTGATCCATCTTATATTCATGCCAGTTTGACTTTATCCCACAGTAACACATCATGAATTCTCTCTCTGTAGACAAGTATAGACACGTAGAGTACTGGGCCACTGTTAATTATCTTCCTGTTTACACTAGCAAAAACTGGTGAACCTGAGTTTCTTTCACGCTCCAGTATCTTAACTGCAGAATCATCCAAACTACATTTCAAAAGCACAGTGTAAATATTGTAATGTGTACACACTAAATACACTGGAAACAACAATGGAAAAGGCATAAAAGACTTCTTAAGTTATCTATTCTAGTTAGAGTAACATTTACACGAAGAAGGGATGCGTAAGAAGGGGGACGAGCAGCTTAGTGAAAGAGTGACTTCTTATTTCTTCAGGTTCAGACAGTGGAGGGAGCAAGAACGGGAATGTTGGTAGGTAAGATCTCCTGCTAGGACAGCTTTCAAGCCTAAAGGTTAGAGATCTAGAATTAAACAACCATAAGGTCAAATGTTGAGGGTAGCAAGTCAGGTCAGAGCAAGAGTAAGGAGATTTGGAAGCTGTTTTATAAATATCAGGGGCACACAACAGAGGCATGGAAACAGTGGGTCAGTCCAAAGAAGACAGGGAGCCTCAGAAAGTCTGAGAATAAGCTAATCAGAATAAGGAAGTCAGACCAAGTCCTGTCTTAGAGGACAGGACCCAGGCAATCGAAAGCACAGGCTTTGTTACCTCCCTAATGGGAACAAAGCCAACGTCCAGCAAAAGTGACACAGTCTGAAATTTAACAAAGCAGGCTGCAGTCTGTGTGGTCAGGAGACTTCTCTGTGATGATATAAACTCTTCGGTGGGGATCAGTCAGGAATGGCGAAAGAAAGCTTTTGTCCTGCTCAGAGGTAAACCATGTCTCCCAGTGTGATTGGTACAAAAGATGGGGGCAGGGGGGAGATAAAAAATATATATTAAAAAAGGAGAACATTTTTTGCCTAGAATAAGCCATCCACAGGGTCTAATCCCTTGGCCTTCCCTACAAGATCTGACATTTTAAAAACTTCAAGAACTCTGTTGACTTGTTTCTGCATTATCTCATCTACCTAGCTGCTGCTAGGGGGATTGACAGCATTTGCAACACTTTCTCTTTGTTTCTTTCCAGAGCAGTACTGGATTTCTTCACGAGAACTTGCACATCTTTCCTGTGCGCCTGTATTTCTGGAGCCTTAAGGCTCTATTTCCATCCCTTTGACCTGATTCTACAGAACCTATGAGAATGCTTGAAAAAGAGTAAAACGTGAAAGTCATGTCACTGAATATTTATTTCCTTTGCTACAGGTTCTGGCATAATTTTTAAAATTACATTTTCAGTAAAATTCAGTTCTAATAAAAACTTCTGAAATTGCTGCTTTTGAGACTAAGAGCTAATAAGGCCAGACATGAATAAAAAATCCCTATGGCAGGTTTTAGAGTCACTCGAAGTTCTTTCCATTTGTAAATAGATTAAAGGTTTGTTACAGAAAAAAAGGAATACAGATGTTTTTCTGTGCATGTCACAACCAGCAAATATGAAGACTCAGACTCATGCAAACTCCTTGCTTTTGGGCAATCCTTTCAGGTGTTTTGCCACTGAGCAGTGTGTTACTCATCCTAGAGAAAGCACTTATGCTGTCAACTGTGCCACGTTCATCATTACCTTTCATTTTCATTTCAACAGATTGCCAATATCACACAGGAGCTCCCAGGCTCAATGCCAAAGAGAGTGGATAACTAGGGTGAAATCCTCAGAGCAAATCCAAAGGATTGGCTCTGAGTTGATGGACAACACCGGCCTAAACAGCTATCAGGAGCAGAAGGGGTTAGTTTTGGAGTAAGGAAAGTAAAAAGAGGAAGAATACAAAAGGGTCAGCTAGAGAAAGGGACAGGGACTGAGCTGAAATGGGGACCTGTGTCATGGGCAGGGTGGGAAGAGACTCCAGGAGGGCTGGGCAGGGTCAGTCAGGGATGGCTCTGCCCTCAGGGCTTGACATCTCCTCTGTGCTCTCCTTCTACTTCCATAGTGGAGCACACCTTTCCTGGCACCTACTCCTTTTACCAGAAGTAAGATGTCACTTGTGGGAGAGGCGAGGGGAAGGGTGAGTGGCACTATTCCTGGCAGCCTGAGGCCAATGTCACCCTCTGTACAGCAGCACTTCTGCAGTAAAGCTGGCACAAAGCCTGATGTGGCCCTACCAAAGAGGAGACAGAAAGACAATAGGTTTGATACTTCTGAAATCCAGCACAGGCTATTCAGCCAACGCTCTGCTTATTCTGTAGCATCTACTGTCTCAGGTTTCTCTACTGTGGGTTGCTCCTACAGAAGCTGTTGTAAGCAGTGAAGGAAAGGGCAAGCACTAGATCTCCTATGTCAAAGATAAGGTCAGGAACTGCCCATATCTGACGTCAAATACTCAATTTCTCTGTACCATCACCAAGGAAAGGAGCTAATATTGACAAGCAAATGCTACCTTGTATTGTGCTGTAGACAGAGAGTCCAGAAGCATCATCACGTACAGCTCAAACTCACTCTAAATAGAGAGGAAAGAA
This sequence comes from Buteo buteo, assembly GCF_964188355.1. NCBI lineage: Eukaryota > Metazoa > Chordata > Aves > Accipitriformes > Accipitridae > Buteo > Buteo buteo. Next base: position 38,705,691 of record NC_134179.1, read on the forward strand.
GACCATCGAAAAATGTTTAACGCAGTCCAGATATTACAGACTCTTGTTTCAGTTTGGCTCCAGGAAAATCATACCTTTTGTGCTGTGACAGAAGGCTTGTTTACTTATGCTACCACACACGGGTTTGTTCAAAACCCAGAGGTGATCATTTGGATTTTGACTATGCCAATATCATTCTCAGCACAGTCCACTTACTTACCCAACTAGCTCCTCTTCCTCAGGATTTCTTGCTTGTAGTGCCTGCCCCCTCTCCCGTTCTCTTGCCTGTAAATGCTGGATTTTAGTGGGTAATTATCTTGTCAACAAGTATGGAGGAATTACTCTTTTTGTCCCCTCAGTTATTACTGGAAGAGTCAATGTAGAATTTCTACCATCATTAGTGCCACATCACAGTGTACAGAAGCAGAGTGCAACTTCATTTTTCCCCCATAATATTTCAGTTGTGTTCCCCACGCAAATCACTGTCCTGAGTGCTCAAGAGGAGAAACAAACAGATTTGGTCCCCAGATAAAGGATTTCAAGTGTCATACTACACCATAGTGAAAAATTAAAAGGAAAAAAAGAATAGGAAACTGCCTGATAAGTCAAATAAGAATTACCACTCCTCACATGTAACTGTCAAAGTGAGAAGTGGAAAAATAATTCATCAGTAGCTTACAGCCTGTTGTTTTTTTCCCAAAAAAACATTTTAAGGATTTTAGAATTAGGGCTAGAGTATCAGAAAACAACTTAGTGAAGGTTGGGGGTTTGGGGGGGTTTCATTTGTTTGTGGGGGTTTTTTAGTAATGTGTTTATCAAAGTGCTTAAGTGGTAGCCAGATGTTTGGTGTCTGTTTGTGTAACATTAGGGGAAACTTGGGAAAGAACTCATATGTCTTTCGCAAAAGCTGTCTGCCCTTCTCTCCTGACCATACAGAGACATTCGAGCAAATGCAAATATAAGTATTGCATGTGATGCTGCTGTCTTGTAACCTGGGGGCCACTGCAGGAAGAAAGAGTCATGGCTTGCTGCTGTATGGTTAATTAAAAGGCATAAAGTCGCAGCAGGAACACTAGGACACACGCAAGGACTTGTCATCTCACTAGTAGGGCCAGAAGCAGAACTGGGAATGCACTAAAGACAAAATCACATGGCTTTTATAGCCACGCAGTTTAGTTTGTTGGTCAGCTATAAAAAAAAAAAAAATTGAAGGAAACACTTAACACATACACAGTCGTGGCCCTAATGTGAATGAATGAAAGCAGTGACTGAAAATGTAGCCTGCTGCTGAACCACTGAGTATGAGCAATTTCCAATTCACCTTTCTCCCCAGTGCTATTTCTTCCAGTCTTGTGACCTCTGCATCTGCAGATGATTTGCAGAGGTGTGCAATTCCTTGTGACTTCTGTCTCCATTAACATGATGATGCTTGTAGATGGAAATGGTGTCTGCTCAAATCACTGAGCAGACTGGAAAACAACTTTCTATAGAGGCATATCTCTTAACACTTCTATTCTCCGCTCTTGTTTGTTTACCTGTGTACAATGGGAGAAGGAGCCAAAATGAGGAAGAAATCAGCCATCCCCTTTGAGACCACAAGTGATTAAATAAATAAAAAAACAACTATGATGCTATGAGCCCATGAAGTTTGCTAGGTATGTTTGATTTTAACGTGTGAGCAAGGGGGCAGAGAAAAGTATGCTGAAGAATATAAATCCCTGGGAGAATCACTTTCTTCACTGTAGCTAAAAAGGGTTAAATGTCCCAGATGCACTGCAAAAAAACTGGCAAAGTGCATTGGGAGATAATGCATTTCAAACAATAGTTAAGGTAAGTTTTGTTTATGTTGTGCTAAAGCTTAGGAATATTTCTTACTTTAATTTCCTTCACAATATCACCAAATATCAGAGAGCTGTTGCATATATCTTCAAATACTTCCTTGACAACCTGTAGTCACTTGAAATGGAGGGTATCACAGCCACAGATTTTCTGGAGCTCCTTTACAATCATCAAAATGAACTACTACATACCTACATGTGCAGAAGGTGCTCTAAAACAGTTGCTGTCAGAATGTATTACATTGTTCAAGTTCATGCCATTTCTCTTGACAGTATGCAGTAAGAAATATCATAAGAATCCAGATCAACTCATGGTCATAGCATGAATTCTGTGTTTTGATCATCAGTAAGAAAGCTCACATTCAACAAGACAGGATGTACTAATTATCAAAAAGACTAGTAGAAAATAAAGAAGACAGAGATTTGTGTGGCAGAAGACAATTGCTACACTACACCTCAACTTATTGTTGAATATCTTGCTTACATCTTTACAGCCAATCCTTCCATAAGTATAAATTATTCTATCTCTACTGACTTCAACAGATCATTTCCAGGTTTGGAAGAAGCAGCCCTTGGAACACATTGCGTTCCTTAAAGCAACTGTTAGCTCAGAGAGACATAATTAATAAATAAATAACCCAAGAAACCCTGGCTAAAGAATACAACAGTTAAAATCATACCCTTATAATCTCATGGTTATACATTGTCAGATAATACTTTGTTACCTGCTAATCTTGTGCCAGTTCTTTGCTTTCAATAGTTCTTCCTTTGCCGTCTACTCTTTCATGTCATTGATAAAAAGAAGTCATGGCTCCTCTCAGCCTTCCTCCTTTTGCCCAAGCTCAGCGTATGTTGTTGTCCTGGTTTCAGCTGGGATGGAGTTAATTGTCTTCCTAGTAGCTGGTACAGTGCTATATTTCTGAGCTAGGTATGAGAAGAATGTTGATCACACTGATGTTTTCAGTTGTTGCTAAGTAATGTTTAGTCTAAAGTCAAGGATTTTTCAGCTTTTCATGCCCAGCCAGCGAGAAAGCTGGAGGGGTACAAGAAGTTGGCACAGGATAGAGCCAGGGCAGCTGACCCAAACTGGCCAACGGGGTATTCCAGACCATGGGATGTCCCATCTAGTATAGGAACTGGGGGCAGCGGAGGTGGGGGGGATTGCCGCTCGGGGACTAACTGGGCATCAATCGGCAGGTGGTGAGCAATTGCACTGTGCATAATTTGTATATTCCAATCCTTTTTTAATTACTGTTGTCATTTTATTAGTGTTATCACTATCATTATTGGTTTCTTCTTTTCTGTTCTATTAAACCATTTTTATCTCAACCCACGAGTTTAGCTTTTTTTCCCAATTTTTTCCCCCATCCCGCTGGGTGGCAGGGGGAAGTGAGTGAGCAGCTGCGTGGTGCTGAGTTGCCAACTGGGGTTAAACCACAACAGTTGTTTATGTATAAACATATTTTTGTAAGGTGGGCTCGCCATTCTTCTAGTCATCTCAGTAATGATGCTTTGCTCCTCTTATAGTTACACAGAGCCACAGAATGGTTGACGTCGAAAGGCATCTCTGGAGATCACCTTGTGCAACCCCCCTTCTCAGAGCAGGGTCAGCTGCAGCAGGTTGCTCAGGGCCATGGTTAGTTGGGGTTTGATTATCTCCAACGATGGAGCCTCCACAACCTCTGTGGGCAACCTGTTCTGACATTTGACCATCCTTACCATGAAAAAGGTTGTTTCTTGTGTTTAAATTGAATTGCTTGTGTTTTTGTTTGTGCTCATTGCCTCCTGTCCTCTCACTGGGCACCAGTAAGAAGAGCCTGGGTCCATTCTCTTTCTTCCTCCCATCAGGTTTTAATACACATTGATAGCACTTTGAAGAGAAGTCTCGGGGGGGGTCTTTTCTCTGGACTGAACAGCCCCAGATCTCTCAGCCTCTCCTCATACATCAAATGCCCCAAGCCCTTAACCATTTTCATGGCCCTTCGCTGGACTCACTCTAGTAAGTCCATGTCTCTCTTGCACTTGGGAGCCCAGAACTGGACCCAGCACTCCAGAAGTGCTTCATCAGTGCTGACCAGAGGGAAGGATCACCTCCCTCGGCCTGCCAGGGAAGGATCACCTCCCTCAGCCTGCCCTGCTCTTGCTAATGCTGCTCAGGATGTGCCTGGCGCCCTTTGCTGCAAGGCCGCAAAGGGTGTTTGAGTTCCTCTGTCCTGTGAGAGACTGAGAGAGTGAATGTCTCAAACATTGTGGTGGGGCAAGTTCTGCTTAAAGACAAACCCTGCACAGCAAGGAACCAAGGGGAAAAGCCCATCAGCTCAGACACCAGCAACAGGAGGGGGAGGGCGTGCTGGAGGGTGGCAGCTCCCTGTTCTGATACAAAGATCAAACAATGGCCGTGTCTGCAGGGAAGGAGAAGTCACTCCACAGATGACCCCCAAGCCCAAAGGCTCACAAACTGCTCATTAGCCTGAAGAGTTCGGGTGCCCGCCCAGAGGAGGGGCAAGGATGATAAAAAGACACAAACTGAAGTCCCAGGTGCGCAAGCCCACCAGGACTGGACCCCTCAGCTGGCTGGACCAACGCTGGACCCAGGACCGGTGAAATCTTTCTCTCTCTCTGTCTTCTTCTCTCTTTCCTTTTCCTTTTCTGCAATCCCTACACCTCATCTGTTTCAAGACATAAACCATTGACCAAGTCTGAGACTAAGAGTGGATCCAGCTGCCCCTAGACCCTTCTCTGAGGAGGAGTCTAGAAAGCAAGGGGGTCTGCTCTGAACCTCGGGACTCAACGGGAGGGATCTCCTTATTCCCTGAATTGATATATATGGCTACCCTGGGTTACACGGTTTACAGAAGTAGTCTTATGCCAATTCCTGTTGTGAGAAACCCTGCCACCTACCACCACGCCTCCCCAGTTCAGTTTGCTTCTGTCATGAATAAAATCTTTAACTGATCGTTTGGTGCTGTTTCACCTTAATTTAGCCCGAGGGAATTTCAAATTAAACAGGACTCCCTGGTCTTTCCAGTCAGGGTCGTGACATATCCTGAACATGAATGGCAGAACCATACACAGTATTTACTCGTCTTCCCATTTTTAAGTGTTGTTACAGTTTGAGTGATTGTAAATCAAAGGGAATTTTGGTTCAAAACTAAGTTTACTGATTTGAAAGGAAAAAGAAAAAAAAAATTCTGATGGGGTGAGAGTAGCACTTTCTGCCAAACTGTCATGGTGCTTGGATTGACACATTGCATTAACATGGATCTGTCATCACCAGAACAACACTGGCAATGACATCCCATATTTACCAAGAAAGGATGCCCATACCTACCATTAATATGCCTCAGCCTTACACCATAGCTCCTTTGGGATGAAGATGGCATAGTCAGTTCTGTGTCAGCCACATGACTCAGAAGGCCCACAAACATTGCAGCTAATAACTAGCTGGTAATTGTGGTGGTAATGACTTTGTCATCCATTTACTTACTCAGCTTTAAATAACGCAATAAACTCAGGTAACATCAGGATGTTACCAGCATGATCCTAACATTTGACCAAAATGGTAGGCTGATTTTCCTAATTTTTCCTGGAAGGTGAGCCATTGATTGATTATTTTTTTTGGGGGGGGGGGGGAGGAGATCGCCATCAAAAAAAATGAAAACTTTTTTGTAACTCATGTTATTATTGTCCTGTGGCTTAGAGAGACACCCAATAAATGAGTCACTGTTGCACTCTGGTGTATTTAGAAGTATTTAGGCTTACGTACACAGATACTCTGGTCCTGCAGGACCTTGTTTCCCTGGAGGGTGAGGCACTGAAGCCCACAGAAGCAGAATTAGGAAGACAAGAGGTTTGTGAGCTGTCTCCAAAAGGACAGGAATTCGGAGGAAAACAATGCAACTCCTTTCAGTGCTGCACTGAGACAAAGGACCAGGCAGCAATCAAGGGGCAGGTTGGTGCTTAGGCCAGCTCTCCATATCTCAGGAAGGTGGACAAGACCTTAAAGCAGCTGCACAACCTGGTAGACACCCACGCAACATATGAAAGAGACTCGAGCCTGCAGGAGGCCACGCTAGAAGGTCAGGGCAGAGCCTGACCTGAACATCCCACACCCCAAACCCAATGGCGCCCCATGAGAAAGGTAATGAAAAAGGCAAGAATACATTTGCATGAATTGCCAGCTTGTGTCAGCATGCCCAAGTGGCATTTGCTCTCAATGCAAGGACATTGCAAGGGCAAGGACATCTTCAATGAGCTAATATTTCCAAGTGGCTCTCACTTCTGTCTCCCTAGTACAGCTTGCTTCACCTCCTCAGGATGGTGACAACCTAATGGGGCTAAAACAGTTTCCTCTTAGACCCTCCTGCATCCCCAGCAAAGCCAGTTTGCACGTCTGCTATATTAGTGGCACACCAGTGCTTTTCCTGGCAAGCTGACCCTGCCCCGTAGTGAACAGGGAGGGCTTGTAGCAAGGGGAGGCTTTGAACCAGCAGTCAACGGTGCTGTTACAGTGACAACCTATGTCCAGCAGTTGTGAAACGGCAGGACATGTTTCTTCATGAAAGGATACAGTCCCTCCACAGAAACGCATGGAACCACTCCCTCTTCATTTCAAACAGTACAAGACACCACTAGTTGAATGCATTAACATTAATAGGAAACGCAAAGAAACCTGGCTACCCTGCTCAATAGGGAAAGGGGTGGAGGAGATCAAAAACGCCAAAGAAGTGAGCTTTTTTCCTTCAGTCATCACTGAAAAGATGAGTAGGTGGCTGGTACAGGTAACATCAGTAAGAAAAAAGTAAATAAATGTTAAAAAACCTAATAGCCTGAATAAGCAGATTAGACAGCACTTAGAGTAATGTATTGCTAATTTGGCTGAACCTGATGAACATCTGTCTAGCACATGTGAAAAACTGCCTGAAACAGTCTCAGACACGTTAGCAGTTACTTTCAAGAAGGACAGCTGGGGGCTGGTGAGGCACCAGTGATGGGAACAGCATGTGTACAGGGTCTGTGTTTAAAAGTGGGAAAGGGAGAAAGGAGACGACTAAAAGTTCAGCAACTTTACCTTCAACTTCCAAAAAGAAAAAAAATTCTGATAAAAGTAAACTTGCTCTAAGCACCCAGATGACAAACAAGGAATTGAATAACAGCCAGTATGATGGTTTAAGAGTGTTAGCGCAGCGAAAAAGCAGTAGCTGTTTCATATTTTGACCTTACTTAGACTTTTGGCATTGTCTTGTGTAGCATTCTTATGAGCAAGCAAAACAAAAAGAAAAAAAAAATCATCTAGATGGAGATAGGCTAGCATGGGTGCAAAATAAAAAAAACAAACAAAACAAAACTCTGTAAATCTATATTCAAAGAGTAGTTCTAAATGTTCTCTGTCCAAATGGAAGAGGTACCAAGCAGTATTATACAGAGATTCATCCTGAATACACATCTAATTTTCCCACCACTTTTGTTTACACTATGAATGATGGAATACACAGTATGCTTGTTAAATTCACAAATGACATGAAATGGAGAGGGCATGCAGATATTCTTAGAGACAGGATTGGAACTGAAAATGCTCTTGATAAATTGGAAAATTCGGAGAACAGCTGGATGAACTTCAATATGTGCAGAAACAAGCAGCTGCCCAGTAGCGAGCAACAGCTGGCTCAGTAGAAAATTATTTAGAAAATATCTGGGGAATATGGTAGATGACATAGTCAGCACAAATCCACAGTGTCAGTACGGTGAGCAAGACAAATGCCATTCTGGGATATCCAGGCTAGTGTTTAACACATAGCAAGTGGGAATAGTCCCATCAGTGCGCCCAGTACAGAAGAGGCTTCAGCCAAATGTTATGCCCAGTTTCAGTCACTGCTCTTCAGGAGAGATTTAGGACAACTGTAGGATTCCAGAAGAGAGTGAGTTAAAATCATAAATGAGAAGAAAATGTATGGGGGTGGAAGAATTTAACTGAGCCTGAAGAAGAGACCAAATGAGGGACATATAGCAGAAAACATGCTTGTAGCATGACTGCAAAGATTTTAGGAGCTCAGGTATAAAAAAACCCACCTCCAGTGTTACAGAGCATGTCTTGCTTTTCCCAGTTTCCAAGTGAGCAGCTTGGGGTGGCCAAAAACAGGCCCCAACTGCTCTTGCTACTCAGGAAAACAGACTAGGGACTCAGACACAGCCAGAAAGTCAAATCCTGACCCAACAACCTAGACAGCATGATAACCCACAGAATCCCCTCGCTATTAAACAGTATTTGAAGCACATATTTAAATGTGATGCAGTCAGAGCCTTGATTTACATATCAAGGAGCAATAAATTTAAGTGGGATTGCCTCACTGAAAGAAGGACCACTGGGGAGAAGTAGGAGAAAGCATGCAGATATGGGCAGGTTTTAGGTAGCACATAGTAAATTTTATAAACTGACATCTAATAAGGCAGAACTATATTGTACCTTCAACAACAATATGATACAAGGAGCAAAGGGGAGGGGGAAAGAAACCATTTAATTTTCTTCTTCTGCCATTCCATGCTTACCTCTGTTTCTTTTTTAATTGCCACTTCTAATTCCAGAACTGTTTAATTGTTCCCATGATTGACCTGTGCTGGAGGAATGGAAACGAGCATGATAATGAAGTTGTGAATTTTCTTCATAAAAACATGCGAGAGAAAGACCATATTGCAACATTGAGTAGAGGAGAAGCAGCACCAGCTGCTAGTGAGAAGGATCTGCCTAGCCAATTATATTCACTCCTCTTTTCTATCTTTAAACAGACACAAAACCCTCTTGTGGAGATTACCGCTATTTGTTCTAGAAACGTAACAGTAGGCTGGCTAGGTATAGGGCAGAAAAGGAGACTAATTTTTTTTCCCATTCAGAATATAGCCTGGGATGGCCCTGAAGGGAACTCTAGAGCTGGGTTGGGATAAGTTCATACTCAAATACTGTCCTTTCATTTCCTCTCTGGGCAGATCACAGTAGTCCGAAAACCTCAACACAGAAGCAGCCTTGAGTTCAGTCCTCATTTAAGCTGAAGCTTTAAGGTCTAAATGGATAGGAGACGAGGCAAAGTACAAGGTAAGGCACAAAGCAGAAGAAAGCAAATTGTCTGTTATAAAATGGTGTTCTTGAACAGTTCAGGAGCAGGAATTCTCTAATTTGTCTCCTTAGTGACTCTGCCAATGAGCAGACAGCAAAGGTGAACACCTCAGGGCCTGTGTTTTCTGCTAGGGGATAGGCGTGCATCCTGTCACTACCATTTCTGGTGGTAAGTGGGAGGCCAATAAGAAAGTGAAAGTTTCCAAAGGCACTGGGCAACATGGCAGGCAGCACAGGCCCTTCCCCTTCCAGGACCATCTCCACTGCAAGTAAGAATAGTCCACTTCTAAAAACCCATCCCACCATGCCTCTACATAATAAAAGAAAATACTGCTCTAAGGAGGAACTAGGTCTTTGATCATGTCTGTATAGCATAAACACAAGCACAAGAGGATGGTAAACTGCATGCTTAACAAAAAGTAGGGGATAGATAAAAAACAGTCTGAGAGACCTTGACAGGCTGGAGGAATGCACGAACAGAAAGCTCTTGAAGGTCAAAAAGGAGAAGTGCAATGTCTACAGCTGGGATGGCCTAACCCCACATGGCTGTACACTCTGGGGGTGAACTGGATAGGTAGCAGCTTTGCAAAAGAGTACTTGAGGGCTCCTTTTGGGAAAGTTGCACAAAAGACAGCAGTGTGCCTTGCGATGAAGGCAGCTAACCACATACTAGGCTACATAAGTAAGTGCACAGCCAGCAAAGGAAAGTGCTTATTCCCCTCTACTCCACACTGGCAGGGACACACCTGGAACACGCTGTCCAGTCTTGGGCCCTATAGAGCAAGCAAGACATGGACAAACTGGAGAGAGTCCCACAGAGGAACACTGAGGTTGCTGAGAGACTGGAGCATGGACCACCCCAGGAGGAACTTTTTTGTATAGCTCATAGATGAGATCACTAAAGAGAGGCAGGAAAGAAATTGCAGTCTCCCACTGCAGTGCGTGGTAGAGAAGAAAGAGCCTCTTCTCAGAGGTGCACAGAGAAAGGGCAAGGGGCCACAGCCACATGTTGCAAGAAGAGAAAAATAAGTTGGACATAAGGAAAAAAAATGTTCACAGCAAGAATAGTTCAGCACTGAAGGATGTGCCCAGAGAAGCTGTGAAATCTCCATCCTTGGAAGTACCTGCACTGGATAAGGTTCTAAGCATCTGATCAAAATTTCTTAGCCCAGCATGGAGAAGGGCTGGACAGGGCAAACTCCAGAGGTGCCTTCTGACTTAACTTTTTCTACGTTCCCAGGAATGTCTTTAAGCTTGCAAATGAAACACTGTAAAGTCAGGCAATAAATACCTTGATGTGCTTCCCCTCATCCTCTGTCTTGTGCATTCAAGCTGTGCACTGCAGGTGGCAGAGAAGCAACAGGAAAGAAGCAGCAGCAGCGTTATTGTAGTCACAGCGCCTGAAGGATGTACGCGAGGTAAGGTCTGTAGGAAGAGGTAATCTCTTTTATTAGAGCAACTGATATAGTTAGAAGAACTTGGATAGGATTTCAGGCACGCAAATGCTTCTTCAGCCCAAAAATAGAACCAGCCCACTTCGGCGCTAAACACAGGTTGAAAACAGTTACTCTGAATTTAGCTAGCTATATTTATCAACTAGACCATCTGAGAGAAAAACCCACATAATTGGCACTTGCAGAGTGGAAGAGAAGTTAACTACATTTTCATCTCTCCTCTTGATATACCTCCTGAGGGAGGCAGAGGGGTATTTTTGCCTACAGAACACGGAGGGTGAAGAGAGGTTTGAAGCATGACAAAGCAGCTCGGTACGGCTGAGCACGGCTTCCCAGGAGTCAGGGGAACTTGGGAGGCACACAGCGAAACACACGCGCGTGTGCCGGAGCCCAGCGTGAGGTTTCGGACGAGGTGACGGAGCAGCGTCTGCCACACCAACCCCTGCTCGCCAGCAGGGACCACGTGGGAGATGCTCGGCTTTTTCTGCTGCGTGGCGAGTCCACACGTGGGCCACAGGCTGGGCGAAGGCCTCGACCGCTGCCTCACCGTGTGCCGAATGTCCCACCCGGCCCTTCAGCCACGGCTGGAACCGGCGCCTCAGCCCTGAGCTGCTCACCTCATCCTCCTGCCGCCACCAGGGCCTGGCAGGGACTTGGGGCCACGTCCACCACGGGCCCAACCGCCTCACCCTGGAGGATGGGTGCTGGGATGGGCAACGCACCCAGCCAGGCTTTTGGGATAGCCCTTTCATCTCCCCGGTTACTTCTTGTGCTAATTACTACTGCTTCTTGCACTAATTACTGTTTTCTCCAGTTTTGTCTAATAATGGCTTGACTGACACTATTTCAAACCTCCACAGACAACCAACACCGTGCATCCCTTGTCTAAAAGCATTAGGTACCAAAGGGAAAAAAAGAGACGGGGGAAAAAAAAAGGCATTTCTTCTGGCATGTCCTATTTTGGTAAATTCTGTCATCCCCCCCCCCTTTCTGTTCCCTCCATGTCTTTAATTAGATTTACTTTCAAAATTTGTCCTGAGTTTATATGTTCCTCACGTAACTAAAGGCCAGTTAATTTGGACGCAGTGCCTAGCTGTTACTTCTTCCCTTCCTCCTCCTCTCCCCCTGCTATCCTTGAATATGGGTGGCACGTTTGCTATTTTCTAGTTCAGTGATGATACCCTTCACCCATTTTTAAAAAGCTTCCAGGCTCGCAGCACCACGCACCAGACCTTTCAACATCCATGCACTGCAACCGTTCAGACCCCACAGAGGCAACCTGAGTGCAGATGAGCCGTCATGGTTCCCGTTCAGACAAGGCTGACTCCTTTCCTCTTGACTTGGTCTCTACCCCTTCCTCCTCCTGCCTCCCTCTCTCCTCCACTCACCCTCATTTGCTTCCCTCCACCTCAAAGAAAAAGCTGTGGCAAAGCAGGTCCAGCTCAAGGCGGCTCAGGAACATGGTGGTAGCAAACCTGAGGCACCCAGTATCCATTTCTGAAGTAACTCCTTTTCCTGGGACACGTGGGCATCCATCTGCTGCTTGAGGGTAGGAGAGGCTGTGGAGGTCCCAGGCCAGCTGTGGGGAGCCAGGAGGAATGCCTACACAGAATATATGATTATTATTTTGGTGTTTCCTGCAGATCTCTGACATTGATCCTCTTCCCGCTGCTTAGTTCCTACTGCCCCTCTTTTCTTCCACTCCCTCACCTTCCTGCAGATGCCTCTGTTTCACTGGTACAATTTCCCTTCCAAGACTCCCTGTCAACATAGCAGTGCAGAGGACCTTGGCCACCACCCTCACCTCCTTGCAGGGTGAGGCTTCATCTACTTCTAAAGAAATTGTGTGACTCAGGTTTTACAAACACAAAGGAGCCGAAGGACCAAGACCTTACATCTAATCCTCCGATAACACTTGGGTTTTCTCCCCACATTGGCTAAATTCAAAAAAACATAGTGCTCTTGTCTGAGGAGATTTCTTTCATTGACAGCACACCAAGTCTTTTCATTATACATAAAAAAATATTTTAAACTTTAAGGAAAGAGGGCTTCCTGCTTTGGTTTGCTGACAGCAGTCAGTGACTGAAGATTTTTAGCCTTGGACTGAGCTCAGGTGTTGGGTGGGTGCAGTGTGGAGGACCAGCAACAGGCCTAATCCAGCAAAACTGAATTCCCATATCCTCACGCAGTCACACCAATTATCTAGTGAGAGACCAAGAAGCAGGATGAAGTCAAGTTATGGGCCTCTCCAGGAATTTCAGGTGATGTGAGTTGACTGTACCAGAAGGACCTTTTACATGGGAAACAGGCTGTAGGCAAGTCTGTACACTCAAAATCATAGAGGGGGCAAAACCATACAGTAAATAATAGCCTGTGAAAGAGGTGAAAGCAAACAAATGATAGGAAGTCTTAAGAGCATGACATCTAGCAAAGCCACAGACAAAATGAGCCTTCATGGGTGTCACACCAGACTTCTGAACCCACATCAAGCTGTTGAATCAAAATGTAGTCAAGCTGATGACATAGTGAGAGTGCATGAGAAATAAAGTGGAAGATAACCTTTCCCTGACAGATAGCAATAGGCACATGTCTGATTGGCTTTAGGACCATGAACAAGGCCCCATCTTCTTTGCACAGTTGTCCCATCACATATGCATTACCTTGAAAATCCCATAATTTTTTTCTGGTGCAGGTAGAAAGGAAGAACTACAAAAAAAACCAAACCCACCTAACAACCATACTGATGCTTGTATGTTAATCCTACAAGCATGCCTAATGAAATCCATTTCTCCAGAAGTTTGAGTAATATCAGACTGCATGCCTGATTCTTGACAAGCTAGATGACAACTACTTTAGTAAACATCGAGCACAGCACTGGTCATCACACCTGCCTGACTCAAAAGGCTGTCCTAAGTTTGACATCCATCCTGAAGACTGGCACACAGCAGCTCGACCTCTTCCTTCCAAAGGATCTCTGGTTTATGCTCAGGAGTCACAAAGCAGTCGGACCCAGTTATAGTTTAGAATAAACATGAAACCTCCCATCTGCACCTAGCAGTGATCATCCCCAGCCAGCATTCCTATGTACAGTGACCACAAATCGAGCTAAGTCAATATTGCGTTGTTACTAGCCAAAAATGTAGGCACAAAGCAGCAAAGCCTCTCTTCTGAGCTATTGCTCCTGCTCCTCAAATTATGTTTGTGTAAGGGGAAAAGAAACGGTAGCATTCCTTCCATTACTGTTGGTGCTACAGTGGGACTTTTGTTTGCAGTGAACAACAGAAAAGCCTGCCAAGAAATCAGATCTATTCCTACAAGTTTTATGGCTATTATCTCTCCCCTCAAATGCCCTGAAATGCAAATATCTCATGGTTGTTATGTACTTTGTCACAGTCATGAGTTCCATTTACTTTAATTTCATATTGTTATTACATAAAAAGACACAATCTACCAGAGGGCAGGGGGTCCATTTAAAGGGTCAGATGTATTTGCTCTGCAAGCCTCGGCGAGGACCCCAAACCAGACTACTGCAGCTGGAGTGACCTCATGCTCAGATCCATGGAGCAGCTCAGAGGTTGCAAAGGCCCATTGCATTGAGCAGAGGCAGCCCTATGGTGTATGGACGAGGCAGGATGAGGGCAGACTCTCAGGTGTCTCTGGCACAGAACCAGGCTGGATGCTGTGTTGAGCCAGATGTGTAATCTGGGCTGTGTAGTGGGCCCGGGCAGGCTCAGACAGGTACCTGTGTCAAAGGCAAGATCCAAAGCTGGGGAATAGGGACAAACAGCATCTGCACTGTTAGAATAGGTCTTGTGAGGTCACTACCAACCATCACTAATTACACTGCTACCTTCAGAGGCTAAATGGACATTGTACTTTAGGGACTGACGAAGATTTCGGCGCTCACACCTGTCCCAACCACCCTCTAAGACTGGTCTTTATGAAAGGAGTCAGCAGGAGCTTTCTTTGAAAATCCTCCATGAACACAGCCAGGATCCAGCTCCAATTTTTCCACATGGACCAGGACAGAGCTGAAGGCTCTAGGGTGCAGAGGGGAAACAGCAGGAAGCTGAGGGAAGCTTACCATAGGACTGGGATAATTCGAACCTGTCTGCTGTGCAGGGCAGGCTTTATACAAATGACAAAATGGAGCCCTTAAATACAGCCCATCCATCAGAAAGTGTTTACAGGATCTGGGGACAGCACCACAGTCCAGCTATTCAACAGTCACAGCATTAAGTCTCATCAGAACCACTGGGAAGGCTGGTGTCAACACCAGCAGGCTCCAGGATTAAAGAAAGTTTCTAAACTTAAATCCTTAAACAGAACCAGAAGTCCTTAACAAGTCAACATCTAAGACCATTTTTAAATATGTGCTACTTAGTTTTTTGTCTCCATCCCAGTTTCATAGTCACACTTTTGTCCCAGAAATATAACGTTTATATAGTCCAAAGCATCGCTGCACTCAGTCTTGAAACCCAGACTTAATCTGTTAAGAATCATTGTTCCCTGCTGCAGACAGAGGTAAAATATCTCTACATAATGCATCTTAAACAGGAGAAAACAAGGTAAGCCCAGACTTGTTCTGAAACACTGCAGGCAAGTTGCATTGTTTAGTTTGTGTATTAGGAATGCCAAAAATAAAAGTCTTCTGGTATTCATACAGTATGTGAGGCTTCAATAGATCTTATACTTTTACCATAGTTCTAAAGTCAAAGTTTAAGATGTAAAGCACAGTCTGATATCTTAGGTGGCTTTCCAGCAATGTCAGACTAGACCTCCCACTCCCTGGTGCCTTCATTCTCCTCCCATAAAGCTTTTGAATGTATTGGCTGATTTCATCCAAACTTTAGAAGGGAACAGTCTCAAAAATAACAAAGTTCCACGTTTTATAAAACAGGTGGCTGTTTAGAGAGAGGACGGGGGTCCACCCCATAACTTTTCATTCTGTTGGCCAGTTTCTACAGAATATGGGATTCTGTGTATCACAGCCAAAGCACAGCAAGAGATGGATTGTAATAGGAAAGAGAGGAGAATTTCAAAGTTACGTGTAAAGAAAGCAGAAAACCTAACTTAATTTTTTAAACCTCAGAATAATAATGCAAACCCATAGGAACCCAGGCTTCATCGCCCCTGTGGGTCAGAGGAATACCTGTTTGGGAACACAGTGCTGGCTCAGGCCCTTCGGGGAGGATTTCACATCAGCTCTGCTCCTGTGGATTCCACCAGTTAATGTCGCTGGGAGCGGAGATGAGCAACACCATGGGCTCCTGTCCCAAAGTCTTTTCAGCACAGGGGTATATTTGGTTTGGTTGTGTCTACTGCTTGTTGTTTTGGTGATTGGCAGAGATCGCTTTACCAGTGATACTTACCTCTTCCTTGTCAAACAGAGAGGGCTCACAGTCACACTGAGCACCCTCCGATCCTATTAACGCAGTGACAGTGATGTGCAGAACAGTTCCTGGGTTAGATTGCTCTGGACAGCCAGTGCTAAATGAGGTGCAGTACCACAGAGGCATATGCGACTGCAAGAGAGAAAAGTTAACTGCAGCTTTCCTAAAGCTTTCCCGGTCCTACCAACGCCCCATTTCCAACAAGCTGGGGATCTGCCACATGCTAAAAGTAGTTGAGAAACTTATTTCTCAACATTGCAGCCTTTAAAACACCAATGTTTTGCTTTTTGTAGTTTATTTTTCGTAGTTTAGTTCTGAAGTCTGTTTCTGTGTGTTCCCGACCTGTTGTAAGTGTTGAGACTATATTATTCCCAACAATTATAATAGCTATTTGGAGTCTGTATAACCTGGAGAAGTAGTATCCAGGTGGTTTATGATCAAGTTAAATGCAACTATCCTCAGAGTAAAAAATTTTTTTTTCAAAATATCACTCACTCTAATGGAGTTTTCAGAAGCACTTCCCTCTCGCCATTTTTCGGCATGTAGAAATTTTAGCATGCTACATTTTTCTCCTAGGCTAATTGTGTTTGAAACAGACATTGAATGCAACGTGGGTATAGTGCTGGAGAACACTACAGGCTGTGGGATAATCACGCATTTTAAAAATGCATGCTTTTATGTACAGGCACATGAAAAAACATGTGAAAGGTTTGCACCAACCTTGTAGGGTCATGTGGAGAATTACACAGTTCATAGTTGGTTTCTAATCTTATTGCAGAATGTGGCATGTTCTTTTTTTTTTTTTTCCTTGAGGTGAAAGTAACACTAGGGAAACAGATGTTCCCAACCAGTGTACATCCAGGATAACTTGTTGAGACAGGCTCTAGAAAGGAAGAGAATTCAGTCTGCCCCAGCCCATCCTCTCTCTCTGCTGAGGTTACCAGTGTCCCCCTCAATCCAGGACAAGCATGGCAGTAACGTCACTTAATGAAGGAGAAAACATGGGTTACAGCCATCACCCTACCCCATAAAGATCACAGAATAGAGGCTTCCAGGCTGTGTCAACCTCATTAGCCTTGACTGCGGCAGCACAAACATTAAATTACACCATTCTCAGTTACAGGACTCTCATTTAAAAAGTAGAGTTGTTACTAAAACACAGTGAAACAGTTAGTGACAAGTCATTGACACAAAGCCTTCCCACATCTGCAAAAGAAATAATGTTCTGCTTGACTTCCCATGATATGGTTTATATCAACGACTTAACTGAAAAAGATGACACAGATCCTCTCTTGGTACACGTTCCAGTTGAAAAAATGTGGGGGAAAAAAAAAAAATCTTTTCTGTTTACTGTGTGGATGTCTGCCATGGCATTTCCCGTAGCATCAATATTCCTGGGGAGGGGGAACTCTATCAGTGTCAGAAGTGTTTCATCAGACTAAGGTTAGATACAAAACAGAAATGGAAGCTCAAGCAAAATTCTGCAAAAACCTCTGCTCTGTTTTACTGCCACTATGAGACAGCAGCAAAAAGAGTAAGATACATGACTGGCTTCATCTGTGACGTAGGCTATGCAGGATCAACTAAATTCAGGAAATTGGTAAAAGGTTTTGCAAATGAAAAACCCTCTTGATCTCACTCTGTAGTCCTTTCTTATCACTTCCTAACCAGCTCCATAATACAGGTTCAGAAGAAAAGCACCAGGATCCGCAAACACATTCATTTCAACTATACCAATTCTGCGTAGAGACACTGTCCAAAGCACTTCAGAAAGCTCTTCTGCATGATAAGCGTTACAAGACACTGCTATGAGACGGAGGGTGATTCTGTACGAGGCAAGTCAGGGCAAAACTTACCGTGCAGGAAGACTGGGGAGCTGAGACTAGAAATCAGCCTCCCTACTTTAGGCTAGCCAGTGGGTGAGAGAAGCTGTCCCTATATCCAGAGCCTTTCATTTTAGTTCCACCCTCACCTTACCCTGACACACCACAGCATTTACTTTGTTCGAGGCTTTTCAGGTACATAATACTGCATGCAACCTATTACTCTCAGGGCACAAAGAAACTAAGGTCTGCTTTCCACAATTCCAGCCCATTAACTCAGTATTTGGTACGCACCCTGTTCTCTGTGCTTTACACGAACCTTGGAAACAAAGCCCTGCAGAAATTTCTGCTTCATCACAACAGCTAGCCCTAGCAGTATGTCCCTTGCAGCAAACAGAGCTTTCTGGAGGGGCTGGTCACAACAGCACAAACCCAAGTATATTTTGTAAAACTTGTTTGTGACAACAGCATGCAGTAGTTAAACTGAAACAGTTGCCCTGGAAACCTGCTTCTGGCCAAGTCGTCTTAGCAATGCTAAGTTCCTTCAGTGAGGAGGGAGATCAGGAACATCTGGAGACCATGCTGAGAACTAGAGACAGGACTCAGGTTGAATGCTCTAGCCCAGGCTCAACATCTTTCTCTGAGAACGGAAGGGTCCTGCAGAGTCATAAGGACACAAGGCCACCTTGAGGTCTACAAATGGTGGATACCCTGTTTACTGAGCATGAACAGTACAAGAGATCTTTGAAGCAAATCAATGTATTAGGTAGATAAATACACAGGATTTTTTTTTCATCATTTTTTTCACCTATTTTATAAATATCTGCTAATGTGTTGTTCAGAATTTTGCTTTACAGTTCCCTGAACGTACCTTGTATTTTCAGGGTATTGACAGCTGTCAAAGCCCTATATTGCTTTGAACTAGCAAACCTTAAAAATTTAGGCGCAGGATTATTTTTTTACAGTTCAGCATCTGCGTATCTCCATAATTCCCAAAAGGTAGCAAATAATTCTGCACTAGCTGCACTGCTGTTTGACAGCGGCAAAGCAAGGGTCTGTGTGGAAGTGCCTGTCAACAGCAAGGTAAGCTCTCCAGCAGCAGGAGGGCACACGGGAAAGTGGATCCCTTTGCAGTTTGTGACAGTGTGAACTTGAAATAGGTGATAAAAAAAAGAAAAAAAAAAATCTTTTTTTTTTTTTGTAAAAAAAGAATGAACTTACGTTGGGAAAACACACCATAAGCAGTAAACTGCAACTACAGGGAAAAACAGGCACTACCTTTTTAAAGGACTCCGTTACGTTTTGAATCCCTTTCTCCTGTGGTTTACTTGTGGTATAAACATACATATACACACACACACTTCCCATCCCTCACTTCCACTTCCAATAATAGCAAAAATAAACATGAAAAATAATATTAAAAAACTCTGTATTCAGTAATATTCACACCAAAGTATATGTATAGATATATCCATTAAAATTATGAACATTTCTAAATATATTTTATGTATCATACATATATTTATATGTATAATTACATATCCACAGAAGTAGTCTTGCTGTGCTAAAGCCAGCAGTAAAAGCAAAACCAGGTTTCACAATAGGACACCCATATATGCATAATGTACTGGCTGTTTGGTTTGTGAATTTATTTACAACTGAACTATATCATAATAAATGCTCACTGTTCTATTGTACAAACGTAATAGTAAAGGTTTAGGTTTGTTTTTTAAATACAAAGACTGCAAATGAATACATGAAAAAAATTACACACCATGTACAGTATTTATAATTTATAAATGCAAAGTTAAGACCTCTTTAAATTATTGCACTTGCATATTTTTTACAAAGATAGTTTATATGTATCATATATATATATATGTGTGTGTAAATATATATATATATAAAACAAATTTTTCAGCTCACTAAATGTAGTAAAGTTGAATGTTGTTACCTTGAAGTTCGTTCTTCTTCACATAACAGCCCAACCTGAATTTTGAATATATATGAATCTACTCTACAAATCAGTTTGATCTACCCTAGAAAGCAGTCTGTTATTTTAGTTTTTTTTGACAGAGTATACACCCGTATTACAATCGAGCACAGTTTTTGGTCAGAAAGCAAAACAAGAGTTATGATGTGCCTTTGCTAAATTGGGATATATAAGCTAAAATTTGAACATGAACTTCCTTGTAGTAGTGTGCAGAAAGCCTTTTCTGTGTTTAGAATGAACAAATTAATTGTTCCACTTCACAGAACTGTACCTATATCACAGTGTTTGAGGCAAATGCATTATTTCAAGAGGGTCATAATTGTTTTGAGCATCTAACAATCTCTATTTTTTAACAATAATAGTGCTATTTGCTATCCCTACAATTTTAACTTTTAACTTAAATTTTAGTTTTAATTTAGAATGCTCTAAAGGCAGTCACAGCAAACTGATCATACTGTTCTAATTTTAAACACATGAAAGAAGTCTGTGCCACATGAAAAGATGAATACCACACCGCACATCCCCTCCAATGTAAATATGTTTTATCATATACTCCAACTACAAAATCCCATTGCATTTCTCTAATGGTCAGTTACAAAAAAAAATAATACTGCTGTGAGTTGAACCATTACAGCAGAATGTTGCACTAGCATATAAAATTCATAGATTAATTATAACAATGGAGTTTTTGTCAGTGCTGTAATAAAATATGCAGCATCTCAGATGAGTATCATGCTATGTCAACTATTTTTCTCACTTAGTGCATACCTTTCAGGCACCATTTCGTAACACGTTAGAAATGCTCAGGTATGGCTTCAAACAGTCCTTTTACCATTACCAGGCTTAGAGGGGAAAAGCAATTGGAATTATTAACAAAAACAATGCAGTTCTAGGAGCATAAAGTCTAACGCTTCCAGGAAAGAAGAGATGTTAGGTTTTTTATACATTCTTGTTGCTCTTGGGCAAGATCAGTTTTAGCAGGATAAAAATGCAAGCAAGAACAGCTTTTGGCAGTTTAGCTTAACGAGCCAGACGTCTTACAGATCTAGATGTCTTACTCTATTTGTGAGTTCAAGTCCAGAGTTTTGAACAATTAAATCTCAATGTACTTGAGCCATGAAATTCAAATGTGGCTTCGAAGTTTTAGGTTTTGGTGGGTTTGACTTTGGAAGTGTGGGTGTAATTTTGTTTCTACAAAAAATTTACACATCTGAATCTGTACTCTGTAAATGCTAAGCCAGACTAAATTTGCTTAGAAAATACAGCCCCTTGTGGCTATTTTTGTTGGTCTAGGTGCTGACAAAGAGTAACATTTTGTCACGACCTTTCTCCTTTTACACACCAGGAAAACAAACCAAACCACAACAACTGGAGCCAACATTTTTAATTCTAATGGACGTGATACTATGGCAAACGTATCTTATGTGGTTTGGATAATGTTATATCAGAAACAATACCTGACTGACTTGATACATTAATAGTATAATTTACTGCTAATCTGACAAATTTGCTAGGGAAACTTATTCTGTATCAGTACTTATAAACTTCAAAACCTAAAATATTGTGTGATACTCCCAAATATTTTGAATGGTAAGCAACAGAACTGGTGAAGTTATCTTTACTGTCAATGAGTAAAAGGTGAATTAAAAGCTTTCCATACACGCAGACACAGTGTGATAAGGAATATTTTTGCAATGCTTGTAAGATCAGCATTCAAAGCAACAGAATACCAGCAAATATACTTAACTCATGAAGGAAAAACACTCCATCCAGTTGTTGGGGTATCTGAATTTCAGGAAGTATTTTTGTAGTCACCATAGATTTTTTTGATAATTTCCATGTAAATTAGGAACCATGGATTGTGTCTCAAGCACTTAGCGGATGAAAGGTTGCATCTGCGTGATTTAGTTAGAACTGCTAAGGAGTAAAGCAGAGGACACAGCATGAGATACTATTCCTTCTACTTTGGTGTCATTCTTTCCTGTCATTTTCTTTTGTTCCAAAATAGTTTGCTGTGGTTAACAATGAATTTCTGCACTTAGAATTGGTAAAGCAAACTGAAAAAAATTATGCGGCTGCTGCTGGGTAACCTGTATCATACAAATAACATAACTTCATATTGAATTCTCAACCTCTGGGATATCTATGTACTGCAAAGGCTTAGATGCATTTATACGTTATGCGATTACGTATCACATACTGTAAAGGTGTACAGATACTGCTATGTGCTCGACCATAACAGAAGGCAGAACTCAAGAGTCCGAGTCATTTACATGAAACCCCTAAGATGGCATGCTTATTAGAGCAATACAGCTCAACAGACATGAGATGGAAAAAGAGAACCTGTGTTCTGTCTTTAAGTCCCTACCATTATTTGTTGCCGTTACACAAATGGCTGTGTTATCACGGAACCACTACAAGAGTGTCTTATCTGTGAAAAAGCATATAATGCAACATAGGCTGTATGTGAATGGTACGCAAAGACTGTATTTTCACCTACTGCGTGGATCAACATGAAGATTTTTTCCTCATTATTTTTAAGAGAAAGATGAAGGCAAATTAAGTGTTGTTGAAACATACTCTGTACAATTGCACTAAATTTAAAAGAGTGGCATTAAATGTAAGGTCTTAAAGTCTGTGCATAAGTTTGTAAGGCTGAAGCCTAAGTCAGCACAGAACTGTAAACACACTATTTTAGAGTACTTTTCTTCAGTCAGCTATTCTTTCACTAAGATAGGCAGTTCTAAGCCTGGGAATTTTGCTGAACTAGGGGAAAAAAAAGCAAACAGATACATGGAGAAGTTTCCTAATTTCACTCCTCTTGGGATGGGGGAAAAGAGCAGTAGAAGACATGCAGTGTTACTGTGCAACACAAAAGCTAGTCAATACAAAACCATTTTTGATTTATTGTGATGGTACCACAATCCCTCTTATCAGACCTGATTTTTCTGACAAGGCTTTTGTTCCCAGCAGATAGCATACTTCAGGTATGTCTCTAATACTTTATAAATACAACTCAGCAGGTAGAAATAAAAATGATGACTTTACTTAATTGTGACCTAGGCAAGGAAATCTTTGCTGTCACCTTTAAATTTTAATCTGATACTTCTGTCACTATGGATACAAAAACTCCAACCTGAAACTCTCTTTCATATTGGAGATAAATATCCAGTACTTCCAGTGTTTTGAGGGAGGAGTTGTCTAGGTTTATAAATCATTCTGAAGAACAAAGCACCGTCACTAGTTCTTTCAACGTTTGCCTTGCCGTGTGAATGACAGACAATTTGCGTCATGATGCTTAATGAAGTACTTCAAAACTTTAACCTGAATGTTTGTTTTCCTTTAGTTTGCAGCAAGAGAATTCACTGTAACCTAAGCATGAATTATAGTCTCCAAGGATTCTGCTGGAGTTCAAACTGATTACAAGTAGATCACACATAAACATTCACAATAGCAATGGGTATATTGTTCTATTTATAGCCAAGAACTCCCAAGTGACACTGGTGTTAAAGCCAGCCACAGTACGGTATAATAAAAGTACCATTGAAACCCTTACTAGAAAGATACAATTTAGAAGTACCCCCTAAGATTTTCCCCCACCCGCCCCATCAGTTTTAAATTAAGGCCTCAGCAATGTAGCCCATGAGATAAGTCTTTTATATTCACAAGTCGTAAGTTCTCTTTTGATAGCTGACTCCAAAACATCTGGGTTGTCATTTTCCCTCTGTTCTCGTCGTGTCACTGGTGTAGGTCAGGAGGTTGGCTGCCAGAGTCATTTAGCCGAGGTAACTCCATGGGCGTTACCGTCCTAGGCAGATTGGCTTCTTAGTTAGCATTTTGTAGCTTTTCTTCTTCCTTCCCCCCTCCCCCCAAATAAAAATGAAACAAAACAAAAAACAACCCCCAAAACAAGAAGGGATGCTTTTCAGGTTGAAGCAATCCATTGCTGCTGTTCAGTCATCGATCTTCACAGGAAGCGAATCTGAGGTCCCAGGAGCAAGGGACTGCGAGGGAATCCATACAGAGGCTTCCTCACCTCTTGTTACTTTCTCCCATTGGTTGAGATTGTCCCTGGAGGTACAAAAAAGTCAGAGGTAAAGCACTGTTCGTAAGTTTACTAGGACTTCTTCCTAACAATACTGTCTGCTCTACTATACCTTGAGATGTAGCTTTATGCTGCATGCAAGCACCTGTATGTAATCAAGCTTTTATCATCTTTACATTATTTCATCCTTCACCTTCAGTTATCCCATTTTCTAATTCTGTGTGGCTCGTATACATGTTGAATGTATATAAGCCCACAGCATTCCTTCCCCAGAACAAGCCCTGGAGCTAGAGGCTAGTACCTGCCTCCATTACAAATTTCTAGCCCTCACAGCTGCAGAGAAAACCCAGCTGTGACCCAAGACAGACATGTCTGCAGAGACTCTGAAACAGCAATCTGGAGACAAGCGGCCTTCCTCCCTTCGGACTTCAGGGATTTTACCGCAGCATACTTTGGCCCTTTTCAAAACCACCACCGAGATCAGGACTCTTGCCAGGAAACTCGCTTCATTGGAAACCACAGAAGCGCATTAAGCTTTCTGAAACTCCCGCACGTGGGCTGCCCGATAAGTGTATAAAATGTCACATGCCAACATCAGAGTATCACCTTTCAATTACTAATGTGGTGATCATAGTGTCAATCTACTAAATTTAAAGAGTACCCCTTCCTCAAGACAGAAATTTTTTTTAGTGTCTCACAGCTTGGCCAACCCCCAAGTCCAAATTTTGGTTCGCAAGCCGTAACATGATGTAATGTTCTACAGATCTGAAGCTCAGACCCATACAGACCCATAATCTTACTCGCTGTACACTAGTACCACTCCGGTGACTTGGAAGTCTATGTTGATGATATCCAACAGTGGATCATACTCGCAACCTATGGCTAAATCTAGCATTCAGTCTTCAAATACTGAAAGAGTGACCTCAACTGTTCAATTCCATATTATCAGATACCTAGTTACTAAAGCAACAGTTCTTAGAAGTCTTCAGTAAACAAACAGGACGGTAAAAGTACTAAGGTCCTACATGTTGTGTGTCATATTATCTTATTACATCGGCATTTATGTGGCAAAGCTCTTCTGATTTTTATGTCACAGCTTTCCCGAAACAGTTGATAAAACAGCAAATAATGAGCTGGAAAGACAGAGAACAGGTAAGAAAAGAAAATGTCGCATTTTCTGGGGATGAGGAAAGGCAGGATCTGATGGAGTCTACCGAAAAAAGCTGGTGCCATTTAGGGGAACACCTCCACCATTTTCTGCAGCAGATGGAAACCTGCTCTACCAGTGCTCCCGGCCAACTGGAAGTCATGAAGCCAGCGCAAATACGGTGCTGAATCTCAGCTTATACAATCGGGCACTAAGGATCAGAACAACTGAACCGTCACTATTTCTAGGTCCCTCTCCTGAAACTGGGAAAGTAATGAAGAGAATTGCAGCCAAAATATTTTAAAATTATATCAATTTCAGCGAGAATTAAGAGACCTGAAAGCACACGGAAAATTGTTTAAAATTATTGGGTCTGGAATAAAGGAAAAAAAATTATCACTTCACCTCATCCTCAAAATAAATATACTATCATAGATTTGCCACTTTGGTAGGCCTACTGAGTACATGGGCTACAAAACACACATAGGGCTTATTCTGAACACTGTAACACAGGTGGCTGGTAGTTTTGATCTGCACAGAATGACAAGAGAGTATTTAAAAATGTGGAATAAATTACTGGACAAGAAAATCTTCTAGATCCTTAGCTGCTACCTTACCTCAGGGAAATCAGTGACTGATATTTTTTTTTTTTTTAAAAGATGTAGATAATATGATTCATTTGCCTTTGTGCTCCCAATGAAGCCCTGGCTCCTAAGTGTCTGGAATAAATGCCCAGAGGCTCTCAAAACAAAAACCTTGATGCTGACGTCCTGCCTTGGCTGCTTCTGCTGCTATTATTTGCAGCTGGTGTCTGTGTTCCAAACAACTCAAGGACACAGCAGCTTAAACACTGCATTCCAAGAACGAGCACTGCTGGTAAAGGGGTGATATCGAAATCGGTTCAGCCAGCAGCTGAGGCGATATCAAACAGGGATGAGGCTGTATTCCTCTCATCACACCCAATAACAGTCACCCATCAAAAATAAAGGGAAAAAAAAAAAAAGAGTAGTGCAATATCAGCTATTTGAAACACTCTGGAGTAACCTAAACCCTGCAATAACATACATTTTAGTATGTTTAGTACACATAACATTTTAGTAATTGGGGAGTTGAAGTTAGATCTGTGTTCTTGATCTCCTACTCTGCATCTCCAAGTCTGAACTCTCAACACTTCCTCCTCAAACAGACAGCAGAGGGCAATTTCAAGGCTAAGCTAAAACTATTAAACTGCTCCTCAGAAAACTTTATGCCAGGGTGTGGATTTTTAGGAAGCTCTTTAGTCTTACAGAGAGCTTCAGCCCCATCCACACATCTGTGCCCCGGTTCTGCATCAGTGCAATCTAAATTAAGGAATGCACAAGAGCAAGGTGGGGAGCTGTGTCTGTACAGAGCTGTGCCCAGTCTGGAGGCTGTGCCAGTGTAGCTTTCAGAAGTATCAGTATTACAACTATCGTTGGAATTCCAACCAACAAACTTAATCTCTAGAATAGAAAAGGTTCATGTAATCTCTGCCAGGAGTGTGATTGCTTTTACTTCAGACATCACATCTTCTGCAGAGAAACCCACTCCTGAAAAGATGTTCATGCTTGATCTTCAGAATCATGGAGAACCTTTCATATGCATGTGGGTGCTTGATACTCTCCAATTCAACTTTAAATCTCCGCAGCCGAGTACTGAAAGGTAGACCATCAAGCATTACCAGCCACTTTTGCAAATAAGCCTCATTTGGATATCCATGTGGCTGGAAATCAAAAGATACGGGTCTTCCCAGAACCCTGTTCCTGAAAAAGATGCTGTGCGGTCTTAAGCACTCAACCTAGCCTCCCTAAGCCTCAGTTCCCATTAAGTGGAATAACAATGCTAACTTCCTACCACAGGTACTGGCAGGCTTATGCAAATGGTTCTACAGTAAATACAAACCCATTTTTAAGACCTCCCATTTGATTGTGCTAGTAACAGAACTTTCCTGACATCCATCGCTGAGGTTACTTTATTAATCATACAGACTCTGCAAGACATTTTCATGTTAAAAGCATATAGATACTGCTTTGGGGAATAAGAGTACACCCAGATGTTGACACGTAATACAAAAGAAATAAAAATTTTCACATATATAAAGCAGTTTGACAATATTTGTTAGCTTGAGTACAAACAAGTAACTGGAAACACTCATGATAAGCATTACTGCCTTTCTAATGGTGGGTATTATAGTTGATGCTGTTTAGTCCATGTAAACAGCATAAAACTCTTTCTGTCTGCAAACATGGTTCTGCAAAGCACAATCTGTGTTCCAGTTACATGGATCAAATAACCGACCATTTAGCTTGCAGCCATCAATACAGCTGAAGCAACATGCCTTCAAGCAGGGATTACAAAGAGAAAGAAGTTAGAAAACTTCCAAGATCTCAGACTACCTCTCAGTAAAGCAGTTGGATGATTCATGACCTTGTTAAGACTGAAAGGATTACAAGCAGTTCTGTAGTTTACTTCGTGTTCTCTGATTTCACACTGAAAGCAACTCTTCTTTATTTGTCAGGGTACACATAATTCAGTTATCTATAATCAAACTATCAACACATATATATTAGGTCAACAAGGCTCAGCGAGTACACATTCCTACCCCATGCTGTAACTTCGAATTCCAAAACAGAATTTGGACTTTGATACCGTTATGGTAGTAATACACTCCATGGCATTTTGAAACTAGAGAAGAGTTTAATGCTATATTATAACTGATGGAACCACTAAAATCCGCACTTATGAATACTTCCAGATTAGTCAATTTAGGATAACAAATTACTGCCTGCTATTTACCAGACATTGTTACTTTCATAGCTTCTAAGGACAAAAGACACTACTATAAGGATCAACTAGCCTGACTGCCTGGAAAAGACAGGCCTTGGCAATTGCATCACAGTAACCGTGCCTCAGACCCATATCCCTTTTACCTCTCTCTTTTAAAAAGTAAACCTAGCCTTGGTTTAAGATCTTCAACTGGCATTATTCCAAATGCTAAAAAAAGACATCCACCATATTCCTTGTTTGAACCTTTGGGCTTCGAGTAGTCTATACCCACTAAATTAATGAGCTTTGTCTAATCAGAAAACATACTATGGAGACAGTTACAGATTTTGATAAAGTCATTCTCTTGGGTAAACTAAATACATTATGTCAGATTTTTTAGTCTCTCACTACTAAGATGTCAAAACATTCTTTAAGCTCTTTCCTAATCTTCTCTTATTTGCTAGTGTCTTTATCTACTCTTCTTAAAGCACAGACACTAAACAGGATTCCAGCTGTAGCCACATTAATGTAATAACTACAGACGTATAGACTCTAATCCTACTTAATATTCCCTCCATATCCATCTAAGGGTTGCAGAGCCATGCCCAGCGGCAGGACCTTAGAGGAAGCTGACTATTAATGATGGCTCCTAGATACTCACTGTTTTGTTAAGATAGTCCTCTGTCCCACTGGTGCAGACCTACATATTCTTCTCATAGCTACACAAAATAGTGTTTGGGTGCAAATGACATCATTATTTTGCAAACCACTACGTTAAATTTCACTGCATTTTGTATATAGCGGGCACCCTTCTGTTACTTCACACAGAGCATTTAGTCCACAAGATCAGGAAAATGACAGAGTAGGTAGGTCTTCCATACAGGACAAAGAAAAAGTTCAATGCAAGCTAGAATTTAAGGACCACAAGAGAAAAAGACCCAAAAGATTATGAGAGAGGTGCTAGTAAGAGCATAGAAAAACATGCCTCTCTTCCATGGATGTAACTAAAGATTGCTGGCATTTTGTGAACCAACTGTTTATTCTTTAGAGAGAACACTGATTAACCTGAAACTGGAACATTTTCATGAAGCATATACTGTTTCAACAGAAGTTTTGTCAGGAAAGATTGCTAAGGTCTAGGATATAGTTATTGGACAGAACCACCTACAAAGAGATCCACCATCATTCCAGGGTAGAAGCAGCCAATTGGTTAAGGACCCTTGCCTCTCCTCCAGAAGATCCCAAACTACATTCCAACTGATTGACAGGACAAAGTTACATTTGCATCTTCCACATTCCAGCGGTACTACCCTTATGTTTCCAATGACTGAATACTCCAGGGCTCTTTCTTTTCCTGCTTTTTAATAAAAATGTTGTGACATGAAATAAAACCACATTTTCTTAATGAAACAGAATTCTAGCCAATCTCAGTTGTGCAAACTGTGTTGAAGTAAAAAGGACACAGAGGGAAATTGCACTGAACCAGCATAGATAGGAATACATAAGCACTGAACCTGTTTCTAAATGTTTTTGGCGTCAAACACAATTTAATCAGCTGTGTCTGTAGATCTGCATTGGATAGTCCCAACCAGTAGTTATTGCCTCTGGGTTTCTGCATAGATTAATGTGAGATGCGTATCCCTGTTTATCTGCATGCAATTCTAAAATTAAAAGTCTGTATTTCCAGACAAACTTGCAAAGCGTGTTTGCTTTTTCTTTAACCAAGCTACACGCTATGCAAAAACTTGCACGTTTACTCACCTGCATGCTCGGAGTAGCGGCCCAGTCGGAGGAAAGATCTGTGCAAGCGTGGTGTAACATGGGATGGCTACACCGTTGTAGAACCCAATCTATGAAAAACAACAATGAAAAAAAATAGTTAAATGTTGCCAAACTACAACACTGAAAGTTAACAGCCAACTAGCTCAAAGCTGTTGACTACTTACTTCATTACTACTTACGTTAGTACTTCATACTTCTGCATCTCCTCTTAATATCCAAATACTTTAAAACGAAGCACTAGTAGGGAAATCTCTGGCAAGTACAATTTGCTTACATGCCTCTCTTTTATGACTGCTATGGCTGCTTCAGATAAGATTTTTTACAGGACCTTTTATTATGCAATTGATTCAATTGATTTGCTCAGGATCTGTCTGGCTTCTTGGTGTCAGTAGTGGCAGGAAGTAGGTGCAGAGACTGAACCATTTCTGCAAACATTATTCTTGTGATGAAATTCTTTTTTTAAAAACAGGAAAGTGGTGCAGGATTGCCAAAATACAGTCAGATTCTGGATTATTCTGATGTCCTCCAGGGTATGCATTCCATAGCTCAATTTACTTGAGATTCTAGGGGCTTTGCACCTTTGGAAAGTTTCGAAAAGGTGCGCGCTGTGATCAAGAACTGGTTTGCAATTTCTTTTCATGTATGCGGTTCAGTGATCTATTTTTACCATTATCATAGAAACCTATTTAGAGAACGTCAAATGAGCACCTTTTTAATGATATCTGATTCATACAGGCTTAGGGGCCTATGACAGCTACCATGTCACAGCTGAATCTTCATGACACAAGGGAATTTTTAGAAAATGCTTCTCATATATTAGCAAGGATGACAGGTTAAATTCAGATCCATTGTAACACCATTCATTTCTCCCAGACTCTCACGATAGTTACAGTAGTGCACTATGATCCCTTTCTTTGGGCAGAGTTTTTAAACGCCTTTTAGTGAAATACCACGTATTGTACTGTGACCAAAGCATTTGATAATGAGTCTCTTTTTAACAGGCTAAACATTGGCTCTTATTCAGAAAACGAAGAGCAACTCTTGTCCTCACCTCCATCGCTACAGAGATTCCTCCCATACTGCTATGTAACCAAGACTATTCTGTACTTTAAAAAAAATAAGATACATTTTCTGACCTGAGAACCCAAGAGTCTGAGCTGAAGTAATCATGATGTAACGAATAGAAGGAAACTGCAGCTGGTGAGAAGGCAAGGCTGCACACAGCTGTGATGTCGGCTCATCAACAAAAAGTTTGCTATTTTGCATAGTGCGTCGATTTCTTCCTATGTGTTTTTTCTTGTGGCTTTTTTTTTTCTTGTTTGTTTGTTTTGAAGGGGGACTATTTTATTTCACTAGAAAATAGCAGATCACTCCATAGCTATCAAAAATTAAAATGGGACCTTAGGCACAGTCACACTGTAGACCTTCTGGCTCAATGAGAAGTGTGTTGCCATTGCAAAACATAAAAGATTTCAACCAAACTAAGTTCATCTGCAATATATTCCTAACAACCTTATCTTTGGAACCCCAGTATTTAGAGTAAAATGTGTCCTTTAAGGTCCTGACAGCTTTTAAGTTAAAATGCACTTCAATCAAGGAGGAAAAACCCTAAAAGGCTCAATGGATTTAGGTTTTGAATAAAACCAAGCTAATTAAAAACATTCCTTTGTGAGAGCTTCCATTTCTGACCAGAGCAAACTCACACAAATCCCTTTTGTAAAAGGTTTAGATTATCTGAATAAATTATTCCAGATTGATTTGTATGTTGCTGTGGCTAGACAGAAAGCCTAGAGTTCACTCAGGTACGAGCAAACTACTGAAGTCACTGCAGGAAAGGCAGTGTACGTATATCCTAAAGATGTATAAGCAAGAGGAACTAGAAAATATCTTTTTTTTCTGAAATAAATTGTTCCTGTCTCTCCAACCGTGCATCCTAAATGCACTGCTACCTTTAAGAGCTGGATCTTTAATGTTCTGACTGAAGTAAGAAATCACCCTTAACATTTCAATCCTTGCTGCGTGAGAGTAAACTTTTTATTTTCAACTTGAAAACTGTATTTCTGGGATGAGCTTTGAATGGCTGAAGCACGTGAACTGTTCCTTCTCTCTCCCTTCATTACTCAGGCTGGCTTGACTTGCTTACTAAAAGGGCTTTTAGATCACTGCATCGTTTTGGCATTTCTATTTTCTTCACGGGTTCCAAAAGGAAGGGCAGAAAAGAGGGTGATGAGATCCTTGCTGAGTCAGGAACAAATCCTGAGTGCAGGCTTCACAGTAGGAAGACATCCAATTGAGAGACCTTACACGAGTTGTGCTGCAAAGGGCGTAAAGCACAACAGAGACCAACTGATCCAGCCAGCCAAGTGAGAGGAAGAGCGAAGTATGAGCTGTTCTCATCAAAGATGAGTACTTGAGGCAGAAGAAGTTTTTTTCAGAGATTACATGTTTATACAAATCCTCATTTCCTAAACATCATTGTCATTTAAATGAAGTATTAATGCTTTAATTAAAATCCACATAAAAATACTCATTAATGCTTTTTGTTAGAGCCCAAGGAAATGGATGATTATGCTTTATTAAATTCTTCAGTCTCTACATAAATAGAGGAAAGGTTACTTTCACAGAATTATATATGTCCTACATCTCACATTTTGCTGTAACATTGTTTTAAGATGCAGCAGCTACAACTATACTACTGAAGTTGGGTTTTAACGTCCTGTTTTGCTTAATATTTTACTGTTATACTCTTAAGAAGCATGAAACAGCACAAAGTAAAAAAGAACCTGATGAAGACAGTACCTGGAAAAATACTTACTGTGGTTTTTTTAAAGAGAAAAAAATAGCTTATTTTGTAGATCTGTGCTTTCACCCCATTAACAATTCTTTCACGAATGCTAAGATGACTACTACTATAATACTGTGTACTTTTCAAGATGTTCAAAGATAACTAGTACAGTGTGTGGAAAAATAAACCCAGTGCAGAAAAATGTTTCTTCTCTTTTTAGGCTTATACTAAACACACAAATTTAGTAAATTAACTGCTAATTCCTTACCATAATAAGGGTAATAGTTTTTATGCTAAAATATGATAAGAGCATATGGAGTAAATTCTCAGAATATAAAAATTTCCATAGTCTTGCTTACCAAGTAATTAATCTATAGTGACTTTGTAATACTTTGTCATTTCTAACTTATTTTAAATATTATTGCTAATTTCAGACTTCATGAAACATTTTGTAAGTGCCACTGAAATAAAAAAAAAACCTTACACATATATATGTACATGAATGGACAATGGACAATTTAAATTTATTTTTCTCTGCTCAGATAATCAAAGGACAAGCTACCTTTTTCGTTTACCCCAAAAGGTTAGTTCAAAGACCTTTTTTCCCCTCAAATTTGTGTTTAAAAAATACCAGTCTTCCCTAGGGAAAGCATAAAAAAGCAGTCACTTCTGCACATTTGTGCACAGGCAAATCAGTATCTAAAGACTTTGAAAAACAGATGACTGAGGCTCTTAGAAATATACCCTTTACTGCTTATTCTCAAGAAACTATTCACATTATTCTTTTTTTAGGAATGTCAAAAAGCAGTGATTGTAGTTATCAAAAAAACTAATGAAGAAGTATTGGTCTAAAATCACAAATATTTTGAAATCTGAACCTGAATATTTTAAACAGGAACAGATGATGAAGTTCATTTTGCATTCAGGATAAAACAGCAAAACCTTTTATCTAAGGGCTGAAGCAACCACTTCCTAAGCTAAAAAAGTGTTATTGACACTTCTCAAAACTGTAGGTGATCGTGGGTTTAGCTAGAGTTACAAGTACAAAGAATGGAACAGGTGACAACAGCAAAGACCACACTGTCCCTTAAGTAAACATTTGAAAACAAGTTTTCCACTGCTACTTAAAAAAAATTAACCCTGTTTTGCATACAGAACATAGAATTCAACAGCCCACATACCGTAATGTCAAATGCAACATTCACTAATATATAAAAAGCTTTTTCCATACATGTTTTATACCACGTTCATACCTGACCCTGAGGGACTTCATCTTTCTTGTCTCTGTCCATCATTGGCATAGGTTGAATACCCGTTTTTTTCATTTCATCACCCTGGAAAACAGCAGAGAGAGAGATTAGGAAAACAAAAATCAAGACTACAAGACCTGAATTAATTTCCATGTTCTATTGTGTGTCAATCTAAAAATCCAGAATTTAAAATAACGTGTGGAACTGGCCTAAGGCAATCTCGTAAAACTGCCCAAGGACGGGCTCATTTTATACATTCACCTAAATGATAATGTAAACAGCAGATCCTGAAAATGAAGTTTTTGAGCCAACATACACACGTTTTCCTTGTTTCCAAGGTGTCTCCATAATAAAAAGCAACTGGAAGAATAAAACCAAAGAAATCAGTTCATCCTATTCTGTTCTATTTATAGGTAGTTTCATCTTTCAAAACATTATCTGTTTAAAGCACTATAATACACTGACCAGTAGAACACAGCTCACCCATCTAATGAAAAGCTGAGCAAAACAGATGAATTTACAATGTGCCGTCTTTGTCAACAATCCAGTCTTTTTGACCATGCTGCTTTGAAGAAAGAAGCTGCCTGCAATCAGCCTTTTATTCTTTAAGTATGTTATCCCTCTATATTCTTAAGGGGAATACTGGGAAAGATGCAGTATATACAAAGACCAGATACGTGTAATGTATTGTCTCCTTGTATTTCACCCATTACCAGCAGAGCAGCCAAAACACACTTCTGAGCACTACACTGGGCCTGAACACAATTACTTCTTAAAAATCCATAAGTAGCTTGCTACTTTCTGTAACAAATTGAAGTTTTCCAAGTTTTCCTCAACTGCATTGTCAAAACACCATGGATGTTTAATCTTGAGGTTATAAAGGCAACTACAGCCACAGCAACGGTTGTTTTTGGCTGCTACTCATGTCTGAGATTCCAAAGTCAATGTGATCTTCAAACTGCTAACCTTATGCATTGGGTTTGCATGGCGAGGTTTTGGTAGCAGGGGGGCTACACGGGTGGCTTCTGTGAGAAGATGCCAGAAGCCTCCCCCATGTCCGACAGTCAATGCCAGCACTATGAGGGCTGCTATGGGGAAAGTTAACTCCATCCCAGTCAAACCCAATACACCTTAGTTAGGGAGAAAGTTTATGCAGGATAACTGCTTGTACAATATTTGCTTATCTGTGTCCTTTAATGTGAGATTCAGCCTACAGAGGTTTAGTTATCGGAAAGCTTGGGACATTCCCTAATTCCATGTTGTATGTTTCTGCTATAGTTAGTGAAGGCATCTCCAGAAGACAATTTATTACACCTTTCTCTAAAGATTTTATCAAGCCACGTTTCAAGTGCCAACGCGCCCTTCCAAGGAAGGATTTTGGCAACTTTACTCAAAGAGAAGTTAGCAATATAATAAATTGATTCTGGCCTGAGCAGAGCATCTTTCTGTTTGGCTGTCTTGCAACTACCTTGAGTGTAGAAAAGATGGGGGCTTCTGGAAGTCTTGCATATTTGGCCTCAACATCACTTATTAACTATGATCCTGCTCAGTTAACCAACAAGAGATGCAGTCAAGAAGCTATTTTTGAATTGGTGTCTGTACTATTCTCTCATATCACATATTTCTTTCACCAAGTACTTAGAGAGGCTAGAATCATCAAATCTAGTCTCTGTTAGACATTTTACTGTTGAAAGAAACAAAAGGAAAGGCTTCCTTCCTCAGCTGAGAAAAAAAAAGATGCCTGTAACAACTCCAAGCACAGAAATTCAGTGGATTGTTGTTTAGGAACTGTAAGCAAATTTTGGTTTTATGTGCCACCAGTAAATAATATTTAATTTTTTCCCATTTGCTTGAAGTACTGTAATTGATTGATCCAAGACTGTCTGCAGCTACCATAGTCTCAATGATAAGAGCCTCAACACTAAACCATTTAGCATCATATGATTAGGCTGCTTTTCGATTAATATCAAGTGCCTGAGTAACAGTTGAAGTCAGAGCTTTGAGGAAGCTGTCCAGCCTCTGACTGATTGTGCCAACACTGAGCAAAGCTCAGATTTATGTTCACTAGTTCACCCTGAAAGAAAAAAGGTATCACAGAACCACAGAATGATTTGGGTTGGAAGAGACTTCTTGGCATCATCCAATCCATCCCACACACCTACCCCAGCAGGATCAGCTAGAGCAGGTGATTCAGGGCTGTGCCCAGTCAGGTTTTGAGTATCTCCAATGATGGAGAATCCACAACCGCTCTGGGCAACCTGTGCCACTGGTCAACCAGCCTCACCGTAAAAAAGTACTACATTTAAATGGAACACATGCACCAGAAACACAAGTGTTTTCTTGTGTCCAGTATGTGCGAACACATATATGATATACTGTTAGAAAAAATACTGCTTTTATCCTCATAGCTATGATCATGATCAGAAAGTTAAAGTTGAAATTTTAAGCCAAGAAGTTCATATTATAGCCATACTCCAAGTATAAGAGGCTTGTAAGTCTCTTAAATACTGCAAGAAAGGGTTTAACAACTAACTGCCTAGTGCCTCATATCTCATAAAAAAAAAAATTCACAGCAGACAAATCTTATACAAGCTTGTAATCCTATATAATTGATCAGCAAACGTATTATTGTGCTTGAGTTGTAGCACTGTGGGAAAGCTTCATGCTGAGTGCTATCAGGGAGATCTGGGCTGAAAACACTAGGTACACTAGGCTTCGTTCAATGAGAAAAGATCAGTGTGACATATCACAAAATTGCTGCAACCTCTTCTGCAGTTATTGTTTTAGTTAATGATTACACAAAGAAGAAATACTTTAAAAATGCTCTGAATAAATCATTCAACATACTAAGATTATGAACTCAGTAGTAATTAGAAGCAACATTCTATCCTACTTTTAAAATTGTAACATAAGCATTCAATCTCGTCAAATCTACTTGTCTAGAGTTTACCTTTTTTCCCAATTAAGTAACAATTTCTGCAGTGAAACACAATCTAAACTTTCTATTTGTTTCACTTTCCCAGGATTTTCTCTGTATCTGACTCCAGCTTTCCAATTTCCAGAAGCATTTCGACCTGTGGCTGGATTTGTCAGCCATCCTGACTAGATCACAACATATTCAACTTCTGCCATGTATCAGTTAACCTCTTCTTAAAGAGGATTCAGTAAAACACCAATTACAGAATTCAATTTCTGTCAATAACTTCTAATTTACATTTGCTCTATGAAGTAGCAATATAAAAACATCCACCTTTATTAACTCATCCTTGGATTACAAAACAGGTTAAAGTCTGGGCAGGCTCAATTATGTCCATAATTCCACCTTTACTATTGTTGAGTAGGAAAAATCAGTTTGATCCTTCCTTCTCCACGGAGTTCGTAAGACTTGCATTAAAAAGCCTTTTTACTTGTAAGCAAAAAAGTTAAGTATGTAATCAGTGAGGCACATCAACATTATACCTCTATTATATCACTCATAAGGACACTCACTTTCCAGTGCTGACATTTTAGAAAGTGAGTACTGAACTAGATCTTTGAGCTTATACAGTCTGTGTTTTTCAAATATTTTGTTGTAGTCTGAGCTGAGAACATGTGAATACAAAAAACACCCCCAAGCCATGCAGATCTTGAATTTCATAATGAACACGCAACAGGCAGGACAACAATCTCCACACTATATGCATGCTACATCAACTCTGTGGGCCTGATTTCCATTTTACACTGGTGTAAAACAGAAATAAGTCCACTGAATTCTGCAGACTTCCACAGGGCACATAACAGATAAGAAAAACACTTTATCATACACATGTGCAATAGTAGTTCTGAAAATACAGCATATCTTCTAAAACTGCTTAATTCAACTCTATGCAACACCCTCAGAATTTATTCCTTATCTCTAAAGCAGGGATATTTATTAAAAATTGAACAATTAGAACATTTACTCCTCAGCATAAGATACGTGAGAGATTGCATCTTTATTTATGAACATGATTACATTAGCACAGCTCAATGCCTTGTTTCAGTTCTCAGTACATCTTATCTGTGGAGTAACTTTCAGCATATTAAAAAATCAGCTCTCTCTGAGACCCAGTTGTTGGGCTGGCTCCCAAAGAAGATTCCAATGGTCAGATCAGAACAATTTTAAGGTTTGTCATATTTGCTTTAGCATTTCCTGGACTCATACTACAGCTTTATAAGTGTGTTTCAGGGCAGCTGACCTGGAAGCTGGTTTCATATTTTGGATTTCTAGAATAGAAATAGATCCTTCACAAAACTACAGTTAGCGACTCAAAAAACCTTACAGATTTTCTTCTGTGTTCTGTTACTTGGTCACTTTATGTTAGGACATACTTTCTAAATTCATCTTTAACAGAGAGAAAAAACACTGCCAGAAAATTAGGAAGCTAACTCAGCTCTTTAAATAGCTTCAGAGTAAACAACAAAACACATGCATGCACCAATGAATACCCTTTAAAACAAGCACGCTGAGAGATCGATTGGAAAATACTTATGGTTGTTTTTTTCTTCCTGGATACTTCCATTTATAAAGAGAGTGAACACCCTTTAAAACAAGCATGCTGAGATATCGATTGAAAAATACTTATGGTTGTTTTTTTCTTCCCAGATACTTCCATTTACAAAGAGATTAAACAAAAGAAACACACATACCTCAGCCCAGAACTCCGCATATATATCATTGGCCGTCAGTCTGGTAACTGGCCACAACTTTGTTACAGAACACAAATCACAAGCCGTCATCATCAGACCAATCACTCTATCTCTAAAATAAAATTGCATTAAATTGTAATTTCGGTAAAAAATTAATGATCACACTGCAAAGTTTTTGTTTGCCCTTCCTCAGTTCAATCAGTTGTAAAGTATATATACTACAAAATTTCTCCCACCTCGCTTGTTTCTTCCTCACTTGTTTACGATTCACTGGTAAGGCATCACACAAATTGCATATTATATTCCCTGTAGTATTCCCTGCATCATTTGCAACCAGAGTTCATTGACTATCCTCTGCACAATCACAGTCATAGAAAACTACACAAGAATGCCTGCTTGTTAAAACACTCGCATGCCCCTCCTTGATTTTCTGAAAACACAGTACAAGTCTATAAAAAGAAAGATGGCATATCCTGTTGCTGTGTTTCTTTCTGTTCTTTAAAGAGAGAGGAACACACGTTCCAAAACCAGGAAAAACTAATTCTGAGTCTATGTCAAGGTACTCTGTCATTGCTTTGTTGGAATGAATTCTGACCCTGACAGAACAAGAATCCTACACACTTAACTCTGTTCTATACACTGACAAACCTGTTCACAAAATAACTGAACAGCGTCAGTAGGATTATAATCATTATTAGAATAAGGCACACACACAAAAAGCTTATTTAAACACTTTTCTAGCACTCGTCTACTACCCAAACCTATGGTTTATGAATCAAAGTTTTATAAAGAAAACTGGCAAATTAATGAATGATTTCACATGTCTTCCACCCAACGGAGAACTTAAGATGACACTTAAGGACACCTGCATCTTTGTTAATAATGCCTATTCCACGGGAAAAGCACACAACTGGCTAACTTGCATGCCAATGTCATGGC
Organism: Buteo buteo; assembly: GCF_964188355.1. NCBI lineage: Eukaryota > Metazoa > Chordata > Aves > Accipitriformes > Accipitridae > Buteo > Buteo buteo. Next base: position 38,744,679 of record NC_134179.1, read on the forward strand.
AGTCATTAAAACTGTACCAACAGACAAATATACCAGGGAAAATAAACAAATACACAATATAATCAATAGATACATGGCAAAGCACAATTCCCCTGAGTTAAGCAAGAGGATTCAGCAGCCATGTAAGGGCCAAATTTAGCATTCCGTTGTACGTACAGGTAACAACTAGAAGTCTCAGATACTTTAGCCACATTACAAACTGATGTCCTACCATCAGGCACGTGGCTTTGCACTGAAAATGCTCTGAGGGCAGGTGAGATTAAAAAAATCAGCATAATAGAATATTCAATCACACACTAAATAGTAGTGATCCTTTTAAATTTTATAAATCCTAAATTCAAGATTTCTGGTAAATGTCATTCTGAGACTATCAGGAACTACTATATCTTTGTCTTTTTCAGATGCTGAGGTTTATTCAAGTCTGATAAGCTTCAGTTTCATACTGGGAAATAAGCTTTTAAAAACTGCCCTTCCTACAGTGTTGTAATAATTTATTCAAAACTACTGGCAAAAACCTGTAAAACTCCTCAGAAAGAAGACCCAAGTACCAAAGTTCCTTTTGAAAAGAAATCAGAATCCTGACTCAATATTTTCCCATATTACCTCTCTAGTTTTTCCCTGCATTAGATTAATGACAGGATCCACTTTCCAGTAAAGAAGCCTTGTAGGGCTGCATGAGCACTCTAATGAAGCCTCTTACGAGGCACACCTCTCATCCAGGCTGCACTATGTTTTGCTTATGTGAGCAGAGTCATGTATTTATGAATATAAATGTACATTTTTAAAACTTAGAGCTATCTGAATTCAAAAAGGTTGAGATCTGACCAGAATTCCTTCCAAAAAAGCATGTTGACAGAATAATAAAAATATTGACATAAAAATAAAAGTAATTATTACACTATACCTTTTTCCCCACCGCCTAATTGCCTGTCCACTAACTTTCCTCTGCAGATGATCTGTCACTGAACTGTGCAGTTGACGTCCAAAAGCAGTGACAGGCAAATATAAAACACTGGAAATTACTGTTACATACTTGAAATTTTACACACAGCTGGTCTTGGAAATCTTATATATAAGAAAATTACTGTGTACACAGAAATTTTTTTGCAAAAGTAAGGTTTTTCTTTCTAGGGCTAATGTCATAGTGAACTAATACTGGTTTGCTGCTTTACCTGTGTGCTTGGTTCTTAAGGTTTAATGCTCCAGTCTGATGCAGCTCTTCAAGCTGTTTTCTGTTTCCAAAATACAGGGCAAGGTCTGTGGCGATGATGGCTTTCCGGATGATCTCAAGTACTTGCTCATATTCGCTGGAGCTCAGATTGGAGAAGACATTGTGCCCTTCCAGCTATGAAAAAGTAAAAAACCAATAAAAAGCACAAGCTCTAATTCTGAGATGATTTCAGTCTTTACTTCACCAGACAGGTTACAATGGTTTTACAGCCCAATGACAATTTTTGTTGCAAATTCAAATGTTGACAGCCTGAAATTCCCATTATTATCTTTCCTTTTTTAAATACTGTCATGAAACCTATGACTAAGTCACTGATCTGGTTTTGGACTGCTCCTTCTGAAGCCTAAAGGTATTAATAGAGAAAAATGCTAGCTGCTTCTCCTCTGATTTATAAGCACTACAGACACAGCACTTCCAGACAGTATTAGCTTGGGAACTTGTGATTCAATCCTGATGCAGAGTACTGCATTGCAAAGTTGGTAAACTGTCTGATTCGCTCTGAAGTACAATTTTGATACTGCATAACCCACAATTTGGATAAAGAAATATCCAAGTTAAAGTACTAAAATAATTTTGTTTTCATAGTGTTCCAAATGAAATGTGCCTGGAATTGCTGCATTTACTAATACAATTTTCTCTATAAAGTTAATTACAGTATTTTAATGTATATGAACATTTAGGGGAAAAAGCTGCTTTGTTCAACCATGTGCTGACTGACTTATAAACTAAAGACAATGGTTCCCACTATGGAGGCAACATGCCACTGTCATCCCTTTTCAATATTTCCACTATGTATTATTGTGCATTTAACTGACAATATCTGTGCACTGTGATCACTCATGAAGCTATATCACATTTTGAAAAGTCAACACTATTCGCTGTGTCTAAGATTTGGAAAACAACTTGTCAAAAGTCTTCCTACTTTTGAGAGGAAACAGAGAAAAATAAGAAAGAATAAGCCAGCCATGTCAAGGTGTGCACATTCACAAATAGAAAATATTATTAAAATATATCAAATACAGATATGCTTTGACATTTAATTGGCATTTGGGCTGAAGCTTATAAAAAGTTTCTCTGACTTTTGTCAAGCATTTAAATAATTTGTTAAAAATAAATCCTCCATGGTGCAAATAGGCTTTGTTTCTCTCACCATTTGGAATGTAAACGTCATTTTCCAACATTTTTACTTGGACAAGTAGATTTATTGTGAATAATGACTAGAAAATACGATCCATCTATGTCTCAATGCTCCTTTGACAGACTCCTAAGTCACAGAACATAATGTTTAAAAAAAAAAGTTCAGAACATTTTAACCCATCATGAACATTTTGGGAGCAGGAAATGACTACTACTAGTTTTCATGACTTAGGGTTTTGGGGACACTCTCCTCCCCGACCTTGCTTGCCTAATCCATGAGAACAGGCTATTTGTCCTAATATTTAAATTATTCTAGATTCTATTCTTTAGGGAAGCTGCACTGTCAGAAAGACCACTGTGACAGCTTCTGTTCATACTACTAGAAAAGAACAGATTCCGTTAAGTACTGACAGAAGCAGCCATTTCTGAGCATGTCACTTAGGCTTTTGAGTAGTACATACGAAGGACAGCTCCTAAGATTTTATTGTTTCCCTGTTGAGCTACAGCTAGCGAATGGAATCCTCTGTATTTGGAAGTATGTTGTACACTAGAACTGCAGGTGGATGAGCAAAGCAGCTATAAAGTTTCAAACAGTGAGAAGTACTGCAGGTTACTAACATAAAACTAAAACGCATTGAGATAAACCCTAAAGGGTTGGGTGGGTTGCTTGGCTTTTTTTGGTAACAGTCTAGGAATTCAGTAAGGTTTTTTGATTCAAATGAAAAAAACCAGCAAGTCCAAAAGGCTGCTCGAATCTGCCTTTGCTAATAATCACCAGCCATGGGCACTTGAGTAGCCAGTGTCCGAATCCACTGTGCAGCCCTGCCCACCTAGCTCCCTTTCCTCACTCCGGCTGATGGCCAAAGCGAGGAGGCAGCAGGGAAGCAAAAAGGTTCCCTGCCTTCTTGGCAATTGGGACTTTCACCGACTACAACATTTCTGCAGGAAAAATGCAAAATGGTTTTTGAAGAATGACTGAAGTCTGTTTCACATAACCATAGTGGGACAGAGGAGCGTTAATGACTGAGGAACCTGCTCACTGTGCACAAACTCACATGAAGAATGAATACTAAAAATCTAATGCCATACCACCACTGAAGGATTCAATTACACCCTCCTACATGGAGGAGCATTCAGAGATAAAGCTTCCATTCTCTGATGAAATGTATATGATACCTAAAACCATAATCACAAGATGTGCTTCTGAATACAATACAGAACATGTATTTTTCCTAAAAGGTGATTAGATATTTAAGAAAATAAATATCTTCCCCCTGAAAGACCAGAAAGAAAGAAAAGTTAACAACGAATTAGTGGCGCAGTAGCATAGTAAGGTTGTGCATAGAGCGTGTGCATGGTAAACTAAAACCAGTGAGCACAAATATGTTACGGACTGGCAGTGGTTTCATAGGTGAGAGTTCTCACTCTTCTAATTGAGCATGAAAAAAATTCTCACTGATGAGAAAATATCTGTGTGTCAGTAGCACGCTTGGATTTCCCAAAATGCGTCTGCATGCTTTCTTGTAGCTTTCTATTCATTAAACATACGGACACGTTACCTCGTATTAGGTACTCTCTTTCATAGAATATTACCTTGCTCATTTTTTTTTTAATTTCAGATTGCTGAATAACAAAAAAAGCACACGATAACATAATGAAACAAGTTTAAACTTTTCATGCGTGCAAAATTAACATTTCCTCCTTCATGCCACACATTTACTGTTCATGGAATTTATTACAGCAGGTTTTTAAGCTTCTCATGCAAACTTTTGCCAGTACTTGAGCTTTTATTCAGAATTTCAGGATGACTGAAGACTTTGTTGAAGCACATTATGCTGGAAATATCTAAGTGAGAGACTAATTTTTCATTTTCAAAATTCCTATTCCATGTGGTTATAGGAAAACCCCTTATTGACCCAGAAGCTAAAAGCTCCAAAGGCAGGACATAAGCAAAGACCTTCAAATACACAGTATTTTTTTATAATATCAAGATTTTGGAAAAGCTATGTTTTGCACTATTATTGAATGCTTGGGTTGCTAATTGGGGAACCCGGCTTGCTGTAATAAATCTCCCGCTCTTCTAAATGAGCACTACAATCCAGAAATAAAATTAAGCATGCTTCAGAAATCTACTGGGTCATGATGTGACTCCTATTTCCACCACTGGACTCTACTGCACAGAAGACACAATTTCAATAATCCTACCTGCAGGATGGACACAGTCTGCGAGAAGTGATGCTGTTCCATTGTTGACGTGGAATAGAGAGCAGCTAAGGGGTGATCAAATTTCTGAAGATAGCTGTTGCTGTAACCTCTGTGATCCAGGTCATGACACAGGCATGCAACTAAAAGACCTTTTCGCTACAAAAAAAATTGAGAGAAACATGAAAAGTAAGATGTCTTTCCTGCCCCTAGATGTCACTCTCTTCCCAAAATACTGTAAAAGTTGCGCTATGCTTCAAAAAGCATTTGAAGAATGCCTTCAAAAAGCACATGGAGAAACATCCTTAATATCGTGAGAAACACAAAAGTGAGGACATGCTGAATTAAAATTCTCAGACCAATTGTAATTCAAACCTCTTCTATATTATGAATTTAAAAAAAAAATGTTGCACAATCACATACTATTGGAGGGATTCTGCTTCAGGAAGAAATCTGAGTTTTAAACAGATAGCCTGGTCATCCACTGAATTCTTACCATGTTTATTAAAAAATAAAAAGTGCAGTTATTGAGGGAGAGGAAATACGTAAGATGTATGGTCTCCTGGTCAAGGCAGCTGCGCCAAAGTCCGATGCTAGACCTGCCTCCGTAACACTCCTCGGAGACATTGACCAAGTCTCCTAGGTGAAACTGATTTTTTCATTTAATTAACTCCTAATATCCTGAAGAAATGGAGTCCCTGAAATCTGTCTTTCAACACACAAAATACGTGAACACTAGCAAAAGTGTTTCACACAGCAAGTGTGTTTTGAAAACACATTCATTAATGTTTGTGAAGCAGTCACTGTCAGCATGGAGTATCACGAAAATGTTTTATAGACTTAACAGCTCTGTCTTATACATGGTTCTGATCAGTGTTCAGTAAACAAGGATAAGGCTATAAAATGAAGCAGAAAAAGAATACTGATTAACCACCTACTAAGTGAGCAACATTCAACCTGTATACTGTACTAAGAGGCACATGATTGTGTGGAAAAATAGCAAACAATGATGATAAAGATTTTATCACAAATATACAATGTGCAGAACTCAGGTTGTAGCAACCTGAAATGTATTTCTGATTTTGAGACCTTCGCTTTTATTTTAAATCCTTCACTTTTATTTTTAATGATGTCTTTTCAATATTGCATCTTGTGAAGTGCATTTTTAAAAAGCACATAGTAAAACAGAAGATGCAGCAACACACGTCCACACGGATCCTCAGCAGAAGTGGAACCCTTAGAACATCACACACATCTATACCACTTGAAGTTGTGCAGTAACAGCTGCAGGAAGCTGGTATCCCCTTTTCACTACTATCAGGAAGGGCAAGATGTGTAACCAATAGACTTGAAAAACAGTCTCTGACAGCAAAAGAAAGACGAGTCTCAGAATCCTTTGTGCTACGTTAGATCTAGTGGGTGTAAGATCTTCTGTCCTTCCCCCCGCAAGTTTCATTCTCCTGTTGCATCCTTCACAGCCTGTTTTTTCCAGTCTTACAGTTCTGATCAGTCTGTCCCCTGTACCAGATGGTTCTGTCTACCTTGTCCCACTCTCCATGTCCCAGGAAGTCAGCCTTGTGTCAGTCCTTCAGGATTATACAATGCCTAATCCCAGTGTTCTTGACCTTGTACACATTGTCCCTGCTTGGATCCCAACTCTTTGACCACTGCCAACTGCTGCGTCTATTTGTCTCTAGATCACAGCCCCCTCTGCAGTGTTTCATACTTCTCTTCCCATCTCTAAGTCTATCGAGGTTCATGTCATCATCCCTCACCCAAGACCAGCCCATCCTAGTTCCCCAAACTTGCCTTCAGCGGTTTCCTGTATTCTTGTTGGATTCATCTCCAGTCTCAAGAAAGGAGACTGCTAGAAAGAGCTGGAACATCGACTGGGGTAAGGCATTCAAACGGGTGAAGGCTGCCTGGACTTTGGCAGGGAACAAAGACTGTTTCCATCTCTCTGAACAGCTGCCTCTTGCTCTCTGTCTTTCTTACTCTGTGTCTCCAAAAAGATGGGGCTGACTACTTGGTTAGTACTGAATGTTATCAGAGCTTGAAATATTCCCTGAGGCTGCAATCCACAGATTTTTGTTGTTAAAGGAATACTGATTTTTTCAAACTTGTATAGCTTTGCCAACTTTCAGCATATGCCTGGCAAATGCCACTTTCCTATTTCAGTGTCAATTTTCAAGTCCCTGCTTTACAGCAGAATAAACTAGACCTTTTCAACTGAAAGATCACCAAATTCTATTTTACTCTTATACACTGAACAAAAACTTGAATTCTTGTAGCACATTTCTTTATAAGAGCCAAACAATTTTGGCTGAAATTTCCCCAAATGAATCAGCTTGAGAAAGTCACGGAGCTTGGAAAATTACAGCCCGAATGGCTAGTGTTTGGCGAAGTTATACACTACTGAAAACAGGTTCTCCCAGTCAGAAGTTTCAGGTAGTATTAAGAACAGACAGCACTCCCAGTTGCACCTACCATAATTCAGAAAAAAACCAACTGACAGTTCTTCGTAGTGTATATTAACATTTAACCATTCTAAGCCTTCCATTCTATTGTTATAACTTTACCAGTTAGTGATCTATCCGAAATATTTTTTTCCTGATTTTTTTAAACGCTATGCATTTATCTTCAAAATATGTACACGCATGCTAAGGAAAACTGTTGTACAATAAAAGTTAATCAGTGAACTAGCTCATTTGGACAACTGTTTTCCTTCCATTCTTTCTACTCATCTCCTTTACTCACATATGTCAACCATCTCTGTAACCCTTGTCCTCCTATTCAGGATCACCCAGACCTCACAGGGTTCACGATCCAGGGTGTTTCCCTCCCCTCAGTACAGATCCGATAGTTAGTTAAATTATTAAAATAAAGACTGTGGTTGTAAGTGGGCAGGGAGAACCTCAAAACGTGGACATGGACTTAGAGCAAATCTGCTAGTGCTTCTTCAGTGGGCAGACCTGAAAAACGTGAAGGAAACACTAGGATTAGGAATCTGAATAATTCTCCTTCCTCAAGCTTTCTAATCGCACTCGTTCCTCTGTGGGGACCTTTATATACGCTCTGCCCAAGCTGACAGCAAAATAGAGTTTTGCACAGAAAATGCACTTCTGCGATGGCTGATACCTCTGATAAGGTCTAGTAACTGATACAATCATCTCACCTACCTCTAGATCAGTGAAAAGCCCCTGGTTGTTCTGAAGTATGGCATACATGCAATGTGCAACGGTAACTGCATGCTTCCAGTTGTGGTAGGGCACACGGCGATAATTCTTCTTTACAGACATAGTAAATCGGCACAGCTTTTCAAGTTCAAAGCTAGAAAGAAATTAACTTGGTCAGAGACAAGAAAGAAGAATGGGAAAAATAACCAACAGAGGAGAAAAGATCCTCTTTGATTTACTCTTCTTGCTAGGATTGACTCTCATTGCAGAAGACTCGTTGATTACAAGAGTCATTCAAGTTTTGGCAAGGACAGAGGACCTGGATACACGACAATGCTCTTAGATTAATCTGTAAAGTTCTGGAACATAAGTCAAGCTATCCAGCTCAGGCAACACAATTACATAACCCTCCTCACTCCCAGAAAGTTGAAGTGTGGTTTCTTTAAATCGTTATCTATTCAACCTGTCAAATACTGAAACTCGGCATCTAACGGACAATTTGAAAACATCATTTGTGATCAAACCAGAAAATTAGGGGTTCTAAGCAAATGACACTGAAGAAATAATCCTGTTTAAATTAAAACTTCAGTCAAATGCCAAATGCATAAATTTTTTTGAATAAAAGAAGTTGAGATACTTCATACTGACACCATGAAAAGAAGAAGATTTTACTTTTTCAAGACTTAAAGATTTTTCTTCCAGTTTGGGCAAATGAACAGAAATTCACATTTCACTCTTTCTTCATTTTTGAACAAACAATATTTTGCTAAGTAATTGCTGGTCAACCATGAAGATGCCCCACACTTACAGCATTTAGGGGATTATTTCTTAAAGAATTTTTTTTATATTTTTGCTGTTAAGATAGACAAGCAAAATGAATTTATGATCAAGAGTATTTTCACTAGGGTAATAATAAAAAGCAGTAATAAAGTAATTGTTACATTTGGCTTATGTGCTTATCAAAAACACCTCTGAGAGAGTTCATATTCTATAGTACCACAGCTCTGCATGATCTTTAATAGACCTTTTTCTACCAATGTTCCTTTGAAAGGAAAGCTGAATACATTTTGTTTACAGATGGGAAATTCAAGCACAGATTAGATATCAGGTAAAATTTTCTAAAGTACCTAATCCAAGCTGCCTGGGGTGAAAAGGGAATATTACACTTGAGCCCAGAACTGAACAGAAGATGCCAGAGTCCCAAGTCACTGACATTTTCCCTCATAACAGATCAGTTTTCTTTTATTCTCATTTTTTTCCCTGTTACTGTGGTTTGACTTTTTTTTAAGTTCCATGTTTTGATAATTTCTTAGGTATCTCAGGGAAGCAGTATTGATGTTCTAGTTTTGCACTACATGTGGGCTGAGAAAACAAAGCTGAGTGTCTGTGATCTACATGTGAAAATGTAAATACATCCACTGTATGCAGCCAGTTAGATAGAAAAACATATTTCTATGGTTGTATGCTGAGCAAGGTCATTCTTCTTAGCCTTAGTCTGACATTAGTAAAAATGGAGGCATACTGTCTTTTAAAAAAACTTTAGGCTTTCTTTTTTAATTCTAGAGAGTTAAGTCAGACAGGTCTAGAACAATTGTTAGAACTACTGTTTAAAATAGTACATCATAGTTCAAAATATCACTACAGTCACTTCCATCTACATCCAATATCAACTCAATGGTTACTATGGGATAGAACGGTTGTAGCCAAAGGGAAAATCATTATCAATGATACCTCAACGTAGAATACTATTACTTCCTCCACTGCTGTATTTTGTATACTTGATTGAAGTGGTAAAAGATAATTTCTTCATGAGAGGAAAGAAAATGTAGTAAATATCACAGATTTTTCTACAAAATCCTCCCTGGACAGGACAGTTATACATTACATAGGTGTATATTTAAAGGCACAACCTTACTCCTTGATACTTTAAAAATCACATTTTAGTCTTAGAATAGCTGTACTTGTTTCAGAGGGTTGAGAAGTTTTGTTCTCTCAGAAATTAAACACAAGTCCAGTCCCAACAGCCTCCTTTTCAAATATTTTCCTCACTTTTGTTTCTTTAACTTTATATGTGAAAGCTGAGACTCATTTGAAAAACGTCAAGTAGATATCAATTCTTTCCCATCAAAGTTACACCTTGAAAGAAAGAGACTGGGAGACAGAAAGGGGAAAAAAACAGAACTTAGCTGAAAATCTGAACCCCAGTCCTGCATCCACAGCCATTCAGTCAGGAACAGAAACATGCTAACTACACTGAGTAGTAGAGAACTGTATTAAGGACCGTATTGAAGAAGTCATGAGAAAGACCCTGTATGCTTTGAGGGCATGGAGGTTCATCCAGTTACTAAGATGAAACAGTCCTCAGCAAGTGTTTCCCAAATGTTGCTCCTTTTTGCAGGGAGATACCTCCCCTTTCAATTGCCCATCTGTAGATTTTTTCTATAATTTGGAGCAGCTCCTTTCTTTCAGCAATGGGACATACTTAGCCAAGAGACTACTGATCTGAGTAATGATAATGGACACTGAAAGAAAGGACAATAAATGAAACATTTCATTTGAAAATCATTCACTTCCATAATTAATGCACAATGATGCCAATAACTGATTCATTTAGCAAGATAAGATCTAACCTTGGATTATTTTAACCATATACTATATTAATTTCAGCAGCTATGTATTTGAGAAACCAGTATTCATGGACCTTCTCTCCTTTTTGGCAAGAGTGCCTGTAGTATCTTCACCCTCTTCTGTCTGAAAAGCAATCTCATCTCACAACCAAACAATACTTCTACATATTGGAAGGTCAACCGTTTGGGTGATATCATGAGTTCTTTTACCTGGCTGTTCCCAAATTTTATTAACTGAAGACCAAGAAACTGGGACAAGAAATCCAGCCTGCCTATTACAGCCCTGTACAGACCAGACATAGTAAATAACCCCCAAGGAAAAGAAGACCTTGAATTAGAAAAGAATGATCTCAAAGTTTCCTAATAAATAAACACATAAATAACAGAATTAAAGCAATAAATCAGGTACTTCATACCAGGCTGTCCCACAGGACTGGTGAACCATGTAGACAAAAATGGCAGGCCAGACATCCTCATACGGACTGATATCAAAGTGGTATCTAAGAAGAAAGTTTCAACTTAGTAAGGACAAAAACATCTAAAACCAAGTGAAAATGACTAGGTTAACGTATATCTGACAGCATTCACTTGTTTCTGAATATACACAGAAAACTGACTTTACAGGCTCTATTTTCCAGCAATGTAAGTTAATATATTTCTGCTAAGGCCAACACAACTATGCTCATAGAATCACAGAATCATTTAGGTTGAAAAAGACTCTTAAGATCATCAAGTACAACCCCTAGCCTTTGGTTAGCCTTTGGCTTTGTTTAGTTAATAGAAACATAAATCTTTATTTAAGAATCCATTGCTTAATGTAAAAAAATCTTTCTTCTACAGGGATGATGAGAGCTTTACAGGCATTCCTAAAATATTCCAGACTTGCCTCCTGGGAATTGTAAAGATGGTGTCTCTAATAATGTATTTACTAGCCTTTTTTCAGTAATTTCTGTCATGAATGCGGTGAGACTCACTCTAGTTTTGACAGGAAAAAAATCAGCTTTTACTGGCTAATAGAAATTAAGCCCAAACGTTAAAAATCAAACATTTAATGCTGCATTTTTTTAATGTTTCATTAGCTGATGACTTCTCCTCTCTCCCAATATCAACGTTTAGGCCTAATATTAGGGACCTGTTCAGCAGCACTGTTTGTCCTTCGATTATTAATTAACCCCTTTCCCTGCACCTGCCGTGCTGCAAGTCTTCTATTTACTTTCCACCGACCCCAGCTAAACGCTCGCATGTACGTGGCATACTGAACAGCGCAGCAGGTGCAAGAGAGCTGAAGGTAGCTGAACCGCTTGGAAAATGGTTAAATGTATTCAGATTTCTCGAACTAAAGAATGTTAATATAATTTAGCATGAAACCTGTCATCTTTGCAAGTAGGAGTAATTTTTGCTGAGGAGGTGGGTTATATAATATCATCTAACAAAGCACAAGAAATTGTATTGCAGAGAATAAGCTTCTGTTAGGGTGTAATCCTTCAAGCTGCTAATACCCTGGCGTTCAAGCAAATCACTTCAGCATGTAATGAACTTTAGCTGTAAGCAGCCCCTGTTAAGCATACGCTTGCACGCTTTGCTCGCTCACAGCTACAATGCTCAGCACTTGATGGGAGCGAACGAGCTCTGGAGATCAGGTTTACAAAGACAACTTAGATTTGGTGACTCGATATCAGAGACTTCTGATTTAGGCACCTGGTTACTACAGTAGAGTTTATTGTCCTGGGCCAAAAACAGTGACTAAAAAATCAGATGACTTTGAGTGGGGACTGACTGGTAAAATACAGATAGAGCATCTGAACATCTTCAGCACACAGCAGATCCTCGAGAGCTGAAAGTAACTGAATTATTTCAAAGAAAGCCTAAGAGGCTGGATGGGAAGTCCTCCTCCAAATTTAGGCTGTAACTCTAAACTCTAGCACCTGGGATTCATAACCCTAATTATCTTCAAAAGTCTGGAGATCTGTATCCATTTTCCCCTCCTTCAAGAAACACAAGCAGATGCACAAAACACACACACCAAAAAAAAAAAAAAAGAATCCCAAAACCCAAATAAAAAAACCACACAACTCAGAAAATCCCAGGAATGAACTGAATCTTTTATTCTAAAACAGGTACAAGGGGATGAGAGCATGCATTTGGTCTTAATTACTGATGCTCCAGCTCAGTCTCCTCTCTGGCTCTGAGCTGTTAGTGACTTGGGACTATCAAAGCAAGCTCATCTCTACAATCCTTAGACATAAACTAATGCTTAAAGCAACTACTGTAGCTACCCATGCCTGAGGAATATGCTACCATTCCACGTAGGTATTATTTTACACCTTTGATAGGTAAATTTTGTTCACAGGTCATTAAGTGTAACTAAGTATAAGAAAGCCAGAGATAAACGTCTATGATTTTGGGATAGTTCAACAATAAAAGTGCTTCCTACAAAACCCTCCGCTACGCCTAGGGCAGGGGGGGAATCTTTTTCATGGACTGATACAAGATGCAGCTGTCGCTATATGAGGAAAATACTTACAGTTCAATTTCTTTATAAATATGCGGAGGCAGTGTACAGTGCATGAGGTTTTGCCACTCTTCTGCTGTACAAACACTGTGGTAGGATAGCTTCTCCATCGTTACACGGTAAATACACTCTGAATGGCGAATTCTGTGGTACATCTGAAAAAGGGAAGTCATTCATGAATGTGAAATTTTAATAAAGGAAAAAACATTTCTTTCCTGTATTCAAGCACTTATTCTTAAAATACACATCTGCAAAAACATTAGTGTTTTTGGCTGCTCAACTTCACACATTAGAAAAGTGACAGATAATATGAAATTCATTACTTCAGGAAAACTGGGCCTTCTATCACATCATTCTGCATCTACTCACTTGGGTAAACATCTAAGGCTTGGCTAATTTTTCACTGCATTTTAGCTCTCACAAGAAAAAGAATCAAAGTTCAGGAGTTAGAAAAGGAGCTCAGTCCCTGCCAATACGCTAACAGAATGAAAACTGTTAACAGGGCATGATTCATATTTTGTGCCACTGCATGAATTCAGCTGTTAATTGGTACAAATAACTGCTACCTATACCCAGTAAAAAGTACATGAGATGTTTATCATACTTACATTACTATGCAATAAATGTGAAAAATAAGTACAGTTAATTATTGAGAGGTTCGGACAGCTATTGCAGACATAGCATGGTTTGTAAACAAAGTGAGGACACAACAATTTTACTAGTAAAGATCATCTGGAGCGGCATGCCCTGAATGGTAACATTCACCATCTAAAAAGAGTGAACTCACACACAACTGAGTGATTGCATAGTCCCAAGTTTCATTTATATGCAGGCCTTTCTACGTGCCCTGAGTCAGGTGGAACAAGTTTAAGTAATTGTTAGTAAAATTTGCTGCCCCAGTATACCGACAGCATGATGTTGGTAAAATGGCTTAATGTAAATCATCAGGCTTAAATGGCATTGCATTGTATCTTACCTCCCATGAATATGACACATTTCTTCTGCATTGAATTTTTATTGCAGTTATTGCATTTTTATACTTGTATAGCAATGATCATTAAATTGCTTATGTTTCCTACAGGAATAGTAATTTTTGTGATGATAAAGGGTTTGAAAACAAAAAAGGCTATCCACTCTTATCTAGAAGTATGGATAATTATGAGTATATAGGACAGCATATAAATGTATAAATTGGTATCGTTGAATATTAAGCATATGGAATCAAGAGAATACATAACATCTCCATCCCCCAGTTGAATTTGTAAAACATGTGACCTGAATTTATAAAAGTAAATAAAAATCATACTTTCTAATGGAAAAGAGAAGACAGACAGATATCATTCACATTTGAGAGCATCCCTCACTTTAGCTACACGAAATTGATGTATCCAGAGTACAATTATTTCAGAAAGCATCAAACGAAACTCTATCATCCTCTTAAAATACAATTATTCAGCAAAGGATTCAATGATTCCAGTTTCCTTGTTAATTCAACAAAACAGACTTATGAATCACTTTAATAATCTGGAACATCAAAATCCTTAAGTAGGATTCTAAGTCTTCTCATTATAACAAACAGCTTACAAAACTGTAAATAAAACTTACATTAGCACAGTGTAAGGCTAAAGCACAAAAGACTGCAAACATTTTAAAGTTGTTCTCATCAGTTTTAGAGAAGGCACTTCCACTTATTTTGTTCACCATCTGCACAACACCTATTACGCTTCCTCGGCTTACAATAGGCATGCACAGGATATTTCTGGTTGTGTAGCCTGTGTAGAGGTCTACTTCTCTGGAGAGCCAGAAAAAGGAAAGGAAAAAAAGAAAAAAGTTAATATTGTTAATTAACATATATTCCTTGATTCTCAGAAATGTTGATGTACAATATACTAAGTAGTTTTAAAGTAGATGTAATTAGTACCTGCAAGAAGTTCACCTCCAAAGCTCTCAAATATTTCCATCTACAGTGTCATACTTAGAAAAAACTTTTCAACCCTTTAATCTCCATTTGCAAGATAAAGAATTAATACTTCCTCAAATGTACAGTCAGCTTATTCATAAAATTAAAGAATACATTCAGGTACTTAGGCATGCTATTTGTTAGTGAACTTTTTTTTCTCCTCTGAAACTAATCAGATTGCAGGGAGGCTAATAAAGAAAACCAGCACCAGCCTACCTAACTGGGCAAAGTTCCATAACAGGAAAAATAACTAAATTTTTCTCCATTATACTTATATTTGCTAAAAATACTACTTTTAATTGTATCTTGTTGCCTCCTTATCAGAGGATCACAGCTCCACGAATGCATTCTAATATGAAATTTAAGTAGTAAATTTAAGTAAAAGGTTTGGTGAGCTATCTTCCCCTCCCATGAGTAACATCCTACCTGTTAAAGCGTGGATCTGCATAGGCATCAGGGATGTTAAGGACCTCTCCTGTTCTTGCCACTTGACCAGCTATTCCTTTTTCTATAGAAAATCTGCAGGAAATAAAAATGTGTGTTAGCCACAATATGAACTGTCTGGAAAAACATTTTTCCAGTGGAGTCTGTCTTGGGCACGGTAATGGGTATTTGTTCCCAACCAGCGTAGTTTTGATGCTCTTAGGAGAAAAATCTTACAAGACAACAACTAGTAGTAAATAATAAAAGAAAAAAGCACATGCTAATAGATACTTTCTGAAAACATTTTATATAACTACATAGCTTAACAGAAAAGATGCCATAATATGACCATTTTAATGACAAAAATTCAAAGTCTTCAATAACCCTGGGGGTTATGCCTAATAAACATGACATCTGTACAGAACCTGAGACTTGTGTTTACTTTTACAAGCTATTGATTTTATCATCACTTTTACATATTCATTGTTTCTTTAGACACATCATATGCCATATAGAGCTTGTTTCTTCAGGTGGCAGGAAAAAGACCGGTGGAAATTTCAAAGCTAAATATTATATGCGTTTGCCACTTCAGAATAACCAGCTTGTTTCATCTCATGATGTGCAAACAATGCCATGGTACTAACTGCATCGCTTAACCACCACAAGAAAGTTAAACACAACAAATATATTCTGGGGTCAAATCAGACAAATCTACAAGTCTGTCTTGTAAGGAAATAATTTTCAATTCATCGACACAAAACAGTTATGACATACAAGCACAAAAGAATTTGTGGAAAAAAATAAGTAGAAAGAATCACATGTGGAACAATTGCAAATCTAAATGTACCTGGGTAGTATCCTGCCCACACTGAAGTTAGTGACAAAGGTGACAGGATTTCACCCTGCACACCTGACTTTAAGCTAGTTTCTTCTGCTGCTTGTTATGATATATACATCACACCAACTTAAAGCTCCTTCCTGATGACTGACTGACTCAGTCACACTTTCTTACAGATATTTAAGTTGTACTTCTCTTTCAGTGTACAGCACCCATGAAATGGCTCACAGCCTCGCACTCAGAGTCAACATTTCAATAATTTTCATACAGAAAAGACAGAAAGATATAAGCAAGAAAAACAATTACCAAGAAGGAGTATGAAAATACATGTTAAAGCAGGCCACCTTCTTTAATTTACACCACCTCCTTGCTTGTCAGTATGTAAATCGCACCAATTTTGACTCCTTCCATTCTCACTCACACAATGTAGTAGGTGGGAGTAAGTTTGTCTAAAGGATTCTAAGTGAAGACATGAATCACATCTCATATTGGCCTAAAACTTTAAAAGTATAAGAAGGAAATGAAAAAAAAAAATCTGAGAAAATCTATGCTGAGTATTTTAACAAAATTTTAGTGCATGATATTTAGTCATGCATTTCTTTCTTTTTAAGAAGCTGCAGGTTTAAAACCTGTGTGCCTTTGAAAATCTCGATCTGTATCTATTAAGGATTCATAATTTTTGAAGAGTGAAAAATGTTATATTTACTTTGTTGTTCTGCCTCTTTCATTAAAAAAACTTGCATATGTGTAAAAATTAGGTACTTGTGACATCAAGCAGAAATACACACCAATTTGAGGCAGAGAATCCTATGCATTCATTACAAGCCCATATGTATTTTCAAATTCACCACTTCAAGCATACTTCAGAATCACAATTATTTAAAAGTTTGAAAATACTCTACATTCACATGAGAACAAGTAAAACTAAATTACTGGACCTGAAATCTTCAAAACCAGTGACCAGTCCGTACTAGACTCTACACACACCTAATCCATCCGCAAGAAGTACAAGTTGTGATTTCCTTGCTTTGGATGTGCTTGAATCGCACAAATTTCAATTCCTCTTGGGAACCCTCTTGGGAAAAAAAGTCCCATACTGGCAGACTATGGATTAGGTGCACCTTTACCTGCACCTTTACCTACCTCAGAACACCTCTGTTTTTTTCCCAACATGATTTCCAAAAGGACCGCCTCCGGAAGACGGCATTTCCAGGAGTGACGTTATAGCTTCAGAGACGTTGTTTCGATGGCACTGCAATGTCATTCCCAGAAGTACTACCTTCTGGAGGCGGGTCCTGGTGGGAATGATATCACAGTATGACAAGTATTGTCAGGGTACCTGCAGGTAGGCACAGAGACTGGGTAATAAAATGCCTGCACATCCGTAGTTATAATGAAACTGCATTCTTCTGCTAGCTACCCTTACCTTATTTCTTTGGTCTTCTTGAAGACAGGTTTCCCATCGTTTTCTTCTCCAATATCAAAAAGGTCTGAATACAGCTCCTTATTTTTGTGGTCAACCTGGAAGAGTGCACACCTATCTGCATTCACCAGGTTTTTTGCATATATCTATAGACAAAAAAAAACACACTAGAGTTAACAGTCCTGCGTTAGATTATGTTTAGTCATTGTCTGATAAAAATGTAGGTCCCTAGAAGATAAAAGTGTTGAGAAATTATCCGGTATGAAAATCTGTTTGAAGTAGCATCCACCTTCACAGCAATCTTTTAGGATACAATTCAAAATGAAAGCATGTCTTTTATTCAATATTTTTTTTGTAAATTAGAGTGTACTCTTTGAGAAATGTGGGAATATCTTTAGAGGCTTGAATGTTTGCTGTAAGGGAAGAGGCTTTCTATTACACTGTTTTTCAAGTACAAGGAATGCTTTTCAAAATGGTACCTTTCCTCCCTCTAAGTTTAGGTATTCACCTTTATATTCACCTTTACCTGACTAAATAGACAGGATATAGCAAGACTTAAGAACATTTTTGGCCTTTTGTCTTTATCTTCAATGCAAAATATATTGGTATTGAATATCTGGCAAAGACAGACATAACAGAGAGGCTAGTGTTTGTTTCTAAGAAAGCTAAATGCGCCTGTAATACATAACAATGAACACATAGGGAATATTAGAAGTGTCACTATGAATTGCCCTGTGCAGTAGTATATGAAATGGCTGCACCCTCCTGATGCTAGGGACAGTTCTTGCACAAAAGCTGAGACTTTGTAGTTCTACAGGAACTAACCAAAGCCCACAAGGTAGCACATCTAGTCAAGAAAGTACCACACTACAGCAATAGACTTGCACGGTCTCTATCATACTTCGAACCAGCTAGTTTTATCTTAGCAAAACTAACTGCCAGCCAGCACTGATTGTCAGAACAGAATCTTGTCCCGGGAACACGGCAGCTCTTCACTGAAATGTTTCTCAGACACACGATGGGCTGTCTGAGAACAATAGGAAAGAGTGAACCAAAGTCAAATGAGGATCACTGGGTGAACTTCAGATGCCATATACTCAGGTTCAAGAACCTGCTCTATCCAATTCAGATATGCGTCCTATGTTTCTTATCTGCTCAGAAAGTATAGTAACTGCATGGTAGTGCATGATCTCAGGTGGATCTTGCTCAAATTTTAAAATCGTATACAATAGCTATCCAGTCATTCAGCTACAGAAAGAGGCTGACTACATCTTGGCATGCAATGCATGCAGGTGGCGTGTCTTAAGAATTCTTGAGACTTCCATATGAATGAACTCCCCTCCCTTCTCGCTTGTCTTTCAAAAATAAAACCAAAACCCTAAAATATTTGATTACATATTAATGCAAATAGACAAACATTAGACCTTAGCAGAAAAAAACTCTGAGACAATAAATCATTAGTCGGGAGACTCTAATTCCACGTCACATGAGCTGTGTAACGGGAACTGCACAGAAACCATCTAGACCAACTCTACAGAACTTGGAGGCTCCTCCTGTACCGACAGAATCTGTGGCTGGAATGATTCTGTTGCTTTCTACTCCATTTGCTCCATCAGAGCAGTAGAAAGTCAGGGAGACTGCAAGCTGAGAGGTAACTTTTGTGAAATATTTCCCACTTAGAGCATTAAGAAGTTTAAAGATCTCAACCACTCACACCGTTTATTCCTTTGCTCAAAACAGAGTGAATATAAACTGTGCCAAAAAGGACAAGGGGTCTAGTAAATGCTTCTCTACACCTATTCTGAAGTTGTATCAGATTTCTTTATAAAATCAACAGCACAGTGTTGATTTTATACAATTAAACTTCTGTGTTCTAATGCATATGACTCAAGAACTTACCTTGGTCACGACTCATGCTTTTCAAAAATAACTGCTTAAAGACTACTAATTGAGAGAAATAGTTAATAGGATGAGAAAGTCTTACTTCCCTAAAGCACTAGTTCAAATCCAGGCCAGTGGCTGAAGGGGAATATCAGCACAAAAGATATGCTTTGCATTGTCAATAGGGAGGCCAGGGACCACCTTTTGGGTAGGCTGCTTGTAACTACTCAAGCATACTGGTAAGAAAATTTGCAAGGCAACTTGAACTTCTGCTTCCCCTCCTTGCATCTATATTCAAAATACCCTTATACTATTAACTTTGCTGAGGGATTTTAATGAAAAGAATGCTAAAATGCCTGTACTTT
This sequence comes from Buteo buteo, assembly GCF_964188355.1. NCBI lineage: Eukaryota > Metazoa > Chordata > Aves > Accipitriformes > Accipitridae > Buteo > Buteo buteo. The sequence continues at coordinate 38,764,454 of NC_134179.1, forward strand.
TTTCTTTATTATTACAGGAACAAATCAAATTTTAAGTGCAATCACCAAAGGGTGAAGTAGTGAGGTGAAATTGAGTTCCACTCTTTTCTTACTGTGAGACACAGAATAAGGCACATAATGATAAAATCACACTCCCATAAAATGGCAATAAATGTAATTCAACACATAATGCAATTAATTGGCCCAAGAAACAGCCAACTGCTACAGCTTACAAAGGAAGCTGAGTACGAAACATCTCCGCAGGTTAAAATGCAGAATCATGATGCAGCCAAGTGTTGAAAAAGAAGATGAAAGAGTAAGCATATTTTACTGCCAATTGTGTTCTCCACCAGACCTCTATTCACAGGGAAGAACAGGGGAGAATATCAATATTTGTTCTCAATGCCATATGTTATATTACACCAGTTCTTTTAAATGTTAAGCTATTTTTAAGCAGTTCATTTAAATTGGAAAAGTCAATGTTCAGAAATGTGTCCTATGTGCAGAATTCTTGACTGTGTACTAACTAGAATAAGACAAGCACTGCAGAATATTTTCCATTACTAATTCAAGTTTCTAAATAAAACCACTTTAATATTGTTTGCATTCTAAGTTTGTTGTCTTTGAATAATCTAGCTAAGAATATCACTTCGAAGATTGGAGCAAGTATTGGAGTACTGTTGGAGAGTAATTTTTTGAATACACAAACTGAAATAATAGTATCATAGACCTGATTAAGATTTACATTCAGGAAAAAGAACTGCACTATGCCATGAATGTGCCTAAAGCTCAAAAGCATAATTCATATACCAAACATTTAAAACGTGCTATGAACAACCAGTCCATATATATTTGTAAACACTATTCAGGAAATAATTCTGAATTCAAAATTGATTCAGAAAATTATAATCTGTTTCTCGACTTGACTTTAGTGGTTTTTATAAAACATTGACTGACTGTCACTCTAGTTATGGGTGTAAAGACTTTTGCAAAGAAAAAGGGATGTAATGTCTTGCACATCTCATTCAGCAACTGGAACAAATACTCTATGAGTAATGCTTGATCTCTAGTCCTGCTACAGACTATAACTTCTTCAGGAGCATTTTGCAGCATGTAGCAAATTGAATTTAGAAAAAAAAAAATCAATACAGCAAGCTGAAATAAAAAGAAAACAAGAAGCCTTTCTGTTACAATTTTCACACCTTCTCTAAAACGCAATAGTAACTATTCAGTTCAGAGAGACAGTCACTTTTCATTACTTATGAAAGCTGAGAAACAAAGTTGTTGCGACAATAAAAAACCAAGCTGACCTTTGCCACCTTCTTCTATATAGAGACTGTTTGCATTAAGTGTCCATTATTAACAGCTCAAATATTTCAATGATATAATGTCTTACTTCAAGGAAGCAGTTTAATAACTAAGACTAATGAAGTACAGAAGTGAAGAAAACAACTTACCATTATATGTTCAAGTAGAGAATCTATTGCAACTATATTATCAAAATATGTTCTGCAGAAAAAGAGAAGTCAGTAAATATTGGCATTTAGTCAAACACTTCTCAAACGGCTGTCATGGGTTCTTGTTTCACAACTGCTTAACCGTGGAGCCCAAATAGGTGAGGACAAACCTCTGCACCTTGAAAATCACTGACTGGCGTGCTACAGCACAAGGGAATTGAGAAATGGACCCAGCTCTGTTCCTTTAAGCCATTATTTTACAATGATGGAACTGTAGAATATTCTCTGTAATATGTAGAATTTTCTCTGTAGAAAGGGAAAAGACTACCAAAGATTGCCTGCCATGGATTGAATAGGCCCCTGCTGAGCAACACCAAGAATGTATCAAAATGCTTTGGCACCCTTTACACACTGAAAATTTTAAAAGGAGAAGTAAAAAGGAAAAGAACAGCAATCCAAAAGATTAAAAAAAAAAAAAAAAGATTTTTTTCCATTGCTGATATATATTACCTACATGCTTTCAAAATGTCTCATTAGGTTTATGCATAGAGGACTGTGTACTGAGAACTAATGAAAACTATGTATTGTAGCTAAATTCACCTCATATTATCCAAACCTTAACAATATTTAAAAGGCAACAATTTATAAAACTCTTAATGAGTCTTCTCTACCAACCCAGGTGTAGCATGTTGAAGTTGCAGAAAAAAGACTGATCTTGTGACTTAAAAACAAACAAAAAAGTATCTCAGTTTCACAGCAAAGTGGAAACTGTCCAAGGACAGTCAAGATCATTGAAAAATAAAGGTCAAACTTATTAGTAAAAGAAGTCTAAATCTTTCACATGCCAAGTCTTAATAACCCTTGGATTACAATGTTCCCAGCAGACAGAAAGACATTATCCCATGGCCTTGAACATATACACAGCTCAGTTTTGTTTGGGTCTAGGGGAAAGGAAATATATAATACCCTAGTCTTACATTGTCAGGGACATGAAGAGGTGGAGCACTGCATACTATGCCCTTTCTGAAATGTTACAGAACATGTCCCAGTGACATTGCATGCTAACAATTTCCTCACTGAATAGGAAAGCCTCTTTCCACGTAAGAAAAGGTACAGACCATTTCTAAGAGGAAACTAATTACCTTCTTGCTAGTGCAAGTCTTTACCTGCATGAAGTTCATCAAGTTGTTATTAAATGATATCCCAATTTTGTGGCTTAAAACACAGGGGGGTTTTGTTGTTAAAACTAAACAATTCTAGCAACTGATAATGCTGTATGAGAGATATTTTCTTACAGAAATACATATTAAATATTTGCAGTATTTATTGTAATTTTTATCTTAAAAATTTAAAATAATCACAAAGTTCTTTAAAACAATCTCAGTACTATGTACCAAGATAACAAATTGCCAGCCCATAAATTTGGGTAGATTAATCCAGAGTTCCCTGGTAAACTAGCTCAGTACATATGTTAGCAACATAAAAGCACTCTGGAAAGGAACATAACGGTGCAAGACGGTGCAGGAAGTGGGTTCTGGCAAGGGAATGATGAGAGCGCCCTTTGGGAGACACACTCTAAACCTAAACTGAAATTAAAAAAAAAAAAGGTCATCCCTGAGGAAAAAAACTAAGGAAAAATATCTGGATACAACCAGCTTGCCCTCCTTGTAAGGGGTAGACTCCTCCCTGCGGTGGATCACTCCCCATTCCAGCCAGGTTGACTCAGCTGCGTACATTCCTAGCAAAGGCATAGGAATCTTGGATGTCCTCTAATCTCACCAGTTTGAGAATTGTTCATCACAACCTACGGAAGTGTTTGTAACAGCAAAAATCCAAGACAATTCATTATTCCAAAGTATTGTCAGTCCTTTATGATGCACTTAAAAATTCTTCAAACAACTAGTTTGATAAAACACTGTTAAACACCCCAGACTGTGATTTACCAAAAGTACAACTCTGGTTTGTCTTTTAATTTATTGGTTATCTCTACTATTTAAAGATGCTAACAGCAGCAACAAAGAAAAAGGGATGAAGGAAGAGCATATCACTTAAGATACTAAACTGACTTTGCAAGTCTAAGCCCAAGTTTTCATACTCTTCACTGTGTTTTCAATTTAATCTTGCACTTACTGTGACAAGAAATTAAAAGGAAACATACCACATGCAGTTACAGTCTTTGAAAATGAAAACAGAGCCCCCAGAAAATGCAGGGGAAGAACGATTTTGTGGCAGCCCTGATTCTTCAAGGATATATCCCTGAAGTGCGTATACTTAGGCATATACGTATGTGTATGCATACATGTCAAAAAAGCGGGGGGAAGCTGAAGCAGGCTAACTAACTTTTCATAGTCCTTTCAAACCTTCTAAAATTGGCCATGAAAAGAGATGGCAAGCCTATTGGTCACTTCTCAAAACAGGGACATGTTTAACTCTGACAGAAGAGGGGAAAAAAAAGACAAAAAACGCATGCAAAGAGTAAATAAATCCTGTATGGTATAATTGGATGTTACATTTTCTTCTGCACCACCACCAAAAAAAAAGTTTAACAGGTATACACCACTGCCACCCACATCATTCGTTCTTGTCCCTGTGCCAAAGTTTGCCCACCCTCCGAGGTGTGCCTTCTTGTGAGCTACAGTGTAAAACATGGGTAGGTCGGAAAAGCCACGTTAGAAAAGCTTATCAAAATAAATTGAAGAGATTATAGTGCAAATCAGACTTACTTCGATACATCAAGCAAGAAGTCGTTCAGTTCAGTCTGCTTGGCAAGGCCCCGGCACACCTGGAAGCACAGATCACTTTATCATTTGCTCCAGAACACTGAAGTCAGAGGGAAACTGAAGTCACGCAGTCTACCCATTTAATGTGTATGAAAAAAACACCACTACCAGGATATACATATGTTACAGCAGTGTATAAAATTAAAAGCTGGATTTGTGTGCTGGGCTTCAACCTTAGCTATCTAGCTGCTGAGTTAAACCTGTCAAATCCAAGTAACATCTTTCTTAAGACTCTTTGAAAGATGTTGGTTGTTAAACTTGTTCATGCTGTCTCAAAAGCTGCCACTGAACGTGGTTATGGAACCAACTTGACACCTCCTTATCCAGACCCTCAGCTCTTCTGAAAATGTCAAATATTTTGTTTGCTTTCTTCCTTACCATACTTTTACCACTTTTTTCCAGATTGCAAAGTAGCATGGAGACACTACTGAAGACTGACATCAGGCAAGTTTAAGTAAGCTAAGTAGCAGATGATATGTGCTCAACTTTGGGAGAAATCAGCACGAATATGAACACAAAAAAATAGTATGCATACTATATTTTAGAAGCATATTTTACTTCACCTGATTGCATACTCTGTATCTAAAGTACAATTGTACAACTGTATGTTACTAGAGCAAGCACTGAGGTCAGAAAAAGAAAACAAACCTCTACTGTATGTACCTTTTACACAATAAAATACCACTCAGAACTACTCTCTTTCATCTGTGCAATGCAGATATAAATAAATATGCAAAATATGACAAACTACATCCACAAACCTTACTCTTGCATATAATTAGGTAACTAGGTACAACTTCTTGATATACACTACTTCCTAAAGCCTAGCTGTGAGTCTGGTAGGTATGGCCCAAGGCCAGATCAAAACTCTTGCATTCTTCTCATGCAAAAACTTGGGAAGGGCAAGCCTTCTGCTTAGCAGAAGGGAGAAAAATGAAAATGATCATGGGACAGGCTTAAACTAATCTTTCTATGTTTTGTTTTGTTAGGTGTGAAAGACTTCTCAGTTAAAGAGAGAGTCATTTTTACAAAGTGAAGCTACAACTGCATGCGATTGCAATTCTGCTAGCATACAACAGTCTACACCAGCTAATTCTGCCTAAATATGCCAGGGTGAATGACCATCCCAAACAAAGTCAATGACTTCTAGTACCAAGGTGGCAAATATTAGAGTCTAGAAAAGAAAAGCAGGAAGCTTTGTGCAAGTATTCTGCCAAGTGTATGAAAGCCACCTTGAAAAAAAGAATGTCACGAACTTCCTCCTGTGAGTTGACAGAAGAACCCATTTTAGCATCTTCTGTGAAGTTGACAGAGTATGTTTAGCTCCAGTGTCACCGTCTTCTATTAGCTGAAGTAACAAAAGCTACCAGCAAAGCTTCCGGGGTTTGCTCGAGCAGCTTGCACTGTGTGGAGGAGCTTCATTAGGCACCCTGCTAGGGACAGCATGAAGCATCCTTAGTGGGAGAAGTAACAGGACCATGAAGCAGCTAGCAAGGATAGCTTAAACTAGGCTTAGCCAGCAACACCTAATAATTTCAAACTGAATACCAAAGCAGGAGGAAAGCAACCAGTTGGCCTAGCAGTTGCCTTCTTTCTTACAAGAAAAAAACTGCAAAGTTGTTATAATTCTGCTTTAACCACTATTTATCTACCTTGTTAAGGTTTCTTTTTCCCTTAGTAAAAATACTGTTTGTTATTTGATCCACCATTGCAAGTGAAGAAAACTAGCTCAATGAACACCAAAAATGTTAGCGTATTTTTCCCAGGTTCAGGGAAAAGTGCTTGAATCGATGTTTTAGTAGTGACCTGCATTTAAATTTGACCATAGTCCATGTTCCTACTAATCAAGTTCTGGCAGAAGGGTTACACAATGAAAAAAAAAAAACAAAAACATCCACACTTACTTGTACTTGATGTATTGCTACTGAAGCCCATGCAAGATTTGCTGTTGCAACCTGAAACAAAAGAGAAGAAATTAACTCTGAAGAAACCTTGAAAACTGCACGTCAGTTACATACTCGTTTTCTCTATCTCACTGCTAAGTAAATTGACTGAGCTGTTTTAGACAGGCAGGCAGTAACAATTTGTAGGAAGACAGTTATTTTGTGAAAGTCTGGGTATACTTGCGAGTGTTTCAATTTTAGTAAGGTACATTCAGTCACAAGAGAACAATCCTAATTTTTTGTATCAAAAAATTGCTTACCAATGCCCTTCAAAAAGCGGTACTGGGAACCCATCAGCTCAGAAATACAACATCAAAACACACATCTCATAAGCCAAGGGCTTTAAAAATTACATTATGTACATTGTTGAAAGGCATCTGCCATAGAAATAAAGTATGCCATAACATCTTTCCTGGGCTGTATCTCTTCAGCCACAGCTATTTCCAGCTGTAAACAGGCACTGTTTCTTTCACTACCATTTTGGTGGTAGAAGAACCAGACCTGATCCCTCAGCTCAAGACCAGTGTTTTAAGTATGACAGTTTCCAGGCAACATTTCAAACAAATGTCACGTAAACTGCAGTTAACCAAGATGTGCTACCATACATAATCTCCCGTCCTTGAAACACAGGAGCTTTATAGGAACACAGAGGACAGAAGTACAAGAGGTCTGCTGCTGCATACACTCCTAAGGTACTTTTTTTAAAATTTTATTTTTCTTTAACCAGAACACATTGTACACATTTTACAAAAAGTGCTAGTGGTATCCAAAGGCTTTCTGAAACCTGAAAATGAAAAGAATGCTTTGGAACACTCAGAAAGTGACCCTAAAATATTTTTAATTTACTAATAAAATACTTTTATTTAGCAGCCAGTCTCTTCCAAAGAGAACATTCATGAATTTCAGTTACAGAAGGTATTTCACATAACATAAAAGATTCATATTTGCACAGAACAATGCATGTCTCAGACCTATCTGAATTGTAGATTGATTAATGTTATAGGATAATTTTAAAAAAGAAATACATTGTGTGTAAGCAGCAGAATTGATAAAGCCTGGTTTTGCATGAATGCCTGTTCTTTGTTCAGTGAGCAAGGCTACTGGCACCACCATACTAATCCAGTCCCCTAGTGGTGAAAAAATACCATGTGGGACCCTGAGGCTGAAGCAACATTGACTGCCCAACTAATATACATGTATGAGCATCCCATATATGCTAGGCTGCTTAGATTACTGATAAACAGAATATACAATTGACAAATATTGCTGTTTTTTCCTTCCTTGGGAGGGCTGGGTTTAATATCTCTTGTCTGCAAGTTTTCTGTTCTTTTCACAAGAGTAACTCCTGTTCAGTACAGCTAAACTGCTCCATGGTGCATCTTGTACCACTGTCGAGACAACAGACCTGTCTGGAACTCACCCCATTTTGTCCTAACCTCTGTGTTCAGGTTCTCTGCCCTGGGGAAGGGTACAGAGAGAAATGAACAGTACATTCATCTTAATGTGTGGATGGGACATGACAAGGAATCTCACCCAGACATGAAAGGCAAGATGCACTTCTAACACCTTTGATACAGCAACAGCCTTTAAGACATCTGCTCCATTTTCAAATTTGTTTGTACTTGGCTAACAATTTGCAACTTTGGATTGACAAATGGACGTATATGGACAATGTAGCTACAGAGGCCTCGTATAAATAGAGTAAACCATGCAGTGTAGAGAACAGTCATGGAAGTGGGAAGATAGTTATGAATGGGAATATCTGGATGGGGAAGCATCAGAAGGACAAAAAAGCAGAAGAGAGCGTTACGAATGGCACCTAGATTAGGAGGTCATCCAGGTACCAGTACAACTACACACAGGTTCTAAGGACATCTGGGTCAGGAGACAAAAGACAGTGAGTAAATCTTGACGACTCACAGAGATGGGACAGGCTAGAGAGACAAAAGATGTTCAGCTCCTAAAGGCTAAAGAAAAGGCTGACCCAAAACCAGCAGATGGTTGTCCAGCTAGGAAGAAACCAGGAGACATAAGGACTCAACAGTTGGCATCCCTTGTCCTCCCATTGTAAGGCTTCCTGGAGAGACTACCTGGATATGCTCATCTCTGCACGCGACTCTTGGAAATACCACCTGGACGCACACAGCTTGGTGTCTGAGAGTGTGTGGATGCAAGAATGTGAATGCAAATACATGAAATCTCTTTTGCTTCACTTTTGGTTTAAAATAAAATCCCTTTCCCCTCCCATGAGACCTAGCATTGAGACTTGGTATACTGTTTCTACAACTTTGCAACATTATGTTTTACAATGGGGCTCATTCACTTGAGAAGCCACACCAAAACAGCCAATTAAAAAAAAAAAAATAATAAAAAAAAAATCTTTCCATATTGTAAAATACAGCTTTACTGGAAAGTTAAAATTGAGACTCAGGATAACCCGGCAGTGCTCTTTTTTTATAAAGTGATTTCTTTTTTTGACATCTGATTTACACTTACATTTCATTCACCTGCTCTGCATTAACTTCTCTAACAACTCCATATTGAGTTTATAATCAATAAAGAAATCTTGGACCTCTTTTTCCACAGAAGAACACAGGGTAAAATTCTTGATGTGTCCCTGTACTTGTATATATAAATTTTACCTCCTGTAACTGAAAATATAAATCACTACTTATTTTTTTTCGTAAGTAACGTTCAATGAGAGCAAAACTCAAGTATGAAAAAGGTAAAAAAACACCTGAGAAGAGTGAGAGAAGGAAGTTTGGAGGGGCTGAAGTGCTGATCGTTGTGAGGAATTGGGGAAGGCTAGGTATGAGCTCACCTCTTGGTGACTAAGGTGGAAGGCTTCTTTGCCCCAGTGACGGTAAAGCTCCAGGATACCAATCAGGTCACCAATTGCAGTGACAATTGGCAAACACAGAACAGATTGGATACGAGTCCCTGATTCCAGTCCAGTACCTTTGGGAAATCGCTCATCCTAGAAAATGTAAACATAATCTGATAAAATGTAAATATCATAACATTAACATGAAAGATATATGGACGTTTTCCTCCCTCTCCTGGCTGATCAAATCTGCAGGAAAATGATAAAATTCACTAAAACTCATATCTCAGCATAATTTACACACAGTATTAAGACATCCACTGAAAAAAATGCAATAAAAAGGTCTCAGCACTGATTTATATATACAGATAAACTTATTGATGTAAAGTCAGAATTAGGCGTGTATTAGACCTAGCTTTGGGTTTGTTTCTATAATACATTTTCTCTAATCTCACAGGCAGCAAAACCAGCACTTCATTGCTAATGCCAGTGCAGATTAAGTAAAAACCCAAACAAACAACACTACCCTGCCACTCTCCCCCCCAAAAGTCCAAAGCATTTTTAATTATGAAATGGATTGCTCAGATTTCAGTGTTACCAAGCAGACAGCAGTGCTTGCAAGACAACAAAAATCAAAACCTAAGGCTAAGGCTTTAGGTTATACAGGTTTATAATCCTCAACCGACTCCTGAAGAGGAAAAAGTGTTCCCCCAAAATTATGCATGAGAGTAAGAATCTTTCTCCTTCCCTTGCTTATGCATCCTGAATAAACCGGTGCAAAAGTTACAGGAACAAATGTTAAAATAATCCTACCAGCTGCTATAAAAGGTCCAGATTCATAATTTTTAATCTACATAGGGAATGTCCAAGGCTTTATAGCTTCAGTTCCCCGTGTAGGAAAACTCACAAAGACCTGAGAAACCAGCTGGATGTTACAGTTAGTAAGGCAGTAACTAGCCGACATGAAGCAAGCGAGACCCGACTTGGTTGCACATCAATCCTCCTTGATTCTTCCCAGATGTTCCCTGCGGGCTGTGCTTAGGCAAGACAGACACTCCTGCAAAGCTGATCAAAATCCCTTCTTTCTCAAAGAAAACAGCTAGTAATCTCTACCTTAATTACTAAGATGATAATCAACCTGAAGGCTTGGAACAAATGACAGACAAAAGAGAGTGGGAAGCACTTTGCAAAATGAGCCCCCCGCTTTCACTTTTTAATTCTGTCCTCCCCCCAAAAAAGGGCTGGCAAGTCTATCTGCAAGCACTTCCCTTTCACGTTTGAGATGCTCCTAAAATCACATGAAGGCCAACCATGTCACCAAAATTAATCTCCCTGTTCGGTCAACAATCCACGGATACTATGAATATAAAATCAAAACATGCAGCCTTGTATACAAGGATATCATGATCAGTAACAATTTAAGCCCTATATGTGACTGAAAAAGCCTAACAACATATAAAATCTTTACAGTCCAGGCTATACAGAAAGCACTGACTGTTACTACAGGGAAAGCTGTTTCTGCTTTTTGCTTTTGTGGTTCTGTTTAAGTGTACTCACATGAGGCATTTGGTGTTTTGTTTATAGCCTGGGTTTGCCCAATAAAGGTCATATATTTTTAAACGAATATTTTTTAAAATAGAGACACAAATGTCCAATTTTGGCCACAGTATCCAAAGATTGTTATTCTGGGCAGAATTGAAAAGGATAGAAAACACTGAAGACAGAAGATAATTTAAATGTCCTTGGTGTTCTCATAACCAGCTGATCATAAAGTGTTCTCATAAAGTACAGTTTAAATACCAGTTTCATACAATTGCATAAATGAAACTAGAGGATGAAGTTTTTTAAAAAAAATTAAGGACAGACATGCAGAGTGCCAAGAATTATCAGAATATCACCTTAGGATTTTCTGAATCCTTTGACGGACAAAGGCCTGAATTTTAATATCAGTTACATGTAGTGTGTCTTCCATGTAGGTCTACTTATAAGTATTCTGGCTTTACATTAGTGTAAACAGAGATCAAAATCCTGTCTAATAACCAGAATTCTGACTGACATTCTTGTCAGTGTGAGCCCTGCATAATAATTAAATCAAACTTTGATTGACTATATGGGAGTCTTCTTGTTTGGGATTAGCACACTAAGTATTTCAAGACCAGGAGGATAAGAGTTTTTACTGATAGTTTTTTTTTCGCTACAAGTGGCTATGGTACAATTACTTCCCTTAACTGACAACCAAAAAAATATTAAAAAACAAAAAAACTGAAAACTTTTAAACTTAAAAATAAATGAGTTATTCTGAAATTATTCCATCAATCTAATCCAAACTCAAATTTATTTTCTTGGTAGCAAGACAGATGTAAATTCTATCATTATACATTCAGCTCAATAAACATCTCAGCATCAAAATATTCATTCTAAGAACATGGTGTAATCATCTTATTAAAAAGAGAAAGCTTTTTACCCCCAGAATATCTTCCACTAACAATGTTTTTCTGGATCTGGCTACATAAGCAGATACTGTAGTGCCATGAGCAATGGGCCCTGCAGGAATGAGCCGTGGTTGTCCTTCTTTAGCTCCTGGTGGTGTAAATACACACAGACTCTAGTTAGAAGGAAAAAAAAAAGAGAACAAAAAAGAATGCAATTAGAAAGCATGGTTACTTTTATCTATGCAGCATAAAGGATTGAGTAAAGTAGATAATGCGGAGAAACACAGCTTTTGACAATGAAAAGTAGTTGGATAAACTCTGCTTAACTGTTTTGAAATCTTAGGAAATCCCACTCTAAAGCCACCATTCAGACTGTGGATAACTCTTCTGCTGAAGTCAGTCATCGCTCATATCAGGATTGGATTGCGTTTACCTTGAACACACAGTACACTGCGTAAAGACTCACAGAGGAAAACATTACCTTGTAAGAGAAAGATGTTTTTTTTCCTAGGATGCACTCATTTATTTCGATAGAAAATACTCAAAAAGTAGAGATAATCTTTAAATTTCTTGTTTATCTCATCCCAAGGAAAGGTAATTTCAAAATTATCCTAATGTTATATTTCCTGAAATCCAAGTGACTGCATTCATCCCCCGTACTAAAAGAAACATCTATCTTACTTGCTGCCTACTTAAAACTGTCTCATTTGTTGAAAAGTCAGGTATGACAACCTTCATATCATGAAACTCATCCAGAAACATCTGATAATTGTTCTATAACAGAAATATTAAACAAGTTAAAACCACCAGAATGAATGGGATTGCAAATAATATTTTACAAAAAGAAAATTAAACACACATATAGAGGTTGAACCTGCAAAACTTTCTGTATGCCAGACACTCTTCATATCTAAAATTTCATTCATTTTTGGATGAAAAATAAAATTTATGGAACAGTAGAGTGCTGTAAAACAATGTCCCTATCACAGACTCTAAATGTTCCTTTATTTTTCCCCTCAGGCAACTTGCAAAGACAAAGTGTGTTAGTGACAACTGATTTTAGTCAGAAAACCACAAAAAAACCCAACTGTGTCTCCAATGCAATCAAGCAGGAACAGTTCATTTTACAAGCAAAAAGTTTCATCTTCTGTTTTATTTTTCTACCTTCGTCTCATTACATCCATCAATTTATGTGTCTCATAATGCTATAGAATCCCAGAGGCTCTCAAAATTTTAAAGCATTTATCACTGTCACACCCTATTCAGCACAGCGGAACTATTACCCTTTAAACACAAAGGGCATTTAGGCACATGAAGAATAAATGACATGGCAAAGGTTACACAAAGTGTTAGAACAGCAGGGATCAAATCTGTATTTCCAAGACTTCAGCTTTATGTCCTAATCTCTTGAGCCATCCCTCCTTATACATTCTTAACATTAACACAACTAAAGCACCACATCAGACACCCACCCTTCTATTGGCAAATTGTGTTTTCTTATTTGCTATAATCAATGATCCAATTTATTTCACTGATAAATTTGTAAGACCAGGAGTATATAGAGAGAGATCCTGTAGTAAGTAACTCTACTGCTAAATAGCTGTATGATTTAAAATTATGAACTTAAAGCATAAGAACTAAGATGAAACATTTTAAGCAAAGATCCTTGCAGGAAAATATAATTTTTTAAATCTTTTTTTTTTCATTTACATATAGAATACCACAGATAGATGATGGTGCCACCACACAATGTATTACTAACATTCCTAGTAGGAATGGCCACATGTTGTGCCACTCCTTTGTACTGATTAATTTTACTATCAGACTTTGCTTTCATTAGGGCTGCTATGAGGGTCAATCACCCAAGATTTTACAGCATCAACAGTTATGATAATAAACGTTAATTACTTCTAATCTGTCTCCTACATTTATCATTCACAAAGGTTTCTGTAACAGTAGACAAAAGCAAGTGCACAGATGCTCCAGATTCCAGTAGCTCAGAATGCAGTGTTGCCCTGAAAGACTGAACAAAGAACTTTTAGTTTGTTTAAATAAGATTCCAGCTTAGGCTTAGCAGTAAGCAGGGAGCTTCGCACTAGAATTGTTATTATTTAAATATTATGCCATTATATGCATACTTAATTCCTTGCAGAAAAAAAGCCCAAACAGAAAATCTAAAAAAATCTATGGGCCCAATTCATTGAAGAAATAAAGTGAAATCTAGGCACCATGAAATCAGTGGTATTTCTCTTATTTTGCTCTCCTAGACCTGTGACGTACCTCACAATCTCTAACTCTGCATTATTACGACTCCTCTGTAAGCTGGGTGGTGATGCTATCCTCATTTTATAGATGGAAACTGTGACAAAAATTTTGTATTGATGCGGATATTTTAGCTGAGGCTCCCATTACCATTTGAGTACGAACTTCACAGCTCACCACATAGCCTACAGAATGCCTTCCACCATAGCTTAGAGCTAGAGGGAGCCAAATGGATCACAAGACAAAGAAAACTCAAGTGTGAAAGAAAGGAGACAGACTTCAGAGATCAATAGTTACCAATTTGGGCCCTGTGAGACCAGGTAAATTACTAAACAGGGGCTGTTTTCTAGCACGAAATATTAAAGGTACAATTTGCATGTGAAAATCCAGCATCTGCTGTCAGCTGTAGAAAATGAAGTGATGATATGAGATGCATCCTTTCATCATTATCATTTCTTTATTCTGCAAACATGCAAGGCACATTATAAAATGTACTAAATTCAAAAAAGATCAAACAAATCTTCAGAAACTATGGAGATGCAATATAATGCACCATATATAGGTACTCCTGCAGCTATGAAGGTACCTTGCCTATAACAGATTAACAGCGTTTTGGAAGGAGAAAGTTGGATTTTATGCTCAGGAGAAAACAAATGGTCAAAGAAAAGTATGGATTTCATAGCCGCAACAAGAGTGAAGTCTATCCAAGAAGAATCAGTAGTCCAACAGTCAGGGCATTTAGTGAGTTCAAAAGAAAAACACTCAAGATTCTGACAAAACCAGTAACTGAGTATTTGTCTTGTTCTTAAGCAGAAAGTCAGGCAGTGACTGACAAGTCATTTCAGCATATTTATTGCTAGATCTCATGCAGTTGGAAGGAAAGGTACTTCCTCCTTGGAGTAGCTCTACTGAATATGCATGGTATTTACTCCATTTTAATATCTTGCACTATGGTACAAGTGCATGAAATCTTGACATTTTCTGTTTATTCTGATCCCAGACCTCAACCTTATTCTTCAAACCCATTTACACTCACAGCCTCTTTAAAGAGTGGCTTTCAGCAGTGAAAGACACTGGAAAAGTCAGAATGTTTATTTTCTATATGAATTACAAGAATGTGCTACATAAATAAGCAACACACACAAAACCCAAACAACAAAACCCATTAAATCAGTACACTGAATCTGCCAGAACAAGCCTGCTCAATTTACCAAAATAAAAAGCTCCATTTATTCTTTCTTATAATCTAATAAAAGATACATATAATTCTTAAATGAAAACTTCATTTCAGTTACTTGCCTTCATAAGCTTCAGTTTCATATTTTTACATGCATTTAAATAGAATGAAAAAGAACATTTTACATAACAGATCCGAGAAAAGTACCCCATGATCTGAAAAAAAGTACATTATTCTAATAAAACTGAAGAAACCACAGTTCACGATTTATTTAAATCAGTGTTCTGATATAAAATCTTTAAAAAAAAAAAATCAAAAATGCTAGTAAAAGGTTTAGGATATAAAGGGCATAGAAATACTGAAATACATAACTTCACAAATGTTTGACCTGTTACACTATATGCTTATAGGAAAAAGATTTACTATTTTAAAAGTGCTATTATAGTAGGAATAGTAATACTATAATGTGCTCAATACTGAAAAGGTGGTTCATATTGCAGAGCACTGCAAAAGGTAGGAGATGAAACACAATGTTTAAAGTCTGAATTATGTGGTCAAAGTAGCGGAATAAGTCAAATTAAATTAACAGGACACTGGAGACCAAAGTTGATCTCTCCAAAGATTAACACTTTTATTCACACCATTCTTCTTACTTAAGAAAAAGTAAGACATATTTGGTTCTTTATGTGAAGATAGCAATGTGTGACGCTTAGCAAAGTAACTCTGTTATTTAAATTACTTGTCTAAAATGTGCTTTTCCACACTGGTCTCCTGAGTCATGCCCATAACTAAATATAAAACAAGGCACAAATCTTTCTCTTCTCAGAAACAGTTTCTCAAAATAAAATACAAGAAAAAAAAAGACAAAACCAAACAGCCACTTTCACTAGAAAACAAAACTCGCTTCTTCCACACATACTTATTTTTCTCCAGAAAAGGCCTTTACTGACCAAAAAACTCTGTTGACACCATGAAGGGTTGTTAGCAAAAGTTGCTTTTGCCAGCACAGTCTTTCCCATGTCCTTGTGTAAGTACCAGTTTGGCTGGTAAACCCCCCCTGCTGCCACCACCATGAAGCACTGCTGTGAATTGGCAGCCCTATATTGAAAAAAGCTCATGAACATTATTTTATTTCCAATGGTAAAGAGTTTTGCAGAAGCAATCCCATTCTGCTTCTCCTGGGAAACTACAAACCTCACTGCTAAGGGGTCAGTGATCAAAAAACTCTTCCAACTACCCAGTCAGTTCTAAATTTGCCGCTATTCCTCCTGACTCCGTACAGGTAGAAAAGTACGATGGTGCAAGGACAGATCTCCACCTAGACCTCAAACAACAACCCTTGATCTCCAAAGCCATGGAACAATTGACAATCTTATCCTGACCATGCAGCACTATTAAAAAGAAAGATAAATTTTCTCATAACCATATATAAGCTGCAATTAGTCCAAAAGATTCCACCATTCCACATTGACTTTATACATACAGCTAACAAAGTTTCATGACTGTTGATACTTTCCATATATGATCAATTTAAATCTGAATGAGTTTAAACATTTATTGCCAATTAAGGATGTGGACATTTCTTGATTTTGTTGTTATTTTTTAACAAAGCTTCTGAATTCCTAGAAGCCATCAATGGCAAGGTCAGCCAAACAAAACGCAGCAAGAACAAAAAAGCTATGCTCTGCTCTACTATGGCATATTACCGAAATATAATCTCTGAGGCATCCCACAGACACAGCTTTAAGGGAATCTCTTTAATCACCACTGCCCAAAACCTCCAGGTTTTTCACATCACCTATCCAGCTCACATTTCCTGGTTTTCCTTCTGCTTAAGAAAATACTTATAAAATAAAATGTACTGTAGTAATAACAAAATTTGGGGCTTACCTACTCTCTTCTAACCATGAATCACTCCAGCATTCTTTTAATTTGCAAATGCACATTCAAATCATCCTTCACAAGCTCAAAGGGTAATTAGAAATGTTCCTGTACAGACATCAGATATATTGTATACAGCTTCACAAGTAAATGAAGAAATGGATAGATTGGGCCCTTTCAAATTACTTGCACTTCTTTAGTAGGTTTGAATATTTTACTTCAAAAACAGACTAACAGTTTGCATTTCTGGTAATGACACTGAACAGCAATTAAAAATCAAATCAGTGGATTTTCAACCACAACTTAAACAATATATAGTCAATAAAAAAAGGAAATATGAAAATATAAAGTCCCATAATTCCCCAAATACTATACTGATAACTCACAATACAGGAAAAGGAAAAGGCTGAGGAGACAGCAGGATGCCTGTGCACTGCGAATGTAAGCCAGGATTGTAAGCCATTGCAATGTCACTGTCTCCTGGCAAAACTTAAGTAATAAAAGATATCTAGTGTAGACAGAGCATTAGATATCTTTACTCCAATGAGGGATAAGGCAACCAAGATGGGAGAGAGTCATTCTTGGTTTGATAAACTACCAAAAGAGCTAACATTGGCTTGGAGAGCTAATCCTTTGGAAGCTTCCAGGTTTGTGCATTCTGGCACCCAGGAGACCCACAGGATCCTGCAATTCCCTGTTTTGATCCATTTCCCCTCCTTCCAGACAGACAGAATCTCCTTACCTACATCAAACTC
Organism: Buteo buteo; assembly: GCF_964188355.1. Lineage (NCBI taxonomy): Eukaryota > Metazoa > Chordata > Aves > Accipitriformes > Accipitridae > Buteo > Buteo buteo. Next base: position 38,781,944 of record NC_134179.1, read on the forward strand.
AACCACCCTATTACCAATCTTTTCCCAACAAGTTCCATATGGTGATGGACTTCTTTCTTTAAATGTAGTTAAGCAGGGGAACACTGAAGTCTGACACCAGAAACATCCTATATCTTGTTGGAACCTCAGAGCAAACAAGGTGCTTCCTCCTTTCCTGCCTTCTGTGACATGACAGATTGTTCCAGCTGGGCCCAAAATCTCCAAAACAATTCCTTCCTTCCCAGTTTAATCTCTTAATTCACTTTGAGAAAGTCTCCAACCAAAAAAAAACCTAATAATTTTGACTGATGCTACAGTGTGGCTTGGAATCCACTAATGGCCTTATCGTGACCACAGAGAGCAAGAGGTGCTTAAAAAAACCAAGCTGTAACAAAACAGAAAGTCCAAACCAAATAACAACCATAACAAAGATTTGACCACTGGTGAACACAGACAAATGTAACAAAATTCACCCTTTCGTATTTCATCGGCACTTTAGGTATAGGCAACATATTGTAATCTCTAATGTCTTTTTAAAATGCTAATATATTAACAAGTCTTCCAGTCTACAGGAATGCATAATAATGTACACTTTAATCAGTTCTTGAGGGATACCAACATGACAGCAGTCTCAATTCACAGCTAAACACAGCAAACTTGGCTTAATATATATCCAGTATGTTTGGCTTAACATACGTATATCCAATAAGCCATAATACCATCCCTTTTGGTGCTCTTTTCTTGGTGCCATGTCTGTTGAAATTATGAAGTGATTTATCTTGAACCTCTTTTACTGTGGCTGAAAAAAACCCCATTACTCCTCGTTTGTAACAGCTAAGAGCACGCACATGAAGAATTACTGATGTCCAACTTGTCATGGTGTCATAACTTGGCCCCACAGTTGGATTTTCTAGTGAAAATCCAATGCTTGACAGGGAAAGCAGATTAAAATCCTGGTAAAAGAAAAGATGAGGTGTAGCAGCTCAAGTCTCATAACACAATACCACCCACACCTCCTGACACGATATTCTTACAGTGATAAGAAAGTACCTGCGGTTTTCAGGCGCTATCAGTCTTTGGCTCTTCTGATAAAGATGTCAACTACAGATGTAATTGATGCTATTTTTCTAGTGGCTGTTGGTATGTAGCCCGTGGGAATCCAGCACAAGACCAAATCCCAACGCCCAAAGGCTAGAAACCATTCAACTAACTATAGAAAGTTTGCCAAGGCTGGATTTGAACTGCAAACATGTATTGCTCACCATCTCACAAACTGCTCAGTTGTTTCTTCTTTTTTTATAATACTCCTTATAACTAAGCAAATACCAATCATAAACCGATTTTTCTAAAATTTCTTTGCAGAAAAGAGGTCTGGATAAGAATCAGGTGTAATGACTAGAATGAGGGTTGAAGTACACACATGACAAGCATTCCATTAACAAACTGTTTTGGTGGTAAGGGTGACTGGAGCCTGATCTAGTTTCTTCATAGCAAATTGTGCTGATATAACCAGCCCTAAAAATGCTTAATGGAAAATCATTTAATATTCAACTGACATTGAATTAAAGCCTTAATACTAAAGCATTGCTATACGACTTGATGCTTGGAAAAAAAAACATTAAAGAGAAATGGGAATTAAGCAAGTTGATATCAAGCAAGCTTAATGTTTTTTGCTGCTCACATCCTTTTCTGTTCAGTAACAGCAATAGACTTTTACTCTTGGTAAAGGACGTCACAACCTACATATAAAACCACACAGCCTATTGATAAAACTATTTGCAGATAGGTATAAAGGCTGTGCCCTAAAGCCAGTTTTTTTTCAGGAATAAAACTCAACACAACAAGCAATGATGACCAAGAAAACCAAACAAACAGAACTAATTTGGAAAGTATCCACAGGCAAAAACCTTGGATTTGTAAACTGGCTAAGCTGAAGTAGTAGCCCAATACTACCATGCTAAAATCTTAAAGAGCTATAGGCAGTTATGGCCTGGGTTTAAACACAGGTGCAGCAATCCTACTACATGAAGCACACACAGATGAAAGAAGAAAAAAAAACCCAGCAACTACCTCCACTGTTTATAAAAACCTCTTATTTCCTTCTTGATAGCTGACAGAGTACTTGACAGGAGATTTGCATTATTAAACTACATAGTATGTAAAAATGTTGGATACTTGTGAAATGAAGACAATGCACTTCTATGCTGTAAGACAACTACTAGTTGTTGGGTGGGGGGGAGTGTTTTCCTCCTTCCGAATGGTATCAATTTCTGCACTTCATTCCTGGAAACTTTCCTGTTGATTTACACAACTAAAAAAACACCACAAGTGTTATACTAGTTCATTGACACAGAATACTAAGTTGACATACCATTTTAAGGCATGGTCAGCTAAGCATTTTTCTGAAAGATGTTTGTCCAGCCAGTTCTCAAACACCTCCAGCGATGAGGATCCCCTACCTTTCACAAGCAACACACTGTAGTGCTTCATTACTGCCACGACTGGGGAAGCTTTCCTAATGCCAGTTCAAGCCCACTACTTCTTGCCCTACTGACTGTAGCTGTGGAGAAGAGAGGATTCCCTTGCTCTCTGCCTTATCCAGGCACATCCCCACCCATCAACTTTATTTTCTTTAGACTAAGCAATATTAGTTCTTTTGTTTCCTGACCATTCTCTCTGCTGTCTCCTGGACTCGCTTCAGCTCCTCCAATTTTTTCTCAGAAATACGGTGCTTAAAGCAGACGTGTTATTCCACCTGAGATCTTAGCACTGGACAGAGGAATGGGAAAACTACTTTACGGGAAGGCTAAATTTCTGCTTCTGCTACATATAACAGCGTCTTTTTTGCTACAGAAATGATATTGCTGACTCATGTTTATCTTCGGATTCAGTGCAAACCCCAGAATCTTTCTCAAAGTCATCAACTGCCCTACACAGAGAGAGGCAACCCATGGAGAGCCCAGCACTTGTCCTCACCAAGTCCTTGTCCAGTTTCTTCAGACTTCTTTCCTAAGATCATTTTGAATTCTAATCCGTCCCTACAAACACATCTGCAGTCGTTCCCAATTTCATGTAATAGGCAAATTTAATAAGCCTATATTCTTCCTTCACCCATGCATTAATGAATATACTGAGTAAAACCAGATCCAGGATAAATCCTTGAGGATTTATGCAAAATACCCTCGCATTCTGATAGTGAACCACAACTAGTCTCTGTCTCGTTTTCTAACTAGTTCTGCATTCTACCTATAGTATATTCATCATAACCATATTCCACACGTCCATTTACCTGAATATTAAATGAAACAGGACTAAAATTTCACTAAAATATATCTTGACATTTATTTATCTAATTTCTTTCAGTTTGATAATTTATTGTCCCAGAGTTAAACTCAGACAATTCATCAACAGCTTTCCCCCTCTGCTCAGCATCACTATTCACTGGCAAATAAGAAAGTGACAGATTTCTTCCACTTTATATACAAAAAGAGTACATGATGGTAGAATTGATTCAAGGACAGAGACCAACACTTTCTGAATTGACTTGCAGCTAGAAGGATTTCACCTGGAAACATGTTGAAAAGACTCAATTTCAGAGATGTCTACACATTCGAAATCATGTAGCTTAGCCGGGCACAAAGACCTGAGACAGTTAGCAAGCAGTAGATGTTTTTTCCGTGATTCTTAATAATTCAAATCGCCCACCCCATAAATTCACTAGGTGGCACTGCACATCAAGCTGCAACAATTTCTGCATGACCAGAAATTCTGGAATAGCTTAATAAGATACACCCTGAAGCACAGCGTATGTGCACATATTTGTGGCCTCACATAATTATTTCTTACAATAAAGCTATTGGAAACTTCTATCTGAAGCAAGGATGATCTGTCTGTCAACACAATTTGCAGTTTCAGGAGCTAAGTAACACTCACAAGACCTAGTAAAAGCTACTTTAACTATATGCCTATTAAATTTGAAGTCAAACATCTTTATGTAGGAATCACAATGTAATCATGAGGTGAATTACTCACACAAATAAGGACTATAAACAAGAAGCATCTGAAGAATCAGACAATATAATAATACATTAGAAACTCTGGAGCTGTGATACGTATTTTAGAAATACTGCCTTGTGAAGATGCCAGCTTACGGGCTTAAATCCATGCCCAGCTACCATGGTACTTAGGCACAATGATTTACACACACACACCACTCCATACAAGGATTTCCGTAAATCCTTTAAGTCATGTCTGAAGATGATTTTCAATTAAGGTCATAACATGAGAATTATGAACCACATATTCATCCCCATAAGGAATAAAGCAGAAATAAACTCAAGTCCTTTGCTGGAGAGTTGTGAAAAATCCCTGTTTGATTTGGAAGCGTTTCTAGTCTCCAGTATAAAGCATTTGCAAAATGGTGTTATGTACCTCAAGAATAAATCATTTTATTTGCATAACCCCACTAACCCATGGACAAAGATAATTTCTTAGATATGGAGAAAGTTCAAGAACCAGAGGCAGTAGGGGCACAGGTCTGTTCAGATCACTTGACCCTGATGAGGAAGCTATATTGTTCTTAGTATCCGAGTATTTTGCAGTGAATTCTACCATATGTATAACATATGCAAAACCAGATTCTGATACACAGGGCAACTTTATGGACAAGGAAGGAGTTGAGCATGTGAGTGGTACTTACCTGCTTGGGGGCAATCATTTGAAAAGCAGAATCATACTATCAGAACGCCCTTAGCAAGGACTGTGACAAGTGCTAGCACTCCCAAGCAATTTCAACAACCAGAGGGTCCCTAAAATAACTGAACCAGCCACACTCATTCTGGCATCTATTCTGAGTAATACTTGCATAAAGAAATGCACTGTAACCTGCAATTGGTGTGGCATCTTCCATTTCAAGCACATTCACTCAAGGAAAGATCCTGAAAGCATTTGACCTGACCTGTCAGCCAGAAATTACCTTGTCCTTATGCTGTTATCCAGCTTTAATACAAGTCAAGATATAGTTTTGTATACCTCAATAGAGAGAAAGAGAATAAGGCCAAAAAGAAACTTTGCATATGGACAGGTGCTTTAACAAACTCATATTTGTGCTATTAAACTCTAAAGGAATTTTATCTCAAACAAGGTCTTTCTTTAAAGGCCAGTGTATCACCTATGTTTTGCAGAAAGAAAAGGGCCAGCTAGTCTAGAGCTTTTCTTCACATTAAACAAATTTGCTTTCAGTTCTAATATAACTTTCCTGTAAGGGAAGTGCTGTCCGTATTAAAAATTTCACCAAAGATTTACAATGAACTCTTAGTGACCCGTGGAAAAAAAAAATTAAAATTGCAATGATATGGCAATTTGCTTCTCTCAATATTAAGAAATAATAGCACACAGTATGCAGTAATCATTTGCTGGTTTTCATTTGGTAAATATCTAGAATTTCTGTAAAAGAAAGTTATCTTCTATCCTAATTAAAAACTCACTATTTAATCTAGGCTAAAGGTAGTTATGGAAATCTCATATTGCAAAAACATTCCTTAGCTGAGATTAACACATGTCAAGATTCTCAAATTTGGCTTTCTTTAAACAGGCACAAGTATACCTATACTTATTTACAGCAGGAGCTGAAACGAAGTAGACTTAATGCTATTGGTTCAGTTTTGATCCTAGGTTCCCTTACAGAATATAGTCAGAACACACGTCGCTAAACATTACAAAACCATTTGGGAGAAAGTAGGTATCTACTTATTAACAGGATTCCTCCCTGTTACAATTCTCTCCCAGTACCTAATTCTCAAAAAGCCATATACACACACTCCAGAAAAGCTGAATTCCGGCACACCTTACTTCTTTGAAAGCATGGTGGAAATAACTTACATCAGGTCTAGTTCTGAAACACAAGGCTGCTGACTGGATAAATACAAGCAGGTTTATGTATACTTCTCAAGCTAACAAACAAAAAGCCAAATGATAAAATTTAAAAAAAAAATTGTTTTGGTGAATTTGCGAAACTTAAGTCACAAACTAAGCAAAAAAAATTAAGCCACTAAAAAATAGAAGCCATTCTTCAACATGTGGACAGACGTGTTCAGCAACTACTTTGTCCAGGCTAATGATAGGAGGTTTTATCATTTTTGAAGCTTCAGCTTAAAGAATTAGCTCCTTTCTGCCATTTATGCTATGCAGAATCTTTTTGTTCCCATTTTAAAAAGATATTTATAAAAATAAATAAAAATACATTGCCAGTATTTGCTGGACGATTGTTAATCTTACTTGGGCACATCCTTTAAATTAAATATGCAAGAGACAAAGTAATCCAAATTAATTTTCAATGACAATTTCTTACAAAAAGTAGGCTAATGCGTTACCATTTAGTTACAAGACTACAAACATGAGTCTGGCCCAAAGCCCACTAATGCGAATGGAAAATCTCACACTAACTTCAAAGGACTTGGGATCAGTCCCTATAATAACTACGTGAAGAACATTCCATTTTGGGAGATGCAGCTACATAGCAGTGGTTAATAAAGTCAATGTGTGTTTTTAGCGGTTGGAACTTTTTTCAGAAAAGAGTTATACTGGGAAGCAAATAGATTCAACTGCCTAATAAGCTATTTAAAAAAAAAAAAAAAAAAAAAAGCAGAAGGTCATGAAGTGCCAAGGCCCTCAAGGTATCAGAAGAGTGGGAAGAACCCCATATTACGCCACACTAATGTAACAGGCAAAACCTCACCATAGTAAGAATTCTCTAGGTCTCAAGCTGTAAAGTTAATTTTATTGTAATCTTTTACAAAGCACGTAGAGATGACCATGCCTAGCTGGCATGCACTTAATGCCGCTGCAGCTGGCGAGTGCGGTGCATTCGGAATGGATGGTTGCACTTGCTGCAAGCTCCTGCCCTTGGCAGCAGGAGGAAGCTCTTCAGTGACTGTTTGCATCACCCCCCACCCATGACAGTGGACGCTGTCACCTACCAGTGAGAACCAACGATTGCATTCGCAAAGGATGAACAACATTACTTAAATTACACCTCTTAGTGAAAGGGTTATTAAAAAAATATATGCTATTTACATACTTACAGAATTAATTCAGAGCAGACCCAGTTTCTGAATAACAAAATGGGTTATCTTTATTATATGAAATAATCATTAAATGAAAAAAAAAAAAATGCAAACCCCATTTCCATTTCTTTTAGGAAATTCCTGTATGGCCCTTCTTCCACACCCTTCAAATTAGACACTATCTTTTTGAATAAGTAAAAAATATTCTCAGGCAAGGCTCAAGTCACCTGCAGGTTTGTACATCTTCAACCCCATTTCCATTGTTTCAAAAATGATGTTCTTTCCCTTTTTCAGAATTCAATTATTTCATAAAGAGCAAAGGAAATTGGCTAATGGACTATACAAAAATAAACTATTAAAACTGTCTGTGTAAAGCAAGGAAACAAAAACAATGAGATAAATATTTTCCTCTCTAGTCATTTTTCAGTAAAAAGAGTTTAATTTGTTTCTTGAACCAATGAAAGACATAAAATTTATAACAAATTGTGTTTTTTAAGTTGACGGAACTGACTGAAGTATAAACTGCATTTCCTTCTTGGTAGCCATTCTACGTAACTACAAAATCTTGTATATGGTAACTGTACAAATTAATCTGGACAGAAAAAAAATGTAATGTGTTCTAAATGCCAAATAACAAACCAGCAAATATTGGACTCACTGGTATTCAAATTATTACATGAGAAACTAATTCCATTCATAAATTTTAAATGTGCAATTTATTTTATGCTAACTAAAATCTACATCTGAAATTTACATTATCTCACTATCAAGTTGCAGCTGGCAGTTAACACAAGACCTGATAACATTTAAAAAATAAACAGAGACATAACTAGATTACAAGAATAGGCTATGCAGAGAGTAAATCCAAGTATTCTGTTTGTTAAAGGCAATTAATAATGGGGCTAAATCACAAGTTAAGTTGCTACAGTCAGAGAAACAAGAGCACTACTGCCAAATCTTTAAAAAAATTAAAAGGCCAAGGATCTAAATGCAGGAAACATTTTTTTCATTACCCCTACGTTCAATAAGTTTCTATTTTACAGAAATAAAGATAACATAAAGCTAATATTCAGCACTCAGATAATATTTCCTGCTAAATGATGTGCAAAATAAAATATCATTGTCAAATTGGAAAATGCACTTGTAACTGTACAGAAAAGCAGCATCTTAATCCAGTATACTTACATTATTGCATTCTCCCAGGAAATATAGTGCAAATCCATCAGCTTTTGTAGCTGCCAAAGCAATAATAAAAGAAATAATTGTACTCACAGGGGGAAATCGAACTTACGCAAGATCTCTGAGGTGAAACCACAGATTCAATTCCACTTAGGACAAACATCTAAAATTCTAAAGGTGAAGGTCTATTGCTGTGTCCCTTGAAACTTCCCAGACTCTACAAAGTTAGAGGTACGAGGTAATTCTTGTTTTCCCCATTGTCATTTACTGCACTCTAAAAGATAATTAGAAAACAACCTCTTTATACATCTTATTCTTATTCCAAGGCCTAATGTCTGTAAATTCAAATTAATTCATATGACAGTATAGAATTAACATAAGAACATCCCTTTACAATATAATCAGCCAGATAACATTATAACTTCCATGAGTAAAATAAATATCGTTCATAGATGGTAAGCTATATTTGTCCTTACCTTAAGATAGAAAAATTACGGGAAGATAAAATGTTGCAAATATTGCCATAAAAGAGTGTTTCACAATAAACGGTTTGTATTTTCTGCACCTGCCCCATATTAAAATCAGTGACACACACCAGAAAGTTTATACCTGTCAGATTTCTGCCAGATTCAGACTGCTGTATGAAACAGGGTAAAGTCAAGTTCTTTAAACTCTCCAAAGTTCAGAGTCAATCAACCACCATAACTTACTGCTAAAATGAAAACTCTCAAAATCAGAAGAGGATCTAGCAGTCAATGTTTTTTACCCCACTTTACACAATAGACTTTGATACCTTGACTGTAAGTCTGTCTGTATTTCCAACAGTTAATAATCATTCTAACCAGCAAATGTACATATCTGATACCCAGTTTTTATGAATGAACACAAGAATCCATTTAGTACCTTTCAAGGAAGTGACTATACTTGTATGTGATCAAATCACTTGGCTTTCTGCATTTCTTTGACAAAAGGAAAAAAAATCCCACTGTGTAGTTACTTGCTTATTGTCAACTGTGTAACACTAGTGGGAGTTCAGGGCATGGTAATTTTCTTTCAGATTTTAAATCCTTCAGCTGTAGTATGTAAGCATTTTGAGTTACAAGGCAAATGAGCACTGTAAAGGAAATACAAAAAAAAAAAATCTCATCTGCTTTACAAGAGAAAAAATGATTGTAAAAGAGAAGCAGACCCTGTCTCCTATAGCTTCTCACTTGCTGTGTATTAACAAAATCCAGTCTGATTTGCTGTGAGCTGGACATCAATATCCAAATAACCACTTAAGCAAAATTAGTAAACAGAAGTGGTTCTTTTAAAACACCATGTATATAAACCGGAACTATTACTCATCATTACAAAATGATGAAGGAACAGGGATGGTAAAACCTTTCTAAAGGGGTGACAGAAAGCTATACTGAACAAAGCTACTGATACTTCCTATTGAAGTCTGAATACATCCACTCTGGCTAAAAAGAAACCAAATTACACTTACATTATTATTGGGAATTTTTGGGGTTTTATTTTTTAACTTTTGATCATGTGTAGTATTTTCTTACCACATAAGGTACTTACATCACATAGAAAAAAATGGATAAACAACTGACTGTAATATGAGATCACACAAAAGATATGCCCTCTTTCAGTAACATCTCAGTTTTGCTTCAGAAGGAGTTCAAATATGTAGTGATATTACTGATAGATTTTTTTTTACTTTCAATATTGACATTGCCACACCATCATAACCAGAACAGTCTATTCTTTGGTTCATTTAACAGGGGACTCTAATTTTGCAATTGGATACACAACTCTCTCCAGAGACAAAATTCATTTAAGTGCAGTCAGGGATTCACTGAGGGACAAAAGGCGAACTAAGTTCATACTGAGACAACATCCAAAGAAAACACTGTTATCCTTCAATACCTGTCTTTATTAACTAAACCACGTAAGAAATGTTCTGTGCACTGATGCTAAGTAACAGCTGAGAGATGTCTGATTCTCGTTCTTACCTATTTTAATGATGCTGCTCAGTTCATACAGAAGTAGTTGGTTATCTCCTCCTGTATCCAGGCGCTGTTCTATGTAGCTGTTCAATTCGTACACTACACCTTGCATATTCGTATCCTGGTACTGTGGAAGCAAAGACAAGAACAACATTTTAGAATAACTCAGAAGTATTTTGCAGGTTTTTAACATATAAATTCATTAAAAATAACACACTGAGATTTCAATGCCAAGTCAATCGCAACTGCCCTAATCCAGCGCCCTGAACAGCTGGGTCACTGCCAAGCAAGAGGCACAGCACTCCACTCTGTGCTCTGTTAGATGTTTGTTCAAAGGGTACCGAGTACACCACTGAGCAATTAGTAACCGCCTAAACTCAGCCAAGGTGACAGGACAATGTCTCAAGAAGAAACTGAGAGATGCGACAATCGTAGGTAAGTAACCTTCAACTCCTTCCTTTTAAGCTCCTACTCCACCACAAAAGGAGGCAACTAGCTGCCTTCGCCAGCACCCTCCACCTCAAATTCATGAACCAAATGCCAGAAGTGTGCCAAGCACCAGACCTTTGAGGTGGTAGCTCAAGGAGCTCAGCCTTTCAAATACAGCAGCAATTAACACCAGCAGACTGAAGGATGGAAATTGCCCGAGTCAAAACCATGCCAGCCACTGTGGCCTAGTAGGCCTTTGTTTCACCTGAAGACAGCGGATGAAGCCAGGAAGAGATTACAAATCAGTTAGTTAGGATATTTAGATGGGAGCAATGGGTTGCTGGTTGCCGATGTGATGAAACAGCACGGCATGGCTAAGACCTCATAGGAAAGGAGACGCAGGCTCCCTTCAGGGGCCCAGCTCCACTTGGTTATCCCCTTCCCGAGTCCTGAAACCAAGTCCTGAAGGGCCGATAAAACCGGCAGTAAATGTGCGCGCGTAGCATGACAGCATCACGAACAATAATTTCACAGAAAGCAAAATTTGGCAGTGAGTAAAGATTCATTACCCTGCCCAAAACTGGTAATGTGGTAGCTGAAGAAAGTAATATGGTCAATTACTTATTGAACTCAGTGATGCAGTAAATTACATTGCTTAAACTAAAAATGAAGCTGGTGATGTTTAGATGAATTAATGTTGCTTGAAAGACTAAGACACATACTCCTGCTCATTCATACTTTAGAGCCAAATGTAATATAGACCAGACTAACGTAAACAGTACTATGGAAAATGCCACGAAGCTCAGAGCACCACAGCCCACCCACAACTCCCGCGTTTATGTGCCCGTATGTATCTCTGCTCCATACCTCTCTAGATCTTCTCTGCCTGCAACTTGGGCTAAATGTGTACATGTGATGCTTACTGATGGATTAAGCACATAGCTTACACAATATATTCCACAATGTAACTTTTATTCCCACTATTACCTTCATGCATTTCTACATACAACACGCTGTCATGAATACAGAGCATATGGCCATATATTTAGGATACATTTGGCTGCTTCATCTCAAAAAACCCCCCAAAACTCCACCAACAAAAAAACCAAGTACTTGCTGGATAATATCAATTCCCAATTCCTTTAAATTAAGCAGATCTTAATCTTGACTTTAAAATGGCTCCTGAGAACATACAATCTTTGTCGTGACCCCTTCTTAATACATGGTGTTGTATTAATCTATTGCTCCAGGTGGACATATTAGAACATTTGAGACCTAGGGTGTCCAAAATGTTCTCAATGTGTAACAAGCTTAACACTTAATAATTCTTTCTACAAATTGATGTGATGTTTATAAATTTTGACAGCAATGTAAGGTCACACTGCATACATGCATAAGCTGCTGTAAGTCTTGAGTTTACAATACAGCATGCCATTACCATTATTAGCACTGTATGGCAGCTGGCAAGCTTCCATCGACTGTCCTCTGTTGTGTCCCACATTTACTACTGTGTGATTCTTCAAAGGGAGAAACCAATAGCATAGTTTCATGAAAGTGGAATTTTTATACTTATGATACAGCCATAAGTAGCCATATAACAGGAAAATGGTGAATGAGAGTCGATCTTACTCATACATGTTAACCCATATCTGCAAAAGTAGGTGTAGGCACATATCCTAAAGCAACAATAACTCATCAAGCACACATGCACAAAGCCTTTATCAAGTGGAAAAATGCCTTCTCAGAACATGGAAATGAATACGTATCTCTTCGCCTGTGATGCACAGTCAGGATTTAAACGAAATCTTCAAAGGTTAAAGCTAATACATTAAGAAAACGCATTATCAAAATGAGTCCACTGGCATAATAGCCGTGGCAGAATAATAACTTTCCCCGTAATCAAGCAGCAGTTCTGCGTGCATAGTAATTACATAATAAGCTATGTGCCCTTTATCCTCACCTCTGCACCATATGCTTGCAAACATTTTTGTAAGCAGGGCAAATCATTGCTTGCACCCATGTTACTAAAAAGATGGTAGCCGCATAATACATACAGTTGTAATACAGCAGATTTCTGCTACTGACAATCTGTGGATCCACAACTGGCCAGATGAATAGAATTTGTCCAGATTCACAATTAAGTAATTCTATGACTTAGATCAATCACCAGCAAAGAATTACTTTGTCATGCTGTAAAATGTTTTTTTTTATTATTACAGTGGAGTGAAAGAGGTTTATTTATTTGGTTCTAGGCATTTTAGACTGGATAACCACAATTATGTTTGGTTGAAAAGCCACAATATTCTTTATGAAACCCTGTATTTAAACATTGAATAAGTCATTAGCAAACCTCGGTACAAGCACTGTACAATGCGGTTACTAATACAGACCCGCGCATATTTGGTGTAAAACTTAATTCAGGAAAGTAATTCCTGAGAAAAATTCAACACACTTGGTGGAAAAAGAATATTTATTTGCCATCAGATATAGCCTAAGTACTGATTCTTAATTTGTTATGGTAGTTTAGTTTGCAATTTGAACACTATTAACATTCAGCTCCTTTTACTTAATCCATTCTTCCCATTGCTGATTTCCTTCTGTTTAAGATTCAATGTCTACAAGTATTTTGGCACATTTACTGTAAATTTCTGAATTTCAGTGACATTACATTAAAATAATTCTACTGGACTAAAAACTGGTTTAGCATTATCATACCGGCATCCTATTTCTAGTAGCTGCATATATTATGATGCTATGAACAAGAACTAACAATTAAGAAGGGAAATCCTGTTATAAATATTCACATTCAAATTTATAATATGAAAGAAGGACATTTTTGCAGGATTTATATAAAAATATGTCTATGGTTATTTGTCTTTAGAATATTGTGGTGCAAGAGAAGACAGCAACCCATGACAGGTGATTTAAGAATAGTGCTGTGACTTGGTTCTAAACAAAGGGGCTGAAACTCATATTTTATTCCATGAAAGGAGATACTGAAGTATCATAGAGTCCGATGAATTTTAAGCATTCATTCAGAACAATTAAGACACAAAAAAAAATATTCAAGGACACAATATCTAAAGTAAATTTTATATATGGCAAACTGAAATGAAGATTAATTTCCATGCTTTCATGCTTATAGGGTAGCTGTGCCAGGGGCACTGTATGCTCCTGCAAGAAAAAAAAAGCCCTTCTGCTACAACAAAAAGCCTTCATTAATACAGCACAGGGTCAATAAGTGCCAACATAATCCAGAAGTTGATCTGTTTTCTCTGTAACTTCTTAAAATGCCTTCTGAATAGCAATGAGAAGAGCAAGTTCCTATGTAATACTTAGTCCCGACTACAGAGCTCTTTGTCCACAGCAACAACTGCCTGGTTCTGCACCAGAAGCATGTCCTTTTACAGACCTCATAGTGTATGACATTATCATGGGCTGGGAGGAGTTAGAATAAACAAACAGCCCAAATTCCATGCAAAGTGGAGAGGGATGGCCAAATGTACTTTGGGGATGCAGAACTTCACTGGAAGAGGAGAGAAAAAGAAAAAACAACCAACCCACAAACTGTGAAAGCCACAAAACATAGTGACCGCATCCAGAGAGATTCCTCTTGATGTTGCTTATTTTTCATCTGTAATTTAGGCATCTTAGGCTGGTTTCAGAGGATGTCAGGGACAACCACAAGACAGAGCTCTTTGGCAATGGATGCAGGCAGCCTCCAGCCGACCACCAGGTGAGGAGGGCCAGAGTCAGGAGGTGGCTGTGAAGTCCTGTCTCCTTACAGGCTCGATGGGGAAGGAGAGCTGAGGTGTTTTGCCCAGGAAATGGGAGAAGGTCCTAACCCGTCATCTCAGCGTGCCTTGGAAACAGACTTTTGGGAAAGCAGGGCCCAGTTCTTCTAGCAAGCATCAAGCATTTCCTTAAAAATTTTCAGGACTCCTTACCCACCCTTTCGAGTATTATCAGACTGAAATGTAGAGAGGCCCTGGGAAAGCAGTATGGCTCTTTGTAATCAGTGGTCCAAGTGCAGCCCCTGGTGCCGTCCCAGGCTCCCCTGTGTCGTTTGCTGTGCCGGAGGAGCTGGGAGGCGAGGGGCACTGCCTGACCCTCACCGTTGTGCAGGCTGGCTGGACAGGGTGTGCGGTGAGGACGTCGGCGGTGCTGAGCAAGCTCGTGATTTGTACGTGTTGTGCCTAGTGCCACCCTACCCATTTGCAAGGCTGTCTAGAGGCGGCAGAGGGGCCACACCATGGGGAGGTGTAGGCTATTCTGTCCCAGGGCACTTGAAACTGAGGCCATAAATCTGAGACATGTAAGCAGACAAAAAAACTCTGAAAAACCAAAACAACAACATTTACTGTAATGACTATTCAGACATCTAATTTAGAAAAAAAAAAAAAAGGCCAGACTGGCAAGTATCACAATAGTCATCTACTTCTTTAAATGCAAGAAATTATTGTATTTTAGTTATAGTAATGTTACTGCATTTCTGATGACCAATGCATATAAAGAAAGAAATGCTTGTAATAAAAAAGCCAAAATATTTAATTAAACTGATAACAAAATTGGGAAAAGGACACAAACTTTTATTCAGGTCATTTTTATGTGTACATATGTTAGGTTGTGTACATGTTTGATATGTATGTTCACACATACTGCTACCTTCTGTAGGCCTGGTACTTTCACTGGCTGCGATATTTTGCATTGTTTAGCTGCACTGTTGGCTAGTTCACATTTGCATAGAAGCTGGTGCTTCTTGTTTTGGGGCACAGATAACTTAGAAATAACTGCGTCCTAATAACAGTGAAAACACATGTATAAACTGCACATGTGAAGAACCAAAAATATGGATCTGGATTTCATTCCACAAAAAAACCCAACCAAACAAACAAAAAAAACAACACCAAAAACCCCCTACAGATAGGGAATAAAACTGCTTGCTTTCTTCAAGGTGGAAATGCTGAACTGAAGGATGTCAAATCCTCAGACTGAAAAACAAAAGTAGAGAGAATGTGGTAAGCAAGCTTACCGTGCACAGTGGGCTTTCAGAGGACCAGTGAGCTTGGAGGGGAAGCTCAGAAAAATCTCTCTGCTCTAAAAAATGAGAAGAGGTAACTGGGGTTGGCTGGAGTAACCAGTTTTGGACACTGGACACTTGGACACTAGAAAGCAAGAAGCTATAAAGAGCAGACTTAGCTGAAGTGATTAATTTTAATGCTTGTATATAGCCTCAGAGAAAACTGCTTCTTCACGCATTTGTCTGACACCTATTCTTCTTGTTTTGACTGGAGAAAACATGGGTTAGAACTTGCTCGGTAAATAAAGTTTAGCATTGTGGCACTGTACGCATATACTGTATTTATGAACAGGCCCTATTATGTCAAAAGATGCAAACCAGCTCTCACTCTGCACAGAAAGAGTTCACTAAGTTTGAAGGCATGCGTTTCCCAGCCTTGTTACGTAGCTGATTTCCAAGCCTTGGAAAGGTGGTGAACACCTTCCCTAGGAGAAGCTTCTTGCCAAATAGCCCCTATTCACTGGCATCCAATTCTAACCTTTCCGTCAGCTCCTTCCCTGTCATCAAATGGTAACACTGAAATAAATTGCTTCACTAGTAATAGGAAAAATACATAATACAAAGCAAAGGCTTGGCTTAGGAGAAAAGAACATTATGATTATATAGAAGTAACCATATAAGCTGTTATTAACTGTAAGGCTCATAAAACTGTATGAATATCTCAATTATATCACCTCTCCAGATTATATAATAAAACAGCATAATGAGCTTCATTTTAACTTGACAAGGCTGAATGCTGCTCCTCTTTTTAAAAAGCTTTTTATAAAATCACATTCCCTCCTAATACTTGACTTGCAAGCACTCTAAAGACATCATGTACAAAATTAAAAATAAACTTCCTCATTTTCCTACCACTGTTGCTTATCTCTACCACAGTATCCACAAGATTTTCTTTATAAAGAAATCAGCTTATCCAATCATCTTCTTCTCGTGACAAAGGGTGCCATGCCATTTGCATCACTTCTAAAGGTTAAGTAGATATGTTTGTTCTAGTTCCCCTA
Source organism: Buteo buteo (assembly GCF_964188355.1). Classification (NCBI taxonomy): domain Eukaryota; kingdom Metazoa; phylum Chordata; class Aves; order Accipitriformes; family Accipitridae; genus Buteo; species Buteo buteo. Next base: position 38,798,673 of record NC_134179.1, read on the forward strand.
ACTTTTTGATTAATTTGTCACAGTCTTCAGTTCTGGGACTGTGCGAAAACATTTAAATCCTACCTTTAATAAGGAAATACTACAAAGAATGAGCTTGCTTTGCCAACATGTCATCAAAACCCCAAACTTTTATTATCAGTTGCACGGTGAAGATACGTGCAATTACTGCAACTATTTGCTGAAAACACACTTGCTAACTCTGTAACTGTCAGTGACATCCAGTGCTGGGTGCTAGCTGGTGCCAAGGCAGCTGCCAAAAGCTCCAAGTCCAAAAAGGGGAAAGGAGAGGATTAAAGTATTATTCCTGTTTCCAAGAATAAAGTACTGTAAATGAGCTAGTCGCTTGCTAGGTAGTAATTTTCTGGTGTTTATAAGGTAAACTTCTGCAAAGTGAATTGCTGTTGGCACCACGGAGTTTACAAAGCAAAGGTAGTTGCCAAAAGGCAGCTTCACTGGAAGTATTGTTCAAGTAAACATGGAATGGAAAGTCATTAAGCAAAATGAACAACAGCTAATTTCGCTGTGATCATATCAGGAACATTAAGTGTTTTTGTTTAAACTTCAGAGTCTGAGGTACAAAAGAGCACATGGTGATCATGGGAAACTTAACAGCACATAGAACAAAATCCTGGCTATAGTTCATGTAGGAATGAGGTTATTTTTGCCAACTGAAAAGAATAACGTTCTCCAATGCACACTGTTTTCACAAATACTGTCAAATTTATCTTTAGTCTAGATATACATGAATACATATGCGCTTTGTGCTCAAACTCACACTCTTCTATTTTTGTTTCTTTTGCAGATAAACCAGCAAAAATAAAGTATAAAATTCAGCCTAAGTTTTCTTCATCAAAATAGTTCAATAGTTGGTTTTCTTTGTGAAATCCCTTTGCCCAGAAAACCACTTCTGTGGCTAGGAGGGATGGGATCAGCCAAGACACATCTGCACAGTAAGTAAGCAGAAGAAACAGCATTTCCAATGAGGTTCCCAATACTACATCATACAAAAAGGAGATTTTTGTCCCCAGTTACATATATTTCATAAATACTGGAATCTAGCATGCAGAAAAAAGTTCACAGGTTCACTCTTTGGTCACAGAGATACTCTGTAACCAGACTTGTTCTTATGCCAAAAGCAGCCTACAGGAGTCGGGGAACCTTTGGTTTTTTTCTTTTCCTCTTACCTGTCAGCTACTATGTCAGGCCAATCAAGGATATATTTACACTTAACTTCTGAACACCAAAATACTGATGAAATTGCCATTAGTATACCAGATTTAAAAATAAAAAATTTTGAAAAGCTTCTTTTCTATTCTACATATTTCAAAATTTAAAATATGTGGAAGGATTCTCCTACTCTCTCCTCGTTTCAAAAATGTGCGATGTAATGCTGATAACCAAGGTTGCTACTTTATTTTTATTTTTCTAATAAACTGCTAAAAAAGGCAAAAGATTAAAAATGCAGTTCCTATACAACAGCATTTTTCAGAACTTCCTCAATTTTCAAAGTGTGGAACTGCAATATAAACCCTTGAAAATACTGACATTTCCTTCCAATAATTCAAGAAGTAAAAGATTCATTTTTTTTTTCTTCCCAAAAATCTGGACACCATTCACCCCACTGCATTTTGCTGATAAAAAGACAAAAAGGTAAGTGAATAAATAGTTCAATATTTAGAGTCCCTAGAACCTATAATCTTGTATGTTTATAAAGAAAAAAGGTGAGGCTTTTTTGGAGGAGAAAGGGGTTAAATAAATTTAACAAAAAATATCCTCCCCCAATTTAATTCTGTTGTTGTGTGTAAGCACAACAGAAAAGGAGGCTACTGAAGCAACTGATGCCACAGCATATGACTATGAATGTTTTAATGTTTTCACTCTGCCCCACATTGAAAGATGGAAAACAAAAATATCCAGCGATGAAAGCCACATTTTTCAGCATATTTCTACCTTGGTTCCTAACTAATATGATGTTTTAAAACAGTTGGTGATTTAATTCTGCAATAAATTTAGTTTCACTAACCTTTATTTTTGCTTCTCTATGATATAAGCTGCTTCTTGCAGACATTTTCAGGAATTAAAAAATGTAACAATGACTTTAAAACTCATAATTCTTCAGTGAGAATGAAATGTCTTTTTGTCTGAAAAACATTACTCACCTACAGAACTTTCCTAATTTAAATTCTAATTTATGTTCAGATTTTAATTAAACTGGCATCTGTTTGAGCTGCTGCTGAAGAAAGAGGATGTATTACAATGGTCTACATTATATACGGCATTATTCAAAAATACTATAAACTAACAAACGTTCATTTGTAGTATGGTGCATTACTGAGTGCCCTCAAGTATTGTACTTTAAAAAAAATTAAAAAAAAAAAAAAAGTAGTGTAACACAGTATACACACCAAGTCCACAATGATTGACAGCTAAAAAAAAACGCAAGGGAGAATTCATTTGCTTAAGAACATCTGAAGTATCATCTGCACCTCACTGACTGCAGGACCTGAAGTGACAGCCCATCCTTCTTCAGGAAAACCCCGAGTCACGTCTGTGACTTCGAGGGGCTGAGGTGGCTGCGACCAGCGTGTCTGAGACGGCGGGGGACACTGGCAGGGCAGACACGGGGGGGTTCAGGGTTCCAGACCTTGCTTTTTTTGCTTTAAATAGCTCAAACATGGTAACCTAGTTTTGTAACTCCATTTTAGAGTTTTAGGTAAAATGTGAATCTATTTACCAAATCAATGACAATTAAGAGGAACTTTCTTCCACAGAAATAATTATGGCTTCTGCAATTTTTAGGCAGATCTTTAATTCTTTTGAAATCAAAACAATATATAGAGATATACTAACAACAATAATCTTTGGTTGCACCAATAGATATTTACTCAACTGCCATAAACTGTTGAATACTAAGGAGTGACCAAAAATTGTGTTATAAATTAATAAAATACTATAACATATTAATTTTCACCTAAATTCTCAACACCCGTATACATCCATAGCACATCACGTACATGGAGAACTTCTGCTTGCATAAACTCATTTTAGACATCGTTTAATCTCTTTTTTGTAGTCTCCTAAGAGGGGAACTTCAGTTCCCACTTGTGCCAGCCCTCTGAAACCAAGGTTTCCTCTGCCAGCCTGTTTCTACTCCTTCCATACCCTAGCATTTTCCAGAGGGCTCCTACTGAGAGCAAGACCTCCCAGACAGCTTTTACAGTCTTTCAATCAGCCTTATTTTTAATATGTCTGACACTATTGTCTTTCTCCTGGGAACATGACGTAGCCTAGGCACGACATTCAAGAAGACGACCAAAACAGGACTGCGATTACACCTCAGAAAGCTTCAAGCAGCTCCCTCACCTTACATGAAATGACATTTGGGTGCTTCAGGCTGAGTGGACATATCTGAGGGCAACAGATTGTCCTGTACTGATCTTTTGTTATTCCCAGCAAAGGCACTAGTTTCTAACAGATCCCCCTAACTAGTCCTCAACCACGGACTGATATTCTGCAGGACACAGTGTCGATCAGATGTCAGGCTAGAGTTGGGAATTTATTTCTGAATATGTTTTTTAAGATTTTACATTACACTTCATACAGTTCACTGCAAAATATTTCCCATTAAAGAATTTGGCTCATCTGTACGACATCACATCTCAAAGGAAGGTATTAGATGGAGCATATTCCTTCCCTTGTTTCCTCTTACGCTTGCCATCTCTCAAGGCAGTAACACTGATTAAATAGCCTGCTGTTATGCTCAAAGTCCCATGATTTTCCTGGTTTCCATGAAGTACCTATTTAAAACTGGATCATGAAAATTGCACTGTGAGAACTCTAAATTTGTTAATGCAAAATACCCCTTTATTTATTTACAGCCAATCAAGTGTTCTTAATACTTATTTTCCTTATTAACTTTTCTCTAGTCAGTCAGTACACCAATTTTTTTTCCTCTGGAGACCCACTTATGTCCAGGGAATAGAGTCAAATCTTGATCAGAGACTGCACAAAAATCATCCCAAGTGAACAGCGGGCCTCAGAGACTACACTTCTTTTTTAGAGAGGAGGGAAAGTAGCACTTACCCTGCTGACTTCTTTAGGCGTCGTTTCATCTATGAGGAAACAAAACAAACAATCAGGCACTCAGGGAAGTTTCTAGACTGAATGAAGAACAAGATACACACTTCAAACAATTTTTGCACCATTGTACAGAACTTCTAACATCGTTCAATAAAGTAACTGAAATATCCTGAGACTGGCGTGCATTTACAATCTTTTAAACTTCTAAATCTAAAAGTGAATTAAAATTAGGATAAAGTATTCAGGAATTCTGTCCTGCCTTAATAAGAATACGAAGATTCCTACATTTCATAAGACAATTCACAGGCCAGCTAAACCCATAAGTCCTATATCATTCTCCTCCATTTATATTCAATTCAGTAAGACAATTGTTAGCATTGCACAGTCTGAGAAATAAAGACTCTTTGCTACAAAATATATGTCACCAACATCCTACATAAATGAACAAGTTCGTGAGTAGACTTAGACTTTCTGTTCTGAAGATCAAAGATGCTATTCCTGTTGACGACTTTAGATGTGGAAAAAAAAGCCTTGTGACCATAAGACTACAAGAATATCACTGATGTGATCTGGCATAACATGTTAAAAGCTCATAGATTACAAGGGGTTTTATAGATTTATTTATTTATTTATAAATATATATACACATATACTATTATGTTTTGTCCTTTCAAATGCAAGCAGACTCTCATGCATTTTTTGTAATTTAAACATGTAAAAATAAGTACAGGTACAATATCAGAGCACTAGCTAAACCATTGAGTGATATTTCTGAAAACAAAGGGAAAACAGTTATACAGCAAGAATGCATCTGCCATTTGGAAACATGGAAACAATTCCAACTTCCAGTTCAATCATACCAAAAGCAGCTTAAACACACCCTTACAAACCCCCAGTTGGTTAGCTGTTTCTGAAAACGTGAAAGGAAGTATTTGTAACCTCTTACTTGATACTAGTAATCAAATTACTATGCTTTGCAAATTAATTTTAAGTCACCAAATAGATTGAATCTCACAGAGAAAGATCATATGTTTATATTTGTGGCCCTTTATTTACACATATTTTGATACATCTCTATTGAGTGGATTTTCACATATCTCTGTCAGATACAGACATAATATCACCTAGGCTGCTTAACAGTAGACTACGTTTTCTCCAAAATCAACCCCAGGTGAAGGAGGAATCTCAAGACTCTCCTTGAGAAGGGCACATTTACAAGTATTTCAATGTTATCACCAGCAAAGGCTCTTCATATCTTGCCATTTAAGATGAACTTTTAAACAATAAAGCTAGAAAAAAAACCATTTTCTAGAAAACAGATTTCAAGACCCAATTTCCAATGAAAGAACACTTGATAATCATACAGATTTCTCCTCAAAATAGTAAAATAATATATTTCACAACTATGAGTGATGATAAGTCATCTCTTATCCCGAACTAAATGATATACCTGTAATTTACACATGCAGAACACAGCGATAAACTTGGTTGAGCTATTTAAGGTAGTTCTGTTGTTTGCAATGTGACGTGTAACACATACTTGACAATGTTCAGTGATCACAGAATCTTCCTTGACTGGACAGATCTATATACCAGTTACAAGAACAGCCAAAGTTAGACTCAAAATCCATCTCCCCTGCTATCTTATTTCCAACAGTGAGCAACAGAAGATGTGAACGACGGAAAACCAAGTGATGACATGATGACACTTTCCCTGGAGTATACTCTCAGTTTTCAGTAACCAATGGATCAAACGTTTCTTGAATCAGTGGTGATATTTTTCTCTTCAAAAGACTAGGATGGGGTTTTCTTCCTCACACTTTTGGGGGGCAGGAGGGGTGTTAGATTTTGTTTGTTTGTTTTATAAACCTGAGCCATCATCCTTCAGCATTCACAACGTCCTCCGAGTTCCACGGTTTAAACACATATTATGAGAAAAACTACCTGTATTTTCTTTTGAATCTGCACATCATGACTTTCACCTGATGCCCTCTATTCACTTTATGGAGCCTGTGCTTCTACAAATCTCTCAAACGAGCCCTTCTCTGCTTCACACCCCATCAGAACCTTTCCTGGCTGGAACAGCCTGGTCTGGTTTGCTGCTGGTGCCAAGGAAGCCGCTCGGCGCTGCTGGTCCCTCGCAGCGCTCCTGCCTCCTCTGTCCCACTGCATCCCGCCAGGATGGGAAGTCCTCAGCCACAGGCAACACCGCAGCTCAGGAAAACACAACGGGGACTTACACAATGACACAGGGATGGATTCAGGGGTCTTCTCTCTGCTTGAAAGGAGCAATTCCTAAGATTTTACCTGTTTCTTGATGGTTATTAAACAGTGGGCTAACATTTTCAAACATTTCTATTTTGTAATACCAATATCTCTCTCCAGAGCATTAACAACTAATTAAGAGCCCACTACTGTATATGTAAATTTAAAAATATCTTCCCCCATGTAAAGCAGTCAGCATTTATCAGTATTAGTTTTGTCAGCTGTTTTGTCTTTCAGTCACTCAGTACTTTTAGCACCCCGAAAAACTTCATACCGTAAAAAAAACAAAATTAAAAAAAAATAATCTAATTTTTCAAATTACCTTCAACCCTGCATCCTTTTACCCAAATCATTTATATATATGCCAAAAAGCATGGGTAAACCATACTAGTGATCTCCCTCTACTTGAACAAAATGAATTTATTGTAATATAACTAGTATAAATGACTACCATCACAATCCTATGGCTTTCACACCATTGCGAGACACAACTGCCACTGCGATTTCCAAGATGTTACAAATGCCATCAGCCCAACATGAAACTTCCCATACATATGTAATGCTGTGCTTAAATTTGTATAACATGAGATACACAGGTGTCACTCCTGCCTTGCAATTCATTGTTAATTCCTTTAATTACAATAAAGGAATCATACTTTTATTAAGAAGTTGTATAGAGATATGAAGCCCCTGTCCAGGTCAGGGTCCATTTTGCTGTGTACAAGACATGAACACGGACAGACAGTCATTACATCAAAGAGCTTTTGATTTCTTTCTGTGAGGAAATTAAAAGAAATATGCCAACAGATCAGGAAGGAAAAAAATAACACCTATGGTACTCAATAAAGATATGTTTTATGGAACAATTATTAGAGACAATACTTTTTCAGAATAAAAAACATATAATCAGTATGCCATTTTTTCAGAAGAAAGGTAAACAAAGTGTTTGGGAAGTCTGGTATTAGAACTGCACAGATAAAGTTTGCAATTCAGGGATTATGAACTAGTGGGAAAAATGGAAGATATTTTTAGGGGAAGCAGGAAAGCAAAAGATGAGGGGGAGAGGGGAAAAAATAGCATCAAATACTCTATTAATACATCTAGATACAAGTTAAATTACTACATAATGAGCTAGAAAATAATTTTCCATATTAAAAGAAACCAAAGGCCTAACAAGAGGCCTTTCCCTCCCCCTTCCCCTAAGAGCAAAGGAAGAAATGTGACCCCATGAACCGGGAGTGAATCAAATTATTTTCGGGAGATGCAGTCTTTAAGGCCCAGGTACATGCCGAACAATAGGACGCACATCCACCTCAGTGCTGGCACCACTTTGCTGTGGTTTTATCCATAGCACAGAGTACAAAACTGCCCTTACAGCTTAGTTTCTAAATGCAGGGAAAATCATTGGAACAGCAGCTTTTCCCACAAATTATTTTAATAGCCAAAATACAGGATTAGTTAATATATGTAAGTAACAGGGGGCTGATGAAAAATACCCTCAATTTGCATGCTCCTGCTAATTTAAAAGCCATGAATTCTGTTTGTTTAAAAGGTACAAACACAGCGATCTCTTATTTGTAAATCAAGTTCCACCCCTTTAAAATATGAAGCTTTTAAAGAAACAGATTAACCATTAAAATAAATTCAGAGACATTAAGTACATCAATAAAGAGCAGCTTGCTATAGAGTTAAATCTCTCAGAAAAATTCTGTGCTTGAATATAAAGGTCCCCATTACAGCATATTGCATGGGAAAACAGCCAGAGAGGGGAAAGTGTCTTATTAGTGTCTGCACTGAGGGAGATAAACACCCTGGGAGAAAGCAAGTGTTTGTGAAAGAGATCACACAAATGCTCCAGCCACTAGAAACTTTGCAGTTGGAGTTCACTTTTTCTTTAGACATCAAATACAATCAACCACAATACATGAATAAGTGTCACCCTCTCAATCCCATTTGTTGGTAGTATTGCCGTTCACAGAATTTAGGAGGATCGTATTAATTTTTTATGATATCTGACATAATTATTAACACAGAGTAGTACAAGAAACGTGTACAATTTAGTTCTGGCACTCTGAATATGCCAACATTCTTCTTAACAGTGTCAAAAATGAAGTGATGAACTCTTGAAAAGAAATCACTCTACACGCATACATTAACTTAGCTGTACTGCTCGATCGCGGCTGTGGCAAGCTGTATTTTGAAGCCCAGGATCCTCAGTGTGGCCTGATGCACGCCGAGGTAGGCAGCCGGCAGCAGCGCGATGGGAGCAGCTCAGACGAGCGCGCGACCTGAGCAAGAGGTGATTTTGTCCTCCAGAAGCACTAAGCACGCATCAGTAACCCAGCCGAATGCCCTGGTTTAGCTGATGCTGTAAACTCTGTTATGTTCGTGTCTTGTTAATTTGAGCATAAACACACAGATACCACAACTGGGAAAACCAGAAACTGTGGAGAACAGAACTAAATTTCAAGGGCTTCCCCACCTCCGTACACCAAGTTTGCAGAGCAAATCCCTTGCAGCAGCAATGATGTTGTTCTACCCCACCGTGAGCTGGTTCAGCCCACTGAATGTGCGCATAAGGGTTCATTTTCTAAACTTTCAAAACCAGGTAACTATCCCAGACCACAAGAATAAAGTTAACTCGGTTTTACCTTCACAACTTTGCAAACATCACTATTTAAAAAGCTCTCTTTCAGAGGTTAGTGACATTGGGAAGAAGCATGGAAGGATGAGAAGAGTTCTGTGATAAGATTTGGGGTTTAAGAACAAAATTACAATTTAACAGACTTTTAATACCTCAGCTTTACTACCTATATACTTCTAATTAACAACTGCACAGCACACTACAGACATGCATAATAACTGGTACGGTAATTAAAGACAACATCCATCTGGGAAAGCTTCCATACTAAACCAAGACAAATAAGATAGGAAGAAGCAGAAAACAAGAAAGGGAACTGACTGAAAAAAAACCCAACCCCTCCACAGAAAGTTTGGCATTTGGCACAGTATAAATGAGGCCAGGTTTGGTATTTGGCACAATATACACGAGGCTACATTTAGCTTGGTTTGGGGTTCACTTTTTTGGGGGGTTGTGTGGAGGGCTGTTAAATTGTGTAATGGTTCATTTAATAGGAAAACCTCAGATTTTATTTTACACGTTAAAAAAAAATCATTTCATATTTGTATTTCTACGCATGCTTTTTTTTAAAAAAAAAAAAAAAAACAAACATGAATGATCTTCCAACAATTGCAAGATGCTAAGCCAGAGTAGTCACAAAGACAACTTTAATGCAAAGCAAGCTTTCAATATTTCAGATATGACACTCTGAGTTATCAAGGAAGCAATAATTCTAATGCCTAGTTAGTTTTATCACAGGAACTCTTTTGGAAAAACAATATCGCGCTTTCTCCCTGGTCTTACACTGTTCTTTGTTCTATGTAGTTAAGTACTACTGCTGGTCCACCACTGTTGTCGATGACAGCAAACAAATGCTTAGGATTAATTCTGTTTATGAGATCACAGATAGCTGTACAGTCACATTTTCCCAAGGAACGTTTTACCACACAGCAGATGTCAGATTGACCTAATAATTTTTCTTTTCAAAATTTGCTTTAGGCTCCTTTTCCTTCAGCTAATAAGACACAAGTTGTTTGGAATGCAATTAGACTAGCGTAAATATCTTTGCTGCTTTTTTTCCCTTGAGAAGTGTCATATACCCACATGTCAATAGAAATTCCACACTGATAAGAGTAGACTGGTTAAAGACTGATTTCACCACCATGAAATAAAGTTTACTGGGTTTAATTTATTTTTGTGGTAGAATGGCACCAATCAGATGAGTTGTCAGTCTATTTTAATTGCATTTTGCAGCCTTGTTTGACACACTCTGCAATCCTTATTTTAGACACCTTGCATCTAGCAGCTTATGCGTCCACTGAATTTGTAAGACCTTTCAAAGACACCTTAGCTGAGGGTGAGTGTCCTGAAGCAGTGATATCACACATATATAGCAGAAATGCTAAAGCCATCACTCAAAAATGTTCTTGCTTCTTAAGGCACAATCTCACTGAGAGCACCTGAACAGCTCTCCTAACTCTCAACTCTCTGGATTTATTTCACACTTCAGAAGCACTTTTAATGTTACTTCATAGAAAACTAACATAGACAGTTTGTTTAGACACAGACTTAGACATTGAAAGGGAATATTCATTAGTATTGATCCCTGGTGGCACACTAGGTTTCCTTCCTTGAAGCAGAACAAAACATGAATTCTAGCTTTTTTACATCAACAGTAAGACCCACATTTTTAAAAGTCCCTGAAAAAGGATGCTCAGTTTTTCCTCTTCTTAAACAACAAAGTAACATGGATCAGAAAAAGTTAACTAAGTCCCAAACCAAGACTTCATTGCAGACAGTAAGCAGAGAAATAAATATACTGTCTGCCAGGTGTCCTACAATTTTTATACACTCCTTTACATATAAGCAAACAGGGCACTACACAAAAAAGAAGCCAGGAGACAGCGCATCTGACTTCATTAGAGACACCTAAATGTTTGGATGCTCATTGTTTTCTATGGTCTTAGCCTTCACAAAACTGATGAAACATTGGAGCAATTTTGCAGAACAACCACCAGAAAATTTCCAAAAGGGACCCTCTGAAAGTATCACCAGCCCTTGTGAGAACAGAAAGGCACACGGAAGATCCAGATTTTGCTCGTTTCTGAAATCGCTTAGCAGTACACAGCATACTGATAGTAGCTCTGCACCTTCTGTATCCATGGACAAAAAATTCTCAGCTGTACACTTGATGCAGCAATTTAGGCTAATCTAAGGAGGGTATTTCCACAAAATTATGATCAAGAAAATTGCTTTATAATTAATATAGATTCACCTTCTCACTTCTGTTTAAAGAGTGGGAGGATGGATGTGCCTCTGAACTTGTGGAATGGTATCTGCCTCACATCAGCTAAAAGTTTTATAAAATTCCATGGAAGTCTCTCAAGTTGAATACAACTCACCAAAAAAAATATTGGAACCTGGTCTCTGACCACCAGGAAGAAACTTAATAGTTTCCTGCAGTGAAGGTACTTCACCAAGTGTCATGTTTTAACCCCAGCCGGCAACTCAGCCCCAGGCAGCCGCTCACTCACTCCCCCACAGTGGGACTGGGGAGAGAATCGGAAGAGTAAAAATGAGAAAAGTCGTGGGTTGAGATAAAGACAGTTTAATAGGTAAAGCAAAAGCCGCATGTAATTAACACATGTAGACTTTATGCGTGATAATTACACTACGTCAACTGCAGACTTTAAACCACGACAGTCCTTTTTGGCACCCAACGTGGGGCTCAAAGGGTTCAAGATAACAACAGGTTTGATTGGAATGGGCTAGATCGAATTTAGAGCTGTTATTGCTGTTCAGCCATTAATTGGCAGGCTCCTGTGCTTGCCATGGCACTTGCTTGCCTCACTGTATATTAGAGCCTAGTGCTTGTTAGTGGCTGCTTTTTGCTTTCGCTGCTTGCTGTACTGCTGCGTGGTACGGAATATGATCTGGACTATCCCTGGGGTCAGCTGTCCCAGTTGTGTCCCATCCCAACTCCTTGTGTCCCCCAGCCTCCTCGCTGGCGGGGTGGCGTGAGGAGCAGAAAAGCCCTTGGCTCTGTGTGAGCGCTGCTCTGCAATAATGAGCCTAGCAGCGTAAAGTCACATGTAAAGTCTACAATTGTGTTTTATGGTAATTAGCCTATGACTTCATATCCTATTCAACACAACCGTTGAAGAGAGTGTGAAATTGGTTAGCTCATCTATCTTATCAGTCAATGAGGTGCAATCATCATTGTTTATTACTGGAATACAGCCACTAGACAACGGGCTGAAGAGCATGTATAACAACTTTGGATTTTTTTCATACTTAGCAGTTTACAGCTATACCTTTTTGCCTGTGTCTAACACTTCTCCTGCCTGGCACTCAATTCAGTTTGGCATTCACTGCACTACCTGTTGCAGGCAACTTTAAAATTGATTATGGGTCTTGCAAAGATGTTCGGTGAAGGAAGTCTCTCATCCAGTAGTAATACAATTTCAGTATCATGCTTGTTAAATCAAACTTGATTTTCTCCTATTTTTTGGTCCCAGAATCCTGCTGGTTGCCAGGTATAAGGTATCCTTAAATTTTACTGCAATTGATGTATTTCAGAAACAGCATTAACACTACTAAGCTGTTCTCTCACTATTCAATAGAGCTGTTCCTTCACTTTTGAATGTGTTTCAAATATACTGCACAAAGGTTGAAGTTTTATTGTGTTCAGCGGGTGCTTTCAAGGAGAAGGAAAAAAATTACATCCCTGTTGGGTCAAATACTACTCAGTCATATACCTTAAGCAATTCCACTGAAATCAATAGAACTGCTACAGCAGGCACTGGAAACCAAAAAGGCTTTTATATATTAAATGTTGCGGCATTCCTGTTATGCATAGCGATCCAGGGCTGAAGGAGATCATTAAAAGAGAACACTACTCAAAGCAGGTCCTACAAAGCTCCAACAACCTGAGAAAGCCACATTGGATCTTGTTCATTGCAAGACATTTGGATATTTGAAAGATGTATATTATTATGCATACTCTTTGGACCCTGCTGGCCCTGTTGGGTTTGGCTTGTTCATTCCTAGTCCATGAATACCTCTTCCTGACAGATAAGCTGTCTGGAGGATTTTAAGGAAAGGCGCTTCCTCCTCTTTCCCCAACATCTGTATATGGCCCATCCTCCCCTCCCAGCCCTGCAAGGCAAGGGATGGGATCCCAGAGTGAACACAGCTTGGTGCCACCAAGTTCCCATCCCTGGCAAGGAGTGAGGCTTCAAAGGTTTGCTGGCCCAAACAGGCCAAGAAATTTCAGCAGGTTCTCAGCTTCTGGTGCAGGAAATACTGCATAAGGCTCAGTGACAGCAACAGACTATAAGAAACTTACACTTGTCGGGAAAAACGTAATCTTACGCTTACTTTGGGGAAGAAGAGCATCAGATACCAATGCTTTTACTATACTTTTTCCCTTTAATTATTTCTGTTTTGTTCCCATCCCTACATTTTTATTTACTGTATTCTCACCTCTTTCTGTTTAGAAACATATAGGAATTTTTAAGGGAAAAACATGTCCATGTAATAAAATTGTAACCTATCACACTCTTATGAAGTTGTTTCAAAATTTTCAGATTCTAGTGTTTTTCTGCTATAGAGAATCTAAAGTAGAAGAAGAAACTTTGCAGCCTGCCCAATTTTCTTGTTTCCGTGCCTCTGACTACATTGAAAACAAATGTCATGTTACTGAACTTTGCAGTAAAATCCTCAACATCTGCAGAAAAAGCAAGACTGAGCAGTCTTCTTCTCTTTAGACCGGCTAACAAAAGAAACAAAAGAAAATGCCCCCGAGGAAAAGTTTGCTAACGTCAACAAGGGTAAGGGATCATTAGAGCTTGAGTTGATAGGTTACCACATGGGAGGGTGTGAAATGTATTTACATCAGGGGAATCATTTCAATCCCTCTGAAGAAACTCTACTGTAACTATAACATACGTACATTTGTATTAGGGATGTATTTTATTTATTTTACCCAGGAGACTGAAAACTGAGAAACTGAGAAAATGTTCAAATTAATCTGGATAATACTGAAGACGAAAAAGTGACAGAATAAAATTTACAAATTAAGCCTTTTTGCTTTTAGGATATTTCAGCTGATTTGTTTGTAATCATAATCAAGCTCTCAGTGACTGTGTGTTGAGTGTTACCGAATAATGATGTGCAGATAATTCAGGACTTCGGAGTCTTTGAAAAAATGATATGTTACACTAACACGATAAACAGACTGAAACCAAGAGAAGATTGAACTATTTACTACATATCAGTACCCCCACCATGAGTGAAACATTTTGCTTGCAAGGAGGAGACTATTAGAAAAAAAATAATTATAACTTCAGTGAGTCTAAATGAACAGAATATGTAACTACAAAATTATAGATAGCTCTCTATGAAAGATAATGACAGTACCATCTGAATTTCTAAACTAGACAGTTTTACTATAAAAAGATTTATAATGACAGATAATTATAAACCACAGGAATTATACAAGCAAAAATAAAAAAAACACCCACCAAAATCTATCTTTCTGGCTGCTGTACAACAACAACAAAAAAATCGAAGACATGTTGTGGATTTCAGTATTCTTACACTGGCTTTTCAACAAATGCAAAATTTTAACTCTCCCTAGTAGCAGGTACAGTTTTAAAGATAATAGGCCAGACTTAGAAAAGTTTTCAGGCAGCGATACGTGCACTAGGATTTCCAAAACTCTCTAAAAGCTCAAGTGAGAATTATAATTCACTAAGTGGTAGGGACTCAACCACTTGTGACCCTTTGGCATCAACTTAAGGCTCTGCACTACGTAATGGATCTCTGATTTAATGTGTGAAATAATTGATGAAGGTGAGCTTACTAAAAAGCAACATAAAAAACGTGACACATACCAGTCGTTCCTGGCTGAAAACAAGAATGTTCCAAATGAAACTCTCTTTATATACCTCTGATGGGTCTTGTGTAAACCTCGAGGACACACTGTGACAGCCAACATTAGACACTTCAGCACCGCAACACATCACAAAGTCATGGCACCTAACAGTCCACATACATTGGGAGTTATGGGTATTAAATACCTCGGTACATCAGCATCCAGATTACTCAGTCCTTTTATCCACAGTGGTTCCTCTACAGAGATTCCACACACAAAAAAAAAAAAAAAAAAAAAAATCAACAGGCAGAACCCAGTCCTCAGTGGACTGATGATTTTCTCATTTCTGAATATACCTACCAGCACATCCTCACGCTCCACTACGCCAACAAATCTACTGCATACCAACTTTAAGCACCAAAACTTTGACACAGACTTCAGACAGAGCACTGACTGTACTATCAGGCACAGGTGGTTGCCCCATCATAAGGAGCTAGCTGACCAAAACATTCAGCCATAAGCAAAGGAGGTAAATCACAATACCCCTGCAGTTAGGAACATGAGAAAGACTTGGTGACAGAAAGCATCCCATTTTTAGAGGTTGCAAGGCAAACGAGCCTCAGACACACAGCCATGCGGAGAACAGATTACGCTGGTAGTTTCAGAAGGAATTCTCTGCTCACAGCTTACCTGACAGATAGATATCAAGTAACAAGGAAAAAAAATTGTAGAAACATCCAAAAGAAAACTGCAAAGACAGATGTACAAGCTTAGATTAAATGAAGAACTGGATGTGTTCATGCAAGACCAAATTACTTTCATGTGCTTTTTTATTTAACTAACAAAATCCAATGCAGATGGTAAATTAATTGAAATACTAATAAGAACTCAGGAAATATATAAAGAAATCAGCTGGGAAGCTAATAAACTATATCTAACACAGCAGTAAGAGAGAGTGGAAGTACCACTTCTGTCAGTGGAATAAAGGGAACCAGAGCCAACCGCACCTCTTCAGCATGGCTGAAGTTGCCACCTGCTGGGATAAGGAGCTGTGTCTATCTCCCAAATTGTCAATCTAAGAGAACTACTAATGATCACACACTGAGAGCAGGCAACCAAGTGAGAAATCTATTCCTGCAAGTATGAAAAGGGTAATTCATAATCTAAGTCCCTTCTCCCCATGCCTTCAAAATACTTTTGAAACAGTCATGATTGAGGAATCTCGTACTTTGTCAGTTACGGCATCATTCTTCCCAACTTCTTCACCAGGCCTGCCATTCAGTTCTGTCAATGCCAACGGGAGTTTCTCACATAAGCAAGCACCACACAACTACCTGGAAGAGGAATTTGGAAAAACAACCCTGTGACGCAACTGCTCCTTAGACACTTTCTTTATATTCCGCATCTACCCAGCTAAGGAACACCAGAGCTGCAGTAGTTCATCCATTTGGGTCTCACATCCACATAAGCATACATATAAGGCCATGTGATTTTCACAAACAATAAATGTGCAGCAGCACTAATTCGTTCAGGAGCTACTAAGGACTTGACCCGTTCTAAACATCAGGCCACTTGTTTTGACACCTAACTGCAGGAGTGAGATTAAGTTGCAAAACAGTACACCAAAGAGAACAGCCTAATAACTACACCGTAAGTTGGTGGTTCAAAAGACAAACATTAATGTAAATAAAGCAAGACTGGAACTGGAAAGAAGAGCCAAAGAACAGAGCTTCAAAACAGAGTTTAAAGAGGAGGAGATGCAGGGAGAGAGGGACAGAGATGCCAGGATGAGTAAGAAGGTTGGACAAAGAAGTCAGGTGCTACTAACCATGATGTACTTTACTGACCTCTCTAGGATTACTTTACTTTCTGCCATGGTAGAAAACAAGTCCTACTAAAAAAAAAAAAAAAAAAAAAAAAAAAACTGTTTACTACTGATCAAAAACCCAAACTGCATCTACAGAAAATCATACATGTAATTCACAAAGTAAGATTTGCGCAAAAAGGTATCCTTTTGTTTGCAATATTGTTCGCTGCCACTGCTAAAGAAAAAACTGGAAACTTAAATCTTAAGCTTTAAAAATACAGCTGTCAAGAAAAAGAGGCAGTTGCTTCAACGTGCTTTGCCATTTTCCTTCAAGTGAACAGATGGCATTATTAAAATTCTAGTAGAATGAAGTATTTATAAGTTCATTAGACAATACTAACTATACAAAAAAGACAGTAATATTGCAAATAAAGCTGCAGGATTCAAAATAGCATAAAAGTACAAATAACAGTTATAACCCCATATTTATGAGTTAGTATATAAAAACAATTATGCCAAATGAAACAAAAGCACACAAGAAATGCATGAAAACCTCTTTGAAACAGTAATTTATTTTCCAGGGTCACTTCCAAGTTGCTCCATGCATTCTGAGCCTGAACTCTATACAAAGGATTTCAAGTTAGACAGTGTAAGACGGCTGAGAGGGAAAAAGCCTGTTGGTTTTGCTACATTTACTTTTCCTTAAGCATATATGTAAAATTCATACTATGATATACAATAAGTAACAATGAAATTACTCTAGAAATAATCCTCACAGAAATTTCAGTCTTATTCTCTGAGGTGATGTTCCAAGAAAATAAACAAAAGGTCAGCCAAATGTGTCTAGTACACATGTCAGTGCTTTTAAATGCTGTGCCAGACTGGCTTATTTGATACCTGAGATGCTTTATCTGCTGTTCGCTTCACCATCTTGAATTATTAGCCTACACAGAATTCACTTAGGAATTGTATGATTTGTAGTTGCTTGTCTTATTTTCCATTGTCTTTCTTCCAGCCACAGCAATGTCTCAACTTGGTAAAGTGGTGTCTGTTAGTATTCTAATTTACTTGAAAAAGATGCAAATTCCTGTCACCTTCAAAATGTGACAAAATGGATTCACTATAAAAAGAGAGAGCTAACACACTGAAAATTCAGCTTTCGCTCCAAACTAATATATATCAGTTCCCATATGTGCTAATATATTCAGATGTACACTACTTCTCTCTGCAATTTTTATTAGTACAATCTGTGTTAAGGTTTAACTCTTTTAAGCACCCTATCCACTTCGAGCATATTTTATGCAGTATAACACATCATTCTTGGAAGGTCCTCGCTACATGGAAAATGATTCAGAGGGATGTATATTATTTCAAAATGTGTATGTTTTCCAGAGTTTAAAGAATTGCATGGCACTACTTTTTTTCTTTTGATGGATCTACTACCCAAACCTGATCCAGTGTTTTGCCAATGTACGCCTATGACTTAATCAACTACAACTGATGCAATCTCAGACTAGAATATTTGAAACTGTTTTTTTCCTGAAGAGCTGAACTTATCTAGAGAGGAATTGCAAGGTGCAGGTTCACACCAGCAGAAACCAATTTAAGCCTGAGCTGCCACCTCTGCACTTTCCCCACTGCCTTAGGGCAGTTTTCAGCTGCAGCAGCTTAGGGAAAGGTGGGTATCATCTACAATGACATAAGCACAACGACCAGTGCAAGGGAAGGGCTGGATCTATGCATAACAAGTTCCTTCATATGTAATAGTTTCATATTTAATAAAAAAAAGATGCAATTATGGCTACCTTCAGGCAGGAGTGAAATGCACCAGTGGCAGGGATGTCTAGATTTAATGGCTTCTTCCACTTAAAGGGTATGATGATCTACATCAACATTCATTTCTATTTATTAGTTTCCTCTAGCCATTACTAGAATGAATAAGAAGTTTTAATATATTTTAGATATCTGTACAGCATGCAGAGAAAGGCTTATGTAAAAATTCACACTATTATCTTCAAATCTTGAAACACTGTTTTAACATTCAAGACAAAGACACCTAAGTCATATCACCGAGCAGCTTCTGTTGGTCCACCCTACATTTCAACGATGTAGGATTGACACTTTAGTTGAGAAGATTTTAGGAACAGTCAAAGGAAGGAAGGGATTAAGATTTAGAATTATTGTTATCTTCGTGGTTTTGAATTATTTAGTCAAATCTCAAGAAGAAAACAAGCATGGAGAGAAACCTACTTTGACAGCTCAATGGCAGATTCCCTAACTATATTCTAAAAGATGCCTGTGATACCAATTACTGATTTACACTGTATTATTACTTTTACTCCTTTATTTTCCATTATAATCCCAGGTATAGTGAAGGAATGCAAAACTACTTCCTAATTTACTTTTGTTTGCTTGTCTGCCGAAGTATGGCAATGAAATTGTATAAGGTATGCCTACAATGCCAGCGACAGGGTAAAAACGTATCCATTTCCAAGAAAAACCCTAGCTAGAGATTACAATTTTTACAAAGACACTTCAAGGAATGAAATGAGTCTATTGCGTTTCAGCTTTGGTTTGGGAGAAATGTGACCTACGTGGCTAGAGAAAATTTATTCCTGTGAATATCTAATACAAAAGATTACCGTAAAAGAAAAAGCTATGGCTGAATGCTGTAAAGGGGTGGATGCACCCCACTGTGCAGTACAAAATAGAAAATAATAGCTGGCTTTCCAGTGGAAAGATCTGGCAGTCAGCCATGTGGTGCAGACTGGGTTCTGTCCCCAAAGACACATTCATGTTAGCAACATATTGGGAGGTTGTTTAGAGTCTAAAGATTAAGAAGAATAATCTTTCAATTTAATCTATCACCTGGTCAAGGCTAGTCATAACCATATTGTACATAATTCGATCCAAAGAATATACAGCACAATAAATACATGAAGATCACTATTTTAATGACAGGCTCCTGTGTTCAACTAAATATCATTTTGTAATTATCAAAACAAGCAAA
This sequence comes from Buteo buteo, assembly GCF_964188355.1. NCBI lineage: Eukaryota > Metazoa > Chordata > Aves > Accipitriformes > Accipitridae > Buteo > Buteo buteo. Next base: position 38,818,333 of record NC_134179.1, read on the forward strand.
AAATCCTGATTAAACACTTCGGTTCTGTTTTAAAATATTAGCTGTCACTAGAATTATTCCTCATTCCATACATCATTCAGCAATAGTGTCCTTTAATTTGACACATAAAAGGATTTCCCATAACCTTAAAACAAGTATATAACTGCAGGCATTCTTTTAGAAACTCTAGGTTGTCTGTTTAAGTTAACAGCTAATATTAATATAAATATACTTATTACTTGAATTGCAACTTGTTGTATTCTGGAAATTATGTTTTATGTGCTACAGGCTCTGTAGCATCCTACCTGATCAATCTACTAATAGCTGGAAATGAAAATCAGCAAGAAAATGAAAAACAACAATAAATATTCCATATTTGTTGGAATGTATGAGGTGTTAATTAGTTGAAAGGGTTGACTGTCTCAGCCCACCATCAGCAATGGTGGTGCTGATGCCACTCCTCTTCCTACTCAAGTGTATCTACTCCCCTGTTTTTGCCCATTTCTTATTTGTCCTATGCTACCCCAAAGGGCTCCAGTTTCACTACATAAGAGAATCCTTAAAGAAACCACTAGATAAAACTGCTTCATATTCCTATCTTTACTATGAACGTAGCCAAGGATGTTTACAAAAAGCATGAGTGGAATAAGCAGGTAAGCTGTTTTCTAAGCTTCTCTCTTGACAGAGCAGCTCAGTTTGTCACGTATTATGCCACAATGTCTTCAAAACACTAATCTTCAGAGCAGTAATTTTTCTTGTAAATGCTAAACCTAGTAGTGGAAAATTTATAAGATTCTGAATTTGTACAAGGACTCAATAAGGCAAGGATTTATAAACAAGCTAGGAGGGTTCTTCAGATACGAGTTCAGTATGAAAGGCAGGAGTAAATCCTTAGGTACTGACAATTTCTATAACACAACTATTCTTTACATACAATATCTTTTTGGCCAAAGTCACAGAGATTTCATCTTTAGAAGTGTTTTAGGAGGAAAACAACAAGACCTTTGTACCACCAACTCAATGAAAAGCATCATTGTTCAGCATATGCTATCCTGTGGCATTTCAATTGGCCATAAGGAATCCCAGATATCCTTTCTCTGAAAAAAATAAATTCTGCTTTTGCATAAACCTAGACTTTTCTAGTAGTATCCATGAAATGAACTGGACCTATGTGATTTTTTTCCTGCCTATACAGATGCCAGTATTTGGAACTCAACATATACTTTGTGCAACCGCTACAAGGAAAATTTGTGAAGATTAAAGATGTCAAATGAAAAACATTTAATTAAATATGATCTCTCTTGATAACAGGATTACTGGAAGGTCAGAACAGAAATTCAATATTGTTCTCTGGATTCCTAATCTGCTTCCTTGAGGAAACACAATAGTTACCAAGCCAGTTTGCACTGATTGCTCCTCCAGCTTTGGATCCTGGACATGTTCTAAAAACATTTTCAAAAATCAAAGTGATATCTGATGCAAAAATTCCCAAAGAGGCCCTGGTAAGAATGAAGAAACACCTGCCCTTCTTTTACTTGATTCTCCTTATAGAAATCTGTGTCCTTGTCACTTACCACACCAATGATTTTCTTTAACCTTTTGAGAAGTACAGATGAAGCCTCAAGGATATGAAAATAGTAATGCCAGGAGCCCTTATTAAAGACTTTTTTTCTAAAAGGTAAAAGTAGAGTCAGAACTCACCAAAGCTTTATTAAATAAAGCTTGCTATCAGTCAGAAAGCCCCTGACTGCCTGGCTTTGAGACAAATCTCATCTAACTGCTGTACAAAAAAAGGCTTCAGACAAGTGTCTCCGTTTCTGCACTCTTCAAGAAAATCCATCTTCAGAAAGAGCACTGAAAGACAGACAACTACGTCTGAGGGATTTGGACATATCAAGAGAGGAAGAACCTTGAAACCAAGGGAAATCATTCCATCACTGTGACATATAAAAAGAAATGGAAGACCCTGAAATGAAAACCTACTAAAATTTGTGTATCTCCCAATAATCTTAGAACTATGCAAATATATTAATATACATATAAAAAAAATTACAAGTCTAGGGAGGTAGAGGAAGTTAAGGAACATCAGGCTTTATTCTGCCCATTTATCAAAAGGGAGATAAGGTACAAATACAAACAAGCTGATGCTGACCTAAGCAGGTGTTGATTTCAATGCCTGAATAGAAGGTCTACATAGAGGCAATCACTCAGAAAAAGCCAGTCATTTCTTAACAGTCTGTAGAAAAGAGAGCTCTTCAAAAACTCAACTAAGAAATTCTGGAGTTGAGATAACTTCCAGAGAAAATATTGTATTATTTGAAATAAGCTGTTACTGTATATTTTAAGATGCATCCAAAAAATACAGAAAAAACAAGTATAACAACTCAAGTACTAAGATACATTTATGCAAGATTTTAGGCATGTTTATTAAGAATGAAGAAAAGCTAAATCACATATCTTCTCTCCTTTTAACTACAGATTTACAAGAAAAAAGAAAACAAAAAATTGAACATCTAACCTGACATTTATTCCTGAGGATTCCGTGTATATAGCTTTGCTTCTCTCATTGTTCCTGTTAAAAAAAAATTGGCTCTGCTAAAAATCAGAAACCTGTCCAATGTATTTGTTTCAGCTGAGCCCAGAACCACTTCTACATTCTATCAGCACTTCTATATTCTTAGAAGAGCTCCAGAAGCACCTCCAGATAATTAGCAGATGGACAGCTACATAAATTAAAAAATGCCAACTTCAGACTGATGGCAAGTAGTCCACATCTGTGAACAGGAACATCATTGCCACTGTCACACTGCAAAGAAAACATTCAAATAACACACACCATCCAGAAAAAAAGCATAGGTTTGGTGAGTTTCTTCCAAGTATGTTTAAAAGCATCCGATTTATGTCCCTATATCAAAGGGCCAATCTTGGCAACTCTTAAATAAATCTGTCTGTGAGGAACTACATACAGTTGTAGTACATATTCCAAAATTCTCAAATCATAAAGATTTACTTGTAAAAAACAAAATTGCCATCATGGGCCAGTGATCCATTCATCAGTATTCAGCTCTGAAAATGGTCAATAAAAATGCTAGACTGGACCATATCAGACAACAGTATTTCTGAGATTTCCTATGCTTCTGTGACTCTCCAATACTTCTCTCTGCTACCTACTGTGAATGGAAACACCACACATTTTGAAGAGTCTAAATTGTTTTCAGACCTGCTCAAACCATGTTGATTCATAATTTGATAATTGTTATTAATCAGTGCAACCAAGAGTTTTTGATGGAAAAAAACAGAACTTGAAAAAAGACTTGTAATACCCTTTTCCTATGTTATATGCTGCCATTTTCACCGTGCTTGGTGTATACAGTTGGCTGCTACAATAGGTACCCCAAACACTCAAATAAATCAGAGATTTACTGTCACTGATGACTACTCATAAGCAAAGCTTTCTGAGGAACACAAGCATGTTGGCAGAGGGAAGGATAATAGTTAGTGTTCTATAAAAATGTTTTTGGCCAGAGAAGAGTTGGAAAAGGCAATCTGGTAACAGTGCATGCCTGTAAAAACACACTATCATTCGTAGAACTAAAGCTTTGCTTAAGAAAAGTAACAGGCAATAGGGAAAATTCAGATTATTCCTAAAGCACGTTTATATGAGGTACCATGAAATATATACATGATAGCAAGACAGCAGGTGTCACAATGACATGGCTTCCTAGGTTATACAATGCCAAAAGAGCCCATTCCGATAATTTAAAACTTCAAATGAAGTAACCTCCTCCTGTCCTAAAGAGGCATTCACTGCATGGGTCATGACAACTCTGATTCAGAAAGATGGGTCACTGTGTAGTTACTAGCTTTAAAAGTTGTTTTGATAAACCTCCACAAGTGTTCTATAGTAAATCTAAATTCACTGCCCAGCAAGTCCCCAGGAACAAACATCTCTCTATTGCTATACAAATACCTGACGCGCTGCATGAAGATACTTCTGAGTGTTTGCAATGAACCCACTTGAACTGAATTAGTATAATTGTAACAAGTCTGTTGTCACTTCCCCACCCCAATCACCACAACCTAATGCCACGGTTACACCCAGTTACTATAAATCCTTCAAAAACTCACACACATTCCTCCTCCCACACCTATTACTGAATTGTGTCTTCTTAATTTCCTAACCCTTGTTCCTCATCAACACAATCATCTCTTTTGCTTTCACTCCCCATACTTATTTAATGACAAATGAAATGAAGCTGTTGCATTTTGGGGGTGAGAACCAAACACCCTGTAAAAGAGCTCCCTTCTATTAGCTGAACAACCAAAGAAGCACACAAAACATTCTAATTTTGCATTAACAAAAAAGTAAGAAAGTTACTCTATTGCTCAGTGTTACTCAGCAATTTCAACTGGATAAAGATAAACCTCTTTTTCTGCAAACCAAAGATTCACAATCATCACTTATGGGTATCTCTGCATAATGCAGGTTGGAAGAAAGAATAAAGTAATTTAGCTCAGCACTGCAGCTAAGCAACATGAGTCTGGGGTAAGGTGCTGTCTCCAAAGGGTTTGAAAGATGCCTTTAGTGTTAAAACTGAAAAGACTTCTTGTAGCTTATCTAAAAAGATCCATAAAATATGCGTTACAATATAGAAACACAATTTCTTTTTCAGCATATTCAAACGTGTTATTAAGACAACTTGACTCACAACTCTAACAATGGGTGGTATATAAATCCCAGAGAGGCTGCAGAAGCATAATGATAGAGAATAATGGCCCTACTCTGCTAAACTAAAAGTCCATCTACTCAAGTTCACTGTCTATGACAATGGCTAGCGAGAGCTCATTATAGAAGAAGTATGAAGCAACTACGCTATACGAAAAGGAGAGAGGGCACAGACTATAGATGCACAGAGTATACTTACTCTGGTATGTCCTCAGAGCAATCAGATGCTTATGAATTTTCTCAGCTGGAGGCTGCATCAGGATCATAGTATGTAGCAGCTCTTGATGAAGTATTTCTTCCTTGGAATGTGTCTAATCACTTTTTGAACCCATTTACATTTTTAACATCTAAAATATGTTATGCTAATGAGTTCACAATTTAGGCACGGGTTGTGTAAAAAGGGACGTCCTGTTGTTTCGAATCTGTAGCCAATTCGTTTTGCTGGGTGCCCTTCAGTTCTTCTGTCATGAAAAAGGTGAATCTGTCAACTGCCTTCATCATGCCAGTCATAATTATAAAACTTCTGCTACAGTTCAGGTCTTTTGCAGAATGAAGAATGCCACTCTGTTTGGTAGCAGCATAAGAAAAGTCATAACTGTGTAAAGATAACAAGCAAGGCAAGCTTCATAAAGAGGTAATAATGTTATCAGGAGTGAGGCTCTTTTTGTGGCTGAATTGAACTAGATGCACTAGCCAGTGCAAAAAATTCAGACCTTGCTAACCTCTCTCCACCACAACAACAAGCCCCCTACAAAAGAACACAAGATCTATGGATACTGAACAAGCATCCTTCAATGTCATATATTTAGTTCAATAGACGTAAATGTCTTCACGGAATTTATAAAGAACAGAAACTCAGTACTACTGTTGAGAAAGGATTATTCTTTAAACAACTAATTCTCTTTTAGCTTCTCAGTCGTGATGCTTAAAGAAGACAAGTCCTCCAAATAAAACTTATACCTGTTACTGACTCAACACCAGTTGACACTGGTTTTATAACCCATTATAATTTCCCCCCAAAACTCTTTACACCTGTGCTTTAGGTGTTCCATAGAAAAAAAAGACCCATCCCTCTCAGACCCAGAGAAGATTACAATCTACAATCTCCTCCTGTTCCATAACTGATAGTCACTTATTTAACTCAAATTGTCTAAATGATTAAAATAATTAAATGTAATTAAACTCAGTGTGCTGTTATCCAAGGACATTCTCCATTGACAAAGTCAGGTTAAGTGGTTCCTCCAATCCTCACACGCTGCCAGTCAAAGAGTTCACTGCCCCCCTCAGCTGTGCTGATAGAACTGTTAGCTTGTCGCATATCGGATCAAAAAAATAGCTACGTTAAAAAAATACATACTTCCTTGCTTGTTTTTCAGACTTTCAGAAATACAGATCATAGACTTCTACACATCTGGTCATCTTTCCTCTTCTATGTAACCTGAGGTGACATTACCTGTACGGAACATCTGAACTTCAAATTAATCGCAAATTTCCACAATGACTTAATGATGTTTCCTGTTCGGTTGTATTTGGCTGAACTATCTATCTGTTGCTAAGCTCTAATGGCTGATTTTCCCACTAAGTTCCCAGCATCTCTCCTTGAGCTGCATCAGCTAATTCAGACTAGGCCTAAAGAAACAGAGGAAATAGGGCTGGAGACTGGGCTTGAACATCACTAGTACCTGATTAACTGTTTGCACCCACAGCATGGCTTGGACCTTGCCAATTTGCACTTTCCCAAAACAACATTTGGGCTCAGATGAGAGGACTAGCAGCTGCCAAGGACCACTCCAGGAGGTAGTTTGGATGCAACATCTTGTTTGGGAAGGAGGGAAAAGTAGTTTAGGCTTGTAGATGTGACTTGTGCCATGCAACTGGGCCTCAGAGGCAAAGATCAGTCAAAACTGATTTTTATCCAATACTTTATTCTTCAATTACTCAGCTTTATGAGATTCTTTTGAGCCTCTATACATCTGGTTTTAATTTTCAGTATGCCTGAAACTTTTATCATCTAGTACGCCTCCATTATTCCAGAGAGCTTATGAAAATAAAAATCCCTCTCAGACTACTGATGACCTCTGTAGTGAAAATTGTCTACACATTGCTATAGTTTACTTCCCAGTTTTTAGCAACTTAGTAATCTATAGGAGGACTTTTTCTCTAATCCTGTATCTTTGAATATCATTGAAGAAAGTTCATCTCAAAGCTCTGTGGTTTTGTTTGGGGGTTAGTTTTTCATTATCTGAAACTTGAGTACACATTTTGAACCAAATAATTTCCATCTAGGTGCTTAATAATATCTTCAAAGTATTTGAGTAATATCTGTGACATAAGTCTTCCTTCAACAAAAGTCTATGGCAGCTAAACAGAGGTACCAGCATCCATTTATGTGCAACACACATCTCCCCCTCCTATAACATACTTAAACAAGGATCATCACCTGAAGCAGTAAGTTTGGGAACGTATATATACATATATACGCTTGCTTGCTTGATTTTTATTCTAAAACTGAAGATCCCGTGTACAGGAGGGAAACAATCTGAAAACAAAGAACAGCAGGGCCAGACAACAGTAAGGAGGACTGTCTTGCATAGGAGGGAAATGGTTTTGTATTACATACAATACTAGTGAACCATTTATTGCAATACTCTCTCTCTTACACTGCCCACACTTTATAGAAGACATTGATAATCTGGAAAGGTTCAAAATGTAAACTGATGAGAAACAGGAAGAAAACTGGGAAACCTGCTTCTCAGCAAGATACTAAAAGAAGCTCCATGCCCTAATTTACTTGAAAGATTGAGAAATGACAAAAATCACAGGTTTTTTCCTTTCTAATATAGCTAGCAGATACGGGCAGAAAATGATTCTGTGAAGCAAGGCTTATAAATAAGCAGAAGCGCTATTTTTGAGTAGACAGAAAAAAAAACATTAAAAACTCTTAAGTCAAGCCTAACAAAGACACAACAAACATCAGCTTAAGTACATGTTGAGAATAATTGCTCTAGATATAATGTGATTAACACAATTAGTTCAAGAGAGAACTCAGACCAAGCAGTGACATCTACTCCCTAAGGCCAAATATCTCATCATTAAAGGATTACCCTCTGCAAATCTCTGACCATTTAAACAATTCTAAATATGCAGGAGAGCTCCAGAAAAACAGAAAAATCACCTCCTTCACCCGACCCACTAAAAACCCAAAATTTTCAGACAATAAACTCTCCCATACTTCGGCAAATTCAAAGAAAACAATCTAGATACATTTTCAACTAATGTACCAGGCTTTTTTCTGAAGTTGTTTTGAGTTTGCTAGTGATAGCCATTCAAATAACAAAGAATAAAATCAGTAACTGCTTCAAAATCAAGACACATACTGAACAAAAAACATCATCACCACTCAAGACCTCAGTATTATCTACCAAGATGCCACTGTTCAGTATTTTTGTCCTATCAGTACATAAAAATAATTCCTGATCTATCTGACCTATATATCCTTTCCACTAACCTTTTCTTCTGCCCAAAGGAACAGCCTGACAACACAACAGAGAGGAACTTTTTCACTAACTCCTCCTCAATATTTTCACAGCCAAAATGAACCCACATCTAAGCTATCTCTCTTCTGATTAACTCAGGGAAAACAATAAAAACCCCACTGAACTGGACACACGGGAAAGAAACAGTTTCACAATTGGAAAGAAACAATGGGACAATTATACTGTTTCAGGAAAAGATGCGGCGATAAAATAATTTTTAAAAGGCACAATGCAACAGTCTCCCCAGAAATCAGCTCTAAAATTACTCTGTACCTGTTACAGATGTATGCCATTTTCAGCATCTGGACTAAAACGGCATTCCCATGTAGAGCTCTACCACAGCTCACAGCTCTGGGAAGTGTCATTACTTCATCTGTCTGCCTCTGAAATACTCATAAACTTTCTAGACACATGAAAAATGGCAACTGTAAACTACTCCATACATAAGCCTACCAATCAGTTTTATCTCTGGAAGTAAGGAGTATCCCAAACACACAGAGGAACAGGGTCTACGCAGTCAAGCCCCCAGATATTATTGCAACTTTTCTGAGAAAAATATTCACAATAAACACAACATTTATCAGTCTGGATATTATCCCAGAAAAGTAGCACCTGTTGGTTTCGTAACAGTTACATTGGTTCAGACCCACAAGACCACGCAGCCCAACATCTTGTCTCCAACTGGCCATTAGCAGAGTCCGAGGGAAGAGTAGGAACAGGGCAAGCAATTATGCCACTTGTAATGGGGGGAATGGGACCGGAGGATTCATCCGTTCTGTCATCTTTTAAGAAAAAAAACTCCAGAAAGGCATCAAAATACGTAAATGCTGGGGTTTGGTAATAAAAAGCATTAAGAGCTACTACTATAGTGTCAATGGTGCAAGTCACGCATTACCCAAATCATTCCCACATTCACTCTTGCTTTTTGGCAAGTATTTGTTGCCTGCTTGGATATAACAAACATAAGCACAGCAGGGCTGCATCAGAATGAAACAGCATGTCTGCAGCATCAATGAAATATTTAGTCAGCCTAACTATAAATCACGGAGGTCATTAATATGCTGCCATATCAGCTCCTCTTGCCTAGTTTGGGGAGATGTCAAAATTGCAGCCAGCTCTGGAATATTGCAACAGTGATAGACTCCAGCTTCTGAGTATCCTTCACCTACAGTGCTACAACTACTACCCTACACTACAGAACAGTTATTTCTGATTAGGTAGTGTGGAAATGCACAGTCCTCAAAAAATACCAAATCAAGCAGAGGCTGCATTTTTTTTTCCTTATAATTCTGGCAGCAAGCTGACATATATTTAGCATACATATACTCTTCCTGCTTACATTTATCTTTTTCATATATTCTATCCCAGTTATAGAAATACATGTTAGCCATTCTCTCACATATTTAACCACGTTAGGCAAAGTGCAAATAACATTCCTCAACACGACATCATTTAAAAACAGGAATTAATTACCTATTTAAAAGAGCAAATAAAGGAATAACCATGATTTATTGTAGAAATGCATACGTCAGTATTGCTTAACAATAAATACTTCAGTACAGACTTGCTCCCTCAATAGAGCCACACATCAGCATCTCTGCAAAACTCACTACTTTCTCTCTCACAGGAATGTAGCAAACTTTAAAGCACATTATGATAATAGCTTACTATCTGAAACTGCAGCAACAGAAAAGAAACAATCTTCAGTCTATTTAGGATCACAGAACTTTTTTTTTTACATTTTAATGATGCAGCTTAGCACAATTTTACTTTTAGTATTAGCTTTGAAGGACAAGTAAACAAATTCTCTCTCTGCATATAGGCTCAAAGTCTGGGTATGACGAAGTCTTTTGCTACAGATCGTGTTCCTCCAATCCCTTCCCTAGTACAGAAGAAAAGACTAAAAAGAAAAAAAGACTCTCTGTCTAATGATTGGTGCTGGTTTTGGCTGGGACAGAGTTAATTTTCTTTCCAGCAGCTGGTATAGTGCTGTATTTTGGATTTAGAATGGGAATAATGTTGATAACACGCTGATGTTTTAGCTGTTGCTGAGCAGCGCTCACAGAAAGCCAAGGGCTTTTCTGCTCCTCAGCCCACCCCATCAGTGAGGAGGCTGGGGGGGCACAAGGAGTTGGGGGGGGACACAGACGGGACAGCTGACCCCGACTGACCCAAGGGATATCCCAGACCATACGACATCAGGCTCATCATATAAAGCTGGGGGAAGAAGAAGGAAGGGGGGACATTCAGAGTGATGGCGTTTTTCTTCCCAAGTCACCGTTAGACACGATGGAGCCTTGCTGTCCTGGAGATGGCTGAACATCCTGCCTGCCCATGGGAAGTGGGGAATGAATTCCCTGTTTTGCTTTGCTTGCGTGCATGCAGCTTTTGCTTTACCTATTAAACTGTCTTTATCCCAGCCCACAGTTTTCTCACTTTTACCCTCCCGATTCTCTCCCCCATCCCGTCGCGGGGGCAGTGAGCGAGCGGCTGGGTAGGGCTGAGCTGCCGGCTGGGGTTACACCACGACAAGACCACAGAAGGTATCAGGCTTAAACAAACCAGCTCAGGCACCAGAACCATTTCAGTCACCGAAACCTTCAGCTCAGCACAGACTATAAACAAAAAGAAACATGTTTAACTAACCTGCTCTGAGCTCTCTCCTTTCTACGCTCAATGAGCTCACTGAAAGCTATCATAGGTATTGCTAAAGCATATATAGATATAAAGTACATTTGGAGGACCTAAAGGAACATGTGGGTGAGAGAATTTGCACAGATGTCTTTCCTCGTGAAGCCTACTCAATTTTCTACCAAAGGGAAGCTACAGTGATATTCCAAATGGCTAGAATGAGTGTATCCAGAGATGACTGCTTCCAGTCCTCTGCCAAATTTAAAGCCATCCAGTGCACCAAATCCGATGGCCATCTTTGCCCACTTTTAGGGCCCATAGCAGAAAAGGAGAAAAGGTGAAAAGCAAAATGGATGAGCTAAAGAAAGGACAGAATTGGGGCAGTCTGAATTCTGAACCCACACACAGTTGTCATACTTGCTTCACAAGAAACACCACAAGAATGAGAAAATCATGCATTTAAATGACTAATGAAGAACTACATTTTATACTGCAGTCAGCCAGACTGCTTACAGTAATTACATAAAAGTAGCAATGAATACACTCTGATTTATTGTGTAATGATAAATAAAAAAGAAGAAAAAGTACTTTGAATGTTCACAGATGTCCTTTAACTGAAACAACCAAATACAGTCATTTAATCATTTGCATCATATTAGCAACAGCATATCTATCAAATAGCAGTTATTTAACACTGGCAGGAAATTAATGGATACAGGAAAGCACAACAGGAAAAAATCAACAGTCCATAAAACAATATATGTAAGATTGCTTAAAAAGTCATTTCATGATTCTGTTTAAACAAGTCCTGTAAGGAAATATCAGAAAATGCTAAATATTTTGGTCACATTACATAAAACATTCTCTTCTTGCTTGAATATACAGCAAGTTACAGCACAGTATTACATTATGAAGGCTGTAAATGGAAATATTAGTATTAGGATGGCAATACCTTGGACTAACCCTAAGAAAATCAATCCTGTTGTTTTTCAAAGCCCAGGAAAAATTATGTGATATCTTCTTGAGGACTATACATCCTGAATAAACATTACAGCAATATCACACCAACATTATATTAAGTAATTAATTTTCTAATTTCTTCAGGTTTTGTTTGTTTTTTTTTTTAAACAGGTCAATTATGAAATTTTGGGTTCCTGTAAATGCATTAAGTCCACTGCACTTAACAGACAGTAACTTCTGACTGTGTATAATCAGTGTCATACTGTGTACTGAATGTAGTAGTATTCTATATACAATTTTCCATTTAAAGATTTTTTTAAAGTTGTATTTAAGAATTACTTAACAACAGCATTTGTGTGGTAGCAAAGCACCTTAAGTTCCCACTATACATAGCTTTACATGTTTTTGGCATATATTGCTGGAAGAAAATAATATATAAAGCTGTTGTTGATGTGTCCAGATTCAGCAGTAATTAAGCACATGATCATGCACTTTGACAAACATGAGGGCCATCCCCTTAGGGAAGTGATAACTTCGCTCCCACAGAGTGAGAGGTGATATAGGCAGCTTTCCATGTAGAAATTCTGTGTCAGTGTAGTTTGTTCTCTCTTCCTATACAAAAACGCCATTAAAAAATTAGGAAAGAAACCTCTGAAATTCAGTATCAGCAGCATAAAAAATGTGAAACTGGTTTATAATCAATGTGCTTAGACTGTTCTTACTGTTGTGGTGGTGAAGCTTTGAATAATCTAATTAAGGTTGGAGTTTGTAAATATTTTTCTGAGAAATCTGTTGGGACATGAGGATCTATCCAACAGAGTCTAAAACTTCCATAGTCTTATGGGTCTTGCTACAATCATCTGTTACTTTTGCTTGAATGATACAGAAGAGGACAAATGGAAGATCTCTTTTGAGTTCTGTGAGTGTTATATCTAGGCATCTGGGAAAGAAAAGATCTCCTTCTGGCAGATTAACCCTTAAAGTACATTGGAAAAATCTCCTTCTATCAAGATGTACCTTTAATGAATCATTAAAGTAAGATCATGTATCCTATTGGTATAACCTACACTAGCGCTTCAATAAGATTAGATATACAAGCAAAGGCACTTTTTACTGTGTTTATATGAAGATGTTTTTCTGATGTATAAACTTCATAAAACATCCCATGAGGGCATAATGCATGAAGTACAGACCAGACCTCACACTGCAAGTAGTAGGCTTAATCTGTAAAAAAGTTTCTTCCATAGGTAATATGAAAACAACTTTGAAGAAGAGTTAAAATGAACCCCAAAATATCTAATCAATTCCCTCAATCAAGACATCCTCTTACTTGGTTAAATTTTGCTTGCAAAAGCCAACCAAAAATACTTTGCACGAGAAGTAGCCCAGTTTGTGCTCCAATTTAATTCAGAGTCCTGCCTAACTCAGCCATGATCTGGATATGAAAAACTTAACACTCAAGTGTTAGTTCATTACAAATAGAGTTGTTTGGAAAGGCTGTGTGCAACAATACAAAGCCTGGGTGTGTTTTGAGCATGTATTTTATTGGTTAGATAATAGTCAGGGTTCAGAAAGTTGCAGTGTATACCCAAGTATCAGTATGAGCGGCATTCCTTCCCAGTGCTGCCTTTGCAGGTTTTCTCCAATATATTAAATAAATAAATAAATAAATAATTCTTATAATCCCAGGTATATCACCATTAACCTGTCATGAAAAACTTTCAATCTAACATTTACTGTGATAGATACAAGACTTTTCTGGTACACACTGATGACACAACTCATGATATTTTGGGATGCAGTTATACTTTAAACACTGCAGTATTTATGCATTGCCTCCCTTTTTAATACTTTGGGTTTTAAAAAAAACAAAATCCACCTAAAGTAACTAATTCAGTGAATCTCGGTCACAGATAAATTTTGGTTCATTTAAATCCAAATCAGACATTTCATTTTATGTTCATGCTAATGAATTCCGATAAACTACCCTGGCTGCAGGCCCATTGACTTCTGGCTGAAGAGTACACACAGCTGGATGCCTGTAAATCAGGCAGGACACAATTTCTGCATATAGGTTAATGACTGTTCTGCGTCACCAACATATAAGAGTACAGACACTAAGCCAGAGATCTCAAAACAGCATTTTGCCTGCCTGGCAACTTTCTCATAAAAAGAAAGCTTATTTTCCTGTCTGTATTACATTACATGATGAGAAGCAAGAGGGATAGAGGGAAAATTATACCCCTATTGATGTAAAGTGACTTAGGCTACATATTCCCTTTGAGTCACCACAGATCCATGGTGACACCAAAAGAATCAGTTCCATCTTCTCCTTCTCATTTCTCACCGCCACCATTACGCAGGCAGTAGGATTTGTACATACATAACACTGTCATGGTTTAATCCCAGCCAGCAACTAAGCACCATGCAGCCACTTGCTCGGTTCCACCCCACCCAGTGGGATGGGGAGAAGAATAAAAAAAAAAAAAAAAAAAAAAAAAAAAAAGTAAAACTTGTGGGTTGAGATAAGAGCAATTTAATAAGTAAAATAAAATAGCATAATAATAATAACAACAACAACAAAGAACAAAGAATATAATAAAATAAAATTAAAAATAAAACCCAAGAAAGACAAGTGATGCACAATGCAACTGCTCACCACCCACTGACCAATGCCTGAGCAGCGATCTGTGCCTCCTGACCAACTCCCCCTAGTTTATATAGTAAGTATGATGTCCTATGGTATGGAATAATCCCTTTGGCTAGTTCGGGTCAGCTGTCCTGGCCACGCTCCCTCCAAGGTTCTTGCATACCTGCTTGCTGGCAGAGCATGGGAAACTGAAAAATCTTTAACTTAGGATAAGCGCTACTTAGCAACAACTAAAACATCAGTGTGTTATCAACATTATTCTCATACTAAATCCAAAACACACTGTACCAGCCACTAAGAAGAAAATTAACTCTACCTCAGCCAAATCAGGACAAACGCGAATTGAGTAAATCATCTACCAAGGTGCTTTGCTAAATATGTTGCATTCTTGCAAATTAAGATGCTTTGTTATCAGATACTGATTAGCCTTGAAGATAAAGGCTATAGCCATATAAAATGTATTTGTTTCATTCTATAAACAAAATGCATTCAAATTATTCTTTTTGACTTGGTAAGTGTAGCTTTAAATCTCGTTCTTCTTATTTTCACCTAAAAATCTAACACTAAGGAAGCCTTATCTGCATAACTGCCTTTAGTGTAATAAATAAGGCCACCTTAAAGCTCACTGGCAGCAAAAGGGAAGTAGCACGGAAGGCAGAAAGACCCACTTGACAATAACAGATACAAAGCTGAATGATAACGATAGCACAACAATTGCTTGACACTGAATTCCACAGTTTGGGGAGAGTTAGCCACGAAACAGAAGTTTTAAAGTTTAAGAAAACGATGGACAAATCACACTGTTGCAGCTATTCATGTTAAAACTTCACTAAGGTAATGGTCAGCAGTTACTTTGCTTTTGTAGCAGCTAAAAAAATGTTATGAGCATTTTCACAAAAATGTATTTTCAGGTCATGCTCCCAAAAAAAGGGAAACTTAGAGCTACTGGTAATGAATTCCACTTCGCGATATAAGATTCTTGAAGATGAAATGTTATCCAAAGCATTCACTCAGTTTTAGCATCAAGAACTTTGACCCAGAGTATAAACTGTATTTCAAACAAGCAATGATTTCTTACAGGGATTTCAAACACCTTAGAGAAAAACCATCCTTTTCACAGGAACATAGCACTTTAAGTAGTATTTGTTTCTGGTAACATCAAAGTGTTTTTTCTCTTCTGTCTACAAAAAGCATTATCAGGACTTATTTACTTGATTCATAATACTTTTTCTGATTGCATCTGTGGATTATAACGATAGCCATCCTGCAGTGCTGCATTTTGTAAACCACAAAAAGGAGTAAACAGGTGGTCTATTGCTACATACTTTTACACTTCCATTAGGTAACGTCTTTACACCAACAAAAATGTACTAGCACCTTAGTATCAGATATACAGTCATCACCACCAAAAATCTGGTTCGATATAGCCTTTTCTGTCCCTTGCCCACCATTTCCTTTTTCTGTAATGGTGCAGAAAACACTGAGTTATCTTCTAGGAAGTAGCAATAGCCCCTCTATTTAAAATGGGAATTATCACCAGAATTTAAACCCCAAGCACCTTTAGAAGTCAGCTGCAGAGCAACGCACATGCAGAGTAAAATCACTGTTTCTTTCCTCACCTTCTTGATAATCTCCTCTTTTGCATTTTACCTGGTATATTCCAAATCATTGTTAGAATTCCATGATTCTTATATATGCACACAATCTCACAAAGTTTAAGATCAATACAAAATTTACAATCATTTTCAAACCAGGCCAAGTCATAAGGAACAGTTTTCTGGCTCTAGTAAGTGAGGGATTATACCTAAAGCAACCCAACAGAAATACCTTCAGAATTCAACCCACTGCTTTATAATCTCTGTGTCAATGTTCGTATCTAAAATTGACTTCATACATGCCGCAAGTAGGAACTTTTGAGAAGGTATATCCAATATTTTACTGAGGTTTACATCCTGCACATACTGCATAATTTAAATTCTAAACTTACTGATTTTAGATCCAAGACCAAATTATGTTCTCAAAACATACACCAATATAATAGATATTATGAGTTGGTGGAATAGTATTTGCAACTCAAAATGGGTAAACTGAATCTACAAAACAAATAACAATATATTCCAAAATAGAAATGCTAGAAGGCTGAAAATATTTTTAAAAATTGTTAACCTCTTTTGCCTTTGAAAAAGTGGTGCAACCTAGACATAAAAATTATAACAGTCAAGTTTTACCAAAACTAGGTTTCCTCTTTAAATCTAAAAATAAGAACTAAGCTGTTCAAAGTTAAATATTAATTGCAAATAAAAAGGACTTACCTTCCTGTCTGTTATTTTTCCTTTTTAGCCATTTTTCCACAGTTTCCGCACTTACGCTTTCTGACACAAACTCATCTAGTACCTGGGGGTGAAGAGAGAGATAGGCCTTCACTTTTTCATCCGTTAAACCTGAAAGAGAGAATATTAATTGATTACGTTATTGGTATGAAATTCCTTGTAGGAAACAATACCTAGACGCCAGCAACAATCAATAGTCTTTTGTCTAACACGCTGATTGAATAGAGGCCTATTTAAATAGTCTCCTCCCAGACAGAACAACATCCAGTCTAAAAAATGAGCTGTCATATAGAAAATAGTAGAAGCAAAGCATACCCATGCAAGATACCACGTACAAAAAGTCCCCTACAGGAGTACACGTAAACATTACCTGGGAGAAATGGCCAGGAAGGAAATTATGACTGTGATTATGACTCTAAAATTACTTATTTCCAAGATATGCAAGATGATACATTGACAAAGGAACACGGTGGAAGGAGATAGAAGAAAGAGAACTGGTATTTCTTGTAGAGCATCAAATTCAGTATTCTCACTGCAAGTGGCAGCAAAAGCATCAAAAACTATTATGCAACACCAAAATCACATCCCCATTTCCCTTGCCTTAGTAATTCAGTTATCAAAATAAAAGTGATTGTAGACAAAAGGCCTTTACAATATCTGCAATTAAAAGAAAACTCCAGCGCACATTTCGGAAAAAAGAAGCAAAATTCAGAATCTCAGATCCCTGACACAATCATAAAGAGATTCCCAAAGTCGCATCAGTACAATCTGATCATACTCTTCACAAATCCCCCCCCAAAAAAAAAACCTGGCCACAGGGAGGTGAACCCCAGCGGGCCGAGCCTTTCCGAGGGAGGGCAGGACAGGAGCGCACCCATCCCCAGGGACTCGGCTCCGGGCTGCCACAACGGGAGCATAAAAGCTTTAATGAGATCTGAGGGGAAGAGAAGTAACAACCACTGTAATGGCTCTAAATACGCCTTCTCCTCTTGCGTTGTGCGTATATAAATGTAATTGTAAATTCTCCACAGCAAGCAGCCTAGGTTCAGCAGAAGAGAAACTCCCCTCCAAACAACGCTGACCTCTTTTGGAGAGTATTCACGCTATAAAATAAGATCAATTTTTCCTCTTTTATGCTTCACACAGTATCAGAACATGCTGAAAACAGCTATAGGGTAATTTAAATGCTAGTCAATGACTGTAACCTTTAAAATGTCTTACAAAAGTTTCCTATGAACGCCTTCAGGAAGCAATACCAGAACACAAACCAACAACTCCTGCCTGCGGAGCGCCAGCCACACGTGCCACTCTCCCCACACCATTTCCACCACAGCACTCCCCATCACCTCAAACCTGGTTTGAAATACCCTTTTCTTCTTAATCCATGCAGGCAGCAGTTCCTGGTGGATATCATAGCCTCGACTAACAATGCTCCCGCTTACAGGCAAGAATGTCCAGATCTGGATCACTTGAATTAAGAGAGCTAAGTGAGCGACCCGATTTTCATTAGTAAAGAAGTAACAGGTTCTTCCTAAATCAGTAGGAGCAGGAGATGACCAGCAAGTGGGGGGAAAACAAAGAAAACCCTGCTACTTTGATTGTTTAACCTTAGGCAATAGTTTGTAAATTTAGATCATAACGCACCTATAAAGAAGAATGTGTGCCACATGAATGAAAAGATTTTTCAGCCAATACAGGTATCACCTCACATACTGACAAATCAGACTAATTAATAAAATTTTGTAATTTGCTTAACTAAGAAAAATGTAATACCTTGAAAAAATAAGTCTTTCTAATTTCATAGTAATAGAATTTGAAAAGAAAACGTGTTTGGAGAATCATTCATAAAGACTATAGCATTTTGAAGATTTACCAGAGTTAACCATCAGAAAGTCAAAAAAATTTATCTGTCTTTTAAGTTCTGGATGAAAAATGATCCAAACAGGTTTGTCACAAAATGCCAGCTACTTCCCAGTTGTCTTTAGACTGCAAACACTTTTTGCTTCTAGTAAGAAACTAGGAACTGAAAAGTTTGTAAAATAAGCAACTGAAATTCTACAAGGGTTGATTTGTGTTTTCAGTGAAAATAACCTGAACTTTCTTATGCGTGCAGTCTGTATTCCTTGACTTCAATGGAAATACTTCCTCGATTCAAAACTTTATGGGTGGTAGGTTTTAATATACACATCAAAATTCAATGAAATGTCAATTTGAAATAAGACTTTAGTCTACATATCACAAGTTTAATTTCCATTCCAGATATCTGCAATTTCAGCAACCTGGGGGTGAAAACTCTGCTTTAACCTTATATGAAAAACTGATTCATGGAGCTGATAGAAGAAATCCTACAACAGTCTTTAAATTATCCTCCTTTATTTCACTAAAGGCATCTGGGCAGATGTGCTGCTTCAATGTCAGATTTGTAGATGGGCACGCAAGCAGAACAGGATTTACAACTACATTTGCAGAGTTAAAAAGGAGTAACTTAAATCTGTTTTCTACATAGATTAAAGCAGACTTATTGGTCCTCCTAATTGTTAAGTCTACTAGGTCAAAAAATGGATGCTACAATCATACACACAAAACTCACAGCCAAAACCAGCAAGAACACATTGTAACTTCACAAAACATAACATTAATGGAAAGTAGCCTTTTAGAAGAAGCTTAAAGGTTTTGTGCTTTATGTATATCAAGGCAAAAGAGTGTTGTAAAGAAGCTTGAATGTAAGAGCATTTTACAGCTGTGCATAAACAATTATTTTATGGCATATATAAAGCCTTCTACTTTGTAAGATGTACATAAGAATAAGATTTTTACATAAGAATATGCATAGGTTCAATGATGGACACACTTGCTGTCCTGAATATGCACATGTTCCTGAAAATACCTAGTACATATATTTTTGTTAAATATTATCAACATCTCTATTGAACTGTTGTAATCTTCTAATTCTGAAATATGCAAAAAAAATTATTTGAAAATTCAGAGGCAATGATTAATAATGTTTGAATAAACAGGACAATAATACTGACACCCAAACTCAGGAACTAAAAGTTTGTCATGCCAATCAGATATCATTTACAGAATTAGAAACAAACAAAACACAAGCCAATGCTGGCTGTTAATTTTTCTGTTACTAATGTATTGGTCTTAAGTATTTAGGGCAGTAAACTTTTCTACATGTATTCACATTAGAAATATTTCTCCACTACTCCTTTCTTCTCCCCTTACTATGGGACCTGTAGACTAGCAGAGCGAGTAGTCTATGTCTACTATTTCCACAGCACTCTCTACACAACAGGGAGCTTCCCACCACCTCCAGTGATGCCAGGACTTCTCTCATTCTTGTTCATCAGTTCTTGCGTGGAGCATAAAGTATATACATCAACAGTGTCTACCAAAGGAAAAGGTAGCGGCGCACACATTCGTAACTGTGATGGTCTATAGGCTTTCTCGCAAGTAGCCCAAACAAAAGCTCCCCCCGCTTCTTTTCATGCATCCCCACAAAGCATTGCCTCTTCTATCTGAAACCTGTCTGTCCTCCGACAGAGCTGTGACAGTTATCAAGTGAGACATTACCTGGGAGGGCTGAATTCCGGCCAACAGCCTAGCATGCAGCAGGCCAGAAAGCACAGAAAGACTGCAACGACCCCAACTCTTCTGGGAATTGAAGGAGGAATCTGGCATTTGGGTTGAATGTCCATTCATTCAATTTATGTATCGGAGTTTGCCGTCCTGAGTCATACATATATCCTGTTTATTTAAAAACACACACACACCCCAAACCACCTTTCTCCCTTGTATTCTTATCTTAAAGTGATAAACCTGTATTTCCACGCTGGTATCTTTCTGGCGCAATTCGTTATTGCCATGTTTTATGCACTCATTAAGTATTTGTTCTCGACTTGGGATTATGTAATGAAAAAGATAATAAAAATATCATGCAAAAGGACACATGGATCAGACAAGCTCTTCCTTTTTTCATTTCCCTCTGAACAAACCATAGGTAAAGAAACGTCTCAGGCTGCTCACTAGCTCAGCAACTCCTCGCTTCCTGACCAGCACAGCCATTTAGGTTCTCTGTGTAGATCTCGCTTTGAAATGTTCTCTTTGGCCATGCCATCTGCTTTTGAAAGTTCATTTGTATGGACAGAAAACATTAATCAAGGTTGGTTTGGTTTCATTTTTTCCATTTCTTGGCTACCCCTGCCTGAACAGTAAGTGGAAACACAGCTTTTCAATAAATGCTGGGTTTTAAGCTGGGTTTTCACCTTATTGTGTATCTCTTTTATTGTAGGGTAGGATGATATAAAATTGGCAAAGCTCGATAAAAAGCAGAGGGCAGAAGACAGCCTGTCCCCCCAACACCACCCAAGAGGCAATTCCTTGATCAGTGAAAGGCCTTTTTACTGCCAGAGGGAACGATTTTTCTGGCAGGACATTCATTCTGGGACATTAGGAGTGGAAAGGGTGAATCAAATGATGGAAGAGAAACAATTGTATTTAGTTATAGTATTTCTATAAACTGATGTATTGGTGCACTCTACCAAATAAACAATAGCCCTGGTTTTCCATTTTACATATGCCTGAGGCTCGAGCTGTTCATCTAATTTGGCATAGCTCCTGCCAGCCTATCAAAATTTTGGTTTTGTGTTTTGGGGTTGGGGTTTGGGTTTTTTGGTGGTAGTGTTTGTGGGCATTTTTTAAATAACTCCTTGGCTTTCAGTGAAGCATGTATGATACTGTTTTGGCATTGGTGGGGGTTTTTTCCCCTATACAAACTACGAGAAATCATTCCTTTTCCACTGAAATTAACAGCAGAAATATATATAGTTGAAGACAGAATTATGGGTGGATTTATTCCCTTTCTTATTTTAGTAAACTAACTATAGAAAATACAAATATTGCTACCAAATATCACAGTCCAGTAATTTCAACATAAACTAGAAAGCTAAACGTTTGTGATAGTCTGGCTCAACAAATAACTATCTTTTCACTGGTCCTATGATTAATACTTAAAAAATTGGCTTCATTTCACTAAGGGAAAAAAATAAACCTTTATCTGAAGATAATTTAGAAAGTTTAGTAAAGCTATTTAAAGAGGAATAGTTATTCATGTAGATTATGAACCTCCACAAGAAACTATCTTTATTTATTTCAACAGTGTACTAGGACTAGATCATTTGAGCTTCAAAAGCATAATTAGGACTTTGAATGGTTTTGTTAGTACTTACGCTAAAAGCCAGACGAAAACAAAAACCCCAGTACCACCACCTTCCAATATACCTGTATTTCTGTGTCTCATACAAAGCCAGCGTGTATACTGCAGCCTGCTGATTTAGTGATTGCCTGGCCTGCTCGAGCCTGGATTCTCCTTTTCATTTACCTGTAAAGCTTTCATTTCAACAACTCCAGCATTTCCTTAGTGATAAGATCAGGTAGAACCCTAAAAGAGATCAACTGAATTCACAGAGCAATCTTCCACTGTCCAGTGTCAGTAAACCAACAGCTTTGTAAGTCAAAAAGAAAATCTGTAGCACTTAAAAAAACACTAATTAAGATGAGAGATAATTTTGGAACTTTTGTCGCAGCTGGGTGTGCTATGCAAGCAGATCATTTTACAGGTACTGGCACAAATATTTTTCAGGAAGCCTCGAGTGAAGACAGTTTCCAACTGAAATGTATATTTGAATGACAAATAAAGCATAAGAGTGGACAGAGCTTATGGAATAGGAAGATTCATGTAATAAATGTGTTCATATTCACCCTGTTGATTACCATAATCCTCATAATGTCTATGTTAGGGTTTAGGAGAGACAGAAACTGTAAACACTGTCAGAGTCTTATATGCTGCTGTCCTCTTAAGATGCCAGCAAAATACTATCTGGAAAATAACTGAATATCAACACTTAAAAAATAGTATAAAACACTATTACTTCTATCTTAAGGGAGAAACTGCTTTTTGAGCTGATGTGACAAAAGTATACCAAACTCAGCATCTTAGAAACTCACTTTACTGTTTTAAATTGTAATGGTACTGAAGGCAACATTGTAGGCTTGTCTACACCAGTAAACTGAATACATCTAGAGCTGTTCACCAACCTGAAACCATCAGGTTTTCAGTAATTCATATCAGTAATTACTCCTTGCCTTTGACCCAGTCTTCAGCCTTCCTTTAAAAAAAAGAAAAATTAACAAAGCCAAAAATCACTTGCAAATTACTTTTTTTCTTTCAGCTTTTTAGGCTGCCTAAAATATTTAAAACATTTCTTAGATATTAGATAACCTGTGTAGTACTGAATCGATTAATGGCTCCACTCTCTGACTCTTAATCCATGTCGTACTGCACTCTCCTCTGAGAATAGCTTCACTGAGCTCAGTATAAAGCAGAACTGATTGTGAATGAGCTGAAAGAACTGAAGCCTAGAGCTATGTTTAAAAATCTGCTCCATTTAGCAACATGAGTCAGTCACATCATTAGCAATTCTTGCAATTTTTTCATTAGCGTTGTGATATATGGTCTTTTTTCTAAAGCCACTAGCTTAATCAAATCTCATGATTAGGCAAGAAATTTAGTTTTCACCTAAAGTTTCTGGGTCCCACACCAGAGGTGCATGGGGAGGCAGGGGAGAATGCATAAAAATTGATGAGCCAGCCTACTATTTATGGAGGCTCAGCATTTTATCCTACAACAACTACATTCTGAAAGACTATAGTCATTGCTTTCCTCAAAACCCTTGCAACAGTGATGCATAGATACACCTTTTGCCCAGTTAGACAGGATCCAATGCTTTGAAAACACATTGTGAGGGTATACAACGCTAAATATAAGAAGCTGGATAGCTTTTATGTATCGAGAAAGCTTTTATTAATAAAGATGAAGTAACTATAGATTTTGTAAATGTTGCATCTGTTAACATTTAAAAAAATAAAAAATAAAATTAAGAAACAAAACAAAACCACAAAAAATTAAATCAAACAAAAAAAACCCACAAATTGGCTTGTTTGGTTTAATAAGCAATTATTCTCTGAAATTAGAGGGGCCACAGAGTCACAGCAAATATGGGCAAAGTCATAATTTCTCCAAGTAAGTAACGGGTCCTGAGGGAACTGGTGGATGAAGTGGCTAAGCCACTATCCATCATATCTGAGAAGTCATGGCAGTCTGGTGAAGTTCCCACTGATTGGAAAAGGGGAAACATAACCCCCATTTTTAAAAAGCGAAAAAGCAAAGACCCAAGGAAATACAGACCAGTCAGTCTCCCCTCTATGCCCAGCGAAATTATGGAGCGGATCCTCCTGGTAACTATGCTAAAGCACACGGAAAAGAGGGTGGTGATTGGTGCAGCCAACATGGCTTCACTAAGGGCAAACTGTGCCTGACAAATTTGGTAGCCTTCTACAACAGGGTTACAGCTTTGGTGTGTAAGGTAAGAGCAACAGACATCATCTACCTGGCCTTGTGCAAAGCCTTTGACACTGTCCCATATGACATCCTTATTCTAAATTGGAGAGACATGGATTTGACAGATGGACCACTCAGTGGGTAAGGAACTGGCTAGATAGTCGCACTCAAAGAGTTGCGGTCAACAGCTCCATGTCCAGCTGGAGACCAGCCACGAGTGGTGTTCCTCAGGGGTCACTATTGGGACCAGCACTGTTTAACATCTTTGGCGGCGACATGGACAGTGGGATTGAGTGCACCCTCACCAAGTTTGCCAACAACACCAAGCTGCGTGGTGCTGTTGACACGCTGGAGGGAAGGGCTGGCATCCACAGGGACCTTGACAGGCACGAGAGGTAAGTCTCTGTGAACCTCATGAAGTTCAACAAGGCCAAGTGCAAGGTCCTGCACATGGGATGGGGCAATCCCAAGCACAAATACAGGCTGGGAGAGGAGTGGACTGAGAGCAGCCCTGCAGAGAAGGACTTGGGGGTGTTGGTTGACAAGAAGCTCAACATCACCCGGCAACATGCGTTTGCAGCCCACAAAGCCAACCGTACCCTGGCCTGCATCAAAAGAAGCGTGGCCAGCAGGGTGAGAGAGGCGATTCTCCCCCTCTACTCCACTCTCATGAGACCTCACCTGCAGTACTGTGTTCACTTCTGGGGCCCCCCACATAAGGAGGACATGGACCTGTTGGAGCAAGTCCAGAGGAGGACCACAAAGATGATCAGAGGGCTGGAGCACCTCTCCTGTGAAGACAGGCTGAGAGAGTTGGGGTTGTTCAGCCTGGAGAAGAGAAGGCTCCAGGGAGACCTTAATAGCAGCCTTCCACTACCTGAAGGGGCCCTACAGGAAAGCTGGAGAGGGACATTGTACAAGGGCATGTAGTGATAGGACAAGGGGTAATGGCTTTAAACTGAATGAGGGTAGATTTAGATTAGGTATAAAGAAGAAAATTTTCACTGTGCGGGTGGTGAGGCACTGGAACAGATTGCCCAGAGAGGCTGTGGATGCCCCATCCCTGGCAGTGTTCAAGGCCAGGTTGGACGGAGCTTTGAGCAACCTGGTCTAGTGAAAGGTGTCCCTGCCCATGGCAGGGGCGTTGGAACTAGATGATCTTTAAGGTCCCTTCCAACCCAAACCATTCTATGACTCTATGATATTGTGCAACAGAGACAATCTGCAAGCCAAGGAAAAAAAACAAAAACCCAATCAAATCATTATGATAAATGCTTTCCACATAAGGTATTATCTGAAACAGAAACCAACCTTACCTCAAATACAAGTTAAAAAATGTTTAATATTAAAATAAAATTTCTCCTCTGGAATATCAAAATGATAAGAGAGATATGTAACACTTCCTCAAAATCAGCACTTGAAAAGAAGTATCATACTTGTACAAAAAAAGAAGCCTTAAAAATATCTGAAAGTAATCCAGAAGAGCTAATCTGAACGCAGCTTTGCCTGTGTTCTCCTTTATTTAAAGCTGTCTTGCCCCATCTCTTTCTTATACAAAGATCACCTCTCTGTATCTTTCTACAGAACATTATAAATTATATTGGTAGTTATTCTCAAAAACATTCAAGGCATGTGTGTACATTGCTTCATTTGGATTAAGCATTAATCCCATTAAATCAATCCCTTCTTTGTTCAAAGCATCAGGATTCAAAACCACAGGCACAGTCAGTTTTAGAATATCCTTTTCAAGTCAGACTTTTTATCTTAATCCATTTAAGTATACAGGAATGTAATGAAAGCAAGTGCCCAAACTCTGTGAAACCTGACATTACCGGTCTGGCGAAAAGTATAATCACTAACAAGAAGCAATCAGAGTGGTCAAACCTCTTTTTGATTTCTCTTTTCTTGAAAATCAATTCACAAATTCATCTGCGAGCAGTTCCATTCACACTTTTTGCCCCTCCTCCTCCAAGTCCCACCTGCACTGCTAGAAGAAAAACAGTGCACAGCTCCGATGTTTGCAGTACTAGCAGTAAAAAACAGTAATGCAGCATGGAAAAACACTACACTGTCAATTCGGGTATTTAAAAAGGATATATGTTTGTTTCACCTGTAATAAATTTTATTATTTAACATTTCAAATCTTCATATAAAGATGAATGTTTAATTATGCCAGCCTCCAGTCACTGCATAAAACTGCAGGCTGTGCATACATTTAGACCCCAGTTTCACCTAAAACCCAGTGCAGTCACTTGTCCAGCAGCTACAGCAGCCAGCAGTACGCAACGCAACATTTCAGCTAGGATGCCAGCAGCACGTGTTTTAGAGAGAGAAAATGAAGACCAGCTCGGCCAAACAGAGCTGGAATGCATTCATACAGAGAGAATACCAATAACCACCTCATCCTGTATCCTGCAATTCAAATCCCTTATTCCTGATGAAAAAGTCATGGATGTATCCTTGCACCCCAACATGCCAGACACTGAGCAAGGCGTGGTCATAAGCTCCTTTAGTTTCCACCAGCATCCGCGGTGGTTTTTCTGATATTACCAGCATCGTGCGAGCTCCAGTCCTAGGCATCTACAGATGCTCGGCTGGTTCTGTCTCCCAAAATCTAGCGCTCGAGAACTGCACAGTACTGGCAGCTCTGAGCACTGCTTCAGTATTAAGTTAAAAAGCAAAAAAACATATAAGAGTGTTGATGAAATCAGTTTTCATTAGCTAGCATTAAAACGCCTATAACCTTTCCGTAGGAATTGTACATATCCTTAATGGGGTGAATGTGTTCCTAATTTGAATAATCATTTTTCATAGGGTATCAAAACACACTTTGAATTGTCTGAATGGCGTAATCCTGCACAGCATGTATAGTGTTATGCTCTAACACTGTCCATTATTTGACGTATTGGGCTTTTTAAAATTCTGACTGTTACTCTGCTGGTTTGAGAGTAGATTCTCTCCAATTAGCACATTGGAGTAACTCTGAGGGGTCTGTAACAAGCTTTACTGTCCTTCCAGTTGCATGATGGGACCAAATTTGGGAATTTAATTAACACTGCAAAAAGCTAACAAAAGGAATACAGACATGCTTTAGGAGTTGTAATCAAATTAAATTCAAGTCTTTGCTTGAGGAGACAGCTATATATCATCTTAAGGTTACTGACAAAAATAATTATCAACATACTTAAAAAAGAACGCATCACACTGAAGTAACTGCAAATGTATTTGTAAACATATACAGAACATCTCAGTATGACTTATAATTATTTCCTCTTTTTTATTCTCTTGTGCAACACACAGAGCCAAGCTACCTTGTCTCCTGCCCAAAATATACCTGACTGGTAATACTCAATGGTGATATCATAACTCATTATGAAAAATGTCAAGTCACTCAGGGCTTGCAGATCATCTGTGGAAAGATCATATGCAGCTGTAAATTAAACTACTTAAAATCTAACAATTAAACAAGGTAAGAATGCCTTCATTCTTCCCTTGAGTACAGATGTTGGGACCAAGTTCTTGATTTATGACTTCTCCAGTAATATCTTCTGGCTGATGTAATGTCTTCCTCCCACCTGACACCTGATCCTGGAGTAGCTCCCTTTTTGAGTAAACTCTTCTGGCTCAAGAGTAGTCCCGTTGTCTTTATTACCAAAGTTTTACTGCTGATATGTTTCTTCAAATGAACTCCCATGAATAAAGCTCTGTAAATCCTTTAGAATATATTTACCAACATGAACATATAATGCTGTTCACTAAAATGCCACTTAACTTATTCCACAAACAAGATCCAGTATGATGAAACCTCCTTTGAAGGATACTAAATGCCTGTGCCAAGTGTCATTCTGTTATTTCACTAAATAGGAAACAGAGAACGTTCTTCCTTCTGAAAGGACCATCCCAATTCATCTTAACACTTACATTAGTAGACCTGTTAAGGACAGTTTCCCAGGGCACAGAGCTCTTCTTAAATAACAACCACACATAGGCAAATAACACACTACTTACCAACAAAACCAATGACCTGAGTGTTCTCTACTTTGGTAGTACTAGGACCATATCTGCAGCACCACAGATCAGAATTTGTCATTCTTTCCTAATCCTTTCCAACCTTACGGTATTAGGAGGCTTAAACAAAAATGCAGTCAACATCCTTTACAAAATGAGAAGGGACAAAACCCAGAGAAATCTGTCACTAAAAGCTCTATTAGGAAGAAACCCAACATGACTGCATCCAGAAAAGTTTGATCGGGTTCATAGGAAGGAAGCAAGCTTGTCAAAAACAAACCCCACTAGTCCAGCATTTTGCTAGACATCACGGCTAAAATAAAACATACAGAAAAATACACATCTGTTAGTTTAAATGCTGTATTTCACAGATTCTGTAACTGTACTATGCATAAGCCTAATGAGTTGTTGAATGGGAAGACTTCAGAGAGGATTCAAGGAGCAGGCTGCAAGGTACTGTTCTTACCTGATCTAAAGCTCAGCCATGATATTTATGGGTTCATTTGTTTTAAGACAGATAGAAAGTACTGTCAAGATCCTGACCTACTGATCAACACAAAGAGTGTCATCTGCTAGCTGTACATTAAGCCTAATAAATTGAAGGCTAAGCTGGTGCATACCTTTTTAAAAAAGACTTCTGATTTTAAATAAAAGACTCAAACTGTAGAATAGTTTAGCACATTTCCCAGTTAATCTCTTCAAGTTACTAATGGGTACTAAATGGGTGTACCTATTAAAAAAAATAAAATAAAATGACATTCTAATTCCAGTATCAACTCTTCTTACATCAGCTTCCAGCAATTAAGTTTTTTTCATGTTTTAACTATTAGCTTAAAAGAGTTTTCAGCATTAGAGATCATCTCTTTGTAAAGGTACCACTCAGATGAGTGAGTAACATCTATCCTCTTTACAGAGTGGAATAGGCTCAGTTTTCTAAATCAGAACACTGTATTCTTACAGCATTTCACAATTCCAAAGAGAATTAACTCCAACTATTCGTATGCACTATCTTACAGTAGTTTCAGAAAAGTCTCTAACCCAACTCAAGCACGTTGACCAAATTTCAATACTTGCAACTACAAGTTTTAAAAAAATAAAAGCTTCCAAAATTCTCAAAAAAAATCAGGTTTTGTGACAGAGATTCTGGCTTTATCACTTGAATGTTAGAGAGTACAACACAGCCTTCCCCTAACCCCACCAAAAGTGCTACAGAAGATATTTTAGCAATAAAGTTGAAATATGAAAAGTTAGAACCGCATAATTAATCTTGGAAACTGCTTTTTTACCTTACCTTTGGTACTACTATAAAATACAGATACAAGATGCCTCTTCACACAAAATTAAACTTTGACTAACATTTAAAATAAAAAAAAAAAACTATTTAATTCTTTTGTGGGGAAAAGAAAGCCTACCTTCAGACTAATTAAGCACTGAAATTAAAGCACTGACTCCATCAAACTGTCAGAAAAAAATTTGAAACTCCAATTTATTTAAAACACAATAAAGGAAGAGAATTATTTTCTTCTTCTGCCACCCCTTTTCTTCAGCTGTATAAATGAACAGAAGGAAAGATGATTTTTCAGAGATGCTATCTCTGCTCAATTTTGTGGTGATGGATGTAATGATATCTCCATGTCAGTAAAATACAGCCTAGGAAAAGCAGTATAATTTGAGATATTTAAATGAATATGCCACTGAAGTAAAAAAGGTTTGAAGTGATAATTAAATACTGTGTTACATACGCTGGTACATTACAGACAAGGACACATTGTGCAACCCTTACTTGCACTGGTGAACACTCATAGGAGTAGTCCTATTGACGTCAATGGGACTACTTACGTGGGTAAGAGCTCACTAACATGTGAAGAGTTGTGCAACAAAGCCCCAAACACGTTTCATTCCACACGTTGTTTCAAGCTTTGTTCCTCAACCACAAGTTTTGCCCTAATAGTGTTAATAATATTATTCATTAATGTGACCGTTCAGAAAAACATGAGAACATACAACTTGTCCAGTCGTCTCTGATATCGCGCAGTAGTTATTTTAGCTAAATAATGAATTGCAGCTTCCCTGAGGCTGGCAGCAATCACCCTAGCGATTGCCTAACCCACCCCCTGCTCAAGCTGGGTCATCTACAGCGGGTCGCTCGGGGTCCTGTCCCGTTGGCTTTTGAACACCTCCAAGGAGGGAGACTCTGCACCCTGCCTGGGCAGCCTGTGCCAGAGTTCAATCACCCTCACAGTGGAAAAAGTGTTTTCCTGTGTTCAAGTGGAAATTCTTGTGTTTCAGTTTGTGCCCGTTGCCGTTTGTCCTGTTGCTGGGCACCGCCGAGGAGAGCCTGGCTCCGTCTACTTTA
Organism: Buteo buteo; assembly: GCF_964188355.1. NCBI lineage: Eukaryota > Metazoa > Chordata > Aves > Accipitriformes > Accipitridae > Buteo > Buteo buteo. The sequence continues at coordinate 38,848,914 of NC_134179.1, forward strand.
CTTTCGCCTCCCTACGGTATTTATAGACACGGTTAAGACGCCCCCAAGTCTTCTTTTCTCCAAGCTGAGCAGTCCCAGTCCCAACCACCTTTATGGCCCTTCACTGCACTCAGCCAGTATGCCCATGTCTCTCTCGTACTGGGAGTGCAGAAGGGGACCCAGCACTCCAGATGTGACTCACCACTCACTTGTGCAGCTTCAATAGAAAGGAATTACAGGGCCCAATGCTATAGGGATTCCTACTTCTTAACAGGTGAAATAAATGGAAATACCTTCTACTGACTTGGATGTTGGCACAACAGAATAAAGAACAACATATGGGGTTGGCTGCTTTTCCACGAGCTTTCACTGGTGGGACAACCTTCTACTCACACAATGTCATCTGGTGAAACATCTTCCATCAACACTATTTTAGACAGGAATTCAAATAATCTATCTGTTATTATTTTAACATTTTCTTGTTGGCAACCACAGAAAAAAAAAAGACACAGTGTTTCAGTCGGGCCTGTAGTTTATTATAAAGCTTAAGCAAATGCCACAGAATTCAAGGCTAGTTTCAAAAATTAAAAATGAGCAGCTGCATCTTTTCCCTGTCCTCCTCCCCCTCATCATCTCCCCACCCTATTTTGTTTGTTTTGGAGACAGTGTAGCTCACTAACATGCATCCACCTCCAAAAAGCATTCTTAGAAGAAAAAGGAAAAAAAAAAAAAAAAGAAAAAAGAAAAAGAGTTGGAAAGAGCAGAAGTGAAAAGGAAAACAGGAGAGACGGAAACTGAGAACTTGTGTTTGTATAGGACCCAGGAAACACCTTAAAAAAAACATTTCAGTCTACATTCTCGCATTTATGGGATGCATGTTCTGCACTGTGCCTTTGCTATAATAATTTATATAAACTTTTCACAGGCAAGGATGATGAAGTACTCAATGAGAAAAAAAATCTGGTAGAATTGCTTCATCTTTCAATGTAATTCAGCTTTGCAATAACCTGATTTTATCTAAAGCCTACTTGAACTTGGCCATTGGCCATATTCAGAAAACACTTTAAAACTATAAAGATGTCCCTATAAGACAGACACTCTAATACAGGAAATTAAGGCACGTTTCCACACAGCTGGTCATAAATTTTCACTTTAGTGTATTACAGTCCTGGGGACTGAGACTCTGATTTCTGTCCAGCAAACTGACCAACCAAAACAGTTCTCATGAGACTGTAACAGGACCATTATAATACCATGTAACGCTAAAACAAAAATTCTAAAAATATACCTAAAAATCACATTGATAGCACAGACAGACTGATCCACTACAAAACTAGCCAGTTAAAAGCTGTATCATAAAATATCCAATAACAGAAGTAAATAAAAGAACTTCAAAGATTTCAAATCAGACAAAATAAAGAGATTTAACAAATAGGTAGCTTTTAACATTTTTAAACTCCTTCAGATTCAATCCAGAAAAGCCTCCAAGACTGCAACTTCTGTAGGCTGGAGAATATAAGTTTTAATACTATTCAATTTAACTGACATTGACATGAAAGATCTGGAGAAAACAACAGTGCACCCAAGATAACCAAAAAGTGACTTCGTGTTGTACTGCAAGAAAAGCGGCACGAGGAGGTCTCTGAAGGATATGGTATCAATGATAAAAAGCAGTTGCAAGTGGTAGTACGTTACTGTTTCTCCTTTAGTACCACTGTTGCATTATTTTACAGAGTAATGGCTTAGTAATTTTGTGAACAGCAGTTTGGGGGACTAAATAGTGCTAGCGCTTTGTTCGTGTTACTTTGAGCTAACAAACGTACCTGATAGTCAAACTCGTCTGAATCCCCTGGCACGTCTTTCCAGCAAACAAGCAATTCTATAATGCTTATGTTCAAATGACAGTGACACACATACTGTAACTTCATTGCACGATATCCAAGCATACTGAGGTCAGTAAACACAAAATATTTTCATAAGTAAGTTGAGTGTCCTTAGCATGACAGCAGCTGAGGCAATCTTAATCCATATGTATTTTTAATGGGGAGGGGGGGAAGTGGGGGGTGCAGGGAGTAGTGAAAGGAATGAAGAAAGAGGCAAGCAAAGGGCTAACGAAAAATGCATCGACTCAAAGTTTTTAGCCACAGTCATCTTCTCTTGTGATAGGCAGGCTCAAGAAATAATGGATATATTATCAGCAGGAAAAGGTCACAGGGCTCCATCCGTGACCACTCTTTCATCATGGATAAATGGGCAGAGTAAAGCTGGGAGAAAGCACAAAGAGAAGATAGAAGCAAACTTGAGGAGCATGAGGATGAACACAGGTCAGAAAGAATACAAAGACTGTATTCAGGAGGTATGAGAATGAAGCTTCTGTGTGGGTAGGCACCACACAGAACTGGAATGAGGAATCTACAAGGTAAACAAGTTCAAAATTAACCGGGGGGGGGGGGGGGGGGGGGGACACGGACGACCCAGATTTAGATTTAGATTAGGTATAGAGAAGAAAATTTTCACTGTGAGGGTGGTGAGGCACTGGAAGAGGTTGCCCAGAGAGGCTGTGGATGCCCCATCCCTGGCAGTCTTCAAGGCCAGGCTGGATGGGGCTTTGAGCAACCTGGTCCAGTGGAAGGTGTCCCTGCCCATGGCAGGGGGGTTAGAACTGGATGATCTTTAAAATCCCTTCCAACCCAAACCATTCTATGATTCTATGATATTTCTGATGCCTTTTCTGTATCTTCACAAGCTTTTGAGCAATTGTGAGATGAATTGCTTAGAAAATCCATCCTTTTGAAAACTGATGCAGCAGAAATATTTGATTTCAGTGGACATTGTCCCTGGAAGTGAAGAGAATAGTGAGGACATCCCATCTGATGGCATCCTATCTTTGCCTTACCTTAAATCAAACTTCATTTTGGAAAACAAAAGCTTTAAAGTATTGTTATTCTCAGCAAGTGTCTGATGACCATAAGAGTTCTGACTGATAGTAAGATAATTGAATACAGATTTCTTATTTTATTTTGAAGTTGCACAAGAAAGGTGGCCTTTTGAGGTACTGGATCTAAATTTTAGAGGTATTGAATCTGACTATTTAGTACTGCACTCAGTGCCTCCTAATAGCTAAAGTTCTATTCTCTGTCAAGAAAGATATTGGTACCAGTGTTTTCAGGATATACAAAACACTTATTAAAAATATCCAAATCTAATCAATTAGTTTCTTATAAGTAGTTGGAAAGTAGAATTTCCCAAGAAACATAAATATCCCAACATCCTGAAATTTGTTTTCATTCATAATCAGTATTAAAAAAACCAACTTTTGGCCATTTATAGAAGAATGAAAACTAGGGGCTTTTTTGCTGGCTTTTCATTTCATACAACACAACAAGTTGCTCCAGTCACATCAAAATCATGTACTACTTAATAATACTAACATTATTTTATTTAGATTTCTTAAAAATATAAACTGAACTATTAACTCACAATCTTTCTAATAGAACTAACATGTTTGCACTTTTACATCAACAAAGCTGCATTTTCCAAAACCTACAAGTGAGTGGCGAGAGCCCATGCCTCCATGCCGCTCAAAATCCTTCTATTATGCAATATGCAGCCATGTGCTTGTTTCTTTAACTTCTCCTTACTAGAAGCACTGGAATGAGCTGAACCTTACTAGTCAATTTACTTGGCAAACCATAAAGAAAAAATATTACAAGCAGTGTGGTCTCATAGAGACAAAAACAGAACGGAGCTTCCTTAAAGTCAAAGAAAAAATAAGCCAAAATCAAGCAGTGTTTTTCAACACAAGCAGGCTACCTAGTTAAGCTGAAGATGCCACCCAAGAGGCACAGACACACTGGAGTCAAAACTGCCGTTCAAGAACTGTTTTGTGCATAACCATCCCTTGTTGAGCACTTACGTATTTAACTATGAACTTTTAAAACTTTAGTCAATCTGTTAGTAAAAACCATCACTTAAAAATAAAAAGATTAAAACACAGTCTATGTTTTCCTGTCCACTGAAAGGTTTACTAGCAGAGTTATGTGTGGATTAGCATTTGCAGCTTTTCTTCAGGAAAAGAACAGTTCAATACCAAAAAAACCCTGCCCATAACAAGCACTTTTGCTGAAAAATAAGTCCCAAATATTAACCCATGAGCCACATGAAAAATGAGTGTTTCTACTGATGTAAAGAATAATCATCTTGAATAACCAACACAAAGAAAACTTACATTTTCCATATAGTCTAATAGCTGCTAGGTAAAATTAGGCCTTAGTTGCTTCAATTTTGCAATTAAGTATAGAAGTGGAAAAAACACAGAGTAATCTTTTGTAACAGTTTTTACTTTAAGAAAATTAGCAAATTTTATTTGTTGGAGCTCTCCAGTTAATGTCAAATCCATTTTGAATTTAAGGCATTTTGATAAAAAGTATCAACCTTTTTGTCAACCACAAAACACCTAGTGGATACTTCCCAAACTTACAATTACCATGAAAGGAGAATGAGACATCTGGGTTTTGGTGGGGATTTTTAGTTTGTTTTTGTTGGGTTTTTATGCTACATGATAATACGAACTTAAAATGTCTTCTTTGGAAATCTATTTTATTCATCAGCATTTTCTTTATCCCAAAGAACTTATATCCTAAATGTTCATAAAATGTATATATAGCACAAATTTTGCACAGAATGAAAAAAAAAATCAGCTGAAACTGTAAGTAATCCCCATAAGAGAATACCAAGTTTTAAATAAGCCAAGTTGTAAACCTAAGCCATCAGTGTGATATCCTGCTTCCCCCTGATGTGGTGTGGCATGTCTTTGAATTTAAAAGATAAATTAGTAGACTAATGGCCAATATTACATTATTTCAAGTTAACACAAGTACAACGTTGCAACTTAGTGGGTTTCTGTTTGGTGGTCATCTTCAGTTTTTTTAAAAAACAAAAATCCTTGGCAAGAGATCGACTGCTAAGAGATTCCTTGAGATGTATCTAGGAATACATGTAAACGGGACAGGCATTTCTTCTGTTATCCAAACTGAGAAAACAATCTTCTTTTCCAGTATTGAGAAAAACCATGCTTTAGCGTTGCTTTCCTTCATGCTCAGGGCATGCATCTAACTACATCTTCTGACCTATCTCAGTTTCCTCTAAATCAAAGAAACACAACATGAAAAATCTCAGGGAACACTGCCACTGCTTCCGTGACCAGAGGGTTGCAAAGGGATGCCTAAACATCTAAGAGAGTCTGAAACTATGGATGTGGTCAGTATATTGCTACCACAGGCCACGAGGAACAACCAAAACCTCCTCTCTCTATAACAGCCCGGCAGCAGGAACGCCTGTGGAGAAGGTAGCGTGTAGTATCGCTACCCTCCTTAGCCAAAACATTTGACCCAACAACTCTTAAATCCTTGCGGATGGCGAGGATGCTCTCGTTGGAGGCAGGCGAAGGAGGGAGGTAGGTTTCTGAAGCAGGTCACCGTCCTTTCAGACACTGAGAAGTGACAGAGCCAGAAGCAGAGCAAGCAACAGTATTCCAGCACAGGGACCGCAGCACCCAGCTGGCAGCAGGGGTACCCCCTGCTCCTGGTTTGTCTTCCTAAAACTACTTCTCGTTCCCACACACTGACTTTTTACTGTACAATACACATAGAAGGTAACAATATAGCGGGGTTTTGCTTTAAATAAGTCTCCTAGAATAACTCACATCCATGCTGCACGCACACACACATTTTTTATTGGGGCTTTATTTTAACACGTAGCAGGAAATATGACTAAACTGCTGTATCAGTTAAGGACTACACTTTCCACTTCCCCAAAAGAAATGTAATGCCCATGATGGAAAGACGTTCTGCAGTTCACAAACATCGCAAATCCAGAGATAAAATATTACTACTTTCTTCTCAGGACCTAGTGCTCCCCTTCATCACCCTCCCCACACACCCCTTAAAGAGAAATTCAAAACTTTTCACTGTAGGAGATCCCTATTTCAGAAAGTTACTGTACAAACATCTAGTGTGCAACCATTCCGCACACACACTAGAAGAACTAGTCCCTTGATGGAGCTTTAATGAAATTGATAGAAATCTACCAAAGGATTAACTTTCCCCTGTTACTAAGGATACATAGTTATGCTTGCCAAACTAATACACCATTTAATAATTTTATAGATTTATCTGCTTATTCTGTTATAAAAATACATAAAGTTTATTTCATTTGCACTGCTAAACAAAAATATTAACTGAAACGAAACATTACAGCTATGGTTACAACGTAGTACATACACATGACACATACCTGTTCAGTCATTTAAAGAAAAAAAGCCATAGAAATGGAAATATTGTGGGCCAGTGTGATGATTAAATCATGGCAAGTGAACAAACAATCAGAAATATGTTCACTCACATTAGCATAACAGAAGCTTTTATCGTGGATCGCAGCAACAAGTTGGTAGCTGTAGAGAGTCCCCATTTCAGAGAACTTTTGATTGGAGATGAGATAGTAGGCACACACAGAGCTCGCTTCGGGGAGCATCAGAAAACAGCTGAACAGCTGAATTCAGTATACTAAAATCTGGCTCTGACTGTTTTGAATACAGAAAGACCTTAACAGAACAGTGGCACTTCTGTTGAAACATTACAAGTGAAATTCTTCTTTCTGACCAATCCGATAGAACAGCAAAGGAAAAGCATAAAAAGTTACACACTACTCTTATGTCCCCTATAGCACTGATTTCACCTTGCTTTTATGTGTCCCGGTTTCTTTTAAATAGTGTCATAAAAAAAATGTTATTTAATTAAAATAAAAATTACAGCAGCACCACATGCAGTCACAAAAAAAACGCCAATGTCATGGTGCCTTGATGCTGCAGGTTAATTTCAGTATCATTGTTCTGAAGTAGAAAACAAGAGAAGTGTCTTCTCTGTTTAATGGCTGCCTTGTTAGAAGCAGCGTCTTCAAAACATCCTCAGCTTGTCTTTGCAAAAAATAGACTGCCTCTGAAGACAGAAAAAATGGTGTTGCAGAGGTCTGTATGCCCTTTAATGTCACTCCTTTTTAAACAACATGAATCTTGTCATAAGCAATAACTAGTTCTTAAAGTTTTGCCCTCCTGTACTTCCTATAATTTTACTCTATCAAGCTGTGAAAAACACTGGGTAAACTTTGATTTTTTAGGCCCCACAGTCACTACCTTGTTATTTCAAAATAAAGCATAGACCTCTCTTAAAAAACTGAAATACAGCTTTTCTATGTTTCCCTAAAAAATAGTTTCTTTTTATTGAAATATCACCTCTATGTACCATAAACATAATTAATTAAACCCACAGACATTCAAGAATATCAATTTTATGATGACATAAAAGAAACTGAGAGATTAAATGATTCTTGCACTTTGTTTTCTTGTAAGTGTGTAGAAGTCCAAATTACTACTACTTCATTATATGAAATAAACTCATACAGCTTTAAAAGTTTATAATATTCCTGACACTTAAAGATGAACTCAGGACAGCATTTTAGTCTTAATGTTATAGCTATACACTCATATCAAATAAGAAATATTTCAACATCAATGTCTCTTACCAGAAACCTTATATATTATTTACAATTCCTAAGAAAGCATCTAACAGTATTTATACTTGTGTACACAATGACTTTGCTCTACATACCCTGCATTAACATTTTCAAATGTGATTTGTGTCAGGTCCTTTTAATCATCTGAAGCACTGTCTGTCTTCCATATTCCCAAACAAATAGTTAGTACAGCTAAAATATTGGCTGCTCATAAGCACTTATCTCCATTAGTTTATCAATACGCTGTTACTGACAACAGAAGGAAGAAATGTTTTTGCACACAGTGACTAGCTGGATTACAAAGTCACAGTGTAGCCCGCCCCCAGCCAGAAACGGTAGATGCAGACTTTGCTCTTGAATGTAGAAAAAGGCTCAACAAAATTCACTCCCTCACTTCCACATGAAAAGCACCTGTAATTGCGCTCGGCACAGCAGAGATGAATTTTCATTCTTTGTTCTTACTTTGCTTTGCTGTCAAGTCACTGACACTGAGTCCAGACTTCAACAATACCCCCACCCTAGTTAACTCACTTCCTTTAAAAAAAAATTCATAGAAGACAACCATTTCGTTCAGTCATTGTCTTCTACTGTCCACATTATTATACACACAGTAATCTACCCTGAAGGCTCAACACCAGTCAAATTATCAGCATGGACATCAATTCTCAGTAATACACTGAGCTGCATGAAAATACATCTCTCACACGAGAGGAATGTAGTTTTTTAAATGGGGTGTTAGGGGCCTTATGTTTATGATCCTGGCATCTTAAGACCCTCATCTAAGTAGTCTCATTTTCAGAAGTGCAAAGCCTTCCCATTAACTTTCACTTAACTCCATGGGACTTAACTGTAATGTTGCCATGTCCTGAATGTGCAGTCCACTTTTTCAGTGTTACTTATCCAAAACCAGTGTAACTAAAATATTCAGAGCCTAGTGATTTTCAGATCACATATAAACTCTGAGAAGCAACAAGTCTTCATGCTTTCTAGTTCATGCCAGAAGGTAGAAATACATCTAGCAAAATCAATGCAGTCTGAAATACAGTAATGATTCTACAAATGTTTCTAAAACCATATTGTATTAGATATACAGAACAAGTCTTGCTTCTGTCTAAATTTGTGAATTCACTTACAGATACCATTTTATGCCTGCAGATGGTTATACATTCTCAACAGAAGATCCTCTTTGATGAGATAAAGGAACATGAATCAAAAACCTTACACTAAAGGGAAATCCAGAACCTTTTCTGGAAAGAACCATTTGTTCCCACAGGTGTCACATGCACAAGAAAGAATCCTGACGCTTTCAGCAAACTTAGCATAGTATGACAATAACAGGGATTTAATTTGGGACTTGAAAACTGTAAAGGACAACAAGCCAAATTTGCAGAGATTATACCCTCACATAAAGATAGCAGATGCTTTAATAAGCTTTTTAAAGGAGGTATAGCCTTGTAGAAGCCTAAGCAGCATTTATTTGTATGACAGTTATCCAACCTGCTTCAGTTCTTTTGTAAATCCTACTGCTTAGTGGAAAGAAAGAATTGTACATATTTGGATAATTCATACCAAGTTATAATAAAGTGCTGTAATAACATTCTGGCTTTCAAGTGATAAAAGGAAAACTGTCAGTTTAAATTAATTTAAATCATGGGTGCCCAAAACTTTTCTTTTTGATGTGCAGGCAGTGCAAAACAACAGCTAGAGGCTCTAGGCAACAACTGTCCCATCACTGCTTCCCTCTAATCCACACATTGCATTCCTTCAGTCCATGAAGTTTGAGCTTGCCTGCCTTTAATTGCAACCTCACACCTTCTTTTGAAGTGAAACCTCCTACTACCCCTTCTTTTTGTTTTAAGGTATTTTCTTCAGTACTTAGTAAAGGAAGAAAAAGTATGCTTTGCCAGCCACTAAAAAACAAAACAAAACAAAACCACCCAGCATGAGACTGCACATTCAGCTGCTGCAACTTGGCCTAAGCTCTCTATAGAGCACTAATCATCTGAAAACATCATCCACCTTGCTGAACTGCTGAATACTATTTGGAACAATTGCATTGTAAGCACTGGCAGCCTATGTACTACGTCCACCAAGATCATAGGCAAAAACATACCTGTTTTCTCCAAAGCTCGTGCTTTACATTTACATCCATCATTTTGTATCAGAATAGAAGCAATTATGCACCACAAACGTGCACTACAGTGTCCCTTATATCAGGCCTCCTTGATACACCTTTATCCATGCCTAAATTGTTTCCTGCTCAGACTTCTGCAATTCCCCACATACCACACTAAATGCACACATTTTTCAAGTTTGAACGCTGTGGCTATATTCTGCTGTCGTGCCAGCTAGTAAGTTTTTATCACCTCTCTCCTTCCCCTCCACCACACTCTTCCACCTCCAGCACAGACTTCCTACAGGCACTGTCGGGGTGACAATTTTAAAATGGCATGCTGGTTTCCAGACTTTCCATGGTCAAATTCTCTCATTTTCTGAAATTCAAATATTCACCTAATCTCTTTGCCTGCTCATTTTGCTGCTTCTGTCTTGGTTCCTTCTCTGTCTTCATCTTGCATTTTTCTACAGCTGGGGACAGAGATACTGAACTTTCAGTTTTCTTTAGTCTACACACACATCAAGAATATTTTGTCCTTTCTGTAAACAATAGGTTCCTATTTGAGGTAACATTTAAGTAAATACTGTCCAAATTCTTGCTCTCTCCTAGATTATAAATGCCTTCTAATGGATTTTGGAAGACACTATATAAAGAGCAGAAAGTAAAAGCAAACCAACTGCTTAATCACATTAATTTAACAACACCATAGTGTTCACATACCAAATTCTGTTTTGGAAGAAGTAAAAAAGCTGTGAAAGAAGTTTAAGCTATTGTTCTCTGTCAAAGAAAAAACAGGAGATTTCTGAAATCTCATAAATCTTGCATTTTCCTATTTGCTGCCAAGATTCTAGGGAGAGACTAAAGGGCTAAAATGCAGGTCACTCACTAATTGTCTGTCTTTTTTTTAATTAGTAAAAATATAAAGCCAAAATTTTCATTTTCACTATTACAAAGCTTTTGGATTTAAATCCTTATTTTTATAGATTCAAACTTACACAATAGAGGTGATCAAAAGAAGGACTCAATTACACAGTAAGCAGCACAGAAACATAGAATATGAAACAATCTCTAAGATGCTCTCTGCTTTTCAAAGAATCTCTCTGCTCTGAATCAAGATCAAATACGTACTTTTAAGTGTATCCCTTCTCAGATATCATTTGAAAGCTGTTCCTAAAAGTCTATGGTAGCAAGCATTCCAGTTTATATTGTTTTACTGCCAATGTATTTCTTACTATTTAGTCAGCACCTCCCTGATGTTTTCTCTTGTGATACCATGACCTCCTATGGAAAACAACTGTCTTGCTTCACATACCAAGTTCTCTCAAACTGACTGCTATATTCTATGTTGCCCTCTTCAATCCATCTTCTCTTTTTTAGACAGATCAAAATTTATTGTTTTCATCCCCAGAGCTTGGTCTTCCAATGTACGCATGTTACTTTGGCTACAGCCTCACCAGTGGCAAACAGAAGGGAATCTTTTTTTTGCATTTCACTTGTAATGTTTCTGTTAATAAAACTTTTGCCGTACTTTGCTGACTTACTCCATTTACTATCCATTACTGTCCCTATATCTGATTCTGCAGTTCTTATACCTACCTATTTCTGATTTTACATTTGCATATGTTGTATTTAGCATTGCTTATACTTTGTTTGGTTCATTACAGATCACTACTCCAGTTTATCAAGATTTTTGAATGACAAACCTTCTTCATAACTTCTCTCTTACTTGGTGGCATCCACTGATTTTTGTACATGTATCCTCATATTTTATACCCTCTTCCCTGAAAGCTATGAAATACACGTAGCCCAAGAAAAGGTCTGCATGTGCTGTCAAGTTCAAGAGCAAATGACTAATTATTCTTTCAGTAACATTGTTCACTTTGTAAAGTAATCCCATTATAACAATTTAAGTGAGAGTTCCCTGTTTTACTTGTGATACTGCACAGAATGGCATTAAAGTTGAGATAAAGTTCTGTAGGTCACCATAGCAGCTCTCAAACCAAGAAGCAGAAAAGCCTGAAGCGCTATAGAAGGAGGAAGGAGGAGAGCAAAAAAGGGCACAAGAAACGTTCAGTTTATCATCAGTCCACTACCACATACAAGTCACAGTAATGATGGACAGCTGTTATTGGTATTCCTTCTGAATGCCCGAGGGATGAGAATTTGGGAGTGCCTCTCAGAGGCACAGAGGAAGCACACAAGGGCATGGAGGGAAAACGTACATCCCATTCCTGTCCAGTCTCACCATACACAATCTTACTGCCTCACATGAAGCAGGAATTCTCGGTGCCCGGGATGGCAATAGAGGACACCCAGGCAGCGGCGCAGGCACGCAGCACTTGCTTGGGGAGAAAGAAGCAGCTGTAGGCAACCAAAACGCCATACTGACCAGGAGGGAGAGGGCAGCCCCCGCAGAATTAGAGCCTTGAACAAAGAGATCAAGAAGAATTTCATCTAATCCTACTGCTTAGGCTGCACCTAACTTCCAGAAATGTTTCTCGTCTGCTATGTTCCTACTAGGCGCTGTTTGTTAATAGGGCTGTATAAAATGTTCAGTCCTAGTTCACCTTCCTACAGCCATTAGTTCAGCCTTAAGTGCTCACTTCATTTATAACTTCCCTCGGGCTCTAATGGCGAGGCTTTAAGGAACATCTTGGGGTTTGTTTCACACAAGCTATAACTCATTTTACATCTCACCATTTCTGATGTTTTTTTTGAAGTGGTACATTTTTCCAGTTACTCTGCATAACATAACTTTCATCTTCCTTCTTTCATGACATGCTGTATGTCCTGTATTAAGATTATAAAACATGTAGAAAGTTACAAATAATATTACTAAACCACCCTTCACACAAAAACCTGTCTTTTTAAATAACTGAGTTATTCTAAAGAGGGTTTGATCAGTAAGATTCAGTATCTGATTTAAAGTTGCTTTTACTCTGAAGGAAATTATTTCATGAATTTTAAGTAATATAAGCAATACAAAAATCATTATAGCAAAAGCAAAAGAAGAGTACGGAGCCTGGTCTTCCCTTGAAGACAATGAGATCATGCTGCTGACTATAATGAAATCCATTTCAGCCTCCAAATTGCTAAAGGACCAAAGTTATATAATTACTCACATTAAAACACAATTATCTCCTCATGCTATTATTAAAATGATGCTAACTGATAAAATAAGAATTTAAGTTATTTGTATTTTATAAACATTAACATTTTGTGAGTATAAAGTATTTAGAGTCGCATTACATAGGAAATTAACATTATGTGTGATAGTTTCCACTGAGGACCCACAATATGTTTTTTTACTTCAAAATAATAATCGTAATTCTTTCCAAAATTATCTGGGGATAATCATTCTTGAATCCCTAGGGTGAAACGTCATCCTGCTGAAGTTGGATGGTGAAATTTGGCCTTTATTAATTACAGTATCTATCTGTTCTTCCTCTTGCAGAGTTTAAGCAGAAGAAAAGATTTGTCAGAGAAAGGCTCTCTAAATGTGACAATTGTTAAAATATACAGGTATGTGTACAGCATCTTGATCTCTCTTTTTATTTTTGTTGTCAATAGTTAATACTAGCCTCTTAAGTCATGCTTCGCAACGTATTCTCTTTAATAGGATTCTACAGTGAATACAGTCTCTAGAAACCAGAAGCAGCAGAGGACTATGGGAACACCTTTCCTTCCTTTTCCACAAAGCGGATCCACAAAACAGTTTTCATAAACTTTATCTTGAGAAACAAGTATACAACAACCAGATTGAGAAGGAGGAGAGAGCTAAGAGAAACCCTCCTATACAATCACGAAATAATGCCCACTCTCATATGGGAGATGGGAGATAAACACTGTATATTGATGAAATTCACTGCATAATTTATTTCTAACTAATAATTCCCAGAAAAGTTAGAGTTGCACATAACTTAAACACATTCTATTCATTCTGCCCTCTTATGCCATCAGAAAAATACATAATAGATCACTTGATGCCCAATTTCACTTCAGGATGATTTAGGTATCTTTAAAAACAATGACATACTTGAGAAGTAACATGGTCTTTCACAACATATAATATTGTATCTAGTATTCCCATCTTAATAAAAGACTGCATAAATTACTAATAATATGAAGTCCCATTGTTTCTAACACACCTGTGCATCCAATCCTTACAGAAATGAAGCATGTTTGTGTTTTAGACTTAAATGCCTTTTATCCAGTCCAGTTCAGAGCCACTGAGGCACAAATCCTGCAAGCTCTTCCTGACCAGAAATTCAGCTGAATTTTGGAAGCATTGCCTTCATAGCCAGGGGAGTGCCAGCCCCAAGAGATATTATATTTTGAGATATCCAAAACAGTACTTTGAGCAGCGCTGAGCGCTAGCATCATTCTGCAATTGTGAAAAGCCATTTTGCAGCAGACTTTCACATTTGGCATTTTAAACGTGTACAGACACGCACACACTCACACACGCTTCTCAGGCAATTTTGGTCTGTGATAAATGGATGAAGTTGTACAAATGGATGACAAGTAAGATACATGGCTTTATACACAAAGTAGCCCAAAATGAGTCCAAGTACTTTAACAACTTCTGTGTAACAGATACAGCACATACACTGATGTTCTCTCTATCATCACTGAAAATAACACATTAAAGTTAGCATCAACCTTGCACTTCCCAACACACAGACATACCCTCTTCGGTTCAGGTAGCACTAGAAGTAGAGCCCCAACAGTTGTATGAGGTATTCCCTTAGACCATGAAGCTTCCTAAAAAGCTTTGGGTAAGGGTTCGAATCATTAGCCCAGGGTAACCATGTTAGTGCCATTCTACCACTCCTTCACTACGCCCCGCAGCAATGCTTCAAGGTTACCTCTAGCAGCCTTAGAGGGGCTTCAACAGCAGTAGCCACTCCAGTGACTACTCAAGCCATTGAGACCTGTGATTAATTGGGTCGCCTTGGCACGCCTGTTTCGGATTTGGCTCTACAGCAGTGTAAAATAAAATTGTCACTGTATATTCCTATAAATACATCTGCAAGTACACTTAAGTGTAAAAAAATGAACATACACATAAAAAAGTGCAAATAACGATGCAAATTTTATAACATTTATAGATGAATGTACCATTTTCAAACAAAAGGCCTACATAAATATACAAAAATAAGCATGTGATTATGAAACGCGTTCAATTCCCCATCTTAAAAATACTTAAAGCTTTGAAGTCACATAACCTAATGACCCCATCTTACTTCTAAACGTTTTAACATTCTGCAATATTCAGCAAAAAGTTATTTTGTTAAGAGAAAATATAGTACTTTCAAAGCATAAGCACATCTTTCAAAAGCTGAAGCACTAAAACTACAATTTAATACAGAAGGTCAAACAATAAGAACTATAAAGATGAATAGAAACAATAAAAAAGGCGAAGGACTTCAGGCAGTACTGTTCTTATGTTTATTATGGAATCATTTTGACAGCTAACTTTTTTTTTTTAAACATAAATGTAGTCTTAAATTTGTGATTTTTTTTTTTGTTTTTTTGGTTTTTTTTTTGTTCTGCTCCACGGTATGATATTAGGTGCTTGAAAAACTTGCTTCATATAGCTTTAAACAGCATTGTAACTTGGGCTTGGCTATCATGCTTAATAAACACTACACACCGTATTGGGTGTCTGATGCTGCAAGTACAGTCAAATATACATCACGCATGATGAATTAAACACACTTTTTTGAGCGGACATCTATTCTTGCCAAACAATTCAGAAATAATACTAAATAGTTTCAACAGACAGAACTCTGGCCTGAATTCAAGAAAAGCAGCAAGATGTTAAAAAAATATCTCAACAGAGCTGCCTTTTCCAGACAAAGAGCCTTTTTTTCCCCTCTTGGCACAGAGGTTTGGGCCCAGCGCCAAGGTGCTACTTATCAGCTGTTTGACATCAGGGGAGGACTGCGTGCGTCAGCGGACCCAGTAGGGACCCCTGGCTTATGGCAATGCACCATGTGGTTCTTATCTTATCAGTTTGCAGGGTCTGGCACTTCAACCTCTGCAGTGTGAAAAGAAAAGGGGGAAAAAAAAGGAAGGGGGGGGGAGGAAGGAAGGTGTGTATAACTGGGAGGGAAGAGGTCAAAGGGGACTCGGGAGCCAGGTTCGGCTGCAGAACAGAGCCCAGATTACACTTTGCCCTACTGCGCTGCGCGCAGTTGCAGAAAGCCCTAACGGAGATTTCTCCCGCTTTCCCCACACTCTTGTCGGAGAGAGGAACTACTGCTGCTCATTTAGGTTCAGAGAAGGCAGAACAATGTGCTTGTTGGGAGGACAATGCTGCCTTTCACATACAGCTGATAGAAGGGGTGGCCAGAGAATGAGGAATATGATAGACTCATGAAAAAGTTTATCAAGGTAAGCGCGTCCTCCAGGAAATCTCTGAACCGGTCCAGTTTCTTATTGCAAACAAGACTTAAACAGCCCGGATTACTTCTTCAAATGCACGGTTTCAGCAAGATTTACTATAGCAAATTATTCTCAGGGACAAACAAGACTTATGATATAGTACAACTCCAAGCTTAAAACTTGATTGCAGAAATCAAGCTTTGTATTTAGTATTTAGAAAAACATTCACCCAGGAAGGCAATCATCAAGTAAAACATCTGCTTTCCAAGGTTTATTCCAACTGAAAAATTAATATAATTACTCAGAAAAATATGATCTGTCTTCCCCTAACCTTCCTACACAATGTGTGTGAATCAGACAGCATAAGAAAAAGTCACCTCCTTCAGATTAATTTCCTTAAAGCACTATTCTACCTTTAAAGCTGCATCACAAGGTATAAATTACAAGAAAAAAATGAGAAGCTGTTAAAGTATCTGTGGAAATTAGTGGGTTTGTACCCCTGACCAATCTTTATAATTATTTCCAGGTATTTTCCTACAAAAACTTTTCATCTTATACTGCGGCGAGGCAGACTAACATCAGTACAGAACAAAAGAGAACTGCTCAATGCTTGGACAGAAACCTCGTTTGCTAAGGATTCAGCAGAGCTCTGAGAATGCCTCCTTGCCAAGGACCAGGACTGGGCAGCCTGTCATGCACTTCTGTTCACTCTAATGAAAGTTCTAGTTTTGTTACTTCAGAACACTGTTTTCATAAACTGTATCATCAAAAATTGTTATGTTTTGCTCCATACAACCATCTTGTGCTTCAAGCTTCATTCCTCTTGTTGTGTCAACTTTCTGAACCACAATAATACTGCGTAGTCTGTGGGACAATCGTTCATCTGAAGAGGCAATATGCTTTTATGGTCAAAACACACTAGCAGAAATGAAGAATTAAATGAAAACACACCCTAAGCCTTTGTCAACATTGCCAGTAGGAGCATAAAATCTGCACTGTGAGTTTAGTGTATTTTGGGAAATTTTCCAGTACAAGTAGTATGCTTTCTTCTCCAAATATGACCTGACTATTTATTAGGTAAATACCAATAATGTATTCTTACATAAAACACAAAATAAAAATTTATGATCAAGGATCCTGACATTTAAAAAACTGTCTATAGAGTGAAATACTACATAACCACTGGTTTGCAATTAAAATCTATGAAATTACCACAATGTGATTCTGATTTTTATGATTGATTTATTTTGCTTTTTCTTATTTGTTACTTTATTTTGGTCAAACAGGTTGTTGCTTTATCAGGTTTAGGAGACAGAGAGAAAAATCAAATCAGAAGCCCAACAAGAAACATCACCTTTAAACACTAATCTGCGGTCTAACCTTTACCAATGAATTTCCACACTTGGATGAAGTCACTGCTGCGCTCATCTTGAAGGCCTGTGTATAGGGACTTGGATACAGAACCGGTGGCTTGCAGAGCATTCTGTTTCCCCTTGAGTTAAATGATAAATATAGCAGTTATTGGTAGTGACCAAGGATTGCTTCATGTGGGATCACGTGTCTCCATGTGTCACATGACTTACCAAAGAAGGTACGTTTCTTAGATTGTGTGATTTTTCAAGAAACAGTACTCTTTCTACTTCAATTAGAAAACACAATTGATGAATTGTAAGTGTACTTACAGATCTATGACACACATACATAAACACTGGATGTGTCACTTCACCAGCCAAGAAAAACAGACACACATGAAGAAATAATGTGCATCATCTTTGAAGACCGTATCTCTCACATTACGTGGCTGCTCCAGTACAAAAAAGGGCCTACCTTGTATCCACATTTTGCAACTCCCCCCTCTTCTTCCTCCTTTGTTTTTTTGGAAGACGACAATCATCAAGATCTCAGTGCAAATACACAATACCAAGTGATTTTATGCAGGTCAATTTAAGTGCTAAACTTAAACTTAAGTCATATACCAATGCTTTGGCAGCTGTTGTTAACACAATTAAGTCATTTTTTTACATAAATAAGCCAGATCACAGGCTCTATACAGTGAGTATATATACTATTCAAGTGTGGCTTTCATCAAATATGAAAGCTGATTTGTTTTTATAATAATGAAAATTCAAAGCTACATCTAATTAAGTCAATGACCAAAGTCATATTTGGATAATACTTTGCCTCACACCTCAAGTCCTGCGGAACCAACATAGGCCTTGAAGAATGAACCAGATGACACTCCTTGCACACTCTTGTTCAATTTTTTATTTTAACTATATTTAAATTCTAATTAATGAAAACGTTATCATGTCTACCAAAGATTTGATGTCACAACTGGCACATTCTCACCCACCAAGATTCCACTGTTTGTACTGTGATAACATACAAAGAAGGACCTCAATTTCATTTTCAGCTTCAGATTTTAACTTGCTGTCAGACACAAAGAAGTTGGTTTAGGAATTCTGCTGTTGTTGTTTTGAGGTTTATTTTAGGTTTGTGTTCAGATTTTTAGGGGATTTGTTGGGTTTTGGTTTTTACGGGGAGAAAGAAGAGAAAAGAAAATAAGGGAGGAGGGGAAGGAAGAAGAAAAAGGATATATTTAAGGGAAGAGGTTACCGTTCATGCTGTTCATACAACTAATCAAGTAGTTCCTCCGACTTCTATCCCAGAATATGAAACAAGAACAGGTATAATATTTTTTCTGGAGAGCTCACTTTGGGACTGGAACTCTGGATCCAGACTCTGAACCCACCACAGAGGCAACGCATGCCTCCAGAGGAGGACACCTCAGACGTTTCTTACTGTGGCTAGATTACTTTTCAACTGAACAAAGGTACTTCTGCCAATCATAACCCTATTCTAGAGGAAGAAATTCTGATGAGACATTGGCCTAAACACCAGAAAGAATACAAAAATCTGGCCCTCTGGCTGAGAGCATGACCTGCCAGAATCACACATATGAGATTACTGGAGAGGCACAGTACAGCTAGCAAGTTTGTTCAAACACGGTCGGTCTTTCAACACAACTACTTGCAGCTGCAACCCTTGAAGAAGGAATACCAAACCTCACAAGGAGGTCGCAGTTCTGGATCAAAACCACTGTTTTTTAAATTAAACAATTTCAAAATACTTGTCAAAAAGAAGCACCCAACCTGGCAGAGAAAGGATACTTACTTTTTTGAGGAACAAAAATTGTTTCATTTCTAATTTTAGTATAGAATCGTAAAAGATGTTAATTTCTCTGAAATTTTAAACTGACCAAAAATTAACAAGGATTATTTTATATTCTCCGTTAGTGAAACAGAACAAAAGTTATAGATGAGTAGCTAGGGTATTCATTCTTCCATTTAGTTGTCAAGCTACATAAGGAGGCAGGGAGTGGAGAGCATGTTATTTACTGAACTACTGAACATTTTATGCAACAAAGTCAAATTTCAAGCTGAAAAAGAGGAACAAAATAACCAATAACCTGAGAATCAAGAAAATTAAAGTTTAATTTCCTAATTCTCAGGTCTGACCACGGAACACAGCTTCACTTTATACACCTTATTTTTATATCTGTAAAATGGATATAATTCTTTTCATTCAAACTTTACCTCTTCTCTTAGGGTAATATCCCAATACTTACACAATATTTCTACTCATGTATTTAGTATAATGAAGTCAATAGGATACCTTCACATGCTTAAAAATCATCACATTTGTTGTCAGCAAAAACAAGGACATCCATTTGTACCTTAAGCAGGATGAACATCCTATTTAGCAGTGTGGCCTCAATCCTGACCACGTCTGGTAAAAACACTCCAATAAAAAAATAAAAAAAAAATTAAAAAAAAAACAACAACAACAACAAAAACAACCACCAAACAAAACCAAAAAAACCCAGCTTGGCACTGATCATTCTTTTATAAGCACTGTACCACTTTTAGTGATTCCTTTACTTTCCATGACTGTTTTATCCAGTTTTCAAACTGCTATGCAAACAGTGGATGAAATTAAGGCTCCCAACACCCATGTGAGATAGATGACGTGATCCCCAAACTTTCCTATCTTGTTAATGAAACTCCATCAGACCTAAAGGCAACACTGCTTTTTTGACATTCTGATGTAATTCAGTTCAACAGCTTTATGTATGTAAATAGGAAAGCATTAGGAAACCAAAATTGC
The DNA here is from genome assembly GCF_964188355.1 of Buteo buteo. Taxonomy (NCBI): domain Eukaryota; kingdom Metazoa; phylum Chordata; class Aves; order Accipitriformes; family Accipitridae; genus Buteo; species Buteo buteo. The sequence goes on from NC_134179.1 coordinate 38,869,135, forward strand.
ACAAAGAATGTAAGTCAGAAGGAAAAGAATTATGTGAGCTAAAATGGCCAATACAAAGGATTAACATACCCCAGCTAATGAAGTGCCATGAGAAAGTTAACAACCCTATATAGTACGAATTGTTATCTTATCCAAAGATAAGACGTGTCCACAGCTAGAAGAATGATTCAGCATGGACTAAAGGAAAAAATTGTTTCCTTAACCATATGAAATTTCTTAAAATAATCCGTAGCATGAGATCCCTCAAAAGATCATAGCACAAAAGGTATGCATTTGGGCAAACGCTATTTGAAAAACTCCTAGAATGTGCTCAAAATATACTGAGAGAACAACGTAAGAAATCAAAGTATGAACTTGTGCTCACTTTAAAACTAATGTAGGCTTGGGGGTTTTTTTCTGGTTTTAAGTCTTCCTCTTTTACCCACTGAGATCTTGGTTAACTTTGGCAAGACAAACAGCTGTAGGGTTGCACCAAAAAAAAAAACAAAAAAAAAAAACAACCAAAACCAAAATGCTTTGTGTGTAGAAGGAATTTTGAGTCTATTATGACCAAGTTGTACTTTAAACAATTTTAAGCTGTTTTTTAAATATCAATTATATAAAAATATCTAAGATACGGAATTAATGAATATTTTGCTCTTCTTGCATTCCATCATGGAAAATACTATAGAAGTAGCAGAAAAGACTCTACTGTGCTATTATTTTAACAAGTCTGACAGCATGAAGGTCTGCAGAAAAAATAAACTTTAAAGAAAGCAACATAAAAAAAAGTCTTTTATGCAGACTCAGTAGTAACTATATTATCTTAAGTATTTATCTTCATTTAACTAGTAAGACTGCCTCACAAGACATTAGTATGGGAAATTAAGCATATTATAAGGTACATATGGATGCAGTTAATCTTTTATCCATCACTATTTAGGCAAAGTGTTTATTTCTCCACAAAAGTCAGTAGAACTACCTGGGCAGGTTACTTTCAAGAAAACACCATAGACACGTCCACAATTACGACCATTGGTTTTAGTTCTAACTAATATGAAATTACAGATTGTCTTAACACCCATTCCTATTTTCTCACAGAGAAATACAGTTTATAAGGTTAAAAGCCCAAACTAAACATCTTGCTTCAAGACGATTTTAAAAGGACTGAAAGAGCACTCATACCAAAAACATAAGGTGTTAAGCTTTCTGGTAACTCATTTTTCCACCTCAACAAAATCTCTTCTAAAGCAAACAATGCTGTCTTTACCACTGTCAAGTATCAGATACTGTTCCAGACCTACACATTGTACTACCTGACTTTATCTTGCATGTCCAAATTATACTTTTCTGGAAATTTAGACCCTGTGCACAAGAGAAAGTTTGGCCAAAAAAAATCAACTAGATCCTTGCTAGCAACTGAAGTGCTCCACCAGAACGTTCCCAGCTGGCTGCCTTTGCTTGGGCAGTCTTCACCATGTCAGGTTAGCTCAGCTCAGCTGAAGAGATCTGGCGTTGTTTGTGGGCACTCTTTCATCCCATGCTGCCAGCTAACATTCCCCTTTGGGGAAAACTTTCCCAGGACAGCCAAAGCTGATGCAGCACACTGCAGAAGACGCTTATATCCTCTCTGTGAACTGTAGCCATTTGCAGTCAAACTCCGCAAAGTCCTATTTCAACCTATTACTTTTTCATTTCATTTGAGTTTTCCTCAGTATGGAAAACATGGTAACATACAGAAAACCATAAACTCTCAAAGAAAACTCTCTAGGCATAAACATTCCCTATGCAGAAGGAGAATAACGAACTCTTTGGCATTAGCAAAGCAACTCAATTGCATCAATGAAAGTCTCATTCTGCAGGAATGATGGCTCTACCTGATTCTTAAAAGTTCTTAGGGGTTGGCTGATCTGGTACCATTTTTCTGCCATTTTTATTTACAGGCATTTGCCCAGAAGCTCCAGGCTAACTACACTGCATCATCCAGTACCTTACCAGATGCCCATAGTGATAATACCATCATAATTAAAAAATGACACTGAGCTGCTCACCTCAGGGGCAAAGTACAATGATAAAATTTACTCGTTTACCTTTTTGAAATACACACAGGGATTGTACTGTTGACAGTGATCTCTGGATTGAGAGTTTAAGCTTTATCCAGAACACTCATTTCTGCAAGGAGCCTGACTGCATTGCCTGTTCATCACTGGAGAAAGAATTTTACTGACACAGGTACATGAACATTCCCAGTGCTAGTACACTAGAAAAAGGCTTTGGTTTGTTCATAAACGTGTCGGCAGATTTGCCAGCAAAATCTAACAGGTTTTTTTTCAGACTCCAACTTCTGAGTGGGGAGGCACATGAGGTGATGCTTACAGAATAAAATTTTTGCTCAAAAAATGTTTTCTGTGCTGAAGCCTAGAACTCAAAACCTGCAAACATGTCAGCATGTGTCCCATTTTAAGTATTACTGATTTCAGTAGGCATACTCACATATCTAAGAAATTTCAAGTGACTCCCACGCACAAATGTCTACAGCAGCACTGAAATTGTGAAAGGGATCAAAATTGTTGTACAAAGATGACTTTTCATCTTTAAGCTTTAAAATAAGAAACCTTGCAAGCTTTTTAAGGTATTTTTAAAGCAGAAAATGTAAGAACTTCACCTAGTGAAATCTAGCTACAGAACTGCAATGTTGTAGTACTGTAGTAATACCAGGGCTTGTCTGTTTTTAGAGCAGCCTTGTTCTTAGAGAAGATTAACACTTGGGATTCCACCAGGTTTTGGGTTTTTTGTAAGGTTGGCCGTTCCTCCCAAATCAGGCAGGGACAGATAATCCAAAGCTGGGCCAAGGGATGGCCTCAGAGATTCTCCTCTGAAAGCTATGCGTCCCCTTGCACTGCAGTACTACCTCTCTGCTTCTCCAGTTAGACAATAAAGCCTTGTCTGCCAGAGGCTTTGAAAGGTGTCAGCCTTCCAGCCTCAATAAAACGAACTAACCCTTAGCCTTTCAGACCTGAAAGTCCTGGTTGCTTCTCTTTGATTTGCGGGTTGTTTTAAGGTGAGTGACAATTAAGTAGAAGTAATCAACGCATTTGTCATGCCTGTTTCAAGTAGTTACCCCAGGCTCAAGTGTCTGTGGTTTATCCAAAAAGAATCCAAGGCAAGCCACAAGTGTTTGTAGCTGGGAACAAACATTTGAAGAGTGTCCAGATGATCCTTTCAAACGTGTTGACAGCCTTGAGAAAGTAGCATGTTAAGTTGCAGGTCTGGTGAGGACAAACGCACACAGACCCGTTCTGGGAGACAGACGGCGGTAATTGCTTGGGCCCCTCTGTAAGAACAGTCATGCAAGTGGCAAGACCCAAGGAGCCCCCAAAGGTTCATGTAAACTTTTAATGGATGCTTCAAGCTGGTCACATCCTTGAGTTCCCATACTGACTCATTCATCCATTTTAAAGCCACAGCCCTTTACAGAGCAGAAAATATACTGTGCTAAGAAATCCTAGGCTGATACAGGGATACCACATGGAAAAAAAGTTAGTCTTGCATCTTAACAGAGGATTTTTTAATATTAAAACTATCAATATTTCCATGTGAACAATGGGGAGGCAGTTGAGTTGAATTCAGGCCAAGTACTGCAACAGAAATAAATGCTCAGCAATTCCATATAAATCAGTGGAAAGTACATGTCCAAATGGCAACAGGATTCAACTTCAAACACCCAGGATTTTACACAGGAGACAAGCTTTAATTTTAGGTTATTCCTTTTTGAATGCAACACAAAGAATAAAAAGAATACTTAGAGCGTGAAAATTATGGGACCTACATTTGATTCACGTTAACATGTCTTTAAATGACACCAAAGCAATTCCGTAAACTGATGAATGGTCTGTTACACAAGAGGTGGATTTTTAACTCTTCAAGATGCTGAAACTCTAGCTAACTGCATGCTTGGTACCATTTTGTCCTTTAGAGGTTATGCCCATTGTTTACTCTTAAACTAGATTCCATGTTTTCTCTCTCCTTTGCTGTACATATTCTTTTTGTTATGCCCATTTTCCCCTTCCTCCTTAACAGATAGACATCTATTATTACCTATTATATGGGGCAAACAGAGCTTGGATACTTGGGAAATGCGAAAAATTGACAACAGAGGAACCCAGTAAGGACAGTGAAGCAAACATACAACTGAGTAGCTCCAGGTGAGGCTAGCCATGGTCTGGCATGGATTCCAACATCTGGAACACTGCGGAACTAGAAGAAACATCCAATATTTCTGCAGCAACCACCCATGTATGTAGTATCTGATGCCCCATTAGGCTAAAGGGGCATCAAACGCAACACACCAAAAGATAACTGTTCCTAAATACAGCTCAATCATGTATTAGAAAGTGTATTTTCTGTGTGATTCTAAGAACTCTAAAGATGACAATATGACCCACTTGTTTGAGATTTATCTTAGCTGATCATCATCATTACAACATGATTTAAGCAGCCACAAGACAGACATCTCTGGATCCTGCCTTGACAACTACATCAATACAACAAAGAACACAGCAAATACAAGAATTTTAAGAGGCAAGTCAAATTAACTGATATAGTACAAGAAAGACCAGGTTCTTAGAAGCAGCAAAAAAAGTGATGTACAGCTAACTTTTAACTTGAGCCAAACTGCATGCTCCTTGCTTTCCCAAGCCCAAAATATTAACACAATTCACGTACTGCAAACACTGTCCTTTATTCAAAATAGCTCAGTTTGAGCTTATGTAATATAAGTAATAACTTTCAATTCCAAGTCCAGGCTGACCCCAGCATCAAGCAATGAATGAAAAGCTGCTTGTTAAACATATATAAGTTTACTAAGTATTAAGCATATGTGCTTAACTACACTCCGACACTTTTAGGCTCCTTTTAATCAACCTTCTCCTACACAAATGTTCCCACTTGCATATAAAATATTTTCACCTACAGCACATTAAGAGACAAAGATTATTCCTAAATAAAACTGTGTTTGGTTTTATGTATTTTAATAATTAAGAGGAGACTCTTTCAACATGAAAAATGTACATGAAGTTATACTTTGACCCAGTCTATACTTGACATCAGTTCCGCTTCAGCTTGCATTATTAAGGTCTCACATTAATCAGACCCATGAAACATTACTGATAACGCTTGCACAAAAAGAATAAAATAGGTTTTGGAAATTAAAATGATCATTAGCATAAAACAGTCAAATATATATATCATTTCTAACTATTACTATTTTGTGGATGTGCATTTCAGGAGTTATGTCTTTGACAGGATAATTGAACAGCTTTAACAAATATAAAGTTGGAGCCCACCTTGACAGTAGTGCTGTTCAAGTGTGAAAAAAATTACAGTGTGGCAAGATGACCACAGAAGCCGCATTCTTAATATGGTCATGATTTCTTTTGCTCATTTTTTTAATATAATAATAATTATGACCTGTAACTCACATGTTCAACTTAGTCGTATCACATTTTTACCTTCATCACAATGTTCAGTCCCCAAACCCAGCAATGACTGGCATGAATCCTGCAGCTGAAAGGCATGAATATTGTACAGCCTTATAGAAATAACCAACACTAAACACCTATCAAATTTCTCACTCAAGAATGACTTTACAGTAGTGTTCATTTTTTGAATACAGTATTAAAGTTCCTATTACATACAAAAAAGAAAAATTAGGATCAATAATACTTAGAATTGCATTTCATCCATTTTTACAAAGAACATACAGTGTGCATATAGAGTATTACATGCACGTACTGTACGGCACTATGGATTAGAAGAAAGAAGCATGAAAACGTTCTTTTGAAAAATACTGGCAGTTTCTCTACAAAGTTTATTAGTACTTTTCAGCTGACATTCCTAAGTCTCCACACATACATCAGTAGTGCATAACAACTGCAGAGAGAATCTGGGAAACTATACATTTTAAATCCTAAATACATTTTCTGCTCTGATCCATAGATTTATATTGTTATCATTAAATCCACAGTCCCATACAGAAACACAACTAGTCCACACTGCTTGGAAACAATTGCCAACAGATCACAAGAAATAGAGCATGAATGCTCTCTAAATAATTATTTAAAAAAATAAAACAAGATCTCATTTGAAGTTTCCATTTATTAACAGAAAAAGAGAAACTATATTACAAAGAAATCCATTAAAAAAAAACATTAAAATAACTTCTGCCATCATATACTGTCAATATTTGCATTCAGGTCTCTGGGTTCCAGTGTTTCCTCTGCTGTAATTGGCAGCATCAGTAGAACTTAAATCAGCAGAAGGAACCCAATTCCCCATAATTTAGGTATGAGTGATGTCAGCAGCTGTTAGAGAAAAACAGTAACCCTTCAGGCTTTGCTCATGTGAGGGAAAAGCCTTTCAATTAACATTTAAAATTAAAAGCTGCAGCATTATTTAATTAAAATAATGTGGCTATTTGGCTCCACTCTGGCTACAGTTTGTCAAAAGTCCTCTCCTTGAAGCAGTCAGCAGCCTTAGTTCATATGCATCCTTCTCACAGCATAAGAAGGCAAGAAGCATTTAAAACACAATGAGATACAAACCTCACAATCGGCAGGAAGATCCAGCATTTTCAAAGTCTTTTGGGAGGCCTGAAAATATTTTCAACTCATTAACTTGAAATTAGATCCCAAATTGACAATTCTTAAGAGATTACTCGCGTCAGAAGAAGCTTTCTTCAGTTAATTGTAATTGTCACCATTCAAGACAAGTTTATAAAAACCTCTGCAGCCAGTGGAGACCAGACTTACAGAAAAATAGTTCTATTTGCTTCAGAAAGGGTAAAATAAAGTATACTTGCCCTGCCGCCACCCTTTTTTGGGGGGTGGGGGAACACCCCTCAAAAAAAAAAAAACCCCACAAAAAAAACCCCACACATACCAATGCTGTCAAACTTAACCTCAAGTACTCAACCAAAAGATTAACAAATTGAATTTGAGTTTCAAGACAGATCTCCATTAGTGAAAATCTGGTTTGCATTTGGTCAAATTGGAAGGTTTTAAAAAACACAGAATATGTACATCTACTCTATTTTTTCCATTAGTAAGCCCTTAACTAACTTGTCAAAAATGTAATAGAATTTTAGACCACCCTAGCATGTTATCCTTTTTCAATGGCTGATGTTGAGATGTCAAACATGAAAACATGCATTTGTAAAACACAAGGTTATTGAAACATGTAAGCAGCAGACCCTCTCCACCTACTCATTTTATGCACTTAATAGTGCTTCAAAGTGAATCCTGCACATACATACTGCTTTCAAACTTTGTATAGTAGTCAAATCAAAACATGAAGCACTTCAACAGGCATCTCCTTAATAAGTACTAGCTTCAACATTTGACTCAAAGTTTTGCTTTAATTAAAAAAAAAATTATAAAAATTTAAAAAAGAAAAAAAGGTCACTGTCATCATTCCCTGTCTCTCCTCTCCCTCAGAAAACTGTATTAATGCAAATTCCCCAAAGAACCATTCTGAGCTAGAAGAAAAGCCTGGGAATTGCTACCTAAAGAGAACTGAGTTTTAGACAGCAATGAGCATTTAAACCAGGAACTTTGAGTGGAAACCATGATGAAGCCTTAATTATAACATTTTTCTTAATAAAAATAGATTTGCTCTAGAGAACAAAATTTTGTTTCCACTTCTGACATCATTTTCCCATGAGATTTTGAGGAAGTTCTAAAGGCCAAACCACTCAGTAGGAACCAGCAATTCCAGATGTCACGTTCTGGTATCCGTCAGAGACTTCTTCAGCCAGATTGTCAGAAGGGATAGTTTGTTTTCCATTTAGGTTCACTCCGTGTTATGAAAGCAACTTTAAAAAGCCCACAATTTTCAGGAGAGACATTCTAGCACAAAGAAATGTAAAATTTGTGGCTACATTTCACAGTATGGGTCTATATATCTCAATTTCCCACCTGTAAAATGTCCTTTGTGCTAAAAGACTACAGTAACGAACTTGACCAGAAAAACATGTGTATAAAAAAAAAAACAAGAGACAGTTATGATCTTCACTGCCATTCACTTATTTTTAGATTTTTTTTCTTGGAACTCTTTCACATGGAGGAGTGGCTGTTAAATACCGTGATTAATCTATGCTGAATAATTCCATTAGTCAATCAACCAAGCAAAAATGTAAAAGCAAAGCAGACTGAGTCTTGTTTTTTCAGTCAGAATGATCAAATAAGCTGTTACTGAGTCAGGATACAAAAATCCCTATCATACTTAGAAGGTTAAAGTTAGTTGAATTATTTTACTGCCAGGAATTTGCTGCTTCTCTTTTTTTTTTTATTTTTAATTATTAGCCTTTTAAACCTTGAATATTTTGATAAGTAAGCTGTGATCAACTGCTACTGTGTTACAGCACAGATTACTTCTGTCAAAAAAGCTGCATGCTTGATTTAGACTCCTTAGATACTAAATAAAAACTTTTAAAATACATATTTTTACCTTATTTAAGGTTATCTTCTCATATAATTATTAAAAGCTAACTAGACCCAAACATTTAATAGATATGGATAATAATAATGAAAGACAGGAATCGGAACTGCCCAAATTCCTCAGATCTTAGGTTATTTAAGAACACTTTATATAAAAACATTATTAAAAATATGGAAAGTGTTTTCCCTCTTCACTACTTATATGGCTTACAGAATTCATAACATTGGTATCATTTTTATTTTGAGCAGCTATAATTGTCTCGGTATTAGCTTTGCTTTTTTTTTTTTTTTAAAACACATGAATACCAAAGCTTGTTACTAATCTGCTAGTTTGTACACTTGGTGACTGAAAAGAAGCAACATTTGTCTAATATGACACATCTGTTATAAACTCTTGAGATTAACATTTAACTGTGAACTGATAATCAACTGGAATTATGTTCTACTTAAATTTCTTTGGCCTAACCAGTATTTCTCCAACAGCAGAAACTATTCTATTCCATTGTTTCTATTTTCTTTAATATCAACCTTAGCAGTACCTGTTGCTAATGGTTGCTACATACATACCATAAAATAGCAATATATTCAGCAGGTTCATATGAAAGCGTCTATACCTATCTCAGCTTCAGTATGTAAACAACAGTCCTTGTTCTTTCCCTGCACTTTGCTCAAAAGCTGTAAGTAAATTCAAAGTGTCACACAGTCACAATTTACAACTGATCTTGCAATGAGCTGCCTATGAATGATCCAAGTATGGATTCAGAGTTAATTTTGGTGCTCTGGAGATGCAGGGTCTGCCTCTGTGGGGCTGCTATGAGATTATGGACAATTTTGGACAGTATTTTGCCTGTGGTCATCTGTAATCAATTTCATGATGCAATGCTGGGGGAGTGAATTGTGGCATCAGTCCTTCAATGAACTGTTTGCATGAAAGTATCGCTGAACAGAGGCTGCAAATATGAAGGAAAATTAAATACCATAATACACAGTCACACGGGTGTTACCGTGCAATTATCAGCACCCACAGAAAGTGTCATGGGATCTCTGAAGCCCGTTTCAAGACAGCTCTAGAGCACACTGACAGACTAAGTTGGGAATCCTGAGAAACATTAGACAAGCTCTAGCTAGAGAGAAGCAGCTGAGGCTCTAACAAGTAGATTAGTCCTCCTCTCTAACAAGCACTGAATTAAGTCTGCCAATTTAGTTTTCACAAACTAAATATCATTTCATACATATCATTTAAGCTTCAAAGTAGTTCTCTGCGGAAAGTGGTTAAGATGCTCTCCAAAATATCACAAAAAGACAGAATCGCAAATAACCAACCCAAAAGAGAAAAGAAAATAAGGAAGTACTTTCATATGTACGTCTAGTGCAGTAACTCTGGATAACCAAAAGAGTCCAATTACAAATGCTTGTAGTTATTCCTCTCCAGTTGTAGATTCAACAGCACTAAATGCACTCCGAGTAAAACATAAGCTTACAAAGACCATGTATTAATACTCTTACTAGTAAGGCTTAGGAAAACATTGTCTGACATTCTGTTTCTATGTAACAGCACTACGAATTTTTTTTTGTTATAAACTGCAAAATGTGTAACACTAAAATTTCAAAAACTTACACAGATGCATCTGTTAGTAAAGAAAGCACCACTTCTAACCTTGCATCAGATTAGATATGCAGTAGTGCCTCGGGCAGTGGCAAACTGCCACTGAGCATGTAATTTGATGTGTAATCTTAGTGGCAATGTCTAGAAGCATTTATACAATTATCACGGTATAACCAGAAAAACTAAAAACATATATGAAGGGCACCTATCTTCTACATCCCCACCTATCCGTTACCTCTTAATTTAAAGTGGTGCAGGCTATTCTCTTCTTGGTGCTGGTTTGTCAATGCACGCTGGGTCATTTTTTCCTCTCACAGCTACATGACGCCCACTATCCTTTTAGAAGCCGTTAGGATAGCTGTTGCTGTAGCAGTAGTAGTAGAGCCATTATACTGCTCATAGCAGTCAGATCACTTCTGATAGCTCAACAAGAAGAAAAATATGACCAGGGCTGAAAAAAAAAAATCACATGAAACATAGAAGATAAACAGAGTATTACTCAAAAGCAGAAGGCTTTAAGATTAGACATGTTCTCCTGCTCAGCTTTCCAGCCCAACAGTCACCACAGTTCTTAGCAGTAGGTAAAAGCACAGAAATGGGACATCTAGTCTTAAAGTTGTGTGCAGTCTTTCCAGTGTCTCAGTAACAGATGGAATTATACCTATACTGCACGCAGGAACTAAATTATATTCTTTTAAGTATATTCTTAAGAAAAAATATTTTCTGGCTTGGAAATGTTCCAAAGAGGTTTTTTTTTCTTTTTTTTTTAAAAATAAACTTTCCATTCTCCTTTTGCATGTGTACACGCAGAAGGTAAGCAAATGAAAATATTGCGAAACCTCAGGCATAACATCCAAAAGTATTGACATTTATTTTTCATCTGGCCTGTGAAATACCACCTTGTCTACACACTTTCCTGTATCCACAATTTACTTTCTCATATATTTGATACTGTTGCTAGAAGTTTATGAAATATAGTATTACAAAATAAAACACCGGCAGCATTCATTTTTAACCAGAACAGTATCTGCAATCAATAAATTGGTGAAAAAGAATGCTACATGATTTCCTCGATTATCAGACATTTTGGATTAGATCAGTTTTAAAATAATAAGCTGGGGGCTTATTTTCACAGCTGGGTTTGCCTTATATTCTATCATCTACCTTGGGAGTGCAGTACAGCCCGCCCCCAGGAGGCATCTCTAGAAAACATAACACATTAGTCTGGGAGCAAGACTTTCAAAAGGAACAAAACTCCATGGATTGGACAAACCTAGGGGGAAAAAAAAAAAAATTGCTTCCTTGCTCTAATACAAAAAGTACCAATTAATTCTACTGTGCTACTCCTGAACACCACACAATGAACAGTGAATTGTATTCAGAGAATTTATTTTACTGCCAATTTTTTCTGCTTTTAGCTGAGAAGCAAAGCTGGAATAAGGAATTTAAAATTTCTTAGTCAACATTTAAAGCTGTTGCCATTGTCAAGCTGATAATGCTAATTTGTTTTATTATTACTAACCTGCCAGACCCCAGCTGTTGTCTTAGTCAAAACCTGAGTTTTCCAATAACTAGGAACTGCAGCTGCTCAGAATGGGTCACCAGGGATTTGAACCACCAGAAACATTACTCATCTGGTCCTGCCCTGATCAGACTTCTTTGGCCAAAAGGCAGGGTCAGGCCTGCCTGAGATTTGAGACGTACAAATTAAAAGCTTTTTTTTTTTTTCCACCGATCTTCAGAAAAATAATATTTCTCATTCAGCCTTTGAAAAGTTATCCATGATTCTCACCTAATGTACATCCAATCTGGCAAGGCCTACTTACTGTGGATACTCTATACTAATTAGCTTTTGAAAAAAGATCATGAATTATAACTGAAGATATCTACTAAGTTACTGCTCCCATCTATCATTGTCAGTGCCAAAAAATCACAACCAAGAAAGTATTATTTATTTCAAATACATTTACTTGAAACAATTGAGACCCATAAGTTTCTACACTGTGTATTTGCCAGCTGCATGTAACAGGTGTAACCATAAACATTAGAAAATGCTGCATTTTGATGGGCAAACAGCCAAAGCACTGCCTGATTTAAACATCCCAAACTGGAATTATTTTTGTTTAACAAATGCTGTCACATGAAGTACCTTCAACAGAGCCCCAGAACTTATGGGAAATGACTATTTAATGTTTACCATTTCACTGATATTTATTGTTGGTTTTACTCTCATATATTAGTTTCAGATGAGAATCCTCGCCAAAAAAACCCTAACCTTCCATTCCTCCAACTCTTATTAACTGTTTCTGTTTGGATTACCGACATCACACATCCTAATTTCTTCCTTTCCTTTCAACAAGTTTCTCTCCAAAAACATAATCAAGCTCTCTGAGCTCTGCAGCCCTCTACTGCTTGTCCTTCTTCCTCCGTATTTTCTTTCCTGTTATTCTGACTTTAACTTCAGAATACCACTCTCCTTGCATTTTTCTACCATTTCTGCATTGTACAGCATAGTGAACCTTCCTGCAAAGTAGAAGCACTTGCTAATGAGCAACTATCTAATTGGAGACACCAACATAGCTCATTCAAACTCACTGAACACACAAAAGTGTTTTAACCACAGAGACAGTATAAATAGGCATTTTCCCTGTGGTTCTTGACATACACATATATGCATTGTACATAGTATAGGTTAGATACCACCCAAAAAACAGAGCCCGTCTCCTGCGGAGGAGCGAGGAAGAGCTCCCACAGATGGAAGCATACCGAGCACAGGTTAGCTGAGAACAAGCAAGTTGTTCAAAAAACAAAACATGCTTACATGCAAAGTCAGACAAAAGTTTCTTAACTAATGGACTGAGACCTCGGTTTTCATCTTAGTGATTTCAATATTCAACCACACACTAGCCTTTAATATTACGCTAAGCTCCTGCTCCCTTACAGACCCAGAAGCAAGCAAGCCACGCACTGGCCAAACCAGTTTAGTTGGAGACCTTTTCTCTTCAGCATTACCAGGTTTTCCATGTACAAAAGCTGCATGACTACAAGCTGATACTGTCCTTCGCATCTCCAAGATTTTCAGGTTTCACAGAAGAAATAACAAGTTATTCATTAATCTCCACACAAAATTAGACAATTGTCAGTGATGGAAGCGACAGGTCAGTTGAGTGAGTAGGCAAGCCACATCTTGTGCAGAGGGGGAAGAGAAGGGTGCAGGGACAGAAATCTCTTTCAGAATGAAAAAGTTTGAAGGCTTTCTCTTTTGCTGTGTTTATTTGCCTTCACATTTCTTAAAGTTGAAGTGGAAAAACTGGAACAAGCAAACCTTGAACAGCAAATTTTAAAATACACCTTTCACTAACCTTGTAGAAATTGAAAGAAAGAAATTTATAAATTCCAAAGCCATTGAATTGCCTCCTGCAAACAGCAAGAACTGAACCCTCTTCAGCAAAAAAAAAAATAATAAGAAAAAAATACTGTCAGTCACAAACAAATCAGTGAGGCATGCTTATTAGCAAAGGTTTCTCACTTTAAGTCCCAGAGTCTCCACAAGCACTGCCAAAATTCTTAATCCTAGAAAAGCGGATAATTCATCCCATTCAGCTGACCAGCTCTACCTTTCTCCCCTCACAAGGAGCTAACACCTTCCCTTTCCCCATAAAGCTAGCTAACCTCTCTCTAGGAGAGGCCGAAGCCATGAATGGAGTTACTCAGCAATAGCTCTTTTCTCCTCACATGGAAGACTGACCTTTCCATCCACCAAGATCTGGCCGGCTCTCTGTTATTTTCTTTCCCTTTCATTAGCTTTCTCCCCATCACACCTCACTTGGCCCTGCCTTTGTCTTTGTATCTTCTGCTAGTATGCAAATACCTGCCAAAACCTGTCATCGGTTGCTGTGCTTATAGTTTGGGATGTGTCCACCGACCTTGCTGCTGAGGGCTAACCGCCACTGACACTCATCTCTGGCTACCTCACAGCTACCAAACTTTGGAACTTTTTAAAAAATATTACTTTAAAAAAAAAAAAAAAAAGACTTTAAATAAGAAGTGAAAATATTGCTTTTAAATTCACAGAAGTAACTTCAGACTTAGAGAAGATTCTGGAAAGAAAATGCAGACAGACAGCGTGCATTTATTTCAGCTAATAGGCTTTTGTAGCCTCTCCTCATCAGTGGCAGATGTGTTAATTTTAAAGCCAACAAACCAACCAACCAAATGGCTGAAAGAATTTCAAATACAGTTATGCCTGCCCACTCGGGCAACAAATGCATATAAAGCAAAAAACAGCCTGGAATTTTGACACGTCAAAGCCTTCCCCCCACCTCAGCACTCATTTTCTTCATTTTTCCTTCAACATGCCAGCATTTTTTCCTCACCCCTTTCTCCTTCCCTTTTTTTTTTTGTCATCTTGCCCACGGGTCCAGGCGTCACTTTTCGGTCCCCTCTGACACACTGCTTTACGCCGCCTCGGTGGATCAGGGGTCGAGGACATAAATGGTGCTCACCCCGTCGGGGCTGGTGCCGCGCTCGGCTCACAGCGAGGACGAAGGATGACGGGCACCACCAGCACACCGCGCCGTTGGCCTTCGACCCGCCATCGCTCTCTGGGAGCTTTCGCTGTGGGCCTTCGCGAAATGTCCGCGGCCTACGGCTCGCCCACACGGGACGGCCCAGCGCCACCACCCCTGCAGCCCGTCACAGGTGCTGGAGGGAGGGAAACCTGAAGGAAAGCATGACTGGAAGATTCCAGGGGTATCCAAACTGCTCTTTAAGCATGTTAACAGCACTGCCAGAGGCACCCTATGGGGTGCATATCCATGCTAGCATCATGCTAGCATGCTATTCATACACCACGGGCTCAGAAGTTTGCTTCTGAAGTGAATCTCCCCATTTCCCCCACTCACCGCGGCTCGGTTCCCACAGGGAAGCAGTCTCAGAGCACAGGCATGGAGGCTTCCCCGTGGACTGAGCTGCACTACCAAGGGTATTACAACGCACAGAACTGAAGCGGAGCCAGGCTGAAGTATACCTCACTACAACACGTAGGATCAGTGTCGAATCCTTAGCACAGACTGTTTTCCCCTACAAATCCACTTCTCATCACAGCACTTGCCCTCTTTTCCACGTCCCCTCCGCTGCCCCAGCTCTGTGGTTATCACTACATACCGTCCTGGAAAGGGTTAGACTCCCAGGCAGTTCGTTGCATTACTTCTGAGCACCGTGATTCCTGTTCATCAATATATTGGGAAACATTGCATATCACCAACAGCTTTTGCCTGAAAGAGCACTTTGTCTCCAACACAAAAAGCGCTGAAACAGTAGTGTGGATGGCGAACGAAAACAAGATTGCAGACAGACTCGCCTCTCAAGCTAACAGAATTCCAGTCCATTTGCTCACGTGTTATACAAGTCCTCAGACAGTCACATGCCAGGCACTCCTCTAGGGACTCCACTGGGTCACACACCAGGGGAGGGTAAGTGCATTTTTAACTAGTTATACTGCAACACACTCACATCCACTCCACATCACAGGAACAGTCTGTTGACCTGCAGAGTTTGGCACGCCGCCTTCTCAGGCAGGAAGGCAGCGACTACATGCTGCCCTGCAACTTGAGATCAGGGATACAAACGCCACAACATGGGAGTGTAAAGTGGAGGCAAGAAGAAAGAATCAACTCTGTATTCGTCCCATTAGACCTATGCAAGTCAGAGCCGCTGCAGGAGTCTAGAGGAGAAAACACCCAGGCTCCACAGTGTTCACACCTTCACCCTAGTTCCTGCCTGACTGGCCAGATCAGCAGCCTCTCTGCTTTTGTCCCTTAATAACTTCTGGGCTTATGAGCCAATTTCAACTATAACCAACACAGGACAACAGTTATCCAAGGAGAACTACGTTCCTGAAAGTTTTAAGGCCATGGGCAACTGGATAAACTGGCATACCTGTGGTTAAAAAAGCTTCAGATTTTCTCTTGCCTGGCCAGGGTTTAGTCCATCAGTCCATATTAATTTTATATGTTGGTGTGTACAAAATATAATGCTAACAAACCTGGATGAGGAAATTGAAGAACATATGCCCAGCCAGACTCCTTCATCACCACCATAACTGGGTAGCCAGTCAACCCACACCATCAGTCATGTCACATCTTCTCCACGCAGCTGCTGGGGACCACAGGAAGAATATTTGGGGACAGAGGCCGCAAGCATTCCAGTGGGGAAGAGGTAATTCTAGAGATACGAAGTTCAGAACATGTAATTCAGCTCCACGTGAAACAACTTTAGTTTTTGCATGATTTCCAAAAGGAACGAGCAAATTCAATAATCAATATATGCGCAAACATGCACATGTATGTGAGAAAATATAAAGTTCTGTTCATTTGCAACTAAAAATACTCATCTCTTTCAGGGATTTAATCTGTTGGAGATCACTATAGAATAATTGTATTAATGACCAGCCTGGTAGAAAAGAGGGTGTATCTGTGCCTCCACTGAGATAAAGCCTGCAGCATCGGCTAAATCCTTACAACATACAAAGGCATCTACAGAGGGGGACCAGCCACCAGACAAAACCAGAGGAAAAAAAGCTTTATTAGTCCCATTGTTCAGTCTCATGGGGCTACTTAATCACTTGTTTTCTCACTCATGATCTGACCAACCCTAACTTTGCTCAGTCTGAGGCTAGCTCAACAGATAATGTGATCTGGCATATGTCAGCATCTCTGGAGCACCCCTTCCTCTTCTCTCAACTATTCACTCCTCTCCCCACAAAGTCTTCCCTGTTGTTCTTAGACACATCAACACACTCCCTCCTTGGGGAAATGTTTTGCCTTGCCCTCCCTTGAGCTGGCAAGCAGAAGATCTCAGAAATGCCAGCACCAACTCTTTAGCAGCAGTGTTGGCATATGCTGGCTTGAAGTATTTGTCAGACTGCCCTAAAACATCAAAGCACAGGGTCTCAGTGGTCCAACTGCTGTCCAGCTTTTTTTCTTTTCTTACTGGTATTTGTCTTCGCAGAGCTTAATGAACACAAGCAGGCATCACACCTAATTATTATTACTATAATTACTGCTAAATCATTAGGCAACTTATCAAAGTAAAAATAAAATCTACAGTTAATAAATTTTCCAAAATGGATGACTGGATAACAGTCTCTGTCTTTATAGTTAAGACTGCCCAACAGTATTCTTTGAAATCATCACTTCATAAATCACAGGTTTTAAATAAAAGTTTTCTGTGACTGCTTTTAATTCAGTGGAACTTACACTGAAGACAAAAACAGCAAAGAATTATTTCAGAAAACAGTGATAGAAAATGTACAGACTTGCCCACATTCAGTAAACTCTACTCATTTGCACATTTGTCTAATTAGTTCTAGTGTCTTATAGGGTTAAAAATAGGAAAAAGGGTCACAACAGAAGTCAGATTGATACATAGCTATGCATAAAGACTTCACCAAATATGGTTAAACAGCAACCAATGGATATTCTTCATTGACTCTGCTCAGAACTTCAACACTTGTCCCAGAAGCTACTTGATGTTCCACCTGCATTAAGTATGTTCCTGAAGCGTGGTTAGTCTCAGGAAAAACATCCAGCTCCACAGAAATCACAGTAAAATTGGTAACTCTGCATTTTATAAGCATATTATTTAGCCTCACAGTATGGTAGAACATGTTCTCTTTTAAATCCTTGCTTTATAATGTTCTGCTCAGCTTCCCCTCACACTTGCTTGGGTTGAGGCTTCACTTTACAATTTTTGTTAACAAACAATGCCACATGCTACTAATTTAAAAGGCCTCATTTTACAAGATGGATATCTGAGTATTTGTTACAATGGGAATATAATTAAATTTTGCTAATTCTTCGGTTTTGTTTTGGTTTTTTTTTTAAAGGGAAATTTAAGACAAAAACACTATTTCTCACTCATGCAATGCCAGAATTCAGAAGTTAGAATACACCAACTTCAGGGTCATCATTCAAAGCCAACCCCATTTTCCTGTGCCTATGTGGTATCCCTATCATGATTTAGTTACATGAGCATATACTACGCTATCCTAAGGACTCTCTTAGTGGGCACACAAAGTACACATTTCTTGTGGAAAGAGACAACTGTGCACGCTTATTAATGTCTATGAAAGTGTGATCTCAACACCTACCATGCAACAGTTAAACAATGCAAGGGATGTGGAACTATTACTTTCTCTTGATTTTTTTTTTTTTAAACTACATTCCAGTACTTAAAGGGGGCCTACAGGAAAGATGGGGAGGGACTCTATAACAGGGAGTGTAGTGATAGGACAAGGGACAACACTTTTAAACTCAAAGAGGGTAGATTTATATTAGATATTAGGGAAAAATTCTTTACTGGGAGGACGATAAGGCACTGGAACAGGTTGCCCAGAGAGGCTGTGGATGCCCTATCCTCAAAAGTGTTCAAGGCCAGGCTGGATGGGGCTTTGAGCAACCTGGTCTAGTGGAAGGTGTCCCTGCCCACGGCAGGGGGGTTGGAACTAGATGACATTGGAACTAAATAGCAGGGGGATTGGAATTAGAACTAGATGGGTCCCTTCCAACCCAAACCATTCTATGATTCTACATTAAAGGAAAGAAAAATTAAGATTTCAACATAAATGCAAATCAATCAGATAAGTGTCATAAACAGTTCCCATATATTCTGTTGCCTTCTAAAATTATTTTCTTTACATGTAGTATTGATGTTATATACAGCTCTGTTAAACACAGCAATCCTCCTTCTGTCTGAAAAGTTTATAGCTGTATGCTTCCAAATTTCTACCAGAAGAAACATCGTCTAAAAGCGAGCATGCTATCCCGGGTGGAGCTTTCAGATCTTGTTAGGAGGGCGGACACCTGAGCTTTATACCGTTTCAGAATTAGAAAGTACACAAAGTATATAAATCAACAAAATATATAAATCACCAAGACTACATTACAAGTTAAATATCATTATACTATAATGATTTATGTATGTATTTATTACAGCATCATTCCTGCAAACTCCTTACAATAGTCAATCTGCTTCAAAATCAGCATGTGCAAAACAGACAAGACCTGAAGTCAGACTGAATTAAGTATCTGTCATCTTCAGGTAACTTAATCTCCCTCCCACCCCCTTCCCAACCCTTTAGCCCCCCAATTAAAAACAGTCTTACGGTGGGAAAGAGGCTTAGATAATAACCTAACATTTCAGTGACTATTCCTTTTATAACATCTTGCAGAGCAAGAACATTTATTTTGTGCTTACATTTATTTTTGTGATAATGGTCAAGTGCAGCCTAGCAGCTCTATCTTCTGCAGTTGACAGCAAGAACTGCTTTGCCTCAGGAATGGCCTAAGAACACCAAATAAAACATGGGCTCTAAAGAAACAGATATTAACCAAGATCAAACACACATATTTTATATGTTGGTGTGTACAAAATATAATGCTAACAAACCTGGATGAGGAAATTGAAGAACATATGCCCAGCCAGACTCCTTCATCACCACCATAACTTTTCAGAAAAACAAAAAAGGCAGTTCACGAGAACTGTAGCAGTTATAACAGCTGGGAACACCATTCTCAGAAACAGATTCTTATAGTGCTGGTTTTTCCAAAACACAAAATCCACACCTTGGAGGTAGGATTCAACATATGTCTATAGTGCACAAATCTTACATGTGACTATAAAGATAACAGAAACAGGTGGGTTGATGGTTCAGTTCATCTCAAGAGAGCATGTAAAGTCAATCACAAACTCTGCATGGTTTATGTCTGTTACGTACACAAGTATGACCACTTTGTGTTGCATCACATTCATTGCTTCACACAAGCACGCTCATGAACTCCATTCTGCTATTTTTCCAGCTAAAAGCCTAGAAACTTGTGCAATAAACCACGTCTGTGACAAACGCCATATCTGTATTTTTAACACGCTTTCAATGTATGCAAACACAAAGACAGAACTATAATAAAAAGTACCAACACAGTACCAATGTAAGTATCGTTACACAAAAAAGCAATTAATAAAATCACCTTATCTCTGGTTAAAACATTGCTGCCAGCATCCTCTGTATGAGTTCACGGCACTACCAAAATTCAAAAACACCTAGCTAGTTAGCTTATATTGTGGGAGTCAAAGGCAGTCTTGGATAACTTAACTGAGACCAGTGTAGGTACAGCATTTATCACACAAGAGTTTGTACAGTTTACTTCTTAAAGCAACTACACATCAGAATCTTTGGATATCAAAAACAACTAATAAACCGCTAATGTTGCCACAGCAGCATTGACAATGCTTGGCTTAAAAGAACAAAAGAAAACAACACCCCACGCACACGCACTCCCTAATGTTACGAGCACCAAACACTTAATATAAATATGTCAGTGTATGTGATACTTCCTGAATGTTCTACTGAATTACTCTAAGAAAAAGTGAGATAACACCAAACTTCAGTATGTTTCTGTCAGTGCAGCGCTTGCATTAGAGATGATTATAGTGTTAGTAATGAAATACATAAAATTGCAAGACAGAATAGTGATTTGTTATCAGTCAATAAAACCCTTGCAAATAACTGTGACTATGGTTACATAAAACATCAGCATTAGGAGAACATGCTGCACCTGCTGAAGGTAAAACCAGTGATTTCCTAAGAACAGGAGAGAAAAACAGTATTTAGGAGTAGAATCAATTACAACACATGCATGATTTTTTTATTTTGCCTTATTTGGCATTCCAGTAAATGTAACAAAAAGGCTTCTCATCAAAACACAAATTATTAAATCACAGCAAGATAGCTAGCACCACCTTATGAACATCTCCCCATGCCATGCAAAGAGGTAAGAATGGTCCCAGTGCATCACACTGGGAAGAAGCCATCACGGGATTCACCCCAGCTCCCAGGAGTCAGGGAAAGCTTCGCTATAAACTTCAGCGAGAGTAAGGTATAGCTCGTGCTTACTACAATATTGGTTCTGCTGAAACATGCACTTTCTTGACAGCAAATATAAATTTCTGTTAGACTTATGTTACACTGATCAATGGCATAAGATATGAAATCAGACTGGTCTTAACACAAACAGGAATCTAATTAAAATGGTATCAGCATAGCCCCCAGCAGAGGACACGATGTTCAGTTTTACTTATTTTTGCAAATATGGATGTTCCTATGGCCTGCCAGTGACACTGTGCACTGCCAAATGGGATGTCAAGGTTGAAGCTCAAAATTGGCCTTTTCCTTTTCTGCTTGGGAACACGAAAGCAGTAGCTCCTCGTAAGTGATCCAGCTACACAACACCGCAAACACCACACACGCTCTTCCAACAGCTGCTTTAAGAACCAGGGAAGCTTTGGATGACTCATTTGGCTTACCTGGCCAGAAATGACACTAAAACAAAGATGAGGGAATGAAACGCGAACCTTATTTATACAGAAAAACAACAGTCTGAAGATTAACAGAAAAGATCTATTCAAAATTGAATTATACCACTGGAAACGGAGAATAAGCCCACCCGAATTATTCTGTACATGAGAAGTAGCAGCTCAGAATTGGGATCACACAGTTCACGAACATGTGTGTTCTTCAGAACTTTCTGATTAAGGCTATTTTATTTTTAACTAGGTTAGATAGTCAGAAAAGGGAGCATAAGTTTGTCCATTAGCCATTATGAGGCTAGGAAAAAATGCACTTGCCTAGATACAGAAGAACAAGGAAAAAAAGAAAAAAAAACCAAACCAACATTCACAAATTTTGTGAAGAAAACTCATTATATGGTTTAAATTAGGACTCTTCTATCAGATTCAATAAATACAAAAAGAACATGCAACAAAGGATTAGTAGTTCAGTCTACAAAATTAGGTATAAACCAGAAAGAACATTGAGTGGCACACCATTATTTAAGCATGGGGAAGAATGTAACATTCCCCTCTCATCATTTTTGTTTTGAAAGTATATTGGATTTTCTTTTTTTTTTCTTTTTTTACTTCCCATTTCAGAGTCATGGCATTTCACAACCACACTTATTCAAACTTTCCATAACTACATCCGACACAGCGCATAATGCTGTTCTCGGCGAAATAAAAATTCTTATTTTCTTTGCAAGTAGGCTCAGTTCTGCGGGATCAAATTTATAACATTAATAAATCACCAAAACCTAAGATAGCATCTCAAACAGTGTAATATATAAGCCTTAGCTATGTTTTACAAACACATTAATCATGAACAGATTGAACAGGCCCATAGTAAAGTGATCCTTCATCCGCACCCACCCCATTTCCTTTCAATGGTTGATAAAATATTCTTAAAGCAATATTCTA
The DNA here is from genome assembly GCF_964188355.1 of Buteo buteo. Classification (NCBI taxonomy): domain Eukaryota; kingdom Metazoa; phylum Chordata; class Aves; order Accipitriformes; family Accipitridae; genus Buteo; species Buteo buteo. The sequence continues at coordinate 38,891,524 of NC_134179.1, forward strand.
CACTATTTCCACCATGCTTTGCCAAAGCTCTTCAGCAGACCCTGGTCTTCAGAAGTAATTTTTCAGACACTTAGGTGCAAGTGAAACATCAGTCAGTGCATGACATACACCTTGGGTCGCCCCTTCTGCCACCGCCACCGCTACCGCTGTAAAGGATTCCTGTGACACTGCTGAATTTTCAAAGCAAAGCGAGCTGCAATTCAGATCTGTGCCTCCATTAGCACAGCCTGCCCAGGAGTGGATTTCCAGACCAAAGCAGGTGATTACAAGGACCCAGCATTCACACTTTTAATGGTTTGGTGGGTTTTATTTCAAACTAGATCTAATCTGGTCCTATCCACCGAACCCACTCCATTAGGTAGAATGTTGTAGCTCATATCCCAGTTTTGTTTAGTCTGGAAGGAATCCCGTTAATGGATGGATGCTCTGTTGGACCATTTTCTGATGCAAACCAAGGACTAATGAGAACAGTTAGGACAGTGACCTCAAGCACACTTCTGACCTGAACACACGAGTGTGGACGCGCTCGCAGTCACACTTCACTTAATGTTAGACCTTGATTTCAGCCAAGGAAGAACAATTCAGCAGAGGCCTCAGCAATGGGCAATCTAGTACCCTGTCACCATAAAACAGGCAGAACTGAGCCTTTAGTAGGAGAGAATTGTCAGTGCTTCTTCATAACCCGACCATATAAATCTGCCCCAAATCCCTGCCCTTCTCTCTGCTTAGTCCTGGGCTGAAACCGCTTCCTCCATGGCCCAATCCTTACCCTTTCTCACTCCTCCCATGGCCTGAAATGCTGTGGCTCAGCAACATCCCCACTGACTTTGCTCCTTTTCTCCTTAAACTAGCTCTAAGCAGAGTAGACATTGGGGTTGATCTCTCACGCAGGCTTCCTACCAATCTGCACAATCATCTAACCTTCATTCTTTCACACCAAAACTGAACCTCCAGCAGACCTGCAGGCACAGTCCTGCAGTACAGCAATGATGCTGAAAGAACAGATAAGGAAAAGGAGTCAGCCTGTGGCAGCCTGGAAAGGAAAAAGGTCTCAAGCTATCTGGATAATGAAAACCTTGCGCAAGTTCAACAGTCAGGGAATGGTATTACACTTGAGCTGGGAGATGATCAGAAGGAAGACGTTCAAAAAGCGATCTTACAACATACAGGGGGAGAGGGACTCCAGAGAGTGAAGCTGCCAGGGAGAGAATGAAAATGGATCTTGGAAAGTACTACACGCAATGCAGAAACATAAGAGAAAGTGAGAAAATATATATAGGACAGATGCAGATAATTCATATGGCTACTTTTTTCATTAGAAAAAAATTTAAAATACTATTGAACTACTTTCAATAAAGTGCTTCTCACTAACATGTCACAAAACCTTCAATTTAAAGCTAAATAAACTTACTGCAGACCTTGGGCTGGAGGTTGAACGCAGCCAAGCTATTCCTCAATAATGGTTAATACACCGTTTAATTGATCTACTTAATGCAAACTAAGTATTAGTACAATGTATGAAGAAAAGCATAACACACACATTTTTAAAAAAAACAACAGTGGAACGTAAAAATAGAATGTACATACAGCTTATTTTCATTCAAACATACACCTTATTTTTATTCATGTATGTTTTCATATTCATTCTCCTTGAAAAATGAAACTATTACTGTAAACTTCACCTCCAACAAACAGATTTGTGTAAAGAAGGAGGAAAGAAAAATATTTAATTTTATCTGGCTCAGTTGGTTTTTGTTAGGTGACCCTAACCTAACCCCAACTTTTTGCCTAGTGAAAAAGTGGTCCAATGTTTGCTATGGAACTATGAGCAGATATGAATTTTCTTTTCAATAGGTGATTAGGTGTTTCTGAAAGCAGGTGGTAGTAATAAAATATTTTGCAGCAGTGACTTTTGCTTTCAGCGAAAACTGTACTGGTAAAAATATGAAAAGCTTAAACTAGCTCAATTTAATAAGAAATACAAGGAAAATGCAATAATAGTTTTCACAGCTGAAGATCTGTGCAAGGGTTCTAAGTCAGCTCTGTAAGAGGAAAGCCCTGTAAAATGACCAGGACACTGAAACACTCACTTCTAAGTTTAAAAGGCAAAACAGAAACAAACCATTTCTTTTTTCAATTAAAAAAACACACAAAAAAAAAAAAAAAACAACAAAAAAACACCACAAAACACAAATCAAAAGTCATTCTTGCTCAGAATAACATAAAATCCTTAAAGAAGCAAAGCACTTTCCCCACAGCCTGGAAAAAACTCAAGGTTAAAATTTTAGGCCAGAAATGGCAAGTTTGACCCACATCAATCTCCTGTTGATTGAGGAGAGCTAAGCTTACATAATCCCACACTTTTACAGACAGACTATGGAAACTGCATTATTTCATGTCCTGCCCGGTAATGCAGTCAATCTGGGCACTGTTCCTTTATAACACTTAAACACCCTGGTCTCAAAGACAGGATGCATGCTGCTCTCCTCCCCTATATCCATTCCTTCCTCCCCCTCTTGAAACTTCAATACTTTCAGTAGACAAAGATATTTTTATAAACTTTTTTGACTCAACCTCTAAGACAACAAAAAATATTTAAGGGGATTTCCCTACTCTTGGGAAGACTCCTATCTACTATCAAAACAGAGAGATCATTCAGTTTCAAGCATCTGTCACATCTAAGCAAGCTACTGTACAGTATTTTATTTCTGTATAAGAAATTCAGCTGAAATTTTCAGTGATGCCTAAAGCAAATCAGCTGCTCTGTTCCCACCACCTTTTAAAAAATAAATAAATCTTGCCTACTTTCTCTTATATACCTTCTCCTTTCAAGTACAACAGGTAGGAGGGAAAAAAAATAAAATTGCTCTGGGCTTTAATGTGCCAAAAAAGTCATCATCTTCAAGACTGTCAACACAACAACTCTAAGAGAACCTCCAGAGCAATGTAACAGTTTTAGGGAGGATTTTTGCTATTTAGTACACAGCATGATCTCCCCTAAATCAGAAGTAGACCAATGACCAAACCAGGGTGCCTGTAGGCTTGACAACACAAGCATTGGGACAAGTCCTACACACAGTCCCTTATCAGAAATCAAGGACTCTTTCTATGATCCCTATTCATCAGAAATCAAGGTCTCTTCTACTGCATCTGGAACAAAGGTACTAAACATAAAATATTGTAACCAGTTGAAACTATATTAGTAGATACAACATAATCCTACAACCACCAGTTTACTTATCTCCCCCCTGCCACTTCCTGTCCTCAAGTCTGTCATCTGATGAAACGCAGAGATAACAGCTTTCCAACAATGGCTAGAAGATCGTTTTGTGGTGTTTTAGGATCCATCTGAAAGAAAACTGTTTTACTGCTTCCCCACACACATACTCTGCATTTCATAGTCTCCTTGAGTAAAAACAGGGGGGACCCCACATAGACCCCAAACTTTTTGAATGACTGGAACATAACACCACAATTCTGTAGTCAATTCAAGATCTGTCCAGCTGTTCTTGCATCTCCTGTGTGATAATGATCAGCTTGATCCTCCAAATCATCAAGGAATACCATTAAAGGTCCTTATACAACGATAAACAAGCACACTACTGAGCCACAGATGGTCAAAGACTGAAATAATCTGTCTTGGATTTAACTTCACCTTAAATGTCTTCCTAGTCTTTAACCCAAAACTAAATAAAAAGGCAGTGAAAGCCTTCAGGTCTAGTCTGCACCAGCATCAGCATTGGTCCTTCTCAAAGCAAAGGCTGGCAGACAACCAGGGTAAGGGTAAACACACACGTACTTAACATCTATAGCTGTAATTCTCTAACACGTTTTCAGGATACAAACCTGAGCCCGTGCTGTTTTGAAGTGCATTGAAGCAAACAGCCATCCATTATGTTAAGCTAGACCTCTGCTTATAAAACTTTCATTTTCCAAAATCCTGTAACATTCTATTCTTTCCTGAAAGACGACTGTTTTTACTCAGCCTGGCAAAAGATTTGTCCTTATATGGACAACCCTGAAGACAACAAATGGCTCTTTTCCCAGTCTATTATCAAGCCAGGAAATTAGACTGCCTGAGGTACTCTGCCTTACTTACTCGGTTCAGAGCGGAGAGGAAACATTCATGAGTTCGTCAATCATCCATTTTCACACGAAGGTGAACAGATCCTTTTCCTTTACAGCTTTAGCAGCAATTGCCACCACCAATTATATAGAACATTAAAGTCCTCATACAGCCATGTGAGATAAGAGAGTGGTAATGATGACAGTCAAAGTTACAGGGCAGACAGCTGTGTCCCCTAGGGCTTGGCAGAGGGAAGGAAAAAAAAAATTTTTTTTTTAAATAATAGTTAAAAAAAAAAAAATCACACATCAATAAATTCAGCAACACTGAAAGAGTGGAAACAGGAAGAAAGCAAAATCTTTTGTCTGTTTTTTAGTAAAGCCTCAGACATTTCCTTGCCATTGCTAATATTTAAATCCAGTTCTATATAAACCTAAAGTCTGAAGAACGCTATTGGCATGAAACACTTTGCCCTCTGATACTCAGGTGACTGTAAAGCTCTTTTGCCTTTCCACACTTAACTTACAGTTGAACTCACTTTCTTTAGTAAGAAAAGATATATACGAGGAATCTATACTCTGAATAGCTCTGAAAAATAGAGTCAAGGTCTAAAGAGGTTAAGACTCCTTAAACGGCCAAGAAATACCATCCTCCTTTCACACTGGAAATCCTGCAAAGAAACCCCTCTCAAAGTCAGCTCACTGCCTAGAAAGTTAGTGGCAGCCTAGTCTTTGCCTTTTTAAGCTGCAACAAAGGAAATTATTAAGGAAGCATTAAAACCTAAGTGTGCCATAAAAGGCATCTACCAGAAAACTAGCTGGTATTTGCAATAAAGAATGTGCCTTATTTACATGATAAAAAACCATCACAGTCCCTGTATGCTGCTAACATATAGAGAAAAAGAACATATGACAAGAAATTCAACCGAAGGTTGATATTTCAGCTCCTCAGACTGGCAGAATTTCTTTCAGAAACTTAAGTAGGTGGAACTGTATCTCCTCAATGGAAAAATATGAACTGATGTGTCATAATCTATTTTTGTTTTGTTGGGATTTTTGAAATCTTCCTCTTCTGCCAGAAAATTCCTTATTGCCCCTTCCATTTCTTGATGTCCCTCCCAATTGTCTTTCTAGCTAAGTTTATTTTCTAATTGGCAAGGAAACTATGGAGTTCTATCTTGTTTCTTTTATATGCTTTCCTGCTCTCTTCTGTTTTGCTCATATTAACGCATCCTGCACAAGTTAATCTTTCAAAGTACACTTTGCAGCAGAATCAAGCAGCCCTTTACGCTGCCAGGATTAGTCAAGACAATAAAGAGCTGTAAGATGGCTACTTAAAGCAGTCACAGAATTGTAACTGCTAGGTATCCATTCCTGATATTTCTCAAAAAGATTATGTGTATCTATAAAACTACCAGTCTCATTCATTTGGCAGCTGCTCTCCCTTGGTAAAGCTGTCAACATGGGGGCAGGTGTTTGGTCTTTCAGAGAAGTCTCTTCTGAAATGGAGTTGTGATAGGATAAAAAAAAAAAAAAAACTCTTCCTGAAGATACTGCAACTACTAAGAGGCTGCGGTAGGAATCAATGAACAAAACATACGAGAAGTTTTGGAAGGAGGAAAGGCCACTGAAAGCTCTTCACCCCTTCAGCAGACAGACCTCATAGGGGAGGCAAATCTGTCACCTCGTCCCACCAAGAATCCCATCTCTGTATTTTAGGAGGGTATATACAGATCAGTTTAGATTGTTAAAAGTACCGTTACCAGCACTTGGTAGTACTCTATTTCCTTTCCTAGCTTCCACCAGCTGCCCACCTTCTACACAAATGATACATGGGAATTTGACAAAGGTACAATACATTAGTAAAGAAAAATATATTTACCATAAATCTAAATCTAAACCATGCATAACTTAAAATCAGCAGGGGAAGGGAGCAAATGACCAAGTGAAACTACAACAGCTCTAGCAGCTCACACTTTAACAGCAGCATTTAAAAGCAGTATTTCCCTCCCTCCTTTTGACTATTAAATCAGTGAGATGAAGGGTTACTTCATCTGCCCAGCACAGTAGTCCACTTCAAAATGCCACAGCACTGAAAAAACAATTGCTGTCTACAGGAAAGTCTCTGTAACTTTTAAAAGATTCAGGAACATTAAGCTGAATTCAGTTAAATGTAGCAAGTGCCTGAGTATGAACTACTGCTGGGAGCTGAGCTGGAAGGGTAAAGAGTCTTAAGTATGCTGTAAACCAGGTATTAATTTCCTGAAATACAGCAGCTTCATTCTTTCCACTTTCAAGAGAGAAAAACTCAGTTAAATATAATGAACTAAAACGTATGTCAAATATTCTGGTTTGGGCAGTTCCACTGTGCTTTCTTCAAAACCTGAAATGAAGTTAATTAAATGAATTATCCTTATCCAAACCATTATCTTAGCAGCTTTTTAGTGTGTGTTAGGGAGCTTTGATGGTCTGCTTCCACAAGTATCCCAAAATAAAAAAAAAAAAAATATTACGTTGACAGACTTTCACCCTGAACATTGCACAACTGGCTGAAGGGCAAGCAGGGAGTTGCCTGTCTGGAGCATCTGATCAGGAGAACTATCTCCGTGCTCTAATATTCCAACTGCTACAGGATCAGCATTGCACTTAACTCATTTTTAATACTTGCCACAAACTCTGGGGGAATAAAAAGTCTGTTTCAAGTCCAAAATGCAACTTCTGATTCAGAAATACAATTCTAGTGTATTTTATGACTGGTGCCCCTTTGTACTTTGTATTTAATGTTTTGTTTTCTTAAAAACTTCCATAAAAACATCACAATCCTTTCATAAGCAAAGCATGAGTCGCTATTCCCACCCATCCCTCCCACCCACCCCCCCAAGCTGCAGGCCAGCAGGGAAAAAGGCCCTATATTTATCACAGGGGAGATGGTGAAGGAAAGGTGTTTTCCATTTTCTGTTGGACATACACATAAGGAGAGATCAGCAGCAGAGCTGTATAGAAGTTTCATTAGAAAAACCCATTACTGCTTGCAATTCCCTCCTTTCCCTTGATTCCCATTTTCTTTATAAACACAAAATGCAGTTCATGCCCTCAAGCTTGTGCCAACTTTGATTTTACAGAAAGGCCATGTGAAAAACTTAGTGGCTCAGTATGATTTAAAAGATCAAAAAAAACAAGTAAGAGGAAGACAGTCGCTTCAGATGAGATTGCTATGAAGTAGGAACTGAGCGCACCAACATCTGAAAAAAAGAAAACTTTCACCAGTTTAACGTACCTTATTCATTAGTTCAGACCACCCGATAGTGTCCTTTCAAGTTCATTTTCCTGAAATCTGAAGCTAAACCAGTCTTCATTTAATTCACAAATGCATTTGAGACATCACCCCACTTAAAAGAAAAAAAAGTCAATTTGAAAAAAAAAACTATGTACCATTCTCATCTGTGAATCCAACTCGTGTTTTATTGGGATTTGAGTTGCAAATACATCTTTGGCCTGGAAAAATGAACAGCCACAAAGTGACCATAAACAAAACAAGTATCTTCGAGCCGTTGTAAAAACATACTTTGTTTTATTTTACAAAATCATTTTATCCTACTGTTTTTAAACCACTGGTAGACGTTTTCTTCAGCAAGATTTATGCAGAGTTAAGCATATAAAAACCCAACCATTGAGTCTTCTGTCCTACAGTATACAGCAAAAACAACTGTCTAGTTACCATTCTTTTCCTATCAAGGCTGCCACAAGGTTCAGCCAGTGTCTTGCAAACTTCCTTGAGATCAGAGGCTATAAAACAGCACAAGGAATTACCCATAACACAAATAATTACCATTACTTTTAATAATAAAGTGCCATCAGAGCACCATTATCACCAAGAACAAGGGGAACCTTTGCAAGTAGTCTTTTTGCTGCCATATCTGCACACATAAGTAACTGACAAAGTGCCTAAAAAGTTCCACAGAACATCACTACAACAATATCATGCAGGTCTCACTGAATTCTGAAAACACCTGTGCAATCAAAGTGTCTGTACACAGGAGGAACTTTTTTGCTTTAATTTTTTTTTTAACTGGCTGTATGCTTTCCCACCCCCTGTACTACCATTGCCTTAAATACAGCAAAAATCAGCTGAAGTTACTAAGCACCAAACCTGTCCTCTACTCCACTGCTATGATCCCCACTGAAATTAAGGATAAACAAGAATAACTAAAGGGAAGACTCTTTGTTTTGGAATGTTCTTGAAGATTTTCTAGTCACAAATTTATTACGCATAATTATTCACTCTACAAATTATCACTAGGGTAAATCTCTGCGTGTTGTATTCTAACAGCTGTGACCAGATAAAAACATTTGGACACCCCAAGCATTCAGACCAACCACTTGTATAACTTGGAGCTCATGTTCTTCCATATATTGCCATAACTTTCTTTTTCTCAAGTCCACACAGAGGAAGCCATGTCAAAAAATTAGCAAGGACAGTCATCATTTTCCAGAGGCCACAAAAATAATATTCTGAAGTAGCAACTAAACATTTCTTTTCTGAATCTTTGAAAAAAATGCACAGCATTTCTGCAAGTGATGAAATGCAATGTGTTTCTACTTCAGATGAAATGAGTTTTTAGACAAAATAGTGAAAATAGTGCATAATACATCAAAGTGATCTGTCTTAAATATATACTGTTGCAGCAGACAGAATCAAGGTGATACCGTTTCAACTTAATGCATTTTAGTTTCCAATACAGACTGAGAGGAAACAATGCATCTTCATCAGAAAATACATTCCTGACAGCAGTAATACACAGTAGATAAATATTTAACCTATTTGAAGAATTTATCTATCAAGTCCATCCAGCTTTATGCATCTAGCCCCTCCTGGTGAATCAATTAAGTTGATTCCCTGTTCTAGCATAGTCTGCAGAGGAAGAGACTAGGGATTTTGTTGAAATCAGATTTGGCTGTGCCATATTTCAAAATATTTTGTAAAAATACTCTTCATTAATAAAAAACTTCCAACACTGCTTTGAGGACTGACGTCAGGAAATCGGATTCATAAAGCATGAACAATCCATTACAACAAAAAGATCAAATGAGGAGTAAATATCATGGCAACTGAAATCAATGACAAATCTTGCATTAAATGGAGCAGAGCTGCAATTTTGTTCTGTTTCCAGAAAACACAAATGCATTACATCAGCTGAGATGCACTTCCCATCATGATGACTTGATTGCAGAGTCCCTTGGTAAATTACACTTGAGAAGGAATAAGCTACTGAAAACATCATTGACCTCTCCCCCAGAAGCTATGTATCTCTGCCTTGTGCATAAAACATTAAGAATTTTAGGAATCCAAAGAAATTAGAGCCATCATTAACAGAACCTCAATGCTACCAAGAGAACTAATAAAGATGCAACAACAAAAGCTCAACAACTCTTTAGAAGGTCAAAAGAAACAAGACATGCAATTGTCTTACTGGCTTTTCAGCTACAAAATTTGCCCCTACAAATATATTTTGACCTTACGACTAACTGCAATGAAATTTGACCAAACAATACATGTATCAGAGGAGTTCATGAAAACCAGCAGCTAGGAAGACCGCAGAGACATGAACGAGTGGCCACCAGAAGAGAACAGATGTTCTGCCCACCTCATGAGGTAGCAGAGGTTCCAGGCAGCAAGAAGGCTAGACCGAAAGAAATGGGTAGAGGAAGCAAAGAGAAAAGGAAAAGCTGCAGGAAGATCCAGACTTCAGGTCTAACGTCCACTGAATTGCTTGGGGTTTAGAGGTTATTGGTCTTTGTCTAACTTAACTTGAATTGCTCTGTCACAGGTGCAGAGTTGAGCAGATTCCCAGTGTTTTAGCAGAAAAAACATGCAAAAGTAGCTGAAAATATAAAGACATATAAAATAGGAGAGCAGCACTTTGGGTGGTACCCAAATTAAGCATTGCTCCAAAAAAAGAAAGCATTACAGCAGTAAGATGACAGCATTTGTATTACAGTGTTTTACCAAAATAATTCATAAATACATAGCTAATTTTTTTTTTTCCGAACAGCATTATTACCCAACAAGTGTGGGATAGAATAAAACTGCTAAAAACTAAACAAATAAATCCCAAGCCTGAATTCAAAAGGTTCACTGGTATGTGTATCAGCTGATCAGTCGATAAAGCTGAAGGACTAAACCTTCACAAGCAGATTTTGACAGCCAAACAATATAAAAGACACCAGTAAGTAAAGGACCACATGCAACCTCCAGCAGTACAAGATATGAAGTCACCGTTATCCATGCTTCTGCATGTAAATGACAGGTTGCATACTGAATAGCAACATAGGAAGGTATCAGTAACCATCACCTAGACTGAAGATACATTACTTTACAGCCACTGTATGATTTTAAACATGCTTATCTATTTCTCCTTATTTTCACCCTTTACTGATACTCCTCCCACAAGACAATAGTTATTTTCAAGTTCCAAGACTCTGATGTAGTTTCACAAAGATTTCCCAACTGATGCAAAGATGCAGGTTTGGGTTATGAAAACATCTACAAAAACCATCCCATTACCGAACGGCAGTTCTCCCTCAGTATAGCTTAATACTTCACCCTTTAAGCAACAGCACTGACCACAGCACAATCAGCCGTGGCCAGACTGTACCAGTAAATACATAGCAGGAGGAAACTATGTTCTGAAACTCAGAGCAAATTCATATTAAGAGATGAAGTGAAACAGCTGCAAATTCCAATGCCCAAGATCAATAAATGGGGCAGAAAATGGTAAGTGCCCAGGAAACTATGAATTGCAAATACAGTCTAGAAGCATCTGAAGGTTATCTTCTCTTCCATCTTCTCTTTCATCTTCCCCCCCTCCCCAGTCTTACTGATGCTGGTGAGGTAAACTTATCTTTATTTTTCTTACCGTTTCTCAATTAACATGATGCTATTTGCTAAAACAGTAATTCTTTCCTCACTGAAAATGTATCTTAGAAAAGTGGCAGCAGCAGAAGTAGGTCTAATCAAAACTAATCATTACCTCACTTCATGGTTTTAATACAAGCACATTTAAACTGGTTTCACTGTTGGCCCTGAAGAGAACGATGCACCATTATGCTTTTCATTCAAAGCTCCTAGATCCCCAGTGTCCGGGAGCTGTTTACAGAAAAAGATAAACACAACAACAAATCAAGTCACAGGAAGCTATAGCAACAGTCTCCTTCAATTATTAACACAATGTCTGGCAGAGGGATCCCCAGATTAGAAGCCAGGTCCTGAAGTCTCATTGTGGCTCTGCCATTTTTCTACTTTGTAGCCATGCAACTAATTTGAAATGGTTTCCCCAACTGATTGGAAAGATGACAGAGGTGTCCATGTTGTCTAAGTTTTAGACTATCACTTGGTTTAGAAAACTTCCAGGTTTGTTGTAAGAGCTAGTCTGTGCTCACCCAGCACTTGTAGGGGGGTAGAGGAGGTGGGTATCATAATTTCAGGTTATCTCCAGTCATTGACATACACAAAACTAGAGAATATTCTTGTACTTCCGTCCAATGCCCCTTGCATTCTTCAGTAATATGCAAGTGAAAAGAGTCCACTACTGCCCCATAGTAGAAAAAAAATTATTTCATGCCTACAAAACTTTCATGCAACCACCACCAGCAGAAAAGCCCATAATACAACTAGCAATTCCACAGTCTGTGGAAGGTCTTCACTATAGCACTATAGAATTAGGAAGATTCAGATTTTGCTAAGAAAAAAAAAAAGAAGATACCGAGTAACCCTTCCTAGCATCAATATCATGCACATTCTGGGCTGGGTAAAGTACCGGGTGAGTGAAGCGATAAAGTCCTGTGGGGAAGAGAAACAAACACCAAAACAAAAAACACTGGGCATGCATCTAGAGACCTTCATAAAGCTGACTTCCAAGATGGCAAAATCTATGTTACATAAACCATGCTATTTCCCCATCTCTGAAGGACATTTCCACCTTAAATAACACGTTTTAAACATGCACTTCTGACTTATTTTCAGAAGTTTATGAATCCTTTAAGGCATGCATCTTCTCCCTTTTAATCCTGGTCTGTTTTAATTGAGAGCAGCTCTTCAATCTAGATCACCATGGGGCCACATGGATGTGCCTGCACAAGGCAGGAGTACACATGTATAGGAAAGAGCAGCCTTAAGGAGGAAGAACTAGGCCATTTCTTTAAACAGGAGGGTTAGTTTATGTGCACTTCAAGTGACCATGAAACTATGGCGTAACTGTATCAAGCACAGCCAAGCTGATCTAAGATGAGCTGCTGATGAAAGAGGTTATCCTCTCATCAGCTCCCAGCCACATGCTGACGTGGCTTGTCTTCCCATCAGCACTGGTGATCCTCTCATTCCACAGTGAACTTATCTAGGAAGTCAACCAGCAGAAAACTTACCCTACATCAGAGAGAGTCAGCAGGCACCTACCAACTATCTCAGCTCCCTGAAACAGCTTGCTTTGGAGTCAGACATGTTCCAGCATTAACAGACAGAAAGGGGAACGAAGCAAGTAGGTGTAACAGTTTATGTCCTCATTGCTCCTAACAGCCTCTTGCAACCTGCTTCTAGAGGTTACCAGCACATGAGCACACAACCCAACGTCACTTTTGCAGTTCTTCATCAATCACAGCAGCCTACAGCTCAATAGACTAGCAGACGATCACCTACGCACGTATCAGAGGTTAGGAAGCCAGACAGCGTGCTTGAGCCTGTCTTCTGCTACCTCTGCTGAGCTGGTAGTGACTTCGCACAGAGAAGCACAGGTTAGGTATCTCAGCTGCCACTAGTAGACCTGCCAGAGCTCAACTCTGAGAGGTCTAAAACCTACCAAAATTGTAAGAGTTTAAGCCAATATAGAAGTCTTTAGACAGCCTTTCAAATCAGTTTGGCAACTCAGTTTTAAGTTCCAAAGTGAATTCAGCACAGGACATTTCTATATTTAAACAAAGCTTAAGTCTTACCAATTTATGCTCTAGCAAAAGAATTTCAATATTCCAATATTGCTCAATATAACTGTGTAACTGTTCTCAAGTTCTCTTTTCAATTTTTTTTTATATACGTATATATCTATATATATCTATATCTATCAGATTTCAACTTCCTTACCATTCCTCTCTTCAGCTCCATACATACCAAAAGACTTGTTGTCAAACAAGGAAAACAAAAACCTCCTTTCACAAGTGCTTGGGAAAAAGTGTTTCTTGGCACAGCAGAACGGCTAGTTGCTTTGATTCAAACACAAGTTGTTAAAACAAGATGTTGCAAAGTACTAAGAGAGTAGTTCAACATATTTAAAAAAAAAAAAAGGCACACACAGATGAATGAACAAAAACAAACAAAAAATTAGCCTTGCAGTCAAATCAGAATGTAACAACAGCAACATCATCAGTTAAACAAGAATCAAGGCTTGTCATGGACAGGTAAGAAGTCACCATAGGCAAAGTAACCAGCCACAGTGATGTTAGCTGTACTCACAACATATCCATGGCTAGAGCCATCCAAGGCAATTCATGTTAAGAGACAGAGAAGGGGCATGCGCTCTACATGTAGCCAGATTTATGCTTTAATAAACTGTTAGAAAAAACATGAACAAGGTAGATAAATTATTAAATTACAAATAAAGCTTTCAAAAAAAAAAAAAGAAAGAAAGAAAAACACACAGGGTAGAACAGGAAAACTTTCAGAGTGACCTAGTAAAATAATGGTAAAAGGAATAGCCAGCTGGCATACACAAGTGATTGGCCAACTGCTATTTGACAACTGGTGAAGATAACATTAAGCTACAAAAAGTGAAGAAATAAATTAAAAGGTTATCTGTAAGTACTTTTATAAAGTACATGAGATTCACCAGGCATCGTTTATGTTGTTACTAAAAAGAGGGGGGAAAAAAAAAAATTATAGTTAAGCAGAAAGAAAGCATTTGTGACACGAAAAAGAAAAAATAACCTTCACACTTAAAAACTCCGTAATCTTACATTTCAGTGAAATGTTATACTTCAGTGAAAAGTTTTCTTCAAAATTTGATGATTTGCTGGGAGATATTTACATATCAAGCCTTTCATCTACCCCAAAAGAAACCTCCCAGAGTTTATAAATAGCTTTCCCTATAAGGATGAACACTTTATTCTGCTGTAATCGCATTCCTTTCAGCAATAAAAATGTTAAACTTCTCTTACCATTCCAATCTTCTCCTTTTTCTATTTCTGATTTCCACCCCTTCAATAGTTTTGCCATAGATGGACAAGCCTCCATCATTTTTCGTTAACATAAGATATGCGACATCACCACACGCTCTTCATTCATCCTTGTCAACTGACAAAATTTGTGTCTTCTCATTCCCCCTAAGAACACTTATTTACGCATTTTAGCCACAACTTTTAAGAAGCCTTCCAAAGAAACGGGTTGAGGAAACAAAGACAGACAAGCTAAATAATTGCACTGAGTCAGGCAGCAAGCCATGTCCTCCAGCAATGGTCCCTTATTCACTGGGCACATCTTTCATTCAGGACTTTGTAGAACCTGTGGTTCATTCACTAGGAGAGAACTTGGTCTGCAGAAACAGGGTCTGCTCTAGTGCCACCACCAGTATAAAGATTCCTCTGCTGGTCCATACAGCTACGTCCCTATACAAGTAAATAAAACAGCCCAGAGCCTCTTCTCTAGCCACAAAGTAAAAGGGCATGGCAAAGCTTGTGTCCGCAAAGCTACACTTTTCTCCTTACACAAGGTCAGAAGAGAAAAGTACCATTCCCGCTGCCTTTTGGGAACAGTTCCCAACACACAGACAGGCAGTTAGGCATCGGTCTAAACTGGACCAAGGAGCACACTAAAAATTAAGTAGAACTGACAGGGCTAGAGCTTGAGCCCACATTCTCTCTGTGCTTAGTTCAAAAGTATAAGCGCCGCATATAGCTCCAACGAAAGTCCAAAAAAGGTCTGAAAGAAACGGGCAATCTACAAGCACATTCCTACCCACGAACAGCCTACGAAAGCTCCTACAACATGCCAGATGATCCTGTTCTCTCTACCACTGCAAGAGCTAAGCCAGAAGCTGCAAGGGGAATGCACTGTTCTATAAACATTGGAGACTACAGGTCACCCATACTCTGACCTCTTGAAAGCACTCAGAAGGACACCTCTAATCCCAAGACTCTCTTACATTCTTAATCATGAAGTGAAGGCCACAGAACTACATTTAAGACTCGAGATTCATGAAAAAGCAGCTCCTCAAAAGTAGTTGTCTCAGGAGTCTTCACTGGTGAAAACTGAAGCCTGAAGAAGACAGGAACAGTGAGGCACATCCACACTAAAGCGATTTGCTCACAAGGATGAGACGCAGAAGCCTGGCAGGATGAAACCTGAGCATACTGGCTAAGGCAGTGCCTGTTTTGAGAACAGATGAGTTCAGTTTCCTGTTACATCAAACAGTAACTTTCATCAGTCCTACGTCTGCTTAAAAAAAAAGCAAGAAAAAAAAAATCTCTACTGACATCATACTTAGCGCTGGGCAGACAGTGGCAGATTAGGAAATACAATGAGTCACTGCAAATACAGAACACATAGCAAGAGTTTTCAAACCGCCATGCAAAATTTAGACCTACCACAAAAAAAAAAAAAAAAAAAAAAAGGGACAATACAGCTGAAGTGAACTATATCAGAAGAAGAGTAACAGCAGCATAGTGCCTTCACACAACCACAGCAGTTGGGGAAAATAAGGACATTGTAAAAAGGACAGGGCAAGGCACAGGCCCACTGCAGGAAGAAACAAAATCAACACAATTCAGCAATCAAGAAGGAAACATCAGCTAAAATAAGCTGACGGGTGGACAAGGAGGAAATAATATTAAGCCAAAAATACAGATACGACTGAAAGAAAGAGAAAGCCATGCAAAGAAAGCACAGCCGACAGAGCTATGTTCCAAGAAAGAATTCACTCTGGAGAAGTTGCCAGGGTATCTGTATATGCATGAAAGAAAACCAAAATATAAACACAAAAAAACAGTGTAAGTAAGAGAATGAGTTATCATAAACTTAACTGCTATGTGTTAGGAGAAAAAAAAAATCATTAGTGAAATACTAAGGCACATTAAAAAAAAATAGTTAAGAATAAGTCAAAGAGCGTTAGAAGACAGGGTAGTAGCCTCACCCGGTTTGGAAGCAAATAAAATAAGACACTACAGAAGAAATACAATGGGGAAATAAAAATTAGGCAGTGAGGAAAACTACAAAATAAACAGGATGCGCAAGTAGTCACCATAATTCACACTAAGCATCTTACTCTCTGAACCAGCAGAATATCCCAATGTTGCAGAAATGCTACTAAAATATCTAGGGCAAAGAAAGTGGCATCTTCCTTGTCAATTAGGAAATTTTCCCACAGGGTGAAGCAATGTAAACAGTATTACTGAGGTGAACATGGCAATACTTGTCAGCAGCTAGAAATATCTGCTATTTTGGGTACGTATGGATCAGAAGGATTCGAGATGCGAGGTTTCTGTACAAAGTTGTTGGAACTTCGGATGCTAAAGTCTTCTTTCCTTTGGTAACTATTTGTGGCTTGACATTAGGGGATTTCTTTTTGATGCAAGTGGAAGGACAAGAGGAAGGAAGAATGTTGGAATTATTAACAGCTGAATAAACTTTGTTAAGAGAAGTACAGCTCAGCTGCACGGGGGTTTGTTGATAATGCAGAAACAAGGAATCAGATCAGTAAGTGCTAACGAAAGCATTAAATCTTCACAGTTTCCAGACAGAAGGTGGATTAACTGATCTCAGATCCTGACAATCTCTTCTTTGGATCCTAACATCAAAGATGGTGAGATTACTATTGCTGCTTCTATGTTGAGGGGTTTTTTTATTATTTTAATTAGAAACCTCTAAAACAAGTATGAGCTCTCTAAAGGCAGTGAGTAACAGCCAAAAGCCTTCTCTTTTGGTATCCTTTAGCCAGAACTACTTTGGAAAGCCTTCAAGTGATACAGAGACCCCACTTCTAGTCCTACTGAGCCATAAGATTTGGCATCACTTAATGATGTAACATTTTATGGTTAAAAATCTCACTCACCTAGACTAAAACTTGCTATCAATGTATTTTTCAAAAGACTAAGAAATTTGGAAACACAGTATTTTTTCTTCTTAAAGCCACCTGGAAGGAGCTGGGAATTAAGAAACTTCCTGTGGTAATAAATCACTGGGAAGAAGATATATAAAAAGAACTCTGAAATAAAGGAGCTCCTTGTAAATATGTAAATTATACACTTTTTTGAACTAATTCATACTCTTGCCAAGTTTTTTTTTTTCTAAGAACATAATTAGCATACTTCTAAGTTGAAATAAAGCATTCTCAGTGTGCACTAACAGTAAAGATGAATTCATCAATTTACCATAAAAAATTTATAACTTGTTAGCCAGATTGTCCTTCTCCCCTGCAAAAACAAACACATCACGAGCATTGTGGAATTTTCACTTGTTAATGAAGTCACGATTGCAAGTCTGTTACCTGCCTTTTGAACTGTCTCATTTGAGTGTGCAACATCAATATGTTGTCTGGCACAGCAGAAGCCAAAGTCTTCCACAAACATCAGCCAGGCTTGCTCCTCCCACACTAATTATGACAGCTTGACAAGAAGTGATGATGAAATCAACAGAAATATGCTGCTTTCTCACAAGCTTTTAAAAAGGCGACAAGGCGGGGTAAGGGAAGCCCACCTCCCAGGATGAAAATCCTGTTTCCTCACCTTGAAACAAATTAGAAAGAAAAAATAGCATCATTTAATAGAAGAGGTCAAAGCTGTGGCTTGGTTCAACACAGTTACCACGTTCAACCACATCAACTTGTCACATCCCACCAGGTAAGGGAGGCCGAGCTATGAGAGCCTTCAGATGGCAAAGGAACAAAGCGCTGCAAGGAGCTGTCAATCAGTAGGTGGCACTCTTCAAACTCGGACAGGGCGAAGCCAAGTACCAGCACAAGTGAGGACACATCACAGAGCAAAGTCTGGATCTTTAGCAGAAATATCAACAAGAAATATTGAACAATTTTAACCATAACTGACACCCACGGGGAATGCAACGGCTTCATTTCAATAACATATACAGCAATCTCCTTGTACATAAGCTCTGAAGTTTCTAAGAATTATAATTTTTGAGTGCTATAAATATTTTGGATGAATACTACTGTATATTAGTGTACTACAACGAGTATCTTAAGAAATTATCCATTACATCCACAGAATACTTTCAGTGCAGCCTTGTAGCTAATTATGTAGATGTACGCCAAACTCGTGACTGATAATTTTTTTTTTTAACATAACAAAACATAGCATAATTATTTAGGTTTTGCCACAGCTATTCTTCAAAGCTGGGAAGTAAATTTGTTACAATAAATGGAATAGATTTGGAACAATATATGAATTGTTATTTCTGTGATATTTAGTGGTGAAGATGCCGCCCACACACCAAAAGATTCAATTGTTTTTAGGGTTCAAATCAATACAAGATATAACAAAAATTAAAACATTGCTCCATAAAACAGGTGTCAAAGTTTCCATTCCTGCAAATATTGTTTCTTCATTTAACAATTAAAGACTTTTTTTTTGTATTTTAGATACAGATTGAAATCAATACACTTTACTCCTCATTTGATAAAACAGCAAAGGAAGAGCAGATTTAGTAACAAAGTTTGAGTACAGGTACTTGTAATTGAAACAGCCAGCAGAGGGAGTATAAAAACAAAATTTAAAAAAAACAGACATCCCTTTTTATATATGTTGGGTTTGTTTTTTTTTTTACTTATGATCTTAGCTTTCTTTTAAAATATGATAATAATGCCCAAAGTGCAAAAACTAGAATATTGTAAAAAGCATTAAATTTTAAAGTATTAAACATAATGACTTGAAACTAAAATACTTTTTAAAGTAACATTAAAAAAATTAGTTCACATTAGCCTCAAATTGAAATACAATTTTAATCACAGACAAGGTTAACATCGACCAACAAGCTGTATAAGCCATTTCCAAATTATAAATACACACACACACAGAGACTCTCATTCTTATTTTCCGAATCTAAAACTAAGTTCATGATATGAGAATATTGAGAGACTGTTAGGTATAATCTATTTGTATTAGAACACAGCACAAAATCTTAAAACTGAACAAAAGGTATTGTTGTACAGATCTGTACTTAAAAGCAAGTAAGCCAAGTATGTGCCCTGGATCATTAGTGGAAATGAGCGTTTGTTTACATGACTCTTTCAAAATCAAGTCACTAAGTCAAGTCATGCATACGCTGAAATAAAAACTCATCTTTACACTTTCAGGTTTTCACCATGTCCAGCTAATGAGTACAGCTTAAACACAAGCAAAAGGAAGGACACAAACGGGGTGACTGGAGCCACCAGCCTTGTGTCAGAATCTTAAATGAGCTGCCATCCTCCTCGCACAAGTGACAGAAAGAAACCATCTCCCAACTCACCTACACTATCCCACCGTGCATAATCACACCTTCCGCAGCCCGTTTTACACAAGGAGCAAGCTTACTGAGTTAACAGCGAAGGCATTACCTCCTTTCTCAACGCATATGAGCGCTAGGTACCCCCAAGCCATCAGGCAAACACTGGCAGCAGAGCTGAGGAGTCAAAGGGACAGAGGATTAGTTATTTCAAAGGTAAACTGCATGCTTTATAGACAACCATTTGTAAAAATACCTGGCTCGGACAAAAAAGCCCTCCTTTGCTGTTAACTGCTTGTGCCCGCATGGTTTCCATTCCCTTTCCATGCTATTCCTTGCTGTCTGCCCTATGTATTGCTCCATTATCCCTCTAACTAGAATGCCAGTGCTTCAGACCAGGATA
This sequence comes from Buteo buteo, assembly GCF_964188355.1. Classification (NCBI taxonomy): domain Eukaryota; kingdom Metazoa; phylum Chordata; class Aves; order Accipitriformes; family Accipitridae; genus Buteo; species Buteo buteo. The sequence goes on from NC_134179.1 coordinate 38,911,467, forward strand.
CATGGTGTTCCTATACATTAATGCAAAATATGGTATTATGAAACACCAGTCCTGACAGGGGCCTCTGAATGACATCACTTATTATCATAACTATACACCGCTTTAGTGACAATTTTGCTTTCAATTAATGCGGAGCCAGAATCCCTGGGGTGAAAACCAGAGACAATTCTGTTTTCTACATCAGCATATAAATTTTAAGGATGATTTAATTGTAAAACCAACCCCTGTCCACCTTTACACATGGGATTCATTGTTGAAGATCAGCATTTGGCTTACAAAACCTTGATTGTGAGTAATGAATACACAGACCAGAAAAAAAAAAAGAGTCAAGCCGAGATTAACTTTCCCATTAGCGCAGGTAACAGGAATACTTTTAATTTTATTTAAACCTTAATTGCTATTTTCTTTCACAACTACAGAACTTACTACATATACTCTTTCTTAGAGTACTACTCAGTCAGAAAGTCTTAGCATCTGGCACATGAAAGTGCAGGATAAACTTGCTGCATCACAAAAAAAAAAAAAAAGACAAAAAAAGTGCTAGATAAAAGGTAACTCTGTATAAAATATCAATATAATACCCTGACAAGCAGAAAGCCCCCATACTGTGAAATACTCATACCTGTGAGTAGACTCACGGGACACAGATGAAATATGCTACACATGTGCAGCTTGAGAGACCTTGAATGTAGAAGGAACATGGGATGCTCCCCCGAAGGCAAGACATTTCACAGAAACCTGGAATACCTGGCAGCCTGCAGTACCCTAAATATGGCAGAACTCCATTGGAGAATTGATCCAGGATGTTAAGCTACTAAGTTTCTCAAAACACTATGTTATGCACCAAGTTACAGATTTTAAACAGTTAAGAAAAACAACATGCACCACACAAAGTTCATAGAAGCTTCTGCAGTCCAGTGCTTTATTAGGGATCTTAAAAACAAAAATAGCCAGATATGGCACAGAGTATTGCAGAACCTAAAGTTTTAAGAATATCAAGAACCTTCTAACAAAATCCTGACTGGAGAGCATGCAAGTCGAAAGAGCTCGAAAGAGAAAGAAGAATAAATCTCTAGCGATTTCATTGTTTTCCAGTCTTGAGGATTCTGTTAAGTCACTTTTAAATCTCCCTTCCAAAAGAGCTCATCTCAGTTCTCTTCCCTCCAATACTCCTGTTTCCCTGTAAAAGTACTTACACTTTTCTGTCTTTAAAGTCAGCATATACATGCATACACGTATGATTTAGAACCTGAAACACAATTCAGGAAACAAAACCTATGAGATATAGCACATAATCTTCATTGTTCTACATTATCTCGTCCGCTTCAAAACAGTAATAGCCTTCTGGCTGCACCCTAACCAGGACTGTGCGCAGTACTCCAAACAGTTGAACAAGTGCTTTTTGCAGCAACTGCACTAGAACGGAATAGTTTCTTGTTTGACTTCCCTCCACTCCTTTTTTCAGCCTGGTTTCCTAAGGAAATCAGACTTATGCAATCACTGGGGGAGGGAGGGAAGTGTACGCATATGTATATATGCACACACGTGGATGTCCGTCCGTCTGACCTCACTAATACCTTTTGAGCCCATTGGCCAGTTTCAATCACGTTCAAAAGAGGAGCAGAGATATCAGACATTTAGGTTCTTGAAAGTTTCATGAGAGCAGGCTGCAGAGCACAAAAAAGTGTCTCCACAGAGCGAAAGGCTGCATGTCTTCTTAGACGTCAGTAAACTCACAGGGGAAAGAACCATTTCGCTCCTTTCCTGCCTGCAGGAAAATCTTCAGTCAGAGGTCACAACCAGTCAAAAGACAACGAGGTTTCTTGTGTTCAAATGTTCATAAAATAACTTAAGTTTAATTCACCACTGCTTTTAAAACGGTGTTTTGAACAGAGCTGTTTTCTGTGTCATCATTTTCTTGGTCTAGTATAGGAGAGAATTGCCCTACATGACACACATTCCCTGACTCGGTCCCTTGCTCCCAAGACCGCTTATTTTAAAACATTAGTTGTACCATATGCACGACAGCATTCTACCCCTCTCAAACGCAGAGAAAACAAAAACTGGAAGAGCTTAGTATTCCCTCCAGGCCGCAAAACTAAACAAACATGTGGCTCTGTAACATAATTAACTATTGAATAAAGTTTCAAAAAGACAATGCAGCAAATACATAGTCATCCTTATTCACCTCTAGCACAGAGCAGAACCAAGTATTACCACACTTGCAGGCTATCGTGCTAAAGACAGCTGTAAGGCAATAAGACAAATAATGAGGTTTCAGCTGACATCTCTATAGTTCTTCTCACATTCCCCCAAAATACATACACGTGTGAACGACGTACTAGTCACCTGTACCCAAAAAGCACCTAATAGAAGTATGCTAAGGGATTAAAATGCAAGTTCAGGGACACTTTAAGGCATAAATCTATGATTTAAGAAGTTGTCACAAAAAGAAAAGAAAAAACCCCAAACAAAAGAACAAATAACCACAGCCGACTGAAGTCACCCTAAGCATCAAAACACTAGGTGAGCGAAAAAAAAAGTTTCTGATTAAAAAAGGGATGTATTTCAGCTCACACACGCTCTGCTTGGAAATTCCTTAATCCCGCGACTAAACTGAACCCCAGCACATTCCCGGCGGGGCGCCAGCGCCGAGGGACGGCTGCCGGCCGGGCACGGGCAGCCCGACCCCGGCCGCTTTCAGCCCCGAGCCCCGGCCGCTCCGGGGACCACGCAGCCCCCCGGCGGGGCGCGGTGTATGCGTGAAACGCCTCGGAGAGGGGAGGGCGGCAGCTGCAGGCTCGGGGCGAGACTCCCCACGAACGGCGAGTTTCTGCCGTGAGACCCCCCCCCTCCCTTCTCACGACACGGGGCCAGCCAGCGGCCCCCCCGCTACCGCCGGGCGGGGAGGGCACCCGCCGAGCCCCGCACCGAGAGGCCGAGGGGCTGGTGTCGGCCCACTCCCGCCTCCCCCCCCCCCCCCCACGGGGCTAGGACGGCCCTGGGCCCCCGTTCGGGCTCGGTGGGAGCCGGCGAGGGCTGGTCGCGGAGCGCCCTCCTCGTCCCCTCCGTTGCGGCCGCCAGCCCCCCGCAGCAAGGAGCACATGTTTCCTCGCCGGTTTTCTCGCCCGCCTCGCAACGAGCCACGGCCAGGGGAAGGAGAAACACGGGCTCCGCACGCCCGCGGCAGATCTGACGGGGGATGCCGAAAAGAAGCGATAGGTTTCACCCATCCTCCGCCGCCGCTTTTCTGTCAGCCGCCGATACCGTAAAGCTTCCTTATCGCTACTTCAAGTAAGTAGGGGGGACAGTCTCCATCCCCCCTACGGATCGTTCCCGTGCAAATTGAGCACGCACCAAGAAGGCTGACACGTATATAGGCAGAGTTGTCCGAGCCCGAAACGACGCCGAAATCCCCGAGGCGCTAACAGCCAGCTCCCACAAAGAGCACTCGGCCACGTTGAGCATCCCCTTTGTCCGTGCATCCTCGGCACACACCCGGCCGCTCCTCCATGCGTCCACGCGCGCCCCACGTCTGCGGCCCCTTTGTGTCTTCGCCTCCCACCCCCCGCACAAAGAAATGCCCTTTCCTCAAGGCATGCACCCAGCCTCGGACGCAGCCCCCGAGCCACGCGCGACCCGCCGCCGGGCACAACGCTCCGGTACCTACTTGTGTTCAAGAAACAGTCCGTAAACCTCCTAAAGCAGCTTGCAGAATTAGATCCATCTTCCATGTCTGGCCCTAGGAGCAGCGGAGACGAGAAGGAGAAGAAGGCGCCTCTCTGCCGCTGCTGCTGCTGCTGCTGCCGCCTAGGAGTCCTGCTCCCGCCGGGGCCGTCGCCTCCTCGGATCCCGTCGCCGCGGGCTGCTGCTGCTGCTGCTGCTGCAGCACCGAGGGAATTGCTGGACCACGGGCGAGAGGCGGCTGGGGAGAGGAGCCGGGAGTGGTGCTGCCGGGGGCCGCCGGCTGCGGAACGGAGCAGCAAGCCCTGGATGGAGGAAGAACAGAAGAGTCTCCTCCTGCCGCTGCCGCCTGGATGGGCGATCAAGTGAGCTGCTGCTGCCGCTGCTCCGCCAACATCTCTTCCTCCTCCTCCTCCTCCTGCCGCTCTCGCTGCCTCTCCTCCTCCTTCCCTCCCTTGGAGACTCGTGAGGTTAAAGGAAGACGAGGAGGGGAAACGAGGAGGCGGCGGCAAGAAGTAAAAAGAAGATGGAGAAGCGGAGGAAAAGGAGGGGACTGGAGCGAGGAAAGGAGCCGCTGCCGCTCCGGGGACGATGCTGGCGGAGGCGGCGGAGGAGGCTGTCCCTGCAGCGCGGCTCCTGCTGCTGCCGGTGGCGGTTGTTAGGAGGAGAGAGAGGGAGCTGCAGGCAGCCGAGCCGCCTCCAGGAGCGGGGGGAGGAGGAGGAGACCCGCCGCTGCCTCCACCTCCGCCGCTCTGGCCATGGGAGTGGAGCGGGAGGCTGCCGGAGCCGGGCTTTTCCCCGGGTGCTGCAGCCAGGGGGGCCGAGGGGCGGGATAAGATCGGCTCCTCCGGGTTGGACATGCTTCCGCTCTTCCCTCCCTTTCGCGGCAGTTTAAGGCAGGACGTCTCGGAGAGACACCGGAGGGAAGCGAAAGGCGAGGCCGAAAACGGACGGACCCAGGCCGGGAACAGCCGCCGCGGAGTCCCGCGTTCCCTCCGGCAGCCCCCCCCCCGGGCGGTATTTCCTCCGCACCCCGGCTCCCCGCCCTCACCGAGTCCTCACATTTCCGTTCCCCCTTTAGGCCGGAGGGGACGGGGCGCTACCGGCGCCGAGCGGCTCCGAGCCCCTTTTAAAGTCCGCTTTTCCTCATGCTCCCACCTCGCCTTCAAAGCCGGCAACCGGCAGCCGCCGGCATTTTCTCCGAGCGAGGCGAACGCTGCCCCGTCCGTGCCCGCTCGCCTGCCAAAGAGGCGGACAGAACCGCCGCAGTGCCGCTTCCCGCTCCAGCCCCGGCCGCCAGAGAACGCCCACTGGCGGAGCCAGCGCTCCCGGGCCGCCTCCCTTCCTCTCGTTACCGGGCGCGCACGCAGGAGCCGCGGCACGGCGCTTACCTAAAGGGAACGCAGGGAGAGACGCCGCAACAAGACCCTCCCTGTGCGGCCTCCGGGGTTTAAACACAGATTTCTCAGCCACCGGCACCAAAAGGCAGACGCCCTGCGGCGCCCGGGAGGAAGATGCCGGCGAGCTGCCCCTCCGTTTCTGCGGGGCGCCGACCCCCCTTCCCATACGGAGGTGCACGGCCCCTCCACGCAATTTTCTTCAGCCCCCCCTCCGTCCCGTGTGTGTCCCCCTCTCCCCCGCAGCCTCTCCTTGTCACGCCTGCAGCCGCCTTCCCCTCAGCCCCAGCCCCTCCAAGCCGTCCGGCTCCCCGAGGGGCGACCGCAGACCCGAGGCCTCAGGTGCGGCGCTGGCTCCGGGGCCGCCACCGGCCTTTCCTCCACAGGCACGGCCGCCGCCCCCCCCCGCTCACCAGCGGAGCCCTTCGCCCCGGCCAGCCGCCACGCCGAGCCCCCGCGGCGGGGTCTCCGGGCAGGCGGGGTCCCGCCCGGCGGCCCCCGGGGGGGCCGCGCTCATCCTCGAAGGCGCGTCCCGCCACCGCCGCCGGCCCCCCTCGGCCGACGCCCCGCCGTTCCGGCCGCAGCCCGGCCGTCCCGGCGCCTCAGCGGGCCGCGCTACCGCGTCCCTCAGCGGGGCAGCCGCCGGGGGAACGCCCGGCCAAGGGAAGCCCGAGGGCGGGCTCGGAACGGAGCGGGGCCGAGGGCCGCGCTAGAAGCCCCCGCCCCACGGATTTCGTTTTCGCCCCCAACTCGCTCTGCCCCTGGGCGCCAGCCGCCGCCGAGAGGCGGGCGGGGAGGTCCGAGTCCCCCGGAATTTACCTGCGGCAGCGGCGGGGAAGGGGAGGCGGACCGGCACCGCCGGTCCACCGCGGGGCTCCCCTCGGGCCGCCGGGGCGCTTCCTTCGGGCCGGGCGGGACGCGGCCGCCGGGGAAGCCGTTGCCCCCGCGCCACCTGTCAGCTTAACGGGACCCCGGGGCGGCGGGCAGCCCGCCGCCGCCCTCCCCTCTCGGGTACAGCCTCTCCCCTCGCCCCGCAGCACCGTTAACCGCCGAGGATCGTTCGCGACCCGGGCGGCTCGCAGCGCCCCTGCCCTCGCCCTGAGGCGGCGGCGCTCACCGGGGCGGGGGGCCGCCCTGCCCTGCCCTGGTCCGGCGGGCAGCCGGCGGGCAGCGGGGCTCCCCCCGCCCTCAGCGGGGACGGCCGAGGCTCAGCGCTCACCGCCCGAGCGCCGGGCCGGCAGCTCCCTCGGGGCAGCCTCGGCGCCAGCCGCCGGCGCAGGGCGGGGGGGGAACCCTCCGGGGCTGCGCTGCGGGGCCGGCCCCCGCCGCAAGTGCCCCCCCCGCCTCGGGAGGACGCCCCGGCCGAGGCTCCTTCCCCTCGAACACCTGGACGGGGCGGAGGGAACGGCGCTCCTCAAGGTGGACGGCCGCATCCCCCGGCGCTCCCGCCCGGCGGCGGGCGGAGAAGGGGCCGCCGCGGCCGTGCCCGCCCCCCCGGGGCCGTCGCCGTACCCCCGGCGGCCGATTTGGTTGCGGTGCGGCGGGGGCCGGCTCCTCGGCAAAGGCGGCGGAGGGCAAGGAGGGCGCTGGGCGGCTCCGGGGGGGCTGGGGGGCAGGCAGGGCGGAAAGCGGTGCGGGTAGTCCGGGAGAAGACGGTTCTTTTGCCGTTTTGCAGCCGGGCGGCCGAGCGGCGGGCGATTCGGTTTCCCTCCTCTGTCTGCCTTGCGGGAGATCAAACCTCTGCCTCGTCCGCCGTGACTCCAGCTGCGGCGTTAAGAGCGGGGCTGCGATGCGGGGTGCCTGCGGGAATCCTCATCCAGCTCCCGCGATCTTCCTATTTCCGTTCAAAATTAGGCTATTTCTTTCGAATTTCGACTCCTGCTTTGCAAACAATGTAAACCCGCGCTTTTGGCTTTTACTTTAAATCGTTCGAGCATTTTACGCGTATCATTTCAGGACTTCTAATGCCAGAACAGACACTAACTCCTGTCAAAAGTTAGAGTCTTTCTGCATCACTTCATCTGGAAGGCTGCAAAATAAGATGTTCCTCTGAAAACAGTAACGCTTTCAAATTAACGTGTGTTTTCAGCCAGTTGAGTGTTCTGTAACAATGAGAAACAATCCACAGAGTTTGCAAAAGGTTTAAAATGCCAAAACAGATTAAAGACTCTGATTAAACAAACAAAAAAGCCGTAAAGCAAAACAAAAAAACTCAGGGAGGGCAGGCTTTACTGAACTGTTTTCAGCTGCATCTGGTTCTTAAAAAACCTGCTGTTGCCTAAAGATCCTGAACTAAAATACAGAAAACTGCATCTGCTTTTGTGATCCATTTTCTCTTAGTATATTTGACTGTATCAAAACAGTTTAATAACTTCTATTTCATATGTCTACTTGTGTGAGATGCTTTCATTTCCTGAAGTCCAACCGTTACCTAGTTTACATACAGAGCTTTTCTCTCATTTCTGCTGCAGGATGACTAGAGATCCAGCAAATATTTAAATTCTCTGAGAGAAAGCTTAGCTAATAGAAACAAAACTTTAGTGAATTGTGTTTTGTTGTTGCAGCCTATTTGTTTAGCAGTTAACAACTTCTTATTAGAAAATCTCTTATACTAAAATGTTTAAATTGAAAGAGATAATCAGACTGAAATGACTGACAAAAATCAAGAGCTATTTTCCTGAAAAAAATGAAAGTTGCTCCTTTAGACAGATTAGTCCCAATTGTTCTGTCAATATCGATAGTAAATTACTGAAACTTTACATCGTCAATTTATAATTGTAGAAAACTTGTTTGACTATGCTAATCTATGCTAAATTCCTCAATTGCTGTTCATCCAAACTACAGTTGTTCAAATATCACTGCCTGAAACTGGATATCTGTGTATTTATACAAGGAATGTGAATTGTGCATGTGTAAATAAGTGTGTGTATATTCAACAAACCAGGCAAGATACATTTTGATTTGTAAGAAATCATCAGATATTCTAGGCAAGCAGCTTTCAGCTTAAGGGTTATTTACAAACTGTTCATTTGATTATTATTCATTAGCCACTGGCAATTCATACCTGATTGATCACCTGCTTCTTGGCTGGGCAAGCAAAAGCAATCACAGAAGAAAAGTTAGATGACAGTGAAAATTAATTTTCAAGCTCTGTACACATATATTTGTAAAATATACTTATTTGTGGACAAGTCAAATACACTTGGTGCCCATCTCAATACCTGGGCATAAATTAGTGATGAATCATATTTGCTCATTCCCCAATGTATCTGGCAATCTGGGTTTTCATTGCTCAGTCAGCATGACACTTTCCATTGCCACAGAGCAATGTGTCACTGATGCCACTGTGGTACTAACCATAGACCCACGTCGTTTACCGGAAAAGTCTCACCACTCCAACAGGAATTTTTGATGTGAAACAGTGAGGTTTGCTACATCATCCCCAAAAAGGATTTTAAGAACTCTGAAACACAAAGAAATGCAAATTAAAATACTCTGATGCATCCACTTGCATCAGGTGCAAGGGTTCTGGTATGAATGTGCTGTGTCAGTGCAACAACGAGCAAAAGTCTTTGGTTGTATTTGCACGGGTAAATGGGATTTCATCACAGTTCAGGAGTCAGAGCGCCCACTGAAGCCATCAGGAAGTCTAGCGTGCGTCATGCTTACAGGAACAGGCCTGGTTTGAAAGCAGCAAATAAGCCATTATTTGGGAATAATTTGGCAATATTAATCAAAATACTCGAAGGCAAACATGGTGAGAGAAAAAGTAAAATCAAGTTCTAACAATGGTTGTTTGGTATTAAATACAGCTTAGAACCAAACACTTGTTCTTTCCAAATTCTGTCTGCTACATTTTAAGAATGACAGTGACTCATCTTTTATCTCGTCCCACTCTTTTGCCTGGTAAATCCTCTTATCTCACTCATCATTCTTATATCCTAAGAGTCCCCTCTATGATGTACGATCAATTCCTTGGGAAAAAAAAAAAAAAAAGGAATAAAACAGATTATGGGGAAAGGGAGTTTAGAAAAGTGTGGGATGACAGCAATACAGGAGCTGATGGAACCAACCACCCGAATGTGGGTGAGGCAGGAGCAGCCACAATGAAATACAAAGGCGGCAACCTGCTGGAAAGGTGGGGCAGGGGGGAACGAAAGGATAAATGCAGCTCAAACCCAAGCTCTAGAGCGACTAAATACAGCCCCAAATTAAATCCTTTATGGAAAAGTCCTGTGCAAGTTAATAAAAATAATTGCTTTTTTTTTTCCTAGGGATTTTCTGCTAAATGATCTTACAGAATATAGTAATTATTACCCAGCTACTGAATTGCTATCACAAATTAGAAACCTACAGAAAAGACATTGTTTCCTCAAGTCTTATTCTATAAACTTTTAGAGTAATTTATAGAGAACCCTATTTCATAAGGGATTCTTTTTAAAGAGGATTATTCTCAAACACGTACACATACAAGGAGTAAATTTGTTTAAAAGGTGTGTATCAGGCATTGTCTTTGATTCCCACAAATACTTATACAAGCCACCTCTTTTCCACAAGAATATTAACTGCAACTGTTGATAACATGCAAACAAGTGCTAGCAGCCATCTTCACAGTGTTTTAGGGAATTACCTAGTCCAGATGCAGAAGAAATACTGCAAGATCCAAAATGAACTGCAATTTGTTCAGCAAATCAAAACAACGCTTTTTTTAAGAAGTCCAGGTCTGTTCGGAGATAACTGACATACCAGAAAAAAAAAAAAAGTAAATAAATATATTGTTTGCTTTCAGTAGTTTGTTCAGCTCTGCTTATGTCACTTCATTTTCTGGTCTACAGGGTGACAGCTGAAAGGTTATGTGGCTGGAACTATAAATAATGAAAGTTTCTCTAGAAGTGCTATGCTATGTGATGTATGATGGTGGGTACATTAATAAAGCTGTGAAGACCATGTCTTTTCCTGGCAATTTTTTCCTTTTAGAAAAACACAAAACTATGCAAAGTTTTCAGTATTATTTTTGAGGGAAAATTGCAATTCTTTATGGAAAGAAGATACCTCATGTGCAAGGGTAGGACTATTTTTAATCACAAAATTTTCAGGTAGACATGTTGCTACATATTACATTGTAATGAAAAGCTAAATACATTTAATTTTAAAAGGGGAAAAAAAAAGCACTAGTGCCAGTGTACAAAGGCAAATATTTACAATAATTGTACTCAGATTTGTTTCCAACAAAAGAATATGAAAGAAGCTAAAGAAAACCTTCTGATGCCATCTACCATTTTGTGCTGTCCTAGGCACCACAAAGATCAGATATTTATTGGTTTTATTTAAAGGGTGTTCAGAAAAGAAAACGGCTGTTTGGGCTTAAGTTACTTTTGTTAAAGTAGAGGACCCCTCTTCAGAGAAACTGTCTTCCAAATAAATTAAAACTCCAACAGCAGGTCTCTTTACCTAGATGCTATGTTATAAACCCAAAGCACTAGAAACACTGTAAGCTCTTTGATACAAAGACCATCTTTTGAATCCTGTCCAGCACAACAGGATCCTGGCTTGGGACCACGGCCTCTTAGGTAGTAAAGAAACACAAACAGCAAACAACGTTAACAGTTGGCATGGTAGGCAACAGCACCGTTGTTACCTAATATCATTGGAATAGTCATTTTTATGGCAAGAAAAATAAATAGGGTTATCAGGATTTTTGTAATTTTATCTGTTTTCATAATGAAATCTAGAGTTAATTTATGACAGAACATTGTTATAATTTGCTGTCTGCTAGAAACAAATAATTTATTTCAATTCTGTGTTCAGTTGGAGCATAGAAATTCTAAGCTTCACATGAATTAAAGTTGCTTTACATGTAACAGAGTTAAGAAAAATCCAAAAGAAAAAGTTAATACTGACTTATCTTTTACTCCTTCACTGTGAGTTGTGCATCTCGCTAGCAGGTAGTGCAGACCATACAAGACTGCTGTCACAACCGGGATGCCAGCTTTCCCCCATAACACTCTCTTGCAACCCCCTTCTTCACTTTCCCAAAGTTTCCAACCACTAAAATCAAGGAGACTTTTCCCCAACACAGTTTGCACAGTTCATGAGAAATCCTACTGCCCCATCACTAGCAAATTCTCTGATGGAAGTAGCAATTTCAGCTCTGAGTTTAAGTGTAAGGCTTTGTTCTAGCCTAAGCCTACAGCTGATTCCTCTTTGATATTAACAGCAGGTGCAAAAATAAATGAAGAGACTGAGTCCAGCCTTTAGCATTACCTACAAAGAAGCCCAATTTAAGTTGCATTCGAGCACCTTGTTGTGACTTCTGAGCATCACTCAGAGGGAAACAAGTTTCTTTTTAGAACAATGCTTCATCCTTTTCACTTGAATTCTTCCTTTGTTTTACAGTTTCTGATAAGTCCCGTTTCACTCAGTTGCAGTAAATACCAGGTTACCCCCTGGGAAGAACAGGACGTTCGCTCCCACCCCCTCTCTTAAAAAAAGTCAATCCTGAAACTGTGACTGTTGATAATGAAATGCAGTCATGAGCCTTCAGAGTTAACGCCCTGATGACACAAAAAGTGCAAAGAAATGCATACCTCTAGCAACCACAGGCTATTTAACATGTTTTCTAAACAGTTTGGTTTCAAATCCGTGCCCTGTTTCTATGTAGAAACATACCTTTGTAATACTGAAAACTAGAAAGCTTGACTTTGAAATGAAAGCTTGAACTCTTCAAGTTTGTTTTGCACCCATAGCTCTCCTGTGTGGACTCTCAGACTGATGCCATTGTAGCATGCATTCATTCAACACCACAACTGGGCTGGTAAAATTGAGAAAAGTTTATTATCTAAGTAACTTTTCTCTATCCCATTCTCACTTTGGGCACCAAGGAATTCAACCCGACTTATCTCCCTACAGCAGCACACATGCACACACTATGAACATGTACCTGCTGTCTTTATATCCCACCCTAGGACATACTTGCTGTCTTTTTCTTGCCTGTTTCTCACACTTCTCCCTCTCTTTTTTTCTCTTTTTCTTTCTCCCCCTCCCCCTCACACACACACGGAACAAGTATTTCTCTAGCTGCAGAATCAACATAACAGTACAGATTTCCTTTGGAAAATACTTTAATATCAACATGTGAAAAGAAGCCTGGGGTATTACTGCCATCATCCCTGAACAAATACTTTCTCACATCTGCAACCCTAGACCATTGCAGACAAGCTTATTTGATTCAGTGCAATTCTTCTCCTCCAGAAATAAGACATCACCACCATGTACTTTTATTCATTCTCTTTTATCCATCTGTTTACTTATTCCCCATTATCTCCTCTGCCATCATCCAGCAGCCCCTGTTACTCCAACAGCTTTCTCTCCCTCACGCACGATCCCTCCTTCTTCTCTGCGGTACACTATTTCTCCCCACGCTACCACATCTGCCACATCTCAGCAAACGTACTTGAAGCTGGCAGCATCCCCGCCGTCTCAGCTGCAACAAGCTCTTCACCTGCTTTCCCTTTGCTGCTTCCAAAGTCTTTCCCCAGCAGAAGCCCTTCCTCCTGCCCTTCTGCTGGCCAGGTCCCACGGAGAGCTCTGGTACTCACTAGGGGAAGGGGATTCTTCCTAAGCCTTGGGTCTCAATAAAGGTCAGCTGGTAAAGCAGAGGAAGAGGAAGGACAGAGACTGCTTGTGCTCTACCAGAAGCCTGGGGCTGCCCATGGAGGAGGCTTTAGGATGGTGGAAGTGAAGCAGCATTATCTTATCAGCCTGGCCAGAGACATGGGGTTGCTCACCTCTCCTGCTTGCTATGGGTTCCCTGAAGGAATGACTGGGAAACTGAGTACAGACCATGGAGCTCAAGCAGAACAAATAGAACACATCCTACCCCTTGATAATACAGGATCAGCAGCTACTCCACAGCAGCCCAGAAATAAAATAAGCACAAATAATTTCTTTACGAGTTTTCCTTAGAAAGAAAGTAAAGTTATGTTCCATAGGTATAACTGACAGGAGTCCTGCTCAGGCTAGGAAGCTTTGTATTCATGCTAGCCAAACAGGATGGGGATTTTAAAAGATATTGATTGCTTTATTATATAGAAAATAAATACAGAGCAGTAAACTGCAAAATACTGCAATCACATTTGCAAAGGACAGACCTGAGTATCTAGCAGATTTTTGCAAACAGTTTATTTGAATGGATTCTTTTTTTTTTTCTTCAAATCTCCTGCACCTTTAGGACAAAAGCAGAAGAGAAAGCACAGCGTAACCCACTTGAAGCAACCCCTACAGTATCCTCAGCTCAGCTTTCTCTTTGCTGGATACAGTCTGTGGAGATATAAATGCTGCACCTGTGGGTCTGACAATTTTCAAGACAAAGCAGCAACGTGGCTCCCACTGAGTCCCATAACTCAGAATCCCTACACTGAGACAGCTTCTGGCAAGCCCTCTGGTTTGTAGTTTCTAAGAGCAGAAAAAGTAAATCACACAGTAGTCCCAACACCCAAGTTACATCAGACCATCTCTACATCTGATCTGGCTCATGCATACTCAGATATAATTATCTATCATTACTTTTTTTTTTTTTTCTTTTAAGTACAGATTGACATCCAGACTAAACAAGCCATTAATGCAGGAGCAACTCTGGGTTTATTTCTGGAGAAAGGGTTCCTTTGTGAGACCACAAACCTCCCGTTTAACTAAAGCTCTATGTGGGGTTTTTCACCCGTGGTTACTCTAACCTAAGCTGTGGTTTGACTGGATGTGGCTTCACTAAATAAAATCTAAAGGCTTTTATTAGAACAGCAAAATTTTTGCTTTCGTTGCCTGTCAGCCCTTCTCCTGCACATGGCTTATCACAATACAGACTCAAAGTTGGAGACCATTTTTCTCACCAACAAAACTATTGGAGTGGATTTTCTAACTCTTTCAGCCCCACGGAGCTCCAAAATAATAGGCTACCGTTAACGCAGCTTTAAACGATGTGTGGAGCTGGGCTTTAAATGAGGGGGAAAGGGAGCCATAGGAATCTTTAAAGGGGGAATAAAACAAAACTGAGACAATCGGGCAGAATTTTGGTGTGAGAAGCTTGGGCACATGCGACAGGAGGGGAACCCACACCCCCCGCCTTGCCCAGAAGCTGGGCTCCAGCTGCAGGCGCTGCCCCATGGAGCCGGCACTCTCTTCCAGGTCAGTGGAGCTCTGAACCGGAGGCCTGCGAGGGATCCCCTGATCCCTGACGTCAGTCCCTACTATCATAGACTGGTCACACATTCAAAAAATCAGTTACACGGCTTCCAGTGCCCCAGTAAAAAGGTCGTTCAGAACCTCATTCTTCCTCCGCCTAATTTCCAGCCAAAATAAATGTATCGTCTTTCCTTTTGGATCAGCTTTTTCTTCTAGCTTTAAAGATCCCTTCTGCCTTCTTGACATTTGGTATTTAAAAGGAGCAGTAGTGTCTTTCTCAGACTTCATTTTCCTTGACTGATCAAGGCACAATCTTTTAGTTCTTTCATATAACAGTAGCTCCAGTCTCCTGATGCCTCACCTTGCAAGCCCTTTTCTACGCCTCTTCCACTTGGAATTCATCTTTCCTTGGTACAGGTGACTGCAGTTGCAGACACGCTCTTGCCAAGGTTTTACAGATGACTTAAATGCTTGCCCAGTTCTTTCAGAGAAATTTTGCCTGATATATCATGGTCACAATACTGGGGGGGTGGATGGGGTCACTGGTGCCCAAGTCATTTTGCAATGAACACAGCCATGAGGACTTCCTTTCCTCTTGGTTGTTTCCAACTGATAAGCTCAAAGAAAAAAATTCATATTCGTCCCTAGGTGAATGATTTTGCACTTTGTACTGCTATGTTTCATTCTGCTTCCAGTAATACAGACTTCAGAGCTCTCTGAATCATCCCAAAATCTGCTGCAGTTCCCTTCTGTGCAGACAACGGCCTCTCAAATTTTATAACCTATAAACTCTGCTAACACACCCTTACTTGCATACAGGAAAGAAAACATGAAACCGGTTCAGTCCCCAAACAAATTCTTGCTAAATTCAACTCGTAACCTTCCTTATGCCAGCAAGGCAATTGTCCTCCCTTTACCTAAAAGCACTTCGTTCTCAGGTGGTCTACAGCACTCAGTGTTTCTGCAGACTTCATGAATACTCAAGACATTGCCTGACAGCTCTGCGACACAAGGAAGTATTGTTCATGAATGTTGCCTTACAGAGGAAGAAACACAGAAGTTTAATTTTTTTCCCTAAAGTTATGCAGGAGGTTCAAAAAAGAGAGTCACAAAAGACTGTTGAAAGAATGACACCAAAGTATCCTGGTCCCCCCTTTATTCCTCTGCTTGCAGTATCACCCTCCGATCTCTCATCCATCACATGTCTGAGGAAGGAGTCCAGGCTGGGGCGGGCTTCGGGCAGAGGCAAAGTAAGCAGATCCTGAAAGCCACAGACTGCCAGAGGGCACCTGGCTGCCTGCTCTGCCCTTCCAGGAAGGCGAGCAGACGAGCTCTTCCAGCAAGGGTAGCCACCCAAAGAGCACAGCTCCAGCCCTGCCTGAAAAGCCTCCTGCTGTCTCAGCCACCGAGGGTATGATCACAATGCACGGCTTGTCCTTGGTGCCTGCTGTCCTGCTTTTTTAAGGAAAATAAATTTCTGCTGTCCTTTGTTTTCCCTCTTCCCATGGCCATTTTTCTTTGTTAGACGTGACACTAAACAGTTTTTAACACACACCCTCACATTCAACAGAAATGTAATTTTTCAAAACTGCACTTATTGCTGAGATCAAACTATTCCTCCTCGGCTGTGAAGTACCAGCCTTATGCAAGCCCGCTCTACCAAACATTAAATTACAATGTACATAAATGACTTAATTTAATCTGAGAAGAAATTTAGAAACTCCAAGCAACAGTAACTGACCTGTTATTTGATTAAAAACCAAAACAAAACAGCAACCTCTTGGTTTATTTGTTTGTTCACAGTGAGATGTAAAAAAGCCCCCACCTCCTCAGTTATACATACCTTCTTGTAAGTGAGAACTTGTTCTCTGTAATCAGATACCTGGCCTGGCCTGGGCGTAGAAGGAAGATTCCCACCTAGAGATTAGTGCATTGTCAATATTAACAGCTTTCATGAGACTGCTGCATTACGTTGCTAAGTGAAAATATTTGATCCATGTGACCCACGTTGAAGCCTGGTGCAGTTTGAGGTGCTTCTGAAGTTTTTCTTAGGTTCTTCCACCAGTTGGGTTTCAGGCAGCAGTGAACGTAACGGACACAGCAGCAGCTGCTGCAGTCGCACTCACCTGTACTCCTTCTTGGGACACAAATGACCCAACCACAGCAGGATTTATTACAGTGGCTACTTCTGTGTACACTGTGTCTCAGATTAGGTTTTTCAAAAGACATTTTGAAACAGCTCTTGTTTTGAGTTACAACAAAAAAGTTACTTCACACTACCACTCTTCCAGGAACATCAGCATAGCTGATATTTCCTATAGAAAAGAGATCTCGGTGTATACTACTTCCCAAACTCTCTATAGCACTTTAAGAAAATGCAAGAATAAATGGAGGAAGAAATGGAAAAGATCTAGAAATCTGATGTATAAAAGTATACAAAACAGAAAGGAAAAACAGCTGTGTTATCAAACTGCAGGTTAAAATTTGGAAGGAAGGGAAATGTAGAGAAAGGTCATGGAAAAATAAGTGGAGTCAAATGGAGTCACCATCTTGGAGCTCTGGGGGAGCCCCAGGAAAGGATGCATCATCTTTATTGAAAAAGCAGAGCATTTTTTTAGCTGTTTAGCTAGCAGTTACTGTAAATCCTACCACACCCTTGCAGTAGATTCAGGCAATGAGAAATATGCTTGTCTAATGGACCCTTCCTGTCCTTACTCCCCAGCCCAAAAACCAGTCATCTTGATGAGAAGTTCAAGCTGAACAATGATAATTCATTCATTTACCCACGAGAAAGATTGTGTCCTCACTATGCCTGAAACCTTGTGCCTGATTCTTTGCTTTGTGCCAGCATAAAGCCATAGACCTCAATGGATTGAATTATTTCTACCACAATCAAAGAGAAGAGCCAGACCGCATGGTTTTGGCCTTTCCTTCCAGCCTTCCCTTGCCTGCCTGCCTTACTCACTCTTTCTAATACTTCTTTGTTTTTCCATTTCAAAGCCTCTCCAACTGCGGCTCACAGGGATCTTGCTGCAATGAGGTTCTCTCTCTTTCTAGGGCAAAAAATGCTAGAAGTTATCTAAGCCTTATGCTGCGGGTGAGTACTTGCTGCAGTTACATGGGACAAGCAGTAGATCCGTTTTTCGATGAGCACTGGAAGTGGAGGCAAGCTTAGGAATCCCCATGCAGGTAACACTTCAAATTGTGTGAAATGAGAAGCAGCAGCGAACAACTTCAAGCCCACCACTCCAATTAGATGAATCTACCAGACAGAAAATTACTTAAAAAGCTAACGAGACTGTCATATTTAGCTGATTCATCAACACGTGCCTTCCAAGCATGTTTGAAACCAAACCAAAACAAAATCCTCAGAAAGCCAGCAAAAGCAGGACTACAACTGGGCTTTTCACACATGAGAACAAAACAAACTGTACACATTTGTAGACTCAGTCTCCACTGGCTATTTAGGTGTAAGGTAAATTTTTCAAGCCCTGCTTTAACTGCTGAATGAAAGGGATTTCTTTATAATTCTTTACAGTAAGTATATTTTTAAAAGAAAATCAGGTGCATCAAAAAGAATAGATGCTATGTGAAAGCCCATTTGTACTTAATACACCAAAGAAATTGTTTAAGGTTCATTACTCCCTGGTGTCACTGCCCAATTAGGTAACTCACCGTAAGTTATGATGGGGATAATTCTGACTTTGCAGATATCTTCAAAACCATTATATCCTGCTGTTTGAGAAATACTTTGTTTACTCAAAAAATAACTTTTCTGAATATCTTTACTTTTGGCATAATTTTTTGTATTGTACTTCCCATAAGAATCCAATGGAATGGGCTTTTTGACTCCATTGGTACACATTACGATTATGGTTTTGTTAGAGGTTTGCATATTCCAAGCACAAACATTGACCATCCTCAGCTGACAGGTCATTTCAGCCCATGTTTAATCCTTGGAACATTTTGTTCTTGTGTGTTTAAGGACTCTGTGAACACTGTGCTTGTACAAATGGCTACGCACACAGAACTAACTAAATAATTAACACTAAATACTGAGGTATACCTAAGCACTTGTGCATGGTGATGGTACTTGGTTGTTTTCAGAAGCTTGAGGAGTCAGGCTAGTGTAGTGTAGTTAATAACTAAAAAGGTTTGCTTCTTTTCCAGAAATGCTAAAACAGTATAACTGGTTAAAAATATTCAGAATATACAATGTGTAACCATGCTGTTGGAATCACTGCTATTGTAGAAGTGAGGTGTTTACAGACAGCTAACGAGGTTAAACTTGAAATTAGAAAAGAAGTTCACCTAAGTTTCAGAATTTAGGCTGGCAATTCAATGAATGAGGCTAGGAAAAATCCTTTCCCACTAGCAGTTCATTCCACAGATGCCTTCACTGAGATTTCTTGCAGATTCTTCCAAAGTTTCTAAGAGTGGACCCTCTCAAAGCAGGGCAAGACCACTAGACAGGCTTATCTGCAATGGCCTCTCATATGTTTCTAGCAAATCTAACGTTGGGGGGAAAAAAAAATTTAAAAAGTGCTGGGGGGAAAGGGGACACATGGTTTAACCAGAGCGATGGAGCACTTCACATGGAAAAGAAATTTGGCAAAACAGAAGATGAAAAAGGACTTCAGAATTTAGCCCAACGAACAGACTGCATTCCCAAACAGTACCTGGCTGGAACAGTTGGTTTGACTTGTTCTGTGTGATATAACAGTACCTAAGAGTAGGAAGTGATCTAAAAATATTAGTGTTCATATGTTCGCAGTAGTGTTTTTGCAAAACATTAAAATATTGTCAGAAAGTAGAGATTAAAGCATGCAGCATAAATGTAGTGGTTGCCAAATGTCTCTGTCCCATATTGTCAGAAACTCTGAAACGTGCCTGTTCACAAATGCCTTCTGGACATCGATTTTCTGCCTTGCTGTCTCGCTCCTTCCCCCGCCCCCAGTCATCAGTTTTCCTTTGCAGCTTCGTGAATCACAAAACTGAACGCACTCTGAATCACCCCAACACTCATCCAAAAGGTAATTCCCCAAGCAACAATTTGCTTGATGTGGTGATTGCAAACAACATATACGTGGCCAAGGCGCGAGGAGCTGCATGTTACCACTAGACAGTTTTGGCCACCAAGGCCAGCTGAGCTCAGCTGGGAAAAATACTCCACCTTTTAGAAAGTTTAGCTATTTCCTTTCCCCCTTGATATTTTCCCCCAAATGAATCTGTTTACCAAAAAAAAAAAAAAGTTATTTTAAAGCTGTCTGGAATACTAAAATGTAAACAAGAGACTGAAAGGGTCACATGGATATGGACACACAAAGATCCCCAAAATCTCTCAAAATGTTAGTTTTTTAAATGTTAGGTTTTTAATGACCTTCATGTACAAGAACCTGCACTTCATGGTCACGCTGGGAGACGCTATTGTGGCAACTTGATACCTCTAAATATAGATATCATTTTTTTCTGATTTTGGTTTCACAAATTGGGATGGGTTTAAAATGGAAAAAAAAAAAGTTGACTTTCTCTCCCGGTAAAGCAGCCTTTCTTGGGGGTGGATGGGCTAAGAAAGTGTCGTGGTTTAACCCCAGCCAGCAACTAAGCACCACGCAGCCGCTCACTCACTCCCCCCACCCACCCAGTGGGATGGGGAAGAAAATCAGGAAAAGAAGTAAAACTCCTGGGTTGAGATAAGAACGGTTTAATAGAACAGAAAAGAAGAAACTAATAATGATAATGATAACACTAACAAAATGACAGCAGTAGTAATAAAAGGATTGAAATGTACAAATGATGCGCAGGGCAATTGCTCACCACCCGCCGACCGACACCCAGCCAGTCCCCGAGCGGCGAAATCCCTGCCCCCCTCCCTTCCCAGTTCCTAAACTAGATGGGATGTCCCATGGTATGGAATACACCGTTGGCCAGTTTGGGTCAGGTGCCCTGGCTGGGCATGAGAAGCTGAAAAATCCTTGACTATAGTCTAAACACTACTGAGCAACAACTGAAAACATCAGTGTTATCAACATTCTTCACATACTGAACTCAAAACATAGCACTGTACCAGCTACTAGGAAGACAGTTAATTCTATCCCAGCTGAAACCAGGACAGAAAGCATCCTCGGGGGGCACAGAGGGCACTCCTGGGCTGGGGGTAGCACTCTGCTCCAGAATTAGCTCTCCCTCTGACAGCCCATCTTCTTCCACCCTACAGGAGAGGAATTCCTCTCTACTGCCTGTCCTCCCCGGTCGGTCCCTCCGAGGGTACGCTGTCGGTACCCCGCTCTCTCCTCCTGCTCTCTGCTGACAGGAGGACCATTACATTTTAGCTAGTCATCCAAACTGTTAACAGTTCGGCCCTTTTCCCTCTCCCTCCATTTAATAACAGGTTGCAACGATGAGGCAAAATTGATGACCCCAATTTGCGCTGCCCACTCCTGACTCTTAATGCAGCCAGGCAGACACCACCTCTATCAGGACGCAGGGGTTATTCTTCAGCAACCAGTGGTGGAAGTTCCTTACACCTTACTTTTTGTGTTGGAAACCTTTTAGGCATGTCTGCTCTCCATTTCTATAGGTGTGAGCATTACTGAGCTCATTTTTGTCTTCTTGTCTTTCATGTCTTTGTACATGGAGCTTTTCCTTCTCCTCTTCTGGAGTCGTCCCCTTGACAGATTTTGCATGTTTGAGTTTCTAGGAGCCGGTGCCTTGTTTCATTTTAACGTCTTTATGACTGTGCTTGAATCATGGCTGCAATGCTGAACAGCACAATGATAGACTCCCGAGAAAGGGCTTAGATAAATCCCGCTCCCTGTACCTCTAAACATCTTCATCCTTTCAGTCCGTGCGCTCACTGCAACTCTGGAGCGAGACCTTGGTCTCTGGGGGTGCTGAGTGGGCTCCAGCCCCAGCAGGAGGATTCAGTTCCCTCCAGACGCACCCAAAGGTGCCCAGGGTGCCAAGCTCCGCACCATCACCTGCCTTCAGCACGCAGGGGCTCCCTGTGCTCTGCCTTCCGCCACTTCTTAGCCAACGCCAAACTCCCTACTTTCACTTTCCAGGGTCTCTTTACAAGCAAATCCCCTTCCCGCCTGCCCATCCTCCTCCTCCTCTCGCTGTCTCCATCTGCTCAGCCTGGCCCTCCTCCGTCCCCATTCACTCCCCGCCTCCAGCCCCTTTGTGCTCCCCTCACACGCCTGCTTCAAGCTCTTTTCATGCTCTCTCTGTGCCTGGATTTCTCTACTTAAACCCCATCTGGCACACATTCGCGCTCTCTTCCTTCCACCTTATACCCCTTCACAAAATGAACTTCAATGAGACTTAAATAGTCGCCTCTGCCCCATTCAAAAAAAATGCCTTTAAACTTATATTAATCTGGAAAACTCACTGGCATCAGTCATCTGAATTAGTTTTTCCAATAATCATGCTGGTCTCGCCTTCATCCACTTTGTCCCCTCTTCCCTCTCACCCCCCCTCCCTGTTGCCCTTCCCTCCTGTTTGTTCTCCTTTTAACTTGGGCTGGAAGCTTTTCAGGGCATCTTTATCTCGATCGGAAAGTGCCGTGCATGTTGATGAAAGAGAGGATTTTGCTGAATGGAACTAAAATGTCCTGCTAATTCCAGACACTGCTGGAGATGCTGCATCTGAGCTGTCTTAGTAAACACCAGCCAGAAAGGATGAACTGAGAAATTACAATAACTAGAGATTTTGCTTGTGTTTCCTGAAGTAAAGTCTGATAACCCCTTCTTTGACAACAACTGGAGTTTCACACTCCCAATCAAAGACGATAGAATCAGCTCAGGAACTTCTTATAGTCTTCCAGCCCACAGTGTAACCCAGGCTCTCCAGCATCTCCAGGCCTGAGGTGGGCGAGCCTTTTTAAAATCCAGGATCATTGCACTTTACATGCTCTCCCCATCACCGTGCCAGATCGGGCATTCCTCTCCCACAAACACCAGCCACTGAATTTGACTGCTAACTCAGGAGCAACGAGCACTGTGCTGCTCAAGTTTGCAGGCAGGTAACCACATCTGTCTGCCCCACCTTCTCCAGTTTGTACTGGAGCTAATGTGTATATACCCAAAAATGGGCTGTGAAGACTATTTTTGCCCTCCTAACATAGAGAAGAGAGTAAAGATGCATAGGTCACTCAATTATGTGTATAATGGTAGTACTCAAGTGGGCCTGCATGGGGACCACTGTGCAACCCTCTGCTCCAGTGAGTCTGTCACCCAAACCCTCTGAGGATGTTTCCAGTGGGGCAATTACACTGCTGGGAAGAACGCTCTGGGCAAGCGGGCAGGGAAGGCACGGAGGCCAGGGACAAGAACAAGAGGTGAGGATGGCTCCCGACGGCTGTGAAGGGGGAAGGAACCAAGAATCCTGTGACAGAGGCACAACTGACTCTCCTGCCTATTCCTTGAGCAGTCCCCAATGGTGATTTGAAAACATACAATTAATGCGTAATGGGTTGCATTGACGTAGTAGTCTAACATC
This sequence comes from Buteo buteo, assembly GCF_964188355.1. Classification (NCBI taxonomy): domain Eukaryota; kingdom Metazoa; phylum Chordata; class Aves; order Accipitriformes; family Accipitridae; genus Buteo; species Buteo buteo. The sequence continues at coordinate 38,934,224 of NC_134179.1, forward strand.
AAACACAAAAGTGCACGTGTTTCCATGTTGGCAATGCGTTACTGAATTAGCATCCTCAGCAACAACAAAGGAAGAGCAAAAAGATACCAGAACGACTTCCTTCGCAGGGTAAAGCATCACAATCAGTGCAATGGTACAAAACTGGAGTGGAATGGTTATCTCAGGAAGCTGGTAATAGTAACAATTCACCTTGAGGCTGACCAGACCAATAGTTGAGTTATTAATGCTAAGACTCAGTACAGCACTCCTCACCCCTTAAGAAAAGGGGTCTCATTTCATTCACAGGGAGCTGTTTCTGCCAAGCACAGCTCGAACCTTTCTTTGTGCTCTGATGGCTTTCTGGTTGCCTGTAGGGCATTAATGGTTGCAATTCATTTCTACAAAAGGGAGGGCAATCATACTTCGAAAAAGCATCTCTAGAATGAAAAATCATTAACAAGCCTTCTCAGTAGTTTCAGTGGAAGAAACACAGGGCTGAGTTGGCTTGCAGACTTAACTCTCTTCATTCATTTGTGAGTGTCCTTCCAGCCAGAGCAGAAGAAAACAGGGCCATGACACTGCTTCTGTGCCTAAATCTCAGTCCAGGCCTGCCAGTCTCAAAGCTATTGGTGAGAAGCAGCTGGAGTTTCCACAGCTGGGATGACTTCAGCGTCTTGGTGGCATTTTCACAGGCCAGAATTTCTATTACGAAAAGCAATCCCAACCTCCCATCTGAAAGTAACTTTAATTTTTGAGAGATCGATTATCATTAACCATTACCCTGAGAGGAATCTCAAGACTCCTCCTTCCAGTTTATTGACCTTCAGTTATTAACTGGTTGTCGAGAACCAGACTTTTTTTCATGGAGAAGTTTTATGAGAGGGTGTAATTTATCAAAGCATCTGACGGCAGGAAAGTGCTAACACGCACGAAAGATAAGTTTCAAGGACTCATAAAGCCCCATGCACCTTTTTAACAATACTACAGAAATCTTTAGCCCAACAATTCATCCCTGAGTTTTTATCTCTGCCGTGCCAGCAGAACCCCAGGGACAGTCTTGGAGTTTGAGCGAGTGACAAAAGCAGACTGTGTTCAGCAGCCACCATACATTTCCTTAAAAATTCACCAGAATTTTACTAATTGATTTTTTTTCTCTTTCACTAAGAATAACATTGAGTTGTATCGCTATGAAGTAGCAGTTGCCTGAACCTAGCTTTATGTGGTATTTTTAGACTTCATTTAGACTATGTATTTACCAGTTTGCTTGTCAGGGCTTTGAAGCAGGGACAGTCTACTGTTCTGCGTTCGAGCAGTATGACAAACTAGCACGACAGACCTCTGTTCTGGGTTAGTCCAAGGCAATTCTGGAAAAAAAATAGCAAGTGGTCAGTATAAGGGACACAGAGCAAGTACCTTAGAAGCAGCATTTTCAACTGACCTTTCTTCACTGCAGTTTAGGAGCAACCTCTGTCCCTGGGATGCAAACAGTAGCACAGTGGTCCCCTCCCAGTGCCTACAGTGTCGTACTTACAAGACCTTGGCACAAGTAATTTTTTGCCAGGGGAATACCGGCGTAGAGAAAGACTTCACTGAGCCCCCATGCATGTATGTACAATGTGCATTAATGTCAGGGAGCAGGAGAGATTAATGAAAATCTGATTTGAACCACCTCATTGCTTCACTGTAACAGTCCAAAATGCTGTAGCCATAACACAATTTAAAGATGTGGTGGGTTTAGCCACTGCTGTAAAAGACTAAGTTTTATTTTGGTGCTTTTTAATAAGAGGGAAGGAAATGCCTCACATTGCTCAGCAATGATTCCTTTGGGCAATTAGGAACGACATCAACAGGCTAGAGGGAGGTTTGCCCAGAAAAATGAAGGGTGCGGGCCAGAAAGCAACAACAGCAGACCCTTAGAGGTTTGAAAGTAACATGAAGGATACCCAGAGGCAAGACCGGGAACATCTTAAATCAGGGAAAACAGCAGTAGCTGCATAAAGCCCATGCTGTTTTCTGTTTTCAGGTTTACAAAAGCTTCTGCAAATGAGTAAGCCATGTGAAAACGTTAAAAGGTTACAGATAAGACGCAGAGTAAACTCAGCTGTATCTGTGTCACAACCAGCAATATGCTGCATTCCTAACTAGAAGATCCTGGATACATTTTGGAAGGGACTCAAACTGCCAGGCTCAGAGCCAACACAATCTGTGGGTGGGTGCTGGATGCTTGCCTTGAAATCCTCTCCTTGCCAGCTAACCTATGGAGTAATAATGGCATCAGTTTTGGAGGGAGATTTCATAGTGTTTAAAGTTAGAAGAGACCACAAGTTGATCTACCGTGATCTCCTGCTTATCACTGCCTGTTAAATTTCGCTACTGCCCTTTCTATTGAAAATAACGATTTGGGTTATAATAAAGCAATTCATTCTTTGGTCAACCAAGCTACCTGCATGCTACAAGACTACAAGGAGGAAGAGTTAGCTCAAATCCTTGCAACCACAGGTGGGGTATGACCACACATTCCTTGTAGGTGATCCACATACCTATCCTGAGAGAAAATCAAGATGCTTCTCTGGTCTCAGCTGAGTGACCAGCAGCATAATTTTTTTCCCCTAGCTGATTCAAATCTGATCAGCACTTTCACATGAGGTATAGGACTATGAGACACTCAACAGGTATCTTAAAATGAGAACTCCCTCCACTATCTTCCCTATCTGGTCTCTCATCTACAACGGTGGCCTGTCTTTGAAGAGTCAAAAGAAGGTGAAAACCACCCCCAGAACGCATCTTGCTAACCATGCGTCAGAGGGAAATAGCCTTCCTAACCCCTGTGGGCAGCCAGCTGAAGCCCTGGAGCATGAGACTTTAACACCAAGATGTCTTCCAGAAAGGAAATGGGGAATGCAACAGGATGGAAAGATGAGGTAAAAAAATACAGCACGTTCTCAATTCCAGGTAAATCTGCCACCTTCTGACTCCAGTACACTGTGTGGGAAACTTACAGGGCGGGCATTTTCAAAGATCACACTCAGAGGTAAAATAGTGTTATAAACTCCCGATCTCTTCCTCTAGCCCTATCCAACCTTTTCAAAGCAGCAGCAGAAGGAATTCCTAACAAAGAAGATAAAACAAGGTAGATTAAGCCCACTGAGATGATAGTAGCATGAGAAATAAACATAACAAAAACCTGAAAAATGAGAGAGCAAACTAGGCTCGTTGAGAGATAACAAAGCAAGCATTAATTTGAAAGTGTGGAAGAATGAACCAGTTTATTCTGTATGTGAGGTAATAGATATTAACAATGCTGACAACATTTTCAGGTGAACTAATGAGCACAAGGAGCAGAAGAAATGGTTGTGAATGAGGGGTAAGCAAGCATATGTTAAGGATAGAGGGAGACGAAGCACTATGTCAGCATGAGTTACCTAGAGATGAAAGATGAAAAACATGACTCATTCACTATTTGTAGAAGTATTTTCCAAGTATTTGGAAACAGACGCCATAGTTCCAGCATTTAGCAAATAAAGATTCTAGAAGAAAGGCTGACATTACCTTCCTGAAAGACTAACACCTACATTTTTTTTAAACCCTCTGAGACATTTATGAGTAGCCAGGGGGTGCACTTGGAATTGTGAAATTTAATTAGTGAGTCACTACAGAATTATGAAGCATAAATCAGGTCAAATTCATTTTTATGCATTAGCTGTTGGTCTTGATTCAGGTGAGGAACCAACAGATCTGACCTAACAGATATTCAGGGGATATTTGCTTTTTAATCAGGTTCCACATGGACTGGATTGCTGAATAATCCACTTCATTCATTAACAGCAATTTTAAGAAATGAGCCTGATTCTGTAGCCGGCATGTTAAAAAGCCCATCAATGATCACCGTTGGGAAAGCTTTCTATTTAAAGAATGGGAGCAAGGAGGCAGAGATCTAAATCTGGAGGGTTTGTACCCTGCCTTGGAGCTGGTGAAGAGCAGAGCACTGAGAGGGCTCTCTCCTCATCATCTGTTGACCGTTTACCTCAAATCCAAGCACTTCGCTGTCCTTTGCGCTGTACTCTCCAGGCAAGGCTCTCCCAGCCTTCCCGAAGGCAGCTATTACACACACAGAACTGGAGCTGGGAAAGGTTCAGCAATTTATCTCAAGTCACACGGCAAGTGTCTGGGTTTGTGCCGGGGAAGCAGTTGTGGTTTGGCCAGTGGTAATGATGAGCACAAACCATCAGGGGATTTCAAAGATGTGCTCACTTGTATCAAGGTCATGCTGAGGGCTGTTGCTAGCATCATTCTGCAGCAGCAAAATTTCTTCCTCGAATCCCTCGTCTGTTTCTAGCTCCTTTTAATGTGAAAAAAATTCACGTGGTCTTGCTCTCATCGTCAGAGATACTTGTCTCTGCTCTTATTTTCCCTGCGCTCACCCATCTTTTCACCTCCCTCCACCAGTCAATCCCTGATCTGACGATTCTGGCAGGTTCTGCCTCCTGTTCTCTCTTCAGAGCAGAACAGCATTAAAGAAGGCTAACAGCTACTTGTTTGCAACAAGGAGAGTATGCTTTATAAACCCAAGTAATTAAAAGAGTAAAATGGAAGTCGCATCCAGTCACATTGTGCTGTGGTTGTCTCGTATCAAAAATGGAGGTATGTGAAATATCTGAACAAGACAAGGGCTATTTCAGCTTTTCACATGTGTCCACTTGAAACTTTTGCACTGAGTACAGCAACTCAGAATGAAAAAAATGCTCTAAAAAATCATTAATTGTTCAGTTTCTTCATTTAATGCAGCTGACAGTGGTTGCTATATGCTTATGCATTCTTCTTTTTTCCTTTTGACCATAAACACAGTCAGAAAAATTCCTCTTATAATGTTTTATTGTTTTAAAGTCATGGTAATAGTGCTTGAGCTGCAGTCTAAAACTAATCAGTCAAGTTCTAAAATCATGTTAAACTTGGTGATCCAAAGGAAGTTATCCAGAGCATAAGGCAGGGATATTGGGATATGAACTGAATAAAACTCTACCAAAAAAACCCCCCAAAACCTAAACCCCAAACCCCCCAAAACACTGTTATTTTACACCAAGCTGCAAATAACTGAAGCTGACACCCCTAGCTGAATGGCAGCAAGTTCTTATACAAAACCTGGAGAACAATAGGGTGTGCACCAAGAAGATATCTGCTGGAAGCACACAGGCAAAAAGCATTCCTTGTTGATTTAGTGACTTTTCTTCAGTTCTACCACCCAGCCCAGCCTGGCCTCTGGGATATTTCACATGGCAGAGTTTCTGCAATCTTTCTTCCAGAGATGCTCTAGACAATTTGACTTTCTGTTGATGGCTCATTTAACTCTCTGGCTATGAGGCGTCAGCACAGGGCTCCTGTGTTTAGCTTAGCAAGGTTAAAGGGAACATTTGTAAGTTTTTAAGCCTAATTTCTGGCCCTTCCCCCATTCGCTGAAAAATGAAGACTTGAAAATAGTTTGCTTCAGTCTAGTTTTGTAAACCAACATTCTAAATTAAACTCAACAACTAAATGCTAGGCCCCAACTAAGCTGGCACTGTCTTTTCTTAAGTCTTTGTCATCACTGCTCTCAAAAGAATGAGAAAGTTAGAAGCAATAGGCTCAAACTAGAAGGTAGTTGAACCCACACACCTTACTAAACCAACACCATTCAAAAGCAACTTCCATAAAGAATCCCTAAGGTATTTGCATGTGCAATCAGTAGAAGAGACCAGAATTATCTCAAAACTATTAAACAAATTAAAACAAATCACTTGAGATCCTTGTGTTTAATAAAGAGCTGTGGGGAGACTGTGTTCTATATTTTCAGTTCCTCTGAATATTTTTGTTGCAGTGAAATGAATTAAAGGAAGTACGTTCTAGTTCAGCCTGTAGCAGACAAGCACATTCAAAGATACTTCTGGTGAGACATGTGAAAGGTTCTTTAGGTCCCCTGAACTCTTGTTGGGCTCACACATACTGTACCATTACAGTAGTGGGGGAAGATACTACCTAGGGTTACCAATTACACACGCTAACAGGTGGAACAGCGGAAGAAGCTTAGCTAAAGGTAATATATTTTAAATTTGTAAAGGCACAAAGGGTTATCTTGTCTCCATCAGCACATTGTAAGTCAATGGTGGAACAAAGCCCGTAGTAATATATTCCCATACTCCAGCAACACAGGCACAGACAGTAACAAGGACAGTCTTATACCACAGACTTCTATGCTTTGTAGGAGCTCTGCAGCCCAGATATGGTGCAGACAGGAGCAGCACATACATATGACCTTCTTCTGATTGCCAGCTGGAAGCCTGGGCAAGGAAGAACATCTGCCAGTTCTATTCCCACACGTATTTAGTTGGTTAGTACTTTCATTTCCCCTACGTCATCATTAGGTGATTTCACCAACTTCATCAGGTAGAGATATCATGTTGTTAGAAGTGGCAAGTGTTTAAGTTTTTCAGAAGCAATTCAGGTGAAAGTGGCTTTTAAAAGGCAGAGCACTGAGGAGAAGAGAGGTTTGACACCTAAGGCCTCAAAGTGGATCCAGTTAATGGCTCTGCAAGAGACTTCCAGTATGATTTAATCCCTCTGTTGACACTCTTTACAACCAGGCTAATGGTACTTCTCAACCTTGTGAGGATGATGTCAGGACTAAGCCTGTAGCGCTACAGATACTCAGATTTGGTGATGACAGGGAGCTTCAGCAACTTCCATAATGTGTAACAACTGGCAGTGCAGTACATACAGCTATCTCTTTATAGGTATGATAGTAAAAAAAACCCAAAACAAAACCCATAATACCTTTGCATCAGCTCTGAATCCTAAATGATTAGTTCCAGATTCCCATACTTTCCATATACAGAGTTTAAACAGGTTTCATTCAGTTTAGTGGTCATAAAAGTATAATCAGTAAACACCAGTGGCAAATATTGCATCAGGAAATGAAAGAAATAAAATACCTCAGAAATCTGAGTTTGTCCATAACAAAAACCCCCTTCCAGTCTGGAAACTTCAGGACTTCGTTCTCCCTTCCCATAATGAATTAAATTGCAAGTGACCTGACTATTTTCTGTACTCTTAACCTTTAATGTTACTTCCCCTTGGCTGGCAATACTTGGATTGCAGTCCAGGCAGTGTACCCCATTAAACCGACAATGATTCCACATCTCCTATGCTGAGAGGATCGTGAAGGCATCACTTCCCTACTTCCCTGTCCCCCTCCCCAAGACACCAGTGGCTTGCAAGGAGCTAGTACATCTCAGCAAGCTCTTCTACGCTGCGAGTGTCCTTTCATGGGCAACTCTTTTCTTTTGCTTATTGTCTGGCTAAACGGAATAACTAGCTTGGGGAGGCGGGTTGGTTTTCTTCTTGAGACAAGTAAGTATTTCGGGTAAGCCACTGCCACGTTTTCCAAACAGCTTAATAAATGTGAGAATTTTTATACAGGGTAACTCACTACCTCATAGGGCCATTCTGCGGAGAAAAAAAAAAGGACTACGCTGAACTTTGAGAGTTTTGAGTCCTAGACTTCCAGCTAAATAAGAAGAAAGTTAAATAGTGGATACTCCAATACATTTATTTAACTTGTAGTGACTGAATGTGCAGAAACATTTTTAAGTGTGTTCTGATCTTTTGTTGAGGATTTGGAAAGGCAGGAGTATTAAAAACAGCCATTTTCTCCAACTTAAGAAAAACTCCAAACCAAAACCCCAAAGACAGCAAACAGCAAACAAAACTGAACAGAAAGCAGTTTGTGATGGCCCTCACTACCCAACCCCTGACATTCAGAGGCGAGTTTGACCTGCCCATTGCACTCCCAATCGAGGCAGTTCAAGGTGAACGCTTTCTGAAACAAAGAACTTTACTACGAGTCAAAACCATAACTATAAAGAAGAACGAAGGAAATAAGTCTCATCAATTGATAGGATTTTCTGCTCCCTCCTTTGAAAGCTAAGTGAGCCTTATCTACCCCCAAAAGAGGCTTCAGTATGGGGTTTTTTTTACATGTGAGCTCTAAGGGAAAGGAAAAAAATGCCTTAAGAGGGGATTTTCCGAAGTTTTGTGAAATCAGTAAGTCTTCATAGTATGCAGATCAGATGACAGAAGAATAAAAAAATAAGAAGGAACTTATTTTCTTGCCTTTTTTTTTTAAAAAACCACTATCATGTCACTACATGAATCTGAAGAAGTTCAAGTTTCTGGAGATCACTACCTACGGATGGGTCTCTTCGAGGACAGAGGGTCACCACACTCCAGCCCGTACACACGACAGCAACTCCTGCAGATGCAGCTGAGCTCCCTCTGAGCCAGCCTGCTCAGGGACCTCCGTCCGAACCCTGCTGCTGCCCGGAACTGACGGTTGGGAGAGTGTTCAGGGGGTACAGTGCTGCACAGCCCACGTGGGGAGAAACAAGCACTGAAATGCAGTGTTGTTACTGCTGCGGTATCCAAAATACAGATACTCATGACCTATTGAAAAAACTAACTTTATCCCAGGCAAAACCAGTGCAACATCCTAGGAGGCGGGGAGTGAACCACTGTCCTCCTTCAAAAATGGAGGAAGCAAGCAAATCCCCTGAACAAATTTTTATACATCTTCCCTACCTACTGCTTCCCACCATCAGGATGCCCAGCTGACTCTAGATGACAACGTGCATTTCTCATGACTTAAGTTTATAAACAAGCATCTTTGTGTTGCTCCTGATATTTGGGTAGGAGCTTCCTATACACATCCATGAACATCAAGAGACACCAGCCCCTTAGTAAAGCACCCTGGCACTAGAAATCATATCCAACACCTAACCCAGGGCTGGACTGGTCAGATACATTCGTTGGTATCACACCATCGCTGTGGGAACTGGGTGGCATGGAGGAGTCTGAAAACTCTGTCTCTCACTTTCAGTTCAGTGAAGATCATATTAAACTCACTTGCTACTTTTTTCTTTTAATTTTCCAGAAGGTTTTTCACTGCTTCTGCTTCAAACAACATTGAGTCTGCAGTTCAGGAAGGAAAGGTCATTTCCCTAAAACAGGACACAAAACTTAAGTACTAAGGAGCTATGTCATTTAAGAGATTAGAAGAGCAGGATGAAACTGAATTTCCTTTAGTGCTTGCCCATTACCATACTCAACTCTACTTCACACTTATTTACTACCTAGTATGAGAATTACTGGTGAGCTCTAGTTAATAATTCTGCTGATGAGTTAGGCTACCACGGGGGCAGCACGCTGATTGGTTTCATACCCTCATAAACCAGAATAATTTCTCAGCAAAATTGTTCAGAACAAAACCAATGACAAGCTTTGCTCATAAAAATACCAATCTGTTTGCAGATTGAGTTACTTCCCCAATATTCTTTAAAATTCAGACAAGAAACTTAAAAACAAAAGAATTCTGTGAGAAAGAAGCCTATTATTTATGAAGACAGTTAAATGTGTGATTAATTTTTCCTACTGATGGAACAAAATACAAATCAGCCCTGGGATCACCAGACCGTCACATGGGTGAGCAGAGCTCACTGACAGAGGCTGCAGTAGTGTCATACAAGAGGGAAACAGCCGGACTCGTCTCTTTAATTCAATAAAAAGAAAGCAGATCCTAACCTGCGCGCGAGAGATTCCTGAACCATTAAGCTGTGGTTCAAATAGGAAAAACACCCACGGCAACAGTAAACAGGAGTTTACAATTAAAAAGGCCAATTGCTCACTGTGCAGGAACTGTTTTTTCATAAGAAAACAGGAATACAATGCCAATGATCTGCAGCTGCATGCAATTCTGCAGACACCACGCATACAGCCACGTTGCTCAGTCCTTCCTCCATAGACAGAACCAAAACATTTCTCTTACATGGTAGACTTTTGCTACAGTTTTAGAGTTTAAAGGCTGTATCATGGTTTGAAAACGTGGTTCAGTTTGCCCTGTAGGAAGCCAAATTAGACAAGCACAGAAGTCTTTTGGCCTTCATCAGCTATGAATCACCGATACGTGATAGGATGTTACTGTATTTTAGCCATAGGGAAGCATGACATGCACTTCGTATGACACACTCGACTAATAGCCCACAAAGCAGCCAAGGTCATGTTGACCCTGTCATGGGGTCACACAGGGACCCATAAAGTCAACAGGAACGATACATGTGCTGAAAGATGGACTTTGCCTGAGAGCCCTGCTGAATCAGGACCTGGAGCCATTACACTGTAATGAGCTTTTAAATATCCATCTTCCGTGCATCATACAATATCCAAAATGCATGTGCTTTCCACACGTGGATTCAGCACATGTATTTTATATTAAGATACGACTAGACTGCTGAATTTAGCAACTCCCTTTGTTCTCTTCTATTCATATTTTTTCACATGACACCTTCCCATTTGGTCTCTATATGCTGATCTTCCTTTGGAAACCTACACTCTGTTGCTCATTAGCCTTCCCCCCTCTACTCTAAAATGTGAAAGAAAAACTACAGTCTATCTTCCATCCTGCTCTAGGAAGAATCTCACAGAAAGACAGAAACCTTACAGCTACTGACAGAGCAGACTTTCTACAACAAGGGTTTCTAAAGAAAGTTAGAATTACAGGCAACCTTTAGTGGTAATTCACATATGTTCTTTTTGGGGGGTCCAACTTCATCTTTAATAAAGGAAGATTCATGGGACCCTGCATTTTTATTAGTAACTCTGCTTTACCCCAGATCCTAATTTGGCTGGGGACTGATCCTGCACAACCTCAGCAGAGACAGCGTGGGAAGGGAGGGAACTGACTGTGCCATTTAGCATTGCACCACGTTAAGGTCTCCCTGCAAGAGCCTTTGCTCTAGGTAGGGAGATGAAGCTCTCCTCCCACCTCTGCTCCCACTAGTGGAAAATCTTTGCCCAGTGGAACCCTCCTCGCTCACCCGCCTTTCAATAAAACCAGGAAATTATCATGCGTTGTGAAACAACAACCACCGTGCCTTCGGCATTGCTAACATAACCACCTAAACAATACACACTTGCTAATCCTCCACCTACAAGAGGGTATTTTACTATGAACACAAGCACCATGAATCACAGACCATAAATCCTAGTCTCGATTCTGCTCCACAGCAGCATCAGCCTTCCCCCACTCCAATTACCTCTTGCTCCTGCACACCATCCTTTTCTGCTACAACTCAGCGCTGTAGCCAATATCCGCCACTGCCTGCGTTTTGTGTGGGGAAGGAGAAGGAGGTAGTGAAGAGAGTGCAGAAGGGCAAGCTTTCTCTCCACTAATTAAGTGCGTGGAGTTTGCAGTAACGGTAAGGGATGGCCATGTGGGTGGAAGGTATGCACTGCCTTCATTTTCCAGATTCTTCCTTTTCTTTGGTTTTGTGTCAGCAATGCTGCATGTACATCAGCTTTTGATTTTTATGCCTTTGTGGCTTAGGGCCATCGGGGTTGCTATATACACACAAACATACAACACTGCTGTTTCACAACAACAATTTTTGTGCATTAATGCTGCAGAGGGTTTGCTATCAGAAAGTGTTACTGAAGACGAGAACACCAGTTCTAGCAACAGATTGATACAAAGAAGTGTTACTTAAAACACAAACAAAGAGAAAAAAGAATGGGAACACGAGGACAAAGGGAATACCAAATGCTTTTGCAGATATTTATTAAACAAAAGGACTGCTCAGATGTACTTGTCCAAATTATTTTCTGATGTAACTTCATAGGCTTCAGAGAAGCAGTGAGAATGAAAGTATCTGCTCTTGAAATGTATCATCTGTTCACCATACTCGTGTAGGTGGGCAGGTTACCTTTAAAACTATGTTAGAAATTTTAAAAAAATTAAATTATTGGATGCAGCTCACTCGAGATCAGCTTGTCTACATTAATCTCTTCTTCTTATAAATGAGTCACTAGAAACAGGAAGATTTGTTTAATGGAATTCCAAAAAATTCAGGCAGGATTCTAAAAAACCATAAGGTTTAATTTAAATAATTCAGACTTCTGCCTGCAAAACTGGGCTGATCTTGCAGATGAGTTAAGTTTCCTGGGATGTCACTTATTGTAGTAGACAGAAGTGACCAGAACCACATGGGGGGGGGGGGGGGGGGGAGCATAAACGCAGTCTCAGATGCACCACCATAGATGTTACCTCGTTTGCTTTCATGAGAAAAGGAACACAGGCCACATTGGATTCTGCTAATTATTTTTTTTTACCAGGTTCACTCGTATTTCCCTAGTCCTGAGAAACCTGACTGAGGCTCACTGAGGAGTATTCAGATGAACAAAGAGGCATTTTAAGGACTGTCACTACAAATTTGTATTTGTTCAAGGGGGCTATCTGATAGAAGGAAAACCACAGCAGACTTAACAACTCGGGCTACATATTCTGAGATTTGGATTGCTTTTTATTTCGTTTCCACATTGCATGTGACAATGAAAGGTTGTGACATTCTAAGTGGTTCCAGACTCCATCAGGCTGTCCACAATGAATTAAAAAACAATAAAATCCAGATGCTTTCTCAAGTAAACACTTCCTTTCTCAGCAAAGCGAACCAAATGCAAAGGATACTGCTGAAAGTTTTCTTCTAGCATGCTTATTTTATATAAAGGTATCTTATACTTTACTGGCACTTAAGTGTTCTCCTTCCAACACAGTAAACCCCCTGGCACTCTTTTCCTGTATTTCTGGTGTTGGAAGCCAAATTCTTGAGAAAATATCTCAGTTACTTGAATGATTTTAATTTGCTTGTAGATATTTAATGAAGTCTACATCTAAAATAACACTGACAAGTTAAATTGGCTCCTGGAACATAGTTTGCAATGAGCTAGAGTAAAATAAAAATACTAGTTTTTTTTTAAAAAAATGTAAATTCAACTTTCAAAGCACAGAATTTGTGTCCCAGACAAGGAACATGAAATTTCTTACCAGTACAAGAAAAACATATCTACTTTTTATTAGCAGCCTAAGAAGAGAAAAAGCAAAAATTAATAAACCCACAAAAATTACGAAGTAAATGCATTGTGTTAAACCATTTGTTGTAATCTTCTAAAATATTTTTCATAACACAGGTAAGGACTTTTAAATGAAGTATAAATATTATCCCTAAGTGGAACTGTGTTGTTGAGAAACACCTAAAACATGAGTTTCTAATTGCAATGCATTGCAATTTCCCTAGTAAAAATAAATCAAAACAAAAACAGACACCTCCAGATCCTGGCCTGAAGATGACAACTATTTATCAAACCTGGGCGTACCTGAAGAAGAATATAAATACCTCGGTGTTGGTGTCCTCAATACCTAGAACTATTAAAAGAAAGGTATCCCCATAGATACTACCTTTAGTCCTCTCTCTTTTCTGTCACGAGGGCACTTCCATTTTCACTGCCCTTTCAGTGCTCCTGGGCTACAATGAAAAAAAAATGAAGCTGACTATTTGCACAGCAAGTCTCTTTCCATTAAAGCCCAGCAGCACAGCAGACACATCTAGCCTTTAGCAGCAACAACAGGGATCTGTTTGTCAGAAGATAGCGGCTTCATTCCTCTTCGCCATACGTATGGCTTTCTATAGATCCACCCCCGGCCCCCATTGAGCTGCGACAGTGGCTTGGTGGAAGGCAAAAGCACTAGAGCAAATTTATTCTAAAATACAGTTATTATAAGGACTGTACAAGGCATTGCTTGATCCAGAAGAAGCTCTGAGAGATTAAACAATTCTATACCTACTCATGCTCCAATATAAGAATGTTATTTTCAAGCTTAAAGGATTGCCAGGAAGTTTTTTTGCTTTTTTGATTTAGGATCTTCAGCTAATATGTATCCATTTGCCTAAGAGGATAATCCCCCCCCTGCCCCTAATCTTACCCTTAATCCTGTCATCTTGAAAGCCAATGAGAGATTTCAATATAAAATGATAAAAAGGATCCAACTGTATTTAATATAGAGCATGTACTCCAACAACACTCAGGGGGAACCCGGAAACCAAGCAGAGCTTCCCTTTTTATGGCACTTTTGTTCCCCTCAGAAGGAAAAAAAAAAAAAAGGGAAAAAAAAACCAACAAAAATTTAAAAAAAATACAGGAAAACATGAAAACCAGCAATAACAAACAAGTGGAACGAGGTAATCTTTGGCAACAACTGAAGTTGTGACCGTAGCCATCGCTCCACGCTTTAAGACGTTAGAAGAGCTGAAAACATTTTTGCATGCTAAAACCTGACATCATAGCCCCACGTTTTTTCTGATGCAGTTGCCATTGCTCCCCCTAATAGCTGACCGCTTCCTCACAACCATCTGACTTTCTCTAGCTTTGGGTGGCGTTCAGACAGGTTCTCTCCTCCCTTCCCTCTCTGCCAGTCCACAGTAACTGCGTGGAAACCCGTGGAAGGGTGCTGGATGTTTACCTCTCGTGGAGGACACGGGTACAGGTCCCGCCGCAACTTCAGAGCAAGGAGGTTTTCAAATTATTTCATTTTAGCTGTTAGAAGCTCTCAGTTCTGAGAAAACGGTTTTTCAGGCTTGCAAACCGTTGAAAGCACAGCCTTTTAACTTATCACACGTTCTGATAAAGCGATTTGGAAAGCCTTAAAAAAAATCCTTGAAAGGAAAAAGGGGGGTGAAACATTCTTTAAAGAGGGCTAAGATAGAAAGAATATAAATTTCTTCTGACCAGGCCACATCACAGAGGTTTACTTGATAAAAGCAACATGTTGATTTATTCCATTCCTTTCCCCTGCTGCCCAAGCTGTGAAATACAGGCAGATGATGCAATCCCTCCGAGAGAGAAGGAAAGGAGGGGAAGAAAAAAAAAAAAAGAGGAAAGAAGAAAATATAATAATAAAAAAAAGCCAGCAAGCAGGCAAGAGACTATTTCACAGCGTAGCATATTGCTGGCATGTCCCAAGTTCCGTAAAGCGTTCCTGAAGGGACTGCAGGAGCTCCCCAGTTCACCGCACTGCAGGCAGGACTGGAAACAGGGTGTTCCAGACCCCTCCAGCCCCGGGGGGCTCGAAGCCCACCCCAGCAATGCTCCCCCCCGCCTTCAGCCCAGGCAGGAAAAGCATCCGAAACAGACTGACAATCTTAAAAACCAAACAAAGCTGTCATCACCATATGTGTTTATTAAAACCAGAATCAAAACCAACACTGGTGATTCCTCCTAACTAAAGATGAGCAGAAAGGCTTTTGTTCCGACGTCTGAACTCATCAAACATGCTTACCCTTTCAAAACAAAACACAACAAAACAAAAGCAGAGGCAGGAATTATACTCTCTTCTCAAATTGTGTGTGCTCCTTACCAATTTCTGCATAGTATGCTTTCAAGACTAAATCACTAAAATTTACTTGAACTCAAGATCGTTCTTTCTATTTGTGAGATATTAATTATACAGTGTTAATTTGCACATGAAGTAACATAAAATTAGATTAACATAAAGTTAAAGCATTACATGATTTTATAACATGATGGGTTCATTTTTTTCAGTGTAAGAAATGATTTTAATATAATTAATGTATCTGTTATCTACACAGAGGTCAGATCAAATTCCCTGCGACGTCTGGAAAGCCTTGCTTTATTTCAGTGTGGCTTTGAATTAAACAGTATCTACGGTATTGCTAAATTCTCCCACTTCTCCTATTCTCATTTAATTGCAACTTGACTCTCATGATATTTAGCCTTTGGGACAAATTCACTAGGTTCTGAAAGAACCAGCTTAGGACATTAAGTTTTCATTTATATAAATTTTAAGAAAAGTTACATTAGTTTTTTGATCATCAGGGATTTACTTAACATGTAATAGCTGAATCCTTCAGTTTCAAAGACCAGAAGATAAACTGAGAAAAGAAAAATCAACTTCCATTTAAAAAAGAAAGTCTCATTAAGTTCTCTATAGTACGAGAATAATTACAATCCAGATCATTCAGTTATTTCCAACTTCAAGATAAGTAAATTCGTTTTAAAACTACAGTGTCTTCCTAGATTTCATCTTGCTTGTCACAGCCAATTAGTCAAGGGCAATTATACACAAGGGCAGTGCATCATGAAAAATCAAGCGGTGGTTATAACAGTATATACACAGAAGAACAATAATATCCAGATATCAGTTATGCCTTCTCTCAGCTTCGTAGGCTCAGGGGTCATCCCACACAGTGGATATCTGATCTGTATTAAGCAATGGCCACACACACAATACGGCAGCCTGCAGCAGGGAGCAAAGATGACCTTGGTCAGCTGAAACAGCAAAGGAAACCAAGGTAGAGGGAGCATACTGCTCAGCGACATTCTTGCCTTGGAACTTCACGCCAAAAGATCATGACAAATCACATAGGTATGTCCTAGGTTATCTGAAAATACATTATAATGCCAGCCATGGACAAACCCTTTTTTTTTTTAGCATATATCTTCTGACAAAGGAGTCAGCCCAGATCTCTCAAAGGTCAAACCAGGTGGAGGTGACTCAAGAGGGCAATGTTACGGATGTTCAGTTGTTCAGTACCACCGCCTGCTTCAGTCCATCCCACGCTTCCCCATTGTAACTGCTTCTTCAAAATATTTATAAAGCATGGCAAGAAGCTTGCATGGATGAAACACCAGCTGAAGTCATCAGATCTAATTTTGCTGAACGTATAAACACGGTGGGATTCAGATCTGCTCTCTGAACAGAGCTAATGGCCAACATCCGTGCAGTCTGACTGGCAGGTGTACCAGCCCAAATAAACCGATCTTGAGGAACACTGTGTTGTATCCTTTTCAAGTGGAATCAAATCAACAAACAAAATAAATAATGGTTGCTTGAGAGAAAGCATGGCAGTAGCTGGACAGTGGGATTGTGAATGCTCTACCCGTACTTGATTTGGGCTCTGTTCTTCATCGACAGTGCTGTTCAGACATGTCTCAAACTTTTGGGAAATAGTACAACCAGAACAATGAGCCAGAACTGAACGGTGGGACCTGAAAGCCTATGCCTACCCTTCTGACATAATTCTCAGATCTGGAAAGACCAGCCCTGTCGAATCCATCTCCAGACACCAGATAAACACTGTAAATCGCTTGCCACCACCCTGTGATAGAAGCATTCATCATATCATCACTGCAGCAATTCCAAAAGTCTTTGGCACTGAAACGGCAAATACAACCTTAACTGCCCCTGGCCCGACCTCTGCTACCTCTGACAGTACCAGGAATAAAATGGCTTTTGGTTGGTGCGCTGACTTGCAAGCTTGAAGGAGGAGTTTTGTTCCTCTGCAAAATCACAGGGCAGAGGGTACTGTTCATCCAGCGCCAGCCCTCTGGCTGTCGGGAAGCTGGTAACACCATCAAGGACCTCTGAAGACAAGATGATAGCTGTACTCTTGCTTGCCCTCTTACTGGAGAAAAACTAACCCCCTCCCTGTTACCTACATGTTTCAGCTAATTGGGTCACAAACCAGTGAACAGACGTGTCTGGGATGGGCCATATCTCGTCACTCAGAATGAACACTGTTATAAGCCTGAGTATTTCAGGTCCTGCCAACAGCCATGCCCAACCTTATTTAAATACATTGCACAAACCAAAAACCTCATGTTGTTCCCCACCTTAGGTACAGACCTTTCTACTTCTCCATTGCATTAAGACCGATTCTGTTTTAAGCATCCCCGAACACCAACTGCAGCCCAGACGCCAGAGGACTAGCTTCAGGTCAGAATACGCTGCAGTCTCAGGGCCAAATCTGGGAACTTTGCTCTCTACATCTTATCGGCTGATGTCCACTGCTGTCCCCAGGGACCTCTGCATGATCAGCAGGACTAGGTTGCTGGCTCTGGGCTTGTTTAGAGACCTTTAAATAAGCTTATCAAGTTATTTAAATCATGCATATGACATGATTTACATACAGACAAAACCAGCCAAGATGGCAGAACAGGCATTGAAGCTTTCTCCCAAAATCTCTCCTGTCCTTTATTTCCAGAAGACCAACAGTACCACAAATAAAGCTGCCACCGATTGCACTGCTGCCACCAAGGTGCCACTGACGAGCAAACAGAAACTTGGCCCCAAATGTCCTGCCTCTCCACATCCCCTTACACCTCTCTAAAGTAGGAGATGTAGGATAGTTCCCATCTATTGTGGGATACTGGCTAGGGCTGATAGTGAATGTTATTAATAGTAATAATAGGAATTTAAAAAAAAAGGTAATTAAAATCCAAGTGGTCAAAACAAAAGAATTGCTTGATATTGCATGCCAAACCATAGGGGAGAGACTTAAAGAACTTAAATCCAGAATCACTTTTGCTGTCCTTTTTCAGACCCACCACTCTCAAAGGGATACAACAGCACCGCAGAATATTTAGACTAAAAAAAAGCCTTAGAGGCCTGCAGAACATGGGCCCATGCATTTCTCCCTGTTTTATAGACTCCCAATCTGAGATTTAACCTCAAGTCTTACCTAAATAAACAAATTATTAAATATTTAACATTTTTATTTTGCAACAACAGCCTTAGAAATATAGACAGATCGGTGATGGTGAACACCGTGGCTGTGAGCCCCAGTCTCTCAGCGTCTTGGAGACTGGGATGCCCTTGGATAGATGGTGTTAAATGTGGACAAAGGCTCGTTACTGCCATGACACTCGCTGCTAGCGTAGTCCAAACCAACACGTCTCCACAGCTGAGAAAGATAGCTTAATGCCAAGGATTTACGTAACAGGTGTAACAGCAGAGGAAATACTCTGGCAAACCTACACACTGAGCCCAAAACCCATCACCAAGACAATAAAAACAAAGAAAATAAATAGGGAAAAAAAAATCCAGTAATTCTACAAACACACTGACTGCCCTGTTAAACAAATACGCCAAATTACTTCGCAAATTGCCAAGCGCTGTACTACTAGGTTTTCTCCTGCACAGTGTCAGTACTGTGACTGCAGGTCTGGTTAGGATCACCGTGGTGAAAAATAAGACTTGTGAGATAGGCCACACAGTTTCTTTGAACAATAAATTATCTTCAGCCTGGTTTGAACAGCATTAAAGTGTTTTCAGAATTCAACAGGGAAATTTCAGCCTCTCTCAAATGTCAATGACAAAAATCTCATTTGTGTCAGCACAATCAGGTTTTAACCCTCACCTTACCTTATGCTTGTTACAACATCAGAAATACTGATCTTAGATAAAGCAAGCAAAATGGCAACACATGCATCAGCAACACAAGAAACACCCTCACCTTAGGAAAACTGTCCTTTAGAAACCGTAATATTTGTAAGGTCAAACCATGTTGTGCTCTGTTCCCAACACTGATTTTGGACCAGTCATTGCAGTTTTCTATGTTTCAGTGACCACAGCTGCAACAAGGGGGCAAAACCACCCCCACAAGCACTTTGTTTTAAAAGCTTATCCAAACCGAGTGGAGAGGAAAAGTTATATCCAGAACTATAGTATGGTATCGTTAAGTGTTGACACCGAGTTTAATATGACCAGCAAAACTTTTCCACTTCCACCGAATTCTTTTTCTTTCCTTTTGTTTTACAGCCTGCTGAAACAGTGATAGTCCACATCTGGTTAGTGTCTGGTTCAAGACAGACACCAAATAGAAAAGCCCATGTTTGGGATTAAAGAGGCAGGCATTCACTGCACAGGGCAGAAGAGCCATTTAATGCTTTTCTGCACAGCAGCGGGGTGGGGGGAAGTGTGCTGTAATTTTGGGGACATTTTGTTCTGCAGAAAGCAGAACCCCAAACAGTTCAGATTTAGTTCTCTCAATCCTTCTTTTCTCTGAACAGAGACTGTGTCTAATAAAAACAATGAAATATGCAATAAAGTTTAAGCTATTTCGAATGTGTCCAACTGCAACTGCATAACGTGTATAAAGGGAAAGCATGAAATGATTTCTTCAGTGATAGCCTTATACATAACAGCCCCAAAGACCCCTCGGTGTTACTAACTAGACACAGTAGGAAAACAAAGCGGTAATACGTACAGAGGGCACTGGCAAACAATGGAAATAACCATCGTATAGGCGTACTATTACAGAGAGACATCCAGCAAGGAAGTGATGAATACATTAATGGAAAAATAAGCAGACATCAACGGAGGCTACAGACAAGGACAGAAACTACGCTACCCATTAAAAATAGTGAGAAAAGCAGCGTAAATGGTATTTCTGAAATTTGCATCTCTCCTACATCATCAACGTATGCTCTTTAAGCATCACTATGATCAGTTTACTTATTGCAACAATTGATGAGTAATTACTTAATGCTGTAATGGACTGTATTAAATCTCTTTGAAACGTGATGAGTCTAATAGCAATCTGGCATGTAGAAAAAGCATTAAAAACCCCAACGTAATTAGCCTCATTTCTGGAAGAAGGTATCAGAAACAAAGGCAGCCTCCTCCTTAAACATGGGCACAGATCACCCTATGAACACAGGCACATGCTGTACATGTGAAGGAAAAAAGATCTTTCAGTGACTATTCCTGTAAGAGGAGGATGTATGACCAAAAAAATTGAGGGAAAAAACCCAAACAAGCCAAAGCAAACCCCGGTGGAGGCAGACAAGCAGAGGCAGTGCAGCATGACTAAGCACTAGGCTCACGGACCCCACCCCCTCAGGCAGCATTTTGTTTTCCAAGTCAACAGCATCTATTTGGGGCTCTGTCCCTTTTCCTCCATTTCCCTCCACCACCACCCCCTGCCCCCAGACATACACACACACACCCCCAGTGCAGCAATATAGGATTTTGCATATTCTTTGCTGAGATGCAGGGCAGTGGCACAGATACACAACTCAAACCATTATTTGCTTGTCCTCATTAGTACAGCTTGCCTTGCCTGCAAATTTTGCTCAACTGTTTGAGTCCAAGAAAGCAAATTATATTATTTGGTAACTGCAGAAAAGATGCTCAGCAATGCAAAAATGACAATAAATTGAAAATGTTTCATCGCCGTTGCGTTAGTGATTTGTTAATGTAAGGGGCAACCTTGGATGTCTGAAACGTAGGTCTTGCCTTAAAAAAACAAACACAGCTACATAATTCCTGATGTGCTTAGAAATGGAACTCATTATTTTAACACATCCACTAAAACCATTTTCCTCTAGGATGTGAGTACAGGTACTTGAGGAACAAACATGTGGCCTGAAGACAGAACACCTCTGAAACCTGCCTACTGCTTTACAATGAACCGCATCGCACCGTATTCACAATTGCCCATTGTACCTGCTGACTGTGATCCTGTTAACGCCACCTTGCTCACAAAAAACTTAACAGACAATAAAATGAATTGCAAGAACAAAAAATCCCATTATAAAGGAAATGCATCTGTAAGAATATTCAATATTCTGCCCATGTGGACAAGAACTAGGTCAGAGTTTCTCCCAGAGATATACCTGTCAAAGCTATGTTACAAATACACAGCTATAAAATGAATTAAGCAATCAAAAGAGACAAGATCTAAACTTTGTTATCCTTGTTTCATTCTACAATAGAGAGAATAATGAAGGAAGAGATTGATGCTACTGAATAAGAGACACGTCATCTTCTCCTGCATTATTCTTCATCATGACATACCACGAGCAGAGATTAAATAGATGCCCAGATAAGTTCAAAGGATACAGCTATCAAACTTGGGTGTTTCTAATAGGCCCTTCACAAGGGTGTCTGGACTATTAAAAGGAGGTAACGCAAAGACTGTAAAATGGGTGAGAGAGTCAAAGAAAAGGGGCTACTCTGAATTGCTTAACAGGATAATTAACGGGGATAGGAGGGAAGAGGCAACACTAACATTGTGGTGTTTTGGGGTTTTGGTAGCAGGGGAGGGGCCGCAGGGGTGTCTCCTGTGAGAAACTGCTGGAAGCTTCCCCAGCTCCATGTCAGACCCGCCGCTGGCCAAAGCCGAG
The DNA here is from genome assembly GCF_964188355.1 of Buteo buteo. NCBI lineage: Eukaryota > Metazoa > Chordata > Aves > Accipitriformes > Accipitridae > Buteo > Buteo buteo. The sequence goes on from NC_134179.1 coordinate 38,956,043, forward strand.
CCCATCAGTGACGGTGGTAGCACCTCTGGGAGAATGTACTTGAGAAGGGAAACCTGCAGTGAGGGAGGGGATTGGGATGTGAGAGGAACCCCTCTGCAGGCACCGAGGTCAGTGAGGAAGGAGGGGAGGAGGGGATGCCCCCACAGCCCGCGGTGAGGCGGCAGGCTGTGTCCCCCCCAGCCCATGGGGGGGAGCGGGGGAGCAGACGCCCACCTGAAGCCCAGGGAGAGAGGAGCCCACGCCGGAGCAGGGGGATGGACGCCCCCCAAGATGGCCGCCGCTCCATGGGAAAGCCTGCGCTGGAGCAGTCTGTGCCTGAAGGACTGCAGCCCACAGAAGGGACCCACGCTGGGGCAGTTTGTGAAGAACTGCAGCCTGTGGGAAGGACCCATGCTGGAGAAGTTCATGGAGGGCTGTCTCCCATGGAAGGGACCCCACGGTGGAGCAGGGGATGAGTACGGAGTCCTCCCCTGAGGAGGAAGGAGCGGCAGAGACAAGGTGTGAGGAACTGACCCCAACCCCCATTCCCCGTCCCCCTGCGCTGCTGGGGGGAGGAGGGGGAGAAATCAGGAGTGGGGTTCAGCCAGGAAGGAGGGAGGGGTGGCAGGAAGGTGTTCTAAGGTTTGGTTTTACTTCCTGATATCCTTGTTTTGATTTGATTGGTAGTAAATTAAATTGATTTTGTTTTTTCCCAAAGCTGAGTCTGGTTTTTGCCCATGACCATAAATGGTGAGTGATCCCTCCCAGTCCTTGTCTCAACGCATGAGGTTTTCTTTATATTTTCTCCTCCCCATCACACCAGGGTGAGGAGTGAGCAAGCAGCCGCCTGGTCCTTTGTTGCCAGCTGGGCTTAAACCACGACAGTGTTTAATTTTGCCTCCTCCCAGTCAGCAAAGCCCGTAGGGACTGATTCATGTCTCCTTTATATCAACATAAACGATAAGGGACTCCACAGAAGACCACAAATTTACACCATTATAAGTGAAAGAGAATTTAAAGTGACCTTAGGTTACTCCAGATTGTCCAAATTACGTTCATGCTGAAATGAAAGGGGCTTTTCTCCACAGGGGTGGAGAAAACCTGGCTTTATCAACACCCTGTTCCAGCCATGACCCAGGAGGCCTTTGCAAAATGAAGCAAAAGGAAAGCTGGGCTACCACCCTATCAGTGTCTTCCCTGAGAGCAAACATATCCTCCAGGTACAACCCTTACTAGATATCCAAGACTCCACCGAGATGCAGATCATGTCCGACCTTCCCCAAAGACACAACTCCACAGGGAAGCAGTCCTCATTACTGCGAGGGCTGCTGCCTGTGGATCCATGTCTCCTTTTAAAGGGGATGGTGGAGGAGCCCACTCAGAGCCGCTGTTCTTCCTGTTGCAGTCACTCTTCACCATTGCTCCCAGTCACAGGCAGTAAAATAAGGGGATGCCTCTGAGATCCTGAATGCCAGCAGAAAATTAGCAACAGCCTGGTGTTTAACAGCAACCCTGCTTTTAAGTACAGCATATGGTTCTTTGTGAAATGGGATTTCTTTAGGATAGAGATTATAAAGCATTGTGTTTGTTAAAAGAACCACCACAGTAATAAAAACAATAATATAATACAATTAAGCAGTAAAGCTAATAGTGCCTTCCATTCACAGATCTGAAGTTTAATGACTCAAACCTGCCAGCGCCCTGGGAGTCTTGAAAAAAAGGGTTTTCCTAGCTGTTAGAAAAGGGCAAATGAACATATGCAGGCAGATTAAATGATGATCCCTTCAAAGGCAGGAGAAGAACCTGTGGCTGAGGTGAGGAAACCCCCAAATGTCAGACCAATGTTTACATGCTGCCCTTCTCAGTAGTATCACTTTATCAAGGAGGCCGTATTACCTGGGCACCTCTGTCTGTGCCACCCAGAAAAGTTGTAGCAGCATACAACAGAGAGCTGAGCTAGGTAGAGATATTCCAGTGTGACTCCTGGAGTAAAAACACACTTCTTAATTTACTTTTGTCATTTGGGAAGACCAGCCCACACAGTGCACAAAGCCAACAGCAGCGTGGGGTGCCCATTTTGATCCTACTTGTTCATGTCGTGCAACTTCCGCACCAAATCTCTCTGGCCTGTGGCCTATAGACAGTCAGAACTGAACATTATCAGGGGAGAGGGTGAGGCAAAAGTTGTTCATAGCATTTGTAGCTCTTTTGCTTTTAAGTATCCTTTATGTATAATGGTAATAACCTGCTATAACGAACTGCACATGGACCCAGCCATCACATTCACCTGAGCCATGGATTTGTAGGTCCGAGTCTCCTGTTGCTGGGTTTGAAACCACTTAAATCCCCCCATACCAAGGGACTTACTGACAGTTTACAGTGAAAAGCAAAATCAGATCTCAGAGAGAGGAATCAATGTGAAGCATCGCAAGTACAAGAAACGCATCTCAGTGGATGTGTGAAGCAGGCTGTTGTGCTTCATTACCAAGCGAGAAGAGGTTTGGTGGGCTCCCACAGGCGGGGGTCGGCTCACAGGCAGCTCAGCATGGCACTGCACCTCCGCACCGTGCCGTGGGCCACGCTGTCTTGGTGTTTCCCAGTCCGTGGGGAGGGAGGGTGCTCTGCAGGGAAGGTGGTTACACCTCGCTTCCCTGGACCGGGAAGGTATGACGTGTGGGTCAATATGGGGCACAACTGGTTTCATTTCCCTGAAACAGATCTGTGCTTCCAAGCACCAGTGAAATGCTAATAAGCTAAATGCTACATCTGTAAGTACCCCGTAGCAGTATCACCCCTTCTGCGGATACAGCCTTAAGGGAAGGCAGCCTTAAGGGTCACTCTCACCCCAGAAAATCAGCTGGCATTAGACAGCTGCTGAAGCCAGAGGGCCAGACTCAGCCTGCCTGCTTCCCCCCATTGCACCTTGCATCCCCCTTACTCAGAGATGTCTCGGGAGCCACCAGCTGCCCCCTTGGCACCAGAGGAATTGATCTCAGGAGCCTGGATCCCACCCTCGGTGTAGCTGCTTGCGCCGGCAAACTCAAGAGCGGATTTTGGTATGACCGTGCACAGACCCCAGCACAGCCCACTGTGCTGAAGGGGAACGCACGAAGGATCGGAAATTTGAGCTACACGTGTTACCTGGCAGCTTGGTCTTCAGCGACTAGACCTGCTGTCCACTTTGGAAAACACGGGATGCTAAAGCAAGGACTGGGATTTCAGGAGTCCCGGGACCGACAGCACCCTGAGGCAAAAGCCTTACCATTGCCTTCACCGCCCAAGCTCGGAGAGCCAGCACAGTGGGAGGAACAGCCACAGGGAAGACAAAGCATAGCCCACATCCAAATAGCTGCAACCGTGGACTTTGAAACAAAAAGACCTTGATAAAGTAAAATGACTAAGAAAGCACACCTGTGACCTCTACCCTTCACGAAAGCAGAGATGAGTAATTACGCAGACTGTACTGTTGACTACTAGTTACAGAGCTATGGCAGAAAGTCATTAATGTCGTTAGAAAGTTTCTATTCTTAGTCTGAATTTGGATGCTCCTCTCTTGTGTGCATAGATCGTGGTTGAGAAAGTTAAATAAAATCCATTTCCTTATATAGCAGAAAGCTTTTAGGCTACAAGCATCCCATACCAGAAGGATTTTTAGCCTAAAAATTACATTATGATGACAATTCAGACATTAATTCTTTGTTTAAGCCCTGTGGATTGAGCAGTTCTTAAAGCACAATTCTTCTAATAAAAATAATAATGAAAAATAAATCCATGTTTATATAGAAAAGGATTATGGAAAAGTCTCTCTTTAGGAGGGAGAAAAATCACTGAACAGACTTTACTGAGAACTTACAGTGTTTTATAGTTCGTGATGCATGTTTCTACTATTGTTCTTTAAGATTCTCCTACAGAATAGCAGGCACTTTGTCCCCTACTACCGTGCATGGCTCAGAAAAATCTATACAGGTATAATTTTGTGTAAAGGTTCACCTTCCATGAAAGCCGGTTTTTTTAGAAAAACACAGCTAGAATTAAATACCAAAACCAGTCAACTTTCTAGAGATGCAGCCAAGTGTGGAAGGTTATACTTTCTAAAACACCAGGAAACACAGTTTCAGTAATGCTCTTCAGGTACCTATTTAAGTATCAGCAAACAGGGAACAAACATCCTAATTAATCTGCAGGCCACAATCCCCACCCATTACCCACAGACTAGTTAGTTAGGGCTCTTTTTCTCCCTAACCTTGATACAATAGACAAAGAACATCAGTCTGAGCAAATGCTGACCTGGCAGAGCTGGGCTCACAGGAATCTGGAGAGGTGCTCTTCCCTTCTGTAACACCTTTATCCAAAAAGCAAAAGATCCTTCCAGTACTAAATTCCATAAAGTCTGTTTTAAAGAGAAAGAATTATAAAGACACTGAAAAGTTAAATAATTTGCTCACATTTTTATGCTGAATGAGTAGCAATCTGAAGCTTGGCTTCATGATCTGTCTTCTAGCCACTATACTGGCGGGCTTACTTAGTAAACCAGGTGGGCTCTCACAAATATATATTCATTTGCAGGTGTGCATCAATAATAGCTCAACAGCTCACAAAAAAAAAAAAATCAAACTAAACATGAGCACGGGACCAGCATCTCCACTCAGACAAATGCATCTTGCATTTAATTCTGAGCACAGGAAAGTCAGTTCTGCTAAAGAGGCCCAATCTGCACATACAGTTCCTGCGACAATCCCAACCCTATGCATTCACAAACCTCTGCAGCTCCATGCAGCCACCACCAGTGCCTGTGGTGCTAAACCGCAGGGTCGGTCCTGTCAATGCCTTTGATGGCCAGAAAAAAAAAGCTGTTAAAATGGGACCTTTTTATTTAACAGGGGAGCAACACAGGAAAGAACACCAGGAATGTCTTCACACACTGGTACAAAAGGTATGAGCCAGTTCACTTGATGAAGCCGTGCTAGAGCATGTGGAATTTACCTCTAGATATGCACATTTATACTGGGAGGCCAGGTCCACAACAGCGACAGGGCACAGCCTGGTGTCCTCTTACAGACAAAGGTATCGTCCATCACAGTGGTCGCAAAGGATGCGGAAGAATCCCTTGTTTGGGGGCTAGCTTAGCCACCTTTTGCTGGGAAGGAGCAATTACATGGCACCATGCTCTGTGATGAAGTTCCCCAGTTTAGGCTGGGTCTCCCTACATTAGGTATTCTTCACGTCCAAGGGCGAGCACACAGAAGGTAATAAAGAGAAGGTGTTGTCCACGCTTTACATCAGAGGAGACATGAAGCTGGTATAGTGGTATTCAGGCACTTCATCCTAAAAACTCTCCCCAACGGTTTTAAGCAGCTGTGAATTTGCAGGAGGAGGGAAGGAGCCCTGGAGGACGAAGCAGGTGAGAGCACTGGAGGTGAAAGCACTGTTACATGCTAGCACCTGCACACACGAGGGTGGAGAGAAATGGCTGGCAGGCACTGCGATAAACCCTCCGTGTCTCCTTGGCAATAACACAGGCAATGTTTTTTTGTCGCCGAGTATAAAAGTAGCATAGAAGGCCCCGAAAGTCATCTGCAGAGCATAAAGTTAAACCAACAACACTGGCCAGCAACGCAAGATGCTGGACAATCCTGAGTTACCTTGATGGCCTCATTTCTCAGCAACATGAGCAAAGGCGGTCTTGTTTTAGAAGATATTTTACATTAAATCAAGAGAATAAAATTATTTCACTGTGAACATTTAGAACAAAGGCAGAAGGTAAAAGATGTGTCCTCTTAAGGTGGCCTCTATTTCTTAGAAGGTGTATTGTTGATTGAAGGAAAAGAAACAGGGAAAACCTCTATCTACCAACCCTCTTGATACACAAGGAATCTGAGAAAACAGCATTAGAATTTAGTATTGATTCCTACAGACAAATTCCCTTAATAATACAAGTCAGTCGATCTGAGATTAAGAAAGAAACAGACTAAGGAACCAGGCCCAATTCTTTGGCAAAGGGACTTTGTTAGTGTACTTGGCTAAAATCAAGATCATCTTAAAATGACAACACGCGCTCATTTATTTTGGTGTGGCAATCACCTAGGAACTCAGACCAGAATAAATGCAAACAGAGTTCAGCCCCACAACCTTATGTAATGCTTGAGGAAGGCATGCAGGAACTTTAAAGGTAATTTAGAGGTTTGGGGTTTTTTAATTCTTTTTAATAATTTTCATTAAAAGAAACAAGAGTTAAAAATTAGGTGACAGAGTTTGAACCCAACACTGCAGTCTTATCACAGCATATGTTAAACGCATGATAAAAAAATCCAGCTAGCCCATTATCTCTAATAGCATCTGTGAATTTTTGAAACTGCCATTTCTGTAGACATCTGAATTGGTCACTGGAGGTGGTAAATAAGATGATTTGCCACAGATGTGAGGAACCGAATCCCGGAGCTGTGCGGAGAACAAACGAGAGCTCTGTTCGAGCCACAGCAGAGCCTTCTTTCCTCCCTGTTCAAGCCAAATGCACCCACAAACAGCTGCAATAAAGCCATCGCATCAGTTACGGCCCTACGACTGCTGGGGAACTGCACAAAGTTGCATTTACTTGTTAAAAATGATTGATTTCAGCTCCCCTCCGTATCCATGCTCCGCACAATTCCCCTGCACGCTATACCATCTGCTGTAATTCTCCCAGGTTGGCTGTGGCATACCGTGACATACAAAAATCAATCAAAATTGCTTGATACGTCAGCACCCAAGGAAGAAGGGCCGCATGTGCAATCTCACCATTTATTCCATGGTGTATTTTCGCTGCCTGCCCAGCTAGCATGGAGACAGTACGTTTCTCCCCTTTCCAACAATGTGATCTTATCACAGGCAGCTGGCCCGCACTCTGCACTTTCATTTTTATTGTGTGGGTTCTCAAACTCTGATGCAAATAGTCTGCTGAACATCCTCCCTCCACGGCATGTGGTTTTTTTTTTTTTTTCTCTTCAACCTCTTTCCACGCGGTGCGCTCCAGCGTCAGGCTGGCTCCGGCCAGCTCCCATTGTTCACATTGTTATTTTCATGTCAAGGGCGTGAGAGGAATTTTTTTTTTTTTTTTTTTGCCAGAACAGCAATTTAAAGCCTAGGCCTTGAAAATACACTTGCCATTTGCAGGAAAACAGCTACTGGACTCACTACAAGGCCAAAGATGAGGGACAGACCAACATGGTTAAAGAAGGTGCACACTAATATAAATTAAAGCAGGACCAAAGAAAGAAGCCATTTGCAGAAGAGGGTGAAGACACCAAAATTTTAATTTGCTCTGCAGTGGCCTACATAGAAGAGGAACTGCCACAGCAGATTAGATGAGCGGTCTGCTGGGGATGCCGTGCCAGCACCACCGTGACTATCTCTAAAAGCACGAGAGAAATGATGCGTGTGAGCAGGAGTGACAAATGGGAAGAGGTAAGTAGACAGCTAATTGTGCAGGGCTGCACGTGGGTTGTACAGGAGCTACTTCCCAATACCTGCTTGTGAGCAGTACCACCACTTCATTCTTCAGGTGCTACAATAGAAACGTTGCGTTCTGCTGCAAAATTGTCAGTCTTTCAACAATAAATCCACAGTGTTTATTTCACGTGCCACCACCTCTTGTGACAGCAGGCTGCAGCAGTTGATGAGGTGTTGGGAAAGGAAGTATATCCTTTGATTGGCTCTACATTTACTATACCAACTTTACAGTATGGAGTGTGTCATTTCTTTTTTTTTTTTTTCCTTCATTCAACAGGAAAAACAGGAGGAAATGAACATGTTTCACTATTCCCTTCACAGTTTTGGTTTCTTTAAAAATATTTTTAGATACTGTCTCCTTCACAGTTCAGGAAGCCTCAGGCCTGTCTCCTGTAACCTTTCTTCTTTAAAATCTCTTATACACTGATCCTGCCTCCTCCTGTGACTGATTTTATCACATTTTTCCCAATTGCTGCCACTGAAGGGTGGCAACCTTCCACATGATATTCCAGTCCTCCCTCAATTCTATGTCATGTAGGTTTACACCTTCTAGTTGAATTTTAATCCTCTCTTTAATATAAACAATTATCCTAGCAACTCCAGTGGTTATTGTGGTTTCCCCAAGTACTGCCACCAAGTTAGCCATAAGAAGCCCCAAGTGTTTGGAAGAAAGAAGCCCATGAGAAGTCATGGGAACCTCTGGACCTTTGTGGGATTTTCAGCTAATGTGAAATCTCCTACTTCCCTCTATACCTTCAGTGCCCTTCACCCTCCTCCTCTCCCCATCTGCACTGGTGTTTTCAATCCTTCAGGTGCTCTTCATCCTCTACACATGTTTTGACCTGAAGCCCAAGGGAAGTCTTCCCACTGATTTCATAGGGCTTCAGGCCAGTTCCCAATTTACTTTCCACTCCCTCCTCCAGGTCCTTCAAATCCCAACAATGCTCTCGGTTCAAGTACCAACTTCTCCTAACTACAAGTCCCCTCTTAACTTTGCTCTGCTCTGAGTTGCCACCAGTCATCATTTATTTATTCTGCGGCATAGCAGATACCTACACTTCCAAATCTTACCTCATCAGTTCAGGATAAATGCTCGTTGCCTAGTAGCTCTGTATTTGCTTTCAAAGTTTCTTACAAAGGGCTACACCAAAAAGGTCTTAAAAAGTGGAGGCACTTGGCCAGGAACAGGCTTGGCTCTCCAGGACCCTACACCGGCCTTTCCTCTCCCTAATTGTGCTCTGAAGTGCCTCAGCAAGCAGTCAATAACAGGCACTACAACAACAACTTCCTCTCACCACAAACAGCTAGTCATAACTTGCTAGAATACAAGTTATTCATAAAGCTGTCCGGTCCTTTAAAGAGACCAACAACTCTATTTATTATGCACTTGGGATGTCATCCTCCACCTGAAGAAGCGTGCTGAGACTCCTCTGGACTTCACCAGGATTGGGGTAAAGCCCACAATTCATTATTCTTGTGGTTCCATACTACTTATTCCAAAAGCCTTAGATGTATATTGGTACCTTTTAGTCCCAGTAATTTATTGAACTTCAGGTTCTCGAGAGGCTTTATGTCTTCCTTATCAGATACTTCAGTCTCTGTTAGAGACACAGATAGCTTAAAATTGTATTTACAAAAGTCAGGTCCTAGCATGGGGTAGGGAAGGTAATTTTGCCATGGCTGTGGGGTGAGTCAGGTGTGAGGAAGACAAGGACTGCTCCTTCCTCAGAGAAGTTACCCACCATCAGCATGTAGCCATCACCAATGCTACAGTCCCGTCTCTCAGGGAAGCCTCCCTGCCCATCCTGTCCTCTCACCCTGCACAGAGCACATGGAAACGATGCCGTTTTCTCCCAGAAGTGCAGAGGAGACAACATGTGTACGCAGGTGCATGGCATGCAGGAGTACAACATGGAGCTACCAATGCTCTCTCCTAAAACCTTCCCTCGTGCTGGGGAGGGGGTGACCCAGAGACTGACTGTAGGAGAGGAGCAGCAGGTCTCGGCAAACTGCTTTGCTACTAACCTGTTATTCTTATTAAAAAGAAGGCCAGAAACATTATGAGGGAAACTGAATTCCCCCAGAACTTGAAGAATTTATCAGATGTGGGAAGAGATCAGGTCATCTGCCTCAAGTTAGTATGTGCTACACGGCCTTTGAGTGAGGTGTACTGAGAACAGCTAGTGAAGAACTTCACTTTAAGTGAAGGCTATAACCATATACCATTTGCTCTGCTTATAGTCATCAGTCCTCTATACATTAATACCTTTGCCTTGGGGCTTTGATTAATAAACCATTGCCTTATTTTATAGGCTTTGATTAATAAACCGTTGCTTTAGTTTACTGCTAGGCCTGCCTGACACTGTGGAACAAGATGAATTAGGGTAGAAAAACAGTAAGGGAAAAGGACAGCTATGGTGCAGGAATGACGTGCACACCAGAAATATGTTGCAGAACCTTGGGGCAGGGAGATGAAAGGGCAGGGGGAGTAGGACGCCTACCCTTTGCTGTAGTAACACAAATCTCATATAGCTTGTGCCTCCTCTCCACATCCTTCCAAAGCAGCTACAGGGGTAAGCGCACAGAGCTCATATCTCCGCACCCCTTCCTTCCTGTGACTTGCCACATCACTGGCAGAGGCAGGCCAGGACATCACTTCACTTCCAAACCTTAAAGAGGGGTAGATATATTTTGGCAGGCATCAAACCAGCTGTCCTTCATGCACCTGGTCTAGGTGACACATTTCTCCAAAGGAAGGGTGTCAGGGACACCAGCTCTGTCCCGCACCCTAAGCCTGGGACACATGTACAGAGGAGGTGCAAGACTCTACCGCCCTACTCTGTTCTAGTAAACTTTCCTGCTTCTTTCAGCCTTATGCTCTGCTGTGCTCATAAAATTCAGTTATAGCCAGTATCAAAGTGTAGTAACTACTTAATAGTAATTAACCAAGCAATGGGTACAGGGCCCCCAAAAGTCCTCTTGTTTCTCCTCTTTTTGGACATTGACATCGCTGAGGAAGAGTTATTTCTCAATAAAGCTGGAGCTAGTCCTTCCCACAGTTTAACTCATCCCCCTAAGTTTTGATCATGCAATTGATCAGGTTGGGGCAAAAGAAAACAGAAAAAGGTCTGAAAGGAATAATAATAATAAAAGAGCACTGGATTTCACTTCAAAAGTGTTATTAAATGCTCTTCGGATTTGTCAGCTCTCCAAAATAGCTTGGTCTAAAAATTTCGCATTCTTTTTATTCCTGCTGAGGAATGGTGCCCTTGACTAGTCTCTTGTGTATTTCTCTTTTTTTGTGAGGATTACATGAAGAATTAGACAAATTTATGAACTACCCAAAGAACACAATCATTTACTTGCAAGCAGTATAAATGACATATGCAATCAGTCTGATACATTCACTGCAGACTTATTCCTGTCTAGCTGGTTCTTGGGAGGCCTAATTGGCAAGGGCTCCCTAATGAGCTAAAAAGAGAGGAGACTGAGGATGGAGTGGGGAGCACCATCTCCTGCTTTGGAGGCAACCACTCTATTTCCTAGCAGGACTGGGTTTCTGATCCCTAAAACAGACATAAGGGGTAAGAATGTGAAGAAAAGTGAAGAATGAGTGTGGACCTGACCTGCTAGATAAGGACATTCCCATGGGAAGTCAACAAGACCCCTTCTGGGGCTTTGTGATTTCTCCCTGTCCCTCCAGGTAACACAGTGCTGCCAGAGGCATGGTCATGCCTCTCCTTAATTTTCTCCTTCTTTGATGCAGAAGACAACATTTCTTAGACTTGCTTTCTTGACTTCCGCATTTTATTAGCTGCAGGACTTCAAACCAGGTTTTGTGCCAAATACAGACTTGATTTGGAAGGGTTAAGTTCTTCTGTAACAGATGCCGATATAATTCTTTAAAATCATATCCAATCCTTAATTGCTGGTGACAAAGACTTTGCAGCACACAGAGATGCCGGGAATACCCTTCTGCCTCAGCGTTGCCAGCAGGGAAAACATTGGTCAGCAACGATCATTTTTCTGTGGCACACGTTGTACACGCTGCTTTGGCTGACACCACCAGGGACGGTAACACTGACGAAAGGGGTACACAGAGTGCCTGTCAGAAAGCTACCTCTCCCTAACCTAACTACAAAAATAACAAAATCACGGCCAGAATAACTGCCTCCAGACACTCCAGCCCCAGGAAACTGAGGGCTCAGACTGTACCAGGCTCATCAAACCTGCTTCTGCCATCAGGAGGAGCAAAGGGATCCCAGCTGCCTTCCCCAACTAGCAGGGGAACATCCAGGACAGACAGAGCAAGGGTACCACAGCACTAGCGCCCATCCAAGGCATCCTCCTGGCAAACACCCCTGTTTTCAGTGCCCCTATTACTCACAAGGGCAGGTGACCACTGAACACCTTATCATACTCATCTTCCTGTATTCTTTCGGCTGAAATGAGACATCTTGCCCAACTAGCATCAGGGGATGTGGTAGATATAACCATATAGCCTCAATACAGCAGGAAGCAGTAGGTGAAAAGAAGAATTAAAAAAAAAAAAAAAAAAAGAAAACAAAAACCCCCACTTTATAAAATCCATTTTTTGGCAGCATTCATCCCTTGCAAAATTTTATCTTGCTTAGGAAGTTTCCTGAGGGACTTGGGCATGCACAGGAGCCACCCCCTTCCACCACCATTATCCTTCGATCCCTGTGCCATGTCCCCCCCACCTGCTTTCAAAGCAGGCTAATGCCTTGCCCCCAGGAGGGATACTCCATATACTTGGAGCCTTTGGAAATGCTCATTAATCACCTTCCTTTCTCCGGGACCATTCTTAGTCCTCTTACACAGTTTTTCTTGCCTCCTTCCTTGCTTGTAATCCTCACTGCCTTCACTTTCCCCTTCTACAGCTCACCAAAGAGCCCCCCTGCCCCGTGTGAAGGCCTCCTGTATCCCATTACTGACCATAGGAACCTCCTAATCCTTTGTACTCAGTTTTGAGATCACACAGGTGAAATGCAGATCGCGGCCTCCCAAGGCATCAGACTGAACATATCCTCTGACTTTGAGCTAACTTTCCACTAAGCAGCACTGTAATACTCACAGACACTGTTAGTGCAGAAGCATTTTTTAATAGTAATAAAAATAACATTCTTTTCACTTCGCTGAAAACATGGAAGATTTCTAGAAGCAAGTCAGGCAGTCAGCCTCCCCTCTACGCCCACTCCCGCAGGCGTGTGTAGGGAAGAAGTTCACTTTCTGACATGGAAGCCTGTCATTCCTCCAGCCCTTCTCTCTTCTCTGATGCCCGTATAGATGCTCTTATACTTTTTTCCTGGATGCCTTCCCTCCTTTGGAGCTTGACTGAACCTCCCATCCCAATCACAAGCCTCTACATTCAAGGCGTAGCTCAAAAAGTAAAAAGAGCATCTTTTTATAAGGTCAGGGTAATATGCTAGGCTCTGGCTCAGTGAAAGAACAGATTGGTCAGCCTCTCCACACCATCATAAATCCACTTCAAGTGATAAAATTATTCATTCAGTCTTTACTACCTCCTCTGACGAAGACTCTCTTGGCCAATTATTTCAAGGAATGCCACATTACAAATGGGAACTCATTCACTGAATTGTTTTATAGGCCAGTGTACATCAATTTTGCATAGGCTGTTTTAGTCTTAGAGCTAATTTCTAATCCTAACTCACATCACAGACGCATATCTCTGCTTGGATTAATTAAGATCTCAGAGAGAACCTTCTGCTCCATTACCCTCTGTTACTGATTTATAAAAGAGGCCATGAAGCAATGCTCTTAATGATAATGAGGGGGATATTTTATCCCTTAATGCCGTTCCTGGTTCCTGTGCCTAAAATACAAAGAGAGAAGAGGTGCGGACAATTTCAGGGGATGAAGAGAAAATCTTTGCTAGCCACATGGCATTCTTCAGCAGCAGCTGCAACGCTTCAGCAGATGACCTGTTTTTCTCTCCATAATGAACATTTTGGTCAGTGATTCCTCACCCTTTAAAAGAGTAACTGGAAAGGAGAGAGACCACTGTCACCCAACACTAAGGGGACAGACCACCAGGAGCAGGAACTCATTTATACTGCTAATGACATGAAACAGCTTGACAGGACCAAAAGCAGTAAGGGTCAAAGGGAGACGAAGCTGTCTTTGAGGGAAATGAAGGCCAGCACTAACAGACAGAGACGGGAAGACTGCGCAAATCCTGCAGGTAAAGACAAGAGGCGTGTGGGAAAGCATCGAGGAAAGACCCCTGGCCAAGTGGGTTTTCCTGCCGGCACTAACTGGGCTGCTCAGCCTCCTCAGCTGAGAGAAACCACCCAGGCTTAGTTTACACAACCAAAGTAAAAATGTCCCCATCAGGTGTGACTCGCTGACCAGAAAAATTCAACAAGGTGGGTAGCGTAACATGGAGGATTTGCCCCTACCAAGCCTCCCCCTATTTGATGGGACAGAAATCCAGCTCCTGGCAGGAGAAGGCACCAGAAGAAAGGCAGAAAAGCTGAGTACAGCAACAGGACTGGATTGCTGAAGCAGCCAAAACAGGCAAGGTCCTGGCTCTCAGGACTTTTCCTTCGACTTTATTTGAACTGCAACCCAAAACAATCCCATTCCCACCAGGAATTTCCCATAAACAGGAAGCAGCAGTGAAACTGATAAAAAATGACAGCTTCACAGCGCCATGGAGGGGAATCCCAGGATGTTCCTCTCACAGGCGGTCACCACTTTGCAAATGCTGGAAAGCTGCAGACCTTGGGAGGACAGCCCATATTTCCTGGAGATGAGTCCTTGGTAAAGAGAGACACCTTTTCCCCCAGCATGCCCTTCACTGCCTGCTTCTCTGTACCTCCCAGCATCTGCTCACAGTTAATTTCACTCAGAAAATTAGACTATCAAAAAATGGTCCGACCTCCATTTTAACTATGTTATTTCTGCAAAGTCAAGCAGCATTGGCAAACCAAAAGTGTTTGCCTTTTACTTATCTACATCATCATCACACACAAAATATGCTGTCAAAAGCAGGTCATCTTCTTTCCAAAAGCACTAAGGAGCTAATTGGGTAGCCCACAGAATCCAATGGAGAATTGACCCAGGGCTGGTCCCTGTAGCATCCAAGTACATCTGTCTCTGCATTTTATACTAATTAGGCAGAAATATAAAACAGAAGTTTAGTGACTTCCTTTATGTCACACAAAATAATTAACAGAACAAAGAAGTCCTGACTCCTTCAGAATGTATAAGTGACATCAAAGAGGTGAACGGGCCGCATAGATGGGTGTATGCAACACCAGGACTATAGGAACCATATCCCACTTGCCAGTTTGTATAAGTCTGCCAAATAAGGATGCGTATCTCAGTGTGCAAACTGATATTTGCCATTTTTGAGAGATTTTTAACAGGAGATTGTGTACCATGACTCAGTGCCCTTGTTTTCAGACTCTTGAATAAGAGTCTTCATGATTTTTGGATTAAGTACTTCTGGTGTACAAAGAAAATTTTTCTGCTCTACTACATTTTTTTCCATATTTTTTATTTCTTTATGGCAGCTTAATTTTGGTAAAACATGCCAAGAGAGGCACAAGCTGAAGCAGACAGCATTTACATTAGTAGCTATAGAACAACAGAGCTGTAATCCATGCTGTCTAGCATTTCTCCACCAAAAACTTCTTGAGACACTGAAGTGAAGGGGAATTTTACTCTCACTGAAGCCCTAATCTATCTGGATTTTTCAAAGGACAGGCAGAGTTGCTCTGTCACATAGCATAAGACTGACATATATATTCACCAGTAATTTAATAAGTAAGTTATTTTGCAGTTAAGATGGGTTTGGCAGGTGCAAGTAGAATCAGATGAACTGGGTCTGATTGGATCACAATAGTATTCAATCTGGGCCCCTAAAAGGAAATAAAAGGAGAACCTGCTTACATTTTACAGAGTACTACCTGGAGGCCAGATTTCCTTCCCACCAGTGCCAAGATAGCAGTGCGCTGCTGATTCAGTAGATGTGCAGAGCCAGACAGGACCTTTCCACCGCTCCCTAAAGCACGGCTAATAAGAGCACCACTGTGCTAAAGGGCTGCCAAAAGATGATGGCCTTTACTCTATAGGACTGTTTCGTTAACGCTGATGGCTGTGACTTCTGTAGCTGGCTAAAGACAACGAAGATGGACTCCGTACTTGCAGAATACTACTGGCATTCATTTGCCTCCACACACTGTTACTCTTATCCACCTCACATCCCTGCGTTTTAGCCAGAACCTTTCAGTTCCCAACAGCCAGGTCTTTCCATCCAGTCCTAGGAGCAGTCACTTGTAAGAAAGCTGTTGAGTAACCAGGGACCTCACAGCAAGGAGTACTTCCAGGAACTACCTGCAAAATAAACATGCATGCACAAGCAAACAGGTAGATGGTGATTCACTTCACACCCCATGGACCCTATACAGAGCATATGAAGCACCGTGTAGCAAACACAGAGCTACTTGATCTGTCTGTAGAAATCCTCTCCCGGCTTAAGGGGAATGCCCAGGCAATGCGAGGTGAGGGTAGCACTTGCTCTGCATCAGCGCATCAAGCCCTTCCATGTCAGGACAGGCAAAACCAGGATAACACACTGGAGAAACCACTGCAAGGGATCAGACTGAGCAGCTCAGTGACAGATCTCCTATGAACTGAATGCCAAATCAGCCCCCACCCTAGCTACAGATTTACAGAGACCTAAGGGCTGCCCAGGCCCCTGGCCACGTGAAGTCCAGCAAGCCCAAAGAACCACATTCAGCTTTTCCAGATTCATTAAAACGATGGTAATTTCTCACATATACTCTGGCAAGATGGCTCAAAAGCCATGCAGCAGAGCAACCAGAGCTGCAAACACTCTTCCTGGGATTATTACCATATTGTAAGCAATTAGCTTTGCCTCCATTATGTTCCTACACAGACACTCTGAGATTTTTTTTGTTTTGTTATTTTAATAGAAGTGTCAGTTTCTTTACAGACTCCCCATTAATTTCTTTACAGACATATTTTCCAGCTGCTTCTGATTATCACCTCTTCATTCAGATCTTCCTTCCCAAAGACAAGATTATAAGAAAAATGCCATTTACTGTCCCCATGTTTACAGCATTTCTAAAGCTGACAGTTTGTTCTTCAGGATTGATTGGGGGTGAGGCGGGTAGGGAAGTTATTTGTTTGTTTTAAAATTAAAACAGGCAGGCTTGGGGAACAGAGAGAATGAAATCTCACAGGGCTCAAGCACTCTTTAAAAAATTCCACAGAAGCAGTTTAATAGCACTAAAGGTTGATTCACGTAAGAAATGATGCATCAAATGCATATAATCTTTACCGTTGTATCAAAAGCTCGGTCTACATGTATGTCCTCATGCATAGTCAAAACCTGCAATGCAAATAAGGCTGAGTCAGACTGCAAAAAGACTGGTTCATTCTCTAACATGAAACATATGTTAAGAGCATGCTCTCTTTACAAATTTCAGCAAAAATTCTGAGTACATTGATTTAGATACCAACATGAATTCTGAGAACAAATTCTTTGAAGAAAATATCTATCTTTCCAGCCTGTGCTGTAAGTGGCTGTATCCCAATAAAGAGAAAATGGGTAGCAGAGTCTAAATTCTGAGGCCAAAAGTTTCAAAGTATTTAGTAATTTTAGATGCCCCCTCTGAGATGCTTGGGACATGCCAAAGTTGCAGAAGATGAGAGCTCAGCGTTTTCTAAATGTCAAGCTCTCTCCAAATTCAGATGTAGAAGCTTAGGCACCTAGTTCTATATTTGGGCACGTTCAAGTTTAAATACTGACAGTTCCAGAACATAGTAATACTTTATACTCTTTCCTGAGATCCAGATTCCTATAGTCAATATAGCTAGTCACTTAAATGTAAGCAGCTTGATTTCCTAGATATTTATTGGCTTCTCTCTTTCAGTTCAGTTGCATTTGCTCACCACCTCTGAAAATCATACTATTTCTATTTAGGAGTCCTAACACAGAATTAAGTGTAGCATGATATTTAACAGTCATACATGTGCTACTGGCCGAAGTTCTCAATACTTTGCAACAGTAATGAAGTATCACAATCCTTTCATAGATGAGAAAACTTAAGTGAGAAAGACAACTTATTCCAGTGCAAACGGTCTAAAAAAGAATACTGCTTTAAATGGGAGATGTGCAAAGACTGCAGTATTACAAGCTTCTACAAAGAGAACGCATTGGAGACCCTTCAATAGCCAAACATGTCACTGAAGTTAGGCAAGAAATTAGCCAGATACTTAGTAGAGGCAAGGCTTTCTTAGAAGACTAAGGAAAGCTACAATTTCATAGCAAGAGATCTGATTGTTATCATCTAAAAGCAAAACAGAAAACATTAAACAATTAACTTTCTGACAAATAGTCCTAACAGGGCTATTGTCCCCAACAGCAAACCTGAGGACCAAGACGTAGTGCACCACTTAAGTGGCTCATCTGGGAAATTTAATCCTTTGACAGTACTGGTGTGAAACACCAACCCCTTCCATGGCTGAATGTTAGCAAGTCCTGTGCACCAATGAGGACTCTGATTTAAGAATCTAAGGGTAAAATATGGCATTAGGAATTCCCCAGAAGTGGGCATCCTCCACCTTCAAACAAGAACCCCTGAGGTGGTCATGATTCAGAGAACAATTTTCCATAACTGCATATAAAATAGCAGTCAAAGCAATATCTGTTTCAGATCTCAGGTAAAGCTACGCTGAAACAGCTAAATACCTGTTCATTTAGGTAGCTTGCTGATTTGCTTTGTGCTTTCTACACTTCCAGTTGAATGTGAAGATGTACTTTTCCCAATTTCTCTCCTGTTTCATCTTCTGCATAAAGGCAGTGCTGGGCATCACACCGCAGCAGTTGTATCTTTCTTCTTTTCAAACTCTAGGCCAAGGTTCTGTTTAGAAATGTTGATAAAAATGCTTTTAATAAGTATAAATTGCAATATTAAATGAACAGGACCCTGCCATCCTGATAAAAATTTGCAAACCGTAGAAGTAACTAACAGAACTTGGCCAGAGAGTCAAGACTTACAAACATGGCTTCAATAAGAGCTCCATGAAAAGTTGTTTGTTTTGGTTAGGGTCTTTAGAAATGAAAATGGTGAATCTGAAAGCGACATATTTTATGTAGTTGTCAACAGTTTTCTGCTGCTTTTTGTTCTGTTGCTGTTTTGTATTAGAAAGAATGATTAGCCAGGGAAAAGCTGCACTTTCAGGGCAAAAAGGATGCCAAGTGCCTGTGGACTACATAGGATGGGGAAACACTGTTTTACTCGTAACTCTATGCAGTGAGAGATGAAGGCGTGGCTCTTGTTTCTGCTAACCTTATTTCCTGTAGCGTCACCATGCCAGTGCAGGGAGCCATCCATTTTCATGGCTCCAAAGAACAGGAGGAAGTTTCTACAGTAGGAGGGCCATCTCCCCACACAAAACAACAAATTCACTTGTTAATTGGACTCTCTAAATCTAGACTAAGTCTAGGGACCTCAGCAGACTTACTGAAGAGTTATGTTAACAAATGTGAATATGGGATCTCTTGCTCTACACAGGTAAACAATTTATTAGAGAGAATGTAGCAAACCAGACATAATGCCTTAATTGCATTTATTCCACACAGGTCTCCCCACCTTTCACGATAAATCTAGCCTTGACATCTAACTGAATATTTCTGCTCAGGAACCCAGGTAGGCAGGTTGGTTGCTCGTTGGCTGGCAACCCCACTGCCGTGTTTAAAGGTCTTTATAAATTAACGTCAATGCTTCACGTAATTGTTTTTTCAACCTGGTCAGGTTTCTGTGCGCTCTAATTGTTCTATAGCAATGTGGTAAACACTTCCTGCAGACAATTTGTTAGGAAGTTTGGATTTTATATAACCCAGGAAATGAAGTCACCAGACCTGTGGGCTGCCTGTAATGATTCAGTCCCCTGGTTCCTGCAACAAGCAGGCACTTCAGACACAAAAATCCAGAGGCAATGACAGTGGAAAGAAAAAGGGTGCATAACAGTTTCTCGGTTCACTCTATTCGTATTCAGAAATTCAGGAAGTTGCAAAGAACTTCCACAGACTTCCAGCCGTTTATTTTTATCCTTGGTGCCAAAATTATAAATAAATTCTGATCCCTCTCCTCCTCTTGCCTTCATTGCATTGGGGAACAGAACGGGACACAACGCATAGGAGGGGATTGAAGTTTCTGTCCATATCTTTTCACTAAAGCAGCACCACTTTTTTTTCTTTACTTCATATTTCTATTGGTTACAAAAGACACGTGTCCCTTTCTATTAACTTCCCTGATTTTGCATCATCAATCACTTCATCAATGCTCTGGAAAAATGCTATATAGCTACAGCTAGCACAGCATTCCCCGAAATGGCCTAAGGGCTCTGAATAGTTCATAGCTTCCTAGTTCCAAATTAACTTGGATTTGACTATCTTCGGAGCTTTCAGCTGGTTTTATTTGTTTCAGAAAACCTTCAAGGAAATTCAGGGAAGTGTAAGATGCTTTCTGACTCAGAATATTATTTGCATTTTACTTGAATAACTGTTTCTTGGGAAAAGGGATAATAAGATCAAATTAAATATTCCTGGAACTTGAAGACAAGCAGTGGATGGCTGGGATCCTCCAAATAAGTGCTTGCTTAGTGCACACCAAAATCATTTTCACATGATTTGCCAAGCACTGCCTCATTTTGAACCTCGGTTGTGGCACTGTCCCTATACAGGTGCTCAGAATTAGATATAAGCTTTTGTGCCTATCCCATGCCTTCTACTTCATCTAACATTAAAATTATCTTTCTTTAAGCTTGCTTTATATAGCAGAAATATTAGTTCTTGATGTAATCCTCTTTCCTGAAAGATTTTTTGCCTGTCTTTATGAAATATAAAAAGTTGTCTCCTTCACTGTGAGTCGATCTCCCGAGCCATGCTATTCTGTGGCCATGGAAGTTCTTGTCTCGCCTTCACCACCATGCAGCTGTGGTGTGTGACCTCAACACAGTCTTCCCCCAAAGTCCTCTAACTACGTAAGAGGAACCAAAATATTAGTAAGCAGAACAACGTTTCCTCCCAATGGTCACAACAAATGCCATTGCAAAGAAGGAGGAAAAGGAGAGACAAAAGATAAAATGTAAAAAGACTAAAGGAATTTCACATTGCAGACAAAGGAGTAGTCCTTGGCTGCCTAATATCCTGGAAAGTATTCTCCATTTAATAAAAATAAAAGTTTAAATCAGGAAATCTGTTCAATCCATATATAGTGGTAAGATCAAACCACAACATCATCTGCTTCTGAATCAACTGGCTTTAGGGACAGTAACTGGAACCTGAGGACTTCTGCATGTCTCAGCTTTCGACAAAGGGAGGAGCGATTAGTCTGTGAACCACTGTCAGTTCTTCTTTAGCAAAGCATTTTAAACACTATATGACCTTCATTGTTGATGCAGGTGGGCGCACTTAGGTATCTTCTCCCTTACCTATCTGACACACAGGCAGACGGTTGAATTGGTACAGCTCCTACTGCCAGCCATCCTATTACTGTTGGAATGCCCTTCTCCCAGAATTATACCACAACTGCAAATCTGGGTCTGCTGCTAGCCTGCACAGCTTGTTAACAGAGCGCTATATTATCCTCACACTGCTGCAAACACTATCAGGGCTTGGCACAAGCCAGTATTTGCCTCTGAACTCTGACTGACTCTGAATTCAGCAAAATGTAGCCAGTCCCATATCTAGCATGTTTCTTTTCTGCCAGGAACACACAGAAAAATCTGAGTTGGAGAGGAGAAGGAGGAGAAACCTGAATGATCACATTGGGGCTAAACCAGAGTGGTAGCCAGCAGATGAGAAGAGATAAGGGAAGGTCTGAGTCACCCTTTGTGCACTTGAATACCGGCTGGTCAGATCAGGCTTTACGATATCCCCACTTCAATATCACATATGAAGGGCATGAGCAGAAGACAAGTACTTTGAGGGGTTTCTTGGAAAATACCAGTGAAGAGCAGAAAAAAGAGGTGAGCCTAGCATGTGTCGAGATAGAAAACAGGTAGTGAAAGATACGGCACCAACAGTCTTGTGGGAGTAAGGAAAACAAGAGAATTTTGCCTTCCCCCATTACAGAACATAATCGTCTACCATTAGCTGCCATTTAGATGTGCTTACCCTACTTTGATTAAATGCACGTAGCCTCTTTCCTTTTATTGTCTTTGATATTTCAAAGCTATTGGCTATTCTACAGAATTTACTTCATTTTGTTCAATTTTGCTCTCACTGAGGTTCTTCTCTTCAGAGGTCACTTGATCCTGAAGCCATTGATAAAATTCATCTTCAAAAGAGGAGTGGAAATAAAATCAGAATTAAAAAACAAACAAACAAACAAAAAAACCAAACTTCTGGAGAGCATCCTGCTGACAGTCTGTCCCACTGAATTTGATAGGAATACCCCTGGAAATTGAGCAAGCCTGGTTTATCCTTCCATTACCCTCAGTGCTGACATTTATTAATTCCCAAGCACAACAACAATTCTGTTGCATGTTTTTACACATTATGCATGCACTCACACTGCTAAGCTCTTCACAGTTGGAAAATAGATTCAGAGCTTCAAACGGGTAAGAGAGGCAACAGTCATAAGTAAATCCCAAGGGAGAAATAAAAGGACTTAATAGCAGGCTATTATTAAACTCTATTTGATATATTAAAAAATCACAAGGAAGCCTGTCAAAAAAATTACCGTGATCAAATAAATTACAAGGCAAAGCTGCCAGTCATGTCTTGTGAAGTGGTACGGCAGAGACACGACGGGAAATAAAATACCCAGAGCCCAGCACAAAATCAGGCTTGCACTGTCGAGCACACGCCTGTCCTGCTCGCGGCCCCCCTGCCTCCATCCAGCCTGTCCCGGCTCCCACCTCGGCACCTTGTCCTTCCCTCCGCGCCGGCCGCACGGCCGCTGAGGCTGGGAGCCCCACTCCCACTTCATTCCACCTCCTCGCCGGCGAAACCATTCTGCTCCTCAGCTCCTTGCTACCTCCTGCCTACGCACCTGCCGTATTCACACGTACTTTGCCACTTTGCAAAGCGCTCGTGGGATTACTTGGGTACTGCACCGACCCGAAGTTGCTCCGCTTTGCAGCGCCGCAATCCCGGCTTTATAAAACTCAACCTCATACAGTGGAGAACTGCCAGAGAGGTGAACTTCAAAACGTTCCCTTTAAAGTTCACGATGTCGAAACTCTGCGCGGTATATCACAACCAGTGCTTCTGCGATGAAAAAGCTATCCCTCCTTCAAGAGGTTTGCCCGGTGAGGTACCTAAGGGGCAGGCAGGGGAAGCCAAGGCTGGACGTGCAGCCTCTTCTCTCTCCGTTGTGCCCTGTCACGGCAGTACCGCCCAGGGGCGGCTGTATAACCCAAGTTGCTGTCTCCACAGTCCTCCATACATGCATTTCCCAGGCATAAGTGCCTACAAGTTTAAAGCAGTAAAAGTATTACAGCCTAACAGTGTAACAACATAGCAGGCGAAGTTTGAAGGAAGCAGCAATACTTTTCCAGGTCAACTGACAAAGCTGGAGAAAAGAGAAAAGCATCTGGGCACCTGAGGTCTTTTTCAGATTTTAGAAGTCAAAGGCTGCACCAGGGGAATTTGAGAGTTAAGATAGCTTTTTTAGCTTCAGTTTGTAATATCAGAGGAATCTCAGGGAATTTCTTCCCCTTCATTGCATTTACTAGACCTTTTGTTTGCTTGATTGTTTCCCAAGTTGCAAGCTGAGCATCTGAAACCCTGACAAATCCTACTCAAGAAAAAGCAGCCAGAAGCCTGGGTGGCTCCAGGGCACGTGTGTGCTTCCACACCTTGGTGTCCCTGTGTACTTCTTAAGTTATTCCACTTCAATAAAAGTTTAGAGAGCAAAAACAGTGCTCTGCTTACATTTCCAGATGCCTCTTGCTGTCCCCTCAAAAAGCACTGCTTCAGTATAAGCGACATCAAGGGCTTCTGTTTGGTTGCCTTTTTTTTTTTCCTCTTTCTCACAAACAGTTTAAAATCTTGATAACCTCTAACCTAGCTGTCAAATCTAGTATGCTTAAACGAGAAAACCCACTGACGTCAACAGAACTACTCACATGAATAGTTACAGCTTCATTTGGCCTTAAGGCTTTAAATGTGTTTAAGCCATTTAGATCAATTCTAGGCCTCGGATTGCTTTTGCAGTTTCAACCGTTTAAAACAAGAAGCAGCCCAGAGGAGGCCACAGAGGGAGCACAGGGGAGGCAGCGGCGCTGCCGCCACTTTATTCACCATGGAATGCAGTGCCTGGCAGTCCAGGTGCACTGACACCATCTAAGGCTTTCCGTACAAACCCCCAAAAGCCCTTCTCCCAAGGCAAAAAGTCAGACAAACCAAACCCCACCCCATGTCTTCAGTACGCGGTCCTGCAAATGCCCCTAACCATTTATTTCAAAGCAAACGGAAAGCATTCGGCAACCAAGCACAACTCAGAACACTCTCCGAAGTGTCAGCTCCACGCAGGCTGCTGGGAGAAACCCCATGGCAGTAAGAAGTTGTGCTGGCAGGACTGCCAGGCAGGGACGTCCTCGCTGCTGCGGACACAGTAACTTCCCACTGGAAACCACCCATCTTCCCCCAAGGACCCAAGAGATTTAAAATAAAATAATAACAGTAATAACACTATTAACAACAACAACAATAATAACAATAATAACAACAACAGTAATAATAATAATAATAATAATAATACACCCCTGCCCCGATGACTGGTGACCTAATCTTTGGCGGAAACATGGCATAATACATCCAGCATGTGAATCACAATCCTGCACAAATTGGGTGTTCAATTTCAGCAGTCCCACTGGCATCGATATACTTAAGCAATCGATCAAATCCAGGCCAAACTGTTAGATGACGTTCAACTCCTAAGTTGCACTATATAAAAGGGAACATTTGCACCTTGGGCTTTAGCAGTGGAGGGTTTGAACACAAATCTGTTTTGAAGAGCAGGTTTTGTTATCCTCGCTTCCTTCATTTGCATTGAGCTGTCACTGACGTTCATTCCTGCTTGTCACTCACAATCCTCAGGACAACTACTGTAATCCTTCAAGCAACTAGCTCACTGCCAATAGGTTTTATGCAATATTACACAGAGAACCTGTCAGACTGCTCATCCTTGCAGGTCCCTCCCAAAAAAGAGTCCAGGACCCTAAAAGAAGAGAGCGCTTGTCGGTAGAAAGGCTGTTTTGCCCCAGGGTTCTTCCTCCATCCATCTCTCTTTGCTTCCATGTTCAGCTACAGCACCTGTAGCACACAGATTCACTAGTCACTACGTGACTTGGCTGTCACTGATACTTGAAGACAAAAAGGTAAAGCAGAATGAAAGAGTTACTGATAGGTATATGGCATATGCCCATCTGCAAGGAATACAGGTATTTTTTAAAAGTCAACAAAACCCCCACACCACAACCCTAGATCACTCTGCAGTGAGCACAAATACCATCTTTGGGAACGTGCAGACTATGTCCCCACCATTCACCTCGACAAGCCTCATTCCTGCAGTGCTCCTCTGTACCCCCCAAGCTACATCCACAGTTATCTCCAGCTGCCTGGCTCAGCCCTGACCTCGTATGCTGGCACCCTATACCCTTTCCCATCCCCTACACATTCTCCCACACACAGTCTCCCCCAGGTCTCTAACCCGTCTCTGGCCCGCTGACCAGACATGAGGCAGTGCATGTCATGACAGGTTCGGAGCCAAATGCACAACCACCTCCTGGCTTCCAAACACACTTTTAGCCAGCTCTGCCTAGCTGGCAGGGAAGTCCCAGCAGAAGTAAGGGCTGAGCCCTCCCTGCATCCCCCACAGCTGGGTATTACGGGATTGCTACCTGCTGCCAAGTCCTGAAGGGTCTTCAGGGAGATCTTGCTGCCAAATTGCTTGAATGTGGCTCCTGGACTGAGAAGCAATAGAGGACTTACACAATGAGAGACAATCTGACTCTGAAAGCCTTTTTTCCTTAGACAATCTCCTTGAAATTACAGGGAGATTGTAAATTGTCCCCAAACCAAGCACTGCAAAGCCCAGAAATTCTCAGCCAACATGCTGTATATTGGGGTACAATTACAGTAACGTATTTGACAAACATCTAGTAATAAAAGTGCAACTACAGGATCCAGACTGCCCAAAGTAGGCCCTGAACTGATGCTAGGCAATAACTCCAGGATGGCGATGTGGACATCCTCGTGTCAATGTAGGCTAGGCGACAGAGGGGATTACTGCAACTACCTCAAAGAAAGTACAACAGCATCGCTTCAGTGTAATCTCTGCCTGGACCTATCTATCATTACAGAAGGCAAGGCATGAAGCTCTATTTTAGTATGGTCTCACTGAAAGGCATTCTTCTATCCACTTCCTCTTGTTTATTATTCTTTCAAATATCTGATAAGATACTTTTCAACTGTGGCTATTCACTTTCTGTTTGCGTAGGTCTTGGGTTCATCACAAGCTACAAGGTCAGCATTAATCTAAACAATAGTTGGTTGTGGGCGATTTTGCCAAGTGGAAAACACTCTAAAGGCTAGATTGTTATCATCAATAGGGCAATGAGCAGGCGGGAGAAACAAGCCCTACATACACGCGTACGGATGAAGCAGAGCTACTCAGATGCGAGGTCATGGGTGTAGCACATGCACTAGAAGCCACGGCTCCTGCCCAGGGATCATCGAAGGAAAAGTAGGGAGAGGAGAAGGAGGAGCCTCCCTTCTGCCCCAACACCTCAGCATGGCCACCGGCCAGGCACCTGTGAGGAGGATGGAGGCACAGTCCAAAACATGCAGAGAGCTATCTGCCTTCTACCTGCAGAGCATATTTAAGGCAATGAAATAGCTTGCAAAGCATGCCTTTTCCAGCTGTGCCCCATGCTGTCATCCAGCCCACAGCAAGATCTTTTATGGGCGACGTACTGACAAAGTACCTTGAAGAAAATTTAAAAAAACAACAACAAAAAAAAAACCAAAAAAAAACCAAACCCAAAACTCAGTAAAACAAGCAAAATAATAAGTCTCCATGAAACCTTTAAAAGTAATTTCTTTGAGGACTGCTGACTGATAGCAGACACAAAAGAGTAAAGCTCCATTGGTTTGTAATATCAAAATATTATAACTGTATTTACAGTTTGTCATTTGTAGAGCCAAAACCTTGCAAAATATATTCCCTGAACCTGGAAAGCATGCAGCTTATCTCTCATCCTTTACATTCCCTTCTTCAAAACACACCTCTTCCTGCAATCTCGCCAGCAGTGACTCACATCAACCTAATGAAAAAAAATTTAAATCCCAACAGTAAAAAAAGAAAACAAAACAAAACAAAAGACTACTACTAAGCAAGCCTCGCTTATGCAAGTAATTTCATAACCCTGCTTTACACAAATCTGTTTTCTCTAGGTCATCTGTCCGTGAGATATGCTGTGTTTTGCCTTCCCTACATGTACCTTTCTCCAGTTAGGACTAAGCATGATGAAGACTGTAGCACTAATACCCATCTATTACCATTAATTGAACAAGCTGCAAGTGGTATTTGTTCTCCAGGTTTTGTTTGACCTCCAGATTGGCAGAGCAACTTTTCCGGAGTCTAAAGCTATTTGCAAAGTGAAGGTAGATATAAGCACTGGCAGTACAGGCAACCCAGCCAAAGAGTGTTAACCCTGACTCAGGAAAACAGCAGCTCAAGAGGATAAATCTCTATGGCAATGTAATTGTTGGTCTCTCTAAGAAGAATGGTAGCTAGCACTTTTCTGTGATTGTTATTTTGCAATGAGAGCCAGAAATCACCTAAATAATTATTTAAACAGCTCTGAGATATCCTGTTCTCTATATTACTTTTATAAACACCTGAAGTAAAAATATTTACATTACAAGTTAAGTATTCGCTCTGATTGTGCAGTAACCTTGGGCTGACAATCCATATTGTGTTTTTTTAAATCCATTTTGCTCGGCGATTGTTCAACACACAATGGTCTGATGGCCCAGCTGCAGCCAAGAAGCACGCTGCAAAGCCGAGGAAAAGTGCAGGCACCCCAAACTGCTTCTCTGACCATCGTCATGCCACCCCCCAGCTCGCAAGGCCAGTTATCTAGTCCCTCTCAGTCAGACCAGCCGCCAAAAGGTCAAAAGATCTGCTGGGGATGGCAGGGCTGAGGGGAAGTCATCAGGGCTTCAGCCATTATGAAGGGTAGCAGTACAGCAGTTGCCAAGGTAAAGCTTTACAACCGTGGAAGATTTTTATCTGTTGAGGTAAGCCCCCAAAGCAGCCAAGGATGCAGGCTCGGCTCCTGCAACATCAAAGCTGTTGTATTTTGGGGTGATTGCTTTGAAATGGTGAACTTTAAAGGGAAAAAGGTGAGGGGCTAATTCAGTCTGTATTACAAGTAGTTTGCTACTCTTCACTTCTGCAGTTATACACGTCTTCACATACTTCTAGCAAGCTTACTAAAGCAAATTTCCTACAAGGATATTTAATCCTGTTCATCAAGAACAAGGTCAATGAGGGAAGCAAGATTAGATATTTCAAAAGACGTGTGATAGTTCCCTTCTGTTGCCATAACAAAGAAAGGTACTTTAAATCAACACTGCTAAGCTGAATTGAGATTTAAGCAGCCTTCCCTGCAGAAGAATCCCCCCCCCATGCCTCTCTCTTGTTACGAGACACGCTGCTGCAGTCAGGGTTACATCACGACTATACATGGCCTTCCCTTAGCAACCAGCTTAACTTTATTGATTTGATAGTTGATTATTATGGCAACAAGCTCAATTCTTACTGTTTATAAACTTTTTAAAAGGTCATCAAGAAAACACAAATAAAACCTGTTTTTTTCTTGACTATTTTTGTGGGATGCAGAACCCGATAAGCTATTGGGAGAAAACAAAAATGCAACAGGAAGGGAAGACAAAACCCCAAACCCCCAAACTAACAAAGGGAGGATGTGCCTGTGGCTGTGGCAGGGATACCTGTATTCTCTTCGCAGCTCTGCTATAAGCTTCCTCAGTGACCTTGCACGGGAACTGGGTGTCCCGCTATCATTTGTGCTTTGGAAAATGTCTCCCTCCCCAACTCTCTGGACCTTACCTTAAAATTTTTATTTTAGAGGCTGTTTTGTTGTTGTTTTTTTTTTTTAATCCCAGGAAGAGGTAATGGATAACTTCTTAAAAAAGAGTTAAGAAACAAAAGTGAGTTTAATGTTTTTTAAGAAGTGCAGGATTTGCAGGCAGATGGTTGCAGGATTTCATCATCACCTGGCAGAGAAAGCTCTCCCCCAGCTGTGTAGCTGTGAAGATACCAGAGTCAAAAGTGCGTGTCCAGTCTGCAGTACCCCAAAAAGCAACGATCTGGCTTTCTTCAAGTCTATTCCACAGCTCTGCTGAAGCCCAACACAAATTGTATCAGAGAACTACAAGATCACACATAATATTCCCGTTCCAATCACTCAAAGCTGATATTCCTTTGACAGCACTGCCGAAGTATACCCTGATTCCACCTGCACACGCAGAGTCCTTCTTAACCCCACAAGAAACACAACAGCAAGTTTGTAAAGTAAGCAAAGAACAGACTATATGGTGGCCAATTTCTTGTTCAGAGGTTTGTCTGGGAAGAATTCCAACTCATAAGATGCGTAAGACCCCATCTTATCATTAAAAGGAAATATCACTTAGCAATATTTTAAATTTCAAGGCAAGGAATAGCTAACTAAATATCAACATTTTAAAATAAAAGAACAGCACTTCCTCTGCTTCGCCTGAGTTACTCATAAGTAGCTCATATCACTTGCGCTTTCATACAGAGTTCTCAGAAAATAATTTTATACTATTTCAGAAATTAAAATAATGGCTAGTTTTACACTATCATTTGAATTAGATCTGTGTGAGCAAACTGCTGCATTTCCTGAACAGCACAAATATTATTCTTATGAATGAATCAACTATTTCCAAATATGGATTGGAAAATATTCAGCTACCAGATATTTGGAAGAGCAAGCACCAAAACAGGCTCAGAAGTCTGATACAGATGTCTAGGACTCAAGAAAGCATTCCGTCCAATCAGTTGCTGCATTTAGAGTCAGTCATCTCTCTGAGTCACCCATTTCATTGCTATTCTTCACTTATTTTGGGTGCGGACTGAAAGCAGTTGCTCTTAGTTCCTGAAAACTCTATGTTGTGAAATTCCCACACCCCAAAGCAAAAGAAATAGAGAAAAAAAGATCCCAGTTTCCTTCTGCAATAAGCCCGCTCTCTTCATGCAGCAGTTTCTCTTCCACCTCCCCTATGGCTGCTGAGGTACATGGCAAATGCCTGCTGCCAACCAGTATTGCCCATCTTCTAAGCTTTCCAAGTTCCTACTTCTCTGCTCTACTCAGCAAGAATTATTTATTACAGGGTTTTGTACTGGTGCTTGTGACCGTAGACTTTGAGGCCTTGCATCTGTTAACCATGTTCTCTCATTAAGGTTCCCACAACAAACAAAAGCCTCAAAAGTCTCCTTTCTTCCTGCTCTTTTCATAATGATGCCCTTCATTCTCTGTCCATCATAGCTCATACTTTATCCATCTTATTTCCATTATAAGTTCAAAATCTCAGCATTCCAAAACAACATCCAAACAAAAGACTCTCCAGATATGAATGCCATCTCAAATCAATTACCAGGGTATTCATCCTTCACAATAATATCTCTATTATATTCTCTTCCTATTGAATTCAAAGATTACACTGCTGACATGCTTTCAGGGTTTATGGCGGTGGTGCTGGGCAGAGAAAAAACACTACTCTCATAGCTAGTCAAGAGAATCGTGTTTTTCAAGTTCCTTAAAACTTAAATCCTAAGCAAGAGGAACAAGGAGCATCTTTTTTGTTACATGCGTACACTGTACATAACACAGAAGCGCCTGACACACCCGCAAGGTGCTGCCAGAATGCAGTCATCATCAGACAAAATCAAATTCAGTGTTAGGAGGATGGCATTTCCATTGGAGAAAATAAAAACTGCACCTGCATTTAGCTCTGTCTGAATCACATTACTCCAAAACAAATGGAGACCACAGAGAACACTTGCCTCTTAAGAAAAGCAGCAGGTCCAGCAAGCCATCAGCAACCAAGCATTAGCTATCACCATTAGCAATTTTAAGATTCAGAGGTTTTTTAATTAAGGGATGGATAGTTTGGGTTATAGTAAACTAACTAGAAGATTCAATAAAAGAGTCTAATAACTGTTCATGCCTGGAACACTTTGATTATGCTTGAAAATTTGATATACACAATAAATGTTTAAAGCAGTTGAGTGCTAGCATGAAAACATTTCTGTATTATATTTAAAATAACCAATCCCCTACTATAACATGCTGAACATGAACAAGATTATGCAATAGCTCATCAATACAGGTAACACTGAGCTGACAACTAAACTCAACTTGCCCTTTTCTAAATACCTTCAGAAATGTTTAACACATTCCAGACTGTACAGTCATGCATGTCAGCTACGACTGGGTACACTAAAACCATAAAGAAACATATGCACCCTCCAAAAACCACAGCATGCTTCATGATTCATTCTCCCATATCAAACCTCATTTTGTTTCTTGCCTCTTCCTCCTGTTTGCATCTTAAGTTAAAGCTCTTCACAGCCAGGATTCTCCCTTTACTTGTTTTGCGCTCCTACTTCTAATAAAGCCCTTTGGCACAGCGTCAACATCAACAACACAAAACCAAATAATAGAAAGTGCTGATTATAGGCATGTTTATCAGACCTCTGAGTCCAACATCCATTAACCACAGTCTTCTATGACACTGTCAATACCTCTTCGTAGGCAGCTAAAATGATCTCACAGAGATGCTGCAAGGACCACGTCATGAATCACTTTGCTAGTTCACACAGCTCATGTGTTCGGAAACACAGAAGTCAAGTGGAAACTCCAGCACTGAACCAGCTGACACACTGCTCGTGAAGTTAGTCCGTGTTAGAAAGGCCTCGTGGTTAGCACCCAGTAGTTAAGCATTGATTTATTCTGTTTTTTTGTCTGTGCTCTGGATAAATAAGCAAGCCTTGAGGAAAGGATTATGGAGAGTTTTCTGGACCGGACTTTACATTTCCTCCCTAGCAGAGGAGCATGCACAGCTCATATTTAGGGTGGGTGAATTGTTCCAAAATGCGCTAGCAAAAATACACTTTATAGACTGCATTATTGTCATTACATGGAAAAAAATGCTGAAGCAGCATGAAGTATCCAAAATCTCCTTCTGAAATTCCATCTGTCAGGTGAACTCAAAAGCAACTTTTAAATTGGCCATATGATTATGTCCTATATATTTCAAGTATTCAAACTGGAAACATGTTCTGGACTAGAAGAAAAATTATTAGTTAGCCCAGCCCTCCTCCCTACCATAGTTTAACACATAATTTTAATATATTAACTGTACTTTTATAATTTAATGTGCTCTTTAATTCACATTTCCAGTACCAGCCAATAAGATTCAGCCAATAAGATTTAGCTTCCCTCTGCAAGCTACATTTTCATTCTTGCCAAATTGTAAGTTATTAAAGGATTTTACTCAAAAATTCTAAAAGAAAAACTACCTTTCTATGAAAAAGTCAGAAAGAATACTTTGCATTCAAAAAGAAAGTTGTAAAAAGTGACAGCCCATGGGCCATAAGTTGTTTTAAAACTTTTCACATGATATCATGAATGCTTTTTATATGGTATGATAGGTGCTATTGTCTACTACAACTACTATATTGTACGTTTACTAGAAACTCTTCAGAAATTAAGTCAGAACTTGATCCAATTCCTGCTGAGGTAAATACAGATTATTTCTGCAGACAAGACAGCTTTCTACACACTTGAAAAGCGTTCACCATATTCCCAATGGGCAAGCTAACCAGTAATAGGCTTAAATTTTAGCAAGAAATATTTAGTCTTGTATAGAAGAGAATATATTATAAAGAAATACATTTCCTTGCTATTAGGAAAAACTCCAAAGCTGAGGCTAGTGTAACACCAGAGTAGATTGCCTGCGGAGGTCATCGGGTATTTGTCACGGGAGAAACTGAAGACAAACCTCCATCAGGATTGATTGCTGTTGGGGATCTCCTGCCTTCAAAGAGAAGGACCTGATGGCCTCCAGCAGCTCCCACCCAATCCCCAATCTTTCTGTGAACCTATGACCCCAAGAAGCAGTTTTACAAATAGAATGAATGCAGCACATTTCCTACAGATTTCTGTCCTACAACTCCTAATACTTCCCTGCTCAGTCAACTCTCCTGTGTGCCAAGCGGCTTTCCTTCTCCACGTTTTTCCCCCACCACTCCATGCTGGGCTAGCCAAGTGTCAGCACATGCTTTGATCAGTCCGGAGCTACCCGTGTCCACCACCACTGACCAGATGACTACTACCTCTGGGAACACAGAAAGTGCAGGGTTATAACCTCCTTTGCAATGGAGGCATTCTTTTGAGTCTTCTTTCTATACCTAGCCATCTTCTTTTTTTTTTCTTTTTTTTTCTCAGGAAATTAACATCTCTATTCCTGCTAGCCATCCAACAATATATGTGGAAAATGGGTTAAAACAAATAGAAAAGTTATCTGAAGGTAAGCAGAGGAACTGAAAGACAGATATAAAGTGCGATAACATTAGCCTTGCTAAAAATGGACTTTGGATTAATCTCCAATGAGGCAAGTTTGTTAAAAGTTTTGAGTCTTTTTCAAACTAAAAATTTAAAAAAAAAAAGGGGCAAGGAAATTTTATGACACTAAATTTCCTTAGCAAAGTTTCTGTAAAACACAAAGAGCCTTAAGTCATCACATGAATCACTGACAATTTAATCAGCTTCTGGGAGTTTGTCATCCTCATCAAGAGTTGAATTTAAGACCTTCAAAAAGTTCTTTCACTCCATTTATGAACTGCTGCACCTACTGATTCAGCCACCCACACCACACTTTAGACTACCAGAGATTCAGCCAAGAATCTGGAAACTTAATGTTCATCTTAGAGGCTAAATGAGCTCCTACTAATGTAACCCCTAGGTCTGAAGAAGCAGCAGCAGCACATGTTCTTCAGATGGGAGAGCTTTAGGAAATGATTAATACTCTGAAATGGAGCATCACCAGGTGAGATCTCCTTTTGCCCAAATGCAGCAATCTTCACAGATGTTTTTGAAAGCCTTCATGTGAACAGCAGTGGGAGACCCCCTACACTGCAAGGGGCATAGCAGGTGCAAAATCCAGTGCCAGATTCATCTCATCTACCCTAGAGCTCTCCTGGAAAAGAACTTTAGACTGGTAACATGCTTAGACCAGGAGTTATTTTTTTTAAATAAAATTACTTAGCATGAATGCATGTGGCACATAACAGGGGCAGCTTTTTAAAACTAAAGCTCTGTAGGTCACGATCTGCCCTTTTGTGAAATTAAATGAATACTGCCATCAATGACAACAAAGCCCACAGTTCAAAGTTCTTGGGATGAGAGATCTTCAAACGCTAAAACATTAACATCTCAGATCCCCAAAAGTGTGAGCAGTGCACTTCCTGATTCTTCTTCAGTGTGAAATAATCTGCACCAACAGTGTAGATGTCCTGGTTTTAACCTTCTTTATTAGTTACGTAGTTTATGATAGATCTGATGACGTCTTTGCAGAAAAGCCAGTGTTGAGATTTCTTAGCATCTCTGGGCAAAGAATTTTGCTGACATACAAACAAGTGCAACAATTTAGCTATTTCTTCTGGCTTCTTTTGAAGAAGTCTTGTATTTCAGCTTTAAACAAATGGGGACCCTTTAAGGTGAAGAACACTGCAGTTGCATGACTTTTATGGTTCAATTTTCGCTCCAGTCTGAAAAAACTAAGAAAATGGTTTGTCTGACATTGAAAAGACAAGGGCAAAGCGTTCAGTACCCCATAATCTGAGTACCTGGTACAATGTCATTCAGCTGTCTGCAGACTTGTGGATAACATGCGATTGACATTTCTGTAAATGAGATCAATATATTTGCAATACCTCATTTTGTTTTCTGTTCCTTGACTTTTACTGACATCCAGTGGAGACACACTCAAACCTCTTTCAAGTGCTAATACCAACTCCTTGTAAAGCACCTCTAAGTTACCAATGGGATGGAAAGCCTTCCCTGAATGTATCCGGTTTTCAGAAGGTTCTTGTTTGGTCTGTTCACAACACACATCCTTTACAAATTCAAACCTTAAAACTGTTTCAATATTTTCAGACACCACTTATTCCCAGTTCTGACAAAACCATTCTCATGGTTTAGTTTCTGTTGCACTGGTACAATTTCATATTCTCCTCCTTTTTCTTTTTATCAACCTACAAATATAGGACAGATTAGAAAAGTCTGCTTCAAAGACTGTGTCCTCATCACTGTCAAATGAAGCCATCTCTGTGTTCTCATCATAATTTGAAAGAAGGCCAGTGTATTATTTTTATATGTGTGAACTCTGCTTACTGACTAGAGGAAGACTGTGAATACCATAATTAAACCCTCGCATAAGTACACACAAGACACACATCCCAACAAGGGAGCATGTAGGATCCATTAACCAGAATCATCTTAAGAATAAATGGAAACTAAACAATCTTACCTGAGCTTTTTTCTTATCCTTCTCAACTAATAATAGCTCCTAGATTCCATACTTACTACTGACAGTTTAAACCCCAGCAGTCCAACAAAGTTCAATGCAGTGGATTTGGTCAGGCTGAGCTGCTCAGCAGCACAAAGCAAACTAAATCCCACACTTCCACATCCCATCCGCACTACTGACTGCTACTCAATAGTATACTCAGAAAAGCAGAGGTGCTCTGAGATTCACATCATCCAAAATGTCTACAGCTCTTTCAAGAGAAAGAAAAGGGAAATATCTCCAGATTAGAGAACATATGATTGCTACAAACTGAAATACCCATATCTCAAGGTGGAACATGCTCTTCCTTGAATACTTGCATGCAGATCCCACTTAGATTAGAAGGGAGCTCTGGACAATGAAGGGAGCAGCTAACATAGCCTTGTATGAAAAGCCTGTGCTCAGCCATCAAATAGGGAAAAGCATGACAGAACTCATTACCTGTGGTGAGTCATTTTTAGCATGGAAGGGTGTTCTTCGCCTAGGCAATTGTTAATTAACAGCAGGAGTGGGAGACTTAATTTTTTTTGAAACACTTTCTTTTTTTTTTCTCCAAATACATAAAATGTCTTTGTATATTCAAAAGGGAGGTTCAGCCCTCAATTTCTCAGGTGAGTGGGTTTGACCTGGATACTTAGGTTTCAAAACATTCATGTAGCTTATGGTGCTATATGAACCGTTCCAAATCTGGATCAAATGGCTAGCAACAACGGACAAGACAGCTCCCACAGTGATGCCTACAGAACAGGAGAGGCCTGAGCCCACATTGTGTAAGACACAGATCTGGTAAGTGAACAGCAATAGGAAAACTACAATTGTCTTTACAGTAAAGTTATTGTAAGACAAACTGACACAGTGGGTCCCTCAGTCTTTCTTTTTTTTATCTTAATAATAGTAATTGGAATAACAATAGCAACATCAAAGATGGGCTGAACTGGATCAATACTATTGCTAATCTCCTCAAATTCAGGCAAAACTCATTTATGGCCATGTGTCCAAACTGTGTGGTTCAGTTGCTTCTGAAGAAAAAAGAATTCTACTAGATTCTCCTCATCTTAGTTCCAGTAAGGCAAAACAAGTGGGCACTGTATCATTCTTGTGTGTCTCTGTGAATGCAAGAGCAAGAACATGCTCTCTGAAATACGTCATCACTCCCAAGACAGTGTCCTGGCACATCTCAGATAATCCATATGACCTTCTGGCCTGTACCTCAATCAGGAATGCCTTCTTCGTTTGTTTTCTTTGGCATGGGTCTCCCTCTTACTTCACCCCCAGTTTATGCTTCCTGCTTTCAGAAACTATTTCCCTAACAGACAGAGTGCTATCTAGCAAGGTTGGATGAGAAATTTCTCCATGGGCAGAAAATAGTACTTTCTGTAAAGCCTGGGGCTGCTAAACAACGTACCTTCACCCATCCTGTTCTTCATCAGAGAGAATTTCTTTCAAAAAAACAGCTTCACTGGCTGTCATAGGTGTCCAAGTGTCATAGGTATCCTGATCTGTAGAGGTGCCATCTCATACCTATTAATGTCAAAACGACAGCAGGATGTGGCCCTGACAAGGACTGGTCATCTCATTAGTAGTCACTAATCAGTCAGATCGTTAGTAGCCTGGGCACACAGTCCTCTTAGCCTCCCTGGGGTGCTGCAGCTTGCATTCCTTGAGGGGAGGACTGGTAGGAAGCAGGCCACTAGGACGAAATCCTAATGCAATTCCAGTAATAGCCAAGTTTGGCTTTCTGCGGAACTGGGGAATGAGAAGCAAACATGGGACAATTTCTTGCTGCGCTGGGGGGGATCCACACCACATTTCCATAGACGTTTCACCCAGGTGCACAATTAGGAGACCCAGGTTTAGAATCTGCATCCAGTTTCTGTGGGTTTGCTCCTACTGCCCCACATCTCAGCTACAGACCCAGCCATGACCGTCTCCCCAGCAAGAAACTTGGTGGCCATCACCTGCTTTGGCTTTGGGCTGGGGCGTGCTGTTACTGTTACATGCTGGTTTATGGTGGAACTTAACTTTTAGGCCACCTCGTAGCTACAGCAGCTTAAATGATGTTTCAGCTAACAACAGGCAAGGGTGTGATACTGAAAGGAAAACCCAAGGAAAGCTGTACTAGGCTTTTGCCTGAAGCTTGCAGGTTAAAACAGGAGTCCTACTGAAAGACAACAGATTTGATTTTAAAGTGAGTAACTGCACCACTGACTATATATCCTGTGATGCACCAGCTGTGTTAAAATCCTGAATGACTTTTAGGAGGAGAAACACCATCAGAAAGCAGTAACATTCCTCTAGTTAAAATGCACAGAAGCAAACAGAAGCAGCAACGTTCGGGTTCCAACTTCAGGACTCCATTTTCCCACATTGTACGCAAGTGACTCGAAAAGTCAACTCCACCCATCTTACGCACTCCCAAAAGCCCTAACACAGATACACAGGCAGGGTAGTCAAGTTTTCTTTATAAAAGAAAAGTAAATGCTTCTAAGATGCAAGCCAGGAGAATATTACAGACAGAGAGAATTGCATTGCTCTGGTGTGTTTGTTTGGATACTAATCACATAGTTCTGAAAACAGAAGACATTTGATCATTACTGGCTTTCAGCTGCCAATGACTAGGGGAGAAG
The DNA here is from genome assembly GCF_964188355.1 of Buteo buteo. Taxonomy (NCBI): domain Eukaryota; kingdom Metazoa; phylum Chordata; class Aves; order Accipitriformes; family Accipitridae; genus Buteo; species Buteo buteo. The sequence goes on from NC_134179.1 coordinate 38,993,846, forward strand.
GCGGAGAAGTTTAAAAAACAAAACAAAACAAAACAAAAACCAAGAAAAAACCCAAAACAGGCAAGCCCATAAGACTCTTTCAGAAAAGACAAAACCAAATATTAAAAAAATCATTTTACAAACTGCCTTGATGTGTACCATACATCTCAGTGTTTCAACTAATCTGAAATGCCAACTGTAAGCAGCATGTTAAATACATTGAAAAGCTGTCTCATTTCATTTTACATGCAGCTCTTTGTCTTCTGTAAGTACTTTCTTTAAGGCTTTCTGCAGTTTTCTCAGTGAGTTATCTTAAACATGTCTACCCTTGCTGGAGAAGTTTTGATGTGGCACAGCCTACCTCCATGATTCTGTTACAAATGATTGATTAATAACACCTCTCTTTACAGACAGGCCACCATCACAATGGAGTTAAGAGCAAATTTTAGTAAGTGCCTCAGTGTACACTCTTTGAAATACAAACTGACATTTGGATTACGTTCTGTGCAATTCATAGCACAAAAGGACTCAACCTTGTACTGGAGTTTAGATACCAGAACATTATATGAATGTAGTATTTTAATAATAATTGTTCTGCATACCTTGGATTTGGGGTCCCCATTTATGATCCACATCTTAGAACAAAATCTGCCTACCTACCTGAAAAATTCGGCGTGCCTGAGAATCACATTCTTAAACATCAGGTATGCCAAATTAGTGCAAACACTTCAGTAAACATAAACTTGGGTGACTTGGACAACAATGTGCAACTTTGACAGAAGGAATTCTGAACTCCCTGTTCCTGTCTGAGAAAGTTCTGACACTTAAATAAAAGCCACAGGCTGATGAGGGATTTGACAATACTTTATGCTCCCACACTGGAACGGTGTATGTCAGGTGCAGCATTACAGCTCCATGTGAATTATGAACAGCAAGATTTAAGACCAGATCCTTTCTCTTGTAGAGGAATCCTATCTCCTACACCTCCTTCAAAATCAGTATTTAAAGCACATAACAACAACTAATTCTTAAATCCTAGTACATGCAAACTGCAGTGGGATGCACGATGGAGTTAAAAGGAACTCACTGTTGTTCCCCATTCTTGGCAGGTTATCTGCAGGAGAAATTAAACCAGCAAGGGACTGCTAAAACATCTGCTCCTGGGATGGCATCTATACTTAGGGCAGCCAGAAGCTCCACTTCACCACACGCCTGTTCTGGCTCCTAAGGATGAGGCCAGAAGCTAGAGAGGAAACAAGCTGTCACAGGAGACAACTGTGATACTTCTAGGGGCTTCTGTCCCCAAAGACTCCTCTGGGCAACTTCTCCCACTGAATGCCATTCTTCTGACCTTTCTCACTTGACACGGCCTCAGCCCGGGCTCAGGAATACCTTGGCTTGGGAGGCACACAGAGGCTATTTTTTTTTTATACAGACAGCAGAGGCCCCAGGAGGTACAACTACTGCAAGGCTACTGAAAACCGTGGGCACAAGCAGCTGCCCTACAAAGCTCTGCTTCATGACCACCTCTGCTAACCACTTGCAGTGTCATGGCTCAGATATAACTAAGAACCATTAAAAACTCCTGATGCATGCATAAATAGCATAAATGATATTAAGCAATATATCTCATGATCAGGTTTTCTTAAAAGGAACTAATTATACGCACAAGAATATAAATTCAGTAATATTTTAACACAATAACGAAGTGTCACAGATGACTTATCCAGCATTCAGTGTCTGTTTTACTTGGGCTGTACATGATGATCCACACATGCCATTGCATCATGGCAAGAAAACCCAATTTTACTCTCTCTTACAATGGAGGTACAGACAAGTGCAGATTTCCCAGGAGGTTTAAGCAGATTTGTGCCACCACGAGCAGAAGTGTGTGTGGAGTGCATACCTCACATTGTCTGATGTTGGTGCAGCCGTGCCTCCCTTCAACATAGAACAGAGGTGGCTCTGTCCATGACAGATTAATATCCTCAACTTGAAAATAAGTTATTAGGCTACAAGAGATCTTTTTTTAAAGAACCTAAATTGTTGTAATTCAAAGGTCAAAAGTCCCTCACGCTTTAATTTTAAAGAATATTCTGATGTGGCATATGTGGAAGCAAACCAAGTGATGCAGGAAATGCCTTCCTGACACCTAAAATATTTAGAAAATACAGGACTGCAATCAGTAACAAACAGCATGACACAAATATAAAATGTAAAATCTTCGTGTGCATCAGGAAAGCAAACAAAGAATGAATCTTCAGATGAGTCAATACAGACATCAACTGCAAGAAATTATACATGCAGTACAGGCCAGCTAAGGGCATGCCATACAGGTTTTGTAACATAACACGAGCCATACCATTAAGACACATTTGGGTCAGACTCATATTACACCAAGCATATGTAAGAAACACTTCACAGTAAACCAGAAAAACTGTTTCCCCTTAACCATCTTTCTGGAAATAAAAGGCAAATGCTGCTTTTAATTACCACAGATTAAAGAAAAGCCTATTAAGAGTATTTTTTCCATAATAAAACCAATCAAAGCTAGGTCACAGCTGGTCTTTGCACAAATATACAGCAGGTAGGAAACAGGAAAAAAATGCAGGCCCTTCTCCTAGCCTACTATAAGGAACATGCAATTTTAGTTCCTGCTTTAAAGGGCAGCAACAATTGCTCTATCCCAAAGCATGCACAGGCACAAACACACCCCACCAAGAGTTTTGCAAGTATTCAAGAGCAGGAGATGTTTCACTGGAATCATGGAGATGTTTCATAATGCTCTGAGTTGAAGTGGGACAGCTTGGGCAGCAGAGAACAGCCCTAAGCCTGAAAGCCAAAGCCAGATGCAAGCTGAAAATAGGGTGCAAACTCTAAACAGAGGAGATGATTAATCACTGGAACGAGTTACCAAGAGAAGTGGCAGGCTCTCCACCCCTTGAGATCCTTGAATCACATCTAAGCGCTTCTCTGGAAGATCTGCTTAGCCAAACAAATATTTCTAGGTACAAGACAGTTGAGATGGGTGATATGCAAGCGCCTGTAGTACAAAACAGATCCTGCAAGGTGATCTGATGTCCCTTCTTCTGGCCTTACATCCTGGATAATTCTGTGAATCACACACAAGTATCCCCGTGGGGTCAGGACCTTGGACTACAGGTTACTTGTGAAAAGAGAAATGCCTTCATAGTTATTTGTAAAACACTGCATGCATAAACATGTAACATGTAAAAAACATAATTTCTGCAGCCATTATGAAAGAACATGGCTAATCTGTTAAGGTTTTCTCTAAGATGATTTTTAAGTAGTATACTGGAAAGAAATATGGGTTTAGTTAACTCTGCAGAAAATTAGTTTTCCAGATTCTACAATTTCCCTTAAAATTAATGATCTGTATTTACATATAACACTATTAAAAAGTTCAACTTATTACAAAACTTTAAATTACTTCATGTATTAAAAGCTACACAGATATTTCCATACCTTGTTTTTGTAGTGACTTTATACACTTTTAAGCCTGCTATGCAAAACCTGACGTTTCTAAATTCTAAAGGCTTGGCAAACCTATGTTCCACCATCGGCCTTACAAATAGGTGCATCACATTGCCGTTTTCAGCACATAAGAACTACCTTGCTTCTCCACCAAAAGGCTCCTCGCGTAAAATCTTGAGTGCTCTCTTGGAAGAGCAACCCTTGCTTTCTTCCTGTAGTTTAGGTCAACAGTCACCTCCAGTCATTTTATGTGGCTGGTTGGGCTTTTTTCATGACATTACAATTACGAACTTAATATTGGGAAAACAAAGCCTGTGCTCGTTATATTACACAAATGATGAATAAAGCTGTGTGAGGTTTGCGGTTTTTCTTCTCAGTTCAGTTGTTGAATAATAATAAAAACTCTTGTGCTTCAATTAAACCATGTTTGAAATGTATTTATTTTTTGTAAGAGAGAGGTGAGGGAAGACAAGGAGGCTTCCAGTAAAATAAGCCCTCCTTCACATTTCCAGTCTTTCCTCCTTGTGTTGAAACAAAGAATACACTGCTCATGCTTACAGACAATGTAGTTTTGAACAATTACAACAGTGAAGAAGGCCAAGCAAGGGCTAGACTTACAACTTGTGAGAAGTCGTCACCCATCTCTTCACCCACTACCGGACTGGTCAGAGACTGGTCAGAGCACTCACACACACCCATCACACTTCGATCTCAGTACCCAGTTTAAATTCTCTTTACTGCCCAAGGTGATTTGAGTACATTTATTTTCTCTTTAAGAAAAATGTCCAAGCCCTCAGTCATGGAATATCCATGAAAATCTCTACAATGTCTCCTGCTAGAGCTGTTCTAAAAAATTAAATATACCTGAGAAAATGACCGTATTACAGCACTCGCACCTGGGAGCTGGGATCTGTGCATTTCAGACCTCCTCTGTCAAACTAGGACAGCTTCTGCAAGGGAGACTGCATACTCCCTCCCCCAGAACATCCTCCAGGAATTTGGTTATAGTACTTTTGGCAAACAGAAAATAGGAACTTGCAAACCTTCACAGCAGAGAATTTAAGTCTCCTATTAGACTTAGAGATAGAAAGGAAATTCTTTATTAGTCCTGATCATTTTAACCAATCTCCTTCCCCTCCTCCCTTCCAGTGAAAACGGAGTTCAGCATTTGACCCCAATTTTCAAGTTGTCTCAGGACAACAACTCAGAAGAAAGTAGGTTCATTTCATGAAGTGAATCTCTGAAGGGAAGAGAAAGAAGTCAATGTAGGAAAAGCAGAAAAACCCCTCCCTTTCCCAGTTTAAGAAATAGGAATCTTTTTCTGTTTTAAAACAGAATTGCTAACACTTTTGACATCTAAAAATATGTACACAACTGGAACCTGCAAGGTTCTGATTTTCCTCTTGCAATACCCATCTTCCTCATTTTGTTCTCCAGATGCAGCTTGGACATCCTAATATAACCTGCCCATTTCAGTAACACTTAAACTCACACTTTATTTGGGACATGGGTTTTCAAACCCATTTGTCTAAATGGAGGAATTAAATTCTTTGAATTCTGTCTTGGCTGTACTGAAGCAGAAGTAGAAGTAAAGCTTCCTAACAAGCCTTTTACATAAATAGCCAGCTTTACAGTTTCAGTCTACACACTGAAGGATGGATGGAGGAAAAGCACCAGGGTTACAAAGGAAACAACCAAAAATCTTTAAGCTGAAGTTTCTACTCTTATATTAGACTTTTGGCAAAGCCAAGACTCAGGAAGAGGATAAAACAGACCTCATGAAAGGTGTATAAACTGTACTGAAACACGACAGGAAAGTCACTTGTCTCCATCAATATTTTTCTTTTGCACATATAAATCAGGTTAGATCTTTTAAGACACTACAAAGACAAAGTAATTGTATACACCAACAATCTATGCATGCTTCAAAAGCCAAAGGAAGTTTTGCTACCAATATCCGTGGTCACATGCAACCATGCTTGGAAAGTATAATAATTTATGTAACTCATGTTTTAAGGGTACTTTTATCTGAAATTCTCTCGCTTTTCTTTCATGGTAAAAAGCATTGTAGAGAACAAAAGCAGGAGAATAAAAAGCCACCTTGAATTTATCAAAACAAATTCTGGAGAATGGAATATATTCCTACATCATATACCTCACAATGTGGCCCAGTTAGGTAAACATCTGTCTTTGAAGAGGTAGAAGAATTTAAAACAGAGTAGTAATGATCCACAACAGTTGTGCAGCATATTACAAATATTTCTTTTAAATAGTTCAAGATTTTGTAACAGAACATCCACAAAAATGGTATGTTCTTTTGTTTAAAGACTTGTTTCTAAATTTTTTCAAAAAGTTTAAATAATTTATTGGTGCACCACTGCGAACTGAAATCACTATTATAAATGTTACTAAATTTGCAATAGTGGAAAAAAAATACAAAAATACCTGTTTGCTTTCTCCAAAACCCAAAAGGAATGGAAAATTTTAAAATCTCATTTATGAGTTTTCAAAAATGCTTACTGCCATGACAAGTCCTGCATCTTGTTGCATATGGATTCAGGTTCATTTCCTATTACCTAACTACAAAATGTACTATTTAGAACCAGTTCTTTATTTTACATGAATATGTATAGCATACTTGATTTTGATGAAAATAGTCTAATTTACAACAGAAGATGTAGTTTTCACTGCCAGCCAGTGAAGAGAAAGTTAAAAAGCCAAAAGGCTATAAAGATCTAAAAGCACTACAACTAGAATGTCATTTTCCCTTGCTGGGGACAATTATCTGTATGTCTGCCTTTAATTTCTTATCAGAAGTAAGTTTTAAATAACCGTCTTTAATATCCTTCTCTCAATCTACTGGCACACAGTGCTGCATTTTTATCATAGATGTTGTAACAACTTTATCTTAAAGCCTCAGCTCTGAGTCAGGTGATTGTATAACGATCTGAACAGTCATTTAAGAAAATATTAACTTCTAGTTCTAGTAGTTGTAGCGAAAAAAATAGCTGAAAGTCTGGTTCAGCTATGCCCTAATGACTCAAAACTCAAAATTACGTTATCACACACACTGTGTTACTCTTATATGATTTTGAAGATCCCTCTCCTTAGTTACAAGCTCTTGGACAATGGCCAACAGGCACGTGGCCTTCAGCCTACTTCCCAAGTGGATCTCCCAAACGAGAGGAGATTATTTTCAACACACGAATGAAATTTCTGTGCAGGAGAGAAATACTTGCCACTAGACAGGCAGCATGGAAGTCCTATCATTTCTCAAGCTGTTTATACAAAGGCGCAGAAAAAAAATAAGGCAACAAAGGTCTTTGTACTTGTGGCAAGTCAAACAGTAGTCTCCTCGCAGAAGTAATCCTTCTGAGAAATTCCCATATCAGAACACTTTGAATATTAAGCGTATTCATCTTGCCTGCTTCCTTGAACTCCCAAAAGAACTACTTTAGGTACTAGCTTCCCATCCACAGAGCAGATGTTTCTTCCCTTCATTAGGGATTTGAAGTCCAACAAGATTTTCATTTGACTCAAATGTGGTCATTGCATATTTTAAAAATTACTTCAATGAACAGTAACTGCATTAGGCAAAAAGAAAGTGACAGTAAAACATGTTTCGGTCCCTAAATGTTAAATAAAGCTGGTTTGGGCTGCAGTCTTCAGTGTACATTACAGAGGTATGCATGTTTTGTTAAAAAATTACCACAGAAACTGAGTCATAAACCTTATTTACATGAGGGTAATCAGTATCAAAGAGAGACCTTTATAGAAATTCCAGAGGGTCCCGTGCAAGTTGAGTCAGCAAGAACAGCTACATCCAAATCTACTTTACGTGCATCCTTGGCTCTAACGCTGATGCTGCAAGTGAGAATGGCACTCGCGGACGGCCACATAGTACACATTAACATGGAGCTTGCTGGGTCTCAGAGTCCTAACTGTCACACCAAAAGAAGCATATTAAATTAAAAAAAAGCTAACTTGCAAAAGTCAGCTCACTGAAAGTAGTAATTCCTCCATTGTAATAGAACTATATATATTCATTATCACAGAGGGTCTTAACAGCTGTGGTGAAAGTTAAAATTATGCAACAAAAGGTAAAGCTTTGCAGGGCACAGCTAAGTTGATTATTATAATTCATATCTGGAAGTGAAAACAACATATCCTGAAAAACCCTCCATCTGGCATAAGAGGTGACAGCCTGTTCAGCAATACAGATAACACTGAACACATCATCTTTATGATCTCATTGAATACTTAATCCCATCAAAGTCAGAGTGGTGACATTCAAAGACCTTCATGGAATCTGTCCAAAGGAATCACTGTTTGATCCAGACCCATGTCTATCAGCTATATATTACTGGAAAATAATAATTCTTGACCAGTAAGGAAAAGATAAAAGATTCATCAGAAAAAGGCCTGAACATAATTCACTCCCAGGAGGCAAATGAATGAGCAATGATTCTTGCTACTTCCCAGATACATGGGAGTCAGATTTCTTTCTGCAAGGTTTTCATTTCCTCACCTATAAATACCTCAAAGTAATCACACATTAATGTTTACATGCACAACAGTGAATTAGTGTCAACATCTGAATATGCTCATAGGCAAAAGTTAAGTAACACTATGAAGAGTCCATCAGTTTTTCACCACTATCAATCCAACAAAAAGACAATTTCACAATTACTACCATACTCCATGGGAAATATTACATGACATCTAATACAGATGGTTTTGCTGTCATCATCAGTCAGGCTGATGACCATACCTATAGTCTTAATCTTTCCCGTTAGGAGGTAATGCCTGCACCTGTTTAAGACAGGTAAGGCAGATAATCTACATAATTTCACAGACAAACTAGAAGCTTAAATGCAATGCGGGTCTGAACTGAAAACCACTATTGTGTATAGAAATAAAAAGAACAGAAAACAGCAAACACCACATCTGAGATGGAAAGAAACCTAAGGGTGCTTGCAGCAATTTGGTAAGTAGGGACTGGGCAGTCTCCATCCCAGAACACTAAAACACCCCACATAAGAAACCACAAATCCAGGAGAATAAATTTTTAATACAATAAATTCTTTCTATAGGGATTCCCTCTAGAATTCCTTCTATAGAAAGAGATGATGCTACATCACTGGGGAACAGCAGGCATAGCATCTGCATTTAAAAAAGAAAAAGATGTGAGTAAGGTCACTGCAAATTAAACTTGAGGCCTAAGATTATATTAGCTTGCTCCAATAGTACAAAAATCTTTAAAACCAACATAAAATACAATTAAAGACATAGAGAAAAAGGGAATTCGATAACATTACCATTTATCAAAGGCAGGTAGTGCCAGAATAGCCTTTCTTTCAGAGGATAGCTAATTTTCTGGAGAAATAAAACAGAGCAGATCTTATCTATTCAGATTTTAATAAAGCGTTTGGTGATGTGCCACGAGGGGAAGTTGTTAAAATGGAGATTGATACAGAAATATTATGTGGGGGAAGACAGCTAAAGCAGATACTATGAAAGACTTACTCCAAGCTGCAGAAGGTCTAATAGAGTTTCTCCAGACTTAATCTTGACACCAATGTTTTTTATAACTTTGGTACAAAAAATAGGCACAAGAGGATGAAATCTCCTGAAAAGACCAAGCCCTGATTCTCACCAATACTTATGTGACCGAAGTATCATTCAGGAAAAACTAGAATGTTCAGGAACAGGCTGAAATGCAGTAACAAGAACATAAAGTGATTAACTTCAGAATGCAAAAGCAGAAGTTTATTGTTTGGAATGGACAGAGGAGAAGAGTGGGGTATAATCCCAGGATCGATTCAAAGATGACAGTGAGCCACCATGGATCAAGCAGCCTTAAAGAGGCAAATGTGATTTAACAGCGTGTCGAACAAGACACCTGACACACATATTTCTCATCCGCAATGCTGTGTGTATTTCTGGTTACTCACATACGAAAAGGAAATAGTCCAACAGGAGAACGATGCTACAGAAAGCAGAGGAACTGGAAAGTTTACCTTGCAAGAGGAGGCTAAAGAGAGTTTGGCTTACTTAGCTCTGCAGAAAAGAAACTGAGAGGTGATATGATTAGTCCCTGAATATGTTTTTAAGGCAGCAAGTTGGAGGGGGAGGAATAGTCTTCAAGCTAAAGAGGAGGACATGTGAAGCAAAGTCCAAGCTGATTCTGCTCAGTCCCTAGCTGGCAAAGAAAACCCCCTGATCTATCACGCTTAACATAAACTAAACTTATTTTGGAAATCACCACAACAAAGTGGAGGAGCACTGGCCCCATTTCGGGCCAGTGAGTTGAACTCTAGACAAACCCTTGGGCATATCTTCAGCTGGTTTTGACTATTATAACCACCATCAGAGCAGACTCTTACGCCGCTGCGCTTCAGCCCCCATGTTTCTGCAGAAACTGCCGAATGAAGGAAGCAGCCTCAGCAGTGTCTGCTGGGCAAGTGACTGTTGTGAGGTTAGAAGTAATGCACCTAGATAATTTAAGTTTACCTCAGAAGAACAGAGTATTCAAACATCGCATGAGGAGCACTTCTTCAAGTCCTGCAGAAGCTCTGCTTTCACAGCAGTCTGAGCTGCAGACAACAGAAAGCAAAAGAGAGTTTTAAAAATGTTTTACACAGCAGAGACGAACTGAGTGTTAGGGACTGTTTAAGGATCAGAATTTGCCATCTAACACAGTTCTTGGAGGGTGTTCAGCTAGAAATATGAATAAAATAAACTGTGTAATCTGAGAATTAAGAGTGAAATAAACTGGCAAAGCTTATTAGTGATATGCTGATAAGTTGTTAAAATTTGGCTAAACTTTAAAGACATGATGAAGGTGGCTCAGGGGGAGTGTGTACCATTATGCAAAAATTATGCACAGAATTTCAAAACCAATAAGTCTGAGTGACAAGTTAGTTAAGTTAATTGCAAGTAAAAATGGAGCTCTAAAAATTACAGGGAGCATAAAACTACAGCATTGTTACTTCTAAAAAGAAAAATCTAAGGAATGTAACAATAGTACTTGAAGCACATAAAGGAATAATGAAGCACAAATAGCTAGGAGTATTAAGACTAACAATAAGGTTTTTTTAAAATATATTGGAGGTTTGAAAAATGCTAGAGAACAAGGAGTTCCATAAATAAGGTGACAGAGTAAAGGAAATATTTGCTAATGCAAAAAAGAATGAGCAGAATAATTCATTCCTTTTTTGTATTTGCATTTCACGAGCAGAATATTATTATATATAAGACCTTACAGAGCATACCGTGGTCATGAGAAATTCTGAAGGCTGAGATCAACCTAATACTCTTGTTTAATGTTAATGAGCAGCTGAGATCTCGCTTGAACTAAAATGTTGAATCTTGAGCTTGCCTTGCATTTTTCACTATTTTAAAAAAGTGAAACTTCTTTTGGGAGAAAAAGCTCCATCATGGCTTGCAACAGAAATGTGAATCTAGCCTGGAGCTCCTGTTAGGTCCACAGTTGCTTGCTGTCCACTATGAACATTTATTCAGAAACGATCGTATTAGGAGCAGTAGTAAATCACCATCTGTTGACCACATTAAACTCAGCGAAGCTTGTGAGAGTCTTTAGTAAGATCTCTAGACATTCCCTCTGACTAAGCATGTTTCTCTGCGTGATTCCCAATCAGTAACCAAGGAAAAAATAAGGGCTGTATTCTCCCCCAAATTATGATTATTTCAGTTTTCCTTGGCAGAGTTAAGGACAACAACAAAAAAAAAAGCAAAAAAAAAAAACAAAATCAAAAAAACAAACAAAACTTTCCCGCTATCTAAAATGCAGCTTCTTCCTGCTGTTAAACTTCTTTCAGAGCCTCCCAGGCGCAGCCCGTGGCTGCCGGCTCTCAGCCACCAGCTGCAGGGGCAGCTGCGCGACGCAGCACAGCGGCAGGGCTGGCTGCCGAGGTCCCACGCAGGCAGGACAGCATGCACCGGGTATGATTGGTTGGGATGGGATGGGGGATCCCCAAGAGGTGGGGGAAGGAAAAGAGCACGTGTGCTTATTCACATGAAGGTTACTGTCAAGCACATGGACACAGTGGCAGAATTCAAGTTGCAAGGGGTATTCTCTCCTAAATTTTCAGATACAAACAATGCCTGTACCATCAAGGGGCTTGGTGGTTTTGGTTTTTCTTCCCTTTGCTTGCTCATTTTTAACAAGAAGAAATGCATAGGTGGAAGGGATGCAGTGCCAGGGAGCTACCTGGAAGACAGCAGAACGAAAACCTTTCTCATCACAGGGCTGAGCTGGAGAAGAGACACACTACTTAATCTAGGGGAAAACTCATTCCAAAAAATGACAAATGCACAAGTATTGAACAAGGACACAGCTATTTTCAAATAAAACTTTCTTCTTTTTTGCTAATCAGCAAGAACTCAAGACTTAGAGTATGGTGAGTAACTCCTAGTTGAGGAGAATCAAATAGAAGTAATGCATTTAAAGAAGTAGTCAATGCTTATATGAGTTGTAACAAGCTTTAGTTTGTTTTTTTGGAATTGCTAATTTAGTTTTTGGAGATACAGATGGATTAAGTTTCACTTGATGATTTTCTTTTCTCTCTTCTTCCTGAGGGTGGATACAGCAATTGGGTTTTGGTTTGGTTTGGTTTTTCCCTAGCATAAATGGTTAATGAAATAAACCAAAATACTCTAGAAAATGTAAAGTGAAAAAAAACCCAACAAACCACAAACCCTAAAAAAGGAAGGGTGTGGGGTGAATACTGTTTGCAGTTGCTCCTCAGATAGATGGCCTTTGGCTTGTTTCTCTTCCTATGCGACACTGGGGCTCATGGTAGCAAAAAAGGCTGCTGTCCGAGCCATTAGCAGCCAAAACAAGCACAAAGATAGCAAAAAATGGATGAAATGGAGACACTGAGCCATAAACATTCATGGTTTAAGACAGTGATTCAAGCAGTTCAACATTTGCAATCAGCGTGTGAGTGATTCTCCACACACCAAGGTACAGAAAAAGTGCAGGGTAGTTCAGAAATCTACATGGATATGGTCTTTATGGCTGAGTGATTGCAATAACCTCGTAGCGTATCTGGGAGTATGTCGTCAAACCCCATGACAAAATCAGCCTAGTGACTAAATCACTTGGTCGTCTTCTCCTTGTTAGCTCAGCTAGCATGTTAATTCGCTGCAGAACAAACACAATGTACTACGCCGGTTGCCTCCTCCTCCAGCTTTTATTTCAGCTATCTGCCCTAATGCAGAATGGATAAACAGTTTTCTTGCCAAATAGTAGTGGATTAGCCACAGCAATGGTGACGACAGCACAGCGTGCGGAAGGATAAGAGTTACAATAGATATCCCCAAAGCAGTAACGTGAGCCGGGATAAGGCGGGAATGAAATGTCACCGTCTAGATGAACATTTACACACTATGGAAATGATGACTAGTATTTGGATTGAGCAGAAGGGCGAATTCAGCGTCACAGCAGCTCCCAACAAAGTTCATCAGACAAAGGTCATATATGCTGCACTTTAACCCCATAATCCAGTTCTCCAGCGCGAATGCAGACTATGTTACTAAAATTTATTCTTCAGAGTAAAACAAAATATTAATACTCTAATAGTCATATTATATTGCCTGTGATTGGAAATACACTGCTTTAGATATTCTTTCAATCTGGGCCCAATCCTAGGAGCTACTAAACAGCTACATTTCATACCTGCCTGAAAGCCCTGCCAATCCTCAGAGCTTCTCGGGACAGGAAAAGGAATTGAATGTATAGCTGAGAATAGATAAAACTTCCAAGATTTCAAGGTGTCTGGAACAGTTGAAGTGAAATCCACAATTTGCTATACATAAAAAAGCATTGTGACATTATATCCATGCTCTTTATAATTTTAAAATGAATGCAGTATTTAGCAAATCAAACAGAACATTTTATGACCTGTTCAGTTCTGCTACTTCTGTATATAAACATTAATGTAGTAAAATTCTCTACCACCTTCTGAGCTGGGGCACATTCATTCCATTTTATACACAGTAAGAATGACTGAAGCACAAACACTCCTAAGAGAAGCACCTAAACAAGATCCTAAACCTTCAAGCCAATTTCCAGTCCTACCGCAAATCTTCTATGCATCCAGATGGTATGTCCAGTTTCCTATTTGAAGCCATGGAAAACGGGCACATTGTATGGAAAACTACACTCTGGATTGCAAGGAGCTCTGGCATTGCTGGGATGGCAGCGGAAAAAGGCCCTGAGAACCTTGTCCAAGGTGCCAGAGACACCTTCTGGCAGACATAAGACAAGAAGTAAGTCTACGAGCATCAGTCTTTTGACTGATTGATTGTTATAATCCCAATTATTTTAAAATTCTTTGGTGACTCTTTTGTCATAACATATTACACTATTCCTGAATTAACTGACACAGGGAACACTCTGGTTCACGAAACTTCCCATGAGTCTTGAAAGTTTTGTTAGGAACAATTTCTTAAAATGTTTTTGGGGGCCATTATTTACTTCCATTTTGCTCTATGAATTTCTACCTGTCTCATTACTGGATGTCCTTCAGCTCTTTTCAGCAAGCCACTTATCCTCTCAGTCATTTCTGGTGCTTGTCCCTTCTCTCTTAGTCTCCAGCAAGTCTGGAGCTCTCTCTGGTTCACTGCCTGGGTTATATTTCATTACGGCTACATTATCTCCAGCAACCATAATTAAAAAGGCTGCTGCATTATCACTAGAAAGGGAGCAACATTTCAACAGCTTTGTGTGGCAAATGCACTCGGGGAGGGTTTCTGCTGCCTCTTGCCAAGTTCCCATTGCTTCACTTTCCCCATTGCTTCTCCTGCTTTGTAGTTCAGGTTCTGAATTTATCTCAGGTTCCCTCTGTTTTGCTCTCATTAGGAAGGCATTCAGGCAGCATTCTTTTCCCCTCATGCTGGAGAATTTGTTCCAGGTCACTGCTGAGCTGTAGACAGTGTCCTTGAACATGTAACCTGTGATGAAATGAACGATTGCCCTATTGGCTGCCAAACTTTTCATGCAGGACTCCCCATCCCCACTGCAATGGCTCCCCACTTACCTGGATGGATGTAGAATAACAGAGGAAAGAGAAAAGTGTAAATGAGAAATTGGAACTATTCCTCATCTCCCAACATATGTTTAGTAATGTATCTTTGGCAAGTCTCCACTCATCAAAAGTGTTTGGGCTTTGAAAACTACAGAATAGCTGTGCTATACACCCAGCTGTTGGCAGTTCGATGCTTTCATATAGATACCAGCCATGTGAATATGCCCCAGGTTCTTAGATGTTAATCTAGCGGTTACTACTAAAGAAAAAAATCCTAGAAGCACTAGATCTACCAAAAGTTAAGATTATATCTCAGAGGTGTCACAGCCTAATTCACAGAAGAGGGATCTGTTCTAAAACAAACACCTGTTTCTAGCTATCCCCATCCAAACCCATGCTGCCATCCTCTTCTAAGCCCAAATCAAACTGCTGTCATCTTAAAGGAAGTGAGGTTTCACTCATACAGTACTTAGTGTGGATTAAAGAGGCTGTAGTTTGAGAAGTGAAATCTTTCACCTCTAGAATGGATCCCTCCCAAGCATTCTTGGTTACACTATTCACAGTCCTTCTTGATCAGGCAACCTACAGAAAATCACCACAAAACAGCAAGAGAAACTGCAAACACCATCCACTGTGCCATTGCAAGTAATGTGAGGGGACATGAACAACTAATATGGGGGACAACTCTTGGCTTGAGATGTCTTTGGAAGAGTAAAAGGCAAGGAACATTCCAAAACACTTCAGTCAAGACTCATCCCACCTAATATTGGACAACTGAACCTCTCTGCCTGAAGAGAAGTACTGCTGCTGCACAAAAAACAAGCAACTGATTTAGGAAGGGGGTTTCTTATTAGGCTCTGTATGCTGTACATGTGAAAGGCAAGTCTACCATCAAGGGCAATTCAGAGCAATAGACTAACCCTGGAGGAGTGAAGCCTCAGGATGGTGCCTAAACTGATATGCAAGGAATCCAGAATTTTCTCCCTTTTGTAGCTGAACTTGGATCAACACAATCTCTCCTCATGTCTCTCCTCAGTCTCTGAGGTTCCTCTGAACCCTTACCTGAGACAATAGGAACTTGCGCAACGGAGCTGAATCATGAACACGTAACTTATTGACCAACTTAGCTGAACATTTCTTCTTCAGCACTTCTGTTATCATGGCTGAAACTTTTGTTCTAACTTGCCTCTTCTTGGAGGACACACACTATGAAGAGTCCATGCCAGCAGTAAAGCAACTTCTTTTGCAAATCTGCTTACCTCCTTCAACTGACCACTGAAAACAGCCCAACCAAGAAAGTGTTATTTCACAATTAACCATGCTCAATTTTACTTGTTAATAATCACTACCTTTCAGAGATCTGAACTTCGACAGTTCCAGGGGTCCCCCAAAAGAAAGCAGGATCAAGCATGCTGCAGCTGTTCCTCTGCAGCATTTCTCTCCCTCTAAAAGTGTTCTCGAGTTAATTTTGACGAGGTTTGAAAGGAGTAGGCTTGTGCTCCACGCTGAAAATGTTTTCAATTTGACAGCTCTGTCGGTGTGGGGGAGGGAGAAAGATCAGTGATATCTTTAAGTTATGCAATAAAAAGTTAGTTGTCTTCTTTGAATGCAGATTTCTATTGAAGTTTTAAATAGTCCTATTCACTAAGGAAAGGATTGAAAAGGTGGTTAATATAAGTAAGCTGAAGAAGCCTGCTGCTGTTCCTGCAAATAAAGGCAATCTTCTGGGGCAGTGGCAGAGGCTGCTGACCTTGTTTTTCTCCCTCACACCAGCAACTGCATATCCTTACACAAGTATTGTATTACCAGCCAAACAGACAGCTTTCACGTATGGCAGGACAGAGTAGTACACAGCTCCAGCATTCACTAAAAGGAAACTTGCTTGCTTTCAGAAAGACTCGGATGACTTGAGCTTGCACTGACCTTTGCACTGACTAAAACTTTCCCAAGGGATGGACAACAGATTCCTGGGATTTAAAAGGAAAAAAAGCATCAATGGTTTTGCAATATGTTCCAGAAATCACAGGCCGTAAAAAATCTGATGCTGTAACTGCAGAAGCCTTGCTAGGGGAAGACATGCTTTTACCTTCTTTCATGTAGTCCTCTACCACTATTTCAGAGTTGTAAGGAGAAGGGAAGGTGTGCTTGTAACACTTTAAAGAAAAACAGCCACTGAGAAGCCTAAAAAGATCACAAGTTTAAATTAGTTCTCTTTAATCTTCTCCCATCATCCAGTAAATTACCTTCTATTTACACTAAGGCAACTCCTTCCAGCAGTTTTCCTTCTCCTTCCCAAAGACTTAGAACACAGAGCTAGTACTCCAGAAAGCAATGGGACTCTTTTTACATGGATTTGTGTCAACCCCATCAATGCAATATCAATACTTGAATCCATCACGTATATGAGCTTTACCCACACCGTGCTTCAGTGAGGCAGGTATGTTTGTCACATTTTACAGATGGGGATTCAAGATAGCCAAGATTATGCGATTTACCAAAATCACAGGTGAAGTTTGTGGCTGAGGTACTGCATCTGACCTTCAAGTCCAAGCCTTTTCTCTTCTGCTAGCAATATATATATATATATTTATATTTAAGACCTCATCTTTCTTTCTATTCTTCTACTCCTTCACAGTCCACTGAGATGAACTGTCTCTTTTTCCTCACTGCTAGTAAAAAACCCAGACAGATAGTAATGACAGCTTCTCCTATTCCAGCAGGAACACTGCAGATCCAGGGTGGAGTTTGGCCACTTTTCCCATCACTCTTGCATACCTCTTCCCCCTAAGAGGACAAAAAGAGAAGCCCAGGAACAGCTGTAGAAGCCTCAGGTTCTAAAAGCAGCCTTCATTTTCCAGGCTTCCTTAGAAGCAGTAAAGAGACCATTGCAGAACCACTGCAGGTAAGTAAGTGAGCTAGACTGACTGTCTGGGACCAGTGCTTCCCATAGGTAGGACTCCAAAGGAGCTGGCCGGAGCCCAGGCCAGGTAGTAGTAGCCCAGCCCAAAGGTTGAGGAGGACAACACTCCAACCAGATGCACAGCCTCAGCCCAAAACTTCTGCCTTGGTAACCCATGACAACCCATGACTAAGTCCAAGCATCTCTCACTGTGGTGACCACCTTGGACCTCCACAGTGGTCAACTCTATGAAAGTAATAGGGCTACTAACTGATGGACTTGTGGGAGGAAAACATTTTACCACCACCACGTTTACTGCAGGTCTGGTAGAAAAAGAAGAGAGACATTTGGAGGAGAAAGAAATATTCTCTTTCATAACTAAGAGCGATATATTTTTAGACTTTAAAAAATGGTATTACTTCTACATGTCAATCTTTCAGAAATTTTTCCATAATAGATATCTATTTCAAATGAAGTCCCTTCATTTCAGAAGTTTTGATACTGTACAGTTACTTTTCTTATCTTTTTTTTTTTTTCTTATCTTCCTTTTCTTTTGGACCTTTATCCTGTAGGTAAATAACATGCTGCATTAACCACATCATGTGTTGAAATGTACACATTTCTGTATGTTTATTTGTTGAAACACTACTCGTGAGCCCTAACAGCTATAACCTTTCTTTTTGCTTACTAATCAACACCTTTGATACTTTCTCTTTTCAGCATTACTATTCCTCAAGTGTTCAAAGTCTGTCAAATGACAGAAAAGCACTGAAGAACCTCAAGATGCACCAGAGCTCCAACACTAGAAAAATCTGTAATTATTTAAAGTCAACAATTTATAGCACATTATTCTGCGCGTACATCTAGCAGTACTTTCTATGTGGAAATAATGATGCACAGAACTCTGAGCCACACAATGTAACTTCCAAGTTGGGCCTTGTTGAGTCGGGGCTGGACCAGCTGGCCTTCGGAGGTCTTTTGATACTACAATTTCAATAATTACGATTTCATCTGAATAAGCAAATAATTACTGCAGATTTTTCAGGTTTTCTCAGTACTTTCTTTTTTTCTTCTTGGAAAAACATTTGGGGAAGGAGAATTTTTCCTTTAAAGTGTCCAGCCTAATGGCCCTGTAATCGCCACCTGTGCTCTAAGTCAGAAAACATCCAAACACTTCACCAGTTTCTAGACAGAGTAATGAGAAAGGAAGAATTCTAATTCTAGAAATCATCCAAGATATTTTTCATTTGTTTGCATCTCTCCAAGGAGCTTTTGAAATAATACAGTGTAGTAGAGCTGGAGTTGCTTACAGTATGCCTTCTTTGCCTTGCCTTCATGGGACTGCTCTGCCAGGGAATAACTCGTAAGCTGTCCTGATGCAATGTACAGAGGTTGAGCAGGACCTTAGGAAGATTGCCCCCGCGTAGCAGAAGGAAATAAAGACCCATCCCTTTACGCACATTTGACAGCCTCTAATTCTCCTCCCAAACACAGCCGCTTTTATTAACCTCCCAGTCAGTTAATTGGCAAAAGTGCCATCAGCCAGGCTCCCTCGCGCACGGGAGCACGCCTGAGGATGTGCTGCGGCCGCGCAGCCTCTGCTGGCGTCTGACCCCAAACCCACGGTCACCAGGACCCCCAGCGCCTGTCTGTCCCCACAGGGTGATGGGTTGACTGGGAAGGCGCAGCGCGGCGCGAGCAGCCAGGGAGACACAGCTCTAGCTGTGGCACACACGACCCTCTCCCGCTGCGTGTCCGCAGCCTGACATCTCGCTGCCCGTGCCACTGGGCAGACGCTCGGAAAAGATTCAATTTGCACTCGGCAGGGTGGGACGGGAAAGACGTGGAACCTTGCTTATGCAAGACGCACAATTAAAGCATTTAAATAAATGTTCTATTTACACTTGATAAAGAAGAAAAGTGTATGAGAAAGCATGGCTTAAAAAAAAATAATTATAAAAACAAAAGAAATAAATGTCCCCCTGTAGTGTCAGGAGTTCAGACAATTCCAGAATGTCTTTGTGAAAGAGAAGTTTAATTTTCTGAATTCTCAGAATCAAAGCTGAAAAAAACACTAAAAATCAAAAAATGGTAGCAACAGAAAAACCCCTTGTTTTATTGTATTTCCTTCAGGTCTATAAATTAATAACCTGAAGTATTATTAGAAAGACAGAAGTTGTGGTTTTTTCTTCTTCTTCCTTTAACATTCAGTTTATTAGTAAAACAGCACAGTGATCACCCCTGCTACTTTAATTCTTGGCATGCTCCTAAGTGGGGTTTTAGCCCACACCAGCTAGCAGAACACCAGGGCGCGTTTCGGGGAGTAGCACGTACCCAGGCAATTCTCCATGAGAAGTATGGATGAGACTGCAATGTATTCAGCTGCTTCTGCCCCACAGAGTCCTCCAGCACTATCTAGCAGGGTTTTCATCCTTTGGAACCTCCTCATGCCACAGCCCAGGGCGTGCAACACCCCACCTCAGCTTTCTGCTATAAAACAATCAGGCTCCAACATGGACCAAAGTGCCTGAAGTCACACGAAAAGACATCTTCCCCAAAAACCACCGCTCAGACACTAATCCTAATGTCTTGGGAGCAGAATCATGTCACACTCGGGGTCTAGTGCTACGTAACGCAGACATGGTGGTCTGTGACACTTGGTATCAGGGCAGAGAACGAGCTATGGAGATGCTAGCTCTAGTTTTTCAATTTAAATGTAATTTAATTTAGTTTAGATTTAGTTTTAAAAAATAAAAATTTAGCAGTACAGAGAGAACCTCAGTCAAGCCTTCAGTAAAATCTTACTCTGATATGGCTGCGGACTGTATGTTCACCAAATCACACATTTAGGATTTCTTCATGCATGAGGGACCTCCTCTGCCACATTCATTAAAAAGAAAAGACTACTCCTCCCACAATTTATTAACTAATTTTTAAAACCAGTAAATTTACTGTCAAGTAAAAGAGCCTCCACAGAATACTCTATAGACTTGCCATGAACCCCATTATAAAAGAGTATGACAGATGCTAAACAAAGGCATATTTCAGAAGAAATTTCCTGCAGTTTCCCCAATATCCATAAAACTACACATCATATAAACCTATCACCATAGTCTGAGGTCTTCTGCTTAGTTCTCCTTACTCTGCCATCCACAGCAACGAAATTTCAAAGGCTGACCCCAATTATCCCATCTCCTATAAAGCTTTGCAAAAGATTTCAGAGTATCTAAATGAGTAATAAAGGACAGAGACAACTAATACAGGCTGGAGGGAAAAAAGATAAAGAAATATGCACTGATTGTTAACTGTAAGCAATGTAATCTAATGCTTTCATTGAATGCCAGCAATAATGATAAAACCTGCCCACAAAAAGGATAAGTCCCTTTTTATGGTCTAGATACAGTTAAAACTGACAATACCTAAGCTGTCGGTATTAGTGGAGGAATACGATATCAAAACCATCTGGAAACAGACAAAGTTGGAATACTAACTTGGACTGACGATGATTAGAAGCTGAAGGAGAGAAGATTTTTTATTTTTTCCCAGATCTGCAAGTCTAGATATTTAAAAAGCAAATTTTAAGACATCAGATTTCTGTTGCAGAAAGTATTTCCAAACGAAAGGAAGCATCAAATTTTAAAGTAGCTGGGTTTTAAGCACATTTTCTTTTACTGTACCAACTTGAAACCAAAAAAAGTTTCTTAAATACTTAGAACATTGAGTTTAAAATCTGTTCCCAGTGTAGTAACCTAACTGAAAGAATTTGGTTTATGAACCAAAAGCTGCATTTTTGAAACTCTATGCATTCAACTGCAACGTGAGAGATAAATGATCTTTGCTAACATCTGTCAGCCCCATCCACTTGCTCTCATTTAGCGAAATAAGTTTCGTAGCTTTTATTGTTCAATGGTCCAGAAAGTGACTGCGTAAAAATGCTGTGTAAAGTTGTATCTTCTCTTTGCATATGTTCATATTCAAAATAAAACTAATCTGCTTTACTGGCAGAAAACAAGTTTCTACTCCTAGCAGTCCTGAAAAAGCATTTTTATCCTGCTATGTGCATTGAGAATATCACCAACTAATTACACAATTATCTAACATAGAAAAAGGACACAATTACTTTCCAGAGTTCTGCTGAAGGTGGGCAGGAATTCAACATTGTTTTTGTGTGTGCACATGTAACTATTAAGCTCCATGAAAGCAGAAAGCTATCAACAACCCATACCCATATCTTTAATGTTGAGTATCTCAAATAATTGAGAGGTCTAGTTCGGAGCTGTTTTCAAAGAAGACTGCATCTGCAAACATCAGATGTAGTTCACAAATAATTTTTGGAGACAGAAATCCAAATAGGCAAAATCCTATGTTCTATGAATTCAATTCAAACAGGATCACCTGGAAAATATATTTTCAGACTATAATACTACTCTACAAGCTTCAGCAAACTTTTCTTCATGGCTTACAAAATTAAATAAAAGAAAATGCATTTTAAACTCCTAAATTTGCATTTCTTTATGCCAAAGCATGCTATTGAATTAATTTTAGGATATGATTAAATTAATTGTGTGCTGATTTAATAACTTCGGGATATTCAGCTATACCTCCTACTTACAGAAGATTGTGTTGCATAGGCAGTTTTAGGCCAGAAATGTATATTTAGCTTTTGTTCTACAAACATAACAAATGAAGGAAAAATAAATATTTACCTAACCAGGACTAATATTTTCTTCATGTGGGAAAAACAGCCTGCTGCCAAAAACCCCTGTACTAATGACAACAATTATACAATAAAATCTGAGTAAAACGTAGTCAGTGACACATAAGCTCTGATGAGATAATACCACACCTCCAAATGTCATTCTTTCAAACGTGTTTGCAAAATGAGGTGGAATTTTGAGTTCTCCATTTCAGCACCTTTGTTATAAGCAAAAAATACCCCACAACTTTTATTAAGACAGTTTAAATGAGCTATTTGATGTCCAAGAAATAAGATGGAATAAAGAATATTATCACACATTAGTTCCCTCATTTTCTGTTGAGAACTCTTTTTATGAGATTACATAAAATCTGTACCTCAGAAACTCAGAGAAGTGCCTTAATCAGTCTCTTTATACCTCTGACAAAATTGAATGTATCTTTCTTCAACAATGCGTCCCCTTCAAATCAGCCCTTCCAAGCAGATTTCTACTGCCCACACCCTCCAAGTAGGACTCTAGTAAAAATAGAAAGAACAAAAATTAGCGTTTCTGAGGTAAAAAGGAAAATAGGGAAGCAGAAATGAAAGGCAAGAAGAAAAATGTGGTTTAGGCTTTTATACATCATAGAACAGCTCGCTGATGTTCTCAGTCCCTCTAAGTAAAAGCCCCACTTACCATTTGTTTTGCTGATCACTATATGCTGCATCTGAACCTACATCTGCTCCAGATTCAAAATCAAGATGGTTTGGATTTTTTTTAAATGACCCCACCAGCTTTTTTATCATTTCCTGCCTGCCTTCTGCTCTCCTGCAACACACTGCCATATAAATTAATATTTTCTTATTTCTCAAAAGAAATGTTCAGATTTCAGAGCAATCTACTGTTCAGGGAAATTTACTGACAAGTTACCCAAATAATTTCAAACTTTCTACGCACTTGTGATTAAAACATAAAGATATTTGAATCCAAAGTATAACTATATTATATAGTTAATAAAATATCTGTGAAAAGTTTCTTCTAATTCTTCTCAAACAGCAAAAAAGAATTTAATCAAGGAGTGACTATGTCAGACTGAGAAAATGTTTGTACTTGGTTATTTTGCAGACAGGCCACTCTAAATCATTTGAGAAACTAACTTTCCTTTAGAGAAAGCCAATGATTCCCTACCAGCAGTATGTAACCAGACTGCTGTTCCGAGACACTTACTAAGCATTCATAAGCTCTCAGCTCCACAGGCATGAGATGCTCAGTACCTGGGAAACTGCTAATCTATGCAGGTTCAGATCTGTTTAGGACACCGAAGATCACACCACAAATGGAATTTCTGAAGACTTTCGTGCTTGTTTCAAAATGTGATACTTTAAAAAGACAGCTCTGGAGACTGTAACCTTTTGGTGGAGGCTGGGTAACAGCTGAACAGATAAACTCTTGCAAAATTTACCCTTACTTGTTCACAGTGCATGAGGATAAGCCAGTTTACAAATGCATTGCTAATACATTTGCAAAAAGGGCTAAGCCTTGATCCACGTTACAGCATTCCACACCCTATGTTAAACATTATATTATGATATTACGTGTTTGTATTATTATATTGTGTCAAATTCTTATATCCTAATAACTTTCAATTTTTGAATTGTTGTCCCAGACCTGAATTTCAGTGCACAGTTGGTCACAACTTAGTGTGAATTTGACTTTGAACTATCATTTGAGTTTCAGTCAGAGGTATCGGATCTTTAAAGATAAAAAAATCGTCTTGTTATCAATGTTCAAGCAGTCATGGTATGAAAGCCAGAAGAAAGCATAAATGTTGTTATTAACCTTACTGTGATCAAATTTATTCTACTGAGCAATGAGAGTGGAGAAGGGCAGTACAAGTACTGATACAGGACTAGTAGCATTTCCTACCATTAGGCATATTCCCAGTCTTAGGATTGAGTGTGCCATCTGATTTGCATAATTGCTAAAGAAAGATACTCCTAAAGAATTCCACATCATCCAGATTTTCTTTGCCTAATATCCACTCTTAATCAGAATTTTTCAGACGTTTGTTTCCTGTTCTTGCTTCCTTTCCAAAAAAATACAGTGGCATCTGACAGAAAGAAAACATATAAACCATAAAGCGAAAAAGATTTGGAAGCCACAGAAAAGAGTTTTAGCTTAGAAGCAAAGAAAACCAACAACACCCTACAAGCGTTAACTCCTTTCAGTGCATTCTCTGCTGCCTCTGCCAAGCTTCTGGCGCTTCTGTGCATGTCCCAGTAAAATCTACAACAGATTTGGCAGCATTTCATTCTCTTGCTGCAGCAGCTTTTCCTACCAGGAAATGGGAGATTGAAACATTTTACAGTTATTTTGTTTGCATTTTTTAAAAATTAAATGCTTCATTTTAATAAACAATGTATTTGGAATCTATTACTGATTCCTTTTAGGTTTTAATATTATGAAATATTTGAATTCTTTTATGCAGCATTTTGTCAAAACAAGCTCCTGAAGAGACAAACAAGCCAACAGGAAACAGGGCACATTTTAATCAGAATTTTCAAAATCGCCTTATTTTCCATAGAAAATAGATATTTGGAAGTAGCAAAATATCCTGTGAAGACCAACTATGTTCACAGAACTGAAAACTCAATCTTAGTCAAATTTTCATGGCAAAGACAGTTTTGCAGTACAAAATCTTACCAAGAGATGTGGAGGATTCTCCATCATTTGATGCCTGCAGGTCAATTCTGAATGTCTTTCTGAAGAGCCACAACAGCAGAAATAGAAGTTACTGACTTAAGACAGGAATCAGAAAATTCTGTTTGCCTTATGCAAAAAATTGGATTAAGGCATCACCCTGATCATTTAGCCTTAACAATGAGGGATGACAGTACAAATATTTCCCTGTATTTACAGATAAATGAGTCACACATCAGGAAAAGAAATACATAAAAACTGGTGAAGACTCCTAGCAGTAGTTTTCAACTGTGGTGCATGGATCTATAGGCCAATTTGAAGGGGCCCACAAAAGCAAGGCCTGGAAGGGTTGGTTAAATATCATGATAAAGGTGTCTGTGGCTCTACTTGAATATCCTTAGAAGTCTAAAATAAAAAATATTTGAAAGCCACTGATTACAACTGTAGTAATACCATATTTCTCCATGAGACTACGTAATGGTCAGGTTTTTATAACTCAGAGATCTTGCATTCAGCACTAGGTTCAACAAGTCTGTTCCCTTGTTCTACCAATGCCACGGCCAGTCATTTATCTCAAAAAAAGCTACATGCCTGTGCTGTGTTGTTCCCCGAGGGTTTTCCCAGGGGCAACTGCCACATTTTCATTAGAATATATAAATACACGGTTTGGGTTGGTTGTTTTGGTTTAGGGTTTAGATTTTTTTTGGTTTTTTGGTTTTTTTTTCCAGAAGAAAAAGCTGCTTTTAAATAAGATAGCTGTACAGACAACATCTTAGCGTGCAAACAGGTTGTCCACAGAGGTTGTGCAGTCACTGGATAGAGCCCTGAGCAACCTGGTCTCATCTGAGAGCTGGCCCTGGCTTTGAGCAAGAAGGACCTACTGAAGTCCCTTCCCACCTGAAGGATCCCATGGTGCTACAAAAAGGCATTGAAGATATGTGGCCAGCTTTCATTTCACTCCTTTCACTCCATTCATGTATCCCTAGAATGTTTTGCTGGTTTTTTTTTTTTACTTTTAATGTTTTCTGAGGCTTTAGAGACCATTCACATCATATTTGCATGTGTTTCTATAGAAACATAAGGGATTCCAAGTTTTTTTTTTTCTTTTTTAAAGAATAGGACAGAAAACCTCATGGAAATTCTTGATTCCAGCAAGTCTTCAGAAAGGTCAAGTTACTGAGAGTCTTGCAGAAGAAATCTCCACAGCTGGTAAAATATTGGTACAGACAAATCTAGAGGCAGGTTGTGTCTCATCCCCATGATTACATCCTTGTTGCTTTTTAGGAGAACGGGCTAAAGCTTCCACCAAAAAATTGCTGGGAAATTTGTTTGCAAATTGACTTGAAAAGTTCAATGGAAACAAAAATGGAATAGCAGGCTTCTGTGCATTTAGTCTCCCTGCATTTTCCTACCCTTTCAATTTTCAGACCGAAAGAGCAAATTCTTAGTTATTACAGAATTTGATACTGCTAGGAAGGAACACCTACAACTGAAATACAGCATCAGAACCAGGCAACTACATAAACACTTATCAGAAATCCTTGTACTTTAACCGCCTCACCCTGCATTTAGGGGACAAAAGATTCAAGAAGCTATTCTGTTTGTTTGCCATTTATTGGAAAATGAATACAGCCTTCTCATAATGTTGGTGATTTGCTAAAGTCCCTGTGAAGCACAGAAGCCTGCTGTGCAGTTCACATGCCTGTGAGTACTGCAGCCCTGTGGACTCAGGCACGAGTTGCCATTTTGCAGCGTTCTGGTACCGATGTGAAAGCCTTCTCAGAAGTCTACATTTGTTTGTTTCTTATCTACATAAGCTTTATTTGATTTCTCCTTTTAGAGGCCACCTAAAGGTATCGTTTCATTTTGCAGCAGTTTGTGGGTCTGCATTTCTCCACATGACAATATACCCATATATTTCCCACCCTGCTTATTTTGACTTAGTGGTCAAGCAGCTTGCTGAACTCGTGCCTGCCAACTGCTTTTGATGCGTAATACTCGGCCTCGATTGCTCGTTTCTTGCATTCCTGTGCGAATTTCTCTCTGATGCACTCTAAGCAGGTCTGGTACTTTGTATCAGCAGCACAGCCCTACTGACCTGCTCTCTCCTCGCTCTCGTTTTGTGTTAATTTAAACCCACGGCTGAAGCACGGTCTGTCGCAGTGTGCTCGCCTTGCTGCTTTTAGATTGCTATGCCGTAATACTTCACTCCTCTGGTTGTTAAAACAGGTCGCGCTTCACAGCATGGACTACGTCTCACCTACTTCCTGCAGTATCCCGTTTCTTGTTTTACTTGGTACAGGCATATATTTTTTCTATTTCTGCATTCTTTTTTCTTTTTTTCTTTTTTTATGGGTTGGGGTTTTTTTTGTTTGTTTGGTTTGGGGGGGGGGGGTTAAACATGAACGTCAGCAGTAATGGAAGTGTTGGACTGGCATTTCAGAGAGAGCAAAAGCAATGACCAAGTACCATTTGGCTTCTGCTGCTCCTCTCCAGCACCTCGCAGTTGCCCCAACCAGCGGCCCTGGGGGGCAGATGAAGGGCCCACAGCTCCAGTTCCACCTCCCAGCCCTCCCATGGCTGAGACAGCCCAAGAGGACTCCAGGGGCCATGATACTTCTCCCGCTGAGGAAGGGCTCGTCAGGGCTGGATTAAGAGAAGAAACACGTTGGCTACAAACTGCCAAAGCACCTTAGCGTGACAACGGCATTCAGCAGCAGTTTGCTAGGTCAGATTTAGAAAATTAAGCCATCTGCTATCGGAGCGGCAAGAGTCAGAGATCACACCCCACATCCCCTCACTGGCTCCAAAAGCTGTACAATCCTCTCTTCCTCCTCTCACCACTTTGCACAAGTAAAAAGAAAACCAAAGCTCTTCCCTCTCTCCCCTGCATCACTATAAAATTGTCTCCTCCACTCCAGGAACCAACTTCAGCAAACTGGAGGGATTCAGGCAGTGACAAAAACCTCGCTAAACATCTCTCCCCAATCTGAAGGAAATATATTGGGTCCCTGTGGGTCTCCTCTTAGGACACTGGAAGTTGCTGACTGACATTTTTACATAGCAAGGTGCTACGATTTGCAGTTTTTTCTTTAGCCGATCATATCTTCACTGCCCTACCCCCACTCTTTCAAACACAGGACGAGCCCCCAAAACTCCCTTTCCCAAACAACAGTATTTTCTTTCCCCTTCAGAGGCAGAGCGTTCCTGCGGATCTGCGGCAGGAGCCCTGACGTTCGCAGCAGTCCCTCTCTCGATGGAGAAGGTTTCGGCTTACGTCTAGCCGGCACTCCAGATTTAATTGGAGGTAGCTGGTGGCACTTGAACCGCATCTCTGGAAACCTGCCCGCTTTGGTGGCAACCAGAGATGGGGCAAGGACGCAGACGTGGGCCTGTCAATCGATGCTCGGTCTGCAAGCAGCTACAAGGCAGGGAGCTCGGGGAGGGGAGGTAGCGATGGAAGAAGAAGAACCTAGCACAAACAAAAGGTGTGTGCTGACGTTAATCTCCGCTAACGAAGCCCGCACAGAGCCTGTGCTCTGAGTCACCCAGCTCAGCGGCGAGCCGAGAGAAAGCTCGTGAATCAAGGAAGGGAAGCAGCGCGGACAGCGGTGGCGGGGGGGAAAGAGCAAGACAGGGCTTGCGTCAGACCCGCAGCCGCGCTGCCCCTGCCGCCCGGGCACCCGCCGCTCCCTGGGCGCTCTCACCCAGCCCCAAACCCCCCATCCGGAGGCCCTGTGGAAAAAAACACGTCAGGGCGGCAGAGCAGGTGCCGGAGGGCCTCGCCGCTGCACGGCCCTCTGGCCGCCGCAGGATGCGGCCCCCCCCCCGTGTTTACGCTGGCACGGGCACACCGCGCTCGAGGACCAGGGTAGCACGCAGCTTTGGAGAGCGGGGGAACCGGGAAGGCGAGGGCCTGGGGGTGCGCCTGGCTCCAGAAGGCGGCCATGACGACGCAGGCCAAGTCTCGTCCGCCATTTTGTTCATTTAGGTGCACGTGTGTAAGTAAGATCAGAGCAGGAGCCACCAGGTACGGAGAGCGGGCCCTAACGATCATTTTTGCAGCTTCGCCAACGTGCAAAACGCCAAATGGCATGAGTATGTACATCTTAACTGATTTACCGTGGCAGCTCCGCACGGGTGCAGAGACCCTTCCTCTCCAGTCAGCTGAAAACTCACAGAGAGGGCAGGTGGGTGACTGCCGAGGAACTGGCTTCAACTCTTCTCCATAATCAAATATAAGTCTAGATGTAAAAGCATGTTAGAGAAGAAAAGAAAACCGTCCTCTTCCATAACATGTACAACAACCAGCAAGTCATATGTATCTGACCATAACCAAACAAGAGGTTTTTTCCACAACTACAACTATAATCTCCTTTTCTGTTGGCTGAGCTCTCAACTTTCGTGCTCCAGTGGCTGGGTAGTGAGGGGTACGATGTGGTAATTCCAGGTGCTGAAGCAATTATACACTTCTTCACACACATAATCCTTGGTTATTGCAGGGCAGGCCAGGAATGAGAGCCAAGAGCCTGCAAAAAAGGTTGCGGGCTTTCCAGGCTGGCAAGAGCAAAGGCCTCCGTCTCAGAGCCCAACTACTCAGGTGCTCCTTGAGGGGGAAAACCAGATTAAGCTGATGGGAGATGCAAAGCCCACATGCCCTGCAGAACTGGCATACAGCACAGAGCAAACTGGCTCTCAATAAGGATTGGAGTCAGGTTTTTCTTTTGTTTTTATTTTATTTCTTTCTTGGGGGGGGGGGGGGGGACAGCTTGCTGACTGGTACAGAGTGGATGGCTATATAAACTCCATGGCAAAGCAGAGCATGGCCATCAAAATGATGTGCCTTGGGAGCAGGAGAAGCACCATGAGCTCTGGGCTACTGTTTCTAGGCAAGGACCTTGAAGCCCAGTAAATACTACCCTCTCTTAGGGGAACCATCAGGAAGGAAGTGGAGCTCTCGTGTGTGAATGCAGTGCTTTGTTTAATGCTCACCTGGAAGATGAGTGAGTTTTATCATGACAAGCAAGCATAAAAACCTTGTCCTGGGGATGTTCACTAGATAGATACTCATTTACTAGCACCTTCAGGAGAGATAAGCAAGGAGACAGACTGACATGAAAAAAACCTCTTCTCCACGAGCATTTGTGAATTGTTAAGACAGTGCCAAAAGACAACCGTATGCATCTGAAATCAAAGGGCTCCAGTGATTTTAAAAGGTCCTCTCTCAGGGGAGAGAGGAGTTACAGCTGATCAAGGAAAGGAAACAAAGACGACAGGGCATGTAAGCCTGCTTAGGTTATCTTCACAGAAGAGCAAAGCCTTAGGAACAGCTAGTCACATATACTTTTTGTCTTAAAATGTCTGGTCTCAGTGCATCATTTCATGTATTAAAATAAATGATACCATGCAGCCATCACTTGAAGCTCAATTTATTCTGCAGACAGATGTCACTTCACTCTGCCTAGTCCTGAGCTCACTAGAAGATGGTTGGCTCTGTTATTCTAATGTCAAGTAAAAAACCATATACCCTACCTCTCAGACAAGTCTATTAACCAGGGCTCAGTGGCTCACTAACAGCCACCACAGAGCTTTCAAGCAGAACAAGCTCATTTCTGCCCTAAAGATACTGCAGGACAGATGGGCCCTCTTCACTGTGGGTCCCATTATGCATAAGAGGAAGAACTGCAGGTGTCTGAAATTAGCTGGACCTGATAGATCAACAGAGTTGATCTGTAGGGTGGATAGATCTACAGGCCAAGGTAAATGAACATAAGGGAAATTTAGGCTAGAGGGAAGTAAAAGGCACATAGCCTCAAGTCTGAAAATGATACCATTCAGAGAGCAAAACTAACTAGAACTGAAATTGATAAGGATTTTCCATATCTAAAAAGTTCTGCAAGAGATCAAAACTGTTTCCTACAAGTTTAACTGTGACAGTTTGCCAAAGTTTTGACACTGAGACAGAGGCAAAAATAATTGAGCTGCGCTGACTTAATAAGGAAATTAAGTATTCAGAAAGCAAAGGTAGTCAGTGCCATCTTCCTGGGCTCAAAATCCTTATCAGCTTGAAGCTAATTCTGCTATTCCTCCTACAGAGTCACAATTTTTACTTCGAAAATTCATGCTCTGTACCTACTTCTGCACTGAAGCTTTGAAACAGAAACCTCTAATCTCAAGGGTTACAGAGGGCCTGCAGCTTTCACTCAAGCCTATTTGCAGCCACCAGATTTTGTCAGCTTCGGAGTGGAAAAAGCTGAGAGGGGAAACCAAAGCACAAATTGTCCAAATGTGATTTCAGGAGCTTACTGGGAATTTGCTTACTTGTCACAATCTTAAAGTAAAACTGAAAACCAGGAGGAACCGTATGATTGGTTGAACTGCTGCCACTAGTTTCTTTTCAGCCTTTAGTTACCATGTATTTGGTAATTTCACACCAGCAGTTCATTAATAAACTGACATTCCAGCACTGCTACAACAGCAAGGCACCCTGCAGGCCACAGCTTTGTCTGTACAGGGGAAATGACTGACACAGCTATAGCAAAATAACTTTCCTCTCCAGCTTTTATTCTGGTACCACTGTTAGCAAGCTTGAGATGGGTTTTTTCTTCCTCCCCATGCACAAAACAGTTAAAAGACAGGTAAAGACAGTGTCCCCCTGCTGCAGCCTGGCTAGGAGGGACCAGGTTTCCTCTGCCACCACCGGCAGCGTGCAAGGAGAAGCGCATGACCAGAAAAGTTGTGCAAGTTGAAAAGGAGGTACTACATGCGGTAGTTTTAGCTCCGAACGCTGGAGGCTTGCCAATACATTGACTTCACGTCGCTGGCATTCAAGCAGTTAAACACAACTGCGAACTCTGGAAGCTTTCCCACTCCTCACTGAAGCTTCTCCCCAGTACACTGGTAACTGGTAAACAGATGGTACAACAGATACAGTGTCAGCTCCCTCCTTGTTGGAAATGCAGCTATCCAAAATTTAGTCAACCTGCCTCCAGTAAGAAGTGACTGAATTAGAAGTAAAAACATGCCTGCATTTCCCTTTCGCTTTTAACTACTGCACATACACACCCTGTGCCTTTTGCATCTCTAACAGAGTCCAAAATCCATTTTTTTCAAGGGAGTCTTCTCTCTGTAACTTTCCCATCCTGGCTGTTGTGGCAAAAGGTGGCAAAAACTCCCCCTTTTTCAGTCTCCTACAACCAGTCTAGGATAAACAGTCATTCAGACTGGCAGCATTTTCCTCCTCAAAGCTGCATCCAAGGAATAACATAGACACTGCAAATAGTGTCATGAACTCCAACACTCACGAACCAGCAAGACTGGCAGAATCATCTGGCACTGTTTTGAGGAAAAGTCTTCAGTTTGTTTCTAGTTGGACTTCCTCCGTGCCTCGCTGTCACCTCTAACTTCCCTCCAGCCCTTTGCAGCAGCTTCACCAAACTGAGCACCAAATTCTGCTCCTTGATAAACACCTCTTGCGCCCTCCACCAGCTCCTTCGCCCTCTCCCATGACTCCTCCCTCATATTTCCCAAGCTGTACCCACTTTCATCAGCCTTCCACCATCTTTCTGTCCTCTCATAACGAGGCTCATTTACTCTTCCCTCTATGTAAGGCTTTATGTTCATTATTACTGCACTTGCCTCATTGCCCGCTTCCCCCAAAGCTCTGTCCCAGAGCCAAACAAAATTCGCATCTTGTTCTGAATTCTGCACTTCTAGCAGAGCATACATTTTCTCTTGCAAATGCCTTGTATCAAGAAGCAACTATGATTCGGGACAACATGCCAAGCAAATTTCCCTTTTCTTTATGTACCAAGCCATTTAAAAGTCACTCGACATGGATAAAAAGCACAAGGTTTTAAACAGGCTCTATTTATTTTTGCCAGCAATGGGTACAGCAAGGTTTGGGGATTTTTATGTGTGTGTGCTTTGAGTTCCAGGCTGAGTTAATATATTATGGAAAACAGACCTGCTTCCAGTTACCTAGAGACTGCTTAACTATGGGGTTCAAGTGACACTGTAAAACTACCCCACAGGAATGCCACTCAATTGCTCAATTCAGCAAACTCTGTTGGTAGATTCCCCCCCCCCCCCCTTATAAATGGCACTTGCCTATTCATTATTTCCCATATTGCATGAGAAAAAGAAAAGGAAAAGGCTTTATTAATTGATGGAGATTTAGACCCCTATTAAGGCTGAGATTTAAACATACAATTAAGTCAGGAAAGTCAAAATTATGATTTTTCTGCTTTCATTCCCTTCTCCATTATTTCCCCATCATAAATGTATGCTCGCTCTCCTATGAACTCTGCCATCAAGCACATATGCACCGAAGGCTTTGTTATTTCCAAAATGCTGCTCCAGTGGTAACTTCAGCAGCTCAGCCCCACTCTTCTCCTGTGATACAGCAAAATATTTATTGCTATTTTCACATGAGTGAACTGTGCCCCCTTCAAAGGGTAAAGTTACTCTTCTCTGCTTGGGTACCTAAAGTTTGGCTCCTTTTGCAGAGCCACCAAATGTCTGTAACCTCTTCCCTTCTCAGGGAGCTGCACCTCTGCAAAGTAAACAACATTCATGTGAGAGCCTAAATCCAAGTCCAAGTGCCTATCTTTAGGCACCTGAGTCTGAAAATGTTGGTCTGAGTGAACAGGCCTCGCTTGCAGCATGAATCACTCTCCAGAGCAAGGTTAGGAGAGAGGAGTTCCCGATTCTTAATTTAATTCTCTCGACCATCCTGCTGCTTAAATGAGAAACCCAACTGGGAATCTTAATTACAGTAATATACTCACCAAACATATTGTATTCATTTATTTGAATTACTTTAGGAATGGCATCACCAGCCAGGAGAACAAAAACAATCCTGCACAAAAATAGATTAAGGCCCCACAGCCTGGCATAATGGGAGTCCTGGGAGCCCACATTTGGATCCAAGGACTCCTGTGGGTTTCTTTAGCCAGAGCCCCAGCAGCAGGCAGCTAGCAACACCATGATGCCAAACCCACTCCCTTTCTCAGATTTTTCTCGGCTAGCTCCTCTTCTACCTGCATGCAGATGACCAAGTATTTGAGCATGCATTTTCACCACCATGGATACGTGATTTTATGCCCTCCGTCTCCACTCGCCTGCTGCCCACAGGTCCCTTGTTCATCCATTGCAGCGAGGGAGGAGTGTGCCTGAGCTGACACTCCATTCAGGCTATCCTTCATAATCGCCTTTTTGATATGATAGGGGGGACATCTTTTAACCTTCTTCAGTTCCTTCCCTTCTCCCAGTAGATAAGGACCAGGAGAAAACGTTATGTCAACTCGCAGAAACTCTTTGAAAAGAGCCTGATCGCAGCAGAGGCAGGGCTGCTCTCCTAAGCTTAAGCCCCTCTGCACACAGCCTGGGGATGGTCCACAGCCAGAAGTGGTTCACTTAACTGGCAGCCATCAGACAGTCCGCCTGGTAAAGATGCACGGATTAAAAAAAGACACATTTACTAGGAAAAATGTAGCAGATCTAAAGTTAAGCCTAGTTTTGTTTTTTTCAGTTTGACCTGGCAGCTCCCATTTTGTCCAGGACCTGCCTTTTGGGGATGCCAGCTTCCTCCTTCCCCTGCATCTGCAAAGGACAACGTCAGCAGAGAAATATTTAGAAAGTCTTTGCATAAAACCCTTCCCAGCCAGAAGCTCTCCGAAGAGTCCAGAAGGACAGACTATTTGAACGATATCATCGGTTTGCCAGGTCTGACGAGGCAACACAACCGCTTGGACGTGACTCTGTTTGTTTGTCTCGCTGGTAGCGCAGCCCTGGATCCTGCTGTCACATGCCTCTGAGCACTTCAGGCCAGGGAATGTCTCTCAAGATTGTTGGTAAATTCTTATCTGTATTACAGTTGCAGAGGTGACGCTTGCAGACGTAACCCTGAGCAAATCTGAGCCAGGCAGTAACCCTGGTAATTTGGAGGGGGATGGGGAGAACAGCAGCAGCCAGCTGGGAGCTGATCAAGATGCCTCACACACACCCTTTGCCTTCTACAGCTGCTAGGGCTCAAGCTAGGACCTGTAGTCAGCAAGACAGGTTACGAACATGTAGAAGAAATGCGATCGGTGCCTGAAAACGCTGCTTGCATCCTTGATGCCATGAAATAAATTAATATTTATTTTAAATCCCTTTTCTTCATCTGCACTACTCACCACTGCTACTGTGGGGCTTGATTTGTACTTAGAGCTAGCTGAAAAGGGATGAAAAAGCACGCGTGAAAAACACGCCCTTTGTGTTCATTTCAAAACTTGCTGACCAGTTGTCGGGGTGGCCTTTATCCACATCATCCCTAAGGGCCACAGTGTGTTTCACTGATAGGAAGATCCTTCTCTCTGATTACTAGGACGCAATGATGTCAGCTGAGTGAGCTTGCCGTGAACAGGAGGTAAAACCCATTAGCATAAACCTCAGCAAAAGATGCTTGGACAAATTTGTCTCACCTCGGGCTTGCCCCAAGCTACCAGATCAGTTGACTACTTTCCACAGCTTGGCTAATGTGTAATAACTCTTCCAGCTGCGGTAACTCAGTGATATGCCTGAACCCACTCGGGACTGGGGTGAATTATTTCAGCCCTTTCACAATAAGCATAAAACCCACACGACTAGTCTACATTTACTTATTCTCCTCTTAACTAGTTTTGCTTTCCCTCACCTACACACTGCTCCTTGACCTCTAAAGATTCGAGGAGTGGAAGACACCATTGAGAGACCTATAAAACCTATCTTCATTTAGCAGTGAAGACAAAGTTCATAAAAGTAAATGGACGATACAGCCAGACTTGGCTTTTTTTCTTTTCATAAACAGCTAAAATCAGCCAAAACCTACGGTTTCAGGGGAAAGGAGGGCAAATACAGCACTATTCCCATTTCAGGTCACATCTAATGAAAATGTTTAGCCAGAAAGAACAGGAAAAAAATATTTTAAACAATGTAAGGTTTTATTTCAACATTTTCTAACCGTAATCATTCATTTCAGAAATGCTGAAATGTTTCATTTCCGCATTATTACACATGTCAATATTTTGCTGTAACACAGAATTTTTTAACTGACTCAAATGTAAAAAGAAGAAAAGAAGCTAAAAATACTAGATTGAAAACTGGATGTTTCCCTTACGGTTATACGAAATACTTAGAATTCCCATTGCACCATTTTTTTTAATTTGACAACTAATCCAGGGAATCCCAGATTTCACTCCAGCAACACTGGTTGTGGGAACGTCATAACTCATGCACCCAGTCTGTTTGCTGAAGTTTTGAATTGAAGATGGGTTTAAGGGTCTGTTGACTTCTCTCCCTCAGGTAACATCACCTCACCTTGAACAAAGCCATCAGAACAACCAATAGTGGAGGCTCTACCAAGTGACCCTAGGTGAAAGCCTACAAACCCATTTCACTCATATTGGTGTTGATGTTTACACCTGACAATAAAGTGCTCTCAAACCCAAGCGCAAACCGTTTTAGAGTACCGCTCGCTTCACGCATCTCTGGAGAACTAGTCTGAGAAAGCTCCTCCAGGGCTTTCAACCAAAAGAGACAAAGTACAGCACTTACTAACACCTTGCTGCTATGTCTGGGCAAAGGACTTTTCACCAGCTGGGATCCACCAAGAATTATTACCTTCAATTTTCTCCTCAAGGAATAGACAGTTTAGGGCCTAGAAAAATCTCCACTCCCAACCTAATCACCTATGCAGCTCTGTGCAAAGCCAGCAGTGGATAATATGAAATGAAACTGAGAATAGTTCTCATTTTTCTGAGCAACTAAAGTGCAGTTTTAAATATGTAATAGACATTTTGCCTTTACCATTAAGCATTACTGTATGTGAGCTGTATGTCTCTTTAAATTACAGATTCTTACTGTAGGTAATCTAATCAAAACGCTAACACACCCCTTTTCATATGAACACAGGAAAACCACTGCACATTAAGAAACACAAGTGATAAGCAACAGGTACTCAAACTGTCCTTTTATGCACATTAGAGTGGTGCTGAAGACGACATCTGTATTCCAAGCTGAGCAACAGCAAAATCCCCCGACATGACTGCAATCAGGAAACCACAGCCTTAACACTCACTGAAGCTCATGTTAGTATCTCTGATAGCTTGAGTAGGTTTCGGATAAGTTGTCAATCAACCCCTCCTTCATCCCCACTTATTCTGAGCAGGCTCGTTACACCAAGCAATGCTACATGAAGACAAAAGTTCACAGCTGCTGAGTACCCAAAAAAATCTCTCAAAGTCACTGAAAGTGGAAAAGGATCGATATCTAGTAGGCTAAGGGTTCGGTTTATAGCAGTTTGAGACTCCTAGAAACGTGACAAAGGATCTTCAATGACAATGGAGAGAGCTCCGACCTAGGAAACATTAAAAATGATGGAGGAGTAGAAAACATACTGAGGGGGTGGGAACACAAACCAAAAAGCCCAGAGGAGAGCAAGGCTGCTTTTAACAACTTGTGCCTTACCACAACTAGCTTCTCAAGCCTATGGACCTCTTCAGCCAAGTCTCATTATGAGGAACATTAGGGTAAACCAGGGAAAAGCTGCCTATGTTGGACACACCAAGAATACAAAGCCCATCATCAGCAGGCTGCTGATCACAGCAATTTTGCAATTTTCACTTCCATGGTTGATTACTTGTGGGTATTTTTTTAAATACCTGCTAGTCTGTTTTTCCTGTTTTCCTGTACTGCATATGTTTGTCCTCCAGGTTCTTATTTCTTCCTTGTTTTGTTCTCAGATCATCATTTGCCATCATCAAAAAATGGACCCTGAAATTTAAGGAAGTAAGAGTTGCTGCATGACTTGAAGTTTCTAATCCAAAAATAACGCAATCACTGGAGGAGGTAAAGGGGCATTTTTTTGCTGTGGGATTTTATTTTTTTTTATGTTTTATAGTTGAAAAGTACCTTAAGATCCTAGTATATATCTCAAAAGTTTTCATTTTAAAGCACTGTGCTTGCTTATAGGCCTAAAAATCAGAGGAATGAAAGCACTGAGGCATTGTTTTTGTACCATAACAACATGAAGAATAAACTATTTCACTGAATACATTTAGGGGGAAAAAAACTGGCTCTTGGGCAGGAACTTCATGTGCCAAGTTTAAATTCTCTGCAAATCAGGATTGCAAAATTGCCCACCTTTGAAACAACAGTTTGTAACAAAAGTAATGCATCCTTAACTGGGACACTGAAAAAGATGCTGCTGGGAGAGGGACTGAATACCTGTAAATTAAAGACATATTGCTAGATTTAATCAGTCCTGTTCAGTATTTACAAGTATTCTTAAAATATGAAATCTGAGCAGACCTCATGTGTCTGAATAAGTTTGTTTAAAGTTAAAGGTTGTTTATTAAATGTTATTTATACGCTGTTAAACCTCAGAGGGAGAAATATTAAACATGTCTGGGATTCACAGAGTACACAAAACAGGCACTAAATTGTACAGTTTGATCTATAACTTCCTATAGTGGATAAATCCACCAACATCTGCTAAATATGTAGAAGATTTATTACATTTTCATAAGGTTTACTTACTACGTGGACTTCATGATTTGGCAAACAGCCTGACTATGGGGAAAACGGTTATTTCATTATTTTAAACCCTTTTAATACACACTTTGGAGGATGCATGAATATTCCCTCACTGCTCTCCCTGTCGTGTGATGGTGGGAACAGTCTCTGAGCCCTTGAGCTGGCTGAGAAAAAGAGAACTTGTGTCTCACGTCTTGTTTATAGGATGGCGTCTTTGTGCTTCTCTTGGCAGTTTCCTGAGCAAGGTACAGTCCTGCATATTATCTCTCTCCAAAACTTTGCTGACGGACTCAGAGAGTCAACAAAGATCCTAGTACAGTGCAAAGACCCTCCCTCCCCCTGCGGGAGAGCTCAGCAGGCTCTCCTCCCAAGGCATAGTGAAGTCAGACATTTATTTTGGCATCCAGAAAACTCTTTTTGAAATCTGCATGAAACGTGGTAAGTTCCCATAGTCTGGGAATCTTTGATGAAATACTGTAATTTTTTCTTATCACCGGGCAATAATGCTCTATGCTGAAAGTAGAAATGGAAAATTTGGGCACAGTGAAATCCTGTTTTCAGGAAGTCAGGGAAATCCCATTGCCTCCTCCTCCCACCCCAACCTCATTTCTGTTGTTCTTGTTCATATAAATGAGCAGTCAAACTTCAGCAGCAACAGCGAAATCAATTTCCCTGGTTTTAGATGAAAACCTGAAAGTGAAAGAAGCTCAATTCAGAAACCAGAGAAAGCTGATATTTTTCCCGTTCAATGCCAGATGTCCATCTCCAATACCTACCAAGAACATAACTGAAAGTACATAAAGGACAGAGGGCTACTCACCAGAAGCCAAACTCAGGGTTGCTGTCATTTTCTTTACCACATGAGGAAAATGAGAAGCAGCTTTTAGCCCAGGAATTATTATAAATACCGGTAAAATATTTCTAAACAAAAAAAGATAATTTCCCTTCTCGTAAGCTCTCCATGTATTTCACTTACGATCTTGGGCTAATGTAGCCTTTCCTTGGAATGGGCAGACTTACATAAATGATCTTTCATTCCTTCCTTCTGACCGTCACTACAGTCCTCCTTTAAACCTTCTTATAAAGTGGGGCTTAATTTTAAGGGAAGTATTTGTCATCAGGAATTTGCAAATGGTTCTTGCAAGAAGTAAACTGTAGGTACAGGTGTATCTTGGAAAGAATCTAGCCATACAGGATAACACTCAACCATTTAGCTGAAATGCTGATTTATTGGTGCAGACCTCCATTTCCACAGTTGCTTCTTTCTGGGGAAGAATTATTATAGGACAATACCTCTACCTCTAAATGGCTGCTCTCAGCCATACAAACACTTAACGTAAAGTACATTCACTTCTTCTCCTATACCCTTGAATCCAGCTGCATCCAAAACTCTCAGTCATGATTTGGTGTCATAACTCACTGCCCAAGCTCCCCAGGACAGGGACCTATTTTTGTCTTTTTGTAAACTTTTACTAGGTTCCCTGTGGACTGACTAGTGTCAGAGATTGATGAACAAGTATGTATACTGATAATATGGACTGCCTCCTGCTAACAAGACTTAATTTCTCAGCATCATGGTGAAAAAAACTGCCTTTGAATGTATGAAGCACTGGTTCTGTTACTGTATTTATTAACATTTGTGTGTTAGAACCACAGATGGATAAGTGACAAGCAATAGCTATTGGGGGAAAAACATTATTACTCCTTGTACAAATACATCCCTAAGATAAGTTACAATAGTCTCCTGCCAAAATGGAACAGCTAACGATTTTCTTGCAGTCTGAGAAGTCCCAGATCACAGATGGCCAGCTGAATAGTGGCTCAAGTAATGCTAGGCAATGAACAGCTGCTAACAATGAGGAAATTGTGCTTATAAGGCCTGATTCAATGCCCACTGAAGTCAATGAAAATCACATAAACAGCAGCAAGTGCCCCAGTGGCACTATTCTTTGGCAAGAAGCCAAAAACCAGATACCAAAAGAGTGTTAAATTCCCCCCACCAGAATACTCTCTGCTTCTACAGAGTAACTGAAACTTTGATCTCCAGACAAGCCTAGAAGCATCCTAGTGAATGCAGCTGCATTTAAAATGCTGATGTACACTAAAATAAGAGCATTATATATCTTACAGAGGGTTAGGGCTTTGTTTAGAATGGCTGTAGACATTAAGGAGTTTAGTTCATTTTCTCCCAGACTACAGGCATATTATAGAAAACCAACACTTAATTTTGACAGACCACTACCTGCAAGTCCTTTCTTTGAGTAAATGCTTAAGTATATTAAGAAATGGCACTACTATTGGTTAGAGCACCACCACTGCTATTCCTGATAACATGCATCAATGAAGCATATATAAGAAATCGAGTGTCTGCCCCAAGTACTTTTTAGTCACTTCTTTAGCTGGACTAATGGTGGCTACCAGCCAACAAGGAAGAAGGTCAGAGAGCTAGCAACAGCTCAGGTCTGGAACACCATACGAAGTGGAAATCTCTTGTGGATTTTCTTAAACCAACAGGTATGAAATGGTAGGTATCTGATTTTTAAAGTGCTTTTTTCTGCTTAGAAGGAGCAGCATTGAAAGCCTAAACATGACATTCACAAACTTCACGTCGCTGTCCTAACCTATGGAGGCAGCTCTGCAAGCCCTTGGAGACAACCGAGTACCTTCCCAGGAGCTTGGGACAGCAAGGAATCATCCTCAATGGGTGTGACTGAGCTGGAATACAGAAAGGGCAGGGCACTTGATGGGAACAAAACAGGAGGCTCTTCAAAGCTTAGGAAGAACTCATTAAAATTCAGAGATGTGTTGCTGATGAATAACATCAGTGTTAAATGCATCTCTCTGTCCATTACCTCCTTGATAAATATACTCATAAAATAACCACTGAATTCAGAGAAAGACACTTCTTACAGTCACTTTCCTGATCTCACACAAGATTTTTTAACTATCTAATGCATGACAAATCTTAGCTGCTTTAAAAGCAAAGAGGCACTACTTAGAAAGCCGCAGAGATCAAAGACAACTGTTTCTAAGGGAGGCTTTTTTTTTTTCTTTTTAAAAATATGCCTGCAAAATGTCTAGTAACACACTCCAAATTTATTTCTTCAGCTTGCTGAAATGCTACACTCTCCTGGGTGCCTTTGAGGTCTCAAAAACAGAACAGGTACTTTTGTGCTTCTTCGTAGATTTTTCCATTCTGCTGCAGAGTCTGTTTATGGTCCATAAATGCACAGGTGCACACCTGGAGCCAGGTTGTATGGAAGCGAGGAATCACTTCTCCTGCTATTTGCATAGGCTGGAGGCAGGTATCGTGCAAATAATTCTTTGCAGCTGTACCAACACACTCCCATCTCTACTTGCACTGTCCAAATCATCCTGCTGAGGCACCTCTTCAAAGAGAGCTGGAAGATGCGGCTAATCACCAGATTTACTAACAATGTTGCTACAAAATTTAAAAGACTGGTCTGTGAGCACAAAAGGACTAGAGGAAGCCTCAGCAGTGACGGGCGTGACGGAGCTCAGACTCCCCGAGGGAAGTATATTAACCAGCATAAGGTGGGTGCTAACCCCAAGGGAGCCCTGACAGCATTTCTGACCATCCCCGTCACTCGCAGCATGCGCCTGCCACTCCTGCCACCTGGGCTCCTCACCTGGGACTGACAATTCTGGTTCAGAGCCAGCTTGCAAGGACACTTATGCTG
Source organism: Buteo buteo (assembly GCF_964188355.1). NCBI lineage: Eukaryota > Metazoa > Chordata > Aves > Accipitriformes > Accipitridae > Buteo > Buteo buteo. The sequence goes on from NC_134179.1 coordinate 39,035,907, forward strand.
GGGAGCTGCTCCTCAGGGAGCGCACTGTGTCCCCCCGCAGTGAAAGGTCTTTTCCTGCTGGTCTGACGCTGCCGGGCAGGAGCCCCAGCTGGGACCCTGCCCAGCGCAGAGCTGGCCTGAAGCCTTGCTGCCACCGCTACTGCGTCATTGCTTCCTGCAGGGAGAGCAGGAGCTTTCCCAAACTGGAATATTCTTCCCCAGTTGGTGAGTTAGGCTGGGCAAAAAAGACCAAGAGCCAAGCCAGAAGTGCTCCTGCTATGGCCACAGCTTGCCATAGAGGAAAGCACACTTTTTGTCATGCTGGTTGAGAGGTGGGCAGCTGCAGGCAGCTCCATTTCTAATTTCCAGTCTGCCGTGATCTATCAGCAGCCTGCCGTGATACACTGAGCTAATCGCATCCTCCCCAGAGGCTGATATGCAACCTCTGGCCTATAGCATCCTAAAGGCCAGTGTTTGCCAGGAAAAAAAAAAGAAAAAGTAAAAATATCAACTCCAGCAACCAGTTATGGATGATGTAAGCAAAGGCTCTCTGATGCAGCCCTGCACACCAGCCTCATCGAATGCGCAGACAAGGGTTCTCATGAGGCCAGAACAGTTCAGGTTTTCTGCATTAGCACCAACTCTTTTACACCCAGCCGATGCTACACAAAAAGCTAGTAAGGGATTTCCCTCCTGCCCAAATGAGCTTGCTCAGACAAGCTTCGCCTCTTCTTCAGAGAGCCAGACTGAGGATAACTGCCCTGAATAACACTTTTAGGGTATGTTTGGGTATCCTGAACGCTGCCCGAGTTCCTGAGAGAGTTAATCCTCTCTGAGGGCCTTAGACCTGAAGCACCAAGAGATGAATGTCTGACAGGACACCCGTGGCACACCTAGGGACCAAATCTGGGTCTCCCACATCATAGGTACGCTTTGGGACCACTGGACCCGCCTCACTTGCTAGTAGTTAGAATTTTAATAGCATTAGTGAAATTATAACCAAATTTTACCCAGTTAGACTGATCACTGTCTAATTTTGAAAGTAGTTACTTGTGCTGACAGGATGATTACAGCTTTATTCACCCATTTTAGACTCAGATTTAAAATAAAATACACTGAGATTGTATCACATGATAAATTGCAGTCAGCTCTTAAGTCTATTTCTTCCAGGCTTAATTCTAACATTGTAGAGATGACAGCCTCACATAGCTCAAAAGAGAAGTATTATACTTTCCTACAGCAGAAGCTTGACAAAGGGACAGATAACACCTTCCTTTGAGGCCTGGAGGGTCCCAAGCTACTGGCTCTAAGACCACAGTCTGGCTACTGATTCACTTAAAAATCTGTTGAAAACTCACGTGCATCCACTTGCAAATTCTCACATATTCTTAGCCAGGAGAAGGTAATGTAGCAATAATTTTATGCATGGCTTAGAAAAGTCTTTAGATTTAGTACCAGTAATTTTCCCTATGACTCTGTGCAACTGAGTCCATGAAAACAGAAGTACCCAGTTTCACACATAAAGAGAATGGGCCAGTCAGGTAGGTAAACGGTACCAAATTGTCCTATCTTGCTTCCAAAATTACCTTTCTACAGAACACAACCTACGGAAATAAATGCATTTTATGTGAAGTCATTTTGATCGTCGCTAGTTCAGAATGACCTGTTTAATCCATGTATGCTCTCATTCATACATAATGCAATTCTCGTAAATACGTGGTGGCGACACACTGTTAATGCGTCTCCTTGCATTTAAAAATAAACCCGTACACGTGTGTTACCGTACAACAGTCCTTGACACAAGTTCGCATAATACTGTATGCATCCTGCGTGCATGAGATTTTCATCCGCGCTCTGAAGCTGCTAGCCCATTGACTTTCCCTTTGCTTTTCCATGGAAGTTTCGTGTTTGTTGGTCCAAGCCTGCTTTTATTTGGACGTGTTTCAATGTTGGCATTCACAGGGCCGGGAGAGAAAAGGCGACTGTTAGAGAGTTTGTGCCCTCTGGTGTTCAGCGGTGGATACTGGATCCCCCAAAATACCGCTGCTTTGTGCTACTGCAGCATTCTCTCCTCACCCAGCCTTGGCTGCCTGTAGCACAGCTCACTTCAACAGCATAAAGGGTTTAGCCCCAGTTTGCTTAATTGTAGAAATATTCTCAGCAAAGTACTGGGCAGAGACAACTGTCTTCTTTTAAGACCATCTGCATACTTTACAGGCAAGATTTTAGCTTTGGGGATGATTTCAGCAAGATCCACATCAACACAGCAGTTTCCAAAACTGAGGAGAACTCTGGATGTGGCATGTTGTTCTGTTTTCATTAGTTCAAATCAGCGAAAAAGTACAATGGTTAACTTTAGAAAATGAAATCGCTTATTGCCCAAATCTCCCAAGTCCCAAAGCTGAGGATATAGTCTTCAGCTTACACTAAAATACAGAAGCTTCCATCAGCTTAGTTTTCACATGGCTGGTTCACATTTCCTGTTACCATGCCTGTAGTAAATTCTTCAAAATCCCAACTAAAATCAAGTTTGTGGGCATAACATTAACACTCTGTTACACCCACGAGAGCTAAATCTTTGCCAGAGGTGACTCAATTACAAATTTCAGCAGGCAAATTCTGAATAGGAAGCCAAGCTCATTCTCCTTCTGAAATCCACCCAAACTTTCCACAGTTCACGCTAAAGACACTCTGATGTAGAGTGGTTCACTGCGGTGAGATTTAAGGCAGTTTGCAAGGATTTTGGTGATCAAACTCTTCAATCTGCAGATATCACCACTCCACAGTCTAAGCTATATACCTGCTGTGTTGCCATTGCTCAGGAGCTCTAGCTGCAGAAGAACTGTTCACCTCAGCACCCACCCCGATAGGGATATCAGAGAAGTCTACCTCCTATCATTTGGGGCATCCAGAAGCCAGTAACAGCAGCAGAGGTTTTAGAGGAGTGCAGTGTGCACGTGCATCTATGACCTCTCAAACAGTCTCTTCTGCCCTGCCTACGCCTCCGAACCCGCTACAACAGCTCCTCTATGCTTTGCACTGGCTGCAGGTGAGTGATGGAGCTAGTTTAAACTCTTGCTCTCACATAAATAAGCAAGGTCCTTTTATTTATCCTTTGGGGGAACCATTTTCCTCTGATTCCCACAGCCTTCCCCACTGTTCTGATGGAGCCATTTCTTCTCAGGCTTTTAGAGAAAGAGGCAGTGCTGGAGATCTCATTTACAAACATGACCCTCTCAGCAAATGAATCTTGCACGATGGCATTCAAAGCAGTAAGTTACCAGTTTCTGTCACTGTAAGGAACGACCCTAAAAAGAAAAAAAGCTCACAGAAACGGGGGAAAACAAAACAAAACAAAAAAAACCCACACAAGAGTTAACAAAGGATCTGGATTCAATAAACTGTTTCAGTGGAAAGTTCAGAGCCTAAACCCTGAATCTGAGCTTAATAGCCCTTTGCTACAATTATATTCACTTGAATGTTGAGCACTGTGTCACTAGATGAGTGCGTTCAGACAACGCACTGCAGTAATAATTCACAAAGTGTTTACGTTTCAACAAAGCCTTCTCTTGTGTGTTCTTCTAACCATAACAGCACATTTAGACATTTTATAAACACAGCAGATTTGTTTTTAATTAAGGAATTTCACAGCAGTGAACTCCGATCACTTAGTGTTTCAAATCTGAAAACATCACTATTACAGCATGCTAAGAGATTATTCCCTACTTCATACTCTGTATGAGTAACGTTTCCCTCCAAAACACTACGCTGCCAGCAGACTACGCACAAAGAGAGTGGCAACGTTGGCCCTCCCCGTGGCTCTGCAAGAAAGCTGTACCTGTGACTCAGGAGAATATGGGCAGAGACACTGCTTTCAGGACCGATCACAATCAGCTTCTGCATCTCTGAGAAATTCTGTATCTTTTAAGCAAAGCACAGCTGAAATCAATACTCTGCCAAGAAAAGCAGAGAGACTTTGCTTTAGTGCTGTGGGATTCATTTTCATGACTGTCAATCATACGGTAATTTTCACAATTCCAGCGCTGCAGTCTAACAAGTGCAATAATCTGTGGCCCAGACTTCTTGCCAAGCAGAAGTGATTTAAGCTGAAAGACTGGGACACAGGAAGGGAAGAAAGAAGTGCGTGTTTCACCCGATTTGACCAGTATGCAATTTACACTTGAAAGGAAAACTGGGGAAAGCTCGATCTGGTAGGAACTGTTGGCAGCAGGGCCTGTTTGCAGCTAAGAAGCCAACAGAAGGATTGTATGGCAACAAGACTTCTGGTTCCTGCATGAATTTCAAATCACAGCATTATGTTTAACCTCAAAACATCTGAAAGGAAACGATGAACAAGCATCAATCACTGATTAGTCATTATTTCTTGGAAAGTCCATGGAAAACAAAGATGCTGGGTCAGATCAGCGTTTCGGAGCTGCTATGAAGGCCACGGGACTTTCCTCGGCAGCCTCTGGCTTTTCCGCTCCAGCTGGATGTATCCAGGATGGTAAATGCAGCCTACATGAAAGGGGGGAGCCTTATACCTGGGGTAAACTTTCAAGTGTCTCACATCAACCGGGGCACACCTCCTCTGCGGGAATCACAAAGAGTAACGGAAACACCACCACATGTCGAGGAGCACTTTTAGAAGGAATACCCTCTAACCACTTAATAGGCAGAGCTGTTTATAGCTGCCTTTCACCAGAGTGGCTTGCAAGTGTCCTCAGTTTCTTATTAAATCTATGAGCAGTCAGCAGCAATGAAAACAAGATGGGAGTCGAGCAAAAAAACGTCTTAAATCAGCCTCACCAGTAGTAATATGAAGTGGCCCTTTGTGGCTTTACACCATGCTGGTAAAGAACTGAAACACAGCTGCAGCGAGCATGGGTGGGACACAGCTCCCAGGCAGCACCCAGGACCAAATATCAAGCTTAAAATACATCTTTCATATATCCCATATGTATTACACACAGTGCCCAAACACTAAGGGCAGGCCTGAGGTACAGGACAAGCTACTTGAAACATTTAGAGTTTCAGCTGTTTTTAAAAACATTTGTAGTACTAATCATGTGCTATGCAAGCCTACCTTTCCTTGCTGCCTGCCCCCATAGAGCTCACAAAAATTCCTGCTCATTTGTTCCCATGGGGCAACCAGGAATCCCTCTGGCAAGAGGGGTGCTTCCAGTGCCTACCTGGCTACTAAATCAGCAGGTTATTAACCTCAGCCTGCTCTTTGCTATTCACAAATGTTTTCTGCCCACGTCTTGCATTGTTACAAACAGGCTTGTTCCTACAAGACCTTGAAGTCTTGCCGGGTATTTTAAAACCAAATCAGGAATAGCACACAAAAGTGAACTTCCCTGGACCAGTCACTCAATCAGAAACAGCAAATATGAAATAAGCCGATCCCATGCAGTCTGTGAGCAACCCACAGGCTGAAATTAATTCACAGAGCCAGTACACTGTAACAACTTCTATCATTCTCCCTCGATTTCTGCTTGCTTGAAGGCTTTAACAATACATTTGGCAAAACCACTCCGTTTAAGCTTAAGCTTATCCTTTAATAACATAGATGGTTTATTTGACCTTTAACATCAAATCTGGATATCTGTGACTTAATGTGTGTCCTCTATGAAGTCCTAGCACTGTGTGGACCAGCGCGATGCTGACCAGCAGTCAGAAATGCTTCACTTTACCTTCTGCAACTCAGGGGTAATTTAATCCTTGCTCCTATGAACCTTCCCAGGTCTGAAAACCGCCTCTGACACTGATGATGAGGGCCACAGGAAACATGGAAAACAGAAGGATACCCGAGGAGCACACTGACAGCAAATATTTGTGTCAATGTTCAAAATAAGCATGTAATGTTTATTGTATTACAGAATCTAATAAGATATAATAAGCTGTAATAAGAAATTTCAGGTATAATATAAAGTAAGTGTATTATAAATGCCAGAGAGTAACTAGAGTTGATTAAACTGGATAATGTTGTTAAATGATATTTACTGCTAAAAGCAAAGACTTTTGTTAACCTGGTGTCCTTGTTCCAGCTGGCATGGAGTTAAGTTTCTTTCTAGTGACTGGTATGGTACTATTTTTTGGGTTCAGTATGAGAAGAATGTTGATAACACACTGATGTTTTCAGTTGTTGCTAAAGTAGCATTTATTCCAAGTCAAGGTTTTTTCAGCTTCCCATGCCCAGCCAGCAAGAAGGCTGGAGGGGCACAAGAAGTTGGGAGGAGACACAGCTAGGGCAGCTGACCCAAACCGGCCAAAGGGGTATTCCATACCATGTGACGTCATGCCCAGTATATAAACTGCGGGGAGTTGGCCTGGGGGGGATTGCTACTTAGGAACTAACTGGGCATCAGTTGGTGAGTGGTAAGCAATTGCATTGCGCATCACTTAAAATCATAGAATCATTTAGGTTGGAAAACACCTTTAAGATCACTGAGTCCAACCGTCAACCATGCCCACTAAACCATGTCCTGAAGTGCCTTGTCTACGTGCTTTTTGACTACCTCCAGGGATGGTGACTCAACCACTTCCCTGGACAGCCTGTTCCGATGCCTGACAACACTTTCAGTGAAGAAATTTTTCCCAATAACCAACCTAAGCCTCCCCTGCTGCAACTTGAGGCCATTTCCTCTCGTCCCATCTCCAGCCACCTGACAGAAGAGACCAGCACCCACCTCACTACACCCTCCTTTCAGGTAGTTGCAGAGAGCGATAAGGTCTCCCCTCAGCCTCCTTTTCTCCAGACTTGTTTTGTATATTCCAATCCTTTTATTATTATTATTGTAATTTTATTATTGTTATTATTATCATTCTTGTTCTCTTCCTTTCTGTCCTATTAAACTGTTCTTATCTCAGCCCACAAGTTTTACTTCCCCTCCCCAATTCTCTCCCGCATCCCACTGAGTAGCGGGGGGGAAGCGAGCGAGCGGCTGTGGTGCTGAGTTGCTGGCTGGGGTTAAACCACAACACCTGGCATGCAGAACTGACAATCCCTCTTCGGGATAGTTTTGTTTACAGACAAAATCATATATTACCTTCTTTTTACATTGGTTAAAATGATCAAAATAGCACAACAGATTTTCTCCAAAATGATAAAAAATGCTAGCAACTGAAAATATACAATTGTCTAACAAGCAAATCACATATGTGACTTGCTGCAGCATCACCTGACTGCCAAAGCTCATGAGACTTTCCATATCCACCATCATTCTGGCTATGTTTCGACAGAAGTTGTTTCTGTAACACTTCAAACTGAATCTGTTCCAGGAAGATTCTGGAAGAGGCAGTATATCATACAGTTTCTTAATCACACATTTATTACAAAAACCATGAAAATTAAGAAATGTAAGAAAACAAGACAGTCTGTTATTAGTTGCACTGGAACACAGGAAAGCTGCAGTATAGGCTGTGAACTGAGGTATAAAATTGCCCAATCTCCTCTACCCTTATGCAAGAAATATAGAAAATGTTTCCCACAGAACTCCATCTGCAAACTGTCACAGCCAAGGAGCCTGCAAGCTAGCTGCTCCTACTCTAGCAGAGTAACACGAAATAGATAATATCCACATAGGGTCCACACCATGGAGGCAAAAGCAGGTAAGCTGCATTACTCCAGGGGGTAAATTATATTTACTAATATACAGCAGTTGCCTTACAAGATAAGATCTTTTTCTCATCTCTAACTGCAAAAATTGTCCCATGAACTAGGGAAGATTAATTTTCTGTCAATTTGTGTTCTTCATCCTTTAAACTTTTCTCACTCCCCCAATAACACCAACCCCCCCTAATGCCTTGTGTGTGAGAGATGATATATGTTGTGGGTACTCTGGAGCGAGGTATGTGTTGACTGACCGGCCTGAAGGTGGGAGGACTGGCCACCTGGGTGCTCTCAAATACAATACCCCATGGTTGAAGTTTGCCCAGTTTTTCCTCTGCCAGGGAACTAATTTGGGTCTGTCTCTTCCACCAGCATTGCAACGGAAACTATTGAAACGGATTCTATTTTAAACTTCTGTCTCTTTTTAAACTTTGGCTAAATTTACCCTGAGAGTTCAAAAGTTGGGGGGAGAAAAGGGAAGAGGAAAGGGCAAAGGGAGGAGACCCAGCGATAGTGCAGCCCAACGCCCAACTTCCTTAAGAAACTAAGCTTAACTGTCACTGGATCCTTCTATGTCTGGCATGTATCACTGCTACTCAGGGCTAGCGCACGAGTGTCTCCCTCAGATAAGCATCACCAGGTGACTTCTAATGGGACTACCTACGCTGAATAATTTCCCAGCAGCCAAAGTGCATGGATCCACAAACTGGACTTTCAAAGCGGGACACAGCTGCTCATGATGACAGCCAGCGGTGAAGCCAACCTCAGTTCAAACTCTTCCATGGAACAGAACAGAGAGTTCATGCTGAGCATCTTGGCAAGTTTTGCTTTCTGGTGCCGTGCCCGCAGGAAGGCAGGGAGAAGAGCATGCAGTCGGCATGCAGAAACACAACAGCGGAGACAGAGAATGGGCACCGCTGTCTTGCCAGCTGATGGCAGAGTACATGACGTGCAAGCTAGGTTGTGAACTAATGAGGCTTAGCAAAAGCATCACTGAAAGAGATGCAATTTAGCCTGTCAACAAACAATAAGCAAGCAAAGGTTAGCTATGTTAGCAAACAAGACCAAAAAGACATCAGTAAAGGAAAATGTAAAGTAAATTAACTATTTTTTATTAGCTTTCCTCACAGGTTTCATTTTGTTTGTTAGTCTGTCCCTACAGATACAAAAATAAAATAAAAATAGAATTAAGCAGGTCAGCTCTACAGTTTGGTTTGTAACTCAGAGTGCAGGGTGATTATGCTTGCACGGGCAATGTTCCAGGGAAGTCTCTCAATCACAGCAATAAAACTGGTGTTACATTTTGTAGATCTCTCCCCTACTCCCTCCCACTTGATTCTGCTCCATCCCCAACTCCCCCCTTTCAAGGGACACAGAGAGCCATCATCCTCTCCTTCCTGGTATTCTGTTTTATGCAGGCCACACCATAGCATTAACTTGTGACTGCTACCCCTCCAACCACGCATGGAACAGGATCACCATGCACTAAAAGCTCAAAAATGGCTGGCTGGCATCATTACTTCCAAGCTCTCCAATAGATTTCTGCATGCCTGTTCTACTCTTTCAAACAACAAACTAAAATTTTAAACTAAAACTGTACTACAGCAAGTGAGTCCAGTGCTGGGGAAAAAACAAACAAACAAACAAACAAACAAACAAAAAAAAACCAAAAAGCAACCAAACCAAACCAAAAAACCCACCAACCCTGCCCCCCCCCCCAAAACCCGTCAGGTCCATATACTTTATTCAGTGCAGCCTCTTCACGAGGCTCCATGATGAAAGGCAGAAAGAGAAAGCTCTGCTCTACCAGCTCCTGATACAAAGAAGGGTTACAAAGTCTGAGTCAGGAGGGCCCCAAGAGTTTGCTCTGCAATATTATCAGCTAGCAGATCCATGTTCTGCTGGAATTACCTAGAAGCCTAAAGGATATAGTAATGAATAAATAACAGAGGTATTTAATAACTACAACTATTTTCCCAAGTAACAGTGGGACATCCAACACCCCACCTTAACAGATTTCCAGGCAGATTCTCCTTAAATATGCCTATATTGCTGTAGAGCTTCTATTTTGCTCGCAAATTAGTGTATGCAAATAAGAAGCCTTTGTCTTTCATCTCTAACATTGTAGCACACGCCATAAAGACCACAGGACTCCTATGTAGCTTTACCTCACTGCATTGTATACCTTCACCAGGTTCCGGTCCACAGATCACTGAAGTAAACAAAAGGAGTCCAACAGATTGAGTTTCACCTCAGAACCAATATTTTTTTCAGTATTCATTTAAGCAAGCCACGTAGTCTCTAACTGCGAAACCTCTCTTAATTCCAAATGGACCTCTAGAAAGAAGCGTGATAGCTGTCCTGTTCAAATACGAAGTAACACAGACAAATCAAAACAAGATCTCTAAAACACTTCTGGAGACTTTTCCAAAAGGTGTATTTCCACAAAAAGCAAAACAAACAAAAACCACCAAAACAAACAAAAACCCCACAAACCACAGACTGCGTCTTCCTCATCCCTTCAGCTTTTGAACTGCTCAGACAAGCACACATAAATATTTAGTAAATTATTACTCCACCACACATGTACACACATTTTCTGTATTCTACAGATGCCTAAATTATTTTTTCAAGTTTTTCAATAAAATTCTTCCCTTAGGCATTGAAGTAAATGAGAATAAAGCGTGAAGAATATTTATGCAGCTATCACTGCAGTGGTTGCTATACAATACAAAAAAGGATGAGCAGCCTACAGAGAGAAAAAAAATCATAGCATTCAGGTCCACCCATAATTCACTCTCCCAGAGCCAAGGGATCTGCCAGGGAATTTGTCTTGTGTTTTAAACATGGTATTGCAGAATGTGAGCCTTATACCGATTCCCCATTAAACCAGAACCTCAGCTGGTGTAGTTCAGTACAGCTCCACATGTTTCTATCCTTACAATCCAAAATACTTCCCAATATGACATGATTGGCAACTGATGCAGCATTGACTGAATGTGGCTGAAAAGACAGCTGGAGTGGCAGAATCTGCCCAGTTCTTAGATATGCTGATCTGTCTCTCTCATCTTTCCCCAAACCACAAATCTTTCTCACCTACTTTATATGAAAGCTAGGTTTCTCTTATCTGGACAAACTTCGCCCCTCTGCACGGTCACCCTCATCAGCTCTGGTGTTAGGCAATGGCTCTAACTTGAATATACTTGCACTCTCAAAATAACGGTGGGGGAAGGTGACGACCACTCAGTGAAATGTTTGTGCATGTGGTCCCGTTCTAGCCAGATGAGATGGAAAGCAGCAAAGAATTAGGCAGCTGAGGAAGAAACAGCGAGTGCACCATTTGGGGGCAAAATCTGAAGGCTTGGCGCCCCTTGCAACCAGGTCTCCAGCTCTTTGAGGACCATCGGCCCTGCTAGGAAGGGGCTGGTTGTGTTATGTCCAACAGGACCTGGTGCTCCTTTTGGCTCAGGCAATAGGTGAACGTGGAAGAACTACTACTCAAATAGGAGAATCACAACAGAAGTAAAGGTTCTTCAGAAAGAGAGTTTCTTAAGCTGAAAAATCTCTCCTTTGGGGATAACCAGCCATTTGGGGAGACTTGTTCAAATGCTGAGAAAAATCAGAAGAGGAATTAAACATCCTATAACAACTATATAGCAAAATAACCTCAAAATAAATTGAGTTTACCGGTATTCCTAGCTATAGTTTGGCAGAAATGAATCCTTTAATACTCCAAATCACTTTCTCTTGGAAAAGTAATTTCTTAATCTAATCTGAGGAGAGAACATACCCTTGACCAATTCCCAAGTAATGCACAGGAGAAGAATCCAGGAAGCAAAAACAACCAAACCACTAAATAAGTGACCACAGCATAATTGCTATATTCCCTCTGGAGAAATTCACAGTACCGTTAAGAAGTCTGGAAGGTATTCTGTGCAAATAGAAGGGTTAAAAACAGCAGGAAGTAGCAAAATGAACATTGTTAGGCTCCAATTTCAATGCTGACGCAAATGGTACCCTCGATTAAAGAAGCTGCTGCACCTTTCAGCCCAGGGGTTCATAAAGGTGTTTGTACATACTTATAATACTTTTGGAAAGAACTAAAGATGGGCAGGGAAAATCCTGTGCTGAATTCACTGTTACAGGAGTTAGCGTACCTCGTTTAGGACAGCGTGACTAAATATAGAGAATACGTTTATTTGTACATGACACGTGTGGGGTACAGTACATGTAAATTATTCTCTCACCTGCTGAATTAGAATGAAAGACAGAAAGGTGAAGTACTCTGTCCATTCTCTTTTCCCAGTTTAGAAAATAAAAATCTACTTCCAAAGAGAAAGGAGAAAGGGAAGAAAGTGACAAAACCCCTAGTGAACTCTTAGGAAACAATACTCTTCCCAGGTAGTGGCTTCACCTCCCTTCTTTGGTTATAGGATAATATGTCAACTGATGTTGCTCATCATCTGCTCGGACTTTGCTGCCATTTCTATCTATGCATTTTCAATGGCAGTCACTTATGAAAAGCTCATATAACGTAGCTCCACAGATTGATGCCACTCTCAGAAAGCAGTAAAACATTGTAAAATGAAAAGATTAGAAAGACAAAGATGTCACTATCCCTTATTTGAAACGGATGCTTTGAATATACTGGGAATACTTGCACATTTTTTAGCTCAGTATTTTTCAAACTATATAAAAACCCATTGTGCAGTTACAGAATAGTACAGATTTTCATGGTTCCAAAACCACCAGCACAACAGCATCCTGATCCCATATGGGGCCCTTAGAGGCCATCAGCATAAAAACAAATAACGACCCCTCTAACATTCACATACACTCAAATATTTCATACGTCTGAAGTTCTTTCCACTGGTTCTGTCATTTAAAGCTACCGACATGAATACATGCAACATGACTATATTTCAGTATAATTGCTGATGTGAGGTTACAAATTAAAAAGTTTAAAAAGATGTTTCAATGGATTTTGAAGACCCTGCTATTAACAGGAATGAAAGAAAACTCATATTCTGCAATAACTTCAAATCAGATCTGTATGTACATTTCTAAAATTAGATATAAAAATCATGTCCCTTGTGGCAGAAGACAGCTCATAAAACCTTTGCATCTATTAAACACATTTGCAAAAAAGAACAGGTTGCAAAACTCTTTTCAGTACTGCTCGGGATCGACTGCCTAGCCAAAACAGAAATGCACTGGCACCAGGGAGAAGTCATCAGGTTTTTTTTTCAGCTGCTCCTGTTTTTCAGACGAATTACCTGTACATTTTCCACTGGCAATGTACATGCTTAAGTTCCTCAAATCATCAGAATCCACTGGGAATCATGTCTATATCCCAGGTGTCTGTGTCTTCAAAAGAGATATAAGGACACCCTAGCTGTTCATCTCCACAGGAGAAGATGCAGAATTTGGTGGTCTGTTTAGCTATAGATTGCAGAGTCACAGAGTACAGATGGACAACACCTCTTCACAAACCAGTTATTGTCACAGAAGTCACCCCTTCTGCTAGTGCTACTTAGATTATTTTTTTTCCTTTGTATAAATGCCACTGGTGCTGATTCACTGTACCACAGGAGACGAGTTGAGGATCTGAACACATTGTAGCCCAGCTCAGTCCAAGTATCACATAATCGTAATAACCCATTCAGTACGATGGGTAAATTCATTTATTTTTTTTTAATATTCCCCCATATCTTTAGTATGGGATCTTTAGTAATCTAAAGACCCATGTTGCAATGAATTGACCTTTCACGTTGTTCCCATAAATTAAGAACAATGGGAGAGACAGATTTAAGTAGCTCAATTAATCCAGGTAGAAACAGAATTTCCTGAAGATTGAAATTGTGAAATTTACCTTTGCCTTTTTTTTGTTCATGGCTTTAAGGAAAAATCCTACATAGCCACATAATCTCAGCTATAATCTTTTTCTATCAGTGAGGTAAAAACAGCGAGGAAAATCCAAAAAAGCAATACATCTTTATAAAATACCTCAGATGTGGATGCTGTCCCTCTCACCTACCTTTCTGTCTGCTATAATTTCTAACATAAAGACTATTTGGCTGAAAATGATGAAACTCATAACACAAACTCACAGTTCAAAAAGCGGGCCCATTAATCTTATGACAGCATCATTGAAAAGCCAGGAAAGGAAGAATAAATATATGCTCTCAGTGATTTTTTTTTTTTTTTTTTTTTTTTTTTTTTTTTTTTTTTTTTTTAAAGAAAACAGTTACTCTTGCATACAAACATGTCCTGAACTGGAGACTGGCAAGCTGAGTTGCCAGGTATATAAGCACTAGGGGAGCTCAGACTGTCTTAAGTATCATAGTATGGCTGATGACCAAGCTGGAAAGCAAAATATGAATGTCACCTTGGATTAGTTTAAGGAAACACTAATTCCTTATTTTAATGGCTAGGTATTTTAGAAATGAGAGAAAAATCTCTGCATGCCAAAACAAATTGTTCTTAGCTCCCAAAAGAGAGTTTCCTGAAAAATAGACATGCTTTTAACTGCCTATATGGAGGCCCTTCCTGGTGTAGAGTGTCATCAAAACCACTGATAATGGTGCAGAGAAGGGTACTCTCTTACAGAAACTGGTGTTTCCACCAATATAATAACTAGATTGTAAAGGGAACATACAGGTCATAATTAATAGCTTGCAAGCCTTTTAGGTGTACAAACTTCCCTTGCTGAGCTGCACGTACCTGGAAGACACAAACCCAAAGTCTCAGACAAGTCTTCACTGAAACCTTTGGACACATTTGTAGGTGGATGAGAAGATCTAGTACGATTTGAAGTCTGTCTTTGGGTGCAGTCACCACTATTGTGGTGCAGAATAAAGCAGCTCCTGTGAACGCTATCTTCCAAACTGAAGAAAACATCAATTTCTCTTCACTTTTAAGCCAAAACAAGGCAAAACTAGCGAAATTTATCAGACAGAAATTGTTGCGGAAAATAACTGTCCTATAACACAGCAAATGGGGGATCCCCATTTTGTGACCCAAGTTGCAACACTCACTAGACATCATGAAAATAACTTCTTTACTTTTGATACAGTAAACGACAGCACTCTGAACTGCTGTGGAAATTGGGATTTCAAGTGGCCCATTTCCATATGCTGCATGAACCACTACCTTGAAAAAAAGCATCCTGGAGGCCATTAGCAGGGTTCCTTCCAACTGAGGACACCTGCAGCTAGAGTGGAAAGCCAGGATTGCCATCTCAAACTTAATGCTTTGAACAGATGGGAAAACTGGTCACAATACAGAACACAGTGTCAAATCTCCCATTCCAGGAGAGAGTGAGGGAAAGAGTATCCTGGTTTCAGCTGGGATAAAGTTAATTTTCTTTCTAATAGCTGGTATAGTGCTACGTTTTGGATTTAGTATGAGAAGAGTGTTGATAACACACTGATGTTTTCAGTTGTTGCTAAAGTAGTGTTTAGACCAAGTCAAGGATTTTTCAGCTTCTCATGCCCAGCCAGCAAGAAGGCTGGAGGGGCACAAGAAGTTGGGACGGGACACAGCCAGCACAGCTGACCCAAACTGACCAAAGGGGTATTCTATACCATCTGACGTCATGCCCAGTATATAAACTGGAGGGAGTTGGCCTGCAGGGATAGCTGCTTGGGAACTAACTGGGCATCAGTTGGCAAGCGGTGAGCAATTGCATTGTGCATCACTTGTTTTGTATATTCCAATCCTTTTATTATTATTGTAATTTTATTATTGTAATTATTATCATTATTATTCTCTTCCTTTCTGTCCTATTAAACTGTTCTTATCTCAACCCACAAGTTTTACTCCCCTCACCCCTCCCACTCAATTCTCTCCCCCATCCCACTGGGTGGGAGGGGAAGTGAGCAAACAACTGCGCAGTGCTTAGTTGCTGGCTGGGGTTGAACCATGATAAGGAGGAAGAAAGAGAAAGAAAGAAATGACATGACATCAGAAAGCAAGTAAAAGAAACTCTTATTTTCCCTCTGTTTTGAGAGATGTATTATTCTGCCGAAGGATTTCAGTGGACCACACAAGATGTTAAAACAGCAAGAGCATCAGGGTGTTCAGGAACTTATACAATGAATATATGGGCCAGACTGTGTATGAACTCCAAACATCTTTTTGTTATCTGGATCTAACGTAAGCAACTATCCAGTCTTACAAGATAACAAGATAGTTACAGGACAGCACAGCTTTGCCTAGGATTTCTCCTCAGAGTGAAACTCTCTCTCTTCAATTAGTATTGGGGAGGACAAAGAAGCATGGTGAGGTTCCTTTGTGTGGTTCACAGGGTCAAGCCCTGCTGGAATGCGAGTATCAGCCTTTACGACAAATTCCAGTCAGTACAGGCATGAGGATAACCAGAAGCTGTGTCCCTCTCCCATTTTCTGCACCAAGGATAGCAGAATTCAGTTCACTACGGTCATAGCAGACATCTTCCAACACTTTTGCATGAATGCACAGGCTATAGTTTCACACTCATGATCAAAACCACAGGAAGCGGACTTCCAAAAGTGAAAGGAAAAAGAGGGAGGAAGGAGGAACAAAGAAATACATAAGAGATCCGATTTTTCCCAGTGGGAAAAGATGAGCTAGGACAAGGATAGCCTTTATATAAACCCTGGAATGATACATAAACAAGTGGGGAATGGGCAGTTCAAATGATGAAGACAGACCAAATCACTTGAATTCAGAAAGCTTGCTTTTCAACTCTAATTTACTTTTAAATTGTCCTACTTTTTAGTACATTAAGATCAATTGTTCCAGCAAAGCATTCTTACTGAGCTTTAAAAGTAAGACAGAAGAAGAGATATGGCATAATGCTTCCAATTTACATTAAAGTCTATGCACTATTATCTTCTTATTATCTCCTAAAGATTTTTCCAGGCATTTAATTAACATATGACAAGATACCCGAGTTAACAAGAAAAAGAAGTCACCATTTAGTGCACTATCTATAGCCTTTCAGAAGTTAGTTTCCCATTGTTTTTTCTCCTAATGCACTACCTAGTGCACATCTATTATGCTATTTTAATAGCAAGGCTCTGTCACAGAAATAAAAGGAATAAAGTTCTCGAGGTACCCACATCACATTTTCTAATTTGAAAGACACTTCTGCTGGAGTCAAAGTCCATGAAGCACAGATAAAGTTTAGAAGTTTTCACCCAAGGACTCTGCTGCGGCAAAGGGCACAGGTATTCATCTGCCCGCAGGAGCTCCGGATGGGAGCTGGGTCCTAGAGAAGCCCAGGGGAGGCATTAACTTTAAACAAACGTAACACTGACAAACAGCCTGAGAACATCTCTAGAGAGGTGGCGGAGCAATCACCAGCGCCGTGGTGGCTCCCTGTGGGCTGGGGGCGATGGGGGCTGCCCATGGGGGTCTGCTGAGGCAGGGCCCGGCAGCCAGGGCCCACCCCATGCCCCAGCCGGGAGCAGGACGGCCGGGGGCAGCCCCAGCCTCGGGCACCTCCCTGGGGATGGCGACAGGCCGAGGCCGGGACAGCCTGTGGGCCCGGCAGGGCTGTGGGGAGCTGGAGACCGGCCCTGCCACAGTGTCGGTGGGACAAGGACCGTGGCCCAGGAGGGCTGACATGGCATCACAGCCTGAAGGACCAGGCAGTAACAGTCAGGCCTGGTGGTGGCCTCAGGGCCCTGACAGTAAACACTCCAGGCTCCGTTCTCAGGGATCCTCTCTCTTTTCCACACATTCCCTGGACACAGACCACTGGCCTTTCCCACTTCCAGCCTGTTCCAGTTCTGTCGAAAGAATCACCCTTGAACAAACGGCTGGATATACTAAGGGGCTTCGCACTTACAGTTTATGCATGCCCTTGCTACCAAACTCATGAAGCCCGCTGAGCTGCTGATCTGAGGGAGATCTGTGGGTTCTGCTTTACTAACGTGGCAGGAAAAGCCTGCAGCAAGTAGAAAAAACAAGACACGTGCTTCAGGATGAAAAGAGACTGTTTAAAGCAAATTCTCCCATCAAACAAGAGTTTCTGTTTCTTAATAGCCCTGTGCCTAGTACCTTCCACAGCATAAAATCCCTCTCTCTTGTTTGGTTTAGTGTTTTTCTTTTTTCCTGAAGAAAGTGCTTCTAGCAGCATTTGCCAGTTGCTCAGCTCACCATTCACAGAATCTCAGGATGGTGGGAAGGGACTTCTGGAGATCATCTGGCCAGCCCCCTCTGCTCAAGCAGGGTCAGCTACAGCAGGTTGCTCAGGGCCACGTCTAGTTGGGTTTTTAATATCTCCAGGGATGGAGACTCCACAACCTCTCTGGGCAACTTGCACTGCCATTCAATCATCCTTAAAATTAAAAAATGTTTTTCTTACATTTAAACAGTAGTTCCTGTGTTTCAGTTTGTGTCCCTTGCCTCTTATCCTGTTGGTGGTCACCACTGAGAAGAGACTGGCTCTGTCTTCTTTAGTTCTCCCCCCCCCCAATCAGTACGTATAAACATTGATCAGATCCCCCAAGTCTTCTCTTCTATAGGCTGAAGAGTCCCAGCTCTCTCAGCCTCTCCTCAGACATCAAACACCCCAAGCCTTTAGTCACCTTCACAGCCCTTTGCTGGACTCACCCTGGCATGTCCACATCCCTTGCCCCTCTGAGGCAAGCTCACAGCTGGACCTGGTACTCCAGACGTGTCTCACCAGCACAGAGTACAGGTGAAGGATCACCTCCCCTGGCCTGCTGGTACCGCTCTTCCTAACGCAGCCCAGGATGCTGTTGGCTGACTTTGCCACAAGTGTGCCTTGCTCACTCATGTCTGTTGTTGTTCACTAGAAAACCCAGGACCATCTCTGCAAAGGTGTTTTCTGACCAGTCTGCTCGGAGCATGTGCTGGTGCATGGAGCTCTTTCTCCCCAGGCTCAGGACCTTTGCATTCGCCTTTGTCAAGCTTCATGATCTTCCCGTCAGCCCATTTCTCCAGCCTATCTGAATTGCAGCACAACCAGCTGATGCATCAACCACTCCTCCCAGTTTTGTATCATCTGCAAACATGTTGAGGATACACTCTGTCCCATCATCCAGGTCATTAAGGAAGATGTTAAATAGTATTTGCCCCAGTGGCAATCCCTGGGGAACACCAAGTGACTGGACTCCAGCTGGACTTCAATTCAGCCAGTTTTCAGTCCACCTCACTGTCCACTTATCTAGCCTGTACTTCATCACCTTGTCATAAGAGACAGTTTCAACAGCCTTGCTAAAATCAAAATAAGCATTATCCACTGCAATCCCTGCATCCACTAAGCCAGTCATCCCATCATAGAAAGTTATCCAGCTGATCAAGCATGATTTCCCTTTCATAAGTCCATGCTAACTATGCCCAATCACCTTCCTATCCTTAATATACTTGGAAATGGCTTCCAGGGGGATGTGCCCCTGGAATGCTCTTTCCCGTCTTATCTCTGCTTAGGGAGCTAGCTCAATGCTCCACTGTCATGGGTCTTCTGTGGGACTGTTAACATTTACAGCCTCACCAAGTCTTTGCTAGAACTAATAAAGGTTCTGTTCTCCATCCTTTTCACCTAGAAGAATGGAAAGACAAAACTTTTTCCATTCACGCCAGCCAACTTGGCAGTAAGCTCAGAAGCAACAAGTGCTTGGAACAGCCCTCACTAGAGAATAACAACTACATTTTCAGTCATCTTTTCTTGGTGGAAAAGGGGAGATCTGAATGCCTCCTACTTTGCCAGAAGACCTCACAATCTCTCACTCCTTTAAAAGGCAAGCAGAAAAGAGCAATAAGAAAAAACTGGCTTGCTAAGAAGAAAAAGAGGACAAATCTTGCCAGAAAACACCAATGGCAAGTAACAGAAACTTGGGAGGTAGGGCCAAACAGTTCTAGACTCAAATTTAGCCCCATTTCCCCACACTTGCAGATTCAATTCTACAAGATTCCACTTTCCTGTACACAGCTGAGTATGACTGTGTCCAGAAAGGCACAGACTGCCTACTTCAACACCTAAAATAAAAGCAGTACTAATTTGTGGAGTTTGGGGGTTTTGTCACCCTCCAGAAATCTTTGGTCTCGCTTTTGTGACCCCATATTAATCCATACATTTATTAATCCCAAAATGCTTTACAGGACTGGGGAACACTGACTGGGTCATGAGATGAGCCAGGAGTCAAGAAGAGGTCCTCTGACGTCTCTAGTATGCAAGAAACCTCTGGAAGCCCTGTCCCGGCTGGTCCCAGCTAGCAGGCTGAAGGCTGGACCCTCAGAAGGTGCAGAGAGGGAAGAGGTGAGCAAAGACAGAAAAGGAAGAGCTACTCTCCACTGTTTTCCTCCAAGGCATTTCTTCTGTTTCACATAAGTGCTACATATAACTGTGAAACCTTTTTATAAAGGAATATAGACACTACTTTTATAGCTGCTTGATTTTTTATTTTAAAAGGTCTGTCATCAGACTATGCTGATTTGTTGAAACCAAAGCCCTCCTCAAGAAAGACCCAAACCACTCCTCAGGAAGGTGTCTCAGATTCTGGGTGAACTTTATTGTTAAAAGCAACATGGAAACGTTTCTAGCTAACAATCCTATAACACAGAAAAGATCCAGGTGACTGTCTGGCATATCTGTTGGATCTTACACCATCAATGCAAGTACACGAGCTAGTAAGATACCAGCTAATCTAAAGCATTACTACCTTCTTTCTCAGTTTGTTACAAAAACTGGCCCTAGGTTTGCCTCACCGTTGCAGATCAAACCAGTGTAAGAACCTAGCTTTCCTGCTCAACAGCCTTTGCATGAAGCTTGAACAGGTTTTTCAAAGCAACTGGCACTTAACCGCTCTTCAAGTATTTATCACTGTAATAGCTAAGCAGTAAGGAGGGAAGGTGTTTGAGATTTTTTTTTTTTTAAGAAGAATTCCCAATTTAAAAAAAATAAAACAAACAAACAAACCTCAGTTTTCCTTAGCACCTTCAGTGGAGCTACACAAAACTTTTCTCCATTCTTGCATTGCCAGATAAGCCTTCCTTCTGGTATCTGTGAGAAAGAGATGCACACTACACTGCTCAAAATAGCAACAAGTGAAGACTGTTTGCCTGTGTTTTCTCTTCTAAACACCTCTACGGCTTCCTTCATCCTCTACGTTTAAACATTCCCCATTTATGTTACTCTACCAACGTTTGTTTGTGTATGTGTGCCTCTCCCCGTGTACCACAGGATGGCAGCAAAAGTTAGGATATAAAGAAAACAGCAGGGCGAGAGACAAAACAAGAATATTACAATTGATTTATATATATTATTGTTACTTGAAACAAAAGGACTAGTTCCGGAACTGTAATCCAAATTCCCAAATGCATAAGTAAATACACAGGTCCTTAGGCACACAAAGAGAGTAACGCGTGAATCTGCACCATAGCAAGTCAAACGCATTAAAAAAAAAATTATTAAGGGAAACTAATGATATGGGATGCCATTACGAAAAGTAACTCTGGAATTAACAGGATGGGTTTTTTGATCCAAAGTAAATAAACATCAGCAAAAGTGAGATGGAGAACAAATTTGTGTGGAATGACAGTAAATAGCAATTGAGGAGGACTATATTGCTTAAATGGGTTAATACTGAAAAGGCATCCATAAAAACTAAACCAGAGGGGGCGGGGGGGAACCACCATCAAAATTAATCTCAAGAGATAAATACTCTTTCTGTTTCAGGTACGTTAAAAATTTATGTAAAATGTTTTACATAGATGGGTTCCTTTGATTGAGGGCACTTACCACAGGCAAACTAAAAGATGTTTATTTAAAAATTAAGTAAATTCTGTATATATCTTGCATGGAGTTCATAATTGGTGCCTCACCATTTTTTTAAAGCCTTCTCAGTAATGAGAAGCTCAAAGAGAAGACAAGGGAAAAGAGAACAAAGTATATGGGAAAAGCACCCAATAATCTGATAGTGGCTCTTTCAACTTTTCATGTGAGCTGTAGACTTCAAAAGCTGGGATTTGAAAGTCTATATTTATCATTATTATTAAAGAATAAGAAACAATAAAGAAAACCTTGCAAGCCCATAAGAACATTCTTAGAATGGGACAGGATAAGGTTCTAATGTAATTTTTGCATAGCAACCTTTAACTGAAAGTTATGAAGTAGTTTCACAGGAACTTGTTCATACAGTTTCTAGTGATGAAAGGCTTTATAAAGGGATGCTGTCACTGTGCAAAGTTATTCTCTCTAAGCCTTCAAGCAGTTTAAAAATTTTATAGTAAATTTAGATGAAATATTTTTAATTCATGCCACATCTGCTTCTGCTCATAAGTTTTTCCACTTTCTTCGTACCTTACCACTTTGCTTCTCTGTTCAATGCCAAACTAATCAAGAGACATGCTAGCATAGTTGGCAATTCATCGATATTTTGAAGTTATAGGCTATGTCAATTGTTTGCAATACACCTCTTGCCAAAAAGATCAACCAACCTCCTTTGAAGAAGCCATAACTGGCATGGCTCTGTCTGATTTCAGAACTCCAGCTAATCAAACTTGTGATCACTGCGATGGTGAGACTTGACTCTTCCTCCTGACTGCTCTCACAAGTCCCCATAAAAAGGGTGACAAATTCAATGATTAGAGCTAGCGCATTCTGAACATAAAATTGGGTTGCGGGGGCGGGGGGGGGGGGGGGCGCGCACAATTGCTCCTAGATCAGGAAGGTATTTGAAAAGAAGAGCTGGAAAAGATACTCATGCCCTTGTCTCAAGCACAGAACGATTTATGTGGCAGACATCTTGGCTGGCCAAAGAATATTTTTACTAACATATTTTGGACTTTTGAAAAAATAAGAACATTTCGTGTATGTGATGCATGTGGAAAAACTGACTTCCAGATGCTACCAGCAGCTGTGCTTCTCTACTATATCTACTTGTGTTATAGCTGTGACTTTTTCCCCCTCAAAAACTGTGGGATGACCATTGTACGTGACTGTTCTCATCTGCTGCCAACTCCTGGCCATACTGTGAGGCAATTATAAGGGGGCAGCTACTAGCCAAGTCGGTACAGTACTTCTTCCCTTCAGGCCACTGTCAGCACACACATATGAATAGGGATCTGGAAAATAAACATTTTCTATAGTCTTCTGCAACCTTCTTGGTGTAAAAATAGATTGTAACCATGCTTATGTCATGTTGTTGCTCAGCAACCTCCCCCCCCCGGCCCTTAATCTCCCTGTTCTCTAATATCTTACTGGTCTTCACTGTGCTCAGTCTGCAAACTACAACTCACTAGTCAGAAACAGCATTGCCTGCTAAGCTTGCAGGACATTCTGCCCTCCAATGATTACATACGCATAGGCAGATAGAGAGTAACCAGAGACAGCATGTTGACCTAGGGGAAAAAAAGCGGGCTAATGAAAAACATGAGGGATGGGGGGAAAAGTTGAAGTGAAGAAAAAAAAGTGGTCCTCTATCTTGAGGAAGCTTACAAAAATAAAATAAAAATTAGATCTCTAATCCCTTCCCCATCTGTCAAGGTGAGCAAAGAGGAATCAATGACCTTACTGCCGTCTCTCCTTTTCCCTGATGAGCTCTGGAGAAGGATCTTCCTTTGAAAGAAGAATAAGGACTGTCAGGCAGAACAGCAAGGACTCACAGCTCTCATAGCACCTGAAAAGCTTATTGTTTGAGAGAAACGACAGGAAAATGAAACTTGCAAGCACAGCTTTTGTGCATGCAGTCGTTTGTGTGAACGGACCCAGCAGATGAACATCCAACAGGGTAGCGACACCAAAGGGTAAAGCCTAGAGCTATTTGGAAAGGGACTCAAGTGCTTAAACTTAGGTATGCATGAGCATTTCAGAAGTCATAAGGTGTTCAGCCTGGCTTTCAGCTGCTGCCCTAGAAGATGGTGGGTCTCCTGTAAACTGCACATCACATCTCCCATCTCTTCCAATGCCTCGGGTACCACAGGAAATCTAAAGCCCCATTACATGCATGCCTGCGCTTTGGTCCCTGAATCACTCCTCAAATACCTGATTTCTATTCAAGTATTTTAACATTTATTGGTTTTAATGAATGCTGGGGAAAAAAATATCCCTCTCCTAGAATCAGTGTTTAACATTACCTCAGATATCTGCATTTAAGTACCTGACAAGGGGATGATACGCCTTGCATCTGTGCTGTTCGTATTTTTGTTACATTATGACTCCACCTTCCCACCTTCCTTCTGATCAGCATCCAACGGGGAAAGCTCATCCTGAACTACTGGTGCTTGCCATCTCCCAAGGTAATTAGAAACCCAACATCTACTTCAAATCATCTCCGAGTGTTCAGCTGTGTAAACGCAACCAAATTCTGGGACAAGATTTTCTACTTTCTTTGCAAAGGTTTAACCCTCTCCGGTGGGCCTTGTGACTAATCCGTCATTTCATCTCTCTACAACCTCACAACATCTCAACTGACTTGAGGGCACAGCCAAGAGATTACCTGGCAGCGGTTAGGTTAGTCAGCACTTCCCGAATGAGCAGCTGATGGAAGTGTTGCCACTATCAACCCTACAAGCAGAGTTAACAGTGAGGTAGGTATTGAAATACCTTTACGTTTCCAGATGAAAGATTCCTCAGAAAAACATATGTAAAACATCACGGGAGAAATCCTGATGCCCACTTAAGGTAGCAGTAGTTTTAGCACAGGCACTGCAACAGTCCACACCAGCCTCTCAGTGTACAGGAATCACCATCTATTTTTGTTCATCTATTACTGATTCTTAGTTGACCCAGAATGAAATGGCACTACATGTAAACTCTAATACTTACCATGAGCACGCGAAATTTCACCAAACAGAAAATCATGAGCTATTCCAGACTGCTTCCTTCCAGACTACATCAGAAGTTTAATTTCAGCATTTTACAGTGAAATAAACACAACATCTCACAGTAAAATGATAGGTTTTATTCAACAGCATTAGCAAGGAGTAATAATATTAACAATGATAAACCTTTTTCTCATACAATTAAGGAGCTAAAGATGACAGATACAATCAGCTACTCTGACCTCTTCAGCTATTCAATGCAATAAAAAAAGCAAATTTAGATTTGCTTTTGGTGAGCAGTAAGGACATTATAGAAAATCTAGATGTAGAATATGACCTTAGACAGAAGGATCACAAGAGGTCTCTGTTTAAATTAACTGGAAATAGAAAGAAAGCAAGTCCACAACAGATTTCTACAAGGCAGACAGACAAGCTTTGATAAACTCTATTAGCAAAATCAGATGGATTGAGGATGTCAGGGACTTGACTGTGAAGCAGGTCTGGAACATCTCCAAGTCAGAGGAAACCAGGGTATAAATTCTGAAATTATATTTTCAGTAATTAGGAGGATTTGTGTTAAGGGGCATCAGATCTAGTGGATGAATAACTACCTGAAGGAGGATACTAAGAATAAGTGGAAAGCCTACCAAGTAATGGAAAAGAGGGTGAAATGGCAGGGAATGCAATCTTCCTAATACCAGAGGTCAAGAAGAGAAAAGATAAGTGAAAATTATCAAAAATCAAGCCAAGATATACTTTGCTATGTGTTGGGGGAGGGGCAGCAGGTTTTTTTGCTGTATAAACAAGAGAATAAAGACAGAAAAAGAAGGGGCACATTGCAGTTGGCACAGTGCAAAAACTGACACAAGTACGGTCTCAAGTCTAAGTGAATGCTTTGTCTGAGTTACCAGTACGTATGACAATGAAGATGCTGTTATAGCAG
Source organism: Buteo buteo (assembly GCF_964188355.1). Taxonomy (NCBI): domain Eukaryota; kingdom Metazoa; phylum Chordata; class Aves; order Accipitriformes; family Accipitridae; genus Buteo; species Buteo buteo. The sequence continues at coordinate 39,061,220 of NC_134179.1, forward strand.
GATGACTAAAGAGAACAAAGATACGGAAACAAATTTTGCAAGCAAGCTAAAAGCTCAACGTACTCAGAGATGTGTCAGTACACACAGGGGAATGGCACAGGTAACCACGCTAGGACTCTGAAAGATCCAAAGGCTAAAATTGCTGGTTCAGCTCTACATCTTCCTAATGAAGTCAGGCACGAGGAAGCATCGGCCAAAGAACAGCAGACATAAGACCTTTATTTCAGAAGGAGGTGGGGAGGAAGGATCCAAGCAGCCATGGAATCTTACTTGCATACAAGGATTTACAACAGATCTCAAAACAAAGGATAAAAGAAGACATGGAGCTGAAAAGAAAATAGGATAAGGATAGATTAAGGATAGACTGTGCTCGTCTAACTTGACAGACCTTTTTAAAAGTAATCTTCTAGGCAAAAAAAAAAACAACAAACCGAACAACTCACCCCCAAAAAAACCCCCGAACAAAAACCAGAAGGGGTACTTCTTATCTGCTTGAGAAGTGTTTAATACAGTGCCACATAGGAAATACTTTGTTAATGGAAGAAAAAGACTGCTGGAGGTATTAAAAAGGGGGAGAAAACACTAGCAACAAGTAGTGCTGAAAAACACTACTATCTATAGGAGACAAATTGTGTTCCTCAGAGGTTAGTCCTAATATTTTCACCAAATACTTCAGTACAAAGAAGCAGGGAGTCCTGATGAAAACATGCAGAAAACATGAATTTCAGAGGCACTGTCAATACCAACAAGACTTGAGAGAGCAAGGAAAAGGCACTTGAACAAGCTGAGAACCACCACGATGAAATCCCTCCTGTCCATGCAGCCTCACCAAGGTTCACAGGTATGGGACATACCCCCACAGAAACAGCACCAGGTGCAGGGGCCATCAGCCCTCGTTGCTGTCGGTGAGCTTCTTGGCAAGAAACGTGGTCCTTTTTGCCACAAATAACTAACTACAGCATTTACTCCCTACACATCCATACCCATTGCTTTGGGAAGTGTATCTATGCATGCACAGGTGCTGCCAGTTGGACTGATGAGAAGATCTGGGCAGGTAACTGAAGGGAAAAGACCATGGAAAATAAATACTGAAGAAATGCTGAAGGCAGCACATAGCAAGCATGTCTCCATTCATACTACCGTAAGATGAAGGTTTCATTTCCCAGTTATTTATATGGTTACAAAACAAAGCTACAGTTTACAGCCAGAGAGTTTCAGAGTGATTCAAACTGTGTAAAAGGATCCAGCAAAATAATTTCAGGAGTTGTCTGATTATTTAAACCAACTGAAGTGCCACACACTTCATTAAAATTACCTGCACGGGATCTGGAACTATTTTAGGAGGCAGTGGAGTCTTTTAGTGAGTAAAGCATCCTGCTTTTTTTTCTTCCAAAGGTTTATTTCCATGAAGCATCTTCAGTTAAATATATGCCTTTCCCCTGACTGTTTCAGATTAAATAACAAAGCACATTTATTAAGGAGAAAAAAAAAACCCTTGGGGTGGGGGGTGGTATCTGAAGAGGCCTTTTTCCAACTGTCAACATTTCGAAGCTGAGTAATAACGCAGCCTTGGGGTTGCCATGGGAACACGTTTCATTTCCTAGGTGACAGCGATTGTATGTCGTCACCAGTGAACCGCACCGACTCTGGAAATATGTCAAGTTTCCTTCAGACGTCGGCATCCCGAGGCTCCCTGCTCCCGCCCCCGGCACATGTGCCCACCTGGGCTCGGGCCAGCGCCTCTGGCCTGATGCTCGCCATGGCCCCGCCGGACCCAGCCGATCTTCCTCTCCTGGGATGGACAGCTTGGTTTGGCTAGGGCTGGAGTAGGCTCCTAGGCATCTTGGTTTGAAGACCCTAATGAAGAGCAAAGTCGCCTCTCCCCTCGGTAGCCTCTTCCATTGCCTAACCAACCCGCTACGGGCAGGGTTTCATTCTCTCTTGAGAATGGCTTCAGTTTCCAGCCCTTTGGCCCTTGAATAAGCCCCATCGGCAGGGCTTCTCAGTATTAAAAACCCCAAGAAGCCTTGTGTCATGCTAGTAATGGACATGTTATTTAAATCAACAATTTCTGAATCATCTGTACTAATAATCAACCTCTAAAAATACCCGTAGAGCTCAAAGACTTGCTACACTAAGATGATTTTTTAACCTGAAGCCTTTGGTTATATATGACTGAAGACCCCTCTTTGCAGCACGTATGTTCCCCAACACAACTTCAAGGCCACCAGCTGCATGGTATAACCAGCAGGATTCACTTGCCTGTGAACACTAGGGAGGGCAAATAAAGTAGAATAACTTCTCCGTAACAGCTCCGCAGTGCTCATGCACTAGTCCAAAATAAGCAACTCTGATTCTGTAATAATTATTCTGCTCTGGAAGTAGAGTGATTATTTTATTCTGGGATAATTACTCCATTTCCAAAGTGAAATAATTGTTATAGAATAAAATCATTTTTATTTTGGAATATTTCATCCACATGTGGGAGTTATTCTGGAACAGCTAAATTATACCCTAATAGCTAGAAGAGAACAGCCCTGCCAATCAATTTTCCTCATACAGGCAAATCCTTAAACTGTAGTGCTACTGGAAGGAACAGTGCAAAAGATGTCGTTGCACAACTGGAGACCCCTACTGTTTAACCTCCAGAAGGATCTGCATTCACTTCCAAGAACTATGGCTAATAGCTCCCCTAAATTATCTATAGAGAAGTCCATAAAGAAAATCACAAGTACATCAGGGGATTTCCAGAGCATGCTACAAGTTTTACTGCTGGTAGACATACCTCATCACGGGATACGAAAATACTATCCATGCCATTGAGTGCCTTCTCCTCTACACTCACATGGTCAGAAATTGCTGCCAAGGAGGGGTCCTGGTCTACACCACAAAAAGCCCTGCCTGCAGAGGTAAACGTTAGTAGAGGTGTGTACCAGCTGTACCAGCACTTGATTTTCTGAAGGAACTGGGCACGTAACCTGGACTGTGTAGCGACTGTGCTATCTGTTCCTGGGAAACTAGCTTAGGTAGAAGTAAAATTTAAAACCCTTTACTTGAAAATCTCTTTCAAAATCTCTCCCTTCTTTGCCCGCTGTCTTCTAACATATCCAACTCCCAGGAGAGCAAGAAAGGAGTTTAATGCTAGCACCATTTTTACACTGCAAATTTTTATAATTGGGCATTAAGCTAGGCAAAGAAGTCAGGAGGCTCAAAAGTTTATGTTCCCACAGCAACAGTAATTCAGCAACATTTAAGATATATAGCAGAGCATAAATTAACAGTTATTGAAAATGCTGCATGTGTGCAATGTGGCCATGTTAACATTGCTATGGGAACCTTAATTTTTGAACAGATAAGCATTCTACCAAAATAAAAACCATACAAAAGAAATCATCATTACAGATTTTGCTGGAAAAGACTACAGCCAACTCCTCATCTGCAATCTGTTGATGCGGAACATAAGGACTCTAAAGCCTCAGAAATCCAAACAGGTGAAAAAGTCATCACTAAGAACAGTGGGTGCCAGAGCCATACCCACGGCTGACACTGATGCTGTAACTTTACTTTAAATTTGAATTTACAGTCAAACAGTATGCAAAATCATTCCAGAAATTAAAACAGTGGAAAAAAGAAGAAGCCCATGTACAGCTATCACCCTTCCCTCTTTTCCTACCAGATTTTTCATACATTAAATATTTTGGAAGAACAGACTGTAAATTTGCTACTGGCTTTAGTCTTTTCTAGTACATCTCAATTGGGGGGGGGGGGGGAAGGGGGGAATCAAGCTGTGCTCTAATATACATTTATTTAGTAGCAGCAAGTCTGGATTGTCTCTCTCATAGTATTCTAACTAAACCCAAAGTGTTAATTTCAAAAAGTCTGATTTGAGCAGGTCTTTGGGGATGGAAGTTTTCATATTTTTAAATGAACCTTGTGGCAGTAGGGCTGCTACCAAGGCCTTACTGTCTAGTGGACTGGATGTTGCTTCAGAGTAAAAAAGCAGCATCCTGGTTCTACTGCTCTGTCCGATTCTCCATGCTACATGACCTTGGGCAAAGCCAGGCTCACTTCCCCATTCTTCAGTTCCTTGAGCTGTGAAGCAGGAATAATGACACTCACCTTCTTTTTTACACACAGGTCCAGTGCTTTAACTGAGTGGGTTTTCTCCCCTGCTTAAAACAACAAAATCTTCAAGGCAGTCTTTTTACTGTATTTGAACAGAATTCCAGCAACATCTAAAATAATGTCTCTGCAAAGAATTCTGCCAACTTGCCATCTATGGAAAGAAAAACAAAATAAAAGCTCTTTTCTGCCTCTCCACCCTTTTGTTGCTGTGTGGCGTATATGGTTAGTCCCATCCAAAATCCTGTTGAACGAGTTTCTTCCCCAGAGTGACTACAAGATCACCAAATATTTTGGACCAACAAACAGGGCAAGTTCCAGAGTCCTGGAACTGCAGAGGCAAGATAAATAGCACTCTCCAGTCCAAGTCAGCACGACAAGTTTTCTCTCCGATATCCTGGCATGCACGCCTGGAATTGTACTGACATCAGCAGGATTTCCTTGCTCATAGGAAAAGCAGGATATTGGCTCCGAAACAAGCCACACAGTTCAAAGAGCCCTAATCTAAATTTTCTGAGGTGACCCTGATTTCTTGGCATTTATAGCACAGACTTTATGAAGATTGCATTATCACTTGAACATGTTTTCTGCGTATCATTAAGATTTTACTCAGGCCATAAACTTGAGTTTCCCTAGAGTGATTTAGAAAAAAGAAAACAAGCACTAACACCGGTCAGAATAGCGCTGCCTTTTACAAAAACAGAGATACACACTTAAAATAGGTAGCGACATCCCTCACTAGTAATTGGGAGAGAGACAGACGGAAGATTTTGCCCAGTACATGCACGACTGAGTTTTTCCACAGCAAACAGCCACTGCATTATTTAGTCAAAATGGAAGAGTTTATACTCTTTTATACCCAAAACACTGACTCCTTATGTTCTTCCTCCAAACCCTCCAGGCAGAGTACTGTATTTTCTAGACTGGAAGAAACAAGGCTGCTATGAACAAAGCCTGTGAAACACAAAGTTTAGGTGGAAGAATTGTGTTTTCAAACCTTACTTATGGGTTGCCCGAGAAGGACAGAAAGCCTGGGTTTATTTGAAGCCCTTGCCATTTCAAGATGTTTGCAGTTACCCTTCAGTGAATTGCAAAGTCCCTTGGTAACCAGCTGCCTTCTGTGTTTAGCCATCCCTCGTAAACAGTAACCTGCACGCATTTCAACCCCCATACCACTACGTCCAGTACACCAAAATCACTCTTTCACTCTAGCCAGCACCCTCACTGTCTCTGCTTGCCTTGACCCCAGCCCCACAGCACACATTTATCTGGACAGCCTCCGTTGCTGTCCTATTGCCTCCTCAGACAGCTCCATTCCTAACTTCTCTTCCTACATGGCTGATGCCAACATCCTCAGAAGCTGTACTGTTGCATCCCAGTTCTTTTCCTTCAGAGGTTACGTCAGCTCTGATGAAGTCCAGTGTTTGTTCACTCAGTCCGTGGAGTGAGAAAAAAGGCATCACGTTTGCTAGTGAAACTGGTAAAAAAGTCACCTTGAAGTTATTTAAGTTACCTTTTGCTCATCAATAGATATTAAGAAAACTTTTTCAGGCATGTAGGTGGTAAATTTTTGAACAAACGCTTCCCCACCTCACAAACTTAACTCTGACGTATTGGGAACATCCCTAGCCTTACAGTCTGACATTTATGACAGGCAGGAATTATTTAGCTTGGTTTTCTGGGACAGCAATGGGAGTCCCCAAAAAAGAAGATCTTTCCATGTACTTTATATCCATATGACAGTACCCATCAGTTTGTCACAATTTCATCACGCTGCCTATGGAAACCACTTCCACTGTTCCAGTGTGTTTTCAGCCATTACCTGCCCTCCTGATCTCCACAACCACTCCATTCTCCTCAGAGGCATCTTCCAATTCCAGGAGGTATAAAGCACTTGTCTGTGCTGTCTGACATCATACTCTGGAAAGCGTAGAGTACCAAAACCATCCTACTAGCCTACAAGTTGCCTATTCACTTCAGCATCCAGTGCCGGTATGACTACACATGGGGTTTTTAAAACAAACAAACAACAAAAAAATCAGGATCATGTAGTAAATCTCTTCCAGATTCCAGCACTAATCCACTAATCAGCACCATCCTCTGTCCCATTCGTAACATTGTGACTTTGGGTAAAAATTACTTCCTATTAGCTCTTGCTACCTTGAATAACCACCATAGAGCATTCAAACATTTAAAATAGACAACATCATTTTTTCCTCTTGCCCTTAATTTTCTTTTTCCTTTCAACTCTATCCCTTGCTAAATGTAAGCTAAAAATAGTTCATGACTGCTTCAAGCTATTCTCCCTCTCAATGACATAACATAGTAAGGGCTAGAGCACTGGTAGCGAGTGAGTCAGATTATATATGCAAACATAGTGCTTCCTGCCTAGATGCAGATGAGTTTCATTTATAACCTGATGCCTTGTCTAAGAGCTACATAACCTGTATGCAAACCATTATGCTAATTTGTTTTATTGAATATCCAAATTCATCACACTCTAAAATGTTAGTAAAAGAAGTTGTTTCTGAAATATCAATGAGGTTAAGCTCTGCCTAGATGCTTCTGTTTAGGTAGTACTAAGGGCACAATGATACATATCTTAATACACACAAGTTCTAATAGACATTGGTAAACTGGAAACATCTGCCTGTCACTTTACAGGTGACTCAGTGCAGGTTTGTCTCCCTTCAGGTCTCATTCCATATTGCTTCTTAGTGCTCCTGCCATAATAGCATATTGTTGTTCTAAAACACTTTAGAGAAAATAGAAAGGATTGCCTAAAGTCCAGGTAAAGTTTCCATTCTGCATATCATTTAACTGTATGCCTCTTCTATTATTGAGATGTTGAACCCCTTTTTAATTTGTTGTCAGTGCCAAAGATGGCAAACACAGAAGTCATGTTTCTTTGCCTCCTGATCTACTTTTGTATCAGCCAGCAACAAATTCCAAAATGCAGTGTACAGCTGGAAACTATCCCTGAAGGCTCTTAATTCACTCAGACTTTTAGACAGAGAGAATCACCAAGACATTCAGTATAGCCTCATTAACATCTGGTATCCAAGTCTCTTCTTTTCCCAAGCTCCAAAGAGGTGAAGGAAAGGGAATACTGGAAATTCTCTGAAGACCTGAACAGTTATCCATAGTCTGGTTGCTACAGGATCTAAGTCTCAGAAAAAACTTACAAAATATGCAGGAACAAGCTAATGACAGATTTTGGTTGAAGAGTTAAATTATGTCATTTAAGATGCTTTCTGCCACCTAAAAATTATGCCATGTTTCTTGCGTATACTGTCCCAAGAACAAAATTTGCTTTCCCATCTTCCTTTACAATTGTGTTTGGTGCTTATAAAAGAGTAATTAAATAAAGAGGACATGCATAAAACCACACAACTCAAAAGATGATATACCACTGCTGGCCAAAATCCGTCCTAAAATCTGCTACAAACCAAGTCATGGCAGTTTGGCAGCAGCATACCATTACACTTATTAAAATCAATTTCTGCTTTAAAATGAACTATGCCAACTACCATATCACAGAGAGCTAGGCCTGCAGACCCGTATCTGTTACACGTCTACTTGATGAGAAAAGGACCAGAAAGAGACTTCAAATATGACCTTGCTCTCTGCATTATTAAATCTTATCCCATTTCAACTGCTCTTGAAGCCCTCAAGATACTCTGTGTGATAGCCTAACCCTCCTCCGTATTTACAGTGCTTTTCAAATTTCTGCCATCATCCGATTTCATCATTACTCCCAATTTTTTTGCCCGAGCTCAACAGCAGAACATGACATGCAGGAGGCCCAAGACAAGTCCTCAAGGATTTCCACTAGTAGATCCTCACCCAGCAAGCCTGGCGCTCCCGTTCTTCATCTCTGCCTGCCACCCTCCCGGCTTTATTTAGATCCTTACGTATCATATAGTACCTGTTTCTTCCCCTTTCCTTCTGTTTAACCAAATGTTCTCTACATGGCGCTGTACTAGAAGTTCAACTTTACTGCCTATGGAGACAGCAGCAATATTTTCCCTCTCTATTTAGTGTGTTTAGATATCCACCTAGCCACAGAAGGGGACAGCTATGAAGTGGGTGAGCAGATGGGGGAAAAGCATCCCCAAACAAGAAACCCAGCCAAATGCCACTTGTTAGTGACAGCTGCCACCTTCCTCCCACTCTCACCAAACCCACTCTTCCTTTCCTATATGGAAAGCTGCACGGTGCAGCAGCCCTCACTAAATGAGAGGTGCAATGTGTGATTACTTCCCACCTCTCCTCCTCAAAAACCCCAGAACTCAAACCCACAAAGCAGCAGAGTCAAGTCTTGTCCCCGCTCAGTATGAAGTGACACCAGCTCCAGGCACGGTTCAGTTAACGGCAGAAAGCCAGTCACCAATAAAGCAAAAACATCTAACCAAAACTGAGCTGATCCTGCCCAAGCTGTCAGTAAACAGGGGCCTGCTTTCAGCTCTTTGGGCACAGGGTGGGATCAAGATCCCAAACTGCCACGTGAAAACAGCGAGACAGTTGTTTTTAATTATTTATCCATTCTAATCCTGTTCATTAAAAACATTTTAAGGATTAGAATATATGACATTGACCTAGCCGTGAACTACAACATGAGTACACTGCCAATGAGATTTTCAGAATCCTTTTATTTTAGGAAATGTTTGGGAGATTTTGCCAAGCCAAAGGAGAATTTTCTATGTCCATCCCATATAAGTGATTGCTCATAATAAGGATAAGCAGTCTTACCTTGCATAACTTTCTGCAAAATAAACAAAGATCTCAAAACACTAGTTTTGCAAGAGGTTTTTGTTACAAATTTAAAACAGAAAACTACTGGCTAAACACACAGACTACAAACCTACCCACCTTACAGAGATATTTCCATATGTTTGTTTAATACTTGGAGTGTGAAGGCATCCCTCTTCTGATTATGCTGAAGTAACAATCACAGACTCCAAGCAAGCAAGCAAGCAGGCATTGCTCAAAAAATTCTTCTAAATCCGTCCAGTAGAGGGCAATGACGTACACGCACAGAGTGAAAAGTTGAATTTGAAATGCACGCTTGTAAAAATAAAATTAAATTAAAATAAAATAAATGCTTTAGAACTATAAGGATATTTTTAATTGTTTTATCTAGAATATTTCTCTTCAGGGGTATATAGATCACTATACCCCACTTCAATGCCTCAAAGGACTTCAAAATTCAAAATTACACATTAAAAATCTTTATGATGTTTTTGCAAAACTGACCACTACCTATAGAGCAATAGGACAGCCTTCCATAAAGGAACATAACTCTATTTTATGTTTGACTGCAGGATGAATGCCAGAAGTGTTTTTGTTCCTTCAGCAACACACATTTAGTAGCTAAAAAAACTTCACTTTTTGTTTAAAATTGGTCCAGAACGATACCGTTAAAGCAGTTTCTTCCTGCCACGCACCCATCTACCGCAACGAATGCTCACAGCCATTAAATAAGATATCAGGTTTACATGGAAAGCTGCTGCTGTACTCCAACTGTTTCTTTTACAGTTCTCAGAGAGGATCCATGCTTATTTGTTTCAACTACGCTTAAAAAATAATCCAAAACTTCTTCAGGGGTCTGCAGCACATCCCCCTGCCTCGCAGGTACGAGGTGGTCAGGGGCTGAAGCCCTGAACCACCCCCGCCAGCTCCTCACGGACCCAAATAGCAAGGTAGGACTACGAGCAGCGCCCAGCCACCCGTTTCTTCAAGGGTAGGAGAAGCGCTGCTGGAAAAACCAGACGTGGTAGAAAATGCGATGGGCACAAGGTAAGAATTCGTCACAAAAGTCACCACGACCGAGTGGCTGTTTACATCTGGTTGGGACTTGCGTCAAATGCTGTCACCTCGGGTTATTGCGGCTCCCCGAAACTTTCCACTGCAGAGCTTGGTACAAGCTCAGGTCGTGTTCCCAGGATTTCTACATCCCAACAGCAGGAATGGGGAAAAACAGCTGTGAAATATACCCCACTAGCAGGCATGAAAATGAGAAGCTGCTCACAAATTATTGCACATTTTCTGATTTTTCCCTTTTTTTGGGGGGGGGTGGGGCGGGGAATGGGGTGGTGTTGTTTTTTTTTTTTTAATGTGGCAATGACTTGTTCATGGCAATGTCTGAACAGCTTTTTCCAGGGTATCCAACTCACTTGGCTGAACGTGGTAGTTGCTAGGACAGCTGGTCAGGACTCAATTTTCTACAAAATCTCTGCAATACACTCCCCCCTTGGAGGGAGGAACAAGCCTCCCAAAGCCGGAGTGCACTGGCTGCTGCCAGAGCTCGCAGCTGCCAAGAAGGCCCAAACTCCTGATCTCAAGATGTTGATCTCATGATCATGATACTGGTTTCCTAGCAGCTGCCACAGCTGGAAGCACGAGGGAGTCCCCCAGCCTGGAGAAGCCTCTGTGGAGCAGCTACGGAGTCTGCAGAGCGCGGAGGCCCTCGACTCTGCAGCACGGACAGCAAGAAACGTGGGTTTCAGTGAAAGCTCAGCAGAGCTGAAACACTTCTAGGACAGCCTTACACTTCATATGGTTCAGATTTGCCTGTGCAAATGAGGCATCGCAGAAGATCCACAACTCGCTTTTTAATTCACACCTCATGGAGTGATTGTTGCAGGTTGTATGGTGACCGCTCGCTGCTCTGGCTACATTCACCTCGCATTTTTTAATGCTTTCTTCATCATGAAGACACCTCAAAGGTATTTTGGTTTTTAATTGAAACAGATACTTGAAGAACTTCATCATAGTTTTAGAGCAGCACAGATATGACTACCTATGTATGCCAACTGGTTTAAAGCCTTGAGTATGGTCTGTGTACAAAGCACCAGTGAAATTTATCAAGACTGACAGACAGAAGAATTATCTTACTGTTAAAAAAAAAATCAAATTATTTTTTATAATTCTTTAAAAGAATATTACTTTAAAATAAATTCAAACTCACCGAAGGATTTACTTTGTATGTTCTCAGAAAAAAACAAAACTACACACTGATATTGTTTTTTCATAAGTTAGATGTTGATCAAATCTATCTATTTTAAGGGACATATAGTTGGTTGGGGTTTTTTTTACTTTTTTACTATTGTACTTTATATACATATATATATATATGGTACCATTGCAACAAGAGGTATTAAAATCTTTCCATGAAACAGAACTTAACGTGATTTAGCTATCAGAATGCTAGTTAAGTATAATCAATAATTTATCTCTTGAAGGAGGGAAACACCCAATTTTAATGAAATTATGCAACTTTCACTATTGTAGGCTTACCTCATCAGGAAAGCAAAGTAACTAGATATATCTAGAAAGGATATATCTAGAAATAGCGTACGATCAGCATCCAACTTCAATCAATTCATATCTGTCAACATACAGAGGGTTTCTGTATGCTTGGGCTTCTGTAAGCTTGACTCAAGGAAATCCCTTCAAATTAGGCAAAGCAAGCATTTTAGCATTTCACACCTGTACCGCAAAAGCATCTGCGCCTTTTGCTCGTGGGTTTGAATCTTTTTTTGTTAGATGCTATGCGAACACCAAGCAACAGATGAAGCTCCTACCTCAAAGAGCTTTTGGCAAGCTATTAAGGCAAAAAAAACCAGCAAATACAATATGTCCTCTGTGATACACAGGACCTTGTCAGATGGCACCAATTAGCATGAGCCACAATAGCTAGGCTACACGCACCAGGTATGGAATTAAGGTACAGCGTGCTGCAAACAGTCAGCATGTGCAAACCACGTATGAGGAATTTCAAAGCATACAAGTTAGTCATGCAAGATGGCACAGGACAAAGCTCAAGTGTGCCTACATGGAAGCCTGACAAATACACAGAAAGAGTCTGCAGCCAACAAGCTCGTACGGCACAGGAGGTTCTGTACCAGGAAGGCAGAGAGTCACATAAGGCCTTGCAGGGCAGTTCTAGTACTTTTACTTTATAAAGGTAGAAAAAAGTCAAAGCCACCAGCTAGAAAAGCTGTTTTGCATTATGTGAATGTGAATTTTTTTAATGTGGTAAAATCATTCTCCTACACTGCCAGAAGAGAGCAATCCCCATGAGATACCTGTACACTGCCCTCGGGTCCAGCAGCAATCATTTTTCCCTGCCCAAAACCCCAGTGAACCATCTGCTCTTCAAGCAAAGCTATTTCCTTCTATAATTAACATAAATTTTCCATACGTTCTAGTGAAGCCATTTATTTTCCCAATGGGCAGCAACATGCTAACATAATTGCCCTCAAAAAAGTTAACTTCAGCTAAACCTCAGCTACAGTGTAATTTCCCACCTCTTGGAGCCAAGCGTACAGCCTGGGTGAGTCCTGAACCCTATCGCAGGGTGAGACCTGGGCATGCATCCCCCCCACCTTGGTTCTCCAAGGAAATGAACTCAGGAATGCAGGCGAGTAAGGAACCACAGCAGGACACATCCTCAGTCTGGGCAATCAGAAGGCTCATAACATACCGACCCATAGCCTAGGTGGGACCATGTTGACACCGTTTTGTCAGTCAGATGATGAAAATACAGCTTTGCAGGGCATAAACACCACAAATACCACTAAGGCAGGTAGTCTTCACACACGCTAGCAAACGAGCAGGCGCAGAGGTACAGCTTTGCAGAATGGGGATTTTCAGCCAGCTTGCCTTACAGCTTCAGGAAGCTGAGTCGCATCGTATGCGCCGCACAGCTTTGGGGAAGGCGAGAGATCACCCCATTTCCAGCCAGTTTGAAAGGAGTCAATCACATCCAGTGCCAAACAGCTGAGACTGAAGAGAACCTAAGTAAAGAAACCATCTCCCCCTCCTGAAGTTCGCTGCCTGGGTCGTGAGCATCCTTTTAACACTGTTATGGCTCAGCAAGGTCTGCCAAAAGCCCCGGGCTGGGGCTAGTGCAAAACGTTCTCCTGGGGCTGATTTTAGCTCTTTAAGACAGATTCACTGAGCAAGGTAAAAGATCCAGGTAGCTTAAAAGAATAGAAACAGCCCTTTTGCTCCTCCCTGCCACTCAATCTATCCCGACTTTGAGCATGAGATGCTGGATGGTGTTACAATGAAGATTCATAGACATCGAGGTGCCCCCTTTGGAACAAGACTGAACATGGAAAGATGTTCATCTGGACCTTGATTTTAAAGCATAATACTTGTCCAATTCCACATTCAAGTAATTAAAGCTTAGTTCTGGAAAAAAACGTGCTAGCTTTAGCCATTAATGTCTAAAGAACCTATTCAACTGCTTCTCTTTTTATACCACACTAAAGCTGAATCAACAAGATTGCAGAGATGTCTGAGATCAGAGTAATGGCAGAGCTGAATTTAGCCCAGTGGTATTTTTGTTTAAAGGAAAAGCACAGAATGGAGAAACGCTGTACTCATAAGTGGTTTTTGGACTGCATGAAGGACAAACTCATTAGGCTGAAAAGCAGTATTTCTATCTATATCTAGTAAATGTATGGATAGCATCTTAACTGGTTCATCTGGAGGTTCCTTTAGTAACTACTGCTTTCTAAAGAGACTTTGTTTAAAGGCCTTATTGCTGTATAGAAAAGAGAAACATAGCAATTGAAATATATGGAAATATATGAAATGTAACATGCCTAAATGTCACTTTTTCACCAATTAACAGAATTATTTCTCATTTCTTGCACAGTACTTTAAACAAGAAAATATAATTCCTGCACCTGCCTCCTCTCCCCAAAGACAGCAAACAAAAATAATTTTTAAAGATGAGATGAAGGTGCTAAATGCAATTCATAGGATCATGGAGTAATTCAGGTTGGAGGGATTTCTGGAGGTCCCTAGTCCAACCTTTTGCTCAAAGCAGCGTCAGCTAAGATCAGACCAGGTTGCTCAAGGCTTTGTCAGTTGAGTCTTGAAAACCTCCAAGGATGGAAGTTGAACAACCTCTCTGGGCAACCTGCTTAACTGTCCTCAGAGTGAAAAAAATTTTCCTTATAGCCAGTCTAAACCTCTCATTTCAACTTATGCCCATTGCCTCTTGTCCTTCTACCATGCACGACTGTGAAAAGCCTGGCTCCACCTTCTCAATAATCTCCTCTAGAAATTAGGGGGCTGCCATTAGGTCCACGTAAGTCACCTATTCTAGAGGCTGAACAAGCCCAAGTCCCTCAACCTCTGCTCGCCAGCCAAGTGCTCCAGCCATCCTGGTAGCCCTCCTCTAAACTCATTACAATTTAGCAATGTCTTTCTTGTATTTGGGGATCCAAAACTGGACACAGTACTCCAGAGGCAGCCTAACAATTGCCGAGTAGAGGGGGATAATCAACCCCTCTACCTACATGCCATACTTCTGTTAATACAGCCCAGGATGCTGTTGGCCACTGCCTTCGCTGCCAGGGCACACTGCTGACTCGTATTCAGTTTGTTGTCTACCAGAACCATCAGGTTCTTTTCTGCAGAGCTGCTCCCTGGCCTGTACTGTTCCAAGGCAGGGTTTCTTCCCAGGTGCAGGACTTGGCATTTGTCCTTGCTGAATTTCATAAAGCTCCTGCTGCTCCCTCCCGCCTGTCCAGGTCCCTTGACGGTAGCTCTGCCCTTAAGCGTATTCACTGGTCCTCCCAGTTCGGTGTCATCTGCAAACTAAGAGCAAGCCCTCCATCACCTCCTCCAGGTCACGGTCAAAGACATTCATTGACAGGTCTCAGGTCAGACCCCTGAGGTAGTCAGTTCAAGCAGACAGATTATTGAGAACATATCCATCTGGTACATCCAAACTCTGAGCATTTAATAAGCAGGCAGGATTCCAAGGCTTAAGATTACAAGTAGAGCAGCATATCCACATTTAACATTTAATCTAGTCATAGAAATCAGCTTTTAGGGTGGTATTTAAGGGTTTAGCCTTAAGTCTAGGCACCATAGGCTTCCTTTATAGTCAGCAGAGAGAAAAAAATCAGTACAAGCTGGGGACTGACTGGTTAGATCTGCAAAAAAAGGACTTCGATACAACAGGGTGTTGACAAACTGGAGAGAGTACAGCAGTGCAGCATTAAATGACAGACTGTCACTTAAGCAGCTGGAGGTACTAGGAGATACACAAGGAGAGGCTAAAGGAACTGGGTTAGGTTAGCTTGAAAAAGAGAAGGCTAAGAGCCAATTGCTGAATTCAAATAGCTAAAGGTGTGTTGCAGAGAAGGTGGCATCAGTATCTTCTCAAAGGTGCACAGCAAAAGGACAAGAGACAACAGTCACAGACTGCGATGCAGGAAATTCTGATCAGACGTAAGGAAAAAATTAATCAAAGTGCAAGTGGTTCAGCACTGAAAAAGGTGCCCAGAGAGGCTGTGAATTCTCCCTCCCTGGACATTTTCAAAACTCAACTGGATGGGCCCTGAGCAATCCGATCTAACTTGGAAATTAGCCCGGATTTGAGCAAGGGGTTGGACCAGCGACTTTGAGAAGGCCCTGCTAGTCTAAATTTTTCTATGATTCTATGAGAAAGGCCCCTTCACTGGGTGATTCATCTTGTCTTAAAATAGGTGTCTAAAATAGATTAGATGAATCACCATCTGGTAGTGCCTGTGTCTCACTGAATATATTCTCCACTGAATACAAAAGCAACCTAAGCTGACCAGCTACAATTAGATGTCTTGGAACAAGACGTCTGTAAATTGGAAGAGATGAGAATCACTTGTGCCCCCAAATGGTAAAGTTCTTGCCTTGTTTATATATTACCCTTTTAGGGCGTGAACCACTTTCTTAATAGCCAATCTCTTAATTGTGGGAGAAGGTGGACAAGACCCTCATATAACACCTAAAAAATTAAAAATGAGAATAACTTAGAATTTGATCTACACAGTTAACTTGTTTGTTGCTGTATGAACACTTCCCTTCATAATGCAACAGCTACAGTTTTATGATCGGGTATACAGATTATAATGTCTAGGAGCTTTGTCTTTAAAGACAGCTGGCTAATTAGAAGCTGATATGAGATTTTTCCCTAGCATGAGGATATTTCTATTTTGACAGCCTTATATATCAAGGCCATAGTGGATCAAGGAGAAATGAGTTTAAATGTTCAGGTCATCTAGAATTTTTTTTTATTATTATTATTTTACGGACTCTACATGCTTTAAGAACATGGTTTAGAGCTGTCTGAAATTTTCATTGACAGAAACCCCACATATTTGACATGAATGAGTAGAAACAGTTGAAGTTCTGGGCATTTTTTTGGTCCTTAGAAAGAGTATTTACCTAGAAAACACTTCTCTCCTCCTTTTAACCTGGAAGGAAAGAAAAAGGGAGGTAGATAAAAAAGAAAAATGAAGTCTTTTTTCAGCCATCCACATTAGCAGAACAACTCTATTTTCTTTTATCTGAAAAACTGAAGCTTAATTAAAAGAATTAAACTAATTTAAAAGTCAGCTTAAGTTTGCAGGTACTTTTCCCCTTCTCTTTCTACCAGCTCTTTTCTCTCATGCTCTGCAACAAGATTGCGTTAGAGCCCTGGAACCCACCCATGTGAATTTAATCACAAAACATAAAACAGGCACTATTTATTTATTAAGTGTTTTGTTACAAAGGAAGGGGAAAGGTCACAGAGTATATAGTGGGATATACACACTTCTTATGGTTGACATTCATATTATTTATTAGGTTTGGCTTGCTATTTCTTTGGTTTTCCTTCAATAGGGTTTTTACTTTTAATAGATACACTTGATAAATGCTTCTTGGTTTATCTACAGCAGTTTGAAATTACAAAGCTTCCAAAGAACACTGAAACTTTTTAAAAGCACTTATATATTAAGAAAGTAACTTAGGCATTCAACTCCCAATAGTGAAACGCAGAAACCCAGCCTGCCTCCTTTCATGGTTTAGAGGCCACAGCAACCTGTATCTGTCACTTGAAAACTTACTTGGACACCTTCAGTCTCCAGTCGCCTTTACAGCACTTGTCAAGCTGTATTGGCTTTGTGCGGCAAGGTTTTGGCAGTGGGGGGGTTACAGGGGTGGCTTCGGTGAGAAGCTGCTGGAAGCTTCCCCCATGTCCAACAGAGCCAATGCCAGCCGGCTCCAAGATGGACCAGCTGCTGGCCAAGGCTGAGCCCATCAGTGATAGTGGTAGTGCCTCTGGGGTAACGTATTTTAAAAGGCTGAAAAAAAAGACAAGAACAGCAGCAGCAGAGAGAGGAGTGAGAACATGTCAGAGAACCAACCCTGCAGACCCCCAGGTCAGTGCAGAAGGAGGGGAGGAGATGCTCCAGGTGCCGGAGCAGAGTTTCCCCTGCAGCCCGTGGGGAAGACCCTGGTGAGGCAGGCTGTCTCCCTGCAGCCCAGGGACATCCAAGATGGAGCAGATCTCCACCTGCAGCCCGGGGAGGACCCCACGCCGGAGCAGGGAGATGCCCAAAGGAGGCTGTGACCCCGTGGGAAGCCCACGCTGGAGCAGGCTCCTGGCAGGACTTGTAGCCCCGTGGAGAGAGAAGCCCACACTGGAGCAGGTTTGCTGGCAGGACTTGTGACCCCGTGGGGGACCCACGCTGGAGCAGTCTGTGCCTGAAGGACTGCAGCCCGTGGAAGGGACCCACGTGGAGCAGTTTGTGAAGAACTGCAGCCCATGGGAAGGACCCATGTTTGAGAAGTTCATGGAGGACTGTCTCCCATGGGAGGGACCCCACGCTGGAGCAGGGGAAGAGTGTGATGAGTCCTGCCCCTGAGGAGGATGAAGTGGCAGAGACAAGGTGTGAGGAACTGACCGTAAACCCCATTCCCCATCCCCCTGCACTGCTGGGGGGGGTAGGTAGAGAATCCGGGAGTGAAGCTGTGCCCGGGAAGAAGGGAGGGGTGGAGGGAAGGTACTTTTAAGATTTGGTTTTATTTCTCATTACCCTACTCTGGTTGATTGGCAATAAATTAAGTCAATTTTCCCCAAGTTGAGTCTGGTTTGCCCGTGTCGGTAATTGGTTGAGTGATCTCTCCTGTCCTTATCTTGACCCACGAGCCCTTTGCTATATTTTCTCGCCCCTGCCCAGCTGAGGAGGGGGGAGTGCAGCCCACCACACAAGCATTTATATATAGGGATCCATTTTCTGGATACTTTGGAGTCAGCTGAGAGACTAGGCTAGCTTACACCTTCACCAGCAGACTCCATTAGCCCCCCGGGGCAGCAAGCGGGTGGGCACAGCCTCCCTGTTTGCCCTGCCCTTCCTTCGGAGAAGGTGACAGAAACCAGGATGAGCGTATCAGGCTCTAGTTTTCCAAAGACAACTGATAAACACTTGGTAGCATAGAGAAATGCAAGCTAAGCATAAGAAACGTTAATGTATATAGTGCAGAATTCATTCTCAAAAGCCAATAATGTACTTTGGATACATGCAGCATATCTGCAGCCACAGCACACATTTATATTCTATAACAAGATTTTAACTACCAGGTATTTGAGAATGCAAAAGCCATAGTAAAGCCTTCCATTAAGGAAAAGGAGTTTTAACACATGCTATACTTCTATACTTAACTATGACTTCCATAAAAAACTCAGAGATACCAACCTTTCAAGTGCATATTTACTTTGCATCAAAATTATCAAGAAAAAGACATTCTTGAATTTACAAAAGCAAGTCTACATCCTATAGAAGCCAACAAATAAACACACAGGGATGCCTACATGCAGAGTCAAGTATTCGTTAGAAGTGTTACATTATCAATCATGTCTTTCACATTAGCATCCCAAAGGTTTCAATTCATACATGGCTTCCTTATCAATGGATGAGCCTACATGCTTCAACTTGCCATTGATTTTTTAATTTTTACCCCAAACACAAAAACCCCAGTCTATATAGCATAATAAAAACATGAATTATTCCTTTGCAGGATAAATTGCCGCAGTGCACCCTTCTTTTCAGATCTACTACAGCAAAACAAGATGCTTATTTAACGAAATGCACTCCTGTAAATGCTTATGGGGAAACAGCAAAATCCTAGCCAACAGCATGTGTATGTGCACATATGTGTATTTTGCCACATAGGATGAAAATTCAGGTTGGGATTAACAATAAAGGTGACAGAATTAAGAGGAGCCAAACTCAAAACCTGTTCACAAGTCAGTGTTATATTCAGACAGATAACTGCAGTGAGGTTCTGCAAGACACGCGTTCAGCTTTGTCCAGCACTCTTCCAAAGAGCTTACTGCAGGACACAAAAGAACACCATTTGCTCCTCATCCAGCCGCCTGCCAGCATTTCTGAATTAGCTATTAACCTTATTAATAAAGTAAAAAGTTAAACGGACTTCAGTTTTGCCAGAATAAACCCAGAGGGAAAGAGAAGGTATTTATCATGGAAAGGTTGAAGGATATTTTGAAGGAACTGTGACAATGCTTGCAGGGAAAGGCCCATGTGCTAAAAGCTTCTACAGAATATTGTCCTTACTGTGAAACCTGTTAGATTAATTTAAAAGAAAAGCTATAAAAAGAATAATATTTTCTACTAAACAATTAATGTTGTCAAATAATGTCTATAGAACTGTATTGGTTACACATCTAATAAAGTCAGCGTAACTTTTTCCTAAGGGAAATGGCATTTTTCCTACATATACTAAAAAGTTCCCTTCTCTGTGTCCCAGAGATTCTCCCAAAGCCAGCTTCCCTTTTGTTAACTAGATATCCAGCATCCAGCCGTTTGGTACATCGCACACAGGAGAAAGTCGCTGGCCGCAAAGAACGACCCAAAATTAGAGCACAACCACAGAAAACTATGGTTGGAGGGGATGGGAAGAACAGAAGCAGCAAGTAACTTCTGCTATATATGCTTTGTTTGGCAGCAGAAACAAGGATGGGCTTTGTTGGGCGTGCCAGGATGGGAGCGAGTACATTCTGAAAAGATGATCCTGGTTTCACCACGCAGCTGCTAAAGTCTATGAAACTATTTCACAGGTCCTCCTACCAGCCCTGCCTGCTGGGAAGTCGCTCTACACATCCCTAGGCAAGAGAAAAGGGGAGCGGAAAGACGCAGGGACAACTGACAAACATGTTTCCCCATGAGAAACAGTCCCAAGCCAAGCACTACCTCTCAAGGCAACCTATTTGGTAGCTCAGAAACCAGCCTCACTCTGTAACTACTTCCCTGCCACCGCAGTGGAACGTACTCAAGGACAAGCGCTCATGCCCTGTTGTGACTTGGCCATCACTAAGGAGGAGCATGTCCTAAGTATCTTTTAGGTGTAAGTTTCCAGGACAATTACCATCTGAATCAAAACTTAACAAAACTGTTAACTTGTATTACGTTCAAAACCAGTCTACGCTGATTAAGGAGAAAAGCCAACCCGCTAGATGTCTACGACAAATCCTCCAAACCCAAGGTTTTATATTTGATTGCTGTTTCAGAGCCACTATTGGCACTTTGAACATTTCAGCTATGCAAATATGAAAACTTTATTCTTTTACAATTAACAGAGACCAACGCACATGTGCTTATTCTCAGTAAGTACTAGTCTTTACTCTAGAGGTGTTCTGCTGGTTAATTGTAAAATAGGAAATGGCACAGTATGAACAAAAAGATTTCAGAGTCTGGGTTTTATTTTAGAGCATTAAGATTTCTGTATTGACAAATACCCAATACCATCAGATCTTATTTTTCTTTTGAACTGGGAACTATGAAATATTGTTTCCTATGTAAGAATGTGTGTAAGATGTCTGGTTTTAAAAGAAGTTTGCCCATGCTTTTCCTATAGCAAGGCCAGAGCAAAAACTGCAGGGGCAGGCTTTTAGAATTTTGAATGAGTTGTAGTCTTGCAAATATCCTCAAGCATGTTCAGGCAGTCAGCTTTAATCCACGTTCTGGAGAATTTTTTTTTTTCCTGTATTGTTTCTAGTATTTTGTGCTGACAGCTCTCATGCTTTATTATATTTTCTGTCTTACCCTGAAATGCTATCCTATTTTGCATGACTGAAGTTTTGAAAGCTCTAATTGATTTGTTGTAACTACAGTAAAATCATCATGTATTATGTTATTCTATGAGAAGTCCCTGTTGCCCCCAAGGGGGGGGGGGGGGGGCAATCAGCCATTATTGGGGAAAAAAGAGGAGGAAGAGAGAAGGTGTATATGAAACTGCCTTTTGTCTGGCTTGGCTATTCAAAATTTTTTCCATCATAAACTCAGAGATCAATAGAAAACCCAGTTTAGGACTTCCTTATAACTTCTAATGGCTAAACATTAGCAAGATCCCAGTAACTGCTCTTCAGGGGGGACAAGTTTGTGATATAACTTGAAATCAAAGCCATGATTGTTTTACTTCAGCAAATTTTACTAGTCCTGACTGTGACAAAAAGAATTGGCTCAATTTGAAAGTGAAAACATTTGTTTTATCAAGCTTTGGAACATAAAAGTGATGGAGAACCTCATTTATCAGACATATGAAAAATAGGTAACACTATTGAGCAATAGCTAAGTAAATACAACTGCCATTTGTCAAAAACACACAGACAGAAAGACCAGCTTCAATCTAGGAAGGCATTTCAGAATGTAAAAAAATACTTTGAGTTAAGACGACTTCGGTTTTCTTCCTAAATATTTTAAAATAAGGATTTATAGGTAAAATGAGAAAAAGAGCCACCAGGTTTTCAAAACCAGGGTCAAAACCAATCTGCATAAAGTCCAACAGTGTAATGACATTCATGACCACAGCTTGTAAGCACTGCTGACATATAGATAATAACACACTGAGAGCACCTGGAAGACACAGACTCAAGAGAGTAAAATGGAGACACAGAGCCATTCAGTCTGTGGCAACGCTACAACAGAGAATCCCAGAGTAACTGAGATAAAACCTTTAGATGTCCAGTTTTAAAAATTTACTGTTAAAAACTTAGAGAATAGAAACTTACATACTTTCTAGTGGGAGAAGGGAGACAAGTCAGACCCTTACAAGGCATCAATCTTCTAACAGAAAACACTATAAACATTACTCAAACTAAGTATCACTTAACACTCCCAGGCCATATGTCACTAATCACAGCATAGGAACTAAACACAGTCAGAGAGATTGTAAACCAGAGGAAAGAAACAATGAAAAGTTACAAAACAACCTAGAATTTTCCATACTAGTGATGACACAATGAACTGAAAAAAAGGAGAAAGAAGACAGGAAACCAGTTTTTCACTTATGTTTGACTTTCCAACAGCATGGATGCTCACAGAATAATTTAGCAGTTAAGGGTCAAAGTAACTTTACACCAAAAAAGTAAAACGAGAACATCTCTTTGACACCTCTCATGTCCTAAGCAGGCTTGCAGTATATGACAAGTACACACTACAAAGTCACACAGATATACGGAAACATCACTGTGCCAGGTTCACAGGGGTTCTCAGTTGCTTTAAAGTTTGGGGACTGAATCACATCAAAAACCCCAAGTAAAAATTTTGTTTAGCATCAATGTAACATTTTAAATGCAATCTGCTCAGCTCAGCCGGTGGGTTTCAGCCCAGCTTTCAGGCAGCTGAAGCCTAGGTTAGAATGTGTAACAAAACAAGCAAGTGGCTCGGGCAATGAGTAGCCCCAGTTTTCCCAGTCACCTCCTGACAAAGCAGCTTTTCATAGTTACAGACACTAGTGCAATCCAAAACCCTAAAAAAAGGTTGTAGCAACAGTATATGTATAATCATATAAATTCCATAAACTGTATGAAATAGGCCTGAATTGTTTATAAGCAAGCTGTAAAAAGAACAGGATACATACAGTGGAACAGCTTAATATTTCATTAGATATTCCAGGACTTTTTCAAGACAATTGGCAAAAGTTGCGGTGCATGTTTCAGCTGCTTCCACCCTTCAACGTTTAAATAACAATTTCTATAATACACATATTCCTTCCCAAACATTTTAAAACAAGCAAGTAGGGTCCAATACAAAGCCCACTGAAGAAGTCAGTAAGAGTTATCCATTAAAATCATTTTTAAAAACCCAAATCATCTACACAGATGAGTTGCAGCACCCACCAAAGTAAAAGAAAAAAAATACTCACTTCCCTTGTGCTTTGGAGATTACACCTTTTGAGTCTGGGGAGGCAGGAAGAAACCAGTTGCTATCAGAGAGATTGCTAATAGCAAGTCAGTTTTGAGAGCAATAAGCAAGAAAACTCTTCCTAACTTTCTAGTTAAAAATGGAAGACAGGATCATTTTGAAACCCTTTATAATCTCAGCAGTCCTTTCAGTCTTCATCAACTGAAACAGACATTGTGCCATTGAATTCACATGCTCCCAACCAATACATGAATACTTTTTGTGCATGTAGGGTTACTTTCTCTGGTGACTTACAACACCAGATAGCACTTACAAAATCAGGTTGGGTTTGGGACCACACCCAAAACACCCCCACCTGCTCTGTAATGGCCAACTCTGATCACCCGCCCCTTCTGTCAAGGAGCTGGATGCTATGCCTCTCTTGGTGTGAAGATACAAAGGTTACCAGAGGGACAGTGAGAAAGGAAAGGGGAAAAAGGAAAGGGGAAAGGGAAGGGAAGGGTGCCTCCCACCCCCTTTTAAAATAGGACGCTGGTGACAGAAGCTTCACTGGGACCCCGTGGTAGACCTGTAACAACACAGTACAACAAATGCTGAATGCCTCAACAAACAGGCAATACCAAGCACTTGTGCCTACTCTATTTTGGTCCTAATGCAAGTGATGTGATAGGACAGAATAAAAGGCAGAAATGTTTTGGTAAAGATGTACTTTTTAAGGCAGAAACATCTTGAGGAATCATTGCCATACAATAGCACCAAACACAGGTATTGTTTCTTTAAGGAACCTTTTCTTTTTCCCAATTCTCTTCCCTCCCTGACCAATGCAAACCAACTTGACAAGCTTATTCCCCATGCCATTGCACTGAGGTCATCAAGAGTTTAGTATCAATCAAAATTTCTACATGCGAACAATGAGAACATTTACTCAAACCAGAGAGGAGCAATCATTCTGCTCCAGAGTACAAACCAATTCCCTGCTGACAGGTGTCAGGAGCTGCCCCTCTAATTCTATTTGCCCACCTAAGAACTGCTTGCCTGGTGTTTGGGAGCATCTGAGACCATTTGAGACAGCAGGGTTACACCGGCTGTCCAGCATCAACTCTCCTGTCCCTGAATAGTCAAGACCTTTCCTCCTACCTCTCAACTACAATACAATTTTTTCAGCAGCTGGCTGCTCTCGGCAGCGTGCAAGGGCACTCTGGTGTCACCAAGTGGAAGTTACAGACCCCCCTGGGTGACTTCTCCATAGCACCCAACGCCGACCTGGCAGTTTTCCACTGAACGGTTTTCCCTGCTTTGCAGGATAAAACTGATGGGGGAGCAGCATGACTGCGGCAGAACACATTACCCTAACGTGTCAGACCATCTAATAAGTTAAAAAAAGAATAGCCTAACTTCATGCTCAACACCTCTCTCTCTAGCTGTTCTTGGCATGCTATTTTTATATATATTAGAATAAAAAAGTTTACAATGTGTTCAGTAAGCTGAGAGCCAGAGTGAGGCCATCCTTAAAAAATGTTCAGTTTCCTACTCCCAACCAACTGCTCCTAGACTAATGTCTGCAGCTAGACTCTCACTAGTAGGAGAGAGTTTTAATTTTTCATAGATTTCTTGTTTGTTGCAGTGAGCTCCAATTGTAGAGGAGCAAATTCATCAAAGGCTGCCCTATAATAAGAAAAAAAACCCAACAAACAACCCAAACCACAGAAGAAAACAGAACAATTGCTGAAGGACAGGTTGTGTTATACCTGGGAGAATTTAGGGACTGCACAGAAGATTTCCCAGAATGAGTTCCATGCGCTGACCATGAATGAGGAGAAAGAACACAGCAGGTCCGGAAAGGATGATAAAACACACAAGAAAGACTATAGCAAAATAGAATAACATCAAACTGATTTTGCTAAAACATACTCTTAGTTTGTCCAAATTTTATATATATTTGCTTTTGCTCTTCTAAAGTATTCTACTGAACGGCACAGCTGTGAGGCGGTCATAAAGCTTTGGTACAATCCTGAGCGTTCTCCACAATGATTTTTAAGCCACAGCGGTATTGGCCAAATCTTGATTTTTATGTATTCGTTAAGTAATCTAGCTAAATGAAATACTACTATACACATCTATACTTTATAATATGACTGGAAAATTCTGGATAGAATGAAAATTTCCCGACAGATTGTCAGCAATATCAGATTCTTGTCCATTGTGCCCAATAAATGCATGGACTTGACTGTTTTCTTACTGTAAAAAAAAATTTTTTTTAAAAATCAGGCCATAAAAAACAGTAAGAGAGTTCAGGAAGTCCATTTCAATGTGATTACAATACTTTTTGGGTAAATTAAGTCACAGCCTTTGGCCATAACATGACTGAAGTATGTTGTAATGGTCCACAAATTAAGTGCCTTCTGTATGTTATGACTTAGGTAAGTAAAGTACTACAAAACTTGGCTTCATCATACTTTAAAATATCAGAAGAGAAATTTTTATGTCCTATGACAGAATGCTTTATTAAAAATAATGAGGTTTCAAGAACTTATAATATTTGCAGGAAAGAACATTTCAGCAGGGAAATACATCTTTGCAGCATTTATAGTTTTACAGTGGGGGAAGTTACATCAGCTTTAAAAAAGAAACCAAAAAAACCCACACCAACACAAAACTTACCAGCCTACACAAATATGTTCAGGTCCTCTCTCACTACAACATCAACATGAGAACCTCCCTTGTGTACGCACACACACCAGCTAGACAAGTTCTCTCGCACGCATCCTTTGACACAAACGCTCCTGCCTTCGCGTGCTCACACACAAACACTGCGCTCACATGTTAAGCTTCTCGCACGTAATCAATCCTCCAAGCTCTGGCGCTCTCTCACACAAACACAGACGTGCTTCATACCTTCTCCTGCCTTAGAAAACCATGTGAACCATCTGTACTATTTAATCTCCCAACCCAAGTTAGCCAAATATGCTCCATCTCAGCCCCAGATGCCCCACTCAGCCTTCTAGCAACACACGCCTCGCAAATAGACCATTGGTTTTGCTACTCCCTACCTAACATTAATTTGTTTTCCACCCCATCTCTTCTCCTTTCCCTGCCATGTGCCCCGTAGAAGGAGGACCTATATTGCCGTTCTTTCCAGCCGTCGGGCCTCAAGCAGTCCAATGTTGTACGCAGCGTAGCCAGGGCCAAGAGGCATTTTGCAAAGCGCAGCATACCAAAAACTAGCCGCCGAGATCAGCGGGCACCACAGGTTTCCCTCTTTGTTAATAACTTCACTGTTCTTTGACTGATGAGCATTTGGGCAAATGGGCACAAAGAAAGACTCTTTTAAAAAAAAAATCTAGTCATCATGGGAAGAAAAGAAAGAGACTTACACTTCAAAACCTTGACTGACTCTACTTTTGTTTCGTAGGTAAAAAAGAATGAAGGGACAATTTTAATGTTTGGGGCAAGCCCCTCAAAACACAGCCTCGGGACAGAGAGGTCTAAAAGAGAACGGAAAGCTTTGGTTCCAGTGTGTAACAGATAGGCCGGCCAAAACACAGAACAAAAAAGAAAGACAGCTTTGTTGTTAGTGATCTCAAAAGTGCTGCTGAAGGCAGCGTGCTGGACTTGGAAGGAGCAGGATCAAAAGCAAGGCTTAAGTACTTTTGGCATGTCAGAGAATGTTACAGTACCCCCTCCAACCAGCGCAGAAGGTTGCTATTATTCACAAAGGCGTTTAAACTCTATGAAAGACATCTCCTGGTTAAATGGGACTTTAAACCACTTCTCTTTCTCTCCCCAGATGCAGAACAGAAGTCCACATCTACCCTTTGAACCAGAGAGATCCCGCAGTACCACTGGTGGTGATACAGCCACAGGGGAGCTTATGCTGGTCCTGAAGAATTGATGCAAATTTCTACCTGGAGACAGAACCAGAACATAAATCTCAGCATCTCAAATACTAAAAACTCTCCAAATTCGGGATTAAACCACAGAGTTTCTGCTTAGCACGGAGTGGACCAAACTCACATCCACTCCTAAAAAGGAACCAACTCATAGTGGCTATTTTGTTGCTTTCTTCTCAAGATGATTAAGTTGGTGTGCACTTTAGGAAAGGCTTAGATATATCCAGAATCTAGTTTTACCTAAATAGTCACTTTATTATCAGTTTTTTTGTTTTGATCTGCAAACTCTTTGGAGAAGGAACCGTTACGTGACTTCTGTTTGTACAGCACTTGGGATAAGGACCCTACCAGGGCTGCGACTTACAGCAAAGACTAAGGGGTCCCAAGAAGATTTGGGAAAGGTGTCCATCTTCCTCATTTGGGAAATAGGGCCACAGTTAGGGATTTCTCCAGACAACTAAGTCATTTTGTTAACGAGTGAAAGAAAAATAGCCCACCGCGGAAACTGTCATTCAAAAGTCTGGGAACCGTACATTTCCAGCAGGACTGGCAAGCAGCCTTTAGACATTACTGCAAAACAGGGAGTTTTTAGGAAAGCAAAAACCTCAGGAAGTGTAAGAGAGCTCTGCATATCAGACTTTGCTGAAAGCAAAGCCCCTAGCACTGGCTGCCTGTCTTCAGTACATACAGCGAGTGCTATATGCAGTGGCACGAGCAGACTCCAGGCTCGAGAAATCTGTCTGCTCTGTGACCAAACTGACCTCAGCAAAATTGGAGATCCCATTTCTTCCTTGATATCAAGCTTCTTTCATATTTCGCAGCACACAGCACCTCTTACCTAACTGTAGCTGGTCTCTGTGCCCTAGTAGAAACTAAATTGAGACAGAAAACCTGTGCAAGTAACAAGGACTATTAAAACTATTAGTGAAAAAAAAATCGTATGAGGACTGTTAGCAGCAAATGAAAGAAATATCATTCCATGATATTCTAGTTGGGGCCACTCTAGTTGGGACTTTTTTATTAAGCTATTGTAATAAACATTCATTTTGAATTGTTTGTAAGCCTCAAAGGAAAGAGATCTTCAAGGGGAGCTTCACCATAGAAAGCTATCAGCAAATGAAAGATGGTTGGACAGTGGCTAACCCCCAAGTCCTGTCCTACCACTTCATTACTAGCAATGTCCCAAAAGCTTCCATTGACAAATTGTGTACGTTTCCAACACAAAAGGCCAGAATGGAACTCTTTCAATGGAGCGGATTGCCACAGGTGGAGAGATCCTTTGTGAAGGCTGCTGAGAGAGTGTGCTCTTTGGCTTCAAAATTACAGGAGAGTGGGTCATACTGTTAGCAAAAAGCAAGGAAAACCTTCGCCTTTTATGAATTTACCAAAAACTTTGCTTCTCAGCTTTCTGTTTGTTGGAACACCATGGAAGCTGGCCCTCCTCCCTAGCACTCGAGTGTTCAGTGAGCGTGCCAGGAAACACCAGGTAACATTTCTCAGGCTGTCTTTAGTCTCTTCTTAGGTTCTAAGACAGACCTAAATAACATAAGCTGAGAAGCATGTGGTCTTCTCTTTTCCAGTGCTGTCCTGCCATGAACTGCTGACAGAACCTACCTCTTTGATCCCTACATACATATGAAAACATGAAGGGAAACAAACAATACAGGCTGTCTGTCCTCTTAAAGCAACCACTGCTCAGTGCTTTAACTGGTGATAGTCCTCCTCCAGCAGATCCTAGTGCTGGGACATAGTTCCAGTAAACACAACAGAAGACATGTCTCAAATGTCCATTTTATTTAAAAACAAATAATTCTGCCCCCCAAAATCCCTTCCTTCCCTTTCACCCCAAGGTGATCCAAAGGATTTTCCAGGGGGAAGGGGTTGTTTATACTAACTGCCTGTCGCTTAGACAAGAAGCAGGAGAAGTCAGTAACCTTGATATAAAACATCTGTTCAAGCTACCAAAAGATAAATGATCCACTACTGGAGGCAAAGTCTCCTCAGACAAGAAAAGGAAAGTTTGGGAAAACTCAAAAGCCAGACTTTCAAACAGTAATTGACCCTCAGACTAATGTGAAGGTAGAACTGTCAAAGCAGAGAGCATGGATGCTTGCAACTCCTGCTAAAGAAAGAAGCCCACTCACAATAAAGATAATCTCACCTCCTGCTGTGAAAGGACTCTCACAACATGCATAAGGTGTTTGAAATGTGAAACTACCATGAAAAGACAACAGAAGACATTCAAATGCCATAGAAGTTTATTACAGAAAAAACATGTTCAGCAAACATTTAAAAAATTTATTACACACTGTATTCAAAAGTGAATATTTCTTCCAATAACTGTTGCTTAGAGTCTCATGCCAGATTCAATTCAATCACCTTAAATACCAAATCAGGATATTCATAGTGGGCCCCTCACCAGCTCAAGCAAGGGTGAGAACAGTGGATGAATGTTCACCCCAATCTCCCATTCCCAAGCAGCATCAATTTGTTGCTCTAGAGTAGTTAAGCAGAGCCCAATTGTACTATGGCCAATGCACTACCTCTAACTTCAACAATTTTCCCTATATAAGGATGTGGCTTAATGTCATGTACCATATTCTGTGCCATGTCAGCAAGGACAACATTGTTTCCAGAAATAAAATTCTATTCCTACCTATGCTCAAATTCAAAGTATTGCACTCAATAATTTAGATTTGGAAAACAAAGCTAAATATTAATGTATTATCTAAAATTACCGATTTTAAGTCAGTTCTGGTAGGCTGGTAGAAGTCATCTTCTTAAAAAAGAAAAAAAAAAAAGAAAATTCTACAGATTCCTGCAACTAAAAATATCTCTTCTGGCAGGTGGAGAAGTTCTGACCTGCAGTTAACCAATACCAATAGTCAAGCTGAAGAATTCTGGGTAAGAGAAAAAAGGGCAACCTTCCACAGACAGGCTTCAGACTTAGCAAGTATAACAAATTATTTTTATTATTACTACATATATATATCACTCCACTCTTGTAGCCATTTCCCCCATTCTTTCAGTACATCCTTGAACTCTTACTAAGTATCACCTGCTCCACCTGGATAATTCAGCTAGCTTTTTTGGAGTACGTGCTTTTCATCTTCTGCTACCTGATAAACAAACTCCTAAGTTTAAGTTATTTTAAAACACCAATGCCCAAATGCAACAAACCAGTATAAGAAGTAGCAGAATTCAGTCTGCAGAATGAGACAGAGATGACACCAAAACTCACCTCTTTTTCCTTCTTCAGTCCCTAACCCCACTCCTTACCAAGTCCCAGATCTGACAAGATGGTGATCATTCACGCTCTAGAAAGCAAGTTCTGAGCAGAGCAGGGTAGATTTAGAAAGAGGACAGGCAAGGAGAAGAGTTTTTACTAGGACGAAAAAGCAGAAGCAAGCAAAATGAACAAAGATGGGTACAACTACAACAACATGTAGGCAGCACAAAGAGACATTTGGGGTTGTTCAGCATTGCCTTGTTGTCTTTGTGCTCTTCAGTGATTAGCAAATTGTGAGAAAAAATATCTGCTTTTACCAGTCTCACTGAGCTGATGAAAGAGCTGAAGAAGTTCATAGCTTCTGACCTCAGCTGAACAGCTGGTCATGATGATAGCATAAGACCCATCATGTCTGGCCACCATTTAAATAAAAATAAGTGGAGCTTTGTGAGACAAAACTTGACAGTTAAAGAACAAAACCTACTTACAAAAAAAAGACAAAACAAAAAAACCCAAACAACAAAATCCACAAAAACCCCCACAAGCCTAACCTGGTATTAATACTGTGTAGGCATATCATTACAAATATCAAAAACTTATGCAGGACTTTAGTAATAACTTTTGGAGTTTTACAAATGCCATGCTACAGACACATTCCATCTCAAATAACCCTCATTACCACAGCTGTACAGTTCAACAGCACTTCTAACAGCACCAGCATGGTGCATGTCCTTTTATGCAAGGATATAAGGTTGATGAGGAGTTACTTAATGTCTCTTACTGTATTCTAATAAAATGAGAAAGGTTAGAGAACTAAAAGTTACTTGAAAACAGAGCTGTGCCAGCAGTTTCCAGTGATGACCTGACATGATTTTTCCTCCAACTGACATCCAAGTAGTTATGGAGTTTACATAGTCCAGCCCAGCACTCATTTCAAATGAACTTTCTGTACCATGTGGTACTCCAGAGACATCTGGAGGATGGAAGAAAATGGTTAAGGAAAATCATTAGCTTATACATTGTCATAGCACTTATTTAGGTTTTCTAAATTAAGCATAAACAATTGAAGAGAAGGAAAGCACAGACAGTGTCCTGCAACAGAATTTGGAGGGTCATTTTAGAAAGGAAAAATGACAAAGAATCCAACGTGAAACACCAGAAAAATGGTGAAGGAAGCTGTAAAACAAAGTCACGGCATTCCCTGTTTGGAATCCTTTCCTGGACTTCCATTCTCAATAAATCTGTGTAGATGTCTTTATTGTACGGAAGCAAATTCAACTTGTGTTCCAAGAGCCATACTGAAACCCCTCCCCATTTTACCTAGCACCACAACTGGTAGCACAAAGCTCCACTGGTCAAACAAAACTCTCTAATAAACTTGTACTTCTATAGCCTTCACAGTGTCCTCCTCAGTAACACTTACTCAAGCCCATTATTTTGGGTAAATTCCCCTGCATGACACCCAAAAACCTCCAACAAAAACCCAACAAAAAAAACCAAACCAAAAAAAACCCCCCCAAAACCCAACACACCAGTAAACCACTTTCCCTGATCACCAGCTGGGTTTTGTTTCTCTTCCACTAGATTTAACGGGCAGCAGAAAATGAAGAAAAAACACCAACCATCCAAAACAATACTCCCTCGTGGTAAACAAAGGGTATCTCTAAATATCCCTGGCAAGTTGTTTTAGTGAGTGAATGACTCTTTCTTTCCTCCTCTGTTTTTTTGTTAAGAGAGAGACTTTTCACAGCAGAATAAAATACTAAGAACATTTAGTTTCTTTTAAAGAAAAGTATTTTCAAACAGATAAAAGAAAGGATGCTCGAACAAGAATTTCTATACTTTATAGAAATAAAAATTTAAAATAAATACTTTAATTTTAATATCATTACTTTCAAAAATACTGACTTTGGGGTTTAGTAAAAGGAGATGGGCTGTTAAACTCAGTGAAGAAGAGTCACCCTCAAATGGTGACATAGTGCAAAGGACCACCTTACCATACCAGAATGAACCATGAGCTATTTCACAGTTTAATTTGTATAAACTAACTGGTGTCATTCAAGCTGTCATGACAAGCCTGCAAAGACTTGAACAGTCTACATGTATTTGGAAACAGAGGTCATTGCTTTGAAGGTCACGAAATGCCACGTAAGACACTACGTGGTTTGCCATGACTATGAACATAGCACAACAAGGCGAGACATTTTTTCTGAGCTTTTTTGGCATGGAAGTCTCGAAGCAAAACATTCTGGCCAAATCCTGCTTGAGTTTGTTTGACTTTGGATATTTTTCTCTCACCTACATGCTCCATTCCACCCCACCGTCTGAACAGCAACGTTATCACAGAGCACAGATGCAGCTGACTATCACAGAGATGGGCATTTCTGAGGAAAAGAGAAATAGCATCAGAAAACTGTAAATAAAGGAGAAGGTAGGAGCAAGCAGACAGAATTGCCTTGCCCATCTTTCCTGCTCTCTTTGCAGGCCTACCAGAAAACACCCTCTGCGCTGTCTGCTGCTTCCCTTCTGTCAATCTCATGGCTGTCTTCACAGGACTTGATAATAGTCCTGTGAGGTAACAAAAAACACTTTGCACAAAACTGGCTTGCTGGAGTACTAAGGCAGAGAAGAGATGAGTAAATAGAGGGAGATAAAGAAGGAAGAGTTCAATGACTTTACGCAAATCAAAAAAAACAAACCCAAAAACCTATAAAATGGGCAATTTTAAAAAGTCAGCCCTGTATGTGTGTGCCAGATTTATTAGATTGCAGGCTCTTTGGAGCAGGGACCACGCAAGACAAGGTGCTTATTCAGTGCTCAAGTACAAGCTTGCCATCAGCTGAGGCTGCCTTTGGACATGACCTCATTGTAAAAACATTACCCTCAATCACAGTGGTCCTTGAAAACTGCCTCCTGGCTAGTTGATCCTTATTACAGATTTCACAGTAGCTATTAGGTATATTTGCATCTGTGTCTTTAAAAAAAATGAGAGAGAGAGAGAGGGAGATACCTGGGGAGTTGCGGGGGGAGAAGTAAAAAAGCACGTCTGAACAGATGATCTTTACAGTCCCCCCCTCCTGCTGCTAGAAGCTTCCCACTCA
Organism: Buteo buteo; assembly: GCF_964188355.1. Taxonomy (NCBI): domain Eukaryota; kingdom Metazoa; phylum Chordata; class Aves; order Accipitriformes; family Accipitridae; genus Buteo; species Buteo buteo. The sequence goes on from NC_134179.1 coordinate 39,094,554, forward strand.
GCTTCTGCTCCTATTTGTTCATCTTTCTCTGGCAAGAACTACTCTTAACTGTGTTAATTTTCCTTTTTGTGGGTTAATGTTGGGTAACGTGCTTGCAATTGCCCACAACTAATAGATTTCCAGTGATTGACTTTACTGCACTCCTGGCAGTAAGTAGGGCATATTTCTTGAACCAGGGTCATTTTAAGGGATTCCAGAAAGTACCTTCAGACATTTCATGGCTTCATTTAAACAGCTACTTTCTTGGTTCCATGCAGGATTTTGAGCAGGAGGACAGTATCTTCAAAGGGAGGTCATTATCCCCTAGAATATTAAGTGAGAACCATTTCAAGAGTTTGAACAAAGCATGAAGCATGACCTTTTTCCATTTATTTACTTAAAGCTAAACTTGGCAGATATGAAAATATCCAACTGTAGTTAGACAGCCATGATCTCAGCCTCTGGCTGTGCAAAGACATCTTAAATCTGTAGGTTCTGTGCAGATCCAGAGGATTTTTGCCAAAATGTTTCCTGAATAAAATTAAATATTCCTTCATGTTAAGCTTTACATTTTTTTCCTCCTGCTTCCTTCATAGCCTGTTATAATCCCAAATTAAAAATATACAATGCTGTAGGATTAGTGGTGCTTATTCTGCAGTTTCCCAGCCAAAAATGTCTGCTATAATTCTTTAATCATTAAAAAAAAAGGTTAAGTGTCACACATATTCTGCCTTTAAAAACCAGTGAGGCACAGCCTATTTCTAATTACTATCCGTTTACCTGGGAGTGATACAAGGAGAAGGTGAGAAGATATAGCTCGATCAAGGAAAATTTCAGGAGCGCCCAAGGCCTGGGTTGCAGTCGCAGAATGAATGGCATCTGTCAAGAGCATCCTGTAAGAAGCTGCATACCAGAAGCCACTTGCATCATTAGTTGCAAAGCCCTAGATAAAGGATTATCTAGATGCTTTGGCCCTTCAAAACCCAATAAAAATGTTGTATACAGCATATATAGTTACAACTACATCGGTCTCTTCCCAGTGTTAATCCACCCCTTCCTTGGTTTAGCAGCTTCACATCTTCATGAAAATCTTTTCCAAAGCTGTATGTACAGCATTAGCAGAGGTGTACACTTAGGTTTCTTTTCAAGTATTAGCTACCACCGGTTAGGACTGTGGCTTTGTATTTCACAGAATAGAGAGGGAAAGATGACTACCTGTAGCTTTCCCCTACCGATGCAGGCTAACCGCAGTGGGTCTCTCCTTCCCCCAGACATGGCAGAGGAAGGTACGCGGCCAGGTCACAGTTATCTTCTTGTGTAGTTTTAAATCTGTGGAGCTGTATGCTGCCATTGTTGATGTGCCAACTGTAGGCCTTTCATCTAGTCAAATGCTTGTGTCTCATGTGCACCTTCAACCCCCTGCCTAAATCTCAGCACGTGGTTCTTGCATACAGCACTGAAATCCCAAATATTTGCAAACTTCCTCATGCTAAGGTAAGCATATATGGTTTGCAACTAACAGGCTATGCAAGTCGAAGGACAAGTGGTTTAATAATGACCAACGTTCAGATAGGACCTTCTGCAGAAAAGTATCTGGATCTTAAGAATTGGCCTGTTTCGGGTACCATGATCAGAACTCAATGCAATCCATATGATTTGCCTCAAAACCCCACATGGGCCACAGCACCGTCTCCTGGAATCAGAAGGTCCATTGCAAGAAAATGCTGCAGTTCTTCACATTCTGTAAAGAGAACAAAACAAAAAAATTCCACCAACATCCCCAAAACACTGAAGGCAAGGGCCTTCAGTTAACCAATGCAAAAATTGACCTGTGCAACATTTCTTGTGTTTCCAAGAAGGTACTGAGCTTCATAAGAAGCGAAGCCTTCCTTACACTGAGGAAGAGTGGCAAAGCAGAGAACTGTCCACAGCTCCCTCCACCTAACTGAGGACATTATTCATGCCCTGCAGGCACATTCAGCTGTTAGTTACTGCTGCCCAGACAAGCCGTGATATGACTCTCTGAGCCTGGTTTTGGTTTGGCCTTCAAAGAGACTAGAAGCACTCATGCAGTCTTATATAGACGGCAAAGAACAACTGAAAAGCAGGAGGAAGGCCACTTAATTGTTTCTTGACACACTCTAGGCGTGAGCGCTCCTAGTCCCATTTCTGGCAAGGTCACACAAAGTTGAAGCCACTTTGTGTAACTTACACAATTTTTTCCCCCAAGGACAGCTGGAGAACACGCATGGGCAGTTAAAACAGAGACCTATCATCTGATCTTACTCATTTGCAATCCTTAGTTACAAAACATAACATTAGAAAGTGATTAACAATATACAGAGCAGATCTGCAAAGCCTGAATAATAATTATAGACAGCATAAGCCCATCTCAGCTGCATCCATGCTAAAGGAAATATGACAGAAAAATAATGCAGGTGAATAAAGATTAAAAGTGAAAAATAAATCAGACTTTCCATGGGCAAGGTCTAGAAAGCTAACCTGATCAGAAACAGAACAGTCAATTTGCTTATCTTGCACAGATATTAATTTGTTACGCTAACCTAACAGCTACATAAAGATTAAGACAATTGCATAAAAATTATGAAAAAGGACTATTCTTGAAGATGGTGTTCTTCTGACTTTTAGCCTATGTTCATGCAGAGGTTGCCTTTTCTGGGTGCCTTGACATCTTCGCTCTGTCATTTTTCTACCTTCATCTCTAAACTTAAGCCTTCCCTTGAAGGCTGGACATCTAATAGTGCTTTCCAAGTACAATCTGAGGATTATCTTTGTTTCCTCTCTCATTTCTTAGAATTATCATTTCACGCTGCTGTCGTGTATGACAACTCCACCTCTGATCCGTATTGCACTTGTTTTAATTTTCCTGTATTATGTCTGGGCCCAACACTAACTGAAAAACGATGTAAGAATCAATCTATTACCAACTGCCCCTCAGCTGAGATACAGTAGTCAACTACAACACAGTGTGGATGGCTTTAATACAGCTTGACACCTGAAATACAGCTGCTCATTCCACATGTTAGCAGACATACTAGGAATGAGCTTAGGAACACAAGCTCAATTGCCCAATGTGTGGGCACACCTTAAATGTCAACATTATTAGCCATCACATTGTGACTGAAGTGATAAACACACAAACCGACTGTATTCTAGCCCATCAAACCCAGACAGCATCCCTCTTCTCCTCCTCCAGCATAAAGCCACAACTGTTGCTCACTGAGTTGCCAAGTTCCTGCATTATCACTAATAACTTAAAAACAGGATTACACCCAAATAGTACAAAAACTTTAAGGCCACAGGGTGAAAAAGCAAAGGGATTTTATTAATAAAGAAGTGCTTTTTTAGAGATTATTAGAGACTCTGGTTTTGCATATTAACAACACAATGCCTTTAAAAATAAATACACCTGCATTTTCATGTCACTTGGCTTGTGCAACTCTCCTCCTTTCCCATACAGAAGCACTGGACTCAGGTATGTTCAGAAACCATAGCAAGGTGGTATCATCAACAAAACGCAGCCTCCTGCCAACGCTGTGTGATCAGGTGAATGCGGACACCGTAACAGGGAGACCAGGGCTCTCCCTCATGCATTTCATAGTCAGGGTAGGTACGCATTCCTTGGCTGACCAGGAATAGGGAAGCAGCTTCATTTATTTATTTATGTATTTATTTATTTATTTACAGAAAGAGGACAGTGGCTAAGGAAAACAAACAGAAACAACACAACACATTGTGACTAAATCCAGGAGATTCACACAGAGTTTCATTCTACCAGAAATTAAAGGAAACCTGCCAAGTTTTTACGTTTTCAATTTCACTTCCTTTACAGTCCTCTCACCTTTACGACTGTCCTCCCTATTTAGCTTTTTCTGCAGGTTTTAGAAGGCGTCCTAAATCAAGAGCCTTTCTTCTCTGTCAGCCAGGGTCTCTATTACCCAGGCAGCGCCTCTACAAGTCACGGGAACCCTGAGGCCAGGTGAGGTCCGGGGTCTCCACCGACTAGTCCTAGTCCCCTCCGGGAGGCCGCTCAGACTCACTGTGCAGTCAGGAGGCCGTCTCCATCGAAGATCTTTTCCAGAGCCGCTCTCTCCCCATTGACTTTCTAGGTAGGGAGACAGTAATCACCAGGTGTGGACTCAACTGACTGCACAATTTGGCTCCACTGCACAGCAGTTGCTGCCTTCAGTTAACACTTACTGGTACACTGGAGTATCACCGTCTGCAGGCTGGGGCCAGCCAGGAGGACGGACTAACATCCTGCACTTACAGTCAGATGGAAACGGGCCTACAGCATCATCAGCGCGGTAACTACCCTACAACTTTATGGAGTCCAAAGCAGAGTCTCAAGCAGCTATCGCAAAGCTTCAAGAGATGCTTTTCCTGGAAAGGCTGGTTATTTAACCAAAGTCCCATTTTTAAAAGTCATTCAGGAAGCTTCTCCGCTGCTTTTCACTGAAATTTCAATTCCTGACTCACTAAGCGTTTTTATAGCATTACCATACATGCTACATGACCAGCATAGCTGAAATATCTAAGTGCCCACAAATAATTAAAAAGTCATCTCCATTTTTAAAATGTTTGGATAAATTTATTTATAGGGCAAGTCAGTAATTCACCCAGAGTCACACTTTCCAAACAAAGCAACTACGTCAAGTACTTAAAATACCACCCCTTTCCCTATGGCTCTGCCTCATGACGTCAGTTGGGATAGCTTTTTTCCCCTAGAATGCAGGCAGTGACCTCACATCTTGCTAGCAGCAGCTCAAGACCCAGCTGTACTAGGCAGTACTGCACTGCTGGACAGAAAAGTCCTCTCCAACATGGAAACACCGACTCAGCAAAACGCTCAAGCGTTAGCCTTTTTATTTTATTTCAAACAAGGCTCATAAACTTATACCTAGGCACATACTAACATACCTTTCTGAAACAAATGGGAACAGAAAAGCTCCTCAACAGTCTTTATGAGACAGTGGATCGGAAAGCAAGTCAGCAACAACAGCTGAGGAAGACTGTTTTTCCAGTGAGCACTTACAACGCTATTTCACAGCATATATACCTCGTCCCCGCTCTCTCTTCCCAAACATTTTGAATTCTCCTTAGCTTTACATCTTTCCAGCATTCTCAGTTTGCAGCTTCACGTACACTGAAGTGGGTTGGTAAAACTGTCTTCCTTTTCAGCATGTTGAATTTGATCCTCTGAAACCAAAAGTTAGAACCTCATCTATCATTCACATCATCTGGAAGACAGATCCTTGACTGTCTCAGGGGAGAAAGATCAAAAATCAAAATCTAATGCAGGAAACTATCAGCAACCATTGAGCTAATCAGCTTTGGAAAACATGGTTTCTTCTCCATCAACAAAGCCCTCAAAAAGCTGTTGCTGGATTTGTCTTTTTTTGGTGACACAACCTTTTTCCTCTGAACGGAGTCGAAAGGATCACTTTTTTCTGTGCTATTAAAGTACCAGCAGAAAAACCAAGCTGTACAATAATTCCCTTCTCTTTCCCATGCCCTCACAAATGCATAAGCCTCTGTCGCTAAACACCTTAACTCCAAGCAGCCAGATCTTCCAGACTGGGATCCTGAGACAGAGAGGGCTTGTTTGTTTCAGGGATCAGAAGCTACATGGAATAAAAGAATGGCCAGGTCACAGAGGATGGAGAAAAGCAAGTACAGGAGAAACTGAAGCCTCAAATCGCACACACAAGGGAAGAACTGCTTTGCTTTTCCACCTGTATCAGAGAAACACAAAGATCAACAACTGTGTGCAAAGCTCAAAGGAATCCCAATAGTCACTTGCATGGTAAAACAGCAAATGGAGTAAAGACTGTAACTTTAATTGCACTGATGAAGACTGAGTAGGGGGGGGAAACTGTAATTCAGAAGTTGGGTTCAATTCTGATTTCCATTTCATCAGTGTAAGCCTTGAATAACAGGACAGAACTTGGTTTCCTGTGTCTGATGATCCCAAATTAAGATTTAAAAATAACCAATAACTTAATACCAAAGTTCAAGACAATCGTGAATGCTAAGCACCAGCACAAATCATCTAGTATTAGTCAGAGAAAACAGTTTAGTATAAACTGCTCCCCCTAGTAAGTACCAGGGAAGTATCCTTTGCGTAGAAGTGACCCTCAAGAGGGCTTTGGTTAATAATAACTAAGACCCTCAAAATCCTGCAAACATTTCCTTATGCACATGATTAACTTTTATGCATGTGGCCAGGCCAGTTCCATTTCTTTGAATTCAAAGACAGTAATCACGTCGTAAAAGTTACTCTTGGGCAGATAGGCGTTCAACTTTGCCTCTAGAAGAGTTTTGCAACAGCTCTCTCTTTAGCTACCAATTTTTTAAAGCGCAGAAAACTCTGAACTATCACTCATATTTGTGACAATGGAGACCATTCAGCACTCTGAACAACTGGACCACAGGGGAGGTGGAAAAAGAAATGCATTTATTTATCTTCATATGCAATCCAAATAGAGAAAGAGCAGCCCAATGAGAATTTAGAGATTCTTCCTTCCCTGAATCCATCAGGCTCAAAAATGTCTGCATAAAAATTTCCAAAATACTGTATTATACTATATCCAGGAACTGCTGGATAATTGTGAAGAGCATTACTGAATAATTCAGGACCACATGCAACATGACATTGTGCCTGAGAAGTGTCCGTGTTGTATTTGTTTGTTTTTAAACCAACACCCTCCGGTTTTACATCTTCCACACTAGCTTTCAACACATTCATAGAAAACAGCGATTCACAGAAAACAGGATCCTTCTTCAGTTTTTTTCTGCTACAATTTCAAGCAAAAGGGTTATCGCCAGAAGGGAAGACCTCTGCTTCAAATGCAGCTGAAAAACATCTTTGCCATTTGACTTACACTGAAGCCTGAAAGATCTGGTCAAAAGGCAGGAGTCATCTGCTGAAATACAGTTGTCTACATGCATACTAGATGTTTGGACTACCTTTATATTCAATTGGCAGAAACAGCACTTCTCAGATCTGATTCTGCTGACTAAATGTAGACTTCCACTTCAGGAAGAGATGAATTGCTCCCTAGAAATGTTCTGCTTCCTGACTATAAAGGGAGTCCAGAGAGCTGCGTTTCAACAGACAAATCCCACCTTCTCCACGCTGGGTATCACACTGAACAACCATGTCTGGTTTCTCCGCTCAGACCCTACCAGCTTCGCTGGAGTTTCTGCCACTTAGACTGGTAGAAGTAAACCAGTGTAGTTACCCCAGGCTCCGTGCAGTGTCAATGGAAAGAAAGGGGCATCTCTGAGAGGCAATTCAGCTCACATGAAAATCTGAATTCTCCCCAGGAATGCCACTGTGTCTCCACAGATTATGGGAATGAGCCAAAGGAGTTCACCTCTTAATAAGGTGAAGCAGTGAAATGCCTTGAGTTAGACAGACAGGTTCAGGCTCTCACTGTTGAGAAGGTGGGAGATGCTGAGTACTCTCATCCCTTATCTCCTCTCCACACCAGCGAGGCTTGAAATGTATAGCATCAGACCCCACCATAAAAGGCAAGGTTGCAGTATGGATTACAGAGTCCTTCATAAAATACTTTGAAGAAGAGTAAAAACAAAACCACACCAGGGAAGTTTGAAAAAATCTGTATCGTGGCCTACATAGTGTCTGTCCACCCACAGCTTTGCCAAGTGAGGATAAACAAGAGCTGAATGAAACTCCGCAAGCGCACACTTCAGTTGGCCAAATATCCAACACAGTCTAGAGCAGCTAAGAACTAGTCTGCACTCTCTTAAGATTTAAAAACAGAGGTGCAGACCCTCAAAAGGGTCTGAGATTCATCTGTTAGCGACGCATGCCCTCAGCTGGCCAGGTGACACGGGGAAGTAAGATGGCAGACCTGGATCCAGGCTCTCACACGCTCGCGCTTCTGCCACCGAAAGAAGTCACCTCGTTAGCCGAGGACAGCAGGGCTTCTGCATTCGACTTCTGCAGGAACACAGGATTTGGCAGCCTCCAGAAATCTGAGCTCTCTATTTTTCTTCCCTTCGTTTACTAATGCCCATTTCCCCTTCCCCGCCTCCTTGCTCCCAATGCACACACATTTTAGTGCTAAAACCCAGGAGTTACATGGCTTTTCCATACTTCTGGGCAAATATTACACACTTTCCCTCCAAACTAGCAAGTATGCCTTCTCCACAGAGGTAGTAAACCTGCTGTAGGAGCACAGTGCTTCATAGGGAAATACTTCAGATTAACCCCCCAAAATTACCTGCACATCTCATGCCTTAAGAAAGCTTTGCATCCACCATCTCACACAAAAATACACTCCCTACAACATTGTGATACATTGCACACTCTTAATGGTTTCTACAGTTACGTAGTCACAGACAATGTAATTAACAAGCAACATTCCTTCCTGTAAAATAGGAGGGAGAAAATAAACAGGATAAAAGTTCACAAAAATAAATTTGAGCTCAGAAATAAAAGTACATTTTCAATTTAATTTCATATTTACTGTGTCAAAGATGATACAAGCCTGGATTACCTAGGTGCAAGCACAGGTTTTTCAATCAGTTTGATTTACAAAATACCTTGTGTCCCTTTATGAGGAAAATGATACCTTATTTACTCTCTTCAAATACACATTAATGCTTTATTTCACTTTCCATTTCATTTGTTTTGTACACACTGAAATAAAGAAAAAACAATCCTGTTTTGAAGTTATATTTTGTTTTCTGTTCCTTGTTACATAACCAGAAGTGTTATAGGAAATACAATTGTGGAGTTAAAAAAAAAAAATTAAAAAAAAAAAAGAAAACCAGGCACATATCACTGCATCACAATAATGTGTAAGGTGCTCCTACACCCACTACTGGCATAGATTTAAATTAAAATTACATGTAATCTATAGCCAACTTTCAGGTCTATGCTGAATGCCCTTTCTGTGTTTAACCTCCTCCATTACTGACAAAGAGGTAAGATTTTCCAGGTTAGTAACAGCAAAATTCCACATTGCAAAAACATTGAATGCTGTCATGCAAATAAAGTCATTCACAGGGTCTGAAAATGTCCCTCCCATGTCAAGATTGGTCTTAAGCAAAGAAATGATAAGAAAATATGAACATGGATCTTATTTTCTTGTGGGAAAGCCAAGCACTTTAAAACCAACAGCCACATAAACCCTAAGCCATATCTTTTGAGAGAGATGGTGAATCACTACCAGTGCTCCTTTCTAATGAAACCAGAAGAGCACACCAGCCACTGTGCTGGAGACATTTCCTTGCAAAAAGCAAAAATATCCATGGTGGCAAGTGAATTTCTTGATCTGGGTGACTTGTGACGTTATGATCCTTTACATCCTTCACAAAAAGGGCCACGGACTCCATGTTGGAGAACACACTCATTCCATCCCTCTCTGCTCTGTGCACACCTGCCCAGGCAAAAGCACCTCATTTCTGAATTCGAGCACGCACAGGGACATATTCACATTGTCATCTGAACCCAACACACACCCACCATCTCCCACCGTAGCCTCCAGAGCCATTTGCAACAGCCTGAAGCACTGCTCTGCATCCAACCGGTATTTTCCTCTCCCTTCTGCACTACAGCCCCAAGCTCAGAGCCCTGTAGCTCAGCCTGGTTCACCTGGGCCCACTTAGTTAAAATAAACACAAAGGAAGGGAACCCACTGGGCTGGCTGAACAACAAGACATTCGGCTGCAGAACTCCCTCACACTTGTGTGCACAGCTGATTTTACACCACTCGGCTGCTACATTGATATTATCTTGTCAGAAAGTACAGAGCAGCTTTCACCACAAATACTTGGAGCTTGAAATTACAGCAAAGCACCAAGGCTGGGGAAAAACCAACTTTAGCTGGATGCAAAGTGCGCTGCAAGTGCAGCATTTGAAGCCTCAACATGACGCAACCGAAATCGTACCAGGGACGGGGGCTTGCTGAAGGAAACGGGACCCACGCAAAACCACAGCGTATATATTAGGTGCCTATAGCTCATTCGCTGCCCAAGCGAGGAGCGCCCTGCAAACAGAGATTTTTACACAAGCTACAAATCAACGAGGCAGCGTGGCTATGCCCATGCCAGTGACAAACTGCAGTGGGGAAGGGAGCCTGGACCGCTCCGCAGACCGGCCGCCCCCCTCAGCCACCCTCCCGCACCCCCTTCCCTCTCCCCTTCCCCTTGCCCCCCCCTTAACCCTTCCCCTCTCAGAAGTTCAGGGTCGGTCCGGCGGGAGCGGTTTCGAGCCCAGCGATGGGAGCAGCCCGGCCTAAACGCCAAAGTCACCCCGGTGTCGGTGGGCTGCGGGAGGCCAGCCAGGCCGACGCGCCCCTGCGGTGGGCTCCCGGCTGCCAACCGCCCGGCCACCTGCGGGCCTCCACCGCCCTACCTTGCTCCTCGCCGGCCCCAAAGCAGGCTCTGGGGTCCTCGGGGGGGAGCCGGGCTCCGCCACCCTCCGGGGCTTTGCGTTTCTTCGACATCTGGTCGGTGTTTGGGAGTTGAGTTTCTCCTCTCTCTCTCCGGGGAGATGAGTGGATGTGGAGAGAGAGGGAGAGTGTGAGGGAGAGAGACACAGGGAGGGAGAGAGAGAGATTGAAAGAAATCGCTGCTTAAAGAGAGGGGAAGAGACTTTGGAGTGGCTGGAGAGCAAGTAGGAGGCAGGGACTAAGTGGAGAAATCCTACAAATCACAATCCCATCAATTCAGCCCCACGTCTAAAGGGGCTGTTGAGGTCTCCCCCTTCCTCGCTCATTCATCTGAGCGTGTGAGTGAAAATTAACGAGAGAGGCGATAGTCCTCTGTTGTTTTTCCAAATGTTAGCGGGTGGTGCTTTCTTTTATTGGGGGGGAGGAAGGAAGGAGGGAGCCAATTGATATTATTTTTCCCTGTTGGGATTCCTTCTGGTCAAAAAAAGAAGGGAGGGTAAAAGCTGAATGGATGGGGGGGGGGATTGGGGGGACGAGAGGATTAAAAAGAAACCCAGGGGCAGAGGAGGAGGAGGGATGACAAGAGCCTGCAGGTGCAGGGAGGCTAAATTCCCTGCAGGGGTCATGTGCTCTGGGAGCCGGGGATCCTCGGCTCCCCGGAGGCTGCCGGGGCCGGGGCCGGGCGGGGGCGCAGTGCGGCGCGGCCCGCGGGGGCGGCTCGGCGGGGGCTGCGGGCACCCCGCCCGGCACCTGCGGGAGCGGCGGCTCGGAGCGGTGCTGCGGGGCTCCGCAGCCGGCTGGGAATGAATGTGCACGAATCGCTCGCACCTCGCAAACTCCGCCGGCAAGTCAGTAGCCCCGCAGTCGGTCGGTCGGTCGGTCTCGCTCCCTCTGTAACCCTTTCAGTCCTGGGTGCAAGGTGTACCGCTCCCCCCGGGAGCCCCGCCTCGTCCCCCGTCCGTGTGTGTCCCCCCCACCTGCCCCTTCTCCTGGCGGATTTCAGGGCTCGCTAGCGGGTATTTAGCCCCGGGGGGGTGGGGGGTGGGGAGGAGGGGGCGAGGACGCAACTTACCCTCCAAACTATGCACAAGCTCGTCTCTGCTTTCCCCTTCAGATCAACTTTAAAGAGCAGATTCTCGGTCCGGGAGGCAAAGAGGCAGGGGAGGAGAGGGGAAATGGTTTAGGAACAGCGGCTGCCAAGTGGGTGAAGTTCGGGGCACAATCCTGGCTCTTCCACGCTCCAGCAGCCCAGCATCTTCCCGGGATCTGGAGAACAAGGTGTTCAACAAGTCTTCTTTGTTACCCGAAATTGATTGATGATGGCTTTCCCGCCGGGCTGTATTTAACAAAACGATGCAGAGAGCTACTCTGACGAGCAGGAAATTTTAGAGGAGCTCGCAATATAGCTGCAGCTTTAATTTATCTATTTCTGTCTCTCTACGTACATACGTACAAACACACATACACATGCACACCTGTGTATGTGTATATGTGTAGATAAATAAAAAGATATAACTCTACCAATACACTGTTGGGTCCATGGGATCTTAGAAAAGCCTGCCTGTCGGCTGCGTGGAAGTTAAAGAGTTTTTCTTAAGCAAAAGGGGCTGATGCTTGGACACATCTCACGTCCAACAGGAGGCAATGACGTCTGTAGCTTCATTGCTATAACAGCACCAAGGCTGCAATTGCCATTCACTGAAATGATAAGGGGCGCTCAGACGTAAGCAGTCTGGACCTCTAGCAAGAGACTGAAGCGAAGATGATTTTTCCCCTCCCAAAACAAATAATAATGCTAAAAAACACCTAAGGAAAGAGACGGGGGAGCAGGGAAAGGAATCTAGGTCTTGCAGTCACACGCTTCTGCAACATGATCCTCTAGCTCCAGAAACATTTATTTTTTGCAGCTGACTAGACTTTGGGAAATTTCAGTGTATTATGATTGCTCGGGCGGGGGGAGGGGAGGGATTTTTTTTTTTTCCTTAATTATTTCTGTCTCTCTTCAAGCAGGCATTGATGAAAGCCGGGTAAAAGTGCCCTCCCCCCACCTTTCCAAATATATTTAGGCTCGGGTACACGCTGAAGTGTTTCAGCTGTATGGCTAGATCTTCTCAAGTAGCAATTTCTTGCTGTATAGGCTGCAACGATTTTTTTTTTTTTTTTTTTTTTTAGCACTGGAAGGTGCTCACAAAGAAAAAAGGGGAAAAAAAAAAAGCCGATGCGAAGCAGCCGGCTCCTCTCCGTGTGGGGTCATACTCCCACTGCCACGGTTTTGACCGCATACAGGGACCGCTGCCGCGCTTCCCAGCCCTGCCAAGCCGCGGCGGGGGCGGCGGCGGCCGGAGGGGGGGAGCTGCTGGGCGCGGGGGCGGCGGGGAAGGGGGGGGGGGGGGTGGCCGCACGGCGGGGCCGCCAATCCCCGCGGGCGCTGCAGCCGCCGCCGCGGGGTGGGGAGGGGGGGGGCCGTTGCCCGCTGCCCGCCCCTCCCGTGAGCCGCTGTCCTAGAAATGACAGCCCGGCGGTTAAATACCGCCCCCCCCCGCCGCCGCCGGCGGCTGCCAGCAGCACGCGGCTCCCGTTGCGGGCAGCGCGCCCGAAGCCCGCCGCGGGGGAGGGCAGCGCCGCTCCCGGCTGCTCCGGCCCACGCGTGTCCGCGCTGCCGCCGCGGTGCCTCCGCCGGGCTGGGCCGCCCCTTCTCCGCGCTTCGCCTCCGCCGGAGAGGGGGCCGCGGCCGGGACCAGGGGTGCGGCGGGCGGCGGCAGGGAAGGTCCTGGGGGATCCCAGTGAAGGGCCTGGGGGATCCCAGCCCCCCCGGGGATCCCAGCCCCCCCGGGCGCCTGCCTTCTGCCGGGGGGGGCGGTCTGCGGTGCCGGGCGGCTGGGACCTTGACCTGCTAACTCCGGGTGCTTTGGCCATCCCCGCCGGCTCCTACGGCAGGGTCCGGTTTTGGAGGCGCCCCGCGAACGCTGCCTTCTGCCCTCTCCCGTCACCCCCGGCCCACGCTCAGCGTCCAGATTTTTCCTCCTGCGCCCTGCCAGGTCTGGGGCACGGCTTGTCCGGCCTCCAGATGATTACATGCAGTAAGTGGCTACTTGCCCAAACCATTAAGCCAGTTCTTTGCTGGAACAATTTTTAGATACTGGTGATGTAAGTGGTATCGCTGCAAGCCCGAATCAGGTTCGCTGTCTGCTGGAAGCTCTCACAAGGTGCCGGGTTCTTTCTCTTTCCGAAGTTTATCCTGGTGAGATGGGAAAGACAGCGAACAGGAGTGCCAAGCGGGGAGAGGAGGCATAAAGACTCCCTTGCTAGCACGGATGTTAAATTTGGCATTCGTGATGGCCTTTGATAGATCTGTTACGATAATCTCCCACACGAGGCTTTGGTAAGATTCGGCTGCATAATAAAGGAGGAGATTTTCACATCATCAGCAGGAGATGCTTGCTTTCTTACACAGTCTGATTCAGCAAGGCATTTATTTTTGTGAATGATTTGTGGAGTGTCCCAGGACCTAATAGCACATCCCTTTCCTTCAGAGATACCCTGAGAATGCACAGAGACCAGAACTGGATATATTTGTCAAGCTTTAGGGGCAATCCTATGCTATGTTGTATTTCATTTTATCTTAAGTACTGAATTTCTAACTGTTCCCCCCCTGTTCAGCACACAGAAGTCACAATGTGTCTATCCCAATGCAAGACACTGCATTATCCCACATCTGCGTTGTAGGAAGTTCCCATCAAGATCTGCCTTTACACGAGTTTCCACTAAATTATTACCATGCTGACAGATCATGTTTTTACTACAGTATCATGGAAATCAGGGATGGAAATATGGAACAGATCTTCTCCGGGGGGGGGGGGTGGGGGTGGGGGGGGGTGGGGAATATATGGGGTGCACAGGATAATTCCATAAAGAGTAATCTCTGAGGCTGTACCAAGCCAAAATTTAAGTCTAACTCCCTTCGGGATTTTACTCCATCCTCTCTATTAGATGTTGCCAAAGGAAAGCTTTCCATCTGGTAACTCCTAAGCACTCTTTTTTAAAATTTCTTCCCATTACATACAAGATTCGGACCATCCTGAGGAGCTACCTTCTCCATAGTTGAACTCTTTGACACGTACAATAGGAGAGCAGGAAGAAACAAAGGGAAGGCAGTACCAGTTTCCGTGTTCTGTACCAACACTGGCTTTCTTTACTCACAGCCTCGAAGTGATTCTGCACCTCAAGTCATTCTGGGACAGTCTCAGAGGGAGACAGGAGAAGGGGAGAAGACAGCGTGTTGCTGATTGACCAGATACAGCCCAGAGGAGAAAGGCAAAGAGAAAGCTTTTGGGGTGGGGATAGTACCAGTCTGAAATAACTTACCAGTGTTTGGGGTTTCTTTGTGTATCACCGCTATTTACTGATCCTTTTTTTTTAGGTTAAGAATTCTAGCAGTTCCCACTCCCACCTCCAGATGAATGCTGCCTTCCATCCTTGCCTGGCACTTGATTACATATCCCTCAGGTAGGCCTCAAGGAAAAAAGTCAAACATAGTACACAAGAGCTCTGTTATTAGTTCATTTTTAACGCTCTGAAAAGTAACTAATTTCTATGCTATTGTTTAAATGCTACCCACTTTCAGTGACTTCGGTAATTTCTTTTGGATAGGATTACATGAACTGTTTTCTTTTGGTGGACTTACATCACCAAACTTAAGCAAGTGGTGTTCAGTCTATCAAGTCTTTTCATCAGAAGAGAAGAAGGTCCTGATCTAAAACTTGTGAAGGTCAAGAGGAATCCTTACATTGTGTTCAGCCATCCTTCACTTTGGGATTCCAGAAGTAGGCCTTGGGACCTGGAGTTAAGGACCTACGAAACACAGCTGTACTCAGAGATAGACTTGAAGTGTTTTCAGGCTTATGGATTTGGACTGGGTATTTGCCTCACATGAGTCAATAACTGAAATCATCAGGCAAAAGACCTTCAATAAATACAGCTCAGTTTGCAAACACTTTACTTTTTGCTTTATTTTTTAAAGCATTACCAGCCTAGCCTGTCAATCATGTTCACAAAGGACCATTCACAGCGGTTTTCAGGGACTAGTCAGCCTGAATGCAGCATATTTTAAAGGGATATAAATTAAAAGTTCAGAGGAGACAGAAATAGCATTGGTTAAGACAAACCTGCCTCTATACAATACACACTGCACAGACACAGCAAATAACCAAACGCAATAGTCCTAAGACCGAGAGAGGTCTTCTGTTGCAAGTTTGCTTTCTCTTACTTTTTCCTGATATGGCTGACTCAGTTCAGAACTATTTGACCCAGCAATACGTAACCAACACTTAATGAACAGCACAAAGAGAGAATCAATTCTCTTTCATGCAGTGCCATACTATCACTTTTCCCAAGAAGTTTGTAATTTTTTCTTTGTACATCTTTATGAGGTGACTTATAACACAGTGTTCCAGATATTGTAGACATCTGTATCATTAAAGCCTAATTCTTGCAGAAGCCCTCTCCCCACTCAAAGCCATTATTTTAGTATGTGTCCCTGAACTGTGAATACACTCCTGCACATCTTGACAAAATCCATAGCATTTAGTTTTGTCTTCAAAATGATTTGAAGTGGTATGAGCTAATGTATTCTTACAACACCCAGAACAGTTGGTAAATTTTATTACCCTCATTTTATAAATTGGGAAATGGCAGCAGAGAGGTGAAGACTCTGTTCTATCATCTTTATTCACATTGATTACTGCCTTAATCCCTGGCTAGTTCCAGCACTTTCAGTGGGAATTCTTGCACGAAAAGATGCTATTTGGTAGAACTGAAAATCACAGTGTCTCCCACTAAGTGATTTGAGCAAGGCCCTGGAGAGAGTTTAGTGCAGGTTTAGAACTGAAGTATCTCTCACACACTCTTTTGCTTCACCCACTTTCCCAATTTAACAACAAAACCCAGAACTTGCCACCATATCTGTCATTTTTCCACCCCCAGGCTAATTTGCAGTAGTAATAATGATCAAGTAGCCCCACTGCACTGACACTACATACAATACAAGTTGACACATAACACAAAGAAAACTCGGAGGACTGACGCAGTTCCCAATTTCTTATGCTATGAAAATGACCACCTTTTTGATCTTGTAATTTAACCATTCAAGGGAGGGGGGGTGAAAGGCGCATTTAAAAGTTTCATATGAAATTCAGCACTATGAAGAAGGTGGTACTAAGTCAGTTTCAAGATACAAAGCCACGTCTGTTTTTTTTTTAAAAAATATTGTTCTTTCAGCATGAAATGCGTACTCTAATTTCACAACAATCATCTTTGTATTTTTACAGAACAGATCAAGGCGGGTAGGTTAATCTAGAGAGGCCTTGCTGAATTTGCTCTGTTAAGTTAGAGGGAACTGGGTGTTCTCACCTTCCAGAATCAAGTTATTTTGTCCACTTCTTCTTATCTCTACAAACACCTCATATTTGTTCAACACGTATGGCCACCAAGTCCTGATCTGTGTCTCCTCATAAACCTTAGCTATTATCGTGTAGTAGCATTTTGAACCATAAAAAGATGGTGACTTATTTAAGCCTTTACCAATTTTTACAACTGTGAATCTGTTGATTGGACTTTCACACACCTCTCTGTTGAGAATGATGGAAGTGTTCAGGGCAGCAGCTACTGCTTAAGACAGAGAGGGGAGTGTACAGAAACTTCCCCCATCACCTAGTAGCAGCAACTCTGATTATTCAGCACTTTTCCTCCCCTACCCTGCCTCTGCTCCAGCTCTTTCCTCTCCTCCTCTATTCCTATGGCAGGAATTTTACAACTCTCTTGCTCCTGGGAGTTAAAATCTACTGTCCCCTAGCAAGCTGAGCAAGTGTGCACCTGCCTTGTCAGTGTCTCTGGCATCAGTGTGATGAAACTGTAACTATGTTATGCTTTGTCAAAGGCACAGTGGGACACTTCTGCTCATGAGTTTCTCAGTTTCTTAAGGCTCCAGCCCAGCATTAGAAGGCCAGTACTGAGAGTTTCTATGATGGGTATGTGAAACATTGTATGCTTGAAAAATAATTTGTGCTATCTTGGGTAACCAAACGGGCTGGAATAGGAGAAAACAGCCTGCAAAGGTGTCTTGTCCTGAAACACTGCCACTCCGGGCTTTCTCCCTGCCATTTTCCATGATGCTTTCTTCCAAAGATCCAAGACCTGTCTTTATTTATTTATTTGATTTATTTACTTCTGTAGCCCTCTTCCTTATAGCCTCCTTTACAGACCAAAGTCTCTACTTTACGGCAAGACACGGAAGCCCACGCTAGGCCCCTGTGGGATGCCAGCAGAGTCTGTGGTGGGAAGGCAGCTGCCCTGCTGGGAGTGCTGCTGGCACAGGGCTCTGTTGCCCGCTCCCGGCAGCACAGCATCAGGCCGGGAGGTGGGCCAGGGAAGCCTCCCATGGCAGGGCTGGCCAGCCCGGGCCTGCAGGGTTGTACTGGGACCACTCTGCCTGAGAAGCTATTGCAACTGGGGAGTGTCAAGGCGGTTTACCTGCTCTGCCTTCCCACCTCCTCTGGCCTGCACATTTTGCAGCACAGAGCCTGTCTTGGTGTCCCTTGTACTCAAATGTTTTGAGCAGCGAGGGGTAAAACCCTCTCAAATTCATCTGGGTAAAAACCATGTTTTATTATGTATCATCTTTATAGGAATAAGCATAAGCAATTGAAAACCAGGTTCTCCTTGGTTTTCAGTAAAAAACCTTCATTTGAGATTGGGGGGGGGGGCAGGGGGACGACAATATTTTAGACTAAATAAGTAATTCCAGTATTGGAAAATCACACAATTTCCACTTACTGTTCATTCTGCTTTCAAGCTCCTTAGCCATCCCAGTGGCTCACAGGAGTTATGCTTTTAAAACCCCGCACTGGCGTCCAACCTACAGGTTTTTTGCTTCTTCAAAATTTTCTGTAGAAGGAGGAAAAAAATCAATTCTAACTGCATGTTTCTGCAAGATATGCTCCACCTTGTGTTTCCAATGACTTTTAACCCTTTATTTAAGGAACTCAGGATGAAATCAAGTTCTATCAGAAACATGTGCAACTCCTGTTATGAATTCTACTCTACAGCAAATCATCCACCCTTCTGATTTTGGCTCTCAGAGAATAATTGTTGGTATTTCCATCTGAATATATTTGGTAACAGAAAGAAAAATGAAAAAAACCCCAAACATCACTAAATGCAGGATACTGTCAAAATACACCATAACTTTAAAGGAGTAGGTACAACAAAATATTTATAGACTTTAAAATGCAATTCAGTGACCATGCACAAAGAGGTTTTTTTCCTTTTGATTCAACAGCACCGGTTTCTCCCCTCCCTTATACCAGTATAGTGCAGGAGTAACTGCAGCCACTCCCAGAAAGTGCAAAACTAGTGCAAGTGAGAGAAGGAAGAATCTGGCTTCTGCCTCTCAAACCTATCACCAGCAGCAGCTCTGCTAGACGTGCTCTAAAACCACTATGCCTGAGAGAAGAGGGCAGGTTGAGCTCAGCAACCTGGTCTGATCTCTCAGTTGACTCTGCTTTGAGCAGGAGTGTGGACTGGACACCTTCTGAGATCCCTGCCCACCTGAACCTGTAATTCTGCTCTCTAAATTCTTTTCACATGCATCTTCACCAGTGAATTTAATGGGAACAGATTCAGGCTTTTCTAAACATACTGGGGGTTTTGGGTTTTGGGGTGGTTTTTGTGTTTGTTATGCCTTCACTTCTTTTTGTATGACCATCCAAGTAAACTATATCTGGCTGAAAAGTGCTACGGTAGTGCAATTTGCACTGCTTCACTACTTGCATCTGTGTCAAAGTGAAAACGTAAGGCAGGAACAGCAACAAACACCAGCACACATAGTCACAAGCCTCAGCGATGTTCCAGATAGCACTGCTGATTTGAAAGCGCCATAAAAACCTTCAGCAAACCTCATTTCTCCAAGGACAGAATTTGTCTTGCAGAAGCTTTGCTTTTGCAAGTTTGGTAGAACGAGGACCTACAACACAGGACAGAGACCTCTCTGGGGAGAGCACAGAGGAGCAAAGAAAGGATTCTCCTCTTCCACCAGTGTAAATCTACATATTTGACCAAAAAGCCCCCGAATTGCTCTGATGGATGTGAGAGTACAATCACATGGCATGGACTCATGGTTGCTCCTACGTATCTCCTGCCTGCATGAAGAAAACGTAACGTACTGCATGGCTTAACACTGGCTAGGACACAGCCACCAGCAGCCTTCTTTTCAGTTTCCTTCCACAGATTCCACCACTGTATCGGTCTCTGATTTTTCAGTCAGGACCTGTGCATTACATTTTTGCTTCCCTTCAGAAATCATCCTGCTTGACACAAGGCAAAAAACTCTTTCCTGTACTGTCCTTTTGATAAGAAGGTTGTAGTGAATACAGAGCTGGAAGTTACCAGACTGATGACCCCAAAATGTGAGTTCCTTTCTAAGTAGCGTTCGGGAACAGCACATCAGTCACACAGACAAGGAGATATTTTCAGCATTGCTTAACAGCAGTTGGAACACCAAAGGCAGGGAAGCACAGCAAAAAATGTACTGTTGCCACCTTTTACCGTTTTATGAAAAGTCTTCTGGTCCTGAAGACAAATGATTACATTGTAGATGCAGAGAAAAGCCTGGGAACGGGATTCAAGTTGCCCCTTCTTAACAGAGAAAAAAGTCAGCTGCAAAGACAAGCAAACCCTAAGTGTTTGTATTATCAGCAATACAACCATCATTTTCTTTTGCATCTTAGACTGTATGGGAAAAGCCTTGAGAAATTCGCAGGAAAGATTAATTTCTCCTCCTCAAAGGCCACAGTCCCCAAACTTCCTACGAGCCGCGAGCAATGAACCGAAGGGACAAGCGGGGCGGTTTTCAGTGGGAACCACCAGAAAATCAGCACTTCCCACCCGCAGCGGCCAGCCTTCACCGCTCAGCTCCACGAAGGCATATACTGAGGTAAACCCTGAGCCCACAGGGACACACACACACCGGGGCTGGGCGGGAAGTACACAGCCCGGGGGGGGGGGCAAAAAAACCCCACCCCTCCCCGAGCTCTGAGGTAACCCACCCCCCGAAGCGCTGGGGCAGGTCAGGGAGACAGCCCCTCACCCCCCGCGCTGACTCTTTCCCCTCTCCACACACCTTCTCCCCTCAAACCCCTCCACACCCCATCTCCCGCCCGCCGCAGCAACGGCTGCGAGGCTGGATTTTGGGGGGGGGGGGGGGGAGGGCGCCGCGAGGCGCCCTCCCCCCCCCCCCCTCCGCGCTTCTCCGCGCGCGCGCGCGCCCGCCGCTCCCATTCAGCCTCGCGCCGTCCCCGCCGCGGCGGTTGCTGACGTCAGAGCTGCCTGCGTCAATGCTGCTTCAGTGACACGCGCCGGGGCTCTGCGCTCCCCCGCCCCCAACCGCCTCCTCCTTTCTCCCGTTTGTGGGTTTGGTTTTTTTTTTTGGGGGGGGGGGGGTGTTTGGTTTTTTTTTTTCTTTCCCCTCAATGAGACGCCTTAATGGGATTTTTTTTTTTTTTTAATGAATAAATCAGGCCGGCTGGCGGGTGCCGTTGGCGCGTTAACGGTTCCTTTGTGTGTGTCCCAGCCTCCCCCCCCTCCTTTTTTTTAAATAATTTCGATGAATAATTACTATTTTATTTATTTATTTCACGCAAGGCCCATGTCACACGCGGACATGAGTCTTCTCAGGTACCGACCCCCCCCAGCTCCCTGTCTCCCTGTCACTGCAGCGCTGAGGGAGGCCGTACCCGTCACACTCTCAGTTTACTATATTATAGTGGATTTCCCACCTAGAAAAGCAGCCTTTTTTTTTTTTTTTAAACAGCCTACTCGTTCAGCATTTTTGCATTATCTGCACACCCACGTTATTTCTCCTCTTAGCTTCCCGCTGTCCCCATCCATCCATCCCCCACCCCAATAAATCATCAATTCCTGGGTTCTGAAGAATAACGGTTTATAAAATGGTTGCTCTGTGCACGTCCCCAGTGGCATGCATAACCCCAGCCTCCCATCCGTGTTCCTCTCCTTCTCATCAAGGTCAGAGGGAAGTCTTGAGGGCACAGCTAAACGCAAAACGTATTTATTTACATTTTCTGCCCGACTGTCTCATCCACCCCTTTCCTTTTCCTCCAGAGAACATGATGGCAAAGCTCCCCGGATTTTTGTGGGGTCTGGCCTTGCCCTATTTCAGAACATATCCGCGCTTAGCTCGGCAGAGAGGACAATATCCCGGTCCTATTAAAGTCAATGGGAATCAGCGAATTCAAGCGTCACTGGATTTGGCTGGCAGAGCGAGCAGCCGCGCTCTGGCCAAACCCAGCCCCGTTTCAATTCAGCTTAACTGCAGCAGTGCCAATCTGCTGCGAAGCTGGCTTGTGCTGCTGGCGCAGCGCTGCCCTCCCATACAGGAATCCTTGGTGACGTTGAGCAGCTGGAACAGATCCTGCACCTCCCTGCTGCCGCCATGCAAGGAACCCGAAACTAGCTTCCACCTCCTGGCACCTCCCCAGCAGATAAAGGTCCTTCGAGGTCGGGGATTGGCTGGATAAATTACAGCAGCCTAAAGACTATATTAATTTAGACTGCAAACGAGCCTGCTGCTGTCCAAGTCCCAGCGGAACGAGGCACCGCCATTTTTACATCCTCTCAGCTGCACCTACCCCTGCTTCCCCCCAGCTCAGGACCGGGTGTATTAACAATCCTATGGTAGCAAGTCTTTTTCTGTCTATGGAAAACCCAACAGTTTCAGAAACAGCTTGGTTCCGTAGCACCAACTACTTTGAATCACCATTTTGCTGCAAAATACAAGGAAAAAAAAAATTTTAAAAGGGCCCACAATTAGACCACAAACTAGATTTCTGAAGGGAAAAAGGAATCTAACAACTGAATAACTTGTGCACAGCAAGGGCTTCACTGTGCATTTGAAACTTGTTATTTACTTTTTTTTTTTTAAACACAAAAAAAGGGAAACATAAACCCAGTATCATAAAAACAATGCTGGATGGCAACAGGGATCCTTATGACAACAGGAATGTGCTTATGCATTTTAATACCCAGCTTATGCATAAAACCACATTTACATTACCTCTTTATTCAGCTATATTTTACTTAATTGTATCAGTGGGGATTCTCCTCAGTAAATATCCATTTGGCAGATAGGCCACAAAGCCACGCCGGACACAGGTTTTCAGGGAATCGACCAAGCCCAGGCTTGCCGTACCAGATACGATTCAAGCACGCGAGCGGCTCAGCAATCTGCCCTAGTCACAGGACGTGTGAGGAAAGGCAGGCGTTCGAAAAGGCTCCTGCAGAGTCCTGGGGATGGCAAACAGCCTGCCTTCACCCGCAATCATTTTCATTCTACCACTGTGACTGCGCTTTCTTATAAATATTTTTACTATTTTACTTCAGTGCGGCAAAACCGACCTCGGGATTCATTTGTGGGTGTTTTTCGTGTTATGAATGATGCAACTCTCAGTATCCAGCATGTTAAATGGGAGATGGGACAAATAGCGCACACTAGTACATATGAATAAGGGTGACTTTACTGTTTATTTCCCCACGTTAAAAGCTGACCTTGTGAGAGCAAGCGTAGTTGTTGCCAGCGTATGCCATACGATACTGAAGGCAGAATGGTGCCCGTGGAGCGGGAAGCGGCCTGCTGTCTATGCAGAAAGAGTCGCTGGACGGGCCGGGGTAGCTCCCTGCCTTTGCACGGAACACGGCACTGCACTGGCTGGATCTGCCTTCGGAGAAGCGGGTTTGAAACAAGTCAATCTTTGCTCTGCCTTGGGAGTTGCTCCAAGTCTTTGGCTGCAGATTGCAGTGCTAAATTGAGACCATTATTTTGCATTGAGCTATTTTCATCCCAAAATGCTTTAAAGGCTTAGCAGATCTACAGGCTATGGTGCTATATGCACAGGAATCGCTCCAGCCACTAATGAAATGCAGCCACCTATTAACCAGAGCCTGGTCCCTGGGCGTGATGACTGCCAGAAGATTTTGTTTTATCCAGCTGAGTTGAGTCTGGGTTTTGGTTAGTGGAATACTTCATGCCATTTGAGAAGGAAAACTGGCAGGATCTTTACATATAGAACAAAAGTAGGTATAGACAGTTACCCTCAGCCCTGGAATTTGAAATGCCACCACTGTGACAAGATCTCTGGAGTCTTGCTTTGTTTGACCACTCATATTCGACATTAATTATCAAAACAGTCCTCCTTCCACTCAGTGGTGCAGGGAGCTGAACATGAACATCTGGAGCCTTTCACCCATGCAGTAGTTATTCAAAGGCCTCCAGAACCAGATGTGGGCAAAACCCCATGAGTGTTTTGGTGGTCTATAGACAATGAATTAATAGTTTCACTGCAGTTTCTCGTGGACAGGTGGCTGTATGGGTAAAGCACCACAGCCACCTCCACAACAGGCTTTAACACACACTTGACTGTTCTGTCTAGAAGAGGCAAGAAAACTGAATTACTGCATATTTGCCATTGTGGAAAATACATTTTTAAATGCAAAAAGCACAGTGAAATATAAACTGTATGCCTAAAATGAGCAATATACTATCCACTCAGTACTGTACATGCACCTTTGTATAGATTGCAGGCATTGCATTAAATAAGCACGCTTGCCTGTCTCTAGTTAGGGTAGAGAGGGAATTGTGTGGTGAAAGACGTAATTTGTACATTAGGAAGTCTCTGTTGCCAGATCAGCAGCAGCAGCACTGACGTCTGTACTCTCTCACTTTGTTCCTGCTGCTATAAATCAAAATGACTACAGTCCAAATGCCTCACTTGTTTAACTATAAATGCACTGCTAGTCAGAAAAATCCACACCAGGAGGGACCTTGATAATCTGCCTATACTTTAAACTGATTAAATAGAGAAAGTCCAAAAAAAGGACAAGAATAACATTTATAAATTCATGGTTTCAACAACAACAAAAAACTTTTAAAGGGTGGAATCCAGCAGAGCTGTAAAAAATTCTGTGTCTACAGGCACTGATGTCTTTGCTAAATGAACTATCAAATTTGCCTTTCTTAGTGTGCATTGGGATTCCCCAACCCCCACCACCTCAGATTAATGCAACCTCTTTAGAACCCTGTTTCCCCCTGTGTCCTCATGTATTTTCCTGCTTGTGTAAACTACTGGAAGCAAATTAAAACAGGCTAGATTAAGTGAGTTATGTTTTACTTTCCCTGGTTTTATACACCTCTGTATTTATAATAATAAATACAAACATATATAGCTGAGGTTGACTCCCATTTATTTAGAATTTTAGGAAGCTAAATATCTCCTCTACAGATGAAATGAGCCCTCAAGGCCTAAAATACCGCTTAGATCCCTTCCAAGTTCTAAAAGAAGACTCGACAGTTACATAAAAATGATGGTGCTAGTGCCAGCTGCTGACCTGTTGGCTGGGGGAGAGCAAGGGAACTCTTCTCCTAACACCTACTGAGAGCCTGGAATCATCATAGAAAAATGCAGCACAATTTCTTGACTAAATGGAATGGGAGAAATTAAGAAAGTCACCTTCCAATACCAACATTAGCTCAGCTGAGCTGTAAATCCTGTGTATTGGGCGGCATAACCAGAAATATGTTGAGCTGTACTTCTGAAAAGGAAATAACAGGATCAGAGAACAGCAGGTGAGCACATTGTCAACGCCACACTGACGTTGCTGTTGGAGCCACTGCGTTACAGTTCCCAAGACCACCAAATTTTTACAGTAAGACATTCAAAGAGTATCAAAGCAAAGAATCTAGAGGTATTTGTTTCGTGGAGGCTGTCTTGTTAGGCCTTGGCTAATGAATTTGCAACCAGATGTTCATTTTAAGATCTGATCCAAAATGCACTGAAGTCAATGGAAAGTCAATTGGAAGTTCCAGATTACTGGAAAAAAGCTACTGTACAGCCAATATTTTTTAAAAAATAATAAAAAAAATAAACAGGGTGTAGCCATTGGTCATTCAGCTTGGCACTGATCCTAGGCAAAACTGTGGAAGAGCAAAGGAGCAGACGCAGCATCATCAATTATGTGCCACTGAAGTTGTCATCGTTGTCATGTGAATGGGTAGAGACTACAACAAATGGAAAATAAATGGATTTATCTTACCTCTTTCTCATTGCTGGCCAACCTAGCCAGTATCCCTTCTCATTTGCCATTGATTAAGAGCATGTACACATGGTTACTATAGCTCAACTGGCACAACTGTAATGTTTTAGGATGCGGTAACTATGTAAAATAAAGGAGAGTAACATGATCAGTGCCAGTTACCATAGTTTTTTAGAAACAGCCTAACAGGCCTCATAAACAATACTTGATTTTTCTGTTTGTTTTCTTTCAGTTAATAAGTGCGAATGTTGAAAGAGAACCATCTTGAGGTAAGAGACTTCTGTAAGTCTTTCAGATTCAGTTCCATGTGACACTGATTTAAAAAATGTACTGTAAACAATAAGCAGTATGACACGTATTAAAGAGTCAGACTGGGATCCAGTGTCTGAAGAATGAAGCTAAACAAAGTCTTCTGTGTTTGAGAGTAACTAATTCTCTGTTGCAACCGCTTCCCCAAGACACAATTCACTCTGTCTGGAGTCTTGAACTCAAGACTGGTTGGATATCTTTCTAGAGATTATAATCTTGCTGCAGAAGTTTCTGTTTGAGATTCTCTAGGCCCCACTATTTGGGAAGTCAGACAGTTACCCTAATGGTCCTTCTAACTCTGAACACATGACGCTTTGATAATTGGTGAACAGTGAACATAGATTAGCCTACTCTTATACCTCTCAGGTAAGGCTTCCCTTGAGCAAAGTGCAGTTTCTTCTTTTGTGTAGATTTGCATCTATATGATTTGCATGCAGATCTTAAAAAAAACTCTAACAAATCATGCAGTGTCTTTGCATCACAAGGAGGCTGTAGGTTATAGGACAAAAGATCAAATTTACACAAGAAAAGAGAGGAAGCAACGTAAATTCCAGGGGGGGCTTAACCTTGATTTGGTGCAGTCCTCCCTCACACCTATTGGATTAGGAAAAAAATGGAATTAAGCTGAACAAATACTCATACAAAATCTGGTGAGAACTGCAGTGGAGTGGAGACATCTAGCTGCCTTCTGTCTACCAACAGCATCTATGAATCAGGAAATCCTCACTATGAAGAGAGTCTATAGATAGCAACTTTAGGAGAAAGCGAACAAGCCCTTCCCTGCCAAGAGGGAACATAAAACTGGGATGGAGAGGAGATTATATGTACTGTTTACATTTCATCTCGTTCTCTCTGGAGCCTTCCCGAACAAAAGCTTATTTCCTTTAATTCCTTAAGTTTGGTTACTTAGGAGAGCTTTACATTTTGGCAAGTTTGGTTACGTGGTCATAAAAAGCAGTTTTGAAAGTGCAAATTACCATGAGAAACAATGCTGAAAATACCTCCTAGATCCAGAACTGAAGAGGACTGAAGTGCACTGATAGAGATAGTGTGAATAAGCCTGATTGCCATTGTTCAGGCTACACCCCGTCCCTGATGAGAAAGTGTAAAAAAGGGGCAGTGTGTCATTACTGCAGTATACTCTCCCTTGCATTGTAAGCAGAGCCAGTTCCAACCTGCCTCTACATCTCCAGAGGCCCAGCAAACTCGTAGGCTCCTTGGCAAAGTGGGACGGCACACAGCACGACATGCTTGCAGCCCCACAAGGAGAGGCCGAGCAAGCTGCTCGGCGGAGGTACCTTTGGGGCTCTGTCCATGAACCAGAGCCTGCTGAATGACCGCATCCACATGTGCAAGCATAGGTTTAAACACACCATCAGCTGAGGGACTGGGGACTTGCTGCATACATACTTGAGGGCTTTGAAACATCAGGTATGCCTTCCATTTTGTATGGCCCCCAGCTCCCGCAGCCAGCTGTTGCAGGCTCTGGGACTGCAGCGATCAGCAGCAGGATATCGCGGTAAGGCTACAGCCTTGTTCCTTCAGCTTCTCAGCACGTCTCCTTCCAGCTTCAGCCTGTGCCTGCTCTCAGTGCACATAAACACAGGCACGTGCTAGCTCCAGCAGTAACCAGACTTCCCACACTCACAAATTCTGACTGTACAGATGGGGAACTATCCAAAATTGCAGTTGGAGCCCAGCTGTTCCCTATCATCACCCGATAAACAAAGGCCACACATCTCTGCATATATGCTTCTCCGAGAGAGACAAGAACTGGGAAGCTCTGAACAGGTTTTGCGTAAGAAAGTACAGAGATTACACTAGCTACAACTATCTAATCACAACAGAATAATCCCTGTGACTGGGGAGGTGAGGCCTGTATTCAGATAATGACGTGCGTCTAGAATGAAGTAGGAGATTTAGGACATCAGGACAAAGGAAGGATAATAAGAATACTGGCCCAAGCTCAAACACTAATGCATACCAAACATTAATGCACCCCAAACAACAGCCGCTTCACAGAGGAGAATTTTTGATTTTCCTAGGGAAGAGATATCACGAGCAGAAGGAAATCTGCAGTGTTATTTTTCGGTAGATGAGGAGGTAGCTTGTGTTCCGAGGCCAGTACCTATGTCAGGAACAACATCAGGTTCACAGTTCAGACTAAGGCAGGCAACTCTAGCTCAAAACTGGTTGAGTTTGCAGTCATCTCTGACAACGTAAGCAGCAAGGTCACAGGTGTAGGAACAAGTACTTTTGTCCTCTAAAGAGCTCCCTTGAGAATGAGTTTGAGGGTGCCCTTGTGGCACCATAGCAAGCAAGGAAGCTTGCACTGCAGCATGCACTGCTTTTTCTGTCAAAGGGAGACTTCAGCCTCCAGGGATGTTAATTTAGCTGCAGTTCTCCCCTTCTCCTTTTGTTAGCCTAAGAGTAACAAGAGAGCCAAATGAGATCTACCAGCTCATTCGGACCTTCTAAACCAGTGCTTGGCCAGGACTTTCTGGCTTGTGCCTTCAGTCCCTGAGATTTTTAAATGTCTCCCCAACCAAGTCTTGGAGTGGTCTGAAACTGCTTGGCGTCCAAGAGAAAGTGTATTCATTGTAATATAAATGAGGCTTAACACTTTTAACCAGAGCTAAGTTTATCAAAAGAAATAATGAAACAAGTTAACTGTGAAGGTCATTATTCTGGAAGGGAAATGTGAACATAAGGACTAAACTTCACCTGGAAAATTGAAGCTGAACATTTCTCCCAATGACTAGGGCAAAAAGAAATTGAGGGATAGGTTTTCAAGAAAGCTGTGGAGAAACACTTTGTGGAGGATTCTCACCATTCTGTTTACAGGTGCCAGTGTAAGCCACTATGTAGTTTGCCAGTGAAAGAAAGATAGATGAATGAATGAATTTGAGTTCAAGCCTTACTTGTAAGAAGTCCTAATATTGCCATGATTCATTCTGGCAGCCCACCAAACCTCAGAGAAACTCAATGGACCAGCATAATCCCTGATCACTGAAATTAATTGAGGTTGAGTCACACCTGGAACAGTCTTGCCCATTCATTCATTGACAAGCGAGGAGACTAAAAACACTACATAGATTGTTTCTGCTGTCTGGGGCAAGGTGTGCTAAGACAAGACATTTCTGACTTAAGAGCACAAGCCTTCCTTCCGTCCTCCATAGAGGAGAAAAATGCAATTTTGTAGGAATTTCAGATCTAGGCCATCAAGTTATCCTAGAGTCTCAAAGTTGGTACACTACCTTGCCACATGCAAGTCCATCAAAGCCTATTGTGCTATGAATTAATCTTCACCACCTGACTGAATTCACAGTAGCTTTTTCCTGTACCTGCTGTACTGCACTGTGACAATTAAGGGTACTTAAGCTTAGTCTAGTGTAACACAGTACTGTAACGGGGACAATGCCCACGGTAGCAACAGGAGGATATTGGCATAATGTTCTACCACTGCCTCGACTTTGACTCAGTGCTTGTGCCTGCAGGATACTTTGCTTATTGCCTTGAAAATGCCATTACCAGTGAAGGATTCCACATAAAAGATTCTTGAAAAATGAAATTAAGGAAGTTTTTTCATGCTGTGTATGAAAACAGCATTCAGCCTCATGCACTAAATTCCTTCAAGTATCATAAGTTTCCAAAGAACAGCTTTATTGTTTTCATGCCAGTAAGCCCCAAAGATGGAGTTACAAATCTACCTCATAATTTGTCCCAACTGCATGTACTAGGCTCATGTTCTTCCCAATGTGGGATATTATGGGAGTTACTCAGTCATCTCAATTAAGAAATTGCTTTATAAACCAGTTCTGAGATATCTCCAATTTTGGGAAGTCTGTAATCAACAGTATCTTCCAAGGAGATATTGACCCTGGGTTCTTGACCATCATGGAAAAGAGCCACCAGGCTGGGACTTCACATCAGCAACATAACTCCTCTATGTTCTTATCAGTGATGGAGTGTGCTAGTGTCTTTGAAATAGCTCGTCTTGGTGTTTTACTGAAGCTAGGAACACGAAAATAGGAGCATTTGTCCCTGTTTTTTACCACTGTTCATTTAACACCCTCCTGCCCCACCCCCCAAAAAAACCCCAGACCAAAAACCCTGTGTTCCAGAAAGGCTTTTGGAACAACCAAAGCAAAGACCAAACCTAAATGATCCATTCCAGGTTTTACTCCATACTTGACTGCTTCTGGAACAGGACATTCTGGGTGTTTTGTCAATTCCCTGTAGATATCCGGCCAGGATGTATGTATTGAATAAAAAAACCCAACCAACCCCTTCAACTTACTTGCTGCAGTGAAGTACTTCAGTTAGCTCTTTACCTGAAGTAATAAATTAAAAGCAACCCATTATCTAGTTTGCAATGCAACTCATTCTTGTTTCAAAATCATGACATTTACAGTAGAGGAACTCTTAAATATATAAACATTTCCCACTTTTACTAATACTACTAATCTCCTAATTCACTTCAACCACAAATGACTTTCAATAGCCAATAGATCTTTACAATCACTTTTATTTGCACTTCTGGAATAGTCATCTAATGTCCTAATATATCTACGATAAGGGAAACATGTCCTGAATATAGTTCTAAGAACAATTAATTAAGATGGGAAAATACTTGGAACTGTTCTAGTAAGATTTATAAAAACCTGTTTCTGTGGGCAGGAGTAAGTGTTGTACTCAAGACTTGAAAACCACCTTAAAAGTATTTACAACTAACTAAAATTAAGATTTTTCAGAAGAAAGATAACGATGACCGAGTCAGGAAAGTTATCTGCTACCTGTTTGTTTAAATGAAGACTATTTCCTTCCACAGCAGGCTTAGATGGATACCTCATTAGGGTGTTAGGAAACACTGTACTTTGCTGAAGCTCTAGTTCCCATAGGATGTAGACAGAGGAAAAATAGTGACTATCACATGCTTTCACAGAAATATCCATGCATACTGGAAGACCAACACAGTCACTGAGAAACATCTCTGTAGTGAGACCCCACACTTTGCATGTCAAGAATATGCAGCAAAGAAAGAACAGAAGAGTTGCTGTTAGAGCTGATTGGGAACTAGAATTCCAGTCTTATGGAAAGTCGTCATACCTGTTTTTGTCCCATATTATGCCAAACAACTGCAATTTCAGATTTTCTCACAAACCAGTTGTGAAAGCAGTCAGCTAAGAGAGCAAACTAGCACATTCTGTTCCATTTCATTTTAATACCCTTGACCAGTTGCTGTGTTTCATGGAACAGCAGTTTGGGTGCCTTTAACCCTCTTTTCTACAGCCCATGCTCCAGCTACGTCCTTCCTCACATTTCCTCGCGTACCATGGCAGCCTAGGCCCACAACAGGAGAACAAGTGAGCCCTGTGCCGGGGAGGGGAGGGGGGGCTGGAAGAAAAAGGGGAGCTACTGATTGCAATAGGAATTAATTAACAGTAAGGGATTAATTACAAGCCTAGAAACCTTCAATCAGTACTCGGGTAGACTACCTGCACTACTTCTTTATCTATGTACTCACCCTGTATATGCCAGTGTCTAACTTTTATTGCCAGATTAGCTTGAACAACAGGGTATTAGAACAGGGTTATGATTATAGCAAAGTGGAGGGACTGTCAAAAAGTGAAAGTATGTCACTTACTGTATTCTAGTCTCAAAACCTTATGGCTTCTCACCCTGAAAGGAGACGAGGGTGCCGGCACAATCTTCCATTGTGAAAGGACTGACAGGTCTAATTGTCATTTCTGCTTCAGAAATTTTTAAAATGCAGTATGTGAAAACATGCCGACCCTTGGGAAATAAGTTGGGCTGTTAAAAATAAATAGGTTCCAGCTTTTCAGGAAGAGCAGATTCACTACAGTGACGTAAAAACACCCAGCAGCTTGTCCCAGTCATTTCCCATGAGACACTGCTGATTTAGGAAGAAACAGGAGCTTACACAGCTGCCTGGAAATTTAAATGCCAGGATGTTACTTCTTGAATATTTTTTTTTTTCCCCACAGCTCACCTTTGACACAGTGACAGTACTTGCACAGTCCCTCCATACCCTTAGAACGACCCTTTGAAGACTTAAAAAAAAAAAAAAAAAAAAAAAAATTAACCTTCACAGAACATCCCAGTATGTCTTGAAATACATTACAAGACACTAGTAGTCTTAGGAATAGCCTCTTACTGTTAAGGAAAGTTTTATTTTAGAAATAAAATATTTCATATTGTTTGTTTTAATGTTTTTAATTTTCTGTTGAAAGGGATAATGCATCCCAAGTACACTTTGGGTGTTGTGTCCATGTAGTTGCCAGAAAAGGACTGGTGGTGTGGTATGATGCCTTGGTGCACAGAGGTACAGTGTGCAGTCAGCCTGAGCCAAGGCACAGACAGATGAAAAAACAAGTTTCCCTCTGAATGGCATTACTGATTTACAGCCATTTCTACCAGTTACAGCAGGCTAGTCCTGTGATACTACAGCTGCAGGCTTGGTAGTGACAAATAACATTTCTTCATTTCAAAGTATACATGTACATCCTTAATTCAAAATGGTTCATTTCAGGCCCATGTGGAGACTGCCAGGGTGAAGTATTAAGTCATTTTAGTTAGGAAGATAGTTCTTCCAGTAAACATTTCATGTTCCATCTGTTTTCTCTCATGTTAATTCATCAGGTTCTAGTTTCTTTACTGTTGCCTTCTTCGATTTCCACTCACTTTTTGCCCCAAAATCCTGTTAAATCCAAACCAATGCTTTCCCTAAGACAGAACGCATGAATTAGTGTTTGTTTATAAAAGGAGTGTAGGGATTGCATGCTGGAACAGATTCTTTATACAAATCACTTTAACACGTGTCTTTCCACCCCACTTACGGTAAGACTGCAAAGTCATGTAAACATCTCTACAACAAAAAGAATATCGCTGGTTGACGACTTGTACTTCTGCTCCAAGAGCATGAAGGAAGAATGTTTGTGTATATTAAAAAAATGAAGATTTATAGAAAATATAGAGCCATACAAATATATGTCCAGAAACTGAAGGAAAACAGTATCATCTCAATAGGTTCTCCTCGATAGATAAGGAGTCAGATAAGTAACATCAGGCAAGATTAATCATCTTGTCATCTTTCCATTTGCCCTGAATAGTATACACCCATTGCTAGACCAGCAGTAGAAACCCATTTCACAGACCAGGACCTTTCACAGAAAATGGTCTCTCTTCAGAGAATTTCTGGTGGCAACATCCACTAGAAATAAGCCTCAATCAAAAATTTGGAGACATATTGAGGTTGCACACCTTTGAAGAGAAACCCTGTGGCCTATAATATTTACAGAACAGAAGTTACACACTCAAGCAGATCATCATACATACAGGGAATAGGAGGGAACAACAACCAAACAAGATCCTGTGATTTCTACCCAAAAGAGCTTCCCTCGGCCAATTTGTCATCACATTGGTGTTGGCTTCAGTGCGGCTGGGACTTTTTTTTTTTTTTTGCTGTTATCTGAAGGCATAAGAGCTGTTTGAACAGTAAGATGAGCGCAGCTCTGTGCACTGCCAGAAGCGGCAAGGCAGGCAAAGCAAATGACCGAGCAACCGAAGAAGTCAGAGGAGCAATGCATCCCCATACCTAGTCTGGCTAAGAAGTTGTTCTGCAAGCAGCACTGCTAGCAAACCCTGGTTTCCTACTGACACCCTGCGAGCATTACTTATCAACCACCTTTCCTGGCAACAGCCCCAGTTCCCCCAGCATCCACCCAGCACCCTGTGGGGTGAGAGGCAGCACACACCGTGTCCAGTCACCTTCTGGGTGACCAGCAAGCTGACCGGCCTGCCGCCCACACAGGGTCCTAGGCTGTCCAAGCTCTTCTGCCAGAGGGACAGTAGCAGCAGCTCCTTCCTCAACTCAGTTCCTGGTGTCCCCCAAAGCAGTGGGAGTTTTAATGATCATGAAAGCCTTCTTTCAAAGTTGGTGGAAATTGAGCAGTGGGGCTAAAAGCTATGGGAGGCAAGGGAATGGGGATGGATAAACAGACAGTGAGCTCACATATGTCTTGTTTTCTTAGCAGTTCAGGCTAAAAAGGAACATTTTATATATACATATTTAAAGGGTGGGTAACTGGCAAGATTCTCAGTATCAAAAGACGCTTGGCCCCGTCTCAAGAAACCAAGAGCCTATTTCAAGTTAGCTGGTGGTTTTTTTTTCCTCTGGTAATGACTTTAACAGTGTTCTTACTTTTACTAGCCACACTGGGCACTAGTCCATCTTACAGACTGAAGCTCTCAGTTCTCCAAGTAACTCTACAAACCCAGTAAGATTACCCACTGAATTCAACCAGAGATGTTGCATTCCTTCCTGACATGACCCTGTTGCTAGGGGGTGGTGGGTGGGTGTGGGGGAGTGTGTGTGTCAGAACAAAGACAGAACATTGCTTACAATTTGAATGTGTCCCGTGTTTTGCCTTGCTTCAGGTGGAGGCAGTCCAGCTCCATCAGGATGGCCATTAATTGGGGAAATTCTACTGTAAGGGGCTTCACTGGTGCTAGACACCAAAGAAAAATGTCTTCCAGGCCTTCAAGACAGCTGGAGCATTAAGCTTTGAGAAGTGTGGCTTTGATTCACAAAAGGGTGTAAGTGTCACAACATTCACTACTGGGGCCCCTAGCCTTTTTGATAAATTACTGGCTCATCAAATCTCTAACTTAGAGAGGTAGGGGCAAATAAGTGGGTCTGGGATTTATTGCTAAATTGGAATTTAAAATACTAGTTTGAGTATGAATGAACCATTTCTTTTCTTAATTTTGAGGAGTTTACTTTTCCCAATTGCTTTAGATTACATATATTCCTGAAACAAAATGAAAATCCCAAACTTAAAATAGAAAATTCAACCCTTTCCAGAATTATTTATTACTTTTTTTGAGAGAATAGAAGCTATTCATCACATTCAATGTGACTTCATGGCTAATTCTGATTGACCCAATCTGCTAGAGCATGAAAAATTCCCTCCATCGTAAAGAAAATATGTGAATGGGGCCAGGTCTCCTGAACAAATGAGTACTTGCTCATCCCCAATAGTCACTTATTTTGAAGTTATCAGTATTAGGAATAACTGGATGCCAAACCTGTATAGTTTGTTATCCGTTTCATCATATAGGCAAGAAATCAGAGTTCACCATCTGTTACAACAATTTAGCCTTCCCACACCCCAAGTTAAATGAAGGTTCAGAGCTGTAACGGTCAAATTTTCCTGCTTTGGTCTAGAAATTTTGATGCAAGTTGCAATACTTGGCACTTCTTGCTCTGTCACTGATGGCACGTATGATCTTCGTGTACCTTTCATGCCCGGCTTCCATGTTTGTAAAAGCTGATGTCATTTTTATAAAGGACCTTGCTCAACAATGCTCAGAACAGTGCTAGATAAAAGACTACCAAAATTATTCTATCCTTAGCTTATCATCCAACTTTATACTTGCCACTAAGTGTAAAATAGCGCTCCTTTGTAATTTTCTATTTACGTTTCATAGACGATATGCTGAACCATTTACTCTAACAAAATTTTAACAGAGTCCTCATTAAAGAGATTGCATGTGGAGTGGTTCCATAAGACATAATAGTTTCATTTTAGCTTCCCCATCTCTGGGTGACTTTGAAACTTCCAAGTTGCCTGCAATATTTTACATAAAGGGCACTCAGAAGTGCAGGATCTGCTCTATTGTGTTACAATTGCAGTGTTATCCAGCTCAGTTTTCATTCTGTATTATATTGTCAATGAATCTGCCTCAGAAAAGCACCTGCTGTTTCTGCACTAAATTTTAGTATTTGCAAACAGGGGCTGAAGCCAAGCTCTGATGCTCAAGTCCTTACAAGCACTCAGGCACCAGGGTGAAAAGCGATGTCTGAATTTGGAGTATTAAATGTAGAGGAGCTTTTATGCTTGTGCAAGGAAAAAAATACCAAACAAACAAAATACTGTAATTTAATATTCTTGATGTAAAGCCCCATTTTTCTTTGACTCTTCTAGAAGAAGAAAATGAAATCTGACTGCTTTCTCTTCAAAATAAGTATTACACAAAGTCAGTGACATCCATTTGGAATGTAAAGAATTACATTTACAATTAAAGAACTTAAATACACAAGAATTGCTCCCCTACATCAGACCCATCAGCTTCTGAATGGAAGCAAGAAAAACTTCATTCATGAGTTATGAAGTAACTTCTTGATTGGATTATTTCTTTTTTGACACCAGTTGGCATTTAGCTCATGTCCCATCCAAATTACGTAGCTTTCAAATGCTCAGCTTCGTAAAACCCAGTAGGAGAAAGAAAAATGTATATTCCAAGTTTCTTTTAAAGTCAAGTTAGGAATGAAAGATTAGCCTATGGCACAGGAAGCAAGCCTATTAAATCTTACTTCAAGATGCAAAACTTAATACATTTAGCTCTGTGGTTCTGTCATTCAGTCCTCGTGGGTAACGGAGATGATGGTCATCAGATGAACACACATGGTAAAGTGAATTCCACCAGGATACCGCAAAGCAATTGACCTAATTTTACAGTCAATGCAAGCCAGCATTGACTGCAAAAAAAAAAAAAAAGTGAAGAGCAACCATGCAGGAAAATAAAGTCCAAACTGTACTGTGTTCTTATAAGCTGTGTTCTCACATAAGTAAGCACACAGCTTTTCTGATATCAGTGAATGACTCACAGATCTGACTTTGTACCTCTCACAAGGCAGGTTTGGTTTTATGCCATTTCATACAGCCTCCTTTACAGTTAGTCTCCTTTTAAATAGCTGGCACTTTGTCTTCAAAGAGATAGCTGCTCTCATTCTCCTACCTAAAATCCCAGCCAGATCTGATATCTAGACACACACATTGCTACAGTACTGAACTTACAAGTCAGCCCTGAAATGCAGCAAGGGTGGCTATTACAGACCACCTTGAATTAGACAGTTTTCATAGATGTAAATGGAGGAGCCTTAAGCTGTGCCTAGACATAACTTTATCAATCTTCCTTCAAGAATGTCAGCATTTACAAAAGCATCTAAGAACATTTCTTGGGTGTTTGTTTGGGTTTTTAATTTGCAATTAAAAAGAGACATAAGAGGTACAGAAACACTGAATTCAGCCTACTTACCTGCTGAAGGGATTATCGTTGTACTGTCATTAGCTGATTTCTCATTAATCACTGCACTGTAGGAAAGCAGTGAAGGATAACTCCCTCCTGCATCACACAGTATGATCAAATTCTGCCTGAAAACAGAACTGCTGACCCAATTGCAATCCTGCCTGGAAACCTCAGTCATGGATCAGGCACCCATCAGCTAGGTGTCCTTCAAACACAGTGCGGAAGGCTGAGAACAGTTTACTGAGGAAGTTTAATCCACAAAATCTATACTCTGATGTTAATAATCCATATAAAGAATATACAGCTCCTATTGCTGTGACAGATAACCCACCAAAAACAAGCTGAAAGTCAATGGCAGGTCAAAACTGCAGCCAGCCTGCTCAGACTGCAGAATAGTTCAGTATAGCAACACCTGCTTCCTCACGCTTTAACATGGCTATGGCATTGCTGGTCATTGCTATTACGACACACTCTTAATTATTTCATCTCCAGTGTGCACAGCAGAAGCATCAGGCTGAGGCGTGTGTTTGTTCTAATCAAGCGATCGACAAATGGATGCCATGACAAGACGGCTTACAACCATGATGGCTGGGATAGTGAGTGAAAATTGCAAAGCTCGATGCCACATTGGTTGCATTTGCCCACAGCCAAGAGAGTGAAAAGGAAAGAGGAGCTTTTTTTCTCTCTGCTATCAAAAGCATCTGCCTCAAGTTACCAAAGCCATAGCCTATGATTTCCTGGCCAAAATCTGAAACACTTTCCTACTGTTATCAAAACATGTACAATCTTCCCAGTGTACCTCAGTGACACAAAACCCCTGCATATAACACATTGAAATCAGACTGCTAAAGAGTAACATAGCTCCTTTGAGTACAACCACAGAAGGCAACGCCTCTTGCACAGATGAGCAAGGGGTTATATGATTGAGGTTCTGGGAGTTGCATAGAATGTAGGGTTTGCCTGTAAGGATTCCTAGGCTAACGAAGATTTTTCTGGTCTCAGCTGTTGAGAGCGATCCAGCTAAAACATCTCTGCAAACTTTTTAATCCAGTATCTCACTAGAGGCAAGAACACTCAAGCACATCCAGCTATTGTTCTGTGAGAGTACTCTGAAGCAGTATAACTATACTTTGCTCCTATCCTTATTTCCTAGGCATCAGCTGTGGGTTACAGTTAGAAACACAATAGATCTAGGTCTGACTCAGCATGTCTCTTTCTAGTACACCCCTAGAAGTTGTGTGTCTGGTCACAGCTGGGTAATTTAATTCAGAGAGTCAACAGACAAGTAAGTCTCTGAAGAATGACCCAGAAAGTGCATACGCAGAGTAGTGAGTTACTGGGCGTCCCCACAGTGAATGCCATGGTATGTATGTAGATTCTTTCTGCACCTAATGACTGTATTTGACTCACAGTATAGAACCTTCCAGCTGTCTGACATCCAAACCAGCAAGCACTCTTCTGGGATTCTGCATTCATCTCAGCTAGTCTTGGTCTTGAAACAGAGCAGTTGAACCTGACTTTAACATGACAGCCTCACAGTTAAAGCATTTGACCGGGTGTTTCCAGGGCCGAAAACACATTTTTAAGCTGCGGAAATAACCCTGGAAATCACCACTGACACTAGACTACAGAGTTATGTTGCTTTTTCTTGGCCATCATTTGATCTCATTGCTTCCTTGCAGCAAAACTAGTCCAGAGTCCAGGTCCAGCCTGGACAGTTTCCTGGTTTGTGAATTAGGGATGTTGTTGAAAAGTGGGAGATAGAATGCAGAAATAGCTGAACCCAAAGCTATCACTTCCTAGGGCAGAGTTGCATAGTGTCTTGGCAGCTATTTGCAAGAGGTGAACATCTCTGCCTTTTTGAATGAGTAGCATGGGCAGCTGGTTTTTTGTGTGCTCTGGGCATATTGAGGTGATCCAACCCCTCAGGAGCTTTCAGTCACAAACACTACCTCACCTGTGGGTCATAAAGGCACCCAAGTTGTCACAAGGGACCCAGTTACCTACATTTGGCTACTTAGGTGTGTGTTTGCACATCCAATTTTGTGTGTGCAACTTTTGGGCCAAACAGGAAGGAACTTCATTAGTTTTACACATCTCTAGACAGCCATTGAGTGTGGACTGTCTAGCTTGCTGTCTTTGATCTGGGCAACTAAATAGCACTGGAATCCTGCTTTTGGTGACAAAACAAGCATTCACGATCTCCTTCCAAGAATCTTGAATTAATGGGGCTTTTCCCTTTCCTGTAAGCTCACTTTGTAGAATCTATCACTAGCGAGGGAGACTTTAAGGCAAGGATATGTTTCTGTTAACTTCAACATATAGTGACTTGGAAATTGGCCAATAGCTATTCTTACTTATTTCCACTTACTGACATGTTGAAATATCACCAGGACTGGTTATTCAATAGATGAACAAGATGCTAAGTGCTTAGGCCTTATCCTACTTCACAAAAATCACAGAATTGCTGAGATGGGAAGTAACTTCTGGAGATCATCTAGTCCAACCCCCCCTGCTCAAAGCAGGGTCAGCTACAGCAGATTGCTCAGGACTGGTGTTGAATATTTCTAAAGATGGAGACTGTACAATGTCTCTGGGCAACCTGTTCCACTGCTTGACCACCCTCACCATAAAAAAATATTTTTATTATGTTTAAATGGAATACTTCATATTTCAGTTTGTGCCCACTGCCTCCTGACTTCTGGGTTTTCTTTCAGATAAGTAAATTCAACAAGTCAAAGTTTGCATCTAACAAAAAATCCTGCCTATTCTTTGTATGGGCTTCTGCACTGGAAAGATATCAGAAGGGCATTGGAAGCTATGAACAATACCACTGCAGAAAACACATTATCTCTTGAGAAACATGCAACTTCCCTCCCGGGGCACTGCTGCAGAACTGCCATGACCTGCACACAACCACCAGTTCCAGCCCCACCTCTGAAAAGCTTTGCACATTTCTGACTGACAGTTGTCCATGTGACAACAGATAAGCCATGCTTTCTGCAGCCCTTCCTTAGCTTAGTGGGTGTGTAGAAGTGCCTCCTTCTGAACAGGACAAAGCCCTTTACCCCACAACGGTATGGCAGGACTTGAATTTCCCACATTCCCAGGATCTGGAGATTCTGCACATAAATGGGTACCAAAATTGTAAGCCAGAATATACAAAACATTTGTTACTTTCAGTTTTATTTAATGCTGGAAACTCTTCTAAGTTACAGTAAGAACTTCCTTAGGTGAGGATCCAGCAGCAGGGAGAGCTTGAATGCCATTTTATAACTAAAAGTACACCAGCAGAACAGTTTTTCATCAACAAAAACTCCTGCTTACTTATGGAAGTTCTACCAGATTCCCTTTGGCAATGCAGTTACAGTCCCTGAAGCATATGCCAACATTTTTGTCATCTGATCAGCCCTGCATAATTTACTTGATAGCAGCTGTGTGCACTTTCTTCATACTTTTCCCCCTAGTGCATTAATACTTTCTTTTTTGAAAGCTTTCCCGGGATTGTGAAAAATGGCTTTTGTTTCTCCCTTTTCTTACACCCCTCCCACACTAATGCCAGCATATGCTTTTGCCTAATGGAAACCATCCAAGATGCACCTTTAAAAGACAAGAAGCAATTCTGCAACTTTGTTACAAATCTAGAACAAAAGATATTTGCTTCTGCTTTGAGACCTGAGCTTAGTTTATGCTCTGCCACAAGCCTCCGGTTTATCCTCAGCTGGACTCACCTTCATGAGTGAAGGCATGTTCTTGTCCTGTTTTTCTGGACAAGTACTGGGAGAATAAAATACCTGAAAAAGATATACTGGGTGAAGCCATGTCATATCATAAGCATTTTCCTACTATAACTGAGCACATTTTTGAGAATCAATTTCCAAGCTTTTTACAGAAAGATACTAGAAGATGGCACTAAAATAGACTTCTCTCAACAAAGCGGATTTAGACTTAAAATGGCAGCTGACATTATGTAGATATATATTTTAGTGATGCTCATACTGGGAAAAATCAGGGAAGAACAGCAGTGGAAATGAGCACATCACCTGTAGAGTTATGTTCAGTGAGAGACTCTTTCTCATAGGGGTTACACAGCTGGTGACTGAGATAAAGCAGAAAGAATATTGCAAAC
Organism: Buteo buteo; assembly: GCF_964188355.1. Classification (NCBI taxonomy): domain Eukaryota; kingdom Metazoa; phylum Chordata; class Aves; order Accipitriformes; family Accipitridae; genus Buteo; species Buteo buteo. The sequence continues at coordinate 39,135,690 of NC_134179.1, forward strand.
AGCGTGCGCCTTACATGGAAGAGTCACCAGATTGTAATATGGGCTATTCCTGCAATTGTTGTACATGATGAGTTCTCCAAATCATGCTACAGTTTATTAACCAGGGAGGAAGGAGAACAATGGAAAAATTGTTAATTTGTGACCCAAATTCCTTACACTTTTTAAACCACTTTCCCCTTGAACAGAGTATCTGAAAGCAATATCCTGGCATGAGTTTAATGAAATGTGAAGTAACACAGGCTAATCTTCTGAGGCCTGTTATGTCTGTGAAAAGTTATTTCTTTCCTTAAGCCCTGCTTCCCTTCTGGAAGTCTGTTAATCACGAAATAAGCAAGCAACAGTGTCTGAGGCAGTAAATACAGCAGTCGCCCCCCATCCCACACCCCACCCCATCCAACCTCTGCTTGCTGCTTCCCCAAAGAATACAACATCAAATTCCACTAATGAAACAGCTCTTTTTCCTCTGAGATAAAGGGTAACGAACAAGAGGATGGTTAATAGCAGTGGTAACCATCATAACAGACGGGCATTACAAGGTTTTGGCAGTAATTTTCAAATGCTGGAACCAGAAGTTGAGCATTTAATATGATTTGAGGAGTCCAATTTGAAGCACCATTCTCCCTCTCGCTTTTTAAGAGACATTTTCCTTAGCATATGGATCCAGTGCTGATACACATCTGGATTTCTGGTTGTTAACGGAAATTTCTGGAAAGTCCCCAAAACCCCTCTTGTGCTTCCCTTAATTTTTTTTTATTTTTTTTTTTAGTCTCCTTACCCACAGAGCAGGATCTGGTTTCTTTCTTTATGCTCTTTTCTGTCTTAAAAGAGTCAGTATCACCAGCAGAATTTGTCTTTAGTTTCTTTGCTTTTCCTTCCAGGAAGGAAGGCTGGGTCCCATTAAACCTCTCCAGCGCTGGAGCGACTGGGTATCCTGTTGGGCACTCACTACATTCACATTAAATCTCTCCATGCTCCAAGGCTCAGTAAGACACAGTAGCCAACTGCCAAATGCTGCTGGTTTGCAGTTTTCAAATTTAAGCAGCAATTTGTATCCTAGGTCTAAGACTACATCCCAGTACTATCAAATTCTCCCCTTTGATTTTAATGTGATTACTGAAGAATGTACCTCAAAACTCAAAAGCAGCTTAGTTGAGGCATTGAGATGTATCTATGCACATGAAAGAAGACACGACTGTATCTTCTACCGTATGTTAGCTTAGAGGACTTTGCATGCTCCACACTAATCCAAGTGTAAAAAAAAAAAAAAAAAAAAAAAAGGTCAAGGCTGGCATGGGTCTGCCATAACCCTGAGGACAATATAAAACACAAAATCAAACAAACGTTCTGCAACTTGGACCTACCATAGCTCCAGGTTCAGAGCTGGTTTTTTGTGCAGAAAGCTCCTCACCGCTTTCTGTGAGAGATCCCCACACAGAAGAGATTACAAAAATCAGTCCCCTGGGGAGCAGGGAAGGTTATTTCCAATTCCTTCTCTCAAGCTGCTATCAGTGCAATGGAACTTTCTGCACACATAGTTTTCCCTCCTCTGAGGTTTCCTTTCTTCTTTCAGCTCTGATTTCTGGGATTCCTGTGCTGTTATTTTCCCCCTAGGCATAATACAACTCAAGCTTCTCCTTTCCTCTCCCGTTCCCTTGCATCGTGCTGAGAACATTGCAGGAAGAATTACAGCCAATTCATTTGCCTGCCTGCCAATTAGAAGTATACTATGTCAGAGTCAAGTGAGTAAATAGCAATAAACAATGTGACAGCTATCCAGCCCATTTGACCTTCTGACAGTTTTCAGTGCCTTCCACTTTATTAAAATGAGGTATTAATAGAACAGATATGTTTCACCAGACACAGCACTGTAGTACTTTGAATCACAGACCTGATTTTTATAGCCAGAAAAACAGATTCTTTAACATGCTGCTTTATGGCAGACACTGTTAAATCACAAAGTTTTGAGGGCATTTATTCTAGTATTCCAGTGATAAAATACTCATACTGGTGAGCAGATATCCATCCTCCTAACTCACTCTGTCTTTTTAATATTTGATTATGAATACTCGGGACAGGAACCAGGTTGTATTGTTTGCACAACATCACAAGGTCCCAGGTCTAGATTTGAGTAGCCAGATCCTCTTATAAAACACAGTAGTTTAGTAGACACTTTACGTCAACAGACCTTAGACATAAATAGAAGAACAAGTCTCTCCTCCAAAGAGGTAGCAATTGAAGACCCCAACTCCAGGGAAATTTTGCTTGCCCAGAAACATCGTTATTTGAAGTAGACTCAACATGGGCACAGAGGACAGCTGCACACTTCTCAGTGAGGTGCTGGAGCATATACAGACTACAACTTGGAAGAGGCAAGCAATCAGACATATGGTTTCATGAAAGGATATCTCATGCCATGGGTATTTTTAATACAAGGCAACAATTGGACATAATTCATACTCAAGCAAGTTAAAACCGTTTGGCATGCTTATATTTAATATGTATACAAGTTGGTAGTTTTAGAAACTGCCCACTTGAATGCATCTTTTGCAGGCAAATAACCTTATGCTGCATCCATTTCTTTATCATTGAATAATCATTTCAACAATTATTTCCAGCTTGCATGCATTTGAATGTCCACCCTTAAAATATGGATAGCCAAATTCCTGGAGAAAGGCCAACCACAGCTCTACAACTGAGCGTGAAGTGAGAGAACTATCAGCACCCCAAAGCACAAACACACTCAAACCAGGGCTGTATAACAGAAGAGTCTCTTTGCAGCAGTAAAACCAGGCAAGTTTCAATATGTGCTGGCATGAGTAAATAACAAGTGCAAAGCCTAATGTGAACAAGGTGCAGTACTAAAGGATGCTTCATGAGTTTGCAGAAAGTGACAGACCACTCTTTTCTGCCAAAATTAAAACTACAGCAAGTAACCAAGTCAGGGCGCCTCGCTGCTCCTTGGCCATAGCTTTTATCTAAAGAAAACAGTTTCTCCTACCCCCATTCTTCTGGGAAGCACATGCAGCCTCTGCCATTAATAGTTCTATTCAAGTAGGATGCTAATACTGACTCACTACCAAAAGATCAAAGTTTACCTACAGAAACCTTGTGCCTGTCCCTCCAAGTCTCTTATTTAAAGACCTTTGACTTTTTCCTAAAAAGCTTGTCTTGTGCTGTGGGACACAGAAAGCCACACAGTATTTCCACACTAGCTATTTTTCAGCAATTGTTCCAAGAGCTTTCTCCCTTACGTACACATTTCTGGAGCCATACCCTCAAACGGCTACTTTGAAGCAGCATGTCCTGTAGCATACGCTCCCAGAAAGCGGAGCTCATCATTCCCAACAGTTAAGTGAAGCACTGCTTTAAGCTCCAGCTCAACCATCCTTTCAAATGAAACCCTTGTCTAAGTAGTAATTCCCTAACAAAGCACACATAATCAATATTTCCCCACAATTAATAGAGGAAAAATATGTGGTTAACAGACTTCCCTAATAAAAAGGACAGAAAGCTATATTCAGTACTACTAAGCAGATTTAACTTACACTTGTGAAAAAAGTTCCAAACCATGATTCTCCCTGGAATAATGATACATGTTGCAAAACTTCCATTTCATCCCTGTGTACATGTTAAAGAGATTAAAACAAGTCACGCACTAGGTAAACCATGACTGCCTCACTGTGGATTAAAGCAATGCTTGCTTCCAGTAGATTGCTATTACTACCAAAATATTAGCTTTTTCTTCATTCCTCAGGAAAGAAAAAAGACATTTTGTTCAGATGAACAGTGCAAGGTATTTCTGAACATACTATCACAATATTTGTATCAGCTGACAAATAGCTTGCAAGAGGTGAAGCTGAATAAATCAGTTGATCTTGGCTGAAATCACAGCCATACATCTCAAGCATATCTTGAAGCTTGCATTTCTGCTATATGTGGATTTACTCTCAGATTTTTTCAAAACTCTCAATAGCTTTGCAAAAAGCTCTGTTTTAACACTGATTGAATACTGGGCATTGCATAACCATTTACTTTCAGATATGTTTAAAACTTACCTAGCAACTTTATTGCTATACCTGAATTTGTATTTCCTTCCTCTGAATTTTCTTATGAGCTTCTCTTCCTTGGAAGCACAGGCTGGCCGAGCTCCAGCTTTGAACTTTCCGGAGGATTTGCTTAAACAAGTACTAGTTTGAATTTGATCAGATGGACAGCAACAAACCAGGTTTTATTTTCACAAGAGAATGACATTCTAGCTCTCAGAACATGACCTTTGCACATCTTGGGACCCATTACTTACCACATGTAGGTCCTTTGAACCTGGTTCAATTAAAAAAAAAAAAAAAAAGGTTAAACTGGAGTTGCTGTTCCACAGACTCTTATTTCCAGATCTTTTACCCAGGCTGCATACAGTAAAATCAATGCTTCTGCAAAGCAAGGACATCATGTTAAGCAGAGGACACTGGTACCTTGTGACATATTGAACACTTTGTATTTTATGTTGAACCTCAGCATCGTAGCTGGGTGTTGTTTAGTTACTTCAGTGACTTCACAGATGATTCCAGAAGAATCATTTACAGAGTATTTGAATTATGCAAGCTGTTGTACTATTAAACACGTATCCTTGGCAATTCAGGTGTATGGCTTCTACGTGGAGACATAGTCTGGTTACTGGATGCAATATTTACCCAGCTAGCTCAACAGCTATAGCTACTGGCTGTCAGAGTAATGTATCTGTTTACAGACACATTACCTCTGGTGATACACAGGCCATGTTGCTCAAGCAAAAAAAGTTATTTCATCAACTTTTCTATCATAACTGTGTTAATAAAACTGAGATGTCTTATGTCTTCTGCTATTATCACACATTATTTTCTAGCACTTCTTTCAGACATAGGCCCCACTGCATTGAATAGCCAGGATTTGTGCTTTTTCATTTGGGGAACTGTGCTTGTGAACCTACATTTTTGTTCAGTTTCAGAATGGAAAAGTTCCCTATGGAAGGGAGAATCCAAACCAAGCAAAACTGCTGCAGAAACTATCCGTGAAATATTTTATTTTGAGCATTTGTGTTCAGAATTTAGCAGCTGTACCTAAACCAGGAGCCTTGGAACAGGGCTTGGCCATGCTGGGGTCAGGAGCAGTGGCACTCCCAGCAAAGGAGCACCCTCTCAGGCAGTTATCCCCAGGGACACCCAGGCACAACCCCCCTCCCAGGGCACTACCTGCCATTTATCCACACACCTCCAGTTCAACAAAACATCAATCCCACGCAAGCAAACAAAAGCTGTTCTATCAGTGAATTCCTGCCCAGCCCCATCACTGACTCCAGTTTCCATCCCCTCAGTCTGGCCCTCATGAACAGCTATTTAGCTAGAGTTTAAAAGCATCACTACCTTTCAAGTTAAATTGCTGTAAAACTTCCAAATGCTCATTAAGAGGTCTTGTCTTACCAAGAAGAAAGTAGCATATAAACAATGAAAAAGCATTATACATCCATCCAAGGGCTTTTCAACCCCATTAACAAGGCACTGAAGGGCCTAGGAAAGGTCACAGACAGAAGCTCCAGAGGAATGCAGAAGGCAAGGCAGAGCAGCACTAGGAATATTCTGTGAGTGCTTAAACTGAAGCTATTTGTCCAGAAGCAATTTCTCTCCCTCAGGCTCTTTCCTAGTGTCTGTTTAATTATTGAGTCTTTCTGTAATATTAACAAAAAGTAGCTTGCATTGTCCTCACATGGAACAAGTCTGAATTTTAACAGTCTCAGCGTGAAGTGATGGGTAAATAATCTCAAGAGCTGCGGTAGCCCCTGAAACTCACAGGCAAGCTGATGATCAACATTCTCCTCAAGCTGTATAAGACAATTATGGCTTTATTGTGAAAGATTAAGTATCAAGGTGAAATCTTTGTGGAGAAGAAAGGAGTAGGTAGTGCTTGCCTTAGTAACGCTCATGCAAGAAAAAAAAAAATCCAAGTCTTAGCTCTCTGACCTTTGATTTTCCTTCCATTTACTTCAACTTCAGCAAAGTCTATACCCTTTTGCCAACAGGTAGGACCACACATTCTACTTATCTCCTTAACTTCAGAAGTGCACATGTCGGGGTATAAAGAGGCATTTCATGCAGCATGGGTAATTTGCTCCCTGCACAACAGAACTAAGACAGCCCAGTTTCAGATGGATTCCCAAGCCCGTGCACCCACACCCTTGCATCACACCAGATGCTCCTGCTTATGTGCTTCAGCACACCCTAAGGTGCCTGGTCGGCACAAACGGTGTTGAACAGAGGGGTGGCTGTTGCAGATGTGCAACAGCCGCTTGGTGAGAAGACCTGCTGCAGGTCTTCTCCCCAGTGAGAATGTTCCTCGAGTCTCAGTTGCTTCCTCACCTTTGGGAGGTCTCTGTCTTCCTGCTCACGTGCAACAAACTGAGCAATAGGTTCAAAAGCTTTTAGGATAGTACTGATCAACAGCTCAGCAGGCAGCCAGTAAAGCCCCACCAGTGCTGTTTCCTTAGCAAACAGGAACAGACATTTGGGAAAGGTTGCACTGGATGGCTGGAACCTCAAAGCTTGATGGGGAAAGAGAAGGAGAGAGGAATGGTCTTGAGGGCTGTTTTGGGGTTTTTTTTGATCTTGCTGCTAAACATATATGTTTCTTGCAGTAACGCTTTTACTAGTTTTGAAAATTCACCTTTTTTCTAAGTTTTATGCCTTCTCTATCATATGAGGAACAATAAATTCATAAACAGCACTGGCAATAGAAAGCCAATTAAAGGTTTGAAGGCCAAGGTGCTTCATTCCTGAACAAACACACACTTTTCCTGCATATGCAAAGCATCTGTGGCTGAAACAGCTCCTAGAGGAAGCTCAGGGGAGGAAACTCAAACATTGCGAGTCAAAGCTGCAGAAGGAGAGGCTGTTCTTCACAGAAGGTTACAAAATCTTTTCCTGCACTTAAAAATAGAAAACACACAGGACAAGAACAATACATTCACAGTAAGTGAGCATGTAAGTAAATCTCACTCCAGAGACATTTTGCCCTGACATGCCTTGCTCTTCCCCCAGACCTGAACGCAAAGCCTGCCCTGGGAGTTATGACAAAAGGGCTGCTGAATAAATTGGTTTTGTTTCAAAATCCTAGCCTGGTTTTCCAGGGAAAAGGGGTTTAGTCGTCCATTTCTGTGGACAACTCCTCCCCCTAGAATAGAGGCTAAGGGCTCCCTGTCCAGGGAGCAGTACAGAGGGGAAGTGTTGAGAGTACAGGAGGGCAAAACAGAATAAGAAAAAGCCATAGTAACTATTACACATGGAAGACAAGTTTTTTGTGAATTAAATAACATAAGCACATGTCTTTAATGGCTTGTGGAGTGGAGCAAGAACAACACACAGTTGCAAAGTTGTCTACAATAGACTTGATTTTGCTTTTCTCCCCACAGAGGCTGGAAAGAGCAGCTGCTTGGGCAGGATGCCACTGACACAAATACTCAACATGAGATCAGCCGACCTGACCAGGTTGCACCAGAATAAAGTGGTACCCACACCACATGCTGTGGGTGCTCTGGAGTAGCATCATGTATTTGCTTTGGCAAGGAGGTTATGTTAAACTTCAGGCTGTTCCACCTCAGGAGGGAAGAGACACTTCACACAGCCCAGCCCAGGGGCACTGTGGGGCAGGTATGAGGCTGGGCCAGTGGCACAGCACCATAGACCATCCACCCAGCCCAGAGGAGCACCAAGCACCCCTAAGCAGGCCAGTGCCAGAGTGACCTGCTGCTGGCATCCATCCAGCCACCTAGACAGATGTCAGCAGCTTATCCCCTGATGCCCATTTCTCCTACCAGGAGGTCAATGTGACAGCGTGCTGTTGAGAACTTGGTCCTAAGCCTGAGTCCACAGTAGGTCTCACACAGCACCAGTCCACCTTCCAACCTCTTCCCATTTAAAACACAGCACTAAGGATTAAGTATTTGTCCCCAAGAAGCTTTGAGAGCTGGCAACAACCTAATGCCCAGAAAGCTAGAGAAGTGCTACGAGTGTGACAGCAGAAGAAAAAACTACAGCGAAAGTATGAATTAGAAAGCTATGCTGGGTATGACGATGATCTGCTTTAGTTTTAAAGGAAATTTCACAAAATGACAGAACAATATCAATACAGATTTTGTATGTGCATTTGTTACCTGACCACTAAATGCTGCTAGGACCATTTAGTTCATGTAATCTCTCTTCTATGTTAGGTCACAAAATTATACCCAGGGCAGTTTCTTCAGCAAAAGCAACTATCTCTTCTCTGAAGAGTAAATGAAAGCAAATACAAAGTTTGGTATTAGATTACATAATCAGATTCCAGACTTCCCAAAGGATTTGCCCCTTTGCCAAAATGTTCCTTTGGAAATTCTGAGCCAGTTTCAAGAGAAGCAGCTTTTAAAATAACCACATACTTATTCAACACAAAGCTATGTAAGTTTTCAGACAAGTATTTCAACTAGTGCGTCTCATCTTACTTAGCTGGTTAGCTATCCATACTTTTTTTAAAAAAGTGCTTAGCCTCAGAATATATTTTTATATAGCTTTTGCACTGATGAAATTATTTGTTTCCTGGTGTATTTCCTTCTACCAAAATAGAGATTAAAACTGCATAAATATGCGGTAACAAATGCATTCACAAGGGTCTTTAATGTTCAAGACCTGTTTGAAGAAGTATTTGCTAGCAACAAACATCAATTCCCCTGTTACAGAGTTGCTCACAAATATCATTGGTCAGGGCTAGCAGGAAGCCTCATACACTCATAGATAGCTAACAAGTTAGAAAACTTTACTACAACATGGAAATTGTAGTTGCAACGACTCATCTCTGCCTCCTAGTTTCATGTCTCAGTGTAACATCGTTTGGCTAGATGGTGCATTTGCCTTTTGCGAGAGGTTTCCTACCTCCTGTAAGGCAACAAGAGCCAGCCAGAGCAGTGCAAAGAGCTGAGCTGACTGAGCACCACTCCCTTCTCATCTATCACACTGCCCTCCCCATGCCTACAGGCTTTTTTATTATTTTTCAGTATGATTTTTTTTTTTAATTTCTAAGATGCTTCTTTCCAAACTAGAAAAGCCTCTTGTGTAGCACTGAGCAGCCCTAGAGGGAAAACCGTTGCCACTGTCAATGCCAGACCAGAGAGTCCCAGCCCAAAGGAATGCTTCACACAGTCTCCTCTCCCATGGCTTTTTGCAGTCCAGGCAGGCCAAGAGGTAAAAGAAAGGACACATTTTAAGTGCACTTGATTTAAAGTAAATAACTTAAGGCAGGAAAGTCTGTGTTTATTAACAGACTTTAAGATCCAGAAAGATGAGACCAAATCTCAACAGTTAACTGGTGCAAGAGTTGCCATGCTTCGCTGCGTTCATGAAATCCTACCTAGCAAAATGCTATCATCAGTCTTTGGCTCAGCTCTTCTTTTCAAAACTCCCATCAAAAGAGATTTATATGTTCAAGAAAAATGAACATAGATGCCATTAAAGCAAAGTTAGAAAGGACAAGACTTTCAGCAAGGCAATCCTGGAAATGTTGCCTCAGAGGCAGAGCAACTGTACAACAAGTAACCAAGGGACAGATTTATTGCAGTTTATCACATATAAGGCAGCAAAGGCAGAAAACGGTGTGACCACGGTGCAGTCAAATCTGAAATTACTGCTCTTGCAGCTTTCATATATGCACTTTTAAAACTTTTGTTCTTCTCCTTGTTAAAATATCCAAAAACTTACACAGCACTATAAGAATCGGTAGCATTTCAGTTGCTGAAATGCACCATATTAGCAACAGAAAAAAGTAGCAAGTGACAGCCAAAACGTGAAAGGCAGCTTTTAAAAATGGTAATTCTGCTTTGCCAAATGCAAATGTAACGATTGGTTTCTTCTGCAACAGCATTTATTCACGGGACCGACGTGAGGCTGGTTCATACAACACAGTTACACCCCAGAGAAGACAAACGCAGTGCACTTTAATAATTAGTACACAGAACATGCTTGCCTAGCAATTAATTTATCTGCTGCAAACTGTGCCAAGCCACACACACACTGCAACCTTACGCGCTCATAGGAAGGAACGAGAAGTCTGACCACAAGAGGGAGATAGCAGACCAGCAATAGTGAAGTCTTCGGCTGTGTTACAGGTGTACCCTAACAGGTTGGTACAGCCCCGGGCTTGGAAAGGTGTTCGTCCCTCCTCTACACTGCAACCTAGAAAGGATCCTACGGGAGGTGGAAGGGGAAAGGGGGCTAAGGGGGGAAAGAAGCACTTTAGAGGGTAATAAAGTACCCTGTGGGCTTGCTTGCTTCAAACTTCTGAAACTGGGCAAAAACTGAGCAGGCAGATACAAAATCTGCTCCAGATTATTTGTTAGATGCTTTTTTGAGTATTTGGTCTAGCAAAAGTGATTTTGATTATGTTGAAGGCAAGCAAAAAGGAGGTGTTTCAGCTACGGCTGGTGACATTCATCTGCAGAAGTAGCCCAAAGAGGAGGCCTGATGCTGCAGCAGGGCTGATGATCAGTCAAGAGTGTTTGAAATTAAGTGAAAGATACTAAAGAATGAGCATTTATTTTCAAGCATTTCCTTATTAGACCAGCCCCAATGCTCTGTAACAGAGGTCTGAGCTCAGACACCATCTCTGCTGCATAGGCGAGACCCGGGACACTTTTATTAGTATTGCTTGCTGTCCAAGGTACTTTGTCACAAGCAGCCTGCTTGATCTTGTTCTAGAAATAATGGTGACATTTTGGTGGTCACTTGAGGACCTTGACACCCCCTGGCAGCCAGCAAAACTCAAGTTCCCATGCCTCAGGGGGCACCTGTACCACACGTGCAGCACAGACCCGAGGACAGCCCGTGCCAGGGGCTGCACCCTGACCGCTCGCTCAGGCACGACAGCTCAAGGAAGGGTTCGGCTGCAGTGCTCATTTCTGAGGCCTAATCACACAGATGAGCAGAAATCCCACCGCAGCCTTCCCACAGGCTGGCAGGCCCAGTAGCAAATGGTGGTTTGAGTTTTCCCACACCAACACAGCTGTGGTGGGCTGACCCTGGCTGGACACCAGGTGCCCACCAAAGCTGCTCTGTCACTACCCCCCCTCAGTTGGACAGGGGAGAGAAAATATAACAAAAGGCTCATGGGTTGAGATAAGGACATGAAGCGATCACTCAACCAATTACCATCATGGGCAAACAGGCTCAACTTAGGCAAAATTAACTTAATTTATTGACAATCAACTAGAGTCGGGTAATGAGAAATAAACCTAAATCTTAAAAGCACCTTCCCCGCATCCCTCCCTTCTTTCCGGGCTTAACTTTACTCCCAATTTTCTCTGCCTCCTGCCCCCCAGCAGCGCAGGGAGACAGGGGATGGGGGTTGGGGTCACTTCATCACACCTTTTCTCTGCCGCTCCTTCCTCCTCAGGGGGAGGACTCCTCACTCTTCCCCTGCTCCACCATGGGGTCCCTCCCATGGGAGACAGTCTTTCCTGAACTTCTCCAACATGGGTCCTTCCCACAGGCTGCAGTCCTTCAGTCACAGACTGCTCCAGCGTGGGTTCCCCACAGGGTCACAATTCCTGCCAGCAAACCTGCTCCAGCATGGGCTCCTCTCTCCACAGATCTGCAGGTCCTGCCAGGAGCCTGCTCCAGCGCAGACTTCCCACAGGGTCACAGCCTCCTTCGGGCATCCCCCTGCTCCAGCAGGGGGTCCTCTGGAGGTGCATATCTGCTGCGTCATGGACCTCCATGGGCTGCAGGGGGACAGCCTGCCTCACCATGGCCTTCCCCACAGGCAGCAAGGGAATCTCTGCTCCAGCGCCTGGAGCATCTCCTCCCCCTCCTTCACTGACCTTGGAGTCTGCAGGGTTCTTTCTCTCACATGTTCTCACTCCTCTCTCCAGCTGCAGTTTCTGTCCTGCCACAACTTTTTTTTTTCCTTTCTTAAATCTGTTCTCCCAGAGGCGCTACCACTGTCACTGATGGGCTTGGCCTTGGCCAGCAGCGGGTCCATCTTGGAGCCGGCTGGCATTGACTCTGTCGGACAGAGGAAGCTTCTAGCAGCTTCTTTCAGAAGCCACCCCTGTAACCTCCCCCCGCCCTGCTACCAAAACCTTGCCACACAAACCCAATACATCAGCATCCCCCAGCAGCAGGAGCTAGTCGACTGCTCCTGCCCAGCCCTGCCATTGCACCCACACTTGTGTGTATGAAAAGTCAGAGATTTGCCCCCAGCAGTACCTGCGGACACGTTAGCACATCCCACATGGATTTTCTTCCCAGCCCTGGGACACAGCCAGGATCTTTTCCTCCTCCTGGGCCAGGAACAGGTTGTGCTCCCAAAGCAGGAGCCTTCAGCTGAGCCTCAGCTCATCACACATGCTAGTACATGGATGCAGACCCTGCCACAGCAGGATAAGCACACACTGCACCAGGAGAAAAGAAAAAGAAAAAAAAAAAAAAGATATTTAAAGATCAGCCATGTGACTTTTCACTTGGAAGATGTTTCTTGATGTCCAGGTAGTGCCAGTGCATGGAATAAGTCCTGCTCACCTCCAAAACGGAGAGAGGTAGTGCTAGACACAGCCCAGACAGTGGCACAGGCTACACACATCAGGAAGGTCTCCATCCCTCACAAAGGTATTCTGCAGCTGCCTGAAGCCCAACTGCAGAGTCACACACGGACATTGATACAATTGCTGCTCCCAGGCAGGAAGATGGGATTTCAGGCTGGGAAATCCTCATTTAGGGCTAGCTAACCTCCAGCTTTACTATCTGAGGATCAGCTTTTCAGCTGACAGTACCATTTCCACAATAATTGCCTTAATTCTTCCAACTCTAAATGCTTGGTAGGTGCTAGCAGTGGCACCCTGAACCCTACAGAAATTCACTACAAGAAAAAAAAAAAAGCAAAGTGTTTCCACAAACATTTCAGTGTGTTGCACTTTGCAGAAGGAGGTCCCTACACGAGGTCTGTTCTCCAAATCCCAATTTCAGTCCAGATCACTTCCCTGTATCAATGCACCAGAAAGCAGCATGGATGCTGTTGCAGGCAGAGAGAATGGGGTGAGCCTGGCAGCACATACCTGTACACTTAGGGAGACCATCTCAGCAGCACACCATAACTCATCCCAGAGGGACAGAGCAAGAGACAAAGCAGAGAAGGAAGTGTCTGACAGTCTTTGAATTTCTCTTAAAAAAAAAAACAAACTAGTTGTGTGCAACTTTTTTATGCACTAATTCAAGAAATTCAAGGCTCAATAGGAAAATGCACATTTCAGTGATAAATTTCAATCCTTATGTTAACTGGGACTACCACAGCCACATGAATCAGAGTTGAAATAAAACTATGAAAGAGTAATGACCATTTGATATCAATTCATTCAAAGCAAATTAGACTGCACTGGCAGCCTTTCTGAGCACGGACTTTGTGCATGTCATCAGCCAAGCTTCACTAGTGCAAATTCATACAAGGAGTAAGAAAAGGTGCACCCCACAACTTGGCTATCTAGTGAAACCAACTTCTGAAGCTCTCAGTGAACTGCAGATGAAATTTGCCTTATTAATTACCCAACAGCAGAAATTCAACAAAAAAGAAAGGCATTCCTTAAACTGACAAATTAGCAGGCTGAGGGAATGCTATCATCTGTTCACTAGCAAAAAAAAGGCAAGTCAAAAGTAAAAGTTAGTTTCTTTTGCTGTCACTGGTCAGTTTAAAAACACAAATTTAGTCTTCTGACAGGCAATTTTTCAAGGGCTGTTTAATTGCTACCATTTTTTTGGCTGTCAGCATATTTGCAGAATTCCCTGGCATCCCCCAGAAACAGCTCTGTGGCTTTCAGAAGTGAGTGCTTTCTAGATGAGCACCATTCCTCACCTACATAGAAAAATGTGCTTGTAAGTAAAAAAAAAAAAAAAAAAAATACATAGAGGAGAGTCTGCTGCATGTCCAGCTGCCAAAGTTCATCTCTTTTTACTCATCCTGGAATGGAAGGTGTCACTAGCCTTATATTCAAGTTAGTGTCCAGTTGCTGGGTATTTTTAGTGCACTAAAAAAATAGCCCTAGCTTAGGGTAGCCACACTCATTCTCATTAGTTTTATGTTAACATCTGTACCATGAAAACCCCAGTGACATGGGGTCAATGCTCTTTCTGCACTGTGGAAGAGATCGCTATGCTCACTACAAGTTATCCACTCAGAGATGCAAGAGAATTTCTGAAAATAAGAGATGTCAAAAACTTACAGGACTCATTTTCTCAAGTTTCCTGAATGAGTGCTCCCCTTCCACCTACACGTCTCACCCTAAGCCTGGATTTCCCCCTTCCTCTGCACAGATCCCCAAGCTCCAGCCCTGCAAGCATCCTGGCAGCAGCTGCACAGCAGCTGAAGCACCACCAAAAGGTGACAGATTCTCTGGCTGCCTATGGCAAAAGAAAACTGTGCATCCAGCCTGTGACTATTTTGTGGGTTTTTTCGGTTGGGTTTTTTGAGAGTTTGCATGTGTCCAAACCAAAGGAACAGGAAGAAGCCAGAAGTTTCCACTTGCCCCGATGGTAAGACTGTATTTCATTTTGTAGAAACATGAAGTAACTACAGGAAATGCAAAATCCTACTGCTGGGGCGAGTGGAAATTTCTTTCTTTTCCCTCCCACCCACCATAGTCAACGTATAACTGGGCAAAGAAGCGGCAGATGATGGAAACTCATATGAGCCATCCATATATTAGTAAGAGAGGAGCAACCAGAACACACAGCTATCCCAGGTTACAAGCATTACAACTGCATTTCGCACAGACCATACGCCTTTGGGCATAAATTCAGGCAGAGAACAGGGGACACCACTTCTAGTGTATTAAAACAGAAGTCTTCACGTGGGAAGTTCTCAGAATGATTAAAGTTTCACAATTACTGTTACTAATGGTGCATTAAGGTGAAGGATAGCAAAGCACATCAAGAATCAAGCTGCACGCTTTCAGTACACTGCCCAGAACCCAACCCAACAAGCCAAAACCTTCTGCAAAACAGTGCCAATTATTGTGCAGGGTAACTAGTGACAGCCACCTTGAATCTAAAATAACATGAAATTCATGAAGTCGAGCTGAAGCCAAGACAAGCTACCAGCCCATTTCAGCTTCTCTTAGAGAAACCTCCTCTTCTGGGAGGCATCAGAGTTTTCTGACAGCGAGACAAGTTTGTATTTTTTAAGGTGGGCAGAGCCGCCAGGTCCCAACTAGCAGCCAGTTCCCCTTCAGTGGGGTTGCTCCTTCCCCCCCAGCACGGGCAGGTCAAGCAGCAGCCAGCCTCACCACTGCCTCCCTCTTACCAGGAAAGGCAGAATAAGCATTTTCTCCACCCCAGAGGCAAGAGATGCCTGCAACGAGGCTCACAAAGGCTTTACCTTTCCAGACCATGAATTTCTTAGCAGAGGCAATCATTAGTTAAGTACGTTAGTGAGCACCAAGACCACGCTGTGGCAAGCTGCCCCTCTGGAGGGTAAGCCGCAGGGCAGACCATGGGACCAAGGTGCAGATTCTCCTGGCCATCCCACCACAGGAGTATGCCCAAGCAGCAGCTTTACCCCAGGAGGACATAGTAAAAAAAAAAAACCCCTCAGCCAGCCCACAGCAGCTCATCCCTCCCAGCACAACCCCAGCCCAGGAGCCCCCTCCACACCTACCTGCAAGCTCCGGGCTGGCTGCTCCTGAGAGAAAAGACAGACTCACCGTCACCCTCCGCATCCCAAATAGATCTGCAGTGTGGTCTCTTCCTTGCTAACGAATCAGCCTTCCCCACAACCAGCTGGCCTTGCCTGCTCCAAAATCCCCACCTGTGCCCACCCAAACTCCCTTCCCCGCCCGCCCTCCCGCTCCCCTCAGGGGCAGGCCGGCCCTGAGGTGGGCCTGTGCCCCTCGTGTGCCAGCCCCAGCAGAGCTGCCGTGGGGCTTTCCGAGCGGATCACCAGTTGTCCGGCCTGCACACCAGTCCCTGCACAAATAGTAAGGGATCCTAGATCACAAGGATGAACAGACAGGCACATCTTGCTCATCAGCCGCTAAATGTTCTGCTTTCCTTTCCGAGTGTTCTGTTAGGCTTCTCCAGGCTTTTCCCCATCCAACAAGTGGGGTTTTTTCCCAGGCTGCCTGTGTAACCCGCATAACTCTCCCCATGCTGACCTACGTAACGTGGGCCTTGAATGACACTCCAAGGAGAAGTCACTTAACGATATTCAGAGAGCTCAAGTGCTGCAAACCTGCCATGCTCTGTCTTGCTTTAGCCTCCGCCAAGGGTGGTAAGGACCAGGGAAGGCCTCAGCCCACCTGCACGGCAAGAAGAGAGAGAAGTGGGGTTGCTGTGCCATTAGAGCATGATGGAAATTAAGGCTAATACAGGGTTTCTTTTCACAAGCATTCAGTAGCCTCCTTCTGTTCTCACGGAGGAGGAGGAGGGACAGGGAAGGAGGGAGAAAGAAGAGGAGAAGGAGGTATAATGTGGAGGCAAAGGCAGAAAAGCTAATGGGAGCTAAGGCTTGGGAATGGTCACCTCTAAAATGTAAACAAGGTTCGAGCAGGTGAGTGTGCTTGAGCTCAGGGAATAAACTCATCATTTCTCTTCCAGAATTTGGGGATTTGAAATGCTGACCCAGCAGCAAACATTTATTCCTCAGGTCAGGCCTGGTGTTGCACATTTAGCAAACAGCAGATGTCAGAGGTGTGTTTTACGAGGCGGGGGGGAAAGAAGCTGCTTGACCAAGGCCACGACTCGCAGAGATGTGATCGCACATGACAGACTTTGGGAGGTTCATCTTCCAGAACAAACAGCTTCACTACAAAGTTTGAAAGAAAGGATAATGAAGGATAGGGATGGAAATGGAAGCCGGTATGGCCTATGCATTTATCATTATCAGGCCTCAGTTGGAGCACTAGGGTGTCGCAGCTCTTCTCCAACCCTCTGAACCTCCCATGCTGCTGACAGGGCCAAGGACAATCTGCAGAGCTTTATGGGGGGGACCTTATAGAAATGCATCTCTCCCCCCAGCACCATTTCTCCCTGCTAGCTCACAGGTGACTGCCAGCAGACCAGCTGTTGTCCCCATCCACACAGGGCTGAGACCATCCTCTAAAATCACTATGGGGATTAGCAAGTGACTTGCAAGTCTATAGACTAGGTAAGGGCATAGCTGTTGGAGAAGGGCCAGGTTAGAGAAAGGCTATCAGAGGACTTGGACCAGTCTTGGTTTAGCACTTGCATTAATGACTTTTAGACTAAAAATGAAGAGATCATTGACAAAATCTGCTGGAGATGTGAGGGTGAGAGATGTCATTAATGCAGAGCAAAATGGAGATATCTCACAGGACAAACCAGACTACTGGGGAGCAATGGAATTGGAATAAAGCTGACTGGGACAAGGGCAAAGTCATAGTGAAGAGACTAGTAACAATACTTCCTGCCAAAAGATGGGAGTTCATAGCAAAAAATCACTAAAGCAGGACTTGGATCACCATTACCAGTCAATCACTAATGTAACTCTAGATAATGAAAATGTGGTTTTCAAAGTTATCAAAATGGCTTGTTTCAGTGCAGATAGGGAAGCAGCATGCCATTGCATAGACTCTTCTGCAAGCCTGTGCATTATACCACATACACTCATGCTGCCTCTTTCATCGAACCATACAGGCACAGAGGGCCAGCAGGAGAGAGAAAGCTACCTGAGAAGAAGAGAAGGGTTTTATAACCTATCAAAAAAGAGGCAGAGAAATCACTGCCTAATAATACATATCAGCTGAAACACTACCAAGGGAGGAGAACTATTTAACCTGGGAATAGGTTTTGGCTCAAGAACAGTTAGTCATAAGACAATTACAGATAAATTTCAGCTGGCAGTTAAAAGGTGGCTCCTGAGCACTGAGAAGCAAGGGGACTGCAGCAGACTCCCAACAAAAGAAGCAGCACCACTTGCCACAGTCACACATGCACGCACAAAAACCTCCCCTAAAATCTCACCAACTGGTTTTGAGACAAACCCTGGTGCCTTCCTAAAAGGTCTTGGTGAAGGGATTGTCTGTAATTAAGGAACTAGATACAGGAGACTCCTTCCAACTCTATGTAGTATGAGTATGGTAATTGCATATTGTGGAGGAATTATTGGCATTGGTGGATGGAGTGAGGCAGTTAATTGGTTTACTAGCATCAAGAAACAGTAACCTACTTTTGTAGTGCAGCAAGACTGAGAGAGGGAAAGGCAAGAAAAAAGCTGCTAGCTGCTTGCCCAGCAAGTACAGACAGCCATCTATAGGAGAATATTCGCTCCTCTGGTCACATAACTGCAGCACCACCCCCAGTGGTGCCTTGGGAGACAGGGCTTAGAGACACATTGGGAGCACAGCACCAAAAGTGTGTTAAGATTATTTTAACAAAAAGAAGAGAAAAAGAAGCCTTGATTGGCTTGAAATTTGAATTGCAGTGAGCTATGTGATGATACAGGGGATACGCAATATATGTAAGCCCCAACGCACTGCTCTTTGCTCCACACTGACTCAAGGCTGCAGCCAGCCAATGTCCACTTCTGGGAAACTATCACTAGGAATGGGCTTCGGCACCCACCCTGCTCCTATCAGCAGTGTAGATACACTTGAGACATGATAAGCATTGTAAACATAAGCCAACACGTCAGCTAACAGAGACTCTGTCTGTGTATGGATGCTTTGCTGTCATTCCCAGGATTAAAACTAGCAATGTCAGCTGGGGAAAGCAAGGGGTGCAGATGAATACAAAAGACAGAAGGGCAAATTTTGTGAGTGGAAAAGCACTGGTGACTCCAGGAAGAGACCCCTGAGAAGCCCTGTGGCTTCTCTGTTGACAAAAGCAACTGCTCTAGCCAGTCATATAACCTTGGGCTTTAAAGCCCACAATCTCCAGACCCTTGATGTCACAGTGGTATGTGTGGTGGGAGAACCTGGCTTTGAGTTTATTATGTTCTCAAGGAATTTTTTACATTCTTAGAAATAAAGGCATCTGGAAGATGCTATTAGACACTATGAGAAATACTGGCACTGCACCATGCACCACTCAGACTGGCTCCTTCATTTTCTTTATCTCAGTTTCCAAAGGCACAGAAATCCAGGAGCAGCTAAAGCCAGACTCTCCAAAGAGAAAATTATTTTCTTCACAGATCTAAGCCCCTGGAATGGGTCAGTGTGTGATTTAAAAAACATATAAGATTCTGTTTAATGTCTTCCTTACTTTTAATTTTAGTTACTTTTTACTTCAATTACATTTACTGCTTGGACTATTGACATCAGTGATGCAGTACCTCAACGTGTCTTATCTCACTTAAGTCACAAATCTAATTGAGATCTATAGAGAATAGTCAGGCTGCAGACAAGTGTGGGAATACCCAGTCTCATGTTTTACTCCTGTGTGGGACTTAGTAGTCACATGGCTTTTGCAAGCAGAGCAAGACATTTCTGCGCAATAGGGCTGAGGGGTCTACAGAGATTTTTGCAGCCGGCAACTATTCGTTACCCAAAGGAAAAAATAAAAAAAGAAAAAAAAGCATTAACATGCTGAGATGGTAAACAATATAGGTTTCCTAAGAGTCCTGAGCATTTGCTGATGGCTTAGTCCCTGAGCATTTGGACATCTCCCAGCCTCGCAGACATCTCTAGCCCCAGTGTTTTTCTGGCGTACGGCATGGTGACAGGAGCCACAGTGGAGCTGGTGCTGGGAAACTGGTGTCGGCCAGTCAAGGCAAGCCATCTCACACCAGCCTTCCTCAGCATTTGGAAATGTCAGGTACGTTTGTGCCCCCGCCTCGCCTCCGCCACCAGGTCCAGGGTGCACCGGCGGGCGGCCGGGGCGGAAGCAGAGCACGGTGCTGCTGCCGCAAGCCCACGGGTGAGAAAAGCCTCTCCGGATGAGTCACACAAAGTCCACGTGGTTTTCACACTGGCTTCAGTAGTTGTAGAGTCATCTAGGTCTGACTGCCCAGCTCCTCCAGCAACTACAACCCTGATGGTATCTGTGAGGCTGAGGTGCCTTTGATGGCTGCTTGGCCACACGAACCCAGTAAGAGAAAAAGCACAGTTCAGGAAGAAGATGGTAGCAGAGCAGGTGTGAAACAATAGATGTTGAAATGCTCAGTCTGCTTTAAAGCAGGGTGCAACTTGCATTCAATGGCATGAAAGTTTCCAGCTTCTTTAACTTGAAAGTATGGGAGGGGAAAAAAAAACCCAACACACAACCCCCCCCCACACACACCCCAAAAAAGCCAATTAGGTAAGATCCATTTGACACCAACATTGAGCTGCCTGGAGATGTACAATGCTTTATCTATGAAGGCCATGTATGTGTGTGTGTGTACACATGCTTATTCTTCAGGCTCAGAAATCTTTTAATGGTAATTGATTCATTTAACAGTAATCTGCTTTTGGCTCAAGACCTTAAACAAGTAAGTACATTACCCACATGACATTGCCAAGGTTGCTCACTAGGCAGAGCAGTTCTCTCACACTAAGAGCAGAACTCTTTCAGGACCCAGAGTTCAGCTGCCAGGTTAGTTATCACCGCATCCTCCAGGCATCAGAAATTCCTGCCAGCTGTAAGTGCATATCAAAATGGTGTCACAGAGGCCTCCAAGGCCATGCATCAAGCTGGGGCAGGAAACGAGGACCAGGCTCCTCCACAGCCAGAAAGGCAGCCTTAGTGGCAGGCAGGTTAGTCCAGCAAGCCCTAGCCAAATCTTACACTCTAATAAATAGCCCCAACTCTTTTTGTCCACATGGACATGGCAATCGTTTCTTCAGTACAAGCTCTGCAAGAACCTGAGAAACTGCTGACCTCTGTGCTGACCAGCAGCTGGGGGCTCTCCTCCGCACCAGCCTCTTTGGAGCAAAGCCAGCCCCACATTGGGCTGCCTGCCCGGGGCCATGCAAAGGAACATCTTGCAGCCCCAGACCTAGCACCTCTCTCACACTTTACAGGTCCCTTTCCCTGCATGGCAGGTTGATTGTCCTCTTCAGTAGCTGAGAAGACCAGGCAGCAGTTCAGCATTTATGATGCACACTTGAAAATCTGGTTATGAAGGTAGAACGCAGCAGCTGCCAGGCTCACATCCAGCTCCGGCATTTACCCTACAAGTTGGTCACCGTGGAAGAAGAGCTTTCACCCAACACCAGTTGCAGCTACCACCTCTGACCACCAGTCAGTCAAGGACTTAGCAAAAGCAGGGAGAAACAAAGGCGGGGGGAGAACATAGCATCTCAAGAGGTCTCTAAGTTCTTCATGAGTAAGTAATCATTGATTTGGTTATGAAGAACTCTCTGACCCTTCGCCCACGGCCGGAAGCCGCTGTGCAGCAGGAACCATTTGTGAAACTGCTCCATGGAAGGTCAACATACTACTGTAGGTTCAATACACCTCGTGCATTTGTTTCACCTTTCCCACTGCCCCCCCCCAAACTGAAAATTAAGCACTGAGTTTATTTAAGAATCTTTACTCTTTTTTTTCCAATTTAAATTATACATCCGAAATACAAGTAAAAAACCTCACAGTGAAATATGTTGCTAATTTCTACAAAATAGTCTAAATAATAATGCACTTACATCATTTACACAATTTACCTTCACAATAAAATAGGAACCCTTAGATCAATATTTACATATTGACAGAGAATGCAGTCATGCAGCCATCTGCTTCTGGTGCTGTCTCCTGCCAGAGTACCTCAGGAGACTGCAGCTGCATGCAAATCCTTCTGCAGGGAGAAAGCCCTGCCAAAGTCTTTCTAGGTGCAGGGACCTGCCCATAGGGTGCCAAGAGAGACCAAAATGGTGGCAAATATTTACTTTTTCATCTTAAAGCTGCCACTGTAGCACATGAGCACCCATCGATGAGTTATTTAAATTCCCTGATACAGAATTTTGCTTTGCTATATTAGGCACTTCATTATAAAAGTTATTTGTTATGGCTTACGCAAAATAATTCACTTTCCTCAGGCTATGTACTTGCCAGAGTCAGTGGGAGAAAGAGACATGTCCAAGGGCACACTTTGAGCCACTGTTTTGGGTTAACCTGCATTAGAAATTTAGGTCATATTACTTGGTATCAGGCCTGAAGGAAGTATTTTATCAAGACCTGATCTTTCCAGCAAGTCAAGCAATCAGTGTATTTTAAAGCTTAGTTTATCTGCACTTTTCCCTCCAAACTATCAGTAACTAGAGCTTTCCCTCTTACAATAAGTTAACTGCTTACATTTATGCTGTTCAATGTGCCATTGGTGACATATCCCATGTATGATTGTCTTAAAAGAGTACACCGTAGGTTGAGGGATTATTTACATATCTTAACATGTAGATATGCAACTTCCCAAATAAGGAAGTTGTAACTTCCCAAATAATAAATATAGATCAACAGAGTACAATATTGAAATAAAATAAATTAGAATGATTCTCCAGGTGTTGAATTCCCTCCCTTAAGGCCTGAGCCAGAGACAATAAAGAAAAAAACAACCAAACAACAACAGTGATGTTTTTTCAAAGGCTCAGAAAGCTTTTGGATAGGGCTTGTTATTAGACACTGGCTGTTTGAAATGAGATGTTTAGCTAAGCTGACATGTATTTGAAATCTATATGATCAAACGGCAAAAGTTACCTCTAAAAGGAGTCTTTTGGGTAAAACAATTTAAACCAAACATTAATACTGCATTTATTAAGAAGAATATAGTTCTTGCAGATTGTCTCAACATTAATTCAGCAGCAAGGAAATAAGCATACAGTTAAGAACACAACGTATTTGTGAGGCAAATACGTGTTAGTGCACATGATTTTCCAAAAACTTCAGTCCTCAGCTACATTTGTGCATATTTCAGAATGCTTCTAACTAGACGGTTAATAGAAGTCTTCTCATGACTATAGCTAAGTTTGCCATTAAAAAAATTAACTGAAAACAGTTAGGAGTAACTTACTCAAGAATGACGCCAAGCTTCAGGTCCAAATATATCAGAACACTGAAAAATTTGCAATCTAAGCAAAAATCTTAAAACTTAGGTCTATCAAACTTAAAATAAAAAAAAGAAAAAAGAAAAAAGATTAAAAGCAGTGAATCTGCTCTCAGAATTGCACGCTCACCAGGTTTGTAAACTCTGCATGAAGTCAGTGATGCACCGTTCACTGTAAGAGGTATAACGTAGATGCTCTATGCAAAGCAGCGCAGATGCTTTGTCTGTAATCTACTTCACGTCTCCTTTTTCTCTTCCGTGAGGATTAAGCATCTTAAAGTAATTCAGTAGCTAAAAAAAGTCTGTCTTGTAGGAAAAGCCTGGGTTTACATGGAAGGGGGGGTGACAGGCGTCCACGTGGATGCTAGCCTGGCATGTGCGGAGGCATCGTACTGGCTGTCGGGCAGGTCCGTGGGCGCCCCGCTGTCGTACAGGGGGGAGGCGGAGGAGGCAGCGGGGACCGGGTGCGGAAGGGCAGTGTAGTGCACTGGAGAGCCACGTAAAAACTGGGAGCTCAGGCCGTTGGACATCCCGCTCGACTGAGACACCGGTGTGATGGTGCTGTTACTCACAGACCATAAGTTAGGATACTGACTGAAAGAGGGAAAGCGATAAATAAAACAAGTTATTAGAGACTCTGCTGCCTACTGGCAGTTAGCTCAGGTCACACCACAGCTCCCAAGTTGGGTCTGTTTGCTGGAAGCAGTGAATTTCTTTAGGTAGTTCCCAGCCACCACAAGGTAGGAAGGACCCCCAGGCAGGATTCGTGTTCATGGCAGCCCACCAATAAATCTAACCTCCTTGTTTTCCAGCAGCAGCTTCTGGCACTAGGTATACTAGCAAATTTTAAGCCAAGCTGAGGAATGAACAGGCTGGCTGAAAAATGCAGAGGTTTGAGAGCTGATTCCTGAGCTGTGCCATACCCTTGCCTCCGGGGAAAGGCACGTGGTGGAGGTGGCTGGACACAGCAGCTGCTCGACCCAGGCAGGTTTGAATCCGCTGCCATCAGTCTGCCAGAGCCCTAATCCGCCATGGCTGCCTCTGTAGTCAGAGAGGGATGGATGCCTCCAGACAGCAGTTCAGCCCTCCTTGTTCATCACCTCATGTTAAAAGGGGAAGAGCCAGACTGATGGCTGCAAACTGTACAGGTACTACAGGAAGGGCTGCTTGAAAGGAAAAAAGCCTTGTCAGGACACTACAGCCTCCACACTGTCTCTCCTCTGAGTATGTATATACACACACTTGTATAAACACATATGAATTAAAAAAAACAAGGTGATTGAAGAGAAACACTATGAGAAAAAGTTCAGTCCTGCTGTATAATACTACACAGCACTTTCTACCTATTGATCCCAAGCAGTTTAACAAGAAAGATAAATATTATTTGTACTTTACAGATAGGAGTTTAGACAAAAGGGGTGGCAGAAATGCCTTCCTTGATGTCCCACAGTACCAGTTCTACTGGCTTTATCTACGGGACAACTCAGTACACCAACTGAAACTCAGTGGACTTTGCAACTTTCCAAACACGTATTCTGGGGGTCAGATGTAGAAAGAAGTGCTAGGAGGACCTGTTTACTTGATTAACATACACTCAGGACTAAAACTTATGTTCAGTAATACAGTTATCTTGTACCAGGCAGCAGGACATACTCTGATTAACAGCTAAGTGTCCACATGCATGGTTCAAATAGAAATGCTTTCCACAAATGGAGTGGTAGGTCTGAATTGCTGAGAAAGATGCCCAAATCTCAGCCCTCTGTGGTCAACAGCAAAGATGTTACCACCTTATCTCTACCTCTTTGAATTTTCAAGTTTAGCTCCAAGGGACTGACCGTAAGCTAAATCTCTGCTAAAAGATCCAAAAGTTCAATTAAGATAGTAATTACAAAGAGGAGAAAAGATACATTTATGTGATCACAAAATGGCAAAGGCTTTCACCATGAGTACAATCCCATGCTATGCTTGCTTCTGTGGCAACGCTTAAGTTAAGAATTACTGCCCCAACCACTTGCTCCTTCTCCACACTACAGTTCACTGCCCCTTCATATGTAACAGAACAAGGGTTTGTGGAGATAGCTAGGAGAGAAGTGACTGGTTCAAATGAAACAGATCAAAAATAAAACTTTTTACACATCATTTTGCTTAAAAGAGATGAAACTTAAAAGAGTATCCTCAAATTCAATGATGTTTGTCTAAGTGATTTGCAATCCTTAATCTATCAAATATTGCTGTCGCAAGTATCTACATTTCCAAAATCAAAACATAAAAAAAATATTTATTATCTGTTTCAGCAAAACGTTTTCCTTGTGAATAGTCCTTCTCAGTGCTGCCCCCGCCCCCCCCCCCCCCCCCCCCCCCCCCCCCCCGAGAGCTAATGATTCACATGTGGCTGTAAGGATTTCTAATTTGCTGGTGACTCTTTACCTCCTTTTTCAGCCTTCTCTTCCTAGAAAGTATCAACACACGGATTTGAGGGCTGCTGAGAGATAGACTCCTACCTGGAGCTGGTAGCTGTGCCGGTGCTGTGGCTCATGGGCAGCATCGTCGTGTGTGTGGGAACTCCTAGAGAAGACCAGTTGTCATGGGACTGCAGCATGGAAAGGCAGGCAGAGGAGTTATCGGCATAGGCTGCTGAGAGAACAGGCACACACTTAAACACACTAGAATCAAACCAAATAACGATCTTTTATTCAAAGGCAATGTATAGCTTTAAACCACGCTCCCCCATGCCCCCTTGCAAAAAAAAACCAAAAAACAAACAAAACGACACACACACAGAAAAAATGAAGTCAGCTACCAGTTGTGCCAAGCTTACACTTTCACTGGCACTGCCCCTGCTGACGTGCTGTTCTTTTGCTCAACTTAAAACTGCAAAATCTTATTTCTGTGAAGGATCTATTGCCAAAAAGCTGCCTTAAAACCACCTGCTATTTCAGCCCATGCTTCCTTACTTGGCCAGTGGGAAGAGGCGGACTCCTTCCTTACACTATCCCAATCACTATTCCAGGGCACCTTCTTTATCTGCATCATCTACATAGGCAGTAACAGCCTGGCAGCCCTGGATAACAAGCGTATCACTGGATCACACATCCCAGCTTTAAGCTGAGCATGCCACCGTTGGCTCTGAAGTCTGCCTTAGGCACCATCAGGAGCAATTGGACTGTGGCTTAAACTACTCGGCTTGTGACCAAAACTGGCTGGCCAAGACGGCAGAGGCACTAGGAAGCTATAAAGGGAATCCTATACAGTCATCCATAGCAAAAAAGAAGTTGCTGTGGCAGCTGGCTAAGGCAAGGAGAAGAGGTTCCTTGCTGAGGACCAGGGAACAAGAAGGGACACCGGAGGTGTTTTGTTCTTTTATTCTGCTTCAAGTCACAAAACTTGCATAAAATTTCCAAGATGCAAGAAAAGCCCACAGAAAGCTAGTTTCCCACTTCAAAATGAACTACAAAGCTACATACAAGATTGGTCAGGCTGCACCTAGAACCCTGTGTATTACTTCACAATTCAAAATACTAAGTATTTTTTTTTAAGCATGAACCTTCACCATCTATACAGGCTGAAGGGCAAAAATTGTTAAGACGCCTTTGCCAGAAGAAAGAAAAAAAATTAAAAAACAAAAAACCCAAATCACTGTTAAAAACGTCCTTCCCTCCTCTCCCTTAAGTACCTATGACTTAAGGCACTAAGCCTTAAGCTATTTGGCTCTTTCTGAGCACAACTTTTATATAGCTCTGCAGTTTAGTCAGCTTCATCTTGTTTCTGTGTATCCAGTTGTGACACATTGAGAACAACCTTAAGGCACTGATGTTAACCACAGCAACAGGCAAGTAAACTTGACAGAATCGGGCCCTCCATGATTATGCGTTAATAACAAGTGACACTACCAGAACCAGACACATATTTCTTCATTTCATTGTACTACCTGTAACTAATGATTGAAGTCCTCACTTTCACACTCAAAAAGAATAAAGTCAAAGTAAGTTTAAGCTCACTGGTTACAAGAATTCAAAAGCGCAAGACAGCCAGCATGATGCAATCTAATCAGTTAGCAGGAGACAATTCTACACCCCCTTGGTTTTTCCCTCATAAAGAGACGGGGGACACATACCCATCACCCCCATTTCTTTACCATGCTGGCCCCAAGCCCTCCGTGCAAACGGACCTAAACAAGCGACCTCAATTTCTGTGGCATCGCTCGAGATGCCCACCGCTCAAAACCTCACGGCCCTCGGCTCATATTGACAGAGCTGCAACGTTGGACTTACTTGGCGAGTTGTTTCTATGGGTGTAAGGGTTGGGGTAAGGGGCAGGACGGTGGTTCCTCAGCGATGAGTACCTTTCACAGCTGTGAGCAGGGGAGAGCGACAGGGGGGCTCCAAACTGAGGGTGAGGACTGGCAGGTGGGCACAGAGTCCCAGTCCCGGGAATAAGCCAACTACCTACTGTGGGGAAGCAAGAGGTTTGTAAGACGGGTATGTCATGCAGCCAGGCTGGGAAAGAATCACAGCGACGAGATAAATAGTTGATCAACGAGGAAACGCACACTCGGGAGAGGAAACGGAGTTTCAACACGGCTGAAAAATCTGGGTCTTTACAACTTCCTTAAACAACCTTGTGAAGGAAAATGAGCCAACGGCTTAGAAAAAGCCCCGTGTCAAGCTAACGTTTTTTAAACTACCATTAAATTACAGTCACAGTAAGGAAACATTGAAATGGTTAAACCCTCCCTTACGTAGGTACTGTGTGCACTCAGTAATTGTTAGTGTAATCTTCAACTTTAAATGGCTCTTTGGGAGTCTCAATCTATAGTTAAGCTCTGAGGTTTCTCGCACTGCTAAGAAGAACTCTTAAAAATTAATTATTTCCACTGAAACAAAATAATTCCTACTGCAACTCAACTTCCCCCCTCTATAGGCTACAGACATTTTTTGGCAATAAACTGTTAGAAATCATTAAAACACCCAAGCTTTTTATTCATCTGAAAAAACTTTCGGAGCAAATCCCCCCCCATTTCCTTAAAGTACTTAAACCGTAATTACTGTTTTGATAACTTTCTGCTGTATTTTGAAATAAACTTTTATCTCCATATCCATATGAGTATCGCTGTCCTTGTATACAAAGGCAACTGTCTTTTTGGACATGAAGGTAGCTGCAAGATTCCATTAAAGGATTTTAAATGCAATACAGAAGTCTTAACCACACACACAGAGATCATAATGTTGATGCAATCATAAACCTGCATGAACCACAATCATAAGGATTAGTAATCAATAGATATTAATATATATTAATAATCCTCCCTATGAACAAACAAGCCAGCCAGCAAACACCACTCTTAAAGTTTTGCTTAACAGATGAGATGGAAGAAATCAAAGTTACATTCATGATGCAGAGTGAAAGGAAACGTACACTGCGAATACCCAGACTGCTGGTTGTCTCCCACTTCCTCCATCATGTCTTTGTGATCACTCCTATAAAAGAAACGGTGTCGTATTAGTTAAGAATATGCTTTTACAAATCTGTGTAAAAAATCCACACTTTAGAATTAAGAGTTCTCACCTTTCTTTTGCGTCAAGAAATGCCTTTGCAAATGGATTGTATTTAATTTTTAAAGCTGTGATCTAAAAACAACAACAAATATCTTTATTTGCAAGTATCACTGTTCATTACCATAGAGATATTAGGATTTGAATTAGGACTATCCATTGAAGTTAGTGGAATCATAGATTTTTGAAGAAATAAGATTAGGCCCGTAACACCAACCTATGGACATCAATTAAACAGCCCCTAAGGTCTGAAGTATTAGCAGAGGGTGAGGAATTAGTCCCTCTGCCGAATTCTAAGAGACTGAATTGCCTGGGTTTATTGATCAGCTAAGGAAACGGCTAAGAAAGGTAGTACACTAAAGAGTCATAAAAAGCTTCACATTTCAAACCGGAGCAGAATGGGCATCAAAAAAAAATCTCAAAAAGATTGGTAATTTACAGATTCATTAAACACAGATGTGCATTTTGGCTAACAGAGAAAGGACAGCTTTGAAAACGGCATATCCAGTTATTTCACCGTGTAGCTGAAAATGACAACTCTATTTCTTAGAATACTTGTTTGCCCCACAGAATCTTTTAAGAATTACTCTCCTGCAATGAATTTGCAGCACATAGTGAGACAAATGATGATCAGAACTTTGTGCTATTATACGTTCATAGGGCTTTTACATATACTAATGTCATTTTTTATATTAAGCTTCAAACAAAGCACTGAAAACAACTGAAAGAATGTGAAACCGAAAAATGCGAGAGAGAACTGTAAAAGGTGACATGAGATCCATTATTTTGCTCTGTAAGATGCACTTTGCTGCTTGAAACCTCCTGGTACTTGCATCCTTTCTTCCCTGCTGCCCATACCTCCTCGTTCTGGTAGGCCGTCACAGCTATGAACTGGGTCTCTGGGAAGGAATGGCTGGTGATCATCCGCTGCGGGCCACCCACTCGCACGATATGAATCCTCGGCTCGTACTTGTGCAGAGAGTTCAACATGATCTGTGAGCAAAGGGACAGAGCAGGTAAGCAGCGACAGAGCGCTGCCGGGTGCTGGCAGGCATGGAAAGCAGCCGGGGTTTAAAGCATCTAACGATCCAGCTTCCCAGCAGAGGAGAAAGAGGCAACAGGTGGGAATGAACCCTAAAACCGAAGCTGTAGGAAAAGGCAAGGACCACTGCAGTCAGACGCCCCAACTTTTCGCGGAGTTACCCTCACTTTTCGTGGAGTTACCCTCGTCCCCGTTACTTGACAGGGCGGCTCGCGTAGTCACAAACACGTTGCCGATGAACAGCCAGAAAGCTGCATCTGCTATGCCCTTGGCATTTTTGGATACTCAGACCAGAAGAGACGTTTCAAAAAAGAAAGTCAATGCATGGAGGCATCCAGCCCCGGCGGCTGAAAGGACGCTGTTCCGGGGGGGTGGGAAGCACGGTGCACCCCAGCCCCTTGGGTAACAGCAGCGTGAAAACGAGCTTGGGAGGGTGGGTGAGCGGAGGGTCGGCAGGGACCCGCCGGGCCGGGCCGGCTCGGTGCGGGTCCCGGTGCGGGTCCCGGTGCGGGTCCCGGTGCGGGTCCCGGTGCGGGTCCCGGTGCGGGTCCCGGTGCGGGTCCCGGTGCGGGTCCCGGTGCGGGTGCTTACCTGCCCTCCGCCGTTGAGCTTGTTGGTGAGTTTGACTTTGCTGAAGGAGACGGGCGCCTTCATCCAGTGGGCGCCGAAGTTGGGCGAGTCGGGGTGGATGTAGACGCAGCTGGGCGCCTGCGGCTCCGGCTTCCCCCCCGGCACCCACTCCCCGTTCACGTACTTCCAGCGGTGCCCGTCGGCCGCCACGAAGTCCAGCAGGAAGGAATACATGGCGTTGGGGTCCAGCCCCGACACGCTCACCTTCAGCACCGGGAACATCCTCCTGCGGGGCGACACGGAGGCGCGAGGCGCGGCGGGGAGCAGCCCCCCCCCGGTCCCTTCCCCTCCCCCCGTCCCGGGCTCAGCCGGGCCCCCCCCCCCTTGTCCGTCCGCCCCCGCGGCAGCCCTACCTGCCGTTCTTGGTGACGATCATCTCGTTGGTGAGCTCCTTGAAGCGCAGCCACAGGTCGTTGTCCTCCAGCGCGACCCGCAGCTCCCGCTCCGTCGGGTCTCCCTTCTCGCTGCCCGCCTGCAGCTCGCTCTCCACGGCGCTCAGCAGGTGATCCACGCGGTGGTGCTGGGGGGCCCTACCCGCCCCCTCGGCCCCGGGGGAGCTCATCCTGGCCCAGCCCGGCCCGGCGGGGCCGGCGCCCTGGCAGAGCCCCGAGCGGCGGCGGCGGGGCCGGGGCTGACTCCACTTGACCTCCGCGGCCCCGGCGAGCGGGAGCGGGGCCGGCGCCCGCTGTTATACCCCGCCATAAACACCCCCCCGGTGACATCACCACGCCGGCGGGGGGCCCCCGCTGATTGGCCGGCGGCCGCTTTGATCCACCCGGCCGGCCTTTCCGATTGGCTGCCCGCGGCCATATCACAACGGTGCCCCGGGGTGGGGGGGGGGAAGCCTGTGATGTTAATTGCGGCCCGCGGGATTAAACGCGGCTGTTTTATGTAAATCCGCCCCCAGCTGTTTGCACCTCCATCAAAGCCGCCGTGGGCCGGGGCCGGGGCCGTGGCGGCCGCGGAGGAAATGGCCCATCTCGGGCACGGCCCCGGCTCCCGCACCGGCAGCGAGCGGTCAGCCACCGGCTACGGGCTTTTAGGCAGCCCCTGCCGGACGGGGGACACGCCCGCCGCGGGGGTATGTTAGGGGGAAAAAAAAACCCACGGGAAAAAAAAAAACAAACCACGGGAATTCCTCCTCCTGTTCAGGCTGCCCCCCCCCCGCCGCCGCTTCCCACGCTCCCTTGTCTCCACTCGCGGCGCTTCTGCTTAAGGGAAGGCTGCGGCGAGCAACGACAACCCTCGCTGGAAAATTTAACCCCCAAAAAAGCTGAATCCGCTCTGTGGAGCAGCTGACCAGAAACCTGGCACGCTCAACACCCCCCCCCCCACCCAGCCCAACTTTTAGCGAGCACAAGAGCCCACCCGCGCGAAAACGCGCAGCGTTTCCCTCCCCTCCCCGCTACAGCCGAGATGCTCCACCACGGCGGGGGCGGGGGGTCCCACCTCCAAAAAAACGCACTGCCAAAAACCAGCCCCGTGGCTAAAGGCTCCGTGTCGAACGACAAGGAGAACACCACACGCACCCGGGAGTTTCTGCGGGCAAGCGTGGAGCCTGAGCCCCGCGGGTGAAACTTTGCAACGGGCCGAACTTTTCGAGTTTTTTCGGTGTAAAAGCAGAGAGGGAGAGGAGGGCTGAGCCGGAACGCTCCCGCCCGCCGGTGTTTTAAGGGTTTGCATTCTCCGGGGCCGCGGCGGTCTGTGGTGTGAGGGAAACAGTTTATTACCTTTCCGTGAGAATCCCGGGATAGAGGGCGAGGGGGAGAGAGGTGACAATGAGCAGGAAATAGTTCAATGGGGTCCCTTGAAACAATAACAAGTTCTTTAAGCGGCAGCAAAGGAGAGGCGAAAAGAAGCGGCGCGGTGTAAAAACAAGGCGTTTCTTTTAAAAAGAAGCATCTCCCCTCGCCCCGAGCACGGCGCAGCAGCGCTGCCGGGAGTTGGAAAGTTTTGGGAGAAACTGCCCGGAGCGCACGGGGAACCCACCCGGGAGCAGAAGGAGCTGGAAGCCCGGGCTGCCGTTCGCAGGGTGCGGGCAGCGGTTCCGACCGGGCACCGGCTGGTTCCACGGCAGGGACCCCCTGCCCGCACCCTTGCCCGCACCCGTGCCCGCACCTCTGCCCTTCCAGGCTGGGCACAGAGCGGAGCGGCGGCCCGAGCGGCTCTGCCTTCACCCGACTTCAAATAAACCCAAAGCTTCCGCTCTTCTTTTCGGTTTCTTTTTGATTTAGGAGCTACGACTTACGGCTGTATTTTCATTACACGGCACCATCCGCCTCACCTACCATTAACTCACTCGACTCCGCAGAGCTTTTATTTTTACTTTTTCCCCTCCCTTCAGCCCGACACGTTAAATTCCGCACGCCAGCTCTCTTCAACCACTGCCCAGAAAGACGGGAAAAATTGTCATCCCTTCAGACCAATTCCTGCGTTAAAGTTTCTTAAGGCTCGCTCTTTCTGCCCACCGCCCGCTTTTTGTCCTCTTCGGAGGGGGAAAGCGGCGTTCGCCAAGAAATCCCGGGCGAAGCTTACTACCACGATACGTAGTCGCTGCTCTAGATAGTTCGAGGGGGTCTGTTCGCTCTCAGGTATTTATTTCCCTTCAGGTGCTTCACTCAAAACAAACGAACGCGCCCCAGCAAAAGCCGGGAGCACTCGGGCCCCGCAAACCCCCGGCGCGGCGGCCCCCGGGGGGGGCTGTATTTTGGGTTTGCACCTTGAAGGCGACATCGCAAACATCCTCATCCTGAAAAAGCCGGGCTCCAGGAGACGTTAACCCCAAAGAAGGACTCGCTCGCTCCGGGCAGGTCAAAGGAGGGGGGAAAAGGGACTTTTTTCCCCCTTGCAGAAGTCGCGTCTCTTTTAGGGTGCGGGTGGGGGTGGGAGGTAAGAGAGGGCTGGTGGGTCCGGTTTAGGGAAACTCCAGCCTCAGTTCTTCCTCAGCTGGCAACGAACGTGTTTAAGAGCCAAAAGCAGCAGAACCAGCCGGACTCGAAAGCGACGGGGTCGTTTCGTTGGAAAATGACCCGTTCCGAAAAAGAATAAATGAAACAAATCGAGCCGATCTAAATGTGTGTTCAGGCGATCCGAGCTTTAAAAACACTATTTAATTCTTCCGGATGGATGCTTCAAGGAAGGGCTAAGTCCTTATATATATACACACATCTATCTGCACACAAGGAATGGGAAGCAACCTCAACCCGTTCGGCAACAGACACTTATCTATAGGGTTATTACTTTTTGCATTGATTGCTCTCTTTAGGCAAAGGGAGGAGACTTGAAGTCGAATTTAATTTGATCTCTTTCACGTTTTACTTAATACTTAGCAAATGACCGCGCCACTCATTCCAGACAAATAATGTATGCACTCAAATTTAGTTGGTCTTTCAAAAAGAAGTCTATCCAGATTTAAATTTTTCAATGACCATTAAAAAAGTTTCCAGAAGTTACACAGTCTTTAGAACGGGGCAGAGGAGGGACGGACACCACGAAACAAAACCTAACCAAACCCTAAAGTTTTTCCTCGGCTTGGATTCCTGCCGTCTTTATTTTATTTCCTTCTCCCTCTTTCTGATCTTAATTGCACTGTGGTTCTCAGGAGAGAGGACTCCCCACTTCCAGAGCCTTTTCAGCGAGAGCTGCAGTGCATGACAGTTTACAGCCAAAAAACTTCCTCCAGCCGAACAGCTATAAAGATTCCCGATTTATAGCAATACTTTCCTTCTTGCATGGGGCGAGTGGTAGCCTCCAGCTGTTCCCTTGGGTTCGCAAGACCTGTCCGTCATCCCCTCCTTTATTCCCCGGGACAGCATACCCCCCCCAGACCCCTTCCCTGGGGAACCAGCCCGGGCCCACTCCCGCAGCTCTCAGGCACCAGCGGCCCTGGGTGCAGCTTGGAGAGCCTAGGGATGCCGCATGAGAAGGGGAGTGTGGTTAGGTATTGGAGGTATTTGTTTATAGATCTTCCACCTTGCAGTTCGGGGGGTGACACACGCAGTTAACGCCGCCCTTGGTGCTGGACCCGCTGCCGCCCCAGGGAGCAGCACCCACCAACCCCGGGGATGAAACCCACTTTTCAAAGGTCAAAACCTCCCACCCCTGGAGAATCAACATTTGCTTCCCAGGACCTACTCTCCCCCCCCCCCCCCCTTAAGAAAAATTATTACATTTTATGTAATATATACATAAACAGAGATCTATACCTCTGTCTCTACTTGTCAGCTGCTTTTTCCTGGACCCTGGGGAGGAATGTCCTACTGATGCTACTGTTGAGGCATTGCTTGAGGAGGTAAATGCCACTTTCATAAGAAGCTTCCAGATTTCATTTTAATCTGGCATATTGTTTTCCTTATATACAAGGCTTAAACAAGAAAAAGCCTAAAGATCATCCTGGGAGAGCTCTTTATAAGAACTCACCATTTTATAACTCCAATGTACTAATATATACCTACAGAGGAAACGACAACACGTGAAAACCTACAGTGGTTTTACCTATCTTAAGTTCATACATTCTGAGCATTAAGCCTCTGGAATAAGTATGCTTCAGGTTCTCTACGTTCAGTATTTAAGACATAGGACCGATTTTCTCCAAAGGTTTTAATGCATACACACTTTTGAAAAACATTTTCTTCCCAGGTAGTCTGAATGGAGCACAACATGTTGATTTTGATTTGTTTTGCTTTCCCCCTTTAGCATTTGGGAGGGCAAGGCAAAGGCAGAGTGCTATCCTGCATTTTTTGAAGGTGGCAAAACTCCCGTTGACTTAGTCAGATCTTTGCTTGAGTACTGCTAAGTACCCTTTCCATCTCAAATGCTCAGATCCTGAGGTTTCCCTCATGCAAGTCAATGATCAAACTTCCAAGGACTTCAGTGCCTGCTCCACTAGACAGCACCAACCGGGGAAAAACAACAAAATAAACTGAAGCTCCCAGGAAAGCCCTTAAGGGAGACTCTGGCTCAAAGATGGATGAAATCAGCACACTTGAGAGCAGAGCACTTTTGATCCAAACTCAAAATTTTCAGCTAGAATATCCTTTTCAGTATCTTAATGATATTGCTTAGAAGACTAAAGCTATTTAAACCAAGTTATCCCGAGTGAGCTAGTGGGAACAAGCAGATATCACAAGTAAGAGCCCTCCACCACCCTTTAACAGGCTGTTGCTCTAAAAACTGCAAAGAGGGGCAGGCACAACGGATGACCAGGGCTGCAAAGAGAAGTAGTAGCATAACAGATACCGTTTACTGCTTTATCCTGGACTAAAGGATAATCTCAAACCAGCCAAACAAAACCCAAAACAACAACAAAGCAAAAAACCCCCCACGCTGAGGACATATTCTGCTTCAAACAGGGACTGTAGGGGTCTGAGGACAGAAAGTACTTGCTTCGTCATAAACATCCTAGCAGGAGTCCTGTTGAGAGACCCTACCATAAACAACACCTTTTCCTATACTTCAACCCACATAGCTCCCAAAGGGCACTAACGGAAATGCAACTTTTCTTGCTGAGATATGTCAGGGTAAGTTAAAAAGCTAACGTTCAGGTCTCAAGTACAAAAGTCCTCAGATTTTCTGACATTAATAACCAAAATAAAATACTTTTACTGGAAATACTAATTTTTGCCCCGGCCATTATTTCTCTCTCTATAAAAGTATGCAGTGCTAAGAATCAAACAGGCAATACTCCTTTTGCAGTTCTTTTAATATCAATAAAAGTTTTAAGGCAGTTGGGAATCCATAGTTTCTCCTTTTCCTCTCCTTTGACCATTTCACGGCGATTACTGTAAGGCTTAAGACAAACTGGGTGCTTCACAGCTACATAATATTAACGCCTCTAGAAAAAAAAGAGATAAGCCCTAATTTGTAACTGCAGAATTTTAAAAATCAAATCAACCTCTTTTCCACTCTTTTTTTCCTCCTCCTTTACTGTTTTAACACTTTTCTTCCTCCTCCTCACTGCTCCACAGGAAAGGTAAATATACAGGTTTAATGAGTACTATTTTATATTTTATAAATAAGAGTAACAGTTTTAGTATACACTTGGCAACTTGTGCCTAAATCTAGATTATCTCCTGTTTTGGAATTAGTAATTGCCTTGAATGCAGCCTCAAAGCTTACAGCCTCTTCTGAGCCCTTTGCTGCCGAGATTATTTCCTGATTTCTTGCTCAAGGTAATTCCCTTATCCACATGAAATAAAAACGCTTGAACAGCTTTACTAATGAGGGCGTACTGAAAGCGAATTCTCTGCCTCCCATCAGCAAGGAAGCGATCTGATAGAAAACTGTTTTCTTCTTTACCTCATTTGAGTTAATCTCCACTGACCGATACCAACAGTTTTGCATAAACTGATGCTGGTTTTTGTCACGTTGATGCAGCTGGCTCAGAGGAGAGGACTGGAACTTAACTCGATCTAGACATTATTTGAACTTACTTACAGGTAGCATACTTTTACATCAGCTGAGCCACTTTTTAGCCCCCTCCACCGCCTCCTCTCTTACACTGCTCTGAACCCAATTCACTTCTTTCTTCCAAGCTGTATGTGACCTACCCCTGCTCTCTCTACACCCAACCCTTCACCATACCCACACGGGCTTCACCAACAAGGACACCTGCACATCTAATAGAAGTATTTTCGTATTACTACTTTTAAGAAAGTGAAAAACTCCTGAACTGATCAAGTCACCACCATATTTTCCCGTAAATCTTTTTGCCATTACATACGCAGCATTTATGTTGTGCACCATCCTGGACAGGTCTGCTCAGAGGAAAGTACATGGCAGAAGGACCACACAGAGCAGAAGAACAGGACTGTGATGCCAACAGCTTTCTGGACAAGGAATAAAAAGGCAAGGCAACATTCACTGGAAAGTGGCAATTGCAGAGAAAAGAGAAACTACTGACACAACTGCTCCTTAAAGAAGCTCCTGTTGGTCTTCTCAGGGAGACAGTGGGTGAACTAATGCCAGCTTCTTCCTGACATACAGGGCTCAGACCTCGAGACCAGCTTCTGGGATGTACAAACATGCTTGTGGTCCTCTGTTTCATTACCAGGAGGGTAAAATGTCTTGCAAACTTCAGCCTTTCTGTGTTAAACGTACCTATCAAGACCTGACAAACAGAAATGTTTCCTACAGCATCCTACTTCGAATTCAGCAAAGGTTAATTGGGTCTTGGCCGCTTTTTTTCTGCCTTAGGCCACCTAATGAGTTTAGCTGTGGGAAGATGGTTGATGTAATGTACAGCACAAAAGACTGGAAGCCAGGAGGGCTGATTCTGAGCTCCACTGACTCGCTGTCTCACTTTGGGCAAGTCTGCAGGATGTCCATTTTGGTGAGCTGCTCTACTTCATAGCGAAAATATTACACCGCAATTTTCATAGGTAATACCCCATCCTTATTTTCTCTGGAACCATTTATATAATGAAAGCAAGTACCTGATAAGCTAATAATACATAATAAAAAGTAATTACATGTCAAAACAAAAATTCACAATCTTTGTTCTCTGGTAATGCAAATCTGGTCTGATTCTCTAACAAGGGTGCATTTTTCCTGCTCGATGCTTTTTGAACACTTGCATTTTTACCAAACTGCTGGTGCTAGTCCCACTTAATTCCAGCATGCTGCAGACATTGGTTCATTTTGCTCTTTCAATTTGTTTAAAAAAAAAAAAAAGTCCGCATAGTAAAAAGGGACTGTTTAAGCCCTACCTTTTTGTCTAGCAGTCCATGCTGTCAGTACCAACATGCAGGTACAACAGAGATGATGAATGAGCAGCAAATGATGAATGTGTGGGGACCACAGAGTGTAATTACCACCAGGGCAAGTACCACTGGAGGCAGTGCCAGGAATGCCCAGGACACACTGCAGACACCCCAGCCTCTCCTTGAAATCTCTGCACGTTAGACACTTCCCTAGGGCCAGAAAATATTTCTTGCCCTTGCTAAGAAAAAAGTCAGCTGTGACCTAGGACTAGTGATCTGTGGAGTCTGATGTCCTGTCTAACAGCGGTTAGTTGTTACACAGGGAGACGTGATCCTTCACCCCTAATCATGCAGATTATTCTGTAATGTTTCCAGTCAGAGAGGCATCACTTTTGTGGTTCTATTGACTCGCTTATTCCCCAAAGTATGAAGACTTATAGCTGTATTTTTTATAAGCTAATTTAACTTTAAATGTTTTTTTCTTACCTTGCATCTGACCTTTATGCTAATTAAAATTGCTCATTCCTATGAAACTACTTTTTATGTCTAGCTCAGATCAGTAGATGTTCACTGCATTTCTGGGTTATCATAAAAATTCTTGCAGGCTGCTAGGAAAAATGTATAGCTCCGTCACCTAGAAAACCTCCACTATCTTTTCATGTTAAACACCGTTGGCCTCAATTAGTGATTAACTAGTTCAAAACCCTCTGTAGAGGCACAATTTTGGTAATGCTGTGCACTAAATCTCTTACTTTTGACACCGATTCCAACAGCCTAACATCAAATTCTCAGAAAAGACCAACTAAACAGCGGTGGATCTAACAGGGACAGCTATTTCTTTTTACTCCTTTGGACCTGAGAAAACTTTCCCAAGAGCTCTTACATTCCCCTGTATATATAAGATAATTGAAAAAGGTGAATCATTTATTTTAAAAGTTAATGATAGAACCACAGGCTAATTCACCCAGTTCTCTCTCTGAAAGACAGAATATGAATTCAGGGATACCCAGCTTTATTATGGCTAGGAA
Source organism: Buteo buteo (assembly GCF_964188355.1). Taxonomy (NCBI): domain Eukaryota; kingdom Metazoa; phylum Chordata; class Aves; order Accipitriformes; family Accipitridae; genus Buteo; species Buteo buteo. The sequence goes on from NC_134179.1 coordinate 39,174,646, forward strand.
TTCAGTTGTACAAAATCCTTCAACAATAGCATCTTTGTCCCCTTCTCAGTAAGTACAAACTTACAATCTGTAAGAGCTAGCTAGTCAATGTTGTGCTACACGCTTACACCAAGATAACTTTCTAGCGTGCTCACATCAATATTCTTGCTGCATGCAACGCTGAACCTTCAAGTCTTGCCCTGATCTGTTCTTTACAAATCTGCGTGCCTAACTTCTGTGTGGGAACAGAAAAAGACATTGATCCCAGTCATGTCTTTCTGCATTAGTACTTTTGATAGCTCCTAATTCAAGGGGTATTTTGTCTTTTGTCCTTAATATTGTTCCACACCATGCTATGGGAATTTTCTCCCAGTGAGCACTGGAAACTTTTGACCCGATTGCAGTGGTATTCCAGAGTATCACATTCAGTATCCCAGATACATGGGAGAAAAAACAATAGCCATCATATAGGAGATACCAAGCATTTTAAATCTGAATTGCATTTCTGTTCTTTCAGAGGTACTCTGATATGTGAGAACTTCTCAAACCTGAAATCTGCTGATGCTACCAACTGTGTTCATTTAAGCTGGCAGGTTACTTTCAATCATGGACTTTCCACTTGCAACCTTGCTAATGTAATACATTAATAATCTTGCAGGCACATTGCAAACATTTATACATCTTCTTCAGCTTTTTTAAACAAATTGTTAATCTTCAGTTGAATTAAAACAAATCTCAACCATGTTAAATTTACTGCTGGTTTATATTATTAAAAAAAACCCACAAACACCTTTAATTGAAGGCTTCTCCAATTCTATCCCTTAGGCAGCTTATTATTTGTGTTTAACACTGGCTTTGCAAAAATTTTCTTTAAGAAACCAGAGGGAAATTTTCAGTATAGTCCAAGTCTGAAATTTAAGGTGCATCTCACTTTCAGAAACTTGTGGCAGATGCCATGCATCCCCAGGAATTCACTCCTGATTCTGTCTGTCCAGATGACAAGGATACAGTCAATCTATCTGAGCAGTAGAAAAAGAACTGCTTTACCTCCAAGGCACCTTCCTTTGGGAAAAAAACCTTCAAGTCCCAGTGCATTGACAGCTTTGATAAAAATAGAATCTAATTCAAGATTTCATCTTCAGCAGATGCCTTGTCTCATGCATTAAGTTGTGCACACTTATAGTAAATATATTTCTATTAAAATAGCAACTACCATGATGCACTTAATGTAGCCTTCAAGACAAACTGAGCTTTGCCCTCTGAAACGTTTTCTCCTCACTTTACATCTAGAAATACAAGATTACAGAGTCCAAAGCTGAAACAATATTAATAAGGTATACATTTCTGACCAAGAAATCAGAAAATCCACAAACTTTTTTTTTTTTTGTGAACTCTTATGCTAAAAAAGTTCTTAAACATCAGCTAGATTCTATAGATTTTACCTGGGGAAAAAAATCTGTTGCAAGCATAGGAAGTTTTTCCGTGAGTAATCCATACAAGAATAAAAGTGAATGGAGTATGAACACCTCCATAATTCTTCCAATTTTTGTTCTCAGAGAAACAACTGGAAGCTGAAAACTCTTGTATTTGCAAGACTGGGTGATGACTTGTGCCCTTACTTTCTTTTTGTTTGTATTTTTTTAATTTTTCAGATTTGCATCCTGAACAACAGTGAAGACAAGGTGTAATGTGATAGAGTGTACACATTATGCATCTTTCTTCCAGAAAAAATAGGACTGAAATTAACCAAGTCTCCACAATTCTTTCTTTGGTCCTGACTTTTCTTTAAAAACCCTTGCTTTGCCACAGGGAGGTTTTGGCAAAGCATTTCTTTTGGGAAGGGGGGAGGAGAAGGAAAAGCAGGGGGAGGAACCTAAGAATCTCCACCTTTTGGCTGTCTCAAGTACTTGTCTGCCTGGAAGCTCAATATGATGCAATTAATGAACAGCAATCCTCCACCTTCAGTGCTTCCTTCCCTTTCTCGAGACAGATGTGCTGACAGCATGGCACCTTCTTTAAAGGAACTCAGTTTTATGGAAGCTGAGCTCTCAGCAAGGCACGAGTGGCTACAAGCTTTTGGCTGCCCCATGTATTTTCAAGCAAAATCAATGTGTTTCATGCCAAATATCCAAAGACAATATCAGAGATGAAAAGCATTTCTATGCAGGGTCCAGCAAATGCCCCCTTTTATCCAGATCCTTTTCAAATGTCCATGCATGCCAAAATTTCCTTCGCTTGCCTTGGAAAACACATAGACAAATGTATCTCACTTGCAAGCTATCTTTTTTTCTCATAGGCAGCACACATTTTCCTCTGCTTAGCTTTCATCCCATTCCTCCTAGACATATATTCATCTGCAACCTCAAACCACTTCTCTCCCTCTGTGCATTTACATCTTATGAGATACACACCACCACCCTCTCCTCACTTACACCCATGCTCAAGAAACAAACCAACTCAAAACTCAACCTACCTGGGTGCCTAAACACCTAAATAAGTTACCTGTTAATCAGTGGTGCTAAATACCTATAGTTCCTACCAAAGTCAAGAACTTTTGAAAACCAGGCTAAATCAGTCCCCCCAACCTCCATTTCCCACCTGCCCCCCCAGACACAGAGGTATGTGATTCTCGGCTTCACTCACCAAACTAATTGTATTAGGCTCCATCACACCGAATAAAGCAATTGCAGGAATTAAGTTATTGAATTGGATTCACAGGCCTAAATTTAGCCACAGAAGTTTGATATGGTTTTTTGACTTAAACATTAAAGAAAAAGAAGACAATAAGACAGAAGAAAGCAACTAGATAGATAACGCAGAATCCCAGTCTTTCTTCCCAGAGGAAGCACAGCTCCAGGAAACCTTATGGAGATCAACCGCTGTCATTAGAGGCAGAGGTACGGCATAACAACTGCCTTCTCCAGGCTTCATGCTTTACAGGGCCTTGCAAAAGCCATCTGAAGGATGCATACACAATAAAATCTTTCCTTTTAGTCCCTCCCAAAGGCTTTAGCAAAACTTCATTTTCCCAATATTACCAGTGTTCTGGCTCAAGAAAGATCAGAGGAGAACACTGATCCCCAGCATATTTGAAGTATTCGTGGAGATAATTTTTTGTCTGTCCCTGTAAAAATTTGGGTTAAGCTTCAATCATAATTCAAAACAAGATCCACATTTTAAAAATATTTCAAAAAAGACAAAAATTTCTATAAATGGTCTCAGAGTTAACAAAGCAATATGAACTTCTACACAAAACAAATTAAGGATACGCCTTTTCTTGAATTACTATTGAACTATGAAAGGGAAGTTTCAACACCTTTAGACCAACTAATACATCATTTGAACAGAAATACTAACAGTAAATGAACAGTAACAGTAGGGGGTAGGAGGGTGTTTCCAATGGATATATTCGAGATGCCCCTGTTGAGAAACTTTGAAGCTAAAACCCAAGTATTTCTAATTCTTTTTACTTCAATGTTTTGATACTGGGCTTCCAAGTAGAAATCCTGAAGTTGATGCAAAGGCACTGTCTTCCCTTCCACTTGTAGCCAAAGAGCTTTGTGCCTAGCACCAAAGGAACTCCTGTTGCTGAAAGTCCTTGAAGAGGACAAACCCATGGAAACCTCAGGAAGGGAAAGGCAATTGCCCATTTCATATCTGTTTTGAAATTACTTTCGTCATTCTAAATTAACAGTTCTAGAAGACTTTGTAAGAAAAGGAGATTTTTTTTTTTTTACAGGTTGCTGGAAGCTGAACTTTTCATGGAGAACTGGCTGAAGGTCTTGCATAAAAAGGCAGTCAGCAGAAATATGCTATTCTGAAAAGGGATGCTGACTTAGCAATACATTTTAAAATATACTAATCACACTTAACATTTCTTCTGCCTTTTCCCATGAACTGGTCATAAAGAGAAAAAATAAAAAATAGATAATCCTGTTTTGGGAATGCTTTCACCCTAAAGGAATGTGAAAGTAGATGGCTTAAGAGTCTTGCCTCAAGAACAGCTACTGTAATTTAAAAGTATTTCTCTTGCCAAAGGTGTCTGGATTAAAGACTATAGTCCTTGCCATACATTTTAACCAATAAAACAAAAAAAAATTTTTTTTTGAGCTGTCTTTATCTAAGACTGAACTTCAGGTTTATATCACCATCATTTGCAGTGGACTTCCAGTTAAAACCTGGAGACTGAGTCAATTCCCATCACCATTCACCAGTAGCCAGCCAGCTACATGACTGCAGTACAGTAGACCAAAATGGGTCTTTTCCTTCTCATGGTTCCCCTGCCTGGCTGTGGGGGGTTGACCCTGGCTGGACGCCAGGTGCCCACCAAAGCCTCTCTATCACTCCCCCCCCTCAGCTCGATAGAGGAGAGAAAATATAACAAAGGGCTCGTGGGTTGAGATAAGGACAGGAGAGATCACTCACCAATTACCATCACAGGCAAAACAGACTCAACTTGGGGAAAATTAACTCAACTTATTACCAATCAACCAGAGTAGGGTAATGAGAAATAAAACCAAATCTCAAAACACCTTCCCTCCACCCCTCCCTTCCCGGGCACAACTTCACTCCCAGATTCTCTACCTACCCACCCAGTGGTGCAGGGGGACAGGGAATGAGGTTTACTGTCAGTTCATCACACATTATTTCAGCTGCCTCATCCTCCTCAGGGGCAGGACTCATCATACTCTTCCCTTGCTCCAGCGTGGGGTCCCTCCCATGGGAGACAGTCCTCCACCAACTTCTCCAGCGTGGGTCCTTCCCACAGGCTGCAGTTCTTCACAAACTTCTCCAGCGTGGGTCCCTTCCATGGGCTGCAGTCCTTCAGGCCCAGACTGCTCCAGCGTGGGTTCCCCACGGGGTCACAAGTCCTGCCAGAAAACCTGCTCCAGCGTGGGCTCCTCTCTCCATGGGGCCACAGGTCCTGCCAGGAGCCTGCTGCAGCGCGGGCTTCCCATGGGGTCACAGCCTCCTTTGGGCACCCACCTGCTCCGGCGTGGGGTCCTCCCCGGGCTGCAGGTGGAGATCTGCTCCATCTTGGATGTCCCTGGGCTGCAGGGGGACAGCCTGCCTCACCAGGGTCTTCCCCACGGGCTGCAGGGGAATCTGCTCTGGTGCCTGGAGCTCCTCCCCCTCCTTCTGCACTGACCTGGGGGTCTGCAGGGCTGTTTCTCTCACATGTTCTCACTCCTCTCTCCGGCTGCCATTTCTGTGCCTGCTGCAACTTTTTTTCCCTTCTTAAATCTGTTCTCCCAGAGGCACTACCACTGTCACTGATGGGCTCAGCCTTGGCCAGCAGCAGGTCCGTCTCAGAGCCGGCTGGCATCGGCTCTGTTGGACACAGGGGAAGCTTCTAGCAGCTTCTCACAGAAGCCACCCCTGTAACCCCCCCTGCTGCCAAAACCTTGCCACACAAACCCAATACACTGACTTTGCACACACACTCTGTTAGTCTAAGGAAAGAAGTACATGAATATTAAGGTCTATTCCTCTGTTTAGGCTTCATTTTCACTGAGGAAAGATGTTGTATTCTGAACCTCAGATAAGTAAACCGAGCAAAATCTTAAGACGCAATAGTCTGTGATACGGACTCCCCATAATTCTCCACCTGATCACAAATTCATGAATAAACTATGTGGGTTTTTTTTAACTAGTTTTTTAATCTTTGCCTTGTAGTTGGTAAATATTTATTTTCATGCATTTCAGAATAGTGAAATAATCTGTGAGAAAGTTTTAAATATCTTACCTTATCTTTTTGCCTTTTGATTCTTGTGAGCTGCACATTTTTTTTTCAGAGTTGAATTTGGAGTAGCAAGGTTTCCTTGCCTAGCAGGGTTTCTTGAGGACAAGGATGACAATATGTAGAAGCTGAATATATGCTTGCACAAGTTCAGAAATTAGTCTTACATTTGTGAGGGGAGTAGGGGTTTGGATTCAAGAACGTTATTAATTAAATGTAAGAATTACTACTGTAATAGCAGTTGGCAACCAGGTTTAGAAACCCTTCTGCACAAAGTCAAATCATATATATGCCAGATAAGTATTGTGTGTGTATATAAAAAAAAATGTACAAAAATTACATGTATATATTATGACATCTCACATATAGTGAGCCATAACTCCTTAGCTAACACAGTTGCTCTGGTTTACGCTAGTTGCAGTACAGCAAATCAACCTGTCCTTTTGCAAGTAGACTGGTATTAGCTATTTAGTCAGACTTTCCCAGTGCTTAAGCATGGAAGCACACACCAGTATCTTACAAACTATGTTATGAATCGACATATTCAACACCTAAATAGTGTAATACACTATCATGAGTAGGTGACGGTACAAGCCCTTTCAGGGGAAGATTCTCAACCTATGATCACAAATATAAGTAAGCAGATTTTTGTTGTACTTGCCTCTTTAGGGAAGATCCATCAAAAAAGGAGAAAAAGTGGGTATTCCCCAAAAGCTTAGCTAACAGAGTATACTGTTGCCCTTTGTTTTTTAAATGTTCTTTTTTAAAATTCCAGCAACAGGCATTAGTAAAGTCTATCAAGCAGTTGTCTCCAGAAGCTCTCTATGAAACAGTTGCATCTAGTAACAAGGTAAATTGAATGTATATATACATATATGTTCAGAAATAGTGAGACTATAAGTGAACTGTTTGCTGGATGACTGCAGTAAGGATCCTTTCTGGTCAGCAGCACTGTGTTAGATGATTAATGTAGAAAAAGGCCTCATAGAATTTCCAGTTATTTAAGCATCTCAGAGGAAGGATGCCAAGATTCAAATATCCAAGTTTTGAAGACTGCAGTGCCAATGACAAAGCAGAGATTGATTTGAGAGAGAGCAGATACAACCTATGAGAGTCTTAAGAATTACAATATTTCAAGAATCACCCCCAAGTATGTACAGTTTGTTTTCTTTGTGGTGCTTAGCAGAGGTTGGCAATTTCTATGTGTTTTGGTTTGGAACATAATTTGAAATAATGATGTGGGTTTGGCACTTATTGATATACCAGCTAATAATAAGTTCTAGAAACATCACAATCTTTTGAAGTCAGGACTGTTCCCTGAGGTATTTGCTTGGCCTTTAAACCACCTACGTTCTCCTTACGTTTTAAATTACCTTTAATTATGTGCAGATAATAAAAATATGTCTTTAGTTGACTCTATTTAACTTACCATTGACAGTCCAACAAAATCTTTTTACATCCAAGCAATTGCTTAGCAGGAAATCAGTGCAGCAATGACTTAAGAGAAAAAACCTTAGCCCTTTCTTTAGGTCTTCTTTCCTTTGGGAAGTTCTTTGCAAAGTCCCTCAGCTCTTTCCCAAGTTCCCAATTATGTATTTCTTTGTTAATAGACTAAAACAACTGCTAGACTTGGAGCAGCCTATATCTGAGGAAGGGGGTTCCAGTACCTCCCAGGGAAAAGCTGCCCAGCAGTTTAATTAATAAGTTCCTGTCTTATCTGCAGGAAGGAAGCCCTTTTGGGGAGCAGTCCAAATCACAGTTCAGCCAGAGTGATTGATTTTAGGTTGCCCCTATAATAAAAACATTTAGGCTCCTATTGCAGCCTAATGGAGCTGCTGGTGTGCATGCACACCACGCTATTGAAATGCCCTCTTCATTAAATGGGCTGTTCGGAAACCAAAGTCTGCAGTGACTTTGGGTTCTGAATAACTTTAGATACAATGTCAGGGTCAAAACGTAGCTCCCAAATGGCTTCAGGGTGGCAGAGTAACCAGGGATCACTAGGATTTGTGTAATATTGCAAGGGCAGGGGAAATCAGAAGATGAAGATCTGGTTATCTAGGCAGGTTTCTTTGCAATGCAAGGTCTCCTCCTGTTACACTGCTGTACTGTAAATTGCTAGGGAATTGCCGGCAAGGATGACAGCGTTTTGTCACAGTTGTGATTAAGAGACTGAATCCTTAGGGCCCCTTTAAATTGCCTCTCCTGTTGTCCTAATTCAAGTAGAATTTCATTGTTTTCAATGCATGGGAGGAGGATTCAGGTGGAAATACTAGCAAATTTCTCTTCTGTCCCAGAGAGGTATGCAAACAAATAGCAGAAGTGAACTTCTAGAGAAATTATTTTACTGCCTATTAGTGTCTGCCACTTCTCATAGGTTCATCAGGTCACGTGAGAATTCCCCTATAAAGTAATTTATGTGCTGTGCTGCAGAGCAACACTTGACTCTTTTGATCTCTGATATTAGGGATAATGAATTTGTAGGCATCTTCAGCTTCCTCAACATTGCCATGCAACCTAAGCTGACCACTGGACTGGTCTGACTGCTGCTTGTTCCATTTACTCAGTGATAAGCAACATGTGATTATCTCAAGTGTAAACTGGAAGCAGGCAGGATTTTTAAAACTGTTAGAAGAACCTGATTAGAAAGCAAAGGTGCTTCGTTTGCAATCTTACCTTTCTTAAATAAGGTGAATAGAGAAGAGAGACAGGTCACTTTATAAACATTTTTTTCTTGGTTGCTTAAACTTGTTTTGGTAGTTATTCTCATAATATGGTGGAGACAAAAGTTGGTTTTTTTGGTTTTAATGAAACCATAAAACCCAGGAAATTTGGGATACGCTCTTCCAAAGCAGGGAAAATGATAGTTGTGTTTTCTCTCCCTCTTTAAAAAGACTATACTTATCTTACCCAGACCACCACCACACTAGCAGGTTAATATTATGCACCTGAGGGCTTTCTGTACTCTAGTACAGAAAGCTAGTTTCTTGCTAACTGTCCTCACACAGATTTGAAAATATACTCATTATTTCTATGCGTAAAAGCTTTCCAAAAACCTTGTGAGGCAACTTCAGCCCAAATTGACTGTCTAGCTTAATTTCTCTTCACTTTTCTTCACAGGTATAAATGTACTTCTAAAAATGTTGTTAAACATGTTATGAAGGAAAGTCCTTAATTTTGTACAAATTACTTAAACAGCAATCTGTCCTAATTGGATGCAAGTTGCATGCAGTCTTTCTTGGTGCTTGAATATCTCCTTCTGAAGGAAAACATGGCTGTGTTTCATGATAGCATTTTCTTGAGGCATATGAAGGTTCCTTCTTCTCTCTGCTATCTTCTTGTCTGCTGTCAATGGGACTTCAAATGTTCCAGGTTGCCCCCCTGAGAAAAAGAAAAAATTTTAAAAAGAGAGAGCGCTGGGCTTCTGCTGCACACATCTCCAGAGTGCTGTGGGAACAAAGAGCCAGAAGTGCTGGGAGGGAGGATGGCAAACCAGTGGGAACAGGCAGGAGACGGGCCAGGCAGTGGGGGAAGGGGCCATGGGGTGGTGGGGGAATAGGAGCAGAAAGGAGCCAGATCTGGTAAACTGAGGAGAAGCCTGGTAGGAGAAACTTCTTTGTTTGGAGGAGAGAACAAAGGGGAAGGAGAGTTGATGGAAGAAGCATAGCTGTCGGGTTAGAAGAAATTCGTTATTCCTATCCACTATCAGTCTGCACCTTCGAAGGGGCAAAAGTAAACACACAGAGGGAACTGATTAGCATGTGCAAAGAAACATGCTTCTTTTGCTCTGGTTGTGACAATTAACTAGCTCTTTTTTTCCGCCCCCCTCTCTTCTTTCAGCACTTAATTCACTTTGGACAAAAACAATTAGATATGAAAATCTAATATGGCAAAGCTACAGACATTGACTTCATTGATCTTGACATATTGACCTAAATGTATATATTCTTAGCAGCTCAGAAGTGCTGGTTTCTCTTAGACAGGGCTGACTGCTGCAAAGGAAACTAACCTGATCCACAGTGATTTGAGTTTCCTCTAAATCTAAAACTTAAATTTGTGATGTACTCTGCTCTACTCCTCCTGGGGTACAAGAGATTAGCACGAAGAACTTGGCATTAATGTCAAAGCTGTTGTACTGTTAGTATATGTAACTGCTTTGTTTTAAGTTAAAAACTCCTGGTGGAAACCATTTATTTGCGGAAAGCAGAAATGCCAAATCCTTGTGGGAAATTAATACATATCTTCAGTCATCAAGCAGACCATCTAAAATATCAAAACCAGAGCAATACTTAACTTTTCTAAGTTAACTAATATCAATTCTTTACTGCAGGACTGAATGTTTTTCTCTTAGCAATATTACAGCAGAGTAGTCAGCATTTCAATGTAATCTGCACTACAATGCCCTATGTTAATGCAGAGAGATACTTCAAAAACAGAACAACATGTTAATGGTCCCTCCCATATAACTCTTGGGCCTAACAATTAGTAGTCACTTTTATTAGCAGTTAAGTGCAGAAATATACCATTTAAAAATCTTACACCCTTTGTTCTGAATTTTAGGTGACTTCAACAAAATGTGTCTTTACTAATCCCTTTTGTAAGCTTGCATGTCTGTTGTAAATAGCATTTTTATCCCCTGGCTTGTTGCCTGGAGTATAAGGCAAAGAAACAAGACACCTTGTTTTGCTAAAACTATTAGTTTCTTTCTTAAATTTATTTTAAGATATGAGTAAAGGCTGGTAAACTCTCTCTACTGGCCATGGATGAATTTTTTTTCCAGTTCTTTATCTGCTGTACTTACTCTGAAATTGGTAGTTGGAAATGAAGCTATTTATCTTGGCATGAATGGGGTTAAACTCTGAATTTTCAGTTATAAAATTGGATTAAACATCAATTTATTGATCAACCCTGGAAAAAATGGCTCAAAAGAGAACACTATCAGCTTCAGGAAGATTTTTCCTGTGAACATGAATTGTTTATCAGAATAGCCATGCTCTTGCAAAGCGGGCTGCCCAGTCCCATTTTTGTTGTTTTGTGAAGCATCATCGCTGGCTTCACCGTTTTGGGGGTTCACCATTTGCCATTTCAGTTTCTTCTGGTTTAAGACACGTTGGTTGCGTTCTGTGCAAGATATACAAAACCAGCAGCCATTTCTGGAAGTAAGAAATGAACTTGTTCTCGAGATTCCTTTTTCTGCAATAAAGTTACACTGCCCTTACATATACATCCCTGGCCCTGCTAGTAACTAGGGTGTTCAAGCCTTAAAACCAATCTCTTCTGCAGGGTTGCAGTGTGATAAATACCCTCCAAAGGCTTGCTTCCTTAGCAGCAGCCACTAATACATGGTCTTGTAATACCTGCTGGAGGGCTTTTCTTCCAATGGTTGGGGGGTTGCTGGCACTTTGACTTCATCTGTGTTTAAACGAATGGAGAGTTGGCCAGTCAGTTCTCAGGGACCAGGAGGGCAGCTTACGTAGCTGGCTAAATTTGCCTTGAAATTTCCAGCTGTGACAGTAAAACCGATTTGCCTGTCCATTTCATCTTCTAAAGAGTGAGGGTACCCATTTTTACATACATAAAAAATTGGTGGTTTTGTCTACACACAACTTTCTGGGGTTCTCCATCATAAATGATTAAATTTTTCATTTTGTTGAAACTTCTAGCTCTCAGTAAATATTTCTAGTTTGAAATAGTTAGTGAACCACCTATGAGAGGTTTTTTTCTTCTCCACTGACCTTTTTGATTCTTTTAAGTGTTCTCATCTCTCCCAATCCAAGAGCTGTGTTCTCCCATACAGCTGAGTGTATTGTCTGAGCTACATGAACTTGTGGTCTGTTTACTTCCATAAGCAGTTACTGAGAGAGTGTAGGACAGACCCATCATATGTGAGATACAAAGTGTTTCATAAAATGAAACTGAAAACGGTTTTCTTCAACATACGAAGAATATGACAGATTTCTGAATATGCTTATTATACTGTTTCCTGGGAAGCTTAATTTATTGATTCATATTCAGTTTTGTTCCTTGTAGGTCCTGGTACTTGGAAGGTCTTACACTGGAAAGCATTTTCTTCCAACTTAATTGTAGCACAAAGTAAAAAAAAAAAATGCTGGTATTGTGATTTTCAGTGCTGTAGAGTATATTAGCTCAAATGGAGAAATTCATGTTTCATGATACCAGTTTAAGCTTTCAGTTGCAGTAATACCAACCATTCTGAAAAATTATTTTGCAGATTTTTTTTTTCCTCTACTTTACAGAAGAGGAATATAAAAGAGCGGCAAGAATTCTTATCTTCATGCAGGGCTGGGATGATCATTAATACCGAGATTTCCAAGTATTTATATATAATCTGTATCTGATGTAGCTTTTTGAGAAATCATAAAAAGGCAATTTCTAGCTTCTACATTTTAGTCATTCTTTTCAGTTTAGGAGACTTCTTCTTTAGCTGCATAATTAGTCCAATGACTAAGTCTTGATTTAGCTTCCTAAAGTTAAAAAACAACCAAAAGTTCACCACTGTACTGAAGCCATGTACATTAACAGTATCAGTCCTGAGCAAGAGATTTACCACCACTGTAGCTTCTTAAAAAAATACTTTAGTACTTTGCTACTTACTTAAGGAGGGAGAAAAACAGAGTATTTGCAGAAGTAAGCATTTTCACAGAACTTGTATAATTGGAAATGGAAAAATCCATACAAAAAAATAATCTGATTTTAAGTCAAACCTGAGTCCCAATACTACTGTCTGTCAAACTGGTCTAAATGTTTGGAGCCCAGTACAACACCTATCAGCATTTGAGCCAGATTCCATGTAAGGATGGTGGCTTATTTCCATCAGGGCTCTCTTGGCCGGACTGCATAACCTATATTTACGTATGATGCAAGGTCTCCTCTCCGGTAATGCTCTGGAGGTTTCATGAGTGAGTGTAGCACAGGAGGCTGGTTTGATATGGGAGCCTGGCAGAGGTAGTCTGTGCTGCTCTTTTCATGCGAGTTACAGTCCCCAGGAGTCAGAAGGACATAGTAAGAATACAGGTTAACACAGCTGACCCAGAGCACTTGGTGTCATTGCAACAAACTGAAATAACACAACCTGAGCCAAGAACATTGGTGTTTTAGTTGAGGGAGCTGTTTGGGTTTTCACATCAAAACGCAGCTTTCCTATTGCCAGACTGAGTCTTAAGATTTCTTCTTTGGGAGGGACCAAAATATTTTACTTTTTTTGTGTAGGAAGAAGAAAAGGTTTCAAAATTCATGCATTCTCATTTTTCATCAGATCTAATTCTGACCAGATCCTGAAAACCTGTACTTTTAAAGTTCCTAATACTATCTTTTAGGAAAAAGGCATTAATACCAATATGTGCATGCCCATACACAGACAGTAGCATTGGAGTCTCTGTGTGTTGCTGCGTTCAGACTTGAATGGAAAATCAACTCCAAACTTGGTACAACAGACTTATGGAACTGAACATGATGTTGTAGAATAAATGAGGACCCACATACCAGCACTGGATGCTTCAGAGCCACCTCTTGAAGACTCAGAGGCACGGGCTTTGTTTCTCGTTGGGCTAAAGCACTGGCACTGGATTTCCGATGCTCTGGACTGCAAGATAAATCAAAAATTCCTCTGAAAAGGCTTACTATAAACAATTAATTTAATAGACCTAATTTAAATGTCTACAGCATAGTGCTGTGTTGGCAAAATAATTATATTGGATATAAATTTTCTATAATAAAAAATTAATTTCTGTCTCTTCATTTATTTAGAACATCTCTTCTTTAGTAGTACAATATCAAACCTTCTCCACCTCAACTGAAAATAAACTATTAGCAAAATGTTACTCCAGAACACCTACACAGATTTATCTAAAAATGAGCCATGAAAATTGTATTTGCATGTATTTTTGCACTCAAGGAAACTCAAAATCAGTTTCTTTTAAGGGTACCAAAGTTGGCACAAATGGCACAAATCCCTGGAAGGTAAATATGTGCCTTGCTCTGTTTGAAGAAATTGGGCTTCAAAATAACAAAGTTATAGACTTTTGAAAACACGCATCCTGGTTTGCACAGCAGGTTTTTCTTAACATCAGAAGCAAACACCAGGATGTGATGTTCTGAATATTCACTTTCAGTATATTTGAAAGCTCACACCTACTTGTATTTGAATGTGTGATTACTTTAAGAACGGCATTGTTCTGAATCACAGTTACAAAAGGAAAAAGGCGTTGGAGACCTTATTGTTTATTATAAATCAGGTTTCTGCTTTCAGTGAGAGAATGAGAGAATATAAGCATTTTACTCACAGGAACTACTATTATTCTTGTAGAATTAAACTTTAGATAGGGCTTCCTGCAAGAATGGCTGTGATCTAGGAAATGCACTGATTCAAATCATGATGCGAAGAAAATACACTCACAGATCTGTGACTCCAGTATCTTCATTTCTCTATTCATTGAAAATTTTGCATGCTTTGGAAGATTTCTTGCAGTCCTGTCCCTGCTGCTTCTTTCTGGCTGAAGCTGGAAATGTGTTTTCCTCCATCTCTTTCTCAGTGGCACCTGGTGGTTTACGTTTTCTTGGAAATAAATAATTCACTTTGGGATAGGAGAAACACAAAATTGTTTTGAGTAATGAAAAGCAACTCTGCACCGTCACTGTGGAATACTGCACACAGCTAAAACGCCTTAAATATGGTAACAATCAATAACATGCTCAGAACTGAATGCACCTTTACCTCAAGCTTTTGATAACATCTGTTAGTTACTAGAACTATTTACCAGCTTCAAGCCTCGATAATAGTTTTAGACTGAATTTTGAATTCTGAGTTAGCCAGCCCTGGTTCCTCATGAGGGACAGAGGGTGGATAAGAGACACAGACAGAAGGTTAGACATTTCAAATAGGGGCTTAAAAATAAGTAAGATAAATGCTGTCAAAATTAACTACTGTTTTATGTGGGTTTGCTCTGCCAGAGTAACACTTACAGTTAATACCTCTACACACACTGCTTGTTAAGTACACAGTATAAGGAAGTAATTGGAGGAATCATGCAAGAGAAGCCTGTGAAAGATCAGTGTTTAAAGGTTTTGTTTCTTAAGAAGAGCCATAAACCCCTGAATTCAGTAAGAATGTCCCACAATCTGAGACTACCATAACGCATTCATGGTTTTTGCTGGTTTTGATACTTTTCAGTAAAATATCAGCTAAGTGAGGGAAATATTTATTTATTTTATTGCCTGAAATAATGGTTCTTATTTTAGTCAAATGTCTGTCATTCATATGTAAAAAAAAAAAATCAGAAATTCATTTTAAACAAAATTGGTCTTTGCGCTGAGATTTTCCCTTTGGCTTTCATATATCTTATTAGTAGTAAATATCCAGCATTCCCTTTTATGGTGTACTATAAAAATAAGAGCTTACTCCTGGCCTTACTACAGTTCTGGACTGAAACATGCCAACTGGCGTTCTGTTAGGAACCTAAGCCTTACTTAATTTTATTATTTTTCAAAGGCACATGGCACCCACCGCTCATTTTCTGCTACTTAGGATGCTGATATCATTTACTTGAAAGCCTTATCTGTAGATGTTAGATAACAGTAGATATTAAAACCCAGTTTAAAACCTAGAAGATCTAAAAAAAGCTAGTCTGATTTTTTTTCTGGTCAATACTTGAGAAAATACAACATTTCTAACCTGTAGGGTAACAAAAATGTGAAATTTACACCCAAGAACTATTTAAAATGTATTACTTTATGCGTGAAGGCAATTTCTTTTAATTTAATTTCCTTTAATTGAAACTCATGCTGAACAAGGGGGAGGTTGAAAACAGAAGATATGAACTCCTGCCCCTCCAGTCTTCTGGGCAGATTTAGCATTGACTCTACCAGAAGCACAATTTTTCAAAAAATCTTTAAAATAAAAATTGTGGTTAGTTTTAGCTCTCACAAGAACAAGAAGTTACAAGTTCTAGAGGGCATTCAGCCTACAGTCCTTGTCTCCCCACAAACTGCCACTCAATATTACCCGATTTCTGCCATCTCAGTCCTGAACTCAACCGTACGCCCATTATACCAAACTGCGGAGTGGTTTCAAAGGTTCCATGTGCAAACTCCCTGCCTCTGGTACTTACCACCCATCCGTCTGCTCCAAGCTTTCACTGCGAAGCAACTGATTTTAATTTAGACCCACACACACACCCTACAGCAACTCTAGAAAGGTGCTTTAGTCCTTACTTTGCCTTGCAAGTTCTTCATTAAAAAAAAAACAAAGCAGAGAAGAAAGCCGCGATCATTTGATTACTAACCAGATTGTGGACGCTGTTTGCATTTTCAACAGCTTCAAACTGGTTGTTTTGCTCCAGCCTCCTGCTCCAAGTAGCACCAAATAGAGAAACACATTTGGAGGAAAGCAATAAAAGTTCATCAGTCTCTGAATATATAGCAGATATTATCATTACTGCTGAATCACTGTCCCTTATGCAATACAGCATGCCTGGGCTCTAACTGTGGACCTACCCTGAAAAACTGCACCTCTGCATACCTTGTCTGTAATGGTTCTCCCTCAACATTACAAACGGTCTGCTGCTTTTCTGGAGGACTGAGGGACTTTTGTCACAAAAGCAAGTGCTTCATCAGAGCTCAAGTATGGAAACGGTTTTCTTGCACAGGAAAGAATACATGGATCAGGTGTAAATTTTGAATAACTTAGCTTCCTATCTAAGATGAAGCCTCACTGAGACTTTGTCCTTCAGTAAAACATTAACAAGTGTGAATGACCATGAAAACACTAAGGCTGCTCACCATCTTAAGGAGACAATATTAAAGTCAGGAAAGCCATTTATGTTCCCAAGTGTTTCTGAGAAGCTTGAGCGAGATGTTTGCAAGGAGGTCCATCAGCTTCCTAAAGAAGACTGAGGTTCCACGAGGAGAGGAATTTTTTTAACAACAACAAATGCAAGTTGCCGCTCTGATCCTCCAGTTCACATTCCTAGATCAAGATGCATTATGTTTCTATTTTATTGCTCTGATAGTTGAAAAAGGACTTTGAAATGGGAATACAGCGATCTGGTCTTAATGCAACTGGGATTTTCTTTCAGTGTTGATCTGGTCCTCTGTCTCTAAGGCCTTTTGGTGCAACAGAAATGTATTCATTCATGCAACACACAGCATGAAGCACAGCAAATTTATAACCTTGCTTTGCCAAAATTTGGTGTTATATGTGGGAAAATAAATTTGAAGTTTAATCAGCTTTTCAAGTACTTACTGGCTGGTCTCTTTCTTTTTTTGAGCACATGGTTAACATGGGAGCAGTAGAGTCATCTTATTTTAATGATTTTTAATGTTTGTGACATTTTTTTTCTCCATCATTTTGGTAGTCATTGATTAACAATTGTGAATAAAACCCTGCCATCATTTTTGCAAACGGGGAAACAAAAATAAATGCCTGTAAAACAAATGTTAGTATAACAACATCTTCTAAAATTCAACAGAAATCTGTTAAACAGTGGAGCTATTTGCTATCTTAGATAAAACTCAGAAGACCTGAAAATATCTTCATATAAGATAAATTTAAATATCTTCATATATAACAACAGTAACTGACCTCCTGGACGATGCCATATTAAGAAAGGCAAGATTATACATACGATGCAAGCAGAAAAGGCGCCGTTCATGTTTGAAATATTTCTTACTCCTTTTAGTGGCTCTGTACTGTAGGTCAAAAAAATATTGGAAACTGTGATTATTATAAACTGTCATTATTATAAACATTATTATAAACTGTAAGCTTACTTAAAGGAATTTTCATATTTGGATCAACTAGGAGATAAACATTGTCTTTATAATCCTGTATAACACTTGATATTTAATGACCTCCTGAAATCCCTATTCACTGAATTTATTTGATGAAGCCTTGAATTAGACTCAGAAATACCATAACAACAACAACAACAACAACAAAAAATCCAACATAAAAAACCTATGGTTAAATTACAGTTTTCTACCATATTGGAAGAGTTGTAGAGAGATTTAATATTCTTTACAAAACATAATTTTTATATTATGTATATGAAAATACATAGTGTTTAACTTCCCCTATTCTGCTGATGGGTCCAGCAAGCAAACACGACTTGTCACTAATACTCTCTGCCTTTCATTATTTCACTGTGTGACTGTGTCACTCAGGCATGCAATGTTCAGCTTGTAATTTGCAACAAATAGATAAACTGTCATTAATGACTTTGAGTAGTAATTTTCAATTGCAGCAATCTTTAATTTTTATATGTGTATGCTGGCAAATTCATCAAGTTCTTCATTTTGTTTTTCTGTATGAATTCACCAGCTTTCTTGCCTCCTGAAGGAAGCAAATCTGTTAAAAAAATCAACAAGGTATTTTAATGAGTTATTTGATCTCTACAATTCTTGAGCGACTTGAGGACCAACCGTAAGCTAAGGCCCTGGAATTGGGCTTCAGGAGACTTCAGGAATCATTCTTAAAATGCAGTATTCACTTTTAATAGATAAATTACTGGTGTGGGTGACTCGTCATACACCACCTTCAGCATTCTGTCTTCCACTAGAGTGAGCCTAACGCAACTGGTAGGACTGTACAGAAAAAAGAGCAGGGCCATATGCTTGGTGGCCGGCTCAGCTATGCACTGAAAGCAACTGATTACAGTACTGTGTGGGCTGGCTTTTCTGTTCCGTATGTAACACTAGGCAAGAAGTTATACTGAATAAAACTCTTGGAATAGCAAACAAAATGAGACACAATAGTGTAGCCTGATGTCATCTTTGGAAACAATCTGTGAAACCAATAGTGTGGTGTATATATAAGGTAATGTTTAAGAAGAACAGATGTGACATCCTATGGCCCTGACCCTCCAATATGCTTGCACCTATGTGGAGTCTTTGGGACTTCAGTGACTTGTTTATGCAGAACTCCTTGCAGAGCCTGGTGAAAATAAATTCCTGCTATGAAGAACAACAGAGCATGAAAGTGCAGCTTAACTTTCACATGGAACTTCTGTCCTCAGGACTTCTAAAGTTGTATTTCGTAAGTGGCATGCCATAACTGCTTATAGCATGACAGATTTAAATACATACAGCAGTAGTTCTGTGAGTAATTGTGAGACTGCTCATGTGCACTGTGTCTTTGGAGGACTGGGATTTAAAGAGCAAATGCTCCTATATCTGCTTACTGGAATATTTGTCCCTTCACCTTTGAATCCAAATTAATATATTTTTTTAAAGGGTCCCCCAACTCCTCCCACACTTAGCTATATTATTTTGCTTTCTGCAGTAACAGAGCATGTCCACTTTTACTAAAAGCTCCTCCACTTTTTCACAATTTTGTCCTTCAAGCATCTGAAAAAACACCAAGGCGGGGAGGATCAGGGCTCCTGGGAAATATGGAGTTAAGGCAACTCAGGCTTGTTGCCATGAATAGGAAATAGCTTACCCCTGCAGTCAATTTGCCTAATTCATTAGAAGCCTGATTGCATCCCTGAAGGGCTAGATGCCCTGAGGGGATATGCATGCAGAGAGGCAGGGAGCTTCCAGGGCAGCTTCACAGAAAGGGAACCTCCTGTGCTGCTGGAGCCTGGGCTGAGAAATCATTTTCCACTGACCACTTCTGGATCAGTGCTCACACCCATCTCCGGCATGCTCCCAAGCACCAAATCAGCTCGTAGGCTTGGAGAGAGGGGGTCAGCAAGAGAAATCTGAGGGCTACCTCCTACAGCTTGCTGCAGGCCCAACCAGCACAGCCGTCAGCCAGTAGGTGAGGACACTCAGCCCCCTGCGGCGAGGCTCTCCAGCAGAAGAAATGTTGTTTTGCCCACCCAAACGCTCCCCACCCGTAAACAGTAGGCGGTTTGCTTCTTTAGTCCTTCCCGCTCCTTCGCTTCCCAGGAGCGAGAACCAGAAATGCCCAAATGACAGAAGTCCCAAGGCTTGGCAAACTTCCACAAGGGTCAGAAACCAGCAGAGTGGCTCCCTGGTTCCCTAATCAACTCAGTAAAGTTGCCTTGTGAAGCCCAGTGGCAGGAAGCACTTTATAGTACAGTAACTCACCCCCTTGTCTGGGCTTTTTCAGCTTGGCTTCATTACTATTACCATGATAAAGACCAGCTTTTTTTTTCTACTTCCCTTTTGCCCCTTCAAGTCTCTACTTGCTCTTGACTTTTCTGAATTTCACTTTGATAGCTTGACACTTTGGTTGTTCTCCCAGACAGATATAATTACAAGAGTTCAAATAAACTTTTTTTTGTCGGGGCGGGGGGTGAGGGAGCGAGGAGAAAACACAGGTAACAGAGAGGCACTGTGAAGTTTTGCTGGGAGAACTCACCTCCTCACAAGGCTCTTCAGGTCTTCTCTGCAATTCAGAGGGCCCAGAAAGTTGCAACTGTGGGACATAATCCAACATTCAGGTTTAGCATAAAACACAAATAGCAAAAAGAGAGCCCAACAGGATAAATAGCGATTGCAGACTGCTGACTGTATTTCAGTGTGCAATACTCTACCATCTTCCAATGAGACCTCACCATTCTTACCTTGAGAAAGAATTTGACAACAGGTCAAACTTTAAAAAGAAGAAAAACCTGTGTGAAGGCTCATTCAAAGCATCACACTGCAAACCAGCATGGTGGCTTACAGTCTGCTACAGCACTCATTCGGTGCTGATATGAAGGAAAATGCCTTTTATTTTTTTCCCTACCACTCACTGGAATTCCTAGATGGTCCCCAAACCCAGCACAACCTGCTCTCCTTAACCTGTGGGACTTAGTGACCCCTGTGTTGCTAGGGCTGCAAGGTACCAAAAGAATAATAAATGTATTTCTGGGTCCCTTATGAGAAGTAATCTCTCTGATCCAGACATCACAGAACTCAGTTCTACTTTCCTGAGAGGACAAAATGAGTCACAACTTCAGTTTTGATTCACCTGGGTATGGCTTACAAACATTCTCCTCTGTGTCAGTACAAAAAAAGGCAGTCAGCTGGTGAGGGTAACATGGCCATCATCCAAACTCTAATGCAGTGTAAAAAGGAGAGCTGTGGCAGGGGTTAGACTTTTACTCTGGTGACATTCATAAACCACCTGGAACAAAGACACATGGGAAAAGTGAGCCTAGCCTCTGTCACTAGACATGCTACTACATTATTAGGAAGTGGGGCTGTGTTTCCATCGGGAAGATAGATCTTGTTGCTTTTTATCATATTACTTCCCAACTCCTTTTTTTCTAGGCCATAAGCCCTTGTACATCTACACACTTCACCACTGCAGCTCCTGGTTTAGTATTCTGAGGACCACTATTAGAACCACTAGACACAGTTTTAATCCTTTTGACAAAATATATTTATATTCTACCTGTATTAATCTTAGAGTCCATAATACATCATGCAGTGACCTGGGTGACAGAGTAGTGGCTGCATTTATCAAACCTGTGGATGACACCAAGTGGGAAGAGACTACCAGGAAGCTGGGCTTAGAATACAAAGTGATTTTGACAAATTGGAAGTGTGGTCTGAAGAAGTGGCAAGCTATCCAGCACAGAAAAATGCAAGACAATGCACACAGGCAAGAATAATCCACTACATGAAGACAAGCTCAAAACAGCTGGTTAGAGAGTGAGCTCTACAGAGAGGAAAGCTGAGAGGCTACTGAGGATTGCAAGCTTAGCAAACCTAAACACTGCAAGAAGAACTATAAGCATAAGTCCAGCCTGGAAATCACAAAACATAATTCAATTATATGCTGCATTACAGCTTCAAGGGGAGTACTGCAGCCAGTTGTGTGCAAGGCACTTCAGGAGAGACACAGAACAGTTGGAAAGAACAATGAGAACAATGAAGATGAACAGAGGTCTAGAAAATGCAAATAAAATGGTGTTAGCTTACAAAGAAAAGACTGAAGACATTATGGTCTGCAAACCTGTGAAAAGGAGATTGCAGGGGTTTTTTTATTTAGTTAGTTATTCCATGGAAAAAAAATGCTAAAAGGAATGGACTTAAGTCGCAGGAAGGTTAAGGTTCCAGGCTGAGAAATACGTTTTAATGGTAAGGAGAGGGGGGCTCTGGACCAAGTTCGACAGGGAGAGCAGGTCCCTGAGAACAAGTTAGATAAATATCTGTCAAAGATGAGTGGGTATTATCTGAGGCTGTGCTGGGCAGGGGAGTGGAGTAGATTATCTTTTCTTTAGAAGAAAAGAACCTTCCAGTTCTACAGTTCCAATAGCCTAGTAAGCCTAAAAAAATTGCAGTTAATATAATTTTCCAGGATCCTCATCCCTTCAAAAAGTGTGCAGGTTTTGACAAGGGTTTCATAAAACAAAAAACTTATGAGTAAGCTATTGATTCACCTGTATTCTACCATCCCCTACAAAGAGCTGTTATGTGTTCATAATAATTTATTGCAATGTGATATCTGGAAACAATTTTTGTCTTATGCTTAACTAAGTAAAGAGTGCAACAACCCATAAACACTAGACAGGCTTTTTTAAGGCCATTAGTCTATAGAAATCACTTCTGAAAACACCATGAAGTCTATCTACAGTAGCTAATCTTAAAAAATAAAATCAACATTCCTGTATTGGGAGATGTATCACCTAGAGGGAACCATCTGTCTGCATGCTCTCTTGTATGTTTTTCTGTTAATTCTTATGTCCAGAGACAGAAAAACAAACACCAAGGAATGACAGGCAGCTTTATTATACCAGGGTATATACTAGAGTATTATAAATAGATTCTGTAAAAATAAATAAAATAATAGCTTAAACTAATTTACATAAATTTTTTCTTTACCTGTGAGTTATTAAATTATGTATTTCAACTACAGTTTATAAACATGAGTTAAAATATTCTTTTTAATTTTCTATTTAAAAACATTGTATGAAAAGCATCAAAAGAAAAGAATGACCCCAAAATATTTTTCAAATTATACAAGCCAGCTGTGTATAACACGATACATTTTGGTGTCCCCTTTTGCCCTTTTTTGAAGTTTTTAAAACACACTGGCACACTGGACCAGATTCAATTCCTGTATAAAGCTGAAACATTTCTACCTGGATTCAGTGGATTTATACCAATATCCAGTGTTACTTTTTCTTTATTTTTTAATTCCAAGCAGAGAACAGACTCAGGCCTGTTGCAGTTACAAATCACACTGAAGTTTTACGTCATTGATATTGCACCCTTGGACTTTACTGTGAGATTTGCACTTTACAGCAGGACAGTAGATCATCTTGTTGGGTTTTTCTTTTTCCCTTCCAGCCTGAAGGATTTTTTGCATCTCCAATAAATCCCCAAATGAATTTTCCCAGGCTTGAGCAATGCCCACTGAATGTATTCAGGATTTGACTGTATTATCCTTTAATCACCTCATAGAAATTCTCAGCCTGGTAGATAGCTCATTCAGTTCTGAATTATTAGTGTGTTATATTTATTATTAAAATTATAAGTTAGGGCATATTTTGCATCCGCTTTCCTAGAGGAGCTGTAGCACTTCAAAATATGTTTGGTTTCCTTTTTTATTTCCAGCAGTAGTCTTCTGTTTGGAGAATGCCTTTGCCAAGTTTGCAGCAGTAGAAATGGAAAATCTTTTGAGTGTTTAGGTCTCTTAACAGCTACTGTGAAGTATCACTATTCATTGCATGAGCAAGAATATGCAAATAATTTGAATCCACCTTACAAGAAATACTTGTTTTAATATCAATAATTATACATTCCTCTGTGGGCACAAATAGAATTCCTTATCCTTAAAGCATATTTAAGTGTAAGCCTTTTCAGTCACAAAAGTACATCTTAGAAAAAACACTCCTATGTACAAGGATCTGACCCTAATGCAGACTATGAATATCAACGCACTTAGTCTTGGTTTACAGTCTTGTAAATTAAATGCGTGTAGTTCCTACATGGATGACAACTACAGTTTCTATTTTCTCCCTGAACACACTTTAACGTCCATAGAGAGTACAAGGAACATACTAGTCCAAAACGAACTTCTGGCCTCCTGAGGGCACAGGAAAGTTTGGTTCCTGCAGCAACTGCAATTCCTCTACAGGATCCCTTCAATTCAGCTTTCAGCTACAGTAAAGCAAATCAAAAGCAACCTCCTGGTGCTAGCATGGCTATTGACCAAAAGTTAACACTATATACATGTATAAAAAAATTCTACCTGTGTACCCCTGAAGTGTGTCCTGGTTGCCATGGGAATGGTAATCATGAATTTCCTAGCTACAGCATGATCAAAATCCTAACGTTCAACACTGCATTAATGTTGTTTTTCACACTTGCAATGTACAGATTTTAGCTGTAGTTCAGGCATTCCCAAACGGAATAAGCTCTTTTCCCTGGTATTGTGCTAGGATGTTAAACTTAACGATAACAACAACAAAAAAGCAAAAAAAAAACCCACAAAAAACCCAACCCAAACCAAAAGGTT